>NC_141158.1:133490076-134880076 GCF_053477565.2 Lygodium microphyllum
CAAAGTAACAATGTTTTTGTCAATGCAGAACTCTCTCATGCATGGAGTGGGGCTCCAAGACAAGGGGTGTATTGAACGAGGAGAGAGTATACACATTGGCATACTCAAAGCTAAATGAGGCAAATTGCGTAAGGATATTGAAGGCCATGGAGAGTTCTGATAGGAAAATTCAAACGTTGATGGGCATGCCTAAACATAGGTTATTCTTGTTCATCTAAATTATGTGCATCAAAAGTTTGACGAATTGGTATTAAACAACATATCTTTGATTCGAGCAAATGAAAATGCACCGTTTCAAAGTTGGATAAGACAAGAGACATTTTGGGCCATGTTGCAAGTGGACAGAAAGAGATCACTTTTGAGTTGGGAGGACTACTATAACATTAGAGTGGAACACGATTTGTTTTTCCAATATACCAGGAGATAAAGAGAAAACATAGAGAGAAAATGTTTTGCACTATCTTCCATGATTTCAATCCAGACAAAGGTATAGAGTCACAAAAGTCAATGAAGTTGGCAACATGGAGGCTTCTGTATAGGTAGTTTACAATATCCTTCTTTAGTAGCATGTCTGCAATGCTATCTTACCAATCCATTCAATATTTGTAATGGTGTCTTTGCAAGTCAAGTTGATGTACGAGCAGATGGAGAGGAGGGCTATACAAACTCTGCCAAGAGTGTATGAAGACTGGGCAAACGTGCAGGAGGATCAGTGCATGTATGAGGATTACTAGATAGAGCAAGATTGGGACGAGGAGGTATTTTGAAGATGCCCTATTTTCCTTGACTATCCAGAAGGTGAATACCCCTCCAATGAGAGAAGTTTGTACAAAAAATACTCAAGGAAAAAACAAACACAAGAGACACAAGGATCTAGAGGCATGGTAAGTGAAATGAGTTGCATTCTTAGGAGTATATTGCACTTTGTTGTCTCCTAATGAAGAGACTACGATGGGTTCATAGGGAACTAATACTAGTAGTGCGGTCACTATAATAGTCAAGACATCTCTTGTGTCCCTCTAGTGAAAATATTTCCTTGAATATGAATCGTAACCACCAAACCATGTAGGCCCCTTCATTGATACCATCGAAGAGTGGATCGCAATGGAAGGCATCACCGAGGAGGTCTGCGCCATTGGCATGGATAGAAGGATACAACAAGTTCTCTGAGATCTTGTTGGTGGAGAGTGTTGCCTTACACACTACTATAGAGAGATGCACAACAATGACGAGAAGTAGTGAGGCATCACATGGAATTGACACACTTATTATGAAGCACCAAGATGGTAAACTTGATTTTGTACAAAACTCATGACGTGAAGGCGTGTAATTCGTATTCATCACCAAAGTAACATCAACAATATTTTTTAACATGCAGAGGGTGGAAGAACTGAGTGTCTTGGATTTGAGGTCACATAGGACGTGGCACGCGCATAGAGAGGTAAAGAAATGATGCTTGTGAATTCCACACATGTCATAATTGGATGATGTCAGAGCTTTAAAATATTCTATCATTATATGATGTTAATAGTGATGTATGTCCTTGCGTAGGGAAGGAAAGAATGTAAGAATACAGACTAGCTGTGCTAGGGGACGTGGCAGCTACCGGTAAACAAGCATGACTCATGGTTTTTTTTCTCCACAATACAATGCCAATAAGAATTGTCTATATTTTTGCAAAGGGAGATATAATTTTTTATTTTCAACCTATAATGTTGGAGGATGTGCCAGCCCTAGACATTAGTGAACTAACGTGTCTCAATAATACTATCTACAATAACATTTTGAACGAAAAATATGTTGCTAATTATGAATTTATCATGTAGAGGGCCATACTGAAAGTCACGTGGAAGTCCATTTGCAAGACATTGTTGAGTGTGGAAATGATTTGTTTTTTTCTATTGTTTTTGTTGCTGAATGGTTGATTTTGGTGATTGATTGTTTGAATTTGAAGATGTTTTGGAGTGTTTGGAATTGTTTGAGTATGTTTGAAGGGTTTATGTTGGTTTTTTATGAGGATATGTTGTTCTAAAGGGTTCTGTGATTCTCTCTGTTTGGTTCTGTAAGGTCTAATTTTCTTCTATTTTGTTCTGTTGTGTTTCTATTTTGGTAGTTGAGATGGTTGAGTGGATGTTTTGAGAGATGGTTGAGGTTGTGTTAAATTATTCATGAAAGATTGAATTGATTTTGGTTTGGTTTTTGTGGTTTTTATGGTCTTTGTTGATCTTTTGTAAGGTTCTGTAGCTTTTGTAGTTCTGTCCTTCTGTTGTCCTGTTGTTATGTGATCTGTTTTGTTTGCTTTTGTTGAGTGTTATGTTGGATATATGGATGTTTTGGGAAGTGTTCTTGTCTTAGAAAATAATGAATGGAAGCTCTATTCAAGCTAATTGAAGTGAAGAAGTAGCTAATGAAGATTCACAAAAGGTTACAGAAGAACATTGACAGAAGCCAGATCTCACAGGACACTATGATGCCTCTAGTCCCTCTTTGCATCTGACACACCTTTTGGGAGGTGTATCCACGACTAAAGAAGGATTTTTGTGAGTGATTATTGAGTATTGTAGTGAGTTTTTTGATGTACTATTGAGAGTGTACTATTGTGAGAGAGATCATATGCAAGGGATAGCTGATTCTATGCAAAAAAATGTACCTATCTATGAGAGGTTGAGAAAGAGAATTATGAAGACAATGAAGATGAATCATATGTGATTATTTCCATTCAAAAGTGGTGTATTATTTTGTGTTCTTGTTAGTTTTGATGGATTCTATGAAAATGTTGAAGATTATGGTTGATTCTATCAAATCCATGGGAGATATCTACTATGATATTGCATGAAGATTTCTTCTAGTGGTATTCTTTTCCTTGTTATGGTTCTCTAAAAAATGAAACAAAAATTTGTTGATGTTACAAGATAGATTTTCTTGTAGTATAAACCCCTTTTCCTTGGTGTCTCTCTTGGGGCTCCAGACATCGTCTCCCATGAAGCTACAATAGTGCAAGATGTTCCAACCACACATGCAGGTAAACAAACATGTAAAAAGAATATAATCTATCGTTAACATTCGGTAAGAAGAATATGTTGCTAATCGAGGAGTCAATGTGCAGAGGTCCACAACATTGAAAGCCCCATGGAAGACCCCTTGCAAGTCATTGTCTCCCATGCCACTATGATGGCAAAGGTGGAGTGTTCTCTGCGACCATGCATTGCGAAATGATAAGCCAAGTGAGGCATTCTCTCGATTGGTAGAGACATTGGAAGAGGTCAACCAAAACAAGACGGTCTAGGTTGACGAAGAAACCACAAACACAGCATGCAATATCATGGTGGTTCGTCTCCTTGAAGATAGTTTTGTGCATGGATTGGGGGATGAAATTATGTCATGGAACTCCCATACCAAGGCAGAGTCAGTCGATGCCATGTATTTGGCTGATCGTGTTCTCAAGGATGCAGGGATGTTACTTTTCCTTGCCACAACACACTTCCTGGTAGAGGTTGTCGAGCAGGTTGTGGAGGATGGACAATGACAGATGGAGTCAAGGTAAAAGTGTTGGGCCTTACACATGGCACAGGTTGTTCATTGTGAGATGCCTGTATGTGTCATTCGAGGTAGAGAGGTGAGAGTTTTAAAGTCATGATATGCTCATAGTGGATATTGTTTATGTATCACACTTGTTGGCTCCATTTAGTAGTATAATTACTAAAATTAGTATTTCAATCTTTAAATGTAGGTACATGTGCTTTATATTCTAGCATACATGTGTTCAGATATCACTTACAATGGAATCATCCCTTTGTAGTTTACAAAAGATGATATTACTGCGAATGAGTGGGTGCGAGATACATCAGGATCCCCAATGAGAGGTCAATATGAGATCCAATGTTGTTAAACTATTGTAGATATGTTTTGAAAACATTTAGTAGATTCCTAATCTGTTATATAACTACCAAATACTGTAGGTGGCATGCAATGTGGTAGGGCTTTTTGGAGCTCGTTCTTACAAAGGTATACAAAAGAAGGGGACAGCATTTTAGATTGCAATACAGGATGTGGTAACTTTGCATCGGTAGTGCTAAATTCCAATAGACTGATTGCATGTCTGTATCGCTTTGCCAACAAAGATGGAAGATATCTAAGAGTAAAGGTAACATGTTTACGTAAACTTGTACAATATATAATTGTAATGTAGTGTTCTTTATCGTCATACCAATACATGGGTGCTCACTCTTCCACGTGTGCATGTACAGCTACCTCCCACAACCCAAAAATTAATTGTGTTCGATATGAACAAGGTGCTTCTACATAGACAGCCAAAGCAAAAGGGATCATTACCAGTGAAGCCCCTAGAAGTGGGCAAGTATTGTGTGATTTTGCTGCCAGGGCTCACCAGGTTTTTGAAGGAAATATCTACATTGTTTGACATTGCCATCCAGAGCTCCATCAAGGAAGACAACTTAAGTGAGCTACTCCAATTGGTTAGAAGTGAATGTGTGAAGTCATCAAAGCAAGCACCAACCTTTGTATTCCAATATGGACAAGGAAAGTGTAGAGAAACTCCCACAACAACTTCTGCGGGCGGGAAGGAGTTACACAAAGCCCCTTTTCATGAAATATTTTGACAACATTGATTGGCCACACTTCAGCCCAACAACAACACTATTTGTAGATGATAGCATGGAGAAGATGTAGATGAACCCACCCAACACCTTTATATGCCCACCCCCATTTGAGGGAAACCCCATGGACACAATCCTTTTGGAGCACATGCTTCCCTACTTGACCGAGCTAGCATGCTTTCGTGGTTCAGTCCTAGACTTTGTTAGGGATCACCAATTCCACCCGCTAGCAATGGAACTCGATTGATATTTGATGTACATGATGAATATGTACTTTCAAAATTATTAGATTCTTTTTATTTACAAGTGCAATAAAATGAGGATGAGAGGGAAGAGGAGAAAGAGAGAGGAATGTGCAAGTGAATGAGATTTTGTATAGGCATTCGCTCAATTGCAATATTACAAGCTGTGTAAACAGAACACATGCAAAATATCTAGGGAAGGGTGCAGTGTAGAAATATGCATTCATGTGAATGTATATGTGCATAGTGGATTGAGTAACAATGAGGTAATATTGTTGTCTCGATATTAACTATTTGAACAAAGTGAAAAACAATAGATATCGCATGTTACTGCAGTGAGTGTAGCAAACTATTTGATACCCTATTCTCTTGTAGTAAGTCCACATAATAATGCTCGATTGAAAGTAGCGAAAACATGCGCAATGTAGTTTTGTTTATGTGTGCCCAATGGAAGTGATATATCAAGATATAATATCAAATCATGCACATAAAAGTGAGAGGTGCAGGAATATATATGCATGTGGGATAACAATGTGATATTCTTTTTGTCATGATATTAACAACTAAAAGTGTTTAAGATAATTTACCTCATGCAAACCCTTGACCCTTGTTATAATAAGAGGGTTGTGAAAAACGGATGGATGACCCTTGCAAAATTAAGAGGGGGAAGAGAGAGAGAAGTTGCTAATTTAGAGAGAGAGAGAGAGTGTGTGTGTGTGTGTGCGTCTTTGCGAGCGAGAGAGAGAGAGAGAGAGAGAGAGAGAGAGAGAGAGAGAGAGAGAGAGAGAGAGAGAGAGAGAGAGAGAGAGTGTGTGTGTGTGTGTGTGTGTGTGTGTGTGTGTGTGTGTGAGGGGGAGAAAGAGAGGAGTTGCTTATTTGGTCTAGTGCTCTCTGATCTAATATTCATTAGTTGCTATATTTAAGAGAGAGAGAGAGAGAGGGGGAAGGGGGGAAAGAGAGAGAGAGAGAGAAGAAAATGAAAGAGGGATAGAGAGATAGTGGGTGTATATGTATTTGTGAGCGACACAAGGAGAGAGAGAGCAAGTGAGAGAGAAGGTGAGTGTAAGAGAGGGAGAAGCGAGAAGCGAGAAGTTGCCAATAGAGAGAGAGAGAGAGAGAGCTTAATTAACATGGGGGGGGGGGAGAAACATGGGAGGGGACGGTAGTTGTGGAAGCAGTGGAGGTGGTAATGAGAGCGGCAGTGGAGGTGGCAGTAGAGGTGATGGTGGTAGTGGTGGTGGTGGTGGTGGCAATGGTGGTGGTGGTGGTGGTGGTGGTGGTGGTGGTGGTGGTGGAGATGGTGGTGGCAGTAGGGGTGGTAGTGGTGCTTGATATGTGCACAAGAGAATAGGAGGAATATGTGGAATAAGAAATGGAGGTTGCCCAGAAATGCTCGCTCGAAAATCTCACTTCTTGCCCTTCCCCACCTTGTACCACCTCCACCTTCCACAATCTCTGATCAATTCAAGCTCTCAACCCACAAAAATAAGATATTCCCCTTTTCTTACATGCATTGTGGAGGAATTTTAGGAAGTGTGTCTTTTTTGCTAAAATAGGAGATCGAACCCTATTATGCACTACCTCACAGCACATTGTAGGATCTGGCGAATAGTTTTAGTTCTTCATTCCTTTGTGTTTGCTCATTCCCCCTACTATTTTCCATCTTTAAGCAAAATATGAGTGCCTTTCATATTTATAGTTCTATTTGGCTATAAGAAATGGCAAGGGTAAGGCAAATAGCAAGACAAGTTCCAAAAGTCTAGATGGACACTACTTAGGCCTAGAGTATACCTAACTCGAGAGACAAATCCTCAATAGACTATGAGACTAGGAGAAAGCACATAGCAAGACATGGCATATGCCCAAAATATACCTACCAAAATGAGGTAAATCCTCAAGAGGCTACAAGACTAGGAGAAAACATGTAGTAGGACACTCTTTGTATAGAGGTTTGATGGCACATGCCCACTCACACCTACCTCTCTCTCCTCAAGTCCACTCTCTCTGTATAGAGGTTTGATGGCATAGGCCCACTCACACCTACCTCTGTGTGTGTGTGTGTGTGTGTGTGTGTGTGAGAACAAATTTGGAACAAAAATAGAAATATTTACAAGTGGCCCTCTAGAAGACCAAGTGTTGTCAAAAGTAGGTAGAAAACAACACATGTGATGTAGAATGTGCATCTACCCTACGAGATCTTGCGGCATCATTGCATGTCATCGATGTGCAGTAGCCTCCAAATAAAGAATTTTCCTAGTAGGGAAGTTTAGACCTCCACAAGTGAAGCTATCAATATGCTGCTTAGCTTTCCTATCCTTGGGGGACCAAACCTTGTTTGCTTCCTCAACCACTAATATCTTGTCCTAAACCATGTTGTAAAAACATATTTAGGTTATCTTTTCAAAAGATCATTCAAGTGCACAAAATCCCAATCCAACGATGGAGATAAATCATATAGACAAAGGGGAATGCCATCTGAGCCATTCCTCCAGATTGACTAAATTATTAGATAACTACAAGGAACCCAAAAGTATTGATTGATATGTGTTGCATTCTTAACATGATTGATTTTTGGAAAATTTTTGTTGTTTTTTAAAGTTGAATTGTCCTTCTTAGCTATGTTTTATGGGGAATGTGACTCTTTTATTGGTATTATTTAGAGTGCTGGTATGGATTTGAATATCTTTTGGTAGCTCATTGTGGTTTTTTACTAATTTATAAAGATTTGAAGTGTTTTGTTTGACAGTTGTTTGATTCTATTTATCTCTGTAAAGTCTTGTTTCCCTTCTGTTTGAGATTTTGAGATTATGGATAAACGAGATTGGAAATGATTTGAGATTCTTTGGATGGTTTTTGGTTGAGTGATATAATTTTTTGTTGGCTTTGTGGTATCCTTGCCTTTTATTACCTTCTGTTGGCTTCTATGAGCTCTTATATACCTCTACACCCTTCTATATGCTTCTATAAGGGTTCTATTAAATAGTTTAGTAGCTTGGGGATGTTTTTCTTCCTTGGAAAGAGGTGAATAGAAGCTCTTCTTAACTAGTTTGAGTGAAGAAAGTAGTAGCTAAAGACTTAAGTTGAAGACCCAAAAAGCTAAGGCTAAAGTTCTTTCTAGCTGCCTTCTCCTCTTTCGAGCACCTGGTGCCCGAGTGACTGGGAGAAGAGCCTACCCGACAGGGGTCACTACCCCCCGGGCATTCCCTTGTGCCATCCTCTTCCTTGCCTAGGGAGTTTGCGGTGTGCATCTCAGGCGGTGTCACTTTGGTCCTCATTTCGGCATATACCTCTTTAGTGTAGACACGTAGCGCTCTGGTGGAGGAGCTTGTGCCGTATGCTCCCTCCGACGATGGAGAGCTTCCTTGCAGGTCAATTGCATTGTGTGCTCCATGACGGCTACTGTGGAGGAACCTGCAAAATTTGAACCAAGGGTTAAGATAGAATTATTCACATGAAAGGGTTTAAACAGTGGATTATCAAGCGCATATGCCAAGGAGGGTGAGGTGAGTAATGCAGTGTTTACTGTAGAGGAACGGCGCCCCATGTACACCCTCAGAGGTGTTGGTCAGGGCTTCCCATGGCGTCCATGAGGGTTGCATGCCCTCCACCTGGAGGTGAGAACGGTCACACAACTTCTAAATGTGTGGTGAGGGGAGGACCCTTAGGGGCTTAGCATGTCAAACCCAAACTTTTCTCCCTACGCTTGACTACCATTGCTTGTGTGTGTTGGTATTATCTGTACATTGTTACAAAACTTCATTGTTTATTTATGTACATATTTATGAACCCATGTCACTTTGTGAGGATAAGAACCAATTGTAGAACTAGAGATTGTACTGGAGTGTGGCACACCATCCAGTACTCGTGGCAGCCTACTCAATAACAACAAATATTTTGCAACATCAAGTAGCATGGTAACTTGTCCGAGTCTGCTTGCAACATGTAGCTCCTCCTAATGAGAACCTTATCAACCAAAGAGTTTTTTTGCTAGTTCCAGCTAAGTCCCCTCAAGAACACCATCCAACCATGATCCCAACTTATAACCTGTAGCTAATAAAGAATTGGAACAAAAGGAAAACCCCTTTATCCATGAGCTCAACTTTGAAATAGAAAAGCATGACAAACTTGTAAAGGATATAAGAGGTTTTTTTTCTTCCGCCATAAGCATCCATCCAATAGATAAAATCTTGAACCACCATTATTTATCTTCTCAATCAGCTTTATCGTCATCTTTAACTCCACATAAGAGGGATAAAACACCATATATACACCATAAAACATATAAACAATTCACATGGACACAAGACAATGTAGTCTAAATGGCAGATGCTCCCAAAAACTGAAGAGCAAGGATGAAGATTTTCATTAAAAAGGATCAATACATCCAAGAGAGTGTCCATAAGCTATGTAGGATGAATATATTTTTTCTTGAACTTCATGCTCAGCTTGAGACGTTCCAGACTCTTGTTCTCATCTACAAAAAATAAAGGCCCATTATGAAGAAATTGTAAGCAACACATCCTTTCCAACATGATAATGAATCTAGTAGGAAAAGCTTGTGCAAAATAATATAGAACATCTGTCTGAGCAATAGTCACATTCTCATTTGGATTAATCAACAAGTTCGGAATACTCCTCCTAGTATTCAGGTGAGAATGCTATTGCATAAAAGCAAGATACCAACAAAAATGAGATGACAAACATATTGAAGTATCCTTAGAAAGAAGCATGTGCTTTAGCAAATTGCAGATAAGAAGTGGAACATTGTGCTAAAGTGTCCCAAGAACCAGGAATGATAAGCCAATTAAACACTCATCTTGTCAAAGAATCATGTAATGTCCACTGCTATCAATGGAGGATGTCACTGTTATACCCAGGAGTATCCATAACTGATTGGGGAGGAAGATTAATATAATCACATGGAGATGGTAAAGGGATAATAGGAGAATAGTGGAGAGGGGGGTAAGATAAATCATAGAATGAAGATATGTGTAGACATAATGAGGGTGGGAAAGAAGGAAAAGAAAATAGAAATTTCTGAAGGGATTTTGCTAGAAAAACAGAAAGAATAGATTGAACAACAAAAGTAGTTTCAATAGGACTAGTCGAGGATATAGGATCAACAATAAAGGGGCATGTAGTAAAAACTAGAATGTGAGGGGAAATAGGAGGGGTAAAAGATAACATAGGGATACTATTTGGATTAGATTAGAGGATAGAAATATACAATGCTAATTGATAGGAGATCAAGGAATACGATAGGATATCATGAGGATCATAAGGATAAATGGAACAATGGAAATCAAAGGCTGAGAAGAAATCTTCATTGAATAGAGGGTTGTTAGCAATATGGTTTAACAGTTGGGATCTCAAGGGATGCATCTGACTCGTGAAATACACTTCGTCGACGGTGAGGCTCCAAGACATCATCCTCCGAAGGAGGATGCGAAGCATAGCCTTTACACCATAATGTTTGCTTGATGATAAGTCTTCAAGCCATCAGCCAAATTCATTTCAACTGAATGGACATGCATGACTGCCTATAAAATCACATCTCCTACAGAAAAGTTTGTTGGGGGTAAAGGCGCCTCGGCCTAGCCACTTGTGTATTACTACACTATCAGTACCCGCCACTACACATTGTAGGTGGCGAGCACCCATCACCATCACTTTATTCTTTATTCTTTTAGTTACAGTTTGAATAAAGGAAGGCCTGGTCACACATTGTGATTGTTGGAGTTCCCATTTTGTGTCTCTCTCTTTCTTGCTCTTGCTCTCCCGCCATAGCTCTTCCAAGCAAGGTTTGATCCTTCTCACCTTTCAACTAGTATCAAGCATGGTTGTTGGAGCATTTTGACTTAGTTCGTGACTCCAACCTCCTATTGATTACCTACACTCATTGGATCTCCTTCCCGATAGCCATAGTCGACTCTCTCGAGCTTCCATCACTCCCTAGCTTCACAAGCACCTTCCCGACCCCCTTGGGTATCCTCAAGGCATTCTAACAAAGGTATTCATTCACTTGCTTTAGGGTTTCATTATTGTTCATAGGTATAGCAGGGTTTGCAAGATCAGGGGTAGCCATAGCTCCCACCATTGAAGCTTGTTCCCACCATATCCTACCTGAAGCCTTTGTAGGCTACCTTGGTCTTGAACTAGGCCTTCATTGGCTCAAGGTTGAGCCCTCTTCCACCTAGTATAGCCTTAGCAGGAGCAGTAGAAGCCATCAGCAAATTAGCGTGAATTTGTGCTTGTTTCCTGTAGCCCTTGCTGGTGGACAGCTCCTCTTCTACTTGTTGCTGATGACCATGGCATACCTCTACTCAGTGTGGCACCCCTTGGCAATGATGCTTGACATGTTTTGAAGCCTCCCAAGCCTTGAACATTGATCTAAGGTCCTGTAACACTGTTTTGAACCAGTTTACAGCAACTTACAGACATTAAATGTCAATGCTACACTATTAGTTGATGCCTATGCTTGTTTGGAGCTTCCTAGTTAAGTGATTTGATGTCTATTGATGACCAATTGTTGGGGGATGCAAGACATATGTATTGCCATGATATTGGAATGATTTTTGGGCTAAAACATCTCAATTTTGAACAGTAAATAACTATTGTACAATAGTGGGCTAAGACCTATTACTTCATGTTTTCCTATGCCTCTTGGAGCCTCTTGGAATCGAGACATACTTTGGAGATGTACTTTGATGTATTAATCTTTGGGGATCGACTTTGAGCTTGATTTTCTCTTGGATCATTGGTTGATCTTGATCTCGCTTCGCATAGCATTTGGATCTCCATCTTTGATGTACTTATGGCATGTACTTTACTTATGTCTGACTGGTCTTGACATGCTTGGCTTATGCCACCTATACATGCCCGTTACATTGTCTGGAGTTGGATGCTACTGAGCCTTGCTTTGGCTTTTTTTTACCAAACCTTACTTTTTCTTGGCTTGCCAAAGTTACAGTTTGGATGTACTTGATGTCTATGGATGCTATGTATGGATGCTATGGAGCCTATATGCTCGGGATGTCTCATTGATGCTTGATCTTGGACACTTGTCACTGGTGCACTCTTACATGCTTTGTTAGAGCTTTTTTTCTTGAAATTTACAACTTTTGTGCTAGTGGGAGCATCTTGATATGCTTGATAGACATAGAGCAGCAGGCGGGTTTATGCTACTTGATCATTCGGATACTTGAGCTGGGATCTTCACTTGGAAGTTGCATGGTTGATATGTCGTGGTCCTCATAGATGTACTTGGGTTGATTTGGGCTTTGCACTCCTTAAGCATACACCTATTTGTGTCAAGTCTTGCTACTGTTGTATACACTTTGCCCTATTACACAGGGGGTGTGTCGCCTTACTGATGGATTCATTTGACATGCTTGGGTGTTTGCTCGATGTCCATATGACTATCACATGCTGATTTATGCCTGTTTGATACTGATTATGCTTTGACAATCAGTGGTTGACTTGGTACATTCATTTTGCCTACAGTTTATTGCTCTCATTGTACCTGGCTGTAATTTATTACAACAAGCAGTTATGCATTGACTATGATGTATTTTTCATGCTGAATCATCTTGATTTTATGTACTTTTGATGGTATTTAGTGGGTAGCATCATTAGCTATCAATTCGTGGTCATTTTGCCTTGGTTTTGGTGGTATTTTGGCTGTTTACAGTAGAAAACATCACGCAATTTTAAATTGTCTGCATTGTTTCAGCTTGCAGTATGGCATCTTCTTCCACTAATAGTATGGGATCTTCAACATTAGTAAGCTTGATGGTACGAATTATGCCTATTGGAAGAGCCAAGTTTGGCAGGTATTGGTGCAAAAATCACAAATAAAACCATTGAGGTTGCATGGAGAGCAACCTAAAACCATGATTGATGATGAATGGATGGAGCTTGATGAGTTATGCAAGTCCACCCTCATCTTGTCTCTCACTGAACATGTGCATTTGAGGAAGCACAGAGTGCTTGGCAGCTTTGGGATGAGATTAAGAACCTCTATGACAAGAAAAGTCTAGCAAGTTAGATGTATCGGGCTGAAGCAACTTATGGATCTACGCATGAAGGAGAATATGACGATGTCTGCTCATTTGAGCCAATTCCATGCTATTCTCAAGAATTTGACTTCGCAGGGTATTACCTTTAATGATGAGGTTACTCCATTGTTTTTGCTTGGGACTCTGAGTGAGTCATGGGATATATTTCGCACTGCTTTATGTACTCTTGCTACTATTTTGAACTTGCCTAATGTAGAGAGTACTCTTCTGCAGGAAGAGATTGTTGGTAAATAAAACTCAAGAGGACTAAATGTAAAGGGGGATAGCATCAGCTCACATGGTGAACATAAGACTAGATGTGTGCTTAAGAGTGTGCTAGTGTGAGTGACCTAATCTATGATGTAAGGCAGTATGCCCGTGTTTGTGTAGGCTAGAATCTAGGAGAGTACCATGTGTGATATGGAGAGAATCATGGAGAAATTAGAGGAGAGATTATAGGATTTGGATTCCAGCTCATGGAGTCATCGATGATGTCAAGTTGTAAAATCTCTGGTCTATATATTATGGCTCTCTCATGAATTAAAATATATTCATTGTGTGCCTTCTATTGCTTCAGTTGCCTCATTTTCATTATGGTATCAGAGCCTTGTCCTTTATCTTATACTGCCGCCATGAGTAGAAGAATGCTTCCAATTGATGGAGGCTCCTTGCAATAGCTGGTTCCTTTATATTCAAGTAGCCTAGTTCCCTCACGATGACATGAAGCCCACAAAGATTGCTGCTCAGAACCCGAATGATGGCGGACCCGATTGTCACTCTAACATGACGGCCGTGTAACCCAACTCATAGGTGCCTCAGTAAACGAAACCCTCTGAAACCACAACAATTTTGATGTTTTCTAGTGATGTGAGAGCACCAAGATATCCTGCCTTTTGGATGCTACGAGATACATCCTCCCCCTTGAAGACCACAGCCATAGGTTCCAGAGTTGCAAGGATTGCCAACTTCCTCCACACGCTCTACTAGTGTGGTTTAGCATAGGACCCTCTCTTTAGTCATCATTGCATTTGGAAAATATTTAATTATTGTTGTAATGAACATGCATTTGTATGGGGATGATAGTGTCTTCTACCCCAAGGAGGAATAGTTCTTTTTTCTTCTTCCCTTAAAAAAAAAAGAGGTTAGACACTTTTTTTTTGTCAAGACGCCTTCGAAGGATAATGACTTAAGCTTCAAGTTCTCTAGAACTTCATTTCATACATGGCAAACTAGGATCAAGTTGGTCCTCATGAAGAAAAGTTTATGGAATATTGCAAATGGAAAGGAGAAGAAGCCTTGAGATCTTGCTCAAGTCACTGCATGGGAAGTTCACGACGATAAAGCACAAGCCATAATCAAGCTAGAGTTGGATGATACCTACATCCATCTTGTGGATGAATGCAACAATGCCAAGGACACCTGGGATGTTCTGAATACTCTCTTTGGATCCAAGTCAAACAGTTCCAAGTTTGGACTTCTAGTTGAGTTTCTCCGTCTTGAAATGAAGCCTCAAACCTCACTTGCTTCTCATTTGAATTACATGAAAATTTTCCTAACTCAACTTGTCGATATTGACTTATGCATTGATGAAGATATCTCAATTGGTGTATTGCTTAAATCCCTTCCTAGTCATGAATATGACAATGTTGTAACAACTCTCACCAATATGCCAGATCCAGACTAGTGGAAATAAAAGCTTCTTTGCTTGAGGAGGAGAAGAAAAATAAAGCAAACCCCGTGTCATTCCATGGGAGTGTCGGGTGGAGTCTTCAAGATATATCTCTCGATAGACTGCTAAGACGTGTCCCGCGATTTGAGGAGTGGGCACATTACAGATGGGGAGTACATACTTGTAGCTAGTTCTTGTGATGCTATGTTGTTGATCGAGGTTCACTCTATGTATGTGCAGTGCTAGCTTTCAAATTCTGGTGCTTCATTTCATGTTACACCATACCGTGAGTGGTTCCACTCCTACAGCAATGTCTCCAGTTCATTTCGTTTGGGTGATGATAGGTCACGTGCTATTGTTGGCATTGGGGATGTACGACTACAGTTCTCTACTTGCAGTACTTTTCTGTTATAAGATGTACGTCATGTACATGTGCTTACAAGTAGTCTTATGTCTACAAGGCAGCTTGATGATGCTAGCTTTCATGTCTCTTTTGGGGATTTTGCCTGGAAGATCACACATGGTAGACTTGTGCTTGCTAGAGGTGCCAAGGCTGGCAGCCTCTACCCTCTTGTAGTTGATGGGTCCTCTACTGACCATGTTTTGTTAGTGGGTTCCATCCCACATGTATCTCTTTGGCATGCCCGTTTGGGTCATATTTCCTTGAAGGGAATGAAAATGCTTTTTGGTTTGCAATACTTACCGCCTCTTGCCTATGCATGTTTTGATTCATGTGAGCATTGTCTTTATGGCAGACAGACTAGGAATACGCATAAGAAGTCTGGTAGGACATGCATGAGTGAGCCCTTGGCCTTGGTACATTTGGATGTCTGTGGGCCCATGCCCACTCATTCTATGGGTGGTGCAAAGTACTTTGTGACGTTCATTGACGATATTTCATGTAAAGTTTGGACTTATCCCATTAAGCTTAAGGCCAATGTCTTGGCTGTGTTTTATAGGTAGCTTGCATTAGTTGAGAACCACACTGGGCATAGACTGAAATACCTTAGGACTGACAATGGGGGAGAATATGTGTCACGTGCCTTTGAGCAACTATGTGATGAGAGGGGTATTAAGCGTCAGTGGACCACCCCCTACATCCCACCCCAGAAATGGTTTGGTTGAGCGGATGAATAGAACCATCCATGAGTGTGTACGCAGTATGCTTAGCCATGCAGGCCTACCACAAAGCTTTTGGGTTGAGGCAGTCAGTACAACTGTGCATATCATAAATAGATCACCTTCCAGTGGTTTGGATTTCCAGGTTACAGAGGAGGTATGGACTAGAAAACCCTTGTCTTATTAGGCATCTATGTGTCTTTGGATGCGAGGTATACTGCCATGTGCCCAAGGACAAGCATACTAAGTTGGATCCTAAGAGTGTCAAATGCATTTTCCTTGGCTATGGAGATGCAAGCCAGATGGGATCCGCATGCACGAAAAGTCATCCGCAGCCATGATGCAGTCTTCCATGATGCAGTCTTCCATGAAGACAAGATGCATCAATAGCCTAAGAAGGTGATAGAGATATGCAGGGTTATATTCCAGGAGGAGCCTCGTGCTCCAATATAGCCTGCACACCTAGATGGTCATCCTATAGCAGTTGGTACACATGGCCAAGGTGTTGGACAGGCAGCAAAGCCAATAGATGTCCACCTGATAGATTTGAGCCCTCAATGCATTATGTCTTGGTTACAGATGTAGGAGAGCCTCTCACCTATGATGAGGCCATGCGTAGGGGTGACAGTCACTCTTGGAAAAGGGCTATGCAGTCTGAGATAGACTCCTTGCATAAGAATATGACTTGGGATTTGGTTTCCTTGCCTGCTAACAAGAAGACTCTGCTATGCAAATGGGTGTACAAGTTGAAAAGCACCCTTGGACATCCCAAGCTAGCTTATAAGGCAAGACTTGTTGCTAAGGGTTTTAAAAAGGAGTATGGAGTTGACTTTGATGAAGTCTTTTGTCTTGTGGTCAAGATGACCACCCTACGCTTGGTTTTGGCCTTAGTCGCGCAGCTTGACTTGGACATGTATCAGATGGATATCAAAACTGCATTCTTGCATGGGGATTCGCATGATGAGATTTACATGGAGTAGTCTAAGGGCTTTGCAGAACCTGGCAAGGAGCACCTAGTGTGCAAGTTGAAGAAAAGTATTTATGGCTTGAAGCAGACACCTAGGGAGTGGTATCATAAGTTTGATGCCTTTATGCAGCCACAAGGCTACATCAAGAGTGCTATGGATCCGTGTCTTTATAGAAGAAAGTCCATGATGGCTCATTACTTATTTTGGTACTTTATGTCAATGATATGCTGATAGTAGGGAAAGCTGATTATGAGCTAGTGGCTCTTAAATATCAACTGAAGAAGAGCTTTGAGATGAAGGATTTGGGACAGGCCTGTCACATTCTTAGTATGTGCATTAAGCGTGATAGGCATCAGGGACTACTCTACCTCTCTCTCATAAAGTCCTTGAGTGTTTTCGCATATGCAGGATGTGATGCCTATTGGTTGTCCACCATTATCTTCTCATGTGAAGGTCTCACAGGACGATTGTCCATAGATAGATGAGTAGAGGGTCGAGATGGCCAAGATCCCTTATGCATCAGTTGTGGGCAATCTGATATATGCCATGATAACCACTCGTCTAGATATTGTCTTTGCAATTGGTGTTGTGGCACACTATATGGCTATACCTGGCAAGAAGCATTGGGATGCCATGTAGGGTATCATGAGATACCTGAAGGAGGGAACAATAGATATGTGTATTTGCTATGGCAGCTAGGATATAGGAGTTGTGGGATACACATATTCCAATTATGCAGGACATGCAGATAGTAGGAAGTCCACTTCTGGCTATGTATTCACCTATACTGGAGGTGTTGTCTCTTGGATGTCCAAGGTTTAGAAGTGTACGGCTCTCTCTACCACTGAGGTCGAGTATGTTACAGCCATTGAGGCTTGCAAGGAGGCCAAATGGTTGGGCCATTTGGTTCATGACCTTGGGATTGATGCTATACCTACGCTACATTCGGATTCTATGAGTGATATTTAGCTAGCCAAGAATCTGGCTCTTCCATGCGAAGATGAAACACATTGAGGTGAGGTATCACTTCATACATGGGGTTATCGAGGATAGGTTGACCTTGTCAAGATCTCCACTTACAAAAATCCTACAGATTTGCTCACAAAAAGCCTCACTACTGAGCGCTTTGCCTTCCTTAGGAGATTGATGAGCATTGGATGAGATGACCTTTTTCCTCATCCTATTGTACATGTGTACATTGTACTGTCTCTTCTTTTTTCTTTTTCACGCCTCACTGAGGCACATTCACCTTTAAGTGGAAGGTTGTTGGGGGTAAAGGCACCTCCACCTAGCCGCTCGTGTATGACTCTATTGACAGTACCCACCACTGCACACTACAGGTGGCGAGCACCCATCACCGTTACTTTATTATTTATTCTTTATTCTTTTAGTGACAATTTGAATAAAGGAAGGCCCGCGGTCACAAATTGTGTATAATAAAGAATAAGTCACCTTAGTCTAGAGTAGACTAGGGTTAAGTATAAAAGGTGGAGATGTAACTTGTGGGGGATCTTTTTACCATTTTAAAGCAATATGAGCTTTAAGGCTCCTTCCTCCCACCAACTAAGAGGGTGCATGCTCTTAGCTACAAAGATATGGGGTGCATACCATGTCCCACCTTGACATGAGGTGAGTATTCATGTTGCATCTTACATCTATGATTCTCAGCCTTCCATGGCAATACTATTTCATGCCTAGCTAGCTTGTCTATGGCTTTCTTGCAAACATGGTGTATTTCTTATATTACTTTGCAAGTATGGTGTAATTCATAAATTTCTAGTTATTTAACTTGTTGTGAGAACTAGTATATTACATTGGTATAGAGCATGGACTTTGATCCATAGGAAGAGTCATTTTCTTAGAGAATTTAGTCACAAGGACAAGAACTAGTTAACTGGAGTACCAAGATTTGGTCATAGGGTTTGGTATAGTTCAAATCATGACTAGTCAGAGTTCTCTACAACAATTCGAGACTAATTTTGGAGGTTTCTTGAAGAAGATCTTGAGGAAGATGGAGATTCTTGGCCGAAATAGCAAGACATGGTCAAATGGAGGTCCATTTTGAAGGCTCTTGACCCTAACTAGAGTCTAATTGGGATTACATAAGTTAAACCGTGATTACTTTTTTGGGATCAATTTCTCTCTCTTCTTCCTCTCAAGCTTTTCTCCAAGAATCCATGGCTTCTACTGCTTCAATCTTTAATCAGTGAGATCACTATTTCCTGATGAGACACCAAAGATTGACTCTTTATGTCATGAGCTTCATGTAGAGTAGCATTATACCTTGACTAAGGCAACTCTCAAATCATAGGACAAGAGGAGCTGTTTGCGCAAATTGCATTGATCTCATCTTTTTCTCCCTCACGAAAATCAGCAATGTCAGGCTGAAGCTAAGGCATAACAAGCTTAAGCAATCATTATTGAAGGTCTTTAGCAAGCATACATGGTTATTTCACACTTCCCTGATGATTCTTGAGCTTTCTAAACCCTGGCTATCGTAAATTTATGACAGTAGTGAGTTTTTTCTGAAATTTCTTCAAAGTATTAAAGGGTTTTTGTTCTATCAATCATCCTTGAGCTTCTTCATCACTCATTGAATCGACATTGAAGATTTCTTGCAAGATTAGAGCACTTTTACTCTTGAAATGAATCAAAATATGGCAATCACTTGAATTTTCAAAATTTTTAATCTTTAAAGGATGGAATCATGGAGCTTTTGGTTCTTGATGCCTCCTAAGGCTTTTATGCATAGGATTTTTTCAAGAATTGATGGTCTTGCTTCAATATTGCAAGAATAGGGCTTCTTCTTGGCATTGCAAGAATAGGGCTTCTTCTTGGCATTGCAAGTCCACATTTAGGCTACAAGGATCACTTCTATCAAGATTTTTGATATTGGAGCTTTCTTGAAGAGAAATTGGAGTCTATGAGCTACATATTCATCATGAGGATTGTAATTTGAGGATATTCTTGGCTACATCAAGTGAGAGTTCAAGAATTTCAAGTCTCATACGGATATTGGAGCTTTCATAATCATCTGCTTCAACAATGCAAGAGGTATTTCTTAATTTTGCTCTTAATCCCTTTAAAATCCAATTGCTTAAGCCATCCATTTGTTGAAAAGAGATAATTAAGAGTAATCCCATTTAAGAATTACCATTTGATTGCATAAAGACCCAACTTAGGGCTGAATGATGTCATGCTAAATTCTTTTCATCTTACCCAATTAAAAAATTAGTAACCAATTGTTGCTAATTCATTCCATTTGTTGGAGAATTTGTGCTAATCCTAACCCTAAATTTCTTGATGTGATTGAATGCAATATGACTGAAAGTGAAAATCAATCGGTAAGTGGAATAGAGTTGTAAAGCAATGAGTCACTGCTGTAAGTATTTCTTACCCATATCCATTTCATTTAAGTCCTATTCCATCTTAATTCTTCTATATCATGAATTGGTAAAATTTTGATTTAGCCATGCACATCATGCTAGATTGATAGAATACTAGCTTTGCCATGTATATTCTGACCGAGGAAAAAGGTCAAAGCCGGACGAGATAGCAAGACAATAGAGAGATGACCCTCCCTTGCTATTTAAGACTCCGTAGGGGTGCACAACCTGGCCCGAAAGAAACTTTGCACACCTTTTGAAGTTTCAGAGCCCATTTAGGTGCCCGTCCTACCATTTTATCCCTCACCATAGGTGGTGGACCACGGAAGACCACTTGGGAGAGAGTGGATGAAGAGTGGAAGACTAGTGGTACCAAAGAGGACAGTTTGTGATATCCTTGAATAGATAGTCAGGTCTTTCCAACATGTACCTATTAGTTGTAGGTGTTCCTTGGATACCTACAAGTGCCTTACAACCCATCATAGGTCTATTAATTTCTTTGGGGGTCTACAAGTAATACAGGACTCATTTCAAGGTGAAACAGGGCTTCTACAGGGTGTTAATAGGTTGCAAGAATTCACTAGATAGGTACACAGTTTCTATTACAAAAAATTCTATCATGATCTGATTTGTAATATTTATAGCTTGATTTGAAGAGGGGGTACTAAGCTTTTGTTTGAATAAAAAATTTTAGTAATCCGACATTGGGAGCAAAAGTTATGGCCAATTTTCTGACAGGGGATCTAGTGGACTGCACCTAGATAGGCTGACAGGGATGCACTGTTTGAGTTCATTTTACCCATATACCCTATTGCAAGCTAAGATATTGCTAAATATAGAGTATCCTTGATATATCAGCTTTTTTTGGATCAAGAAATCATTGGCATTGGTCCAATACTAAGCAAGTTATTGACAGTTTCCTTCCCTACAATCATTTTGACAGCACCTACCCATAATGGCAAAAAACAAAAGAAAATATCAAGTTATGGAGACCATTCAAGAAGACATCAAAGAATATATCAATGATCAAAATAACACAAATAAAGCCCTCAATCATGATCAACAAGATGATGATGTAAGCGTTGGTAATGCTCATAGTGCACGATTGGGTAATGATGGAAATCCCTTGTCTCACGAACCTTTTGAAGATCACATGATTTCAAGAGAGATGTGTATGTCAAACATTGGGATGCATGATCAATATGAGAAACTTTCCAAATCCTTGGGAAATATTGAGAACACATCCAACAAAGTGGATGAAGGACTTCAGCAGGCTAGTCAAGTTTATGAAGAGTGGATTTGAGGATGTAGCAACAGGTATCAAGGATTTAAAGACTCAAACCATATCTTTTACACCAAATGGACCCACTATTCATATTGAAAATACTTCAGCCTAGCCCTCCAATATGAAAGGAAAGGGGATTGATCAGCCTATTATGTCAACCTTTGAGAAACGAGAGCCATCCACATTGAGGAGTACTCATTACCAACCACCAATATCATCAAAGCACCATGTCCGTTCTCAATTCAATCCAAGATGTGAGGCTACTTATGAAGAAGAGGAGGACATAAGAGAAGAAGACAATGAAGAGTTTCATGGATGTGACCCTTTCTACAAATCTTTTCCCTCTCAATCTACCATCAAGCAAAAAGAATCGGACTTTCATGATAAGATTGGAAGATTTGATGAAAGAAGGTCATTTCATGATATCACCAACAAAGATAAGTCATTTTATGGTCAGCCCACTAATGGACAACATCATTCTTTTGGATTGGGACAACCGAATCATGGTGATAATAATCCTAGACCAAAATCTTTTAGAAGACATTCAATGAATAGAGATTTTTTGAGACAATCATCTTTTGGGCAGCACTCCAACAATTTCCATCCAACTTATAATAAAAGGGAGTACAAAGAAAAGATTACCATTTCTAACTTCAAGGGGGATAATGCATCTCCAATAGACTCCAACGGAGTGGGAAGAATGGGTAAACAAATTAGAGATGTACTTCACACTTTTTTCTCGCCATGATGAAGCCAAGATCTATTTTGCAGCACTCCATCTTGAAGGCTATGCACATAGATGGTGGAGATATATACAAAGAGTTGGCCACAATTTTGTTTATTGGGAGGATTTTAAGAAGGCAATGTTGGAAGTGTTTGTCTCTCCAATGGAAAAAGAAAGATTGCAAAGTCAATGGTATGGTCTTCAACAATGAGGCATGTTCGTTCGTGATTACTCTAACATGTTCCTTAATCTTTCTATGTACATTGAAGGGATTGATGATTTGGCTAAGTTAAACAAATATATCGTTGGTCTAGATTCAGCCCTCTCTTCGAAAGTAGGTGCAATGCAGCCCAAGACAATTCATGAAGCCATTTTATATGCTGAAAGGTATGGGCAAAAATATAGAAGAGAATTAATGGAGGTTCAGCCAAAAAGTGCAGGGTATTCATTACCTAATCAACCTTCAAGGGTTGGAGCACACTTCAGTCACCAGCAAAGGGATTTTTATAGGCAAGAAGGTAAGGGAACTAGTACCTATAGCAGTAATTATAGCAAGTTGCCTACATATCCAATGGTCTATGGATCAAAACCAAGTGGAAAAAATGGTTAATATCCAATGGTCTATGGATCAAAACCAAGTGGAAAAAATGGTTATAGACCAATGGCTGAAGCAAAACAAAGCTTTGCAAATGCTGAAAATACACAAAAGGGATCTCCAAATAGCACTTACAGTAAAGTTCTTTCAAATGAATAAATAAGAGACATAAGGGCCAAAGGGTTATGTTTTAAGTGTGGAGAAAAGTGGACACAAGACCATAGGTTGAAATGCAAATCCAAAAATAGCAAGCTTAACTTTGTCATCATCAATGAGCCGGATGAGGATGAAAGTGAAGATGGGAATGTATTTCATGTGGAAGCAAACCTTATAGTTGAAGAAATGCACGATGAGGATGAAGAAAACAATGATGAATTTTATGATATTGTGGACAGTTTTCCTTTTGATCCGGGTAGTTCTTTATATGCAATTTCTCATTATGCGTGGACCAGTTATAAAGGAGAAAACACCCTTAGACTTGAGGGGCTGATCAATGGTAGAATAGTTCACCTTTTGATTGATACATGCAGCACCCATAGCTTCATTAATACCAAATCTATTCATGGGTTGAGATTGCTTCCTCAACAAATGCAAGTGCCATTGAAGATTCAAGTTGCTAATGGAGCTTATGAATCAAGTAATGAAGTATGCCTACACACTCCTATTACTCTATCTCCTTCATGTATTATGGAAGTGGACTTGATCACTTTGGAAATGGGTCCCATAGATATTGTCATTGGTTATGATTGGTTGAAAATCATTGGAAATTTTTCTTTGGACTTGCAAAACATGCTGATGGAATTCCAATGGAATGGACATCCTATAATATTGAAGGGCATTGGTCAAAAGCAAATGGAACTAATCTCTATGAAGAAGATGCGTAAAGAAATCAATGCATAGTCATGCATATTCACTCTTTTGCTTGCGAAATTAGATGAAGAGCAGTTACCAAATAAGCCATCATCTTCTTCAAAGCAAAAGGATCCAAGAATGGAAGAGCTATTTGAGGAATACAAAGATTTATTTTAGTAACCATCATCTTTGCCTCCAAAGAGAGAGATAGACCACCCTATTGACTTATTGTCTAACACAAAACCCATCAATAAACCTCCCTATCGCTTGTCAAAGTTTGGAAGGGAAGAGGTGGAAAGACAAGTTAAAGAGTTGCTGCAAATGGGTTTAATTCAGCCAAGTCAAAATCCGTTTGCCTCTCCTGTGCTCTTGGTTAAGAAGAAAGATGACTCTTTTTGTATGTGCATTGATTATAGGGAGCTTAACAAGTCCACGGTGAAGAATAGATATCCGATTCCTCACATTGATGACCTCTTGGATGAGCTCAAAGATGCAAAGGTCTTTACCAAGATTGATCTTCATTCGGGCTATCATCAAATTTGAATGAAGGAAGGGGATGAGTATAAAATAGCCTTTAGGACTGAAAGAGGATTATATCACTTCTTGGTCATGCCATTTGGACTTTCAAAAGCGGCATGGCAGACAAGAGCTTCAATGAGCTGAAATCTCTATTAGTTTCAGCACCTATTCTTGTATGCCTAGATTTCTTTAAGGAATTCATTATATGTGCGGATGCTAGTGGAAGAGGAGTTGGGGCTATTTAGTATCAAGACCATGGAGTTATAGTCTATGAAAGTCGCAAGCTTGATGACAAGGAATGTCAACTACATGTCTATGAACAAGAGATGTTGGCAATTTTGCATGTTATCAAAAAGTGGCATCACTATATATATGGCAGCCATTTCAAGGTGAAGAGCGATCATCGTGTGCTGAAATACTTCCTTTCCCAACCAAATTTATCCCCTAAATAAAGGAGGTGGCTAGCTACTCTTAAAAGCTACGATTTTGAAATATCCTATATGGCTGGAAAAGATCATGTTGTGGCAGATGATTTATCACGTATGTGGGCATGTTCTATATCTTCAATCACAATTATACATAAGGACTAGATTCATGACATCCAAGAAGAATATTTGCTTGATGAGCAAGCACCAAAGAAGATAAAGGAATTTCAGTAATAAGGGAAAAGGAGAAGAGTATCCCAATTTCAATTAGCACAACGGTCTTTTATGGTATCATGGTAGAGTCTACTTGACATCACAATCCTCTTTCAAAGATCATATTTTGCATGAGATGAATTCTTCACCTTTAGTGGGCCATCATGGGGTGTTCAAAACATTTGACAACATCCATAAGAGCTTCTATTGGAAGGGCATTTGGCGGGATGTCAAGGACTATGTGATGCAATGTCTTCCGTGCCAACAAAATAAAGACTCGTCTCTTCTATCTGGCGGATTACCTCAGTCACTTCCTATTTCTCAAGGCAAGTGGATTGATGTCTTTATGGATTTTATTGTGGGATTGCCTACAACTAAGGATGGGTGGAATAGCATGTATGTGGTAGTTGATCAGTTGACTAAATCAACCCATTTTATCCCTACTAAGGCCCAATTTACAGCAAAGCAAGTGGCTCAACAATTCATGGAATGTATTTTCAAGCTTCATGGTTTGCCAATGAAGATTGTGTCCGATCGTGACACTAAGTTTATAGGCAGCTTTTGGAGGAGTTTGTTCTCTTCAACGGGGACTCTTTTGACACCTAGTACCGCATATCACCCACAAACGGATGGGCAAACTGAAAGAGTTAACAAATGGCCAGAAGTTTATTTGAGGCACTTTTGCCATTAGACACAAAATGCATGGGACCAATGGCTCCATCTTGCGGAGTTTTGTTACAACAATACTTACCATATGAGCATTGGAATGTCTCCTTTTGAAGCTTTATATAGCTATAAAGTACAAGTACCCTCCGCATTGTTTCATGAAGATGTAAATCCACAAACACGTGAGGAGTTGGAAAAGATGGAGGCCCTTATGAAGCAATGCAAAGGACAACATTCATAAAGCTTAAGAGATAATGAAGGTCTATGCGGATGAGAAAAGATGACATGTAGAGTTTGAGGAAGATGAATGGGTATTTTTGAAGGTTCCTAAGTCACGTTATGCTTCTCTTAAAGGAGGACACAACAAACTTGCTCATAGGTTTTATGGTCCTTATCGTATTCTCAAGCGAGTTGGGGGTCTTGCTTATCAACTATACTTACCTTCAAACACAAGAATCCATAATGTATTTCATGTGTCTCACCTTAAAAAGTATGTGGGACCTCAAATTCAAGTTCTTGAAGAACTACCTCCCTTGGATGATGATGGTTTGATCATCTATGAGCCTGAGAAGATTATGGGCAAGCGGGAGAAGGTTCTAAGAAACCAAATTCTTGTGGAATACCTTATCGAATGGAAGGGTTTTCCTATTGAAGAGTCTTCATGGCAACAAGCATCATATTTGGAATAATTTCCATTCAAGAGGACAGTTCATAAACAGGGCAGTAAATAGCTTGTTGTATTAAATTTTTGTGAGAAAGTAAAATGTCTTATCAACATCAAAATTTAATTTTGAAGGCATGGCTGGATACTACATGTTGTCCTCTACCTTTTTATATCTCGCTTATGGAAATTGGCCACTTCTAGCTCAAGATATGGCCAATTTTGTACTATAGCCTATTTTTGACAGTTTACAAAAGTCGGTTCCATTTATGCGGTCCATCTTCATCAACTTCTTTGATCTTCATCAATATGGAGCTTTATTTCAGCATGATTTCAAATGCTTCAAGCTATCTTTGTAATCATCCTTGTAATTTGTTCCCAATTCATCTTTGACGACAAAGCTCTTTTAGGCCGGGATGGCTTGTAATAAAGCATAAGTCACCTTAGTCTAGAGTAGGCCAGGGTTAAGTATAAAAGGTGGAGATGTAACTTGTGGGGGATCTTTTTGCCATTATAAAGCAATATAAGCTTTGAGGCTCCTTCCTCCCACCAACTAAGAGAGTGCATGCTCTTAGCCACTAAGATATGGGGTGCATACCATGTCCCACCTTGACATGAGGTGAGTATTCATGTTGCAGCTTACATCTATGATTCTCAAACTTCCATGGCAAATACTATTTCATGCCTAGCTACCTTGGCTATGGCTTCCTTGCAAACATGGTGTATTTCTTGTATTACTTTGCAAGTATGGTGTAATTCATAAATTTCCAATTATTTGACTTGTTGTGAGAACTAGTATATTACATTGTGACTGTTGGAGTTCCCATTTTGTGTCTCTCTCTTTCTTGCTCTTGCTCTCCTGCCATAGCTCTTGCAAGCAAGCTTTGATCCTTCTCACCTTTCAAAGTTCATATCCTCCTCATCAGGGATGTGCAAATCTCCTCGAAGATACATAAAAGATAAGAGTTAAGCTTCATGAGAATCAAGTCATCAATGAATCTATCAAATACTACTTTAAGTAAATTTGCTGACCACATATTTTGCCACCCATCCTCTGGAGGTTCTAAATCCACATTACTCAAGGAGATATACAACACAAAGCATTGATGTTGATACTAAATTCAAAAGGATGATGGAGGTGACACCAACTCAACATAGTGGCCAAAATCCTCTTGGACACAATTCATGTGCTACTGAAGGCATTCTACCTTTGCAGAAAATCCATCACATAGTTTAGCCATTTTTTGCAAATAGTTTAGTTCTTCCTTAGACAACAAAGAAGACATCATGGGAGCTGGAGGAGAAATAGAAAGAGTGGGTACTTTCTTATTAAGTTCTTCAATAAATTTCTTTTGTGACTCTATAGTCTCTTGAAAATGTTGCAATTGGCCTTCACAAACACTAAGCTTATGAGTTGATTCAATCATTCCCTCAAGGGCGGCATCCTTCTCTTTACTTAAGGACACATTTTCTTCCTCTAAAGTAGCAACCTTAGCTTCTAGCTCTTTAATCATGGCTTGCTGGGAATCCATCAAAGGCGTAGCTATAGTCATTTGGGTATGGATATTACTCAAAGCAGTCTTTTTCGAAGCTAAATCTACAAGAGCTTAACTAAGTTGACTCGTCAAAGAATCCACCTTATCTTGCAAGGAAGTATACACTCTTGTATAAATGGTCTAAAGATATGAAGTCATGGAAGTCTCCAATGCATTTTGAACACCTGAAACTAGCTATGACAGCATGGATCCAAAAAGAACTATTTGTAATGAAGAAGGAATCTGTGGATCCAGTTGTCCTTCCCTTTGTGCAGCAAAAAGATTTGTATATGATAAGAATGAGGGAAGGGAGCTACCAGACACCTCAGGGATCATAACCTATACCACAGGGGTTGAAATAGGTAAAGGATTAGAAGGATCCTATGTGCGATGCTTATTTCGAATGAATCCAGTAAGGGGTTCATCTGTTAGATCAGAATGGACTTCCATAGGAGGAGAAGGAATAGGTTGAGGAGATTGCTATGGAAGGGGAACAGGATCATGCATTGGAATGCCACCTAGGGGAGGTGCCAACTAAATGATTTTCTATAGGAAAACTCAATAGGACACATTACTAAGTTGACCTTTCATGGCTCACTAAAAATGTTGATCCATCTTGACCAATAGAAAGGTTGTCCAATTAAGTTTAACCCCTTCAAGGATCTTGACAAAGGTTGTGAAGAGTTCTTTGGACAAACACTTTGAAGCAAGCTTGCCTGACATGAATTTATGCTGGAGGAATTGGCATAGTTGTTTCCATAATGGAGAGGTAATATGGGCCACTAACACTCATGAACTAGTAATAACTTTATGTGCTACCAACGGAGTAGAGGTTTCCTTTTGCAACAAGGCAAGGATCTCCATAGTGGATAATAATTGATTACCACTAGGCATAGGAAAAGTTGCAAAAGGCAGGAACATGGCCTCATAGACAATAATAGGGAATAGGCAAAACCGACTGCCATAAACCGAGTCAAATTACTTCTTGTAAGTCTCTAGGAAAGAATGACAAAGCTTCGCATCCACTGGAGGGAACTTCAAGGCCACAAAAAGATGAAGGCCAGCCTTTCAAATACATTCAGCATCCAAGAGAAGGGAATAGCCATGAATCAGTAATGGTACATACTAGATAACAAGTGGGAGAGTGGAAGAAGATGCCATTTAGACCACACTAGAGTATCCACACACAAAACCAAGAAAAAAGGAAATATTCCTGCAAAACCCACACATAACAACACTAAGATAAATAATGGGGGAAATAAAAATATCAATAATAACACATTGACTGGACTAGACCAAACCTCCCCAACCATTTCACATCCTACGAAAAATTAGACATGATCTACGCATATATGCAACCGAAAGCTTCATGTGATGTAGACATTTAGGCACCCATAAACCTTGTATCATGCATTCAAAAGGAAATAAAAGTCCACACATTCCATATCCCAGACACCATACAAAAATCAAGACTAACCCATCATAGACTATGACCATCAATAAACATGGGCATGCAAAATCTTATCTTTGACCAAGAAAAATCCCAATCTCCATAAATGTAAGGTGTATACCTAGGGTGCGGTGAAGTGGGTGAGTGAAAACTACACGATTCATTTTATTAGATGATCGATGAAGCTCGGTTCATTATTAAATTAATCTGTTAATGCATGGTGAGTTGTTTGCGTAGCCCAACCCCAACTCATATTGACTTGACTGGACTGGGGGTCTCTACAAGTGCAATTAATTTTTAGAAATTTATATTATCTTTGGAGCAAAATGCATGTATGCGTGACTTTGGGAGTTTCATTATTAATTACAAATTAATTGTGTGTACAATGCGTGTGCGTGTGCATATGTGAATGGATTTTAAGTTACCAAATTAAGTAAGTTATGGTGCAATTGTGCTCCTGCAATGGCGAGGTTTCTTTTATATCTTAACAACCAATTCATTTTAATTTAAAATTTAGGATGTGTATTTTGTTAATTTTATGGGTGCAATGGTTAGTTGGTTTTGATTACAATTACTTGTGTGTGACGATGCATGTGAAGGAGGGAAAGATATAAACTTGGCAGCGTGTGGACACCCGCAAGGTTTATCGTGCAAAATCCCACTTGTAAACAATCCAAAAGATAGGAAAATCCTTGTACACAACCAACAAGGCAACCAAGGAGTAGTTGGCCTCCTGGCATTTGCAAGAAATCACATCCTAATATAAAAACAAATGGGGACAAAAGAGGGTTTAGCATTTAGGTAATTATGTGTTAGATTTCTGTGTTTTGTTTTGCTTTTTTTAAATGATGTTTAAATATTTTTTTTGAAAGAGTTGTGTGTATGTGTTTTAAGTCGAGTTTGGTTTTGCTTCTTTTTGTCTTTTTGTTGATTTGCGGGTTTGTTTGTTTTTTCTTTGTTCCTTTTCTTTGAATA
This sequence comes from Lygodium microphyllum, assembly GCF_053477565.2. Lineage (NCBI taxonomy): Eukaryota > Viridiplantae > Streptophyta > Polypodiopsida > Schizaeales > Lygodiaceae > Lygodium > Lygodium microphyllum. The sequence continues at coordinate 133,520,034 of NC_141158.1, forward strand.
AATAAAGAAATGAATAAATGAATGTAGTTATCCATATGGCAATAAATATGATGAATATAAAAGAAATATGTTTGAAATGTTTTAAGGCAAGATTTTATTTTTAAAAAATCACAATGTCTTATTAGTAAAGTTGTTTACTTTTCAAATAAATCATTTCGAATATGTTTACTAATTTTTATGTAAGTTTAACAAGTCATAATCATAATAGAAATGTAATTGTAATTTTTTATCTTTTTTCAAAATTTTAAGAAATTTATATGACATAATGAAAGTTTGTGAATATTTACCCTTTTTATTTGATATTATAATACTTTTAATTTATTATTAGAATTTTTCATGAATATAAAATATTCTTTTAAAAATCTATGATTTTTAAATAGTTTTTTGCATTTTAATTGAATTTTTATGAATTTAAGACAAATTTTTAATGTGTTTATGGTTCGTTTTTGAAAATTAAAAAGGTGAAAAATATGATACCTAATCATAAATGACATGGACTGCGCGTGAGCAGCTACAAGCTCATCGCCACATGGACAAAACCACATGTGTGTCCTTGCACGTGAACGATTGCGATCCAAAAAACGCGTAAGGATGTCTAAAACGTTGCACGCGAACAAAACCTAAGAAGGCACATGCGCACAAGACGGTGGGAAGGACGGTGACACACGAAAAGAGGAAAGATACACGGGGGCCAAAAGAAAAATGGAAAAATACAAGAAATTTTGGTGTGGTTGGGGTGTTTGTTGGTTTTGTTGTTTTTTTTTTTGTTAATTTGTGTTTGTTTTTGTGGGGTTGGTTTGCATGTATTAAATTTTAGTATTGGGTTGTTTGTTTGTTTTTTTTTTTAAGTGTTTTTGATGTGTGGAAAATGGAAGGGAAAGTATATTGGTTGTTTTTTTTAATCTGGGGTTGTGAAAATTTTTTACTTTTTTGTTTAAAAATGGAGGGGAAATTTTGGTATTTAGTAAGGGTTATTATTATGGTTGGTTTGGTTTTTTTTTTTTAATTTAAAGGGTGGGTACCTTCACGGGTGGCGGGGATAGGGTGGGTCTAGGCAAGCAAGGAGGGTGGTTGGGCAGGTGGAAGGGGTGTGGGGAAGGAGGCTGGGAGGAAGGAGGCTGAGAGGGAGGAAAGAGAAGGCTAGACGGGAGGCGACGACCACAGCGGGCAGGGCGTCAAGGGCACTAAGCAACGATGACACAACATGCACAATGGCCGAGGGTGGCATTTGATGGAAGGGTGGACAATGACAACCATTGTAGATAGGGCGTCTAGGGCGCTAAGCGACGGCGATGCAACACACACGGTGGCCGAGGGTGACAGCACGGATGAGGGCTGACAAGGCAGGGGGAAGGGCAGCTGGAGGAGCGAAAAGGAGGGTGAGAGGAGAGGGGTGATGCACGGGGGAAGGAGAAGACATGGGAGGGAAGGGAATAGTTGGGGGGGGGGGGAAGGAGGGGACGGGGGTGGTAGAGGGACATAGGATAGGGGGTGGGCATGAGGGGGGGGGTGGACATAGGATTGGGGGGGGGGGGGGGGGGGGGGGGTGCGTGTGATGCACCTGCACTCGTTATGCACTCAACACATGGCATAGAAAGGTAACACGATATGTGAGCTCAATGTATACTCTTGTATTATTCAATCCAAAAAGCGGGACAACATAGACACATCCCACGACTACACCCTCGTGACGTTGCACATAAGAGGGTTCACCACTAGGTATAGGGAATCACACGTAGTGTGGAAACAAGGCAAGGCTTTGAGTCACTGCTTCTCCCTATATAGGTGCTTCGGGTGATAATGATATAACTACAAAGCCCTTACACTCACCCTCGCTTATTGGATTGATGTCCTCAGCAATCTAAGGGTAGCGCTTTATTTGACTCATCCGGGGTCTTAACATAGCTTTTCCTATCAAGCTGGTCAGTGTTTGCCTATCTATGTGACCACGGGGTCTTAACACAGTCTATACTATCAGACTGGCCAGTGTCTGCCACACGAGGACTTGGGGGTTTTAACACAGCCTTTTCTAGCAAGCTGGTCAGTGTCTGCCCATCTAGACTAGTTTTTGGGGACTTTGTTGGATTTATTGATGTTGGGATCACCATGCGGATCCACCCTCGACTCAATTAGATTTGAGGAGTGGAGGCATATTGGGGTCTATGATTGAGAACCACTTTGTTTGGTTTGGAGAGGCTCAAGGGTCATTGGAAGGAGCAGGGGGGTTCTCCTTGAGCCAAAGGGCGAAGGCATCTTTGCCGCGTTTGCGAGCCTCCGCTTTTGAGATCCAAGTGGCCTCCTTGAGTGGATGCCCGCGCCACTTGGTGAGGTATTCGGGGGATCCTCTTTATTCCCAACGCGTTGGAGGAAGGCTTCTACTTCGAAGGGACCGTTGGAATGGAGCATTGGTACGCGCCGTCCCATTGGTTGTTGGGATAGAACCTGCGCAGAAGACGAGCATGAAAAGCATTATGAACACAAACACTATCTGGCAGGTCAAGTTTGTAGGTGACTTTGTTCAACACTTGAGTGATTCGATAGGGTCCATAGTAGCAGTGATTGAACTTGGGAGTCATGTTCTTGGGAAGTGACTATTCTTAGAGCTAACTAGGACCATGTCTCCTTTGGTGAATAGTACGGCCTTCCTCTTTTTGTTGGCTTGTTCAGTCATGGTGATTTTGCTTTGTTCTAGGCTCTGCTTGGCCGTTGCATTTCGATCTCTCCATTTCTTCAGGAACTCCTCTACATCTTGATCTTTCGCTTTGGCCGCTCCGAATGCTAAGCCCAGCAAGGTAATGACTTCTTTGCATGTGGCTAATTCAAAGGGGGTGTACCCTGTTGCCGAGTGGATGGAGTTGTTGTAGTGGAATTCCAAGACATCAAGATACAAGGCCTAGTCTTTCAGGTCCACTCGATCGTAGCTCCGGAGATAGTCTTCGATGCCTTGGTTAACTCGTTCTGTTTGTCCATCTATCTGTGGGTGGAAGGATGAGGAGAATCTCAATTGTGTTTCCAGGGTCTTAAAGAGTTCCTTCCACATATTGCTCATGAATCTTCCATCTCTATCTGACACTATTGCCAATGGTAAGCCATGGAGTTTGAATACATGTGTGAAGAAGAGGCGTGCTACCTCCTTGGCATTCAATGATGGTTTGGTCAGGATGAAATGGGTCTGCTTGGAGAAATAGTCCACCACTACAAAGATGATTGTGTACCCATGGGACTCGGGTAGTTCCACAATGAAATCCATGCTGATGACATCCCATGGGCGGTTGGGTACAGGTAATGGCTGTAGTAATCCTCCTCGTTTTGAACGTGGTGCTTTGACCAGTTGGCAAGTGGGACAGGTTTTGATGTAGTCGATGACTTCTTCCTTCATATTGGGCCAAAAGAACTGCTTCCTAAGGGCTTCCAAGGTTTTGCTTTGCCCTTTGTGTCCTCCAAGTTTGCCATCATGTATCTCATGCAGGATGAGCTTCTTCAACTCCGAATTGTTGGGGATATACAATCTCTTGCCTAAAAATAGGATACCCTCCTCAAGGGTGTACATTCCATGCGGGGTCTTCTTTGCTTCCACATCTCTGATTATTTTGTGCATCTCTTGGTCTTGCTCTAAGGCCTCCTTGACTAATTCCATGAAGTTGCTACTAACCACACTGATAGCTTTCAGGTCAACTTTTTGGCTCAAGGCATCTGCTATTTTGTTAGTGGAGCCGAGCTTGTGTTTAATCTCCAGGTCGAATTCTGCTAGGAAGTCTAGCCAGTGAGCTTGCTTTGCCGATAACTTGGGTTGTGATTGGAAGTATTTGAGGGAGATATTGTCGGCGAAGACTATTGTGTGCTTATCTTGAACATTATGCTTCCAATGCTTCCATTTCTTGAGGCAGTGGATGACTGCCAACATTTCCTTCTCATGTGTACTCCACCTTGTTTCAACATTAGTAAATTTCTTGGACTCATAAGCTATGGGGTGACCTTCTTGCACCAGTACACCTCCTATGCCATAATCAGATGCATCTGTAGAGATTTCAAAGGGCTTGGTGAAATTCGGCACCTTTAAGATGGTAGTTTGACTCATGTATTTCTTCATCTGCTCAAAAGCTTCATGTTGTGCATTCCCCCATGTAAAATAGTGATCTTCTTTGGTGAGGTGGGAGAGGGGGGTTGTGATGAGGCTGTAATCTTTAATGAACCTTCGGAAAAATACTGTGAAGCCGATGAACTCCTGCACTTCTCTTACAGTTTTCAGTATAGGCCATCTTTGAACAGCTTCCACTTTCTTAGGATCCACTTTGATTCCAATTGCTCCTACAATAAAGCCTAAGAATTCCAACTCTTTCATTGCAAATTCACATTTTTCAGGCTTGGCATATAATTGATGTTGCCGTAGTTTCTCAAAAACCCGGCGTAAATGTTGCTTGTGCTCCTCTAAGGTTTTGCTATAGACTATGAGGTCATCGATGTAGATAATGACAAAGACATCTATCTTGGGCCTGAAGACTCCATCCATGAGGCCGCAAAATGTGCCTAGCCCATTGCTTAGGCCGAATCCTAATACTAACCACTCAAAACTACCATAGCGGGTGCGAAAGGCTATTTTAGGGATATCCTCTTCTGCTGTACGGATCTAATGGTACCCTGATCTAAGGTCTATGCGGCTAAAGTACTTGGCCCCGTGCAATCTATCTAAGAGGTCTTCCACTAGGGGCATTGGGTATTTGTTTTGTATGGTGATTTTGTTAAGGGCCCTATAATCTACACAAAGTCTAAGTCCCCCATCCTTCTTCTTGACAAATAACACTGGGGCACCAAAGGGGGATTTATTAGGGTAGATGAACCCTTGTTCTTCTAGTTCATGTAGCTACTTCTTCAATTCCATGAGCTCGGTGTGGTTCATGCGGTAGGGTGCTCGGACCGGTGGGGTGGACCCTGGTATCAATTCAATCTTATGATCCACATCCCGTCTGGGTGGTAGACCCTTGGGTAGTTCTACTGGCATTACATCTTTGAATTCTTCAAGTATCTCTGCCACTTCTGTGTTATTGCTTTGGTGTTTGGGTTTTTTGTCATCTTCTTCTTTAATTGGTCGGATCATACATAAGTAGACCATATCTCCTTGTTTGACTGATTTTTCTACCTACTTAGCACTACACGTCATGATGCTTGGCCTGATAACGGTCCCTTGGACCGGTGTTGACTGGGTTTGGCCTCTTGGTTGGGTTGCATTTGGCTTCACTATTTGACATGACACTCCTGGCTTATTCTCCTTCATTTGCACTTTGATTGGGGTCCTGCCAGGTAATTGCATTATTTCACAGGGTACTCTGAGACCTTCTCCTTGCATATCTAGCATCATTTCATTTATACCTTTCCTGAACATCGCAATGACATATTTGTCATAGAATTCCAAGCCTAGGATCACTTAAAAATCATCCATGGGGATTATTAAGAAGTTGAGTTTTGCTTTCCACTTTTCAACTTCTACTTGGACTGCAAAGACTTGTTTCACTTCCTTGGCTTCTCCTTGTGCGAATGTTACTATTAATCCTTCTTGGGCCTTAGATAGTTTCAATCCATGTTTTGCTACGCACTCTAGGGTAACGAAGTTGTTCGTGGCCCCTGTGTCTACCATGATGGGTTGGTTTCCTTTGCTCACTCGGCCTTCGATGTATAGGTGGTGGACTGTTGCTACTCTGGCCGCCATGCATTGGGGTCGGGCGCTGACTGCCCCTTCCCTTGGGTGGTCCATGCTTTCATCACTTCCGCTTCGGATTTCTTGAATATGCGAGGGTTGCAGTTGTTCTCCATATGCGCTAGTCGCATTCACCCTCGACCCGCTTGATGAGGCAGTATCTTCTACGGGGCATCCATTTTGGTAGTGTGGGCCCCCGCATCTGAAGCATTTGATCTTGATGAAAGGGCTTGGGGGTCTCCACCATGATGTATTTGATCCTGCGGGTCCATATGATGTACTAGGGGTTGGCCTTTAATGGTTGTTTCCCCATCTTCCTGCTGCTCCTCTTGGTACCAATGCGGTTTGCGACACGGCCGTTATGGTGGTGGGGGTTTGGCTCCTTGTATCTGTGAATGGCCCTCTAGGGGGCATTGGGCCTTTGGTTCCATGAGTTGTTGTTGTTGAAGTTGGTGTTGAACGTACTTTGGTTCCCCTAGGCCGTTCTTCTGCCTTCTAGGTCCACTAGTCTTTCGGCCATTCTCATGGCTTCTGCTAAGCTTGTTGGCTCCTATCTCTCCACATCTCTTTTAGCCCATTCTTGCATCCCAAACAAAAATCCATGTAATTTGGTGTCTGTATCCATGTTTGGTAGCTGCAGCATAATCTGCCTATATTTGTTGACGTATTCTTTTATCTTCCCTTGTGTTTGTTTGAGGTTCCTCCATTCGTCTCTCACTTTGAATTTCTCCATCTTTGAAATGAAGTAGTCTTTCAATTCTTCCTGGAGTTCTTCCTACGAAAAGATGGTGTGGCCCTTCTTGCTCCAGTAGGTGCCAACTGTCAGTGTCCTCCTCCAAGTAAATGGCTGCCACTTTCGCCTTCCTGTCTTTGGTTATTCGGCAATACTTCAAGTACTTGTCCACCTCAGCGATCCATTTCTTCAGGACCAGCCTGTCTCTCTCTCCTTTGTACTTGGATGGTTGGGGCATCTTGAATTTTCCATAGTCATCTTCTGAACTGTCACTATTTTCCTCTTCTCTTTGATTGTGCTTCTTCTCCTTCTTCTTTCTTTCTTCTTGCTTCCTGCTTCTACTACCTTCTCCTTCTCTTTCCTTGTATCTTGCGCCCTCCTAAACGTCTCCTCTCTACCCATCCTATCCATCTCCTCTTGCATTTTGTGTATTTTCTCCTCTTCTTGTTGTTGTAACACCCATTCTCTATAGCCCTGCTCCACTTCTAGTTTTCTCTTCCTTTCCTCTTCTTCTTCCTTCATCTACATGTTCCTCCATATTGACTCCAGCATGCCTGACATGCCCTCTAACTGCCTTTCTAGTCCGACTACCTTCTCCTCTTGGGCCACTCTCCATTCTTGCCCTCTACTCTTCTTCCTCTCCTCCATTGTTGGGAGGGTGACATTCTCCCTTTCGTCCTCCATGTGGTTGGTGGTGTTGTCAGCGCGGGGAAGTCGCGATGTGGTCGGCGCGGGGAAGCCGCGTCATGTCTTCAGATGGTGGGTGGTGTCGGGGTCGGGACGTCACATCGGGTGCCAACGCGACGGGGGTGACACGACGGGGGGTGATGCAACACGGAGTGTCGCGACACGGGACGTCATGCTGTGGGTCATTATGACTTCGTTCTCTTTGGGGCACTGGATCTTCTCTCTTGCTTCCGTGAGCACTCCTTTACTCTGAGCAAGAGTTGCTCTGATACCAAGTGTGATGCATCTGCACTCGTTACATACTCAACACGGCACAGAAAGGTAACATGATAAGTGAGCTCAAGGTATACTCTTGTATTATTCAATCCAAAAAGCGGGACAAAATAGACACATCCCAGGACTACAACCTCGTGACGTCGCACATAAGAGGGTTCACCACCATTGGGTATAGGGAATCACACGTAGTGTGGAAACAAGGCAGGGTTTTGAGTCACTACTACTCCCTATATAGGTGCTTCCAGTGATAATGGAATGGTATAGCTACAAAGCCCTTACAAGGCGAGGGTTAGGAATTAGGGGGGTAAAAATGGGATAGGGGTTTTTTTTTGTTTGTTTTTTATTAAATGACAGTCATCCCCCTCGTCCTGTGTACGCGGCGGTGTCCTTGGGACTGAGAGGGCGTGCTATGGCTCACGCATGAGCAAAGGTCAGCATGACAGACGCATCGACGCGTATCAGAAGACGTAAACAAGGATGTTCATGTGCAAACACACGGAATATCGGAACAGGAAGTCGTAGAATTATTTTTTTTGAAAATTTCGATCGCCAAATGAAGTGCAAAAAGAAGGAAATGTGTGCAGAATGATGTGCCAGACATGCTATTAGATGAGAACACAGGTCCAATAGGGATAGATCTTATTCACATGGGAAGAAGAGAAAAATCGCACCCTAAATGAGAAATAAAAATTAGTATAGAGAGATCCGTTGTGCAAAACCTAGCAATGTGAAAACAAGAAAGGTCGATAGTGACGAGTCGAACAGGATGGGTAAGGTAGAACACAGTTCTGAAGGTGGTAGAGTGCGTTCATATGGGAAAAACAATAACAACACACAAAAACAGAGTCAAAAATTAATAGAAGAAAATTCGTGCATTGGAACGGAGTGCCACAAAAAGAAAAGATGTGAGGGGAAACTGATGGGGCATGCTAGTAAGTTAGAACGCAATTTTGATGGCATTAGGGGACATTCACATGGGAAAAATAGAAAAAACAAGCACAAAATTTAATAAAATAAAATCAGTGGGTTAGATTAGGAGGGAAAAAAATAAAAGTATGCAAGGGAGCAAGATGGATGGGGTCATCAAATTAGAATTGAATTCTGAGGTGGTTAAGCTAGGTTTGCATGGAAAAACAACTAAAAATGCACACAAGAATTCTTGAAAATATGGAAAATTTAATAATAAAAAAACCATACATAAGAATGAAGGGTGGTAAAAAAGAAGAATATCAAAGGGAAGGTGTAGGTTAGGGTCGCATCAGCAGATCATTGTTCTGAAGTGAAAAAGGTGTGATCGCATGGAAACATTTAAAATTGGCATAAAATTTGTTAAAAATTAATAACTCGTGATCCATGGCTCGGAATAGAGGACTTTAAAAACGAAAAGTGGCCAATTCAAAGGCATAAACATGGTCGTTAGGTCATATTTTACTTTTGGGAAGAAACAAAGAGTGCGCTCACATAAAAAAGCAAACAAAGAATAAAGGCAAACGGATAAGGAAATGGGTGGAAGGAACCCCATTAGGGCAAGATCAGGACGTGATATGCTTAAATTGTCCAATAGGGATGTGTCCATGAGGGTATGAAAAGCGAATGCGAAGGATGTATCCCCAGACTTAAAACCTTAATAGAGCGGATTGACTTGATCAATAGAGACGTGACACGGGATCATAACCCATACACATACGTCCCCACACTTAAAACATGATCAAATCTTACAATCAAAAGGGGTAGGGTTAGAAAAACTTGACCCACTTTACAGATGATCGACTCATTGACTTGTGAAGAGTGGTGGTTGTCGATGGGAGATATCAGGACTCACCATAGCACTTTTGTCCAAGCACGGTAGGGAGGCAGCTTTGTTGATGAAACATTAGTTAGGCGGTTGTCAATGGTGAGGCATATAGCACTCGGTCTCGTGATAATCACTCATGTTGAAATGATAGATTAGTTGTTCACCCCATGGTGGACGTCACTCAAAGAATAATGATTGAAACCCATAGCTCACATCCAATTTAGAAATCGACGAAGGGGAGGTTCAGAGGGAGTATGCCAATGTGCATAGTTGATGGTGCATCAGTGCGTCCCAACCCATTTGGCATAGGTGCAAGAAGGAAGGCCATGGAGCCTCTGTCTCACACATCTCACATCTCTCTATTGGATATAAAGGGCAAGGACTGGTCACTCACTCCACCCTCTGTCTCACACTCGATTAATGAATACAGAGGGCAACCCATACTCACATCCCCATTTGGTTAGGATGATAGCTCTCATTACTCAAGGTTTGTCGATGAAAATTGGTTTTGTTTGGTTGGTGATATTAACTTGTATTGGTTGATGAAGAGGCATACCCAGGGAGGTAGCCAACAAGTCTAGTACTTTGATTGCATGTTGGAAACATCGTCTATTGGAGGAGTTAGAAGCACTGATGGGGTTGCCAAATTTAGTGAACCAAGGGAGACAGCTTTGGAATTTCTTCTAGAAGAGTTATGCTAGTAATTCAGCTATCCTAGACTGCAAGGTGTTACCACCTTTTCCACAGCCAGTATCCTGTCCAAGTGTGTGTGCCTTCTTTTCTTGGAATGAGGCCTGTTATGACAGGAAAGTTCTTTCTTTTCTCCCATAACAATTTGATTTTTTTCTTAATTTTGTTTTCTTTTTTTCTATTCCTGAGGGTATTTCCACCTTTTCTCGAAGAAGAGGTCGGCATGACAGGGACCGAAGTCCTTTTCTCCCACGTTCAGTATATATATATATATATATATATATGAAAGTTCTTTCTTTTCTCCCATAACAATTTGATTTTTTTCTTAATTTTGTTTTCTTTTTTTCTATTCCTGAGGGTATTTCCACCTTTTCTCGAAGAAGAGGTCGGCATGACAGGGACCGAAGTCCTTTTCTCCCACGTTCAGTATATATATATATATATATATATATATATATATATATATATATATATCTTTTGAAAGAGGAGAATGGAAAGAACACCATGTACCAGAACCATCCTCGCCACCTTTGTTGGATCAGATGGAAAGGAAGCCAAGGAGGGGTGGAAAGTGGTTGTGAGGGGCTAACAAAACGAAGCCATATCATCAAGATCAACAAGACGACTATCAGGAGCATTAGGTACATCCGTATCGATTGTCATGCAAGGAATGAGGGAGCTATTAACAGTGATTGTCAAGATTCTTAGGGAGGGTAATATATCTTGAGGCGATAGCCATTAATCAAGAAGGGATCATCGAAAGCATCGACTATCTGGCCTTGGATAGAGCCATTAGTGTTGACGGCAAGTACCTTATAGGGGCCCATCCATTGTTGTTGAAGCTTTCTTAGAAACTCGCCAAATTACAAATCATAAGCAAGGACTAAGTCTCCTTTTTTGAACTCTTTCTGCTTGATGAAGCTATCATGATAGGCCTTTCTACAAGCTTGCATGGCTTCCATGCACTCAAGGGCCATCCTACGAGTCTCATCTAGGCATTCCAAGTGCAAGAGACGGCATTGCAAGGACTCATAATCTCCCAAGAGTTCTTTGATAGCCACACGTAGAGAGGGTAGCTCAAGTTCAACATGGAAGATGGCTTCTGTCCCATACACCACATGGAAAGGGGTTTGTCCTATAGCAGCCTTATGGGAGGTTTTGTACGCCTAGAGGGCTTCTGTAAGTCGATCATCCCAATCACAACTATTTGTGGCAAATCGTTCTCATCAAAATTGAATAGAGGATATGATTGGTAACTTCGACTTGGCCATTGGATTTGGCGTAGTAGGGTGTGGATTTATGATGGCGGATCTTGTACAGCTCTTGCAATTCTTCCATAATCTTGTTGAGGAAATGAGTACCTCTATCACTCACACCACGAGCTTGAGGGGACTACCAAAATGAGTGATAATATTCCCATATAGGAACATGGCCACACTGCCGCCATCATCCTGCTTCAGAGCTTTGGCTTCACACCACTTTGTCACTAGTCCATACAAACCAAGATGTATCTATTCTATTTCCTTCTAGTTGGCAGATCAATAGGACCCACGAAGTTGATTCTCCACTTCTTGAATGGCTTTAGGGGAATAATGGGTTGTAGTGGCATGTCATTGGATTTGGTAGGCTTCCCCATTCATTGTTGACAAGCATCACAATGTTTATAGTAGTCATAGGTATCCTTTTGGATGGTTGGCTACCAATATCCTATAAGTAAAGCCTTCCTTGCTATCACATCTCCTGCAAAGTGTCCGCCACAGGGCTTGTTATGGCATGCTTTCAACACTATTCCAATCTCCTCTCCTGTAACACATCTTTGTTATACTTCATCTTTATCTTTTTTGTATAGTGCACCATGTAACAAGATGTAGGGGTTGATTCCAATAGAAGCTTCTTCTTCTCACAGCTAGAGATACTAGGGGGACAGTGTTGGGTTGCCAAGAGGTTCGCTATGTCTGCATACCATGGGTTTACAATTTTGATTAGAAACAAGGAAGCATCAGGAAGGTCTGGGTCATCCTGCTCTTCGTCATCGCTCTAAGGGATTCGTGACAGATGATTAGCCAGAACATGGGAACAACCAAGATTGGTAACCACTTCAAAGTCGAACTCTTGAAATAGAACGAGCCATCTCATCATTCTTCCCTTCACATTGGCCTTCTTCCTCAAGAAGGATAGGGCCTCATGATCCATGTAGAATTTGAAGTGTGTTGACAACAAGTAGTGTCGAAACTTCTCCAAGGCAAACACCATTGCTAGGCACTCAATCTCCATCATTGTGTCGTTTTGTTCTTTGTCAGTTACTTTTCGACTAGTATAATAGATAGATTGATCTAACTTTGAAGGGCCCTTTTGGCATAAGGCTACACCTAGGCCTTCGATTGATGCATCAATGGACACATGGAACTCCTTCGTCCAATTAGGAGGCTACAGGATGGGTGCTTTAATCAAGCACTATTTCAGGGTGTGGAATGCCTCGTGACAATTAGTGGTCCACATGAACTTTGCAATTTTTTTGAGGAGTTTATGCAAAGGGGTTGTCTTTGTTGCAAAGTGTACAATGAATCTTCTATAATAGCCCATATGGTCAAGGAATCCCTGTAATTGTTTGAGGTTAGTAGGCATTGTTAAGACTACAATCTTCTCAATCTTTGCAAGGTCCATCGCTATCCTTATGTAGAGACAATGTGGCCCAAAAGAACTCCTAAGGAGATGCCAAAGACACATTTTTCAGGGTTGAGAGAGATCCCATACTCTCGACATTTGTCAAAGCACTGCTCTAGGTATCCCCAATGCTTACGAATTTGGCTTTAGACACAAAAGTCATCTAGGTACACCTCAATGAAGTCATGCAAATGATTTTGAAATGTGGCCATCATTACTCATTGGAATGCAATAGGGGCACTATTATAGAGTCCAAATGGCATGAAACAAGAAAGTTTCTATAAGGAGTTGATTATTGCCTTGCAGAGGCTTGGTAGGTTTCTGGGGACGAGTCACCGATTCCTTGTCTTCCTAGGGATAGCAGTAGCAGAAATGAAAAGAAAGGGAGGATGGAGCGAAAATAAAAGTGAGCATTACAAAAGGATTAAGTGTCGCCTCACGAGTGCTTGGTAGGTCCTTGGGTACTGAGTCAGGGCTTGAGGCAAATGCCCTATTATTCTGGGATCACTCTAAGCTCCAACTCCCTCCTTTTTACATGCTCGAGTATGGAAACCGAAAGGAAAATGTGCTATAAGAAGAAACTATAATGACCAGGCTATAGGAGTCCTCGCCTGGTAGGAGATCCTGGTCTAGTTGTCCTAAGTTAGGTAGGTAGTTCAGACCACCACTAGGGTGACCTCTTTGATAGGCTTTTTAGCCAGTCTATGTTAGAGCAGTTGGTTAGAGACTCGCTCTAGATTTTTGTCAGCTTATGCTGGGCCTATTCCTTGTGGATTTGCACACCTTGATTTTGTCAAGGGGTAGGGTGAGAGTTGTGGAGTGTTTTATTGTGCATTTCTCGTTTCAGCTTGATGCTTTGTATGGTTATGTTTGTGTAGATTTGCTCGTGGGATTCGACACTCTGAGTTGCCCTATCACGTGGTCGCCAATGAGAGCGGAATTTAAAGCCCATGAAAGTGCAGGAAAGAAGCATAGAAGTGCAAATTCAAAGCGGGATTTGAAACTCATTGGAAGCAATAGAGACGGATTTGGCAAATCTTATGAGCCACGAAAGATGCAATTTCAAAGCGGTTTTGAAGAGCACTTGCAAATTTTTCATAATTTTTCCAAACATTGGATCGAGCTAGAGCAACTTGTCGACTGTTCAGGATGTCAAGCCAATCATGCATGATTTTTTGCAACTCAAAACGATCGAGAAATGAAGCTGGACGAGTCAAAGGTCAAATGGGCCAAGTTTTAAGACAATTGTAAGCATAGGTTCCCCATTTGTTGTGAAGGTTATTTTGGATTGATTTTTTTCTGTGATCTAGACTTGATTATATCCATTGAATCCGTCCAAGAGAGAATAGAGCTCATGGCTTTTCATTGTATCCAATAGTTAGTCTGTGAAAATGATAGGGAAATGATTATTCTTAGTCTTGGAATTCAGTTTTTCAAAGTCCACACATATTTGTAGCTTTCCATTCTTCTTAGGTACTGCCACAATGGGCAAAACCCATTCACTATTAGCCATTGGATAGATAAACTCAGCTTCAAGGAGCTTCAATAATTCGGCCTTCACCAGGGCAAAGTATTTTGGATTCATACACCTCAGTCTTTGCCTCACAAGCTTAGCGTCAAGCTTTAGGTCAATGTGGTGTTGGCACACTATGGGATCAATCCCCTTCAGATCTTTGTATGACCATGTAAATATGTCCAAGTCCTCCTTCAATAGGTCATGTAGGACCAATGGCTCTTCTTCCGGAAGATTTATACCCAACTTAGGTGACATTCAGTATCCTCAACATCCATGAAAGTTAATTATTTTTCATCTTCCACTTTGTGGATGAATGTCCCATGGACGGCTTTTGGGTCTAGATCCAACTCCTTCAAGGGAGTAGTCTCCTCTTATGATGATTCACTGGAACCAACTTCCTCTTTCAATGGAGACTTAGCTTGCTCCTTGGGAAGTTGAAAGGGTATTAGAGCGGTTTTGGGATTGGTTTGAGGATGAATTACTTCTTGGCTCAAGGACTCCTCTTCCGAGGATGTATCCAAGAACATCGCATAACATGAACCTTTTGCATTCTATTTGAGCTACTAAACTGGTGGTTCTTGGCACGGTGCATCATCATCATCTTCTCGGAGGAAGAGTGGATTAGGGGCAAAATCCATTGTTGAAGGAAGGCTTATTCTGCTTAATCCATTTCTTATGGATATGTTGCATATATGTGACCCATTGGCCAGTCCAAATGGTACCAGAGTCATTCTGTCAAACATCATGGAATCTTCTGCTTTTGAGGCTTTTGGAACTTTTAGAACTTCTTCCTCATCTCTGCCTTTTGCGAGTAGGATAGATTCTTCTAGCTCACTTTCGTAATCTTCTTCTTCATTGTCATTTTCGTCCTCTTCAGACTCTATTTCTACCTATGTGTGGGGGTTCTCTAAGAGAAGAATAGACTTTCTGTTATGTCCTCTACTTTTGCTTCTCCGTATGTCTCTGTTTCTACTATGGCCATGTAGTAATAGGGAGAACAGTACATCCATGCTTCTATCTCGCTGTCAGAGGTAACTTCAGAAGTAAATTCACATTCAGGCAGGATATATTCACCCATTGACAAAGACTTTACTTCTTTCGGGAGTTGGCTTACACTGTGCCCACTACCAAGGACTGAGCCTCTATTTTCTTGGGAAAGATCTATTTGATGGCTTCTTTGTACCCTGATGATGTACCATCTATTACTTCATTGGAAGAGTCTATATTTACGACTTTGATGGAAGTGGATCCATTACCTTTTTGTGATCCATACAACTTTAGCACCACCTTGTTGGGTCCTCTGCCTAGGATTATGATTCCTTTGGAACAATATGTCCTTGCTCTTGCTTCAAAAAACCAAGGTCTTCCTAGCAGCATACGGTATGAGGTCCTGTAGGAATTTGGTTTGACCACCAGATATGTCAACCATAATCCCTCCTTGCGAGCGTTGTCTTCACATATGGGAGAATGCCCAAAGGCTTTGGTCTGCCAATTGGATAAGCCACTGCGTAGGCTGCATTCCTTGCAAGCCTAGATCCTTCATTGTCACGTCTGTCATGATATTCATTGATGAGCGTCCATCAATCAATGTCTCTGCTATAAAGCATCCTTCAATCCACATGCCAATCTCTAGGGTATCAAAATCTAGGAAGGCATTAGCTACATCCACTTCTTTTACTGGTTTTGGGGCTTTATTGGGCTTGGTTGCCATTGAGGGAGAAATCCTTAGGCCTCTTCTTCTTGTCAGTATGCTTTTGAATTTCTTTTGACAGCTAGGAGGCAACATTAGCAACTGTTGGAATGTTAAGTTAGGTTTAAATGTGTCTAGGTCTTTGACCAAGTCATATTCCTTGATAGGATCCACGGGCTTCTCCAATTGGCTAGAGAATGGGGCAACACCCACTTTTATCTTTCCTCTTTCTTCCAAGAGCGGCAACGTATGCATGTCTTCTACCTCATGAGGTACTTTGGCATCCTCTATCTCCTAGACTTCTAGTCTTGTCTCTGCAATTGTATCTGTGGCTCTCTATACTACATGTTTTGTGCTGCATTATTCTGTTTCTCCTTGGGGAGATTGAACTTCACAATCTTAGTAGAGGGAATGTTCTCCTTTAGAAATGCGGGTTCTTCTTTCTTAGCATGCGTTATTGCAGCAACTTCCAATTCCACCAAATTGGAAGGAGGTTCTTGGAGTAGCTTTCATAGAAGCTAGACTAGGACAATCTTTCGCAGTATGGCCTTCTCCTTTGCATCAACTGCATAAGGGCTTGTAGTCCATGGACCTTCTAGGGTTTGGATAGTTTGGCGAGATATGACATTTTTCTCCACATCTATAACACTCCACTTTTGATCTTTGACTTTCTTCCTCTATAACTTTGAGAGGGAAACCTCCTTAGGCCGAAATTAGGACCAAACTCTTTAGGCTTTGGTCCAATATCTTAGGTTATCATTTTGGATTCTAGCGAGTTAAATCTTGCTTCTTTGTCTTTCTTTCTTCTTTTGTGCATCTCTTTCAAAGAGCAGATATCTTTTGTATGGTTCTTTCTCAAATAGTATGATAGAAGGCTCCAAGAATGGTTGGTTTTTGAGTACATTTAGTGGCTAAATGTCTCACTTGATGGCACTTTCCACACCATGTATTAGACCACATCACATCTCTCCCACCTCTTGTAGGAGTGGATATATTGGCCGTATTCAGCTTGAGCATATGTAGCTGTCTTGTAATCACATCCATAAGCTCCTTCTTTATGCTTGCAACTGAATTTGACAGGTAGTCCCTTCAGGTGTTTACCTCCTAGAGTACTTGTAGTAGGGTTTTTGGAAGCTTCTGTGATCACTACATAAATTGGTTGAGTTGATCCAGAGGGTCCTTATTCTGTTTTTGATTCAAAGATCCTGTTGAGACTAGGGGTTGTCGATTCCAGTTGGGGTAGAATTCCATTGTTGTTGAGTTGCCATTGGGTGAACTATCTGAGGCCATTATTGTTGTGGTTGAACCTTCATTTGAGGCACTGTCATCTGCAGCCACCACTGTGGATTCAGTGCACTGTCCTACATCACTATTTGCATTTTTGGTAGGCATAGGGAACTGTCCCTGGGACTGCATTTGGTGGATATGCCATTCTTGACATGGGAGGAGGTAGGATTTCTCTTCCTGAGGTCATTGATAGACTTGCTTCAACTTCATCATATAGTCTTGCACCTTCCACTACAGCTTGCAGATTGATTGGTTTTCTTAGTTCCACAAACTTACGAACTTCTGGTTGTAGGCCTCTAAGTAAAAATCCCTTCTAGATGCATTTATCCAAGTGATGGTTGATCCATCTCTTCAGTATGGATTCCATTCACGAGACATAGGCTTCTACTCATTCACCAGAGGACTGACTTAGCTAAGTTCATGAAATCCTATCGCATCTGCTCTTCAAAACCTTCATGCTTGAATTTAGTGAGGAATGTCAACTTAGGTTATTCCATGTACCAAAAGTTCTTGTTGCTTGTCTCTTGTACCATTTAAATGCCACATCTTTGAAAGTGACAGGGAATATCGCTAACCAATGCTCAGGGGTTCTGGCATTGTTAGCCACACATGCTACCATGAAGTCTGCTACATGAAGATCAGGGTCTTCATTGTACTCTCCCTTAAAGATGGGCAATGAGACTACATTCACTGGCCTATCTCATCAATATTTCTAGGATAGATCTGACCAGGAAGGAAACCTTGAGTCGCCATGGGGACTTATGTAAAGAGTGCTGCTAGGGCGTCAAAGGAGGCTTCTGCTCTACTAGCTCGTTCTTAGCTTTGATTTTGGCTTTCTCTCTTCTCACATACCTCTAGACTCGTTCTAGTGCTTGCCTCTTGATTGCGTCATTCATCAAGGAGTTAGCTCTACCCAGTTGATATGTACTCAATAGAATCGAATTAGAGAAGGGCTTTAGTCTCTGGAGGACTCTCTGGCCAACATTTCTTCTACTTCCTTCTTTTCAATATCTTTAAATTCAGCTTTCAGTCCACGATAGAGGGGAAGATATTCCATCCTAAAGGTACCTTCTTTTCAATAGTGTACGTTGTGAAGAACACTCTATCTAACAACTTCTAGTGGGTTGCTAATTGGACAAATAGGAGATTGTCAGTGCACCATGCGTCCCACATATCCTGCTATTGGGCATCCACGAACAAATCCCAACTCTTTTCTTTCTTGTTCTCGTGAACCTCCACTACCCACGACTCCTGAAGCTTCTTCACGATCTCCCACTTTATAATGTCTGGAAACTTCTCAATGAATGCCAAATCTCCCATGGATGATCATTCTCTCTGTTTTTGCACTATAATTTGCTCCCAAACAATTTGCTACCAGGATGCACATCTCTGTTGCTTCAACTAGGAGAGAAAATAGTCCACCACATAGAGCCTGCATCATGATAGTAGTATGTTTTTGCCATTGTGGGATGAACCTATTGTAGAAAGCGGCTTTGTCAATGAGAATCTCTAATTCTTCAGTGGTAGAAGAAACTTTGCAAGCATACATTTAATTCTTCTCCTCTTGACAATGCCATTTCCTTCATTTTCAACCCCTTCTGATGCTTGTTGATGGTAGTCTTCCTCGGTTGCGTACCAAAACATGAAGCCCCAAGAGGAACACCAAGAAAATGGAGATTCTACTACAAGAAAATCTATCTTGTATCATCAACAAACATCTTTTTCATACTTGATATGTCTACAACAAGGAAAAGAACACTAGGAATAAGAAATCTTCATACAGCTTCATAGAAACGCTTCTTCCATGACATTAACTTAAACAAAATCGATCATGCTCTTCATATTCTTCATAGAATTTATAGAAAAACCATAAAAACACAAGAGAATACACCACTTTGAATGGAAAGATATCACATAGTATTCATTTTCAAAGATTCCATAGCTTTCTCTCATAATCTCTCATAGGTAGGTACATTGTCTTGCATAGATTTGGCTCTCTCTCTCTCTCTCTCTCTCTCTCTCTCAATTGTACAATGAGATAATCAAGAATAATCATTCATAACCCCTATTAGGTTGTGGATACCCCTTCCAAGAGGTATGTCTAGTATAAAAGGTCACCAAGACCACTACAGTGTCTCTTGAGAGCCCATTATTGTCACTTCACTTCAATCTTTACTTCAAGTCTTCAGCAACTACTTCTTCAACTTCTTTGAGATAATTTGAACTTATATTCATCCCTTACGATGGTTGGAAAACTTTCCCAAGCTACATATTCATCCATCATTACATTTACAAAGGTATACATAACAAAAACAAAGACTCTACAAACGCTTAACTTAGGGTTAGCTGAAGGTATCAAAAAGCCTTTAGCTCACTTAAATAACTCAAAACCGTCAAGAATCAATCAAGAAGCTTCCAAACACTCTCAAAATTTATCAATCATTACTCCAACTCTTCATATAGAAGAAAAACAGAGCAAAACAAAAGGTCAACAGACTCAAAGGCACAATCAGACACTAACAAGACATCAACAGAACTTATGAGAACATCACATCTTCACTAGAACCATCATGAGCTTCCAAAACATAATAAAAATCATCTTGAACACTCCCCAAACACTTCCAAAACCACTAAACATAATTCAAAATCCATTAAAAATCAATCATGCAATCCACAAAAACAACAAAAATCAGCAAAAAAATCAAGCATTTCAACCCTCAACAAAGCCCTAAAAATACATTGTAGATTATAGGGCTATTCCTAGGGAGTTTGGCGTACTATGCTTGACCTTTGGGTCACTTAGCAATGGGGAAAGGTGCTCCAAATGTTGGGAAACAAGCTAGTCTACATATAAGAGGTACTCTATGTGCCGAATCTAGGGTATCATCTACTTTCTGTGAGCAAGATTTGTGCTTTTGGTTTGATAGTTGAGTTTGATAAGGACTCCTTTTGAGTTCTTAATGGGGTGTCTTGACAGATTCTTTATGCTGGACATGAGGAGAATGGAGTGTACAAGATGCAATCTTCTTCTGCATTTTCTTCTCTTCTTCTTTCTTCACAAACTCAAACCGATCTTTGACATGCTCAGTTAGGCCACCTCAACTATGGGTACCTTTGGAAGGTGGCTTGTGGTCAGCTTGTGTGTAGATTGCTAGAGATTAGGAGTCACCCACCATGTGTATCTTGCATTTGTGGCAAGCAACATAGAGATGCTATTCCTAGCAAGGCTTCACAATGATCTAATAAGCCCTTGGAGCTTGTTTCAATAGACTTATGTGGACCGATGAGGACAGACGCCCTTAAGGAAATTTAGTATTTTATGCTAATTGTTGATTATTTTAGCAAGATGACATGGGTGTACTTCTTGGAGTTGAAGTCTGAAGCATTCTAACATAAGGATTGTTTGATCTTTGAGGAGAACATGTCTAACAAGAGGCTCAAGTTTTTGTGTTTTGATAAGGGAGGGGAGTTGTGCCTCCCATTAGCTAACTTGTTTTTGTGTAGATCATGACATACATAAGGAGTTTGCCAACATGAATACCCCCAAGATAATGGCATATTGGAGTGGAAGAATTACAATGTGATTGAGATGGTGTGGACTATGATGGAACATTGGCAAACACCTCAGTGTTTATGGGCTACCATTACTGTCCACATTCTTAATCCATCCCCTATATCAGCTTGGTTGGTATGATACCTTTGAGGCTTACTTTGGTCAAATGTCGGATGTCTCTTATTTCAAGGTGTTCATGTGTGATGCATATGTTCACATCTTGAAGAAGGAGAGGTGCAAGTTTGAGCCGACTTTCAAGAAACAGGTGTTTGTGGGTAGGTTGCAATCCCAATGATATAGGCTTTATGATCCTGCTTCCTGGGAGGTATACACAAGTCATGACTTTTTTTTCATGGAGTTTCTAGTTATAGAGGGTGGTATTGAGCATCTTGTTCTTGAAGATCTAGGTGACAGTTGGACACATGCTCTAGTACCTTCAGAGCCCCTACTTATTGTGGCTCCACCCTCAGTGGAGGAGGAGATTTCTTCACCATCAGATTTACCTATTGAGTTGGCCCCATTGGATCTTTCAAAGAATTTGACAAAGGTGAAGCAGGAGTGGACTATTGGCCTCCTCCTCATGGGGCTCATTATACACTCCGTGATTTAGGGATTGAGGAAGTCCCTGAGGAGTGGTGGTTGC
Organism: Lygodium microphyllum; assembly: GCF_053477565.2. Classification (NCBI taxonomy): domain Eukaryota; kingdom Viridiplantae; phylum Streptophyta; class Polypodiopsida; order Schizaeales; family Lygodiaceae; genus Lygodium; species Lygodium microphyllum. The sequence continues at coordinate 133,541,260 of NC_141158.1, forward strand.
ATGATGGCCCACAACTCTCTTAGAGAAACTAAGTATATTCCATTGAACTTGTTTGTACTAACTATTATTTGATGACTCATGGCATGTTGTTGAAGGGAGCTCTCTCACTCAACCCCCGAGACCTACGGACCGCTTATTGGTCAAGCATTTCAAGCTAAGCGGCCATGGCTACCTCTCACATAGCCGATGCACTCTCCCTACCTATGGGGTGTAGTGAGCTTACCTTGATGCCCGATCGAGTACCCTCCTCTCCCGTGCACACCGGTAGCTCCACGATCATCGATGCAAGCTCAAGCAAGCTCAATCCCTCTCCGTCAAGCTCCATCCTCCATAGCCATGTGAGAGAAGAGAAGAGAAGAGAAGAAGATGAAGAGAGAAGATGGGGAGCTTCTTCTCCTCGATCCCTCACTCCCTCACTCAAGCACAAACAAGAATGCAAAAAGAAGAGAAGAAGAATAATAAGCTTTTTGCCACACATCAAGAATGAGCTTCTCATTCACTTTTCAACTTTATATACAAAACCCTAAATCCCTTTTGGGCGGTCATTCCCTTATCCCCTTTTTTACATGGTCGGTCATGGCCTAGGCCCTTTTTCCCATTGTCCTCCTATCTTCCTAGCTTCCTTCCTACCGCCCATCTACCTTTACAATTTGCACGGGTGAGAGCCCAGCGCTCTTAAAATAAATCGTGATGCGCCTTGCATTGTTTTATAAAAGCATTGACTTGCACTTTTTCTTGTGCTCCTTTCTCCTTGATTTAGGACTTTTCTAAACTTCTTGTGTTTCTAGATTTTTCTTGGCGCGTCTTCGTCTTCCATTCCACTTTTGCCTTGGCATTGTCTTCTACTTTAGATTTTTCAGATTTTCCACCTTGTTTGTTTGAGAGTTAACTATATACAGAGTCCACCTCCATGAAGAAGGCTTTGTAATCACAATGTTGGTTCTCGATGAAAACGTGCCATTGTTGGATAAAGATAGTCAGAGTTCCATCATGTTAGCAAAGAATCATGTGCTCATGGGAAAACCAATCGCATAGAAGTGAGGTATCAACATCTGTCAGGTGCTTGAGGATAAGTGAGTTGGGCTTATCAAAGTTCATACTAATGATAACCATGTAGACTTTCTCAATGAGAATCTACCCTCTAAAAAGTTTGCATATTATAGGGAGTTAATGGGCATTTGGTGAGGATATCTCGCATGCATTATATCTCACACATTTTCTTATTCTTTTGTCCCCCTTAAAGGCACATTGGCCTTTAAGTGGGTATGGAGTAGGAGTTGGATGCTATTGAGCAGAATGGCACTTGGGATCTTGTGCCTTGGCCTATTCATAGAAAGATGATTGGTGTTAAATGTGTCTTTAAGACCAATTACTATAATGATGGCACTCTAGAGAAGAAGAAGGCATGGCTCATTGCAAAGAGCTTCACATTGTGGGCAAGGGTGGATTTTCATGATGCCTTTGCATCTACAACTCAGATGGCTAGCATAGGGCTATTCTTGCCTTAGCCAAACATAAGAGATGGCTAATTTATCAGCTTGATGTGAAATTTTCCTTCCTTAATGGTGATTTAAAGAAGGAGATCTATGTTGAGTAGGCTCTTAGCTTTTTTGCATTGGTATACATATTGAAGAAGGCTCTTTATGGTCTTAAACAAGTTCCACATGCTTGGAATGACAAGACATACTAATTCCTCCAAGGAAAGTTAGGGTATTGACATTCCTTTTTGGATCCTCTATTGTATGCCCACACCTCAGCTGCTGGAGGGCACATGTTGTTTGTGCTTTATATGGATGATCTCATCTTGACATGTGACCATGCCTAGAAGGTCAAGCAAATGAAGGAGACACTACACAAGGTGTTTGAGATGATGAATATGGCCATTCTCCATTTCTTTTTAGTTCATGAGATTTGGCAAACTCTAAGGGCAATTTTCATCTCCCCAAAGCAATATGTGTAGGAGCTTTTGGCTATGTTTGAGATGGAGGGATGCAAAGATGGATCCAAACTGGAAGGTTATGGCCCATGTAGTTTCAATAGTGGTGGATGCTTTCTCGATACTTGAGGTTGATTGGGTCCATGATATGGCTTCTTAACACTCAGGTTGATTTGTGCTTTCCTATAGATTTGTTGGTTGGGTTCATGAGTGAGCCCAAGGTGGTTCATCGGAAGGCTACTCTGAGGATTTTGTAGCTCCTAAGGAGGCCCTAATCTTAGTATTCGTTATCTAGCAAGTACTAGAGATTTAGCTTTGGTTGTTACAAGCCAGATAGATTCCAATTGGGATAGAGATGTTGACCAATAGAGGTCAACAATAGGCTATTGCTTTCCTTTGGGTGCATGTGTTATCTCATGGACTAGAAAGAAGCATCCTATAATTGCCATTTCTTTTATAGAGGTTGAGTACATAGTGGTGTCTTCTACCACATGTGAGATAGTGTGGCTTCGAAGGTTACTAGGAGAGCTTGGTTGTTGCCTGCAAACCAATCCCATAACCCTATGTTTCAAGATAGGTCAAAGCACATTGAGATATAGTGCCATTTTATTTGAGAGAAGCTCTTTGATGAGACCATTGATGTGGTTTACTACACGAGACAAAGGATAATCAGGTTGATTTGTTTACGAAGACACTTTCTCATTTGAGAGAAGCTCTTGGATGAGACCATTGATTTGGTTTGCTACATGAGACAAAGGATAATCTGGCAGACTTATTTATGAATGCACTTTCTTAGGCTGTTCTTTAACAACACTCCAAATCCTTTAGCCTTATGCCATGTCTAAGATTTGAGAGGGGCTATTAGAGATTAGTCATTTCCTAGATATAGTTGGTATAGCCAATTCTCTTGGGCATAGTTATGTATTTTTCAAGTTTGTTTTGGGCATTTTTAGTAGTTGTCAAATGCAGTCACCATGTACCGAGTAGGTCAACAACAATTGGTTAAGTAGGCAAATGTGCCATGTGGTATGTAGGAGGCTGATTGCTAATTATTTTGTTTCTTGTAGCAATCAGTAGCTTTTTATGCTCATCAACTAGTTTCCTAATTGCCATGTGGTATGCATGAGGGGTGCTGATCATTTTGTTTCTTGTAGCAATCAATTTTTTGATGAAAGGAAGACTTGCCACGTGGAAGGCCTTCAAAAATTGGATGGATGGAACAAAACTCCCGAGGACACCACATAACTTTTTATGCTAATCAAGCAATTTCCTAACTGCCTTCATTATTTTGTTAGCTTTTTTTCTCCTATTATTGCCAATTGGTAGCTTGCCCTCATCACTTATGTCTTCAAGTGGTGAAGAGAGAGATTGACTTGAGGAGATACTTCAATAGCCCATTTGTATATTTGTATTCTTCATTTTAGCATTCATTAACTACATGTTTTTGTGTTCTTTTGTTTCTTTTCTCTACCTCTTCTCTCCTGTTCATTGTCTTTCAATCTTGTCCATATGCTTTTGCATTCGCTACACTTTGACGCTTCTCAGTTTCTTTGACTTCACCTTGAGCACATTTGAGGAGTTTGAAGTCAACCATTGATTCATAGTTTAGGGTAGACTATTGTTCACTATTTGGGGTAGCATACATTTTGATTGTTTGATGCTCCATTAATGCTTATGGGGCAAGTTTGTGATGCTTGGATGATGTATTGATGCTTGGGAAAGCTTTTTGGGTTGATTAGAGCTTATTTAATTCAAAATTTAAAAGATTTATTGCTGTAATACCTTGCATACATAGTGAATGCTTATGTTTTTTATGGCTACATGCTTGCAAGGTATGCCACATGGCTATATTGATGCTTGCCACTAATACATATGCACATATATGCTTATGTTAAGCCTTGATCTTTGATATTGAGCTTGAATATTTACATACTTGAAGTGGCTACTTGGTTTGGAGATTTATCAATTATGGGCTTGGTCACTTATGTTATGCATATGCTCCTTGATGTACATTGATGCTTCTTGGGTTCCCAGATGCTATGACACCTATGCCTTGAGTTTGCATTGCTATGCTATTCCAGATTTTATTCTAGTGGGATTACTTTGGCATTTCCATTGTAGAGCTTGGTCTATTAGAGATAATGGGAGTTTTTTGTTAATATATATATGCTCAATTGGTTTATGTATACATTGTCCTTGTAGACTTTGGTCAATGTGGGCTAATTGCTACTTGATTTATACACCCATTACTTCAACTTGTCATATAAGTTTGTCAACTTTGGATGTATTCTTGGTTATGTACTTGAGCTTCACTATTCATATGGAGTGAGTTAGTTTCATATTGGTGGATCTTTGTTGCTTTTGGAGATCTCTTATGCACATTTGGCTTATGTACTTGCTACTCTTTTGTGTACTTGATATATTTGGGTCTATGATAGGTGCATTGTATATCTCAATTGCTAGCCATATTTCCTTGGTAGTGGAAGCTTATCATTTTGGTCTTTTGCCTATAGCTACATACTTTGTTATTGCAGTTTTATGGACAACAATGCTAAGATTTAGTTTGTTGAGAGTAGACACTTGATTTGAGCACTTTAGTGCATTTATTTGTGGACAACCATACATTGTATTGTCCCCCACCTCTTGCATTTAGTTTTAGATTGATTTTGGGGTTGATTCATAGTTATTGCAATAGTGGGTTCACTCTTTGCTTTGCAGTCATAAGGGCATTTGCAGTTATTGCAATAGTGGGTTCACTCTTTGCTTTGCAGTCATAAGGGCATTTGCTTCAAGTGCTTATGGAGATAGTGCCATTTTCAACATAGACAAGTTGGATGGCAACAATGACTTCAATTATCCAATGGCCCAGATATGGCAAGTTTTGGTTCAAAATAACAAAATTGGACCATTGAAGACTAAGGGGATAAAGCCCAAAGAATTTGATGTAGAGGCTTAGGTTGACCTTGATGAGTTATGCAAGTCCACTGTTATCTTTTCTTTGTCAAAGCATATTTACTTTAATGTCATTGAGACTGATGGTGATGCTTGGGAGTTATGGGAGAAAATATGCAATCTTTATTATAAGCAAAGGATTGCTTCACAATTGTATTAGCTTAAGAAACTCATGGATCTTCATATGAAGGAAGGTATTACTATGTCTTCTCATTTGAATGAGTCTAATTTCATTTCCAACTAGCTTATTCGCAATGGATTACCTTTGAGGAGAATGTTAGGCAATGTTATTGCTTGTTACTTTCCCTTAGTCTAGGGATACTTTTCACACTACTATAAGTACAAATGCCTTTGTAGATAGTTTTAAGCTTAAGGACGTAGAGGGTGCCTTGCATAATTGAGGAAGTAAATATAAAGAATATTGATGTAGCCCATGCCTCTCATGCACTCATTATTAGAGACCATAATGATGGCAGATATGGTAAAATGATTGCCATGGCAAAGACATACAACAGTGTAGGTCAAGGTCTAGATCTCATGGGCATGGTCGTAGTAAATCCCATGGCCCCATGACATCTCTTACACGTCATTATTGTAGGCAACATCATCATATTCAGTCACAATGCCATAAAATGAGCTAGGATATGGGAGATAAATGTAAGGGAAAAGTGTAGGACAATGCGAAGACTTTGGACAATCGTAGTACCATAAAGTATATTGTCAAGATTAAGAAGATAAATGCATTGGAGTATGGTTTTGATGAGGACATTTTGGTTGCTTCTTCGCGCCTGATATCCAATTGACTAACACAATCAAATATCCCTACTCCATTCCTTAGGGTTTTGTCTTTATGGTTTTCAGCTATTTTAGCATGCAAAGTTCTCTTGATCTTAATTCAATTTATATTCAAGTACATTTTAGTTTTAGTTTGAATTTCAATAATTTGAGTACTGGATTTTTAGTTGGGTTTTGTCAATTGTGGTATTAGATCTTTTTAGTCCATTTAATTTGTAAGGTTTTTTCCTTTTGGTCTCTATACGTGCCATCCTATTTAGTTGTTGGTATTCCTTGGTTGTGCAGGGATGTGCATGCACATGAGTGTGTGACAGTGTACTCCTTTATGTGTCCCAATGCTATGGATTGCATGCCCAGTGAGTGTACTAGAAGGTGTACAAGTGCATGTGCACTTGTGTATGGGTTTACTAGGCCGTGCTTGTTGAGTGTATGGTCTTAGATGCATGGATATATCTATTGTGTTGTGGATTGCATTCCTAGTGAGTGTACTAAAAGGTGTACAAGTGCATGAGCACTTGTATATGGGTACACTAGGTTGTGCTTGTTGAGTGTTTGGTCTTAGATGCATGGATATATCTGTTTGTAAGGATGGCTTTATGTGACCAAATTGTGATTTCCTTAATGCATGGGGCCACATTAGTTCACGTGACATGTGTTTCATATGTATACACTATGCAAAGCACTATATGTGTGCACTATGCACAAGTACAATATGCTACTACATGAGTGTACGCTAGGGTGAATTAGGGTAGATATATATGGTGATCTATTGTGTGGGATATGCAAGCATGTGTGGGCTAGGATGACTTAAGGTGGGATACATTAGTGCATATTTACATTAGGTATCATGCAATATGTACATGCATCATATAGTGTGTGCATACACTCTGCATGCTTAGTGTTGGCTAGTTGGTTCGGGGGACTTCCTTTCATGTGACCCCACATCGTACTTGGTTCTATACCTATCATCTCATGATAGGTTTTGTGAAATTGAGTGATGATCATGTTTTTGATATTGTTAGCATCATGGATGTTCATTTGCAATTTGCTACTAGTACTTAATTTGTGTTGCATGATGAATGCCATATGCTAGTTTTGACTAAAAGCCTTATCTCTACAAGACAATTAGATGATGATAGGTATCATGTTTCCTTTGTTAATTCTATATGGAAAATCACTCATGGAAACCTCATCTTATGCAGAGGTTCCAAGATTGATAGTCTTTATTCCTTACTTGTATTTGGCACTACTAATGTTGGATAGAGAGGATAGGATGTACATGTCCTCCCCAGCTAGAGACTTGAGATTCTCTACTAGGGCCTTGCATCCTCTTGATCATTATGAGCCCTCTATGCATCATGTCATGATGATAGATTCTGGTGGCCCCCTTACTTATGAGGAGGCTATGCACAGAGGTGATAGTCACTCTTGGGAGAGGGCCATGTAGCCTATGTTTGATTCACTGCAAAGAGTTATACATGGGATTTGATTCCATTGTTCAATGAAAAACATGCATTGCCAAGCCAATAGATGTATAAGTTGAAGAGCATCCTTGATCACCGTAAGCCAACATTCAAAGTACATTTGCTTGCTAAGGATTTTAAGGAGGAAAAGGGAGTCGACTTTGATGAGATATTCTTTGCTATGGTCAAGATGAACACCCTTTGCTTGGTTTTGTCCTTGGTTGCACAGATGGATCTGGACTTGTATTAGGTGGATGTTAAGATGACTTTCTTACATGGGGATATGCATGAGGATATCTACATGCAGTAGCTTAATGGCTTTGTGGAAAAGGGAAGGAAGGAACACCTAGTATACATAATGAGAAAGTGTCTTTATGGACTTAAGCACACACATAGGGAGTGGTTTGACAAGTTTGATGTCTTTATGTATTCATAGGGTTATTCACATAGTGATATGGATTTGTGTTGAGAAGGCCCATGATGGTAGCCTTATCATTTTGGTACTATATTGTTGATGACATGTTGATTGGTTGGAAGTGCTCATGTTGAGCTAGATGCTTTGAAGATTCATCTCAAGAAGAGCTTTGAGATGAAAGACATGGGGCATGCTTCTCACATATGTGGTATGCACACTACATACAATCGCTCTAAGGGGCTTCTCTACTTGCCATAGAAGGAGTATGTTCACAAAGTACTTGAGTGATTTCATACGTGGGGTGGTAAGTCAATATGCATCTCTTTATCTTACCTTCTCATGTGAAGGTGAGTTAGGCCGATTGTCCCTAGTCACATGGCGAGAGGGTTGAGATGGCCAAGTTCTTGTATGCATCCACAGTGGGCAGCTCGATGTATGTCATGATAGCCACTATATCTGACAAAGCATTTACAATGGGAGTTGTGGCTCCTTATATGGCAACACCTGATAGGAAACATTGGAACGTTGTGAAGGGTATCATGAGATACCTTAAGGGAACTATAGATTTGTGCCTTTGCTATGGTAGCTAGGGCATTGGAGTCATGGGTTATATCTTCACCTTTGTTGGAAGTGCTATTTCTTAGTGAAATGCACTGCCTTGTCTATAACTAAGATTGAGTACATTGTAGCCACACCGACGCTTGCAAGTAGACCCTACAGTTATAAGCCAATTGGTTGCTGACCTTTGTATGATAGATATGACTTCTACATTGGATTCAAACTCCATGAGTGCCATTCAGTTGACATGTAATCATGTCTTTCATACAAAGAACAAGCATATTGAGGTCTGCTACCATTTATTAGAGAGGTGGTTTAAGAAAAGAGAATAGAACTTGTCAAGCTCTCTACATATGAGAATCCTATTGATTTGCTCATTAAAATCCTCCTAGTGGAATGTTACCCCTTCCCTAGGAAGATGATGGCCATAGGATGAGATTATGTCTATTCCTCATCTTGTTGTATTTATATGTACACTTTGTACTTGGTCACTTTTTTCTTGTTTCCTTGTCACTTAGGCACATTCACCTTTAAGAGGGAGGTTGATGGGGGTTAAAGGCCGCTTTTGCCAAGCCATCTACATTTATTTTGTACTTACTACTTGCACACTTGTACGTTGCAGGTGGTGGGTGGCCATTACTATCACTTGATTCATTATTCTTACTATGATAATAGAATAAGGAAAGGCATGCTACACATTTGTGATTGTTGGAATTCCTACATATGGTCTTTTGCTCTCTCTTATTGCTCCGTCCTTCATAGCTCTTGCTTATTGCTTCCACTTGTGCTCTCACTCTTGCTCATTCTTTCCATATTTCATTTACATCATATTACAATTGTAATATCATCCTTGACCTTTGTTTTTTCGAAAGCATTGTTCACACTTTAGTGAAGGCATTGTGTGAGTTTCCATACTTTAACACCTTCATTCAACTTCACTAATATCTCTAAATACAAACCGAGAATGTAAACGTGATGAAAGAAATCTAAAGAGCTAAGCAATAACTGGAAGACTTTGAATCCTTTCACGATGAGCCTTCCCTCACTTCTCAATTTCCTTCCCTTGAGGGAAGCTCCATCATGCTAAGTCTTGCTCTATGTCTGTAGAAAAGCTCCTTAATATTGCAATGATGCAATAGTATATCACCATTATGGATGTTTTCCTTGATAAAGTGCTCTCTCACTTCAATATGGTTGGTCCTTTGATGTATGATAGGCTCCTTTTCTAAATATTCAACTGAGATGTATCACAAACAAAAGTAGTGGGGTTAGAGCATGCATAAAACTCAAGTTCTTGGAGGCATCTCTTTAGCCATATAGCTTCACAACCTACTCTAGTTAAGGCCATGTATTCAACCTTTGTAGATGAGAGATTGATTGTATTTTGCTTCTTAGAGCACCAAGAGATTGCTCCATTTCCAAGGAAGAAAGGATTGCCATAGATGCTTTTTCTATCAACCAAAACTACCACATAATCAAAGTCATTGAATCCATGTAGATTTAGCTTATCACTTGTATATAAAATACCCCAATATTGAGTTTCTTTTGAGTATTTGAGTACCCATTTAACTACCATCCAATGAGATATCCTTGGACTCTACATAAATTGAGCAAGTGAATTGACTAAAAAACAAATATTAGGCCTTGTAATAGTCAAATAAATGAGGAAAACAATTAGTTTCCTATATTTAGTAGCATCACATCATGCACCATTTTCATCCTTAGTTAGCTTGAGGGTTGATTCCATGGGTGTAGAGATGGTTAGCCATACCATATCTTTCAAGGATGGACCAAATATGTTTTTGTTGAGAAATGAACTAGCCAATATCCTAAGGATCCTGCTCTAATACAATGAGAAAATAATGTGGATGACTAAAATGTTTAACTTAACCAAAATAGCGAGCTCTATTACAAAACCTTTTCATTGCTTTAATGATTTTTAAAGTCTACTTTAATAGTACTCAAATAATATATTGATTAGTGCGTGAAACAATGGTCCGACAGTGCTTTAAAGTGGTCAAGTGGTGCTTTAAGGTGAAGCACCTGTAGAAGTCCTACTCAGCTTTAGAATGGACAGAGAACACAAATTTGATAATAGAATTGGGTTGTTTATTTAGAATAGAAGGGCAACTATGGATGTAAGAACAAGTGATGGCTAATTCCCAAACCCAAAACTAGTAGAGAGGAGCTCATTTAGCTTAGATATCATGAAGGCACATTGTAGAGAGTATGGGCTACACTAAAGTCTACTCAATAGGACACTCTATGGTGTCTATTTTCTACATAGAGCTGGATTTTGCTAGGATTGTAGTGGAATATGCTAAAACTATAGTTTGGCTACTCAAAATAACTAGTATAACTTTCTGCCATGTTAGTTTTGGGTCTCAATCTGGCTTTTGTTCTCTTCTTTCTTTTCTTCCAATTCTTTTTGTGTATGGATGAGACATCCAAGTTACTAGGTCCACGCATTGAAATGCCACCATGTTTCACTTAGGCTCTAGTCATGATATTCAAGGAAATCAGTTTGGCATCATTGTCAGATGTTTTAACACTATAGTGTCCAAGTGGCACCAATTGTACAATAGCCAAGCTAGTGGAGGGCTTCCATCTAAGGCAATTGGCATACATATGTGCAATACCACACTATAGGCGTCTCAAGTAAGCTTTGTATTTGCTTGCTTGTTCCTTTTTTGGCCATCTAGATGAAATGTGTCCTATGGGGGTGATGACTGCAAGTCCAATTGGTGAGAGGCTCATGTGGTTGGTTCCTCCCCATGGCTCGACCTTGTCTTAACTGGAGCTAGTCTAAAATCCATCAAGATCAGAGATCCCTCTTCATCATCGTTTGATGTAAGGATTCACATGGTTCTTCTTCAAATGGCTATTTCACAAAATGCATGAGAACATCACTAGATGGATGGATGACAATGGGTCCAAGTGATCTTGATATTCCTATTAGATTGATATTTACCGTAGGAGCTACACGTCTTTGTTCATTAGGTGCTAGTAGTGCAAGTGAAGCTCCTCTTTGATAGTTGAATTGCCTATTCATAGGATAGAATGGTTGTGGATAGGGTTAAGAATATGGTAGCCTCCTCGACAATTGGCAATGTTTGGCCTTGTGCTCCACCCTTTAGTAGTTCATGCAAGTGCATGGTCATGGGTACGGAACATTTTGATGGAAGATGCTTGTTACTACAATGGGCACACTAAATGTATTATCTCATAGACAGTTATAATGCATCCTAAAATTCAACAAGTCGTAGCTTAAGTCCTACCATTTTTTGTGTGAGCTCCACACTCTTTCCCTTGTCACGTGAGTCTAAGATAAGTTGATCACTGCAAATCGTGGATCTCTTGCTATGGATGGTAATGATACATGTGGGCTAAATAGATTTTTCATTCCTTTCCTTTAATAGGTCATCCATTTGGATTACGTCATTCCTCATGTTTGATCCCTTGAACATGGTAAAGATAGCTTTCTAAGCAAGTCCTTTAACTATCAAAATCCTATTGTAGAGATGTGGGACATGGGTAATGCAATCACATATTTCCTCCTTGTCTTTCTAACATAAATTCAATCATCAATTTAATAATCAAATTGTCCACATACCACCCCATTTCCAAGAATTCCTCTTAGAAGAAGTGGATCAAAGGGGAAAGAAAAAGAGAAAAAAGAAGAAAGCAACGAAAGAAGGAAGCGACAAGTTGAAACAAGTAGCAATCAATGCAGCGCTGAAAGCATCCACATGAGAAATGCTAGAAGGAGAAGTTGTACTTGCTAAAGAGCAAGAGGAGACCATTATAGCCATGTGATTGTCCTATGAAGAAGAAATGAAAAGTAGGGATGAGACCTTAACACAAAGAGTAGAAGCAAAATTGGCTAGATGACCAAAAAGCTCGAACATGGAAAAATAGAAGATGATGGAGGGTTGTCCTCAAGCATAGCTCATGATGACCTACAACAACTAATGGCAATACAATAGATGTAAACTCAAATCACTAAGTTAAGGGAAGAGAAATCATCTAGAGAAGTCACAATCGTGGAGACCAACGATCACCCATGGAATCAAACATTGCCTCTTGAGAATGATTAAGTAGGATCACTCTTGCAAAGGAAGCCAATTTCTAGCACCAAAGGCACAAGAGGAAGATTTGGAGGACACTTTGAGGTCATAGTCATGGAGACCAACAACAATCACCCATGGAATCAACCATTGTCTCTCGAGAATGATTAAGTAGGATCACTCTTGCAATAGGAAGCCAATTTCTAGCACCAAAGGCATAAGATAAAGATTTGGAAGACACTTTATAAGAGTATCAAGAGATGCAAAGGGCAATGGCATTTGGATTGAACGTTTATCAAGAGTCAAATTTCAAACAAATTTTGTCCATGAGCATAGTGCAAACTCTAATCAAGATAGGAGAACACATAGCTAAGAAGTGGCTCGATTAGCAAGACATATCAACCTTTCATGAAGCCTATAAGTTCCAAGGAAACATAAGAATGTGTGTTGACATGAAGCCTAGAAAAACATAGAAGCGATAGCCATAGTGGTGATACTCTGAGATCTTGAAGGTAAATGAGCATGCTTAGTTCTCACCTTCTATTACTCATCTCCTCTAAGAAAGAAAATGTGCTTCATTTCCCATATTCCAGGAAGCATGACAAAGACCACAACTCCTAGCTTTGTGGAAAGTACAACTTTCCTAAAATCCACAATGTGCTTACATTGTGGCTCCCAAAAAGCTATCTATTCTAGCCCAAGGATCTTAAACCATCCTTTAGTAGTTTCATTAAGAAGATCAATAATTTCATGGACCTAGCAATCGTTACGACTTGCAACTATCTCTGGCTACTAGTAAACCTATTGCAACAACCACCCATGCCATATGAGGATAGCCTGCCACCTCTCTTCTTCAATGTCAATGCTGGGATAGATAACGTCACAAAGACATATATCCATATCAAAGATCTCGTCCTTACATCTTAGTATAATGCCCTACTAGAAGACATGGTTGATAGTTGGTTCACTTGTTGCATACATCCCATTTATTCATAGCCCTCAATCAAATTAAGGGAATCCATTAAAGAATATGATTTTTCCAAGACACTATGCCCAATCCATGAGTCTTGAATTATACTATTTGAGAAAAAATAGAGAAAAATGAGAGCAAATGCTCCAACGTAGAGTAGAAGCATGTACACTCAATGTACCCAAGGGTCCTCACTATTAGAGACACCAATTGGCTTGACTGACTAGCTCCATCTCTAACCACCTAGCCCTTTTTCCTCACTACATAACCTTAGGCCACATTAAGAGTAGGACCCTTGGGTTTATTCAATAGACTTGTCACACTGAGCTTAACATTGCATGACTAAACCTATACCAACTAGGTTCTCGAGTGTGGAATAACACTCCAATTATGCTTGGAGTTCAACCCATCTCTCAATTGTACTTACAAAACGAGCACACTCTTTGATGCATGGTAAGGTAGTCACACTCTCGAGGAATGCAAGCTGATTAGATGCATTTTACATACCACTAAAGACCGAGAAGATAATCCATCAACATTGGTGGCCACACACCCTCCATTCCCTCCATCCCTTTCACTTATTAATGTGATAACACCATCATCATGTACATCTTTGAGCTATCACTTGAAATTTCCCAACCTCTTCATCATAGACAACAACACTCCTCCAATAAGTCCACTCCACCATGATTATCATTAATATGCAACATCTACCCTCGGTGCTAGTGAGTGTAAAGGGATCAAGACTTGTTTAGTGACACTTGTTTAGGAGGGGAATAAAGTTAACTACAAGACAAGAGTGACAAAGGACAAAGAAAATAAAGGGTAAGAAAGATAGGTCAAGGACCCGCACATAAGTTATTTCTTTGAAGATAATTTAATTTTTCAAGCTTCATCATGTTACTTTGGAGCAATTGTAATATTTTGATTTTGGGCCCACTCCCTTGGAAACTATAGTAATTTCCATAGTTAGAATCCTATACTAAATGTTATATTGTGGGGGCTCTCTCTCTCTCTCTCTCTCTCTCTTTTGATTAATTAATCTACTTAATTAATTAGTATAATATAACTACACACACACACAAAATAGTAGAAATATATAAAAACATTTAATTATTAACCAATTAATTAATAACTAACTAAATAATAATAATAATAACTAATAAATATAATATAATAAAATAGCTAATAATAATAATCATACCTTAATCTTAGTAATAATAATAATGAATAAAAATCAATAATAATAATAATCTTATCTTATCTTGATAATAAAAATAAAATAAAAATAATAATTAATAACTATCAATCAATAATAATAACAATAACTTTAAATATTAACTTTAATTAATTAATTAATTAGATTAATTAACTATATCTATAACTATTAACTTTAGTTAACTAATTAACTAACTTATTAAATAATGCCATTGCACCACATCATCACGCCCTACTACCACGTTGTCGGCACATCATCGCCACATTGCCGTCTGCCACATCGGTTGCTCCCGCTGACCATTGAGAGAGAGAGAGGGAGAGAGAGAGAGAGAGAGCACGTCACAGTAAATTGACCTTAATTGGCCTTAATGATTAGAGATTATGTAGCTATTATAAAATCTATACTGAAATCCATCAAATTCGAATTCAAAACCAAGCTTGGGGGGAAGAACAAGCATGGGGCAAAGAATGGAGGTTCAGAAGATCACCAAACCAAGAGCCAAAATAAAGTAGTATAGAAGACTAGTATGCAGCTATTACAAAATCTATACCCAAAATCATCAAATTCGAATTCAAAATCAAGCTTGGGGCAAAGAATCTAGGTTCGTCCAAAATAAAGTAGTATAGATATAGATGCCTAAAGGCTTTTCAACAAATCTTGTGCACAAAGCAAATTAAGAAAGATGATTTTATATGGCTTTATTATTAGGGCTTAGGGGACTTGGAGCCGCGTGCCGTGCCATTGTGTGACAAAATTTTTAGGGTCTGCCAGTATGAAAAAACCTAGGGTTTTTTGGCATCACTATAGAAATATTTGGTGCACTCACTCGCGCTCGCGCTGAGGAAGAAGAGCTGCGGTGGTATGCAATTTCCCGAAGGACAGAGAGAGCGAGAGAGAGAGAGAGGGGGGCGATGAGGAGATACAATTTCCCGAATCTGAGATGCCGTACTTCGCTACGGCGATTTCATGAATAAGAGAGAAATATTCGTGTCTGAGCCTTCACTCTCTCGCGGTCGCGTCTCTCTTCTTCAGCTCGTCAGGGGTGTCTCATCTCACACCACTAAACGGCACTCGTCCAACGGTAAGTGCTAAACCCGTTTTCTAGTGATGAAGGAATGGTAGTGGCGCTGGATCCGATTTGGTGTCCACTGATGTGTCGTCCCAGCCCTGCGTGAACTAGGTAGAGGAGATGTGTGCAAGTAGTCGTTGTCAGGGGATACAGTGCGAATGGCCGTGCTGACTGACTGATACGCGATCCCGCGGTAGAGTCTTCTGTACAGAAGCTGTTCTTTTTTGGGGAATAGCACGAGATTATTCCCCTTCTTGCAGCTCCAATGCCCCCAAATTTGATGGCAGGCGCAAGGCAATGTAGGGCATATTCATTTCCGCTGTGGTCGCCAGAGTGGGCTTACCTCCTGGCAACTTGGCTGTTGTGGATTGTGGTCTAGAGCTTGCGACCCGTCCTTGCTCCCCGCCCGCCCGTTTTCCTCTTGGACGGTAAGGTTTCTAATTTCTTACTTATTTGCGACAGCTATAATCCAGTGCGTGCTTTGAAGGGTGATGCAATGGATCTTGCTTGGCGGTCCTTTAACGTGTGTACTTGGTTTCAGGCGAAATCAGCATTGCACTTACTGACTGATTGAAGAAGTCTCTGGTGGATGATGCTTATGCTTCTCATTCATGTATTTCTCCTGATTTGAGAGAGTTATGCTTAGTAACTCCGTTGGAGTGTATTCCCATGGAGACCCCTTTGTCACACTCCCATTTCACTTCGTTAAAGCGAGGAATGCTGTAGATTGTCAAGCCAAGGGTTGCACCTCGGAAGGGGGTATCTCATAGGCATAAAAAGCGGAGAGCATGTTGGGTGAGTGGTAATAGTCCCCTCAAATGTATTTGTTTTCAGGACTATCTTTGTGTTTGTATAATGATAGAAAGATGGTTACAGCAGCAAGTCAATTGGGTTACCTAAATAATTGCGGACAAGGTTGATAGTTTTGAGCTCTTACAAAGTGTATTTGAGAGTGCTCACCTTCAGTGTCTGAGACGCTCATCATTGAGAATATTAAAGTAGGTGTAGTCTATTTGTAAAGGCACTTTTCTTTGGCTGGGGTAGTTGCATGTCATCAACCCATAGACATGTTTAAATCTTCTTTGCTATTGTTTCTACTACTAGGTGCTTAGACGTCAAAGTTGCATTGTAGACCCATTGATCACATAGCCTTTGATCTACCAATTGAATTGTATCTTTTAGTTTGTTTCTTATCTTTCTCGCACACACAAAGGTTTGTTTTACCTTAGTGATAAACCACTAGGTTATCAACCTATAGACCTAGGTTCAAATCTTTTTTTTTTCCAACTATTAGATGATATCTCTTATGTAGAGATTGGACTCTAGACTCACTAGTCACCTTACTTTCTACCTACCATTTGAGTTGCATCCTTTAATTGCACACATTATATTTACATGTATTTATTTGATAAACAACATGAGCTATATTTAGATGTGTATTTTCTCTGTCTTTATTTTCCTTGTATTGAGATGGTCGATGGGGAAGCCTCAACGATAGGGAAGTCTCAACAACGTTGCTTCATGCTAATTGCAATAAGTTGACAACTATGGTTATATAGAGAACACTTAGTAACTATGATATTCAAATTTATGCTCATTGTGTACTCATGCGGGTACACTTGTGCACATATACATTCCTTTATTTTTTAGCATGTGTATATAAGTATTATATAATTTAAAGGTTTTGTTGTATGGAATACTTATAAATCATTAATAAATGCGTAGATTTTATTAAGAGCAACTTTATTATGTGGTTTGATTGTGCATTATGCTTTGTCATTCACAATGTGTCTACCCAACATTGAAGCTCCTTTCGTAATCCATTTACCTCAACACAATCTTGTGATAGGTGTTTCATGGTTTCCTTTCTCCATAGGCACAGTCTGCATGTAATAAAGCATAAATGCTTTAGTCTAGGGAAAGAACAAAAGGTGGAGGTGTAGCATGTGTAAGATTTTTTTGTAATTTTACTAACATTACTTGTTTTGAGGTCTCAATCTTCCACCATCTAAGAGGGTGAATACTCTTGGTTACCATAGCTTGGGGTGTATACTTTGTTGCAATCTCATATCATTTGATTCTCAACCAACATTGGACCATTTTTTACCAAGCCACCTTGGTTATGGCTTCTTGACATTTTGTTTATTTTTTGTATTTTCAGATTAAAAGCTTATGGAATTAAGCTAGTTTGAGAGATCAAGAATGCCCAAGAGGATGGGATTCAGTTGACTATACTTGAAGAATGATGGTTATAGATTTGTACAAGTCATAGCTAATGCTAATGGTTGTTGAAATCGCGGAGATGAGCAAGAAATTCAGCGCAAAATGCGCTTAACTCAGTTTGCTATCATGGTTGATCAAACCTAGCAAGTGTATGTATTATATTATTGTATTTGAAGCTTGTCACAAAGAAATAGACTTTGATGTCTCTTCAAGGAAAAATGGCTCTTGAAAGAAGATTTTAGTAATTGGCCCTATGCATTCTTGGAGAAAAGCTTGAAAGGAAGAAGAAAGAAATTACCATAAAAAAGTAATTTTAGTTTAAACTATTTCTACTTAGATTCCATTTAGGGATAAAAGCTTCAAAATGGACCTCCATTTGATCACATCTTGCTATTTCGGCCAAGAATCTTCATCTTCCTCAAGATTTGATCACATCTTGCTATTTCGGCCAAGAATCTTCATCTTCCTCAAGATCTCTTTAAAAAGCCTTCAAAATTAGTCTCAATTTGTGGTAGAGAACTTTGACTAGTTATGGTTTGAACTGTACAAAACCTTCATCATTCTCAAGATCTCTTTAAAAAGTCTTCAAAATTAGTCTCAATTTGTGGTAGAGAACTTTGACTAATTACGGTTTGAACTGTACAAAACCTTGTGGCCAAATCTTGATGCTCCAATTAATAAGTTCATGTTTCAATGATCAAATTCTTCAAGAAAATGACTTATTCCATGGATCAAAGTCCATGCCATGATACCAACGTAATAAAGCTAAATTCCAAAGCAAGCTTTTAAATTGAAAATACATAAAATAGATATAAAATAACTAAAAGTTACAGCCAGGGTGGCTTGGTAAGAAATGATATTTACCAATGTTGGTTGAGAATTAAATGATGAGAGGTTGTAGAAAGGTATGTATCCCAAGCAATGGTGGCCAAGAGTATTTACTTTCTCAGATGGTGGGAGGTTGAGACCTCAAAATAAACGATGTTTATAAAATGGTAAAAAGATCATATACATGTTACACCTCCATCTTTTATACTTTTCTTAGACCAAAGTATTTATGCTTTATTACAAGATGTAATAAAGCTAAATTTCATAGCAAACTTTTAAATTGAAAATATAAGAAATAGATATAAAATGCCAAGAAGCAATAGCCAAGGTGGTTGAAATGGTATTACTAATGCTGGTTGAGGATCAAATGATGAGAGGTTGCAGTAAGGTATGCACCTCAAGCTATGGTGGGCAAGATTATTTACCTTTTTAGATGGTGGGAGATTGAGACCTCAAAACAAGTAATGTTTGTAAAATGGCCAAAAGATCCTTCACATGTTACACATCCATCTATTATACTTTTCTTAGACTAAAGCATTTATGCTTTATTACAAGCCATCCTAGCCCAAAATGGCGTTATCCCCAAAGTTGAAACTGGGACAAGTGATGAAGAAAGAGTACAAGGATAGCTTTGTAAATGATGAATCCATGTTGTAATGAAACTCTAAGGTGAAGATCTCATATATCAATGAAGTATGTATGAGCTATAGAAATGTAAAGGATAATCCCTAATATCCAACCATGTCTTAAAAATCTAGATTTTGATGACCATAGAGCAATTATTTTTAAGACAGAAATTTAATACAGCAAGCTGTCTTGTTTAAATATTACTTTGTTTTTTGTATAAACCATGGAAAAGAATTAAGGTATGATGGTGGTTTCCAAGTAGACTCCTCTCTTCTATGGGTAAACCTTGCCATTTATTAAGGTATTCCAACAATGAATGGTTTCTTAAAACCTTTTTTTTGATGCCAGTAACCTTTTCAGGTTCGTAAATAATAAGGTCATCTTCATCCATGGGAGGTAACTCTTCTAATACCTTTGTGGATGGACCCACATATTTCTTAATTTGGGAAATATGGAAGGTAAAATAAATCATTGTTGAAGAAGGCAAATCAAGCTTGTATGCAAGCTCACCAACTCGTCCAAGGATTTGATAAGGGCCATAGTAATGACGAGCCAACTTATTATGATTGCCTTTAAGAGAAGCATACTTAGATTTAGGCACTTTGAGGAATACCCAATCTTCCTTTTTAAATTCCAAAGCTCTCTTTTCATTAGTATAAGCCTTCATAACATTGTCTTTTTTTTAATGTTTTTCGTGCATTGTTTCAAAAGAGCTTCCATTTTCTCAACTTCAGTCTTGGCTTGTGGATTCATGTCTTCATGAAAAAGGGTTGAACGTATTTGCACTTTGTATCCATACCCAATCTTCTTTTTTAAATTCCAAAGCTCTCATTTCATTAGTATAAGCCTTCATAACATTTTGTCTTTTTTTAATGTTTTTCTTGCATTGATGCAAAAGAGCTTCCATTTTCTCAACTTCAGTCTTGGCTTGTGGATTCATGTCTTCATGAAAAAGGGTTGAATGTATTTTCACTTTGTATCCATAAAGCACTTCAAATGGTGACATACCAATGCTCATATGACGAGTGTTATTATAATAGAATTCAGCAAGATGTAACCAATGATTCCACAAAGCTTGAGTATCATGGTAAAAATGACGAAGATAGACTTCCAACCATTTATTGACACGTTCTGTTTGGTCATCAGTTTGGGGATGATATGTCGTGTTAGAAGTCAAAATTGTTCCCATAGAAGTGAATAAACTCCTCCAAAAACTTCTCATAAAATTAGTATCACGATCGGATACTATCTTCAATGGTATACCATGAAGCTTAGAAACACATTCCATGAATTGTTCAATTACTTGCTTTGTTGTATATTGAGTCTTGGTAGAGATAAAATGAGCCAATTTAGTCAACTGGTCCACCACCATATAAATATTACTCCACCCATGCTTTGTTGTAGGTAAGCCCATAACAAAATCCATTGTAATATTAGTCCACTTGCCTTGAGGAATAGAAAGTGGCTGAAGTAAACCATCGGTTAGAAAATAGTAATATTTTTTGTTGACACAGAAGACATTGCATAACATAATCCTTAACATCCCTCCAAATGCCCTTCTAATAGAAACTCTTATGGATATTGTTAAATGTTTTGAACAACCCATGGTGTTTCGCTAAAGGTTAAGAGTGAATCTCATACAAGATACAGTCTTTGAAAGTAGATTGTGGTGTCAAGAATACTTTACCATGATACCATAAAAGACTGTTGTGTCATTTGAATTTTGGATACTCTTCTCTTTTGCCTTGCTGAAATTGCTTTATTATCTTTAGTGCTTGCTTATTAAGCAAATTCTCTTGAATATCATGGATCCAATCCTTATGCACGGTTGAAATGGTAGAAATGGAATATGTCCATATTCTTGATAAGGCGTTCGTCACCACATTGTCTTTTCTAGCCATATAAGATATTTCCAAGTCATATTCTTGAAGAGTAGCTAATCATCTTCCTTGCTTGGAAAATAAATTTGGTTGTGAAAGAAAATATTTCAACAATATGATGGTCGCTTTTGACCTTGAAATGATTGTCATATATGTAATGAATCCACTTTTTGATAGCATGCAATATTGCTAACATCCCTTGCTCACAAACATGTAATTGATTGTGAGGTGCTCGTCCATCGATTGTCCAGGCATGCTTTTATCAGTCTATTGAGAAACAAATCTAAGCGTTATTATCTGGTACTCCCATGGAATATTTCGAGTTTTGTCGCTTAAGGTTTCTCGAATTCGTCTCGCAACGGAACGTTCACAGTCGAACTTATTAGGATTGACCTAAAATTTGAGCTTCTAGTAGCCAAGGTCTCTTAACAGCATTCTAGTGTTCGATCTTGGATGTCTTACTTTATGCAGAGAAATCCAAGTTGAAGTAGACCCATGCTGCATTTGGTTCAAAGAGAATGGGAAATGAGAGGGATGCACTGCTCAACCTCTCTGCTCGTAGGACATAGTTCCATTCTGGCCCCCTAAAACGGTATGAATCAAGGTTTTAATCTAATAATTCTTAAGGGTTATCGAACGTCGGTAAAACCTTGTGAGAAGCCTTCACAGTCTTGGGATTACCCTTCCGTAGGACGGACTCATTGGGGGTTTCGTCTATCCGTTTTTCTTAGTAGCTTTAGTTTTCTAATTAGTTTCTACCACGCTTATGTGTGGCATCTAAAGTCAGCTTCATTAATTAAGCCTTTTAAGGAACATGGTTCGTTTACATAACTTATAGCACAAACACGAAAGCAGAGCAAGCAATCTCTATTGACAAACAGGTTTAAACAAGTTTCTTAACTTATCTTCAAGTTAATCTTTGTCTCTCGTCCATACAGGAGAAATTATGTATCTCTTCTATTCAATAGAAGTATCTCTTCTGCCGTACAGAAGTAATTGGTCCAAATCACATGGCACCACAAATTCAATCCTTTATCTAGAATAAAATCTTTCAACATGCCCAGATTTTGGGGGCCACGGAGGTTTTCAACTCAATTCTAGACCTAGCAACGGGTGTCCAGAGCTCCAATTGACTTGCAAGCTATCTAGGAGCGAAACGTCATTCCCGTGGGTTGGTATTTTCACCACTCGACCTTCGGACCATGAATCGAGCAGTGCCCTCTTTGGATTAATCTACGGTGCGATCATGGAGGTGATCCACTCGTGCAAGATATCCTTCCTTAATTAAATCCTTTAGGAATCCAGCACAACAATGTATTTAGTCATAATATCAGTTTCTAAGAAAACATTCATTTATTTTCATGGCAACTTGTCATCATAGGTTCTTGCTATGCATTTAGCATAATTCACGAGCACTTGGAACAATCATCCAAACAACAAACTAACAATCAATTGAATGTAAAAGCATTTAGGATGTTGTTAGATCAATCAACAAAAAAACCAATTGTATTCTTACCAAACAATGCAAGAATAGTCACGATAACATTACCATCGCATATATGTTATTTCCCTTGGGATCAAAGAGCGATTCTATGTAAAAATTACTAAACTCTTGTATGCATAATTTTTTAATGTCATGATTTTGCCATTCATAACCCTTTACCGATTCCTCCTTGTAATTGCTCTATCAATGAACAAGCCATATCCAACGAAGTGTAATTAACTTTTCTTAATACATACACTTTGCAAGCTTAATCTTTTGAATACGTGAGATGGAATGACCTATAGTTGTGCATCCTAGTATGGGGCCTAACGTATCTCATACGAGGATCAAAACAAACATCTATCAATTTGAAAATACATTACTTACGATCAGAACTATAGTTGGATTGACAGTGATGCCTTTGCTCAAAGCTTCATTTCTGGTTGTGGGATTGCCATCCGCATGCAACATTCTTCGCTTGGAGGCCATTGTCCACAAGTAGATTCAAGAGATTAAGAATGTAGAGTAGATTCGAGATAGAAGAGTGTAAGAGAAGATGGGTAAGTCGAGGATCGAAATAGAGGGAGTTGAGCTAACTCTCTCCCTTGCAGTCTCTCGGAGTGACCTCTCTCTCTCTCTCTCTTTTTCAAGGTCTCTTTCACAATCTCTTGGAGGGGTATCCTTCTCTCTACCTCTCTCTCGCAGCCTCTCTAGGTCTTCTTATGCTCCCTTATATCTTTCCGTGCCTCATATTTATAGTGAATTGGAGGAGAGGGCTTGTGGCTAAGAAGTGGAGCTCTTTGTGGAGGGGGATCTTGGAAAGATCAATGATCTGATGCTTATATCATAAATCTGATGGTTTCATTGGCTTCGAAAGAGGGGGGGGGGGGGATAAATCCCCAAGATACTTGTTTAGAAAGCTCTCAGTTCAATCATTTTCTTTGTTTGAAGTGCTGTCTACTGCTTGTAGACTGCGATTGCAGAGCGCGCGATTTCGCAAATCATATATTTAGTTTTTTCTTTTGATAAAATCTCCAAAGCTAACTAAAACATCACTTATCTTTTCTTTTAAATGACATCCAATTTTAGAAATCTCTACATCTTTTTTTAAGATAATATCTAAAATATATCAGTTTTACCCAAAATCTAATATTTTAGGACCATCCAAACTATACACATTAATACTAGTAATTAATATAGCTCATAAGTCTCGTTCACGTTATAACTTACATGAAGGGTAGTTATGGTCCTTGTCAATCTAAGAAAAATATTGAATTTATGACTCCATTTTTAAAATATATTTTTATTTAAATAAAAATACTTAAGTATTAACGTTAGTTAGTTTTCTACTTTAGTTAGTAATTTTACTAACTCATTAATTTACTAACTAACTTTCGAACTAACCAACTAACTTTTATTGTGTGAAAATATTACATTAACACTCATTGTCATCAAGCTGTCGGCTCTCATAAGCTATGACTCCATGATCTTGACATAAAATAGCCCCAATTCCTCTTCCACTAGCATCCACACATATGATAAACTCCTTAGAGAAATCCGGATATACAAGGATGGGTGCTAAAATTAGAAGAGATTTCAGCTCATTGAAACTTTGATCGACGATGGAGTCTCAAAAGAAAGCTTCCTTTTTGAGCCTATTCGTTAATGGAGCCGCCATATGAGCACAATTCTTGATGAACTTTCTATAGAAGGATGTCAACCCAAGGAATCCTCTCAAAGAGGTTGCATTTGTAGGAGTAGGCAATTCTTTGACACATTTTACCTTATTGGGGTCCATTCTAATCCCTTGTTCTCCCACAACATGACCTAAGTATTCAACTTCATCTTCCATGAAAGAACACTTCGTCATCTTGGCAAAGAGTGTGTCTTCATAAAGTGTCAAAGACCTCTCTCATATGCTTTAAATGCTCATCCTTGGATTTACTATAGATTAGGATATCATCAAAGAAAACAAGGACTGTTTTGAACAAGAAGGGTTATAATATTTTATTCATGAGGGCTTTAAAAGTAGCGGGTGCATTGGAAAGTCCAAATGGTATAACCAAGAAGTGGTATAATCCTCTTTTAGTCCTAAAGGTTGTTTAGAACTCATCTCCTTCATTCGAATTTGATGATAACCTGATCGAAGATTTATTTTGGTGAAGACCTTTGTATCTTTAAGCTTATCCAAAAGATTATCAATTTGGGGAACAGGTTACCTTTTCTTGACCGTTGACTTGTTCAAATCCCGATAAGCAATACACTTGTGAAATGATCCGTCCTTCTTTTTGACTAAGAGCACGGGAGAGGCAAACAGTGATTGACTTTGCTGAATTAAACCCATTTGCAACAATTCTTTGACTTGGCGCTCCACTTCATATGTGTTTGGGATTCTAATTTCTTACTTATTTGCGACAGCTATAATCCAGTGCGTGCTTTGAAGGGTGATGCAAGGGATCTTGCTTGGTGGTCCTTTAACGTGTGTACTTGGTTTCAGGTGAAACCAGCATTGTACTTACTGATCGAAGAAATCTCTAGTGGATGATGCTTATGCTTCTCATTCATGTATTTCTCCTGATTTGAGAGAGTTATGCTTGAGTAACTCCGTTGGAGTGCATTTCCATGGAGACCCCTTTGTCACACTCCCATTTCACTTCGTTAAAGTGAGGAATGCTGTAGGTTGTCAAGCCAAGGGATGCTCCTCGGAAGGGGGTATCTCATAGACATAAAAAGTGGAGAGCAAGTTGGGTGAGTGGTAATAGTCCCCTCTCTCATGCAATGGAAATGTATTTGTTTTTTAGGACTATCTTTGTGTTTGTATAATGATAGAAAGATGGTTATAGTAGCAAGTCAATTGGGTTACTTAAATAATTGCGGACAAGGTTGATAGTTTTGAGCTCTTACAAACTATATCTAAGTGTGCTCACCTTGGACTAAAAATTTTCAACATTGAGATTGTGCAACAGTGTAAGCAATGGTGGTTGAAGCTTGGATTGTTGTGTCGAAAGGTGTAAGTGGCCCCATTGTGTCTAGCCCTTAATAGAAGGGAAAGGGGCTGAATTGTTAGGGCCTCCTAGAGATTAAAGGAAATTTTGTTTGTTTGAGTTTTGGTTTCTTAGAGTAATAGAAAAGCATGGTTTCATAACAGAAAAAGAGATCCGAGAAGCTCATCATTGAGAATATTAAAGTAGGTGTAGTCTATTTGTAAAGGCACTTTTCTTTGGCTAGGGTAGTTGTATGTCATCAACCCATAGACATAGGTTTAAATATTCTCTGCTATTGTTTCTATTCCTTCATTCAAATTTGATGATAACCTGATCGAAGATTTATTTTGGTGAAGACCTTTGCATCTTTAAGCTCATCCAAAAGATTATCAATTCGAGGAATATGATACCTTTTCTTGACCGTTGACTTGCTCAAATCTCGATAATCAATACCCTTGTGAAATGATCTATCCTTCTTTTTGACTAAGAGCACGAGAGAGGCCAACGGTGATTGACTTTGCTGAATTAAACCCATTTACAGCAATTCTTTGACTTGACACTCCACTTCATATGTGTTTGGGATTCTAATTTCTTACTTATTTGTGACAGCTATAATCCAATGCGTGCTTTGAAGGGTGATGCAAGGGGTCTTACTTGGCGGTCCTTTAACGTGTGTACTTGGTTTCAGGCGAAACCAGCATTGCACTTACTGATCGAAGAAATCTCTGGTGGATGATGCTTATGCTTCTCATTCATGTATTTCTCCTGATTTGAGAGAGGTATGTCTGAGTAACTCCGTTGGAGTGCATTCCCATGGAGACCTCTTTGTCACACTCCCATTTCACTTTGTTGAGAATATAATGAGAAAAAGAGATTCGAGAAGCTCATCATCATCATTGAGAATATTAAAGTAGGTGTAGTCTATTTGTAAAGGCACTTTTCTTTAGCTAGGGTAGTTGTATGTCATCAACCCATAGACATACATTCAAATCTTCTTTGCTTTTGTTTCTACTGCTAGGTGCTTAGATGTGAAAGTTGCATTGTAGATCCATTGGTCACATAGCCTTTGACCTACCAATTGAATTGCACCTTTTAGTTTGTCTCTGTCTTTCTCACATACACAAGGATTTGTTTTACCTTAGTGATAAGCCACCAGGTTATCAACCCATAGACCTAGGTTCAAATCTTTTTTTTTTCCCCAACTACTAGATGATTGCGCTTATGTAGAAATTGGACTCTAGACTCACTGGTCACCTTACCTTCTACCTACCAATTGAGTTGCATCCTTTAATTGCACACATTATATTCACATGTATTTATTCGACAAACAACATGAGCTATATTTAGATGTGTATTTCCTCTGTCTTTATTTTCTTTGTATTAAAATGGCCAATGGGGAAGTCTAAAAACATTGCTTCATGCTAATTGCAATAAGTTGGCAACTATGGTTATATAGAGAACCGTTAGTAACTATGATATTCAAATTTATGCTCATTGCATACTCATGTGGGTATACTTGTGAACACATACACCCTTTTTTTAAAAATAGTGACGTGTGTATATAAGCAACATATAATTCAAAGGTTTTGTTACATGGAGTACTTATAAACCATTAATAAATGCATAGATTTTATTAAGAACAACTCTATCATGTGGTTTGAGTGTACATTATGCTTTGTTATTCACAATGTGACTATCCAACGTTGAAGCTCCTTCCATAATCCATGTACCTCAACACAATCCCATGGTAGGTGTTTCATGGTCTCCTTCCTCCTTAGACACAGCCCGCAGAGATAAGAGAGCTTCCTAGATTTACATAGGCGTTCCTCGTTTGGGAACTTGTTCATCAAGGTTCTCCATAACACAAGATTAAGCCTTTTGGAAGGGGTGGGGCGCCAAACCCGCCTAACTCTCCTCTTCCAAGTCCGCAGCTCCCACACATCATGAGCAATCTGTCTTGCTCTCATACTGCTGCTCCCATGGTCGTTAATCATCAACTAGAACACATCTTGCCTTAGGTAATTGGTATATAACCCCCCTTCTTCTTTAACAATCATCACCTATGGCTAATTTCACCCTTGGTTTTGCAAACTTGGGAGACACACAATCTGCGCCTATGGCCGCATCATGCACACAAGCGGGCTATTCGGTCCTTGAATCGTACTGGCAATGCAAAAAAAGGCCATCTCACCTCTATGGTAAACTCGTAATATTGCAGCTCCCCTCTTAACTTACCACTTACATACTTGAAAAGTATTAGAGGTACATACAATAGTAGCATGATATAATGCTGTATACCCCATTGGAAATGCACTAAGAGCATTAAGTAATTGCTGCATACAGAGCATATTTACAATCTGTTGCCATGATCAATAACAAATGTCTAGCCGAATATGTTATCATGCAGGCCTGCAAAACTAAATTATGACAGTCTTAAGTGCAAGAAGCACCGAAAAGACAGCCTTAGCAGGCTAAAGTAACACATCATACCTCTCAAGAGCAGTATATAAATGCCTAATTGCATATCCCTTGTGAACATGATTTTCGGAACCCAAGCTAACCGTTGAAGAACACTAATCTACCATAAGCTACATACAAAACTCTCTTTATGTAATAGGATTTTTAAATCAACTCATGTAAATGGGACATTATCACTACTTCAAATAGCTAGTTTGAAATGTTTTGGTTCCTATATAAACCGAGACCTAGTTCCTCTTTGTATCCTACCCACTCTCTTCGATCTTTCCCTATTGTTATATTTGCCAATTCATCTAGCAAGAAAGCATGCCATCTTCACCATTTACTCTGATTATATACTAATTGTGATGTGCGAAATAAAAAAACCAGTGTGGGAGCTTTTGTGCATACAACTCATAATGGTAGTAAGAACTTCCTACAACCCATAATGGTAGTAAGAACTTGTTGCCTGCAATCTAAAACGTTGCACTAGTTCTTACTAACACATTATTATGGTTGGTTTGCAAGTGCTAGGTTCAACCTTCCATTATAAATGGTTCTTCTTAACTTAGTTATTGAAGAGGATGTTGAACTTATGACATTAAAAGTTCCTTCTAATTATGAAAAGCTTTTTTGAAGTTATGCTTCTTATTTTATTGATCCAAATTTGAGGTTTATTGTTGGTTGAAGTGGAAGCTCTGCTATTCAATGGTATCAATTTTAAAAGTCTATAAAACTTGGATTTTAATGCTCATAGCTACAATATAACAAGATTTCTTTCTTTGTGATACTTGGTCATTTGGCTCCCTTCCACAACTTTTATTTTGATGAAATTATGCTAATGTTATCACTTAAGACAATTTGATCACACACACACACACACACACACGCGCGCGCGCGCGCACACACACACACACACACACACACACACACACACACACACACACACACACACACACACACACACACACACACACACACACACACACACACACACACACACACACACACACACACACACACACACACACACACATTGATCTAATGATCTACCATGATAGTACGACATGAT
Organism: Lygodium microphyllum; assembly: GCF_053477565.2. Lineage (NCBI taxonomy): Eukaryota > Viridiplantae > Streptophyta > Polypodiopsida > Schizaeales > Lygodiaceae > Lygodium > Lygodium microphyllum. The sequence goes on from NC_141158.1 coordinate 133,570,258, forward strand.
CTCATATTTTTCTCTACACCTATTGTGTGGAGCTTGGGACTACCAGTATTGCTTGACTTGGTTGTGTCTTACCTTCATGATTGCCCTCCTAGTTAATAAGCTTGCGGTGGCTGCGTTAGTTTTGATATCCCTCCTCATGCTTCTTTTCAAGTTGCCCATAATGCTTATTAATAGAGAGAGAGCAATTGTAGATGTATCTTCTTACACTTTGTACTATTAAACCTAGTTGCATGATATTACGCCTTGGCCTTGATTCTTAGAAGTCTAACATACAATATTAATAAACATCGATATCTCACTTAGCCTATTTAATGATCAATATTTCGACCTAATCAATATTGAATAGTTGCAACTTGATTACATAAACTTTTAGGATCTCTTATAACTAGCATTAAGTTGTGAATGATTACTCTTTGCTTTGCTTTTCTAAACTTGAAATGAATTAGCGAACACACAAGAGAATCCTACATGGAAAAACACAAGATCCACTCTATTTACCCTTATCCACAAAGGCATGGTAGCAATTATGATGAAAGTGAGTAGCATGGAAGATATACATTTTCCTAGGCACTAAATGTAAGGGCCAACTAGACTAAACCTATTTGTTCCACCCCTTAGACCTAGTATCTTCCTTCAATCACTTTGCGCAAGATCTTAGTAACTATCTAGACCTCTCCTTTATCATAATACATAATTGCATTAAGCTTTTGATCAAGCTACTACAATATTCGATCACACTTAGGAAGATGGTGGAGGTAAAGGTGCCTATGCCTATGATGCTCATGTATTCACTATAGTTACAGTACCCACAAACATATACACTGTAGATGATAGGCATCTATCATTGTAACTTCATTCATGGACTCTTCACATAGCTAAGCCAGTTTTTGCTGCAATAAGCTATCACTTCAACCAATAGGCATTGAGCTCTCACATTTACTTTAGTGCCTAGAGAACCATTGACACTTATTCTTGGCATCATTTGCATTCATTTGAGTATGCTTTTGAGTAGTCTATGCTTAGCCATTGGCTAGATACCCCTTAGTTTTGAGCTCTTGATGCCCATATGCCATGCTTATGTGATGCCTATTAGTTTTTGGATTATTTAAAAATGTTTTAAGATGTATTTTGGGATATTTTGAGCTCCATTAGCTCTAATTTAGCAGAGTATTTATTGCTCTACTATAAAGGGCAATAATCATTTACATAGGAAAAATATATACATATTGTTCTTTGGTGCCATTCGGGTGCTTCATTGGATGCATTGATGTATGACATTGATGCTATGCACCTAAACATGCACTTGAGAGCTTTTGAGCTTCAAGTTTGATCTTGGTGGCATTTGTATTCGATGTGGTTATATGCTTTGGTTAGTTGCTATAGTAATCATTCACTTGCATGAAGGGAGTGAGCTCAGATAGGAAGCACGGGAGTGGAAGTAAGAGCTGCACGGGAGTGGAAGTAAGAGCTATAGTGGAAGGAGAGAGAGAGAGAGAGAGAGAGAGAGAGAGAGAGAGAGAGAGAGAGAGAGAGAGAGAGAGAGAGAGAGAGAGAGAGAGAGAGAGAGAGAGAGAGAGAGAGAGAGAGAGAGAGAGAGAGAGAGAGAGAGAGAGAGAGAGAGAGAGAGAGAGAGAGAGAGAGAGAGAGAGATGTGGGAGCTCCAACAATCACAATGTGTGACTGACCTTGCCTTTATTGAAATGTCAATGAAAGAATAAAGAATAAAGTGATAGTGATGGGCGCCCACTACTTGCATTGTATAGCTGTGCAGGTACTATTAGTATAGTAATACATGGATGACTAGGCACATGCATATTTATCCCCAACATCCTCCTACTTAAAGGAAAATGTGCCCTTAGTAAGGAGAGAATAAGAAAAAAGTGACAAAGTATAAATCTACATACTTACAATAGGATGAGAAAAGACATCATCTCGTCCAATACCCATCAACTTCCTAAGAAAGGCAAAACGCTTCGTGGAGAGACTTTTCGTGAGCAGATTTGCAAGATTTTGGTCAATTGAGATCTTGGCAAGATCAATAGAGCTGTCCTCAATGATCTCTCCGATGAAGTGGTAATGCACCTCAATGTGTATCATCTTTGCATGGAAGAATAGATTCTTGTCCCATGTTCTTTATCTCAAAGCTTTTCTTGAGCTGAATTTTTAAGGCATTTAGTTTATCATGAGCTCTCCTAGTAATAAGCATATCGTCCGTATAGAGTACCAAAATCATAAGGTTGTCATCATGAGCCTTCTTCTGTATAAATATGGATCCATAGCACTATGACTATATCCCTATGAATATATAAAGCATCAAACTTGTGGTACAATTCCCTAGGTGTATGCCTAAGGCCATAAACGCTCTTTCTTAACTTGCACACTAGGTGCTTCGGGCATTTTTCTTCAAAGCCCTTAAGCTGCTGTATATAGATCTCATCATGCAAGTCCCCATGTAAAAAAGCCGTCTTTACATCCATCTAATAAATATCTAGGTCTAGTTGAGAAACTAATACTAGTACCACAAGAGAAAAGAATTCGTCAAAGTCTACCATATTCTTGCTTAAAACTCTTAGCTGCCAATCTAGCCTTATCAACCAAAGGCACGCAAATGAGCATATGATGGAGGTTTCCCAATCCATACCTCCTCTGCAACATGGCAATCAATATTAGTGTAAGGGGATATGTTAATCAAGGGTAGTAATTGCCTCAGCCCAAAAGTGTTGTGCTAAGTCTACCTGGCAAGCATAATACGAACTCTCTCTTGAATCGTCGTAAAAATGCATTCGGCAATACCATTCTATGGGGGGTGTAGGGGGTGGTCAGCTGATGCTTAATATCCCACTTATCTTGCAGATACTCACCCCCATTATTTGGCCCTAGGCATTTCAGTCTATACCCAGATTGCTTCTCAACAATGGCAAGTCAATATTGAAAGGTAGAGAAGACATCTGATATCTGATTAATAGGGTAAGCCTAGACATCATGTGAGTAATTATCAATGAGCGTGACAAAATACTTTGCACCATGGAGCAAATGACAAGGCATGGGACCACATACATCCGAATGAACAAGAGCCAAAGGCTAACCCATACACTTCATGCTAGACTTATTATTTGTACTATGTGTTTTCCTACCATATAAACAATGATCACAAGACTCAAAGCACTTATAGTCTAGGGGCGAAAGATACTGTAAACTAGTAAGCATTTTCATTCCTTTCAAAGCTATGTGTCTAAGGCGACTATACCAAAGAGATACATGTGGAATTGTAGCCATATCCAAAACATGGTCAACTAACCTAGATACAAGCAAAGGATAGAGGGTACTAGACTTAGCACCATGTGCAATAACAAGATTTCCAAGGGTAATCTTTCATGAGGAATCACCAAAAGAGAAAATATAACCTACCAGAGATAAGGCTCTTCATGAGAGCCAATACATAATGTATATCATGAAGAGTGAAAATGCTATCTAAACCAAAACACAACTGGATATCACCAATACCAACTATCTCCAATGCTTGCTCATTACCCAAACAGACACATCCAATCATATTGCCATAGGAGAAACCACTCTCTATGAGGCCCCTGAATCTATCAACCAACACTAAGTATATTTTGACAAAGCATCAATTAGCTATGAAGCATCCAAAGAAGAAGTTGCCAAGATAAGATCATCGGATAGATTAAGCTACACCACATTGATCTCCTCAATCTTGACACTGGACTTGTTAGACACAATGTTGTGATCATCATTCTTGTCCTAGACTTTACCCTTTCCCTTTTCCTTGCATTTGTCTTCGTGTAGTTTATGGCATTGTGGCCGAATATGATTTTCTTTTCCACAGTAATAATAAGTAATACTAGACTTACGACCGCGGGACTTTCTGCAAGACTGTCCATGTGTCCTAAACTAGATGTGTTAGAGTCTCTATCATGGCTATTTCCATCCTACTAGAATCTCATAGTCAATGCATGTGACATACGTGAAGCATCCACATTCTTTCTATTCACCTCTTCTGTCAAGAGGACACTCTCAATGTCCTGCAATTTCAGCTTAGAGCTATACAAAAAAATGTCCCACGACTTAGGTAGAATATCAAGCAAAAATAAAGGATGCAAAGTGTTCTTGAACTCAATCTCTTGTGAAGCTAAATGGATGACGATGGAGTGAAACTCATTCAAGTGTGCAGACATAGAAGTCCCTTCATGCAAAGGTCGGTCAGCTATTTCAGCCAATACATTTGAGATACTGGACTTTGCTTATCATAAAGATTCTTAATATGTGTCCAAAGCTCATATGCAGTTTGATTTCCAGTTAAAACATTGTAGTGAACTTGCTTACAGAGTGATAAAATGATTGTGAACTTGCATAGCTCATTTAGTTCATTCCAATCCTTAGCCGCAATGTTTTCAGGTTTGACACTCCCATTTTTGAGTAATCTAACCTACAATTTCTGTACTAAAACCTGCTATATCTTGGTCTTCCAATAATTGTCATCAGTCCCATCTAGTTTCTCAATATTGAAGATAGCATTGTCACGATAACCACTAGCCATAATGAGATTACGTAAGAACAAAGAAGCACAAGATGAGCTACTAGAATACCATGCAAATCAGCCCTAAAACCACCACTAAATCAAGTGCGAGATAGGAGATACTGACAAAGTAATGAGCTATCCACAACCTATAAGCAAAAGACTATCAAGTTTAGGTGACTTCCCTAAAATAGAATGCATAAAACTGAAATGATAGGTTGTTGTGATAAACTGTAGCAAGATGCCAATAACCAACTGTGAGCGATCAAGAAGGAAGAAGCCAAGAATAATTAACATTGAAGATTGTCAGAATTCCAATGTGTCAGAAACCATACATGTAATAGGCATAGACATCATGCATAGGGTAGGTCTCAAGGGGAAATGAAGAGAACTACTAGATGCATAACCCATTGAGTAAAAGCTCAATACATAACCCAAAAGCATATAGATATTATAGACAACACCCTGATAGACATAAGTACTAGATCCAAGCCAAGAGATGAAATCAATCCATGATAGGGTAACTGCATCCAATAAATATAAAGAGAGCATGTACATGTCACAATGAGCCCCAATACCATGGTATTGACTTTGATGAAGTCTTTTTATCTATAGTTGAGATGACTACCCCATGCTTGGTACTAGCTTTGGTTGCTCAATTAGATCTAGACCTTTATTAGATGAATATAAAGATAGCTTTCTTACATGGGGACTTGCATAATGAGATTTACATTCAATAGCCTAAGTGCTTTGAGGAAAAAGTCAGGGAACACCTAGTGTGCAAGTTGAGAAAGAGTCTTTATGGCCTTAAGTAGGCACCTGGAGAATGGTACCACAAGTTTGATGCTTTCATGCTTTCAAAGGGATATCTCTATAGTGATTTGGACCCTTGTTTATACATGAAGTGATGGTAGCCTTATGATTTTGGTGCTCTATATGGATTATATATTGATCATCGAGAGAGCTTATGATGAGTTGGATGCCTTGAAAAGTCAGCTCAAGAAGAGATTTGAGATGAAGGACATGGGACAACGCCTCACATATTCTTGAGATGCACATCACACATGATCACTCTAAGGGGCTCCTTTAGTTATTACAAGAGGAGTGTATCCAAAAGGTCATTGTGAGCAGTTTCATATACATGACGTTAAGCCTATTGGTTGTACTTTACCTTCTCATGTGAAGGTTAGTTAGGCCAATTATTTTTAGTCTGATGAGTAGAAGGTCGAGAATACCAAGATTCCTTATGCATTTATATTGGACAATTTGATATATGCCATAATAGCTACTCGTCATGACATGGGATTTGCAATGGGATTTGTGGCATGCTATATGGCTACACTAGAATGTGGTATTGGGATGTCGTGAAGGGTATCATGAGGTACCTTAGAGGCACTGCAGATATGTGCATATGTTATGGTGGCTAGGATGTAGGAGTCATGGGGTGCACTGACTCTCATTATGCAATACATGCAGACAACAGGAAGTCCACCTATGGCTATATCTTCATCATTGCTAAAGGTGTCATTTCTTGGATGTCTAGGATACAGAAATGCACAAACCTATCTACTACAAAGGAGAGTATGTTGTAGCCATTGAGGTTTGTAATGAAGCTCTTTGGTGGCAGACCTTGGTATTATTGATGTGGTTCCCACACTACATTCGGATTCTATGAGCGCTTTTCAATTTGCCAAGAATCTTGTCTTCCATGCAAAGGCCAATTACATTGAGGTGTGTTACCACTTTATAGATGATGGGTATAGGATGAGATGATATCTTTCCTCATCCTATTGTACTCTATGTATATTTGTACTTCGTCACTTTTTTTTGTTCTCCTCATTAGAGGCACATTTTCCTTTAAGTGGGAGGTTATTGCGTAGGTGATGGACACCCATAACTGTCACTTCATTCTTTATTCTTTTAGTGACTAATGAATAAGGGAAGGTCAATCACACATTGAGACTGTTGAAGCTCCCATATCTTCTCTCTCTCTCTCTCTCTCTCTCTCTTACTCTCTTTCTCTTTCCTCCATAGCTAATGTATCTTTTGCTTTCACTTGCTTGTGCTCCCACTCGGGCTTCTCCCTTCAACTCCCACCATTATTCTTCGATGTAAATGCAAGAAATGATTATGTGGTGATGGGCAAGCTATGTTGCTACCCACTAATTTTACACAATTACTAGATAATATGGTGGACACACCAGGTTCACCAAATGTATCCATCCATTCTTTGTTGAGTCCTCATTCCAACTTCAAGAGTTTGTGAGATAATACCTCCTCATTAGCAATGGATGCCTCCAAAGGACATTCTACCCTTTTCTAGAGTAGTGTATTATCCTTTAAGTATTCATTTGTATTTATTTCAAAAGCAAAAGAAAACAAAATGAAAGATACAGATGCACCACATTTTCAATGTACCAAGGGATTCTCAAGCTAGAAGCATTTGGTGGCGTTGGTCATTTTGCTTCACTTCTAATCCCTTGGCCCTCACCTCCCATAATATAATCACAGGGAAGATTAAGGGAAGGAAATCTTGAACTTGCTCAGATGACCTATTACCCTAAGATTTGCATAGCACAACCTAACTTCACACCAACTAGATCCTCAAGTGTGGGATAACATTTTGAGTTTACTAAGGATTCAACCCATCTCTCAGTTGCAATGACATATACACTAGTCATTTCACAGTGAGGTAGACATGCCTCTTAGGAAGAGCATGAGTTGGCTTATAGGTTTGCAATGGATCCTTGAAGATGCCTCAACATCAATGGCCCTCTATCATCACTTTTTGATGATCTATGTTTCCTTTTTCCATGATGTATCCGCCGTCCTTCTAGGCTTGAGATGTAGCTCCTTAACCATCACCTACTAGAGTATGAGCTTTCAACTTGAATGAGATATACCCATCTTAGCTTCAATCCTTCAACAACAACTATCTCTCCTCTACCAAGACTTCTTCATCGACTATCCTAGCATTCCTCATTGTTGGTGCAAGCTACAATATACTATCTTTGATGTGAGTGCCATGGAATAGATACTTATTTTGGAGGGGGATATAATGTTAAGTGCAATGTACAAAATGCCTCCAAAATTTGTTTGCAAGAAAATTGTGAAGCTATTATACTATCAACCATAGATATTTTATGTGAACACTTGAGTTCTAGGCTCCCTCACGTGCAAATTGTAAGCAATTTTGATTGGCACCATACAATTAGAATATGCACAAGTTAATTCACACATTCTAAGTAAGGCTCAAGCTAAGGTAGGTGAATCCAATTTGAGAAAGGTGGGTTAGGATACTTGGATATAGCCTAGATGTCCAAGGGAAAGGTGGAAAAGCCAAACTAAAAACTTGTATATAAAGGATGAAAAAGAATGGAATGAGCTATTCACATGTGTGCTAACTCAAGATTGCATTGTCTTGCTACTCTATTGTCTATTGAGAGAGAGTGAAAGAGAGGAAGTATGTGTGTGAGAGAGAGAGAGGGAGTGAGGGACAAGGAGTGAAGCTTTCTTTTCTCTTTCTATATTCATCTCTATCCCATCTTGGTGACTTGAGTGTGTGATTGAGAATGTGTGAGGTTGAGAGTGTGTGAGAGCAAGGGACAAGTGGTGAAAAGCTCTCTACTTTTCTTCTCATCAAGCTTATTGACAATGGCTTCTCTCTTTATGTGGGTAACAATGGAAGAAAGTACATAAGAAAGGAGTGACACATGTGGGTCATGGAGTAATGCTTAATAAGGTATATGACTACAATATGGTAAGTTTTATAACCATTCTCACTACAACCACCTTGAATCAATCTATCATTTGGTAAGTTAGTGAGAGATAGTCATTGACTTTGTGTGTGTTAACCCCAGCGCAAGACAGAGAAAAAGGGAAGCAAAAGAAAATTCAAGAAAACTAAAAAATGCAGAGCAAGGTGGCCCAACTGAAGAATAAGAGAAGAAACGGCCAAAAGCGCAAGGGCAGCCTTGAAAATCGAGGCAAACACAAAGGTGCATTTTAAAATGTAAAAGCATCCCCAAATTTTTGTAAAAGAGCTTTAGGCTCCCTCTTGTGCAAGTTGTAAAGAGTAAACGGGCATAGGTGAAGGCATAATGTAAGTAGAAGGGAATAGGAAAAGAGGACCTTGGTAAGATGGCCGGTCATGTAAAAAAGGGGATGGATGACCAAGGGGATGAGGGCATGTATAAAAGCCAAAAACTGAATAGAGAAGCTCATTCTTGGTGTGTGGCAAAAGTGGTTCTTCTTCTTCTTGCTTGTGTGTGCTTGAGCTTGAGAGAGGGAGTGTGAGGGTGAGGGACCGTCATGGAGAAGCTCTCCATATTCTCCTCTCTTCTTCTTCTCTTCTTTTCTCTTCTCTTGTCTTGTGCACGTGGCTATGGAGCATGAGGCTTGAAGGTGAAGGATTGGGCTTGCTTGAGCTTACATCTTCTTGGATCATGGAGCTACTGGTGTGTTTGAGAGAGGAGGGTACTCGATCGGGCATTGAGGTAAGCTGACTACACTCGTATATTAGAGAGCGAGTATGCTATGTGAGAGGTAGGCATTAGCATTTGGCTTGAAACAGTTGAGGAATAAGCAGTCTGTGGGTCTTGGCGGTTTATCAAAAGCTTCCATATTTTGGTTCCATTGCTAAGACCAATGGATTTGAGACTTGAGTGTTTGCGCGCTTCAAATCGAGCATTGGTTAGTTTCCCCTAAATTGGTGCTTGAGGCAGATAGGTCGGAAGAAATGGCATTTAATCTTCATTGCAAGTAAGTGTTTTGGATTTTTGAAGTTTGAATGAGTTGGTTTGATTAGCATTAGTGTTTGCTTGTGATTTGTAGGGATTTGTAAGCATTTAGTTAGGAAAGAATAGGGGGAAGAGAAAAAAAACCACAGTAGGGTTTTGTGTAACAACATGCCTAAATCGAAGGAAAGCAAGGTTCTAATCCAGAAAAGAAGAGGAAAAGATATGCAAGGAGTGTTGGAGAGGGGGTCTAAAACACTAAGGAAGGGGGAAGTGAGCTCATTTTCAGTTTTTGAGATTTGAGAGAGAGAGAGAGAGAGAGAGAGAGAGAGAGAGAGAGAGAGAGAGAGAGAGAGAGAGAGAGAGAGAGAGAGAGAGAGAGAGAGAGAGAGAGAGAGAGAGAGAGAGAGAGAGAGAGAGAGAGAGAGAGAGAGAGAGAGAGAGAGAGAGAGAGAGAGAGAGAGAGAGAGAGAGAGAGAGAGAGAGAGAGAGAGAGAGAGTGTGTGTGTGTGTGTGTGTTGGAGCTCTAGGGCAAAGAAGAGATCGAGCGCATCGATTCAGAGGTTTCCAACTATTCCAGGTATACACAAACCTTCCTTTGCATGTAAGTGTTGATTCTGAAAGTTACTAGCATTGGGCATCAACTATAAAGGTCAGACAAAGTGAAATCATGCCTCGTGATCCGTTTGCAACATCACAATAATCTGACACCCATCATGGGGTCCAATCCCCAAGTTGGACGCTCAGACTTCAGACTTAGATAGTCTGAGTCAATCCACTCGAACACCACAATACTATGTCTGGACAACATTAGCCAGTCAGTAGATAGCTAGGATCGGAGTGTCTGGACAACCAATTCAGACACCTAGGATCAGACACGGACTATTTGATTTTCACAGTTGGACAGTCTGATTCTGGGAATTGGACCTTTGAGAAGCAGATACACTAACCAGAACCTGAAAACTGACCAATCTAGCACACCCCAAGCTAGGTGGAGCTCAACTTGAAGCAAGGCAACATCCCTATGGGCATCCAGACATGTCAGACGGCTCATAGAGCCTCCAGACCTCAAGATTGCGACTCAATCACCTAGAAAGCAACCCCAAACAAGACCCTGGACCATCCATTCAAAATGCTTTAAAGGACCCCACCAAACCAGCTAGACTGACCACTTGAGGGAGCAAAACTAGAAAAGTGCATTACGTCATATTGTTTTTGTCTAACCAGAACCTGAAAACTAACCAATCCAGCATACCCCAGGCTAGGTGGAGCTCAAGTTGAAGCAAGGCAACATCCCTATGGGCATTCAGACATGTCAGACGGCTCATAGAGCCTCCAGACCTCAAGATTGCGACTCAATCGCCTAGAAAGCAACCTCAAACAAGCCCTTGGACCATCCATTCAAAACGCTTTAAAGGACCCCACCAAACCAGCTAGACTGACCACTTGAGGGAGCAAAACTAGAAAAGTGCATTACGTCATATTGTTTTTGTCATAGTCACGCAATGCCTAAACAATTAAAGTGCACTCAGAAAGTAGAAAGCTTGATTTCACACTGTGCATGAAAAGGAGTACCCCACGGATACTTGGATGCACTTAAATTTGAGGATTAGTTGAACTAATAAGGAATTCACGTGCAAGATAAGCAACCTAAATGAACCCATTAATAGGAGAAGACACTCAAATTGCAAAAGAGCGAGAATACTAATGCGATTAGGGATTTAACCTTGCCTTAACTGAATAGTTTGATCAGCAACCTGGAGGATCGAGAGGTTTTCAAGATGTCCCAGACCAAGCTCCAGCCATGATAGTGACTAGCTCGACTTGGGAGAATTCCCAATCGACACCCAACAAATGATCAATTGTTATGACTTAAAAACCGTGATGGAGCATCATGGTAGACCAGTGGAGGATATTATAGCTGACCTTGCAGAAGAGTGGAGATTGGCCAAGAGAGCGCTACAGGGCATATCTGCTTACAACCAGGAGTAGCGAGTTCAACGATTGAGGCAGAAAATAGAAATGTGAGAGGTCTAGCGCATTTTAGCACTTTCCAATCGAAATAGGATAGGACTCAATGCGGAGAGGGAAAGAGTGCTAGAAGTCGATCTCACATTGAGCAAGTTTCTCACTAAGTGACTCATAGACAACATAGCTGTAGAGTAGAACGGAGCAGCCTTAGAAACTTCGTTGCTAGCAAGACTAGGAATCATGCCAAATTTGAGGAGCCAACCAAAGATACTCGTAGTTACCTAGCAACTCAACAAGTACTAGCCCGACAATGACATGTATAGCTTCATAGAGCACTTTGAGCACGTGTGTGAGGCACGAATGGCCTAACGGACCCTGCTCAACATGTGCAAGCCATCGGTCTTTGTCTTGGAGATAAAGAACGGATGTGGTACACTAGTCTAGATGATGCTGAATGCAACACTTTCAGCACTCTCAAGAGTCTCTTCGTCAAGAGATTCTTTGAGGCCGGGTATTTAGACAACCTCATTGTTCAACTGATGAATGTCAGTCAAAAGGACAAGGAGGACATTAGAGATTACATCACCCATGTATAGATTCTCTTTAAGAGAATCCCAGCTGAGAGCTACCACTATTAGTGAGAGATTCAGCCAAGGTAACCAAGAGAAAGGGAAGAGTGTTGACCCTAGCCAAGAATTGATAGACATAGAGCTAGAGTTAGCCAAGCTATAGGAAATGATTAGAAGACCTGCGAGAACTCACATGCAATGTGTCCTTTGCAGAGGGAACCATCTCACATGGCCGATCGCGCAGATCCTTGGTCTAGATACCTTGTGCCAATTGCAGCAGGTTTAGTCACGATGTTATGAACTGCCGATTATGAAGGCGATTACCATATCCGTAGCTTTGCAATCAGCCATATTACTTGGGGAATAGACCTCCACAATTTGGAAGGGGAGCTACATTAGCTCTCCTAGCACCTAATGATGCCAAACTGGCTGTCCCTAGGATGGACATCAACTCTATGTGCATACCTAGACCACTTGGACCCTTCGTGACTCATCCACTGAGTGATGCTCCAATACATTGCATGGAGGAACTAAATGTGGATGAGGCATACGTAAAACCTTATGTCTCGTACGATGATGAGGGCGATCCCATCTTAATGGATTTTAGACCAGTATCGATGATGGTGTTAGGTCGGGAAAGGTGTAGAGGCCTACGAGGGCAAAGCCATGACCCAATCTCATGTTGGACTTGTGGCCACCCAGGGCATATCTCATCTCGTTGCCTCAAATGGAGCAAGCTAACCCGAGAAAAGACCAACTTGAGATGCCCCGAGTGTGGAATCACTCACTTATGCGCTGAGTGTCCTAGGTGAAAACCATCTACTAGCTTAGCCATTGTACCTTTGATGCCCTTGGGGTTATTTGGAGTTGAAACAATGGATGGTGAGGCCACTCCCATCTCGTTGAATGTCATGACTAGGGCATAGACGAAGCAAGGCTGGGATTTCATTGCCAGGACCTAACAACCTAGATGTGGCCTTGATAGGAAAGAAGACCCCCCCAAAGGGGAAAAAAAAGAGGGTCAATGCTAAAGTGACACTAAAAATGGACAACGCGACCACACTAACAAGGGAAGCAAGTGGAAAATGTAGAGGCTAAGAATTTAGTGCCTAAAACCATAGAGAAGGGGAGTGCCAAGGTTGGGAAATACCTTGACCCAAAGTGCCAATTGGAAATAGTCGACAAGGTTAAAGAGTGGGTGAGAGAAGCCCAAGAGCATCTAAAGGATGCCGAGCCCATCTTAGAGGACATCGATGAGTTCTCCAGTGTGAGCATGCTCATCTCACCAACACGCGTAAACTCAAGAGATGCACCCACACTTCACATAGAACCACGAAGACAAAGCTTAGACACCAATGATAGGCAAGCTGTTCAAGACTAGAGTCAAACAAGTGTAGGGAAAAATGAGAGACAAGAAGCCAATGACTTGCTTATGACGTTGCTACTATTGGCTCCTGTAACATTGCCGATGGTGGGGAATCTACTTGGGCAAAGCCTTTCATTATGGTGAGAATTAAAGCAATGGATAGAGGGATCTAACAGACTAGAAGTAGCTAACTTGCATGAGAATGATGCAACCATGCAGATACCTAGCCTTATATTAAACTCAGTGCCTAAGTCCTTAGATGGGGAAGGCACGGAGTAGCGGGTAGAAATAGGCTTGGCTGACCAAGGTCATTGATGTATCTAGCTTGAGGATACTAATGCTTTCTGGGAAGGCACGGAGTAGCGGGTAGAAATAGGCTTGGCTGACCAAGGTCATTGATGTATCTAGCTTGAGGATACTTAGAGGTAGCATAGTGCTCATAAGTGTATATTTATTTTTCTTTTTTTCAAATAAGTATAGTCCCATATAACTTGACATGCAATTGTACATAGTTTGAGATGGAAGTATAGGGGATTTGAAGGTTGGCTATAGATGGTAAACTTGGCTTAGAGAATGGAGGCACTGGAGTCCCTACAATGAAGATAGAACACTGATCTTGAAAAATCAAAGCACAATGCCTTGTTGTTGTTGAAGCTATTGTAGAAGAAGAATTGACTTGTTGACGAAGATTTGTATTGTTGATGAAGCACATTGCAATTCCTCCTAAGGAAGTAGATGACCATTGGATGTTGAAGTCAAGATATATCTTGGTTGAACAAATTAGGACCTTAATGGTGCTAATAGTTGCTATCTTTATCTCCTATTTGAGGCTTTAGGGTGATCTTGTTGTCTTGAGGTGTCAATAGATTAAGATATTTAGAGAAAGCTTCAATTGTGGATGTTGTCTTCAAGGCTTGTGTTTTCATTGTTTTGCTTGTTGCTTGTTTTCATCCTATATTCACTTGTTGGTGAAACTTTGAGAGTACCATATAGTAGATTTTAGTACAAAAGAAATAAAAAAATACGGTTAACTTTTCTACTTTTCACCATTGTACCTGGATTGGCTCATTAAGGTTATACCTCTTATCTCTTAATGTCCCCCACAATTGCAGTAGTGTTCCAAAGTTGAGGAGCTATGTGCCAAATTTTGAGCAAAAGAATAACTATATACAAATTAACTAGGATTAGTTATATATAAAGCTTAATGATTTGCAGTTTGGGAATCCACCAATCATAGAAATTTGGATTGCACTCCAATTTAGAAAAAGCATCCAAATCAGTTGATTTGGTAATCAATACATAAATGTATGTAATCAAATTGAAAAGCACAAAAGATCATGTAAAGCACCTCCTTTGTATAATTTCTCATCAGTCAAAATCTTACTAAACAATATTTGGCCTAAACAAGGAGGCTTTTGCAAAATAGATATTTATTCTCTTTCCAAGTGGGATGCCATTTTGAAGCAATTTGAAAACCTCATTATGAGAAAGGACCAAATCAATCAGAGCAAATAATTTGGCAGAAGTGGAAAATGTGCAGTCAAATTGGAGTAGCCATTCAGTTTTAAGAGAGTTATCCTTCTTGGCCAATTCTATATCCATGCTACCAAGAGAGTGGAAAACTAGCTAAGGTTTAAGACTAGGAGAAGAATCAAATTTAGTGGCACTAATTTGTAGATGATTGTAGGAAACCTCATCTAGGGTGTTCTCGATTTCAGCCTGTGTAGCTTGCTTTAGACTAGTGGGTTGGGTCAACAAAAACTTTAGTGCTTTTGGCTTAGGATCTAGATTCTCAAACATAACTAATTTTTACTATTGCATCCTTGTTAGTAGAATTTTTATACACATCATTGCATCTCATCATTTGATGAAGAACCATTTACCTACTAGTAGTGGAAGTACAGGAAAGATTAGGTTGTGTCACTTACTGCTATGGAAGAAACCATTCAAAGAAGTTGGGATTGTATTGAAGTAGGCAATAGGCATCAAGAACTTATAGAACTTGGATGAGGAAAAAGATATATGTAATGACATCATGCATCATGCTTACTTGTCCCAATCATCTAGCAACATGTAACTCTTCCTCCGATAGTAGTTTGTCACACAAGGGATGGTTTTTTATAAGTTCAACAAGTTTAACACCATGGATAGTTGTGAGCACTCTCAAGGATATAGGGGGCTATATATGTTGGATCATGCATTGAATTCTAGAGCAGCTTTCATTAGTCAATTGCCAAATCTAGCTTGTAAACCCCAACTAAAATACTATTTTTGCCCAAACACACTTTTTTCTTGTCCTTTTTGTTCTAATGCTTCACGTTTCTCCTTGGTTATTTCACAATGATCAATGTAGAACAAGGGAATCGAGTGAAGTACTTTCCTTCTAGCTTTGTGAGTATACCTCATGACTTATCCCATGACAACTACTAGATAATGCAAGTAGACGTGTTCTTGTTCTCCCCATGTCAATGGTTGCTCTTATAGTTGGAAATCCAATGTTGGCATGAACATATACACAAGCAAGAGATGCCATTTATATTTTCTACTTTCTAATGGCACTTAGTTGCCAATTAATCTTCTCTTCATGCCATCTCTTGTGCCATCTCCATGAGAAATCTCTTAACTAGCTTAGACTTTAGGTTTATGGGAGATTCTGGTCGAGGAGAACATGTCTTGTAAGTCATTAGATTTATTGTGCTCTCTATTCTAAAGTTCTTGTCTCTTTGTGATGTTGAAGTGCTAGAGGCTTGTTCCTCAACTAAAGCAACAATAATTGTTGCAATCAATGGTTGGGACTATATAGGTTCCACGTCAAGTTTAGAAGTAGAAACTATAAATTTAATAGATTAGTCAATCTTGATAGTTGAAGATGACTACTTAAGTGGGTAACTTATCAAAGCTCTCTTGCTCCATGGAAGTCTACACTATCTTGGTTAGCTTCTAGTCTTGAACATCCTTCACCTTGGCTCGGTCAATATCTTTAGCAAAGATAATAAAGTCTAGGTATTTGATCTTCTTCTTGAAGAAATCATGTTTACTCCTTTTTGACGTAGCACTTGTTCATCCTTAAGGTCTCAAGGACAATTCAAAGGTAGTCTAGATGTTCTTCTTCTTCTTCTTTTTGGAGTAAGCTAGGATGTCATCAAAGAACACAAGTGAATTAATCAAGATTAGGCTTGAAAATGTCACGAGCTAACTTCTTAAAAGTAGCTGGGGCATTAGTGAGACCAAAGGATATTACTATAAATTCAAAATGGCTATACCTCTAGTATTGAAGGTAGTTTTTAGGATATCTATATCATTTATTCGAATTTGATAATATCCCAATATTAAGTATATTTTTGAAAATATTTTGGATCCACGCAATCTATCAAGTAACTCATCAATCCATGTGATGGAATACTTATTCTTGATGATTACCTAATTCCACCATAGTCAATGCAATGCCCAAGAGTCGTACCTTTCTTATTTTGGAAGAGCACAGGGGCACCCCAAGGTAAGTTGCTGGGTTGGATGAATCCCTCCTCTAAAATTTACTTCAATTATTCTCTTACTTCAATGGATTCAAGAATGCACATCTTGTAGGGTGTTTTTTACAATAGGTTCAACTCCTTAGGATAATTTAAATTCATGATCTACTTTATGGCTAAGAGGTAACATGATTAGGTCTTCTAGAAAAACATCAACATACTCACTAAGCCATGAAGATTCTTCTAGGGGTGGTTCCACTTTATTCAGCGTGATCAAGTATATGGGTAGTCCTTTCCATAGTCCTTTTATTAAACAACTAGTCTTAGTTATATTAGCCTGGTTGGTGGGACCTAGCCAACCCATACCTAGGAGACAATCACAATCCAAAAACTGGCCCTTATGTGTTGATTTCCTAATCATATCTCTATCTTTTAATTGCATAAGTTGGAAAAGCTTTGATTTCTAGGAGGGTTCATGTTCCAATTGTAATTTCTTTATATACTTAGGAGAGATAAATGAATGAGTGGCACCACAATCAATGAGGATTTGAAAGGGTTTACCTTAATGGTGAAACTTGAAGGATGACAATGTTGTCATCTAACCTCATGATTGTTGATGGTTGCATAGATGGCGCCTTCTTTTACTTATTCTTGTATGGTAGGGTCTTGTTCTCCTTAGGGTCTTATTCTTCTTTCCCAACTAGGAAGCAAGCATGACCATCTACACACCATCATGCTCCTCATCTCCTTGATCACGATTATTAAAGTTTCCACTTCTTGGGGGCTAGGAGGTGGATTGGAATTAGTGTTTTTGGCCTTGATAAGGCATTGAACTCAATAATCTCACTAGGTTGATTGCATAAAAAATACTAGGGTTTGGCTCCTTGGTTATTGTTGATATTAAGGGTGTTAGGATTACTGTTGTAGTTGACTGGACAATTCTAGGTACTATTGGCAAGATTAAGACATTCCCAATTTGGGTGGCCTATCTAGAAGATGATTCAAACTCTGTTGGAGTAGGAAAACCCTCAATTTGCAAGGTGTGGGATTGACTACAAGTTTTGTTTGGGAAGTGAGTCTACCAAGGGCAAGGTCTCAATAGGCATCCCCAAGTTCATAGGGTTTCGTGGCTTTCAGCTCCCATTTAGCAATCGGTTCAAGCCTTGGCAAAATGACTTTTTGTGTCATTGCCATCTTTGGGGGATATTTTAAGACGCTAATAGAGCAAGAATAGTAACCTTCTACTGTCAACCTTACTGTTCATGCTAAAGAACCCATCTGCCTTTTAAATTTGGCAGAGGGGGACATGTGTCTTCCTTGGATTGTTGGCTTGATTTGTTTCTAAGTTTGGGACTATTATGATACCATTACTTTGACCAAATACAAGTTTCTCTTGTAAGATGAAGTCATGTGATCATAGCCTGGTTGGCTATGCTCATCCAAGTAGACAACATTGGAAAAGTGATCTTCCATTTGCTCAATCCAAGTCTTAGCATGGCTATGATTCTAGAACCCTCACTATTAAATTTAGGAGGCTTTATTTGCTTTAGTAGAAATTCATTTTCCCATTGGTTGGAGGTGGCGTTACCTAAAAATAATTTATAAGATTTATATGCAGCTATCCATACCATGGAAAGTTTAAGTTTTATTGCATGAAAAATTTGCATTGCTCAACTTGGGAAGAGCTTTTTAAACACTTATTGGAAAAGTAGTCATGGAAACTAGCAACGGAGCTTTCTTTATGCATTAGAGGCTTCTCATGGACTTTGAGAATACGACATTGGCTAGGCTCGTCTAGGTAGTTTGCGGTATGATATGTAGAATCAACAAATTCCTATTTGAAGTGTGCTGTTATAAGCATTTACTCAATTTTGTAACATAATGTTAAGTATCATTGAAGATTTATAAAAGTGTGAGGGTGAACTATACTCGTATGAGTGCTAGGTTGTGCTAGCAAGTACTCTTTATAAGCTTTTAGATCTGCCCCCTTTCATTCCCAATTATGTAGATGCTTGTGGTGAATGGAGTGCTTTAAGTAGTTTTGGATTTTATGTCTTTGTATTGGGGATCTTTCGTCTTTTATAATGGACCTAATGTTAGCATAGGTCACTCATGCTATACATTCTAGGTTCAAAACTAATCTTGACTAAAACCCATACTAAAACCCAATGTTCTTGTTGGCCATAGAGAGTATGAATATACCATAATATAGAATGCTATGTTATGCTCTAGTGTCATCATGTAGAATTCTCCATCACAATTTTGTCGACCAGAGAGAGTATGAACATAGAATTATAATTAAACATTGCCCTTTCAAAATTTCAAACAAAACCATACCATATTATAGATCCTTCATTTCAAGAAATACATACCATTTAGTTTGTAAATCCTCCCTTAATTCACTTGTGCAAGCCTCCAAATTTAACACAATTAGTTTCTTGTTTAAAAACATAACATTACCTAACATATGATACACACCATGAAGAATAGCTAAGCCTAATTAGCTATGTTTGTACTATAATATTTTAAAACTAGGAGGTATGCCTACTAGATAGTGAAACTTCTAGCTCTTTGACTCTAAATGACACTATTGTTTGTAATTTTTCCCCTAATGAGCTATAGGTACTATTGATTTACTACTCACAACATCTATAAGAGATTATGATATTTTCTCTTATATTTTGGATTTTGAATTCTTGTGCCCTATCTACAATTGCAAAAGGGAAAAAAACTAGGTGGTACACCTACTAGATAGTGAAAATTCCACCTATTTGACTCTAAACGACACTATCATTTGTAAATTTTTCCCTAATGCACTAAAAGTACTATTTATTTACAATTCACAACATTGATAAATGATTATGCTCTTGCTTATGTACATGCACATGATCTATGCAATGTCAAAGCTAATTCAATAAACTTGACATTTATTGGTTATGATTCTTGATATTTTTGTAAAGGTTATAAGTTGAAAGCTTAATCTTTTTTAAAAGTGTTTTTGATAGTTGGAATCCTTTGCAAAAGAAACATTATCATGCCAACATTAGCATATTCTCATAGTGATAGTTTTCAAAGCTATTTTCTTGAAGATATTATTCTATAAACTAGTACATCTCACATGGAAACTACTATTAGATATCTCAAGATACATTGCATTAAGTATAAGCCAAGAACTAGTTCTAAGGTGGATGCATATACAAATTTGGTAGAAAATGAATATAGGTAGTAAAAATCACAATGCATCCAAGGAATGCAAAATAAGTGACAAGGGCTACTTATAGAGAATAGGCACATGATATATGGTTAGTGTTATATAAAGATAAGGCTTGTGATTACTAATGGCGTTGCCTAAATTGGTCATCATTATCAAATAGCTCAACCACATAGAGCTAGCTATTGCCATATAAGGAGCACCTCTCTAACTGCAAGAAGAGCAACCCATCTCTTTTTATTGCCATGGTTGGCTTGGGCTTTTCACTCAATGACAGGAGATTGGTAACTCTTATTGATTCAAGGGTCTCAACTATGTTGGCTATGATATCTCTCACATAGAGGCAACACTCTTTCTCTATTTGATTTATCACTTATCAATCTATGAGTAAGATAACAACAAAACTAGATGCTAGGTATAGAGAGCTTACCCACTTACCTATCATGCCATAGTCATTGTGAGGAGCTTCACGATTCAAGTGTGATGCCTCTCGATCTACTACACCATAGCTACAATGCAATCCATGTATGCTGCAAGATATCAGAAATGAAGAGAAGAAGAAGATAATAGCAAAACCAATGGAGAAGAGCTTCTCCAATGATCCCTCACTCCCCCCCTCAACACACACACACACACTGTGTGTGTGTGTGTGTGTGTGTGTGTGTGTGTGTGTGTGTGTGTGTGTGTGTGCGTGCGTGCGTGCGTGTGCGTGCGTGCGTGCGTGCGTGCGTGCGTGCGTGCGTGCGTGCGTGCGTGCGCGCGCGCGCGCGCGCGTGTGTGTGTGCTCCAATATATAAGCTAGATGCAAGAAGAAGAGCTCTCAAAGTTGGTGTATATAAGAATGGGCTCCTTTATTCACTCTTTGGTTTTAATACCTAGGGTTTTGAGTTTAGGGATCCCTTTATAAGTTAGGCACACTATGCATAAATTTGGCCTTTGATTAGTCCCCTTTTGATTTATGCATACATCTTAGGATAAGTGGGCCAATCCTAACAAAAGAGAATATAAGCTTAGTGCCCACAACTTCATCTAGCTATGTGCCTCACATACATTTATTCCCTAGGGAAGAGTGCTACTCTTCTTTTTGTGCACAAGACATGTATGGTCAGGGATTTCAGAGATGGATTGAGCTCCAAGTGAGATTTGGAGTGTTGTCCCACACTTAAGGACCTTAACTATGCATAGATTGTAGTATGGATAGTATGTGAGTACATGTGTATACTTGGATATCTACTTAGTTAGAAGAAAACTCCATGGGTTTCTTATGATTATGTAGTTGATGAAGTAAGGAAATTCAGTAGTCAAAGATGGAAAAAATTGTTGGTACTGAAAAAAGGTTATTTGGAGAATATTATAGGGAGAGACCATTAGTAGATTTGGTAAAGCATTATATTCAAGTGCGATGATGTTGAAGAATAGGATCTCCTAGTATTTGCAACTACTCGTGGGGCAATTGGAGAAATTCAAGTGTCTTTCCACCTTGTTTCTATCATTGATTGTAATGGAATTGAGATGAATGAGAATTAGAGAGAGAAAAGTGCAAGTGACTTAGGGACATAAGTCTAATCCTACGTGAGTGGAGCTCCCTAGGTATGTCCTACCTTTGATGTGCCTTGAGTGAAGGTGGGGGAATTAGAAGAAGGGTAATGGGTTTAGAGACAAAGCTAACCCACCAAGGCCACCAAGCCTACCTAACTTGAAGAGTGACATGATAGTGTCAATGTGTTTTCTCCCTTCTTTTTTTCTTTTTTTAAAAACATATATGTACACATGCTATACATTGAGGCTTTTGCCTTACAAAATTGGCCAAAAAATTTAGGTATTTAGAAGGTTACTCATGGTAGAGATTTGACTTTCATTTTTTTGGCATATTTAGTTCCATTTTTTGCTTATTTCCTCCATACATATACTCACTTCTTTCTTTCAAGGCAATGTAGCTTGTGAAGGGAAGGTTTTGGTCGTTTTTTTCACTATTATAATTCCAATAATAATTATGAGAGAGAGAGAGAGAGAGAGAGAGAGAGAGAGAGAGAGAGAGAGAGAGAGAGAGAGAGAGAGAGAGAGAGCGAAGGAAAGGAAAAATCATAGTTTTTGAATGATTAGTGAAGCTTAAGTGTAATTATAAGTACAATAAGACTAGTAAATTGTAGGTGTATTAATGAAGATAATATATAATTTGTATAATTAGTGTTTAATTATGAATTTGTAGGTGTGATCATTTTTTATTAATAATATTAATGCATCATTTGTATTAAGTAAAGATTGGCTAATTCTTGTGTTAAGACAAGGTTCTGAGCAAACATGATATGTAGAATAACTCGATCATGACATTAATAGCATGCAATGGGTTGGCATGCTAAGCTACTGACAAGGTTAAGGGGTAAGAGAGCCTACATTAGGGCATAGGATATAAAGAGATGACCACAAGGGCACATGGACCAAAGGGTCAAGGGCTAGGTGATAAGTGTGAAGAGACTCACCAAGGACAGTATAAATATAGAGTTTGTAGGTTTGCCTAAAGATGCAATTATGGTGCTAAAATAGGCTATTGTCTTGAGTACTTGGGAGGTTAATCAAGTTGTACTAATTTTTGCATTTGTGGAGGCCATACACAAAGTTCTAGCATGCATGCATGTATGGCACTAGTATCAAAGTGAGACTACAACAAAAAGTTAAATAAAC
This sequence comes from Lygodium microphyllum, assembly GCF_053477565.2. Taxonomy (NCBI): domain Eukaryota; kingdom Viridiplantae; phylum Streptophyta; class Polypodiopsida; order Schizaeales; family Lygodiaceae; genus Lygodium; species Lygodium microphyllum. The sequence continues at coordinate 133,592,800 of NC_141158.1, forward strand.
ACAACAATCAACCATGCTCCAATGTTCTTAGCCACTTTTCTTGAGCTCCTTTCACACTCCTTCAAATATTTATAAAATCGGAATATTTTGGCCATACAAAAGAAAGTGTTGAAAGTGTTATGTATTATTTGTATCTTAGGCTAAGACTCCTAGGGTTTTAATAAAAATGAAAAAAATAAGCAACGGCTTTTATGCCATAAAATATAATAATGGAGTACAAAGAAGATACACATAGCGTCATATTTTTGAATATCTCTGAGAAAATAAAGCATTTGTCAATCATTGTAAATCCACTAACTTTTAGCCTTTTTGGTGTTGAAATTGGAGGCTAACACCTTCACCATGCCTTGCCAAGACAACCCCAACATGGGAGCTTGGGATAGTGGCACATAGAGCCCAACCAGTAGCGATGGCTTCTTTCAATCTGACACTATGACATCCCACATGCTCAAGTCCTCCATCACTTCTCTTTACATGTCATACTTGATTACCAACCATATAGGCCAATTGGTCATCAACAATGAAGAGAAGAAAGCCACCTTGCTATGGTACACAAGCTTGAATTGTAAGTGTAGCATCATAGCATTGTAGAGAAATGGAGACACTAGGACTTGGCCATAAAATATTATATCATCTGCACCCTCCATGATGAGTTTTTTACAATGCATCTACTACATCTATTTGAAAATGATTACATACACAAGCATATAGAAACACCTAGCTCATCTTCATTTCAAGGCATCGTATGATGCCTATAAAAATGGGTTAGAAAAGCCTAGGTAGATTGATTAGAATCAGTGGAACCAAGATCAACAATGACACAAAGGAAAAACCTAGCAAATGGAGGTAGCTTCTTGGGCAGGAGATGTAGCAAGCTTTCATCACATCTTGGAAGTAACGATGCTAGGCCTCCTTTGAGGAAAATTTTTAAAGTATTATGCTTCAACTCTTTATAGTCTAGGTTTGAATTTTATAATTTGTTTCAATTTAATGTATATTTTATCTAGTATCTATTTTTTATCTACTATAGTCATTCAACAACTAGGTGAGAAAAAGAATATCTAGTGTGTCATGGGATTACATCACTTGTGAAGAGGCCATGGGCTAATTTAGGAGAGGTTGCCAGTCATTATATGCTAAAAATATTGCATTCTATGTTTCATTCAGGAGTTCTTATAATCTACGTTTGTTTCTTGTTGCAACATTGAATCAAGGAAGGATTATGCGAGGATAAGATCTTCTGTTAGGAATCTCATAATCCAATTCTATTATTAGGAGTTCTAGATTTATATAGATACCTTGTTATATCCTTGTATTTGTATTGTTACATTTGTACATATTCATTTGCTAGTGTATCATTGGGATATCATTGCATTTTCTTCCTAATTTCAAGTATTGTATCTTTGTTGCGTTATACATCCAACTACTTCATTTATATTTATTGTAATACTAGTTGCATTGGTGCTTGGGGCTTTATATAGGTTTGGATAGCAATCCATATCTAATAGGATAGCAAATATAGATAGCAGGGGTTTGGCCCCTGCTAATTTGTTTTCCTTAGTTGATATATGTGTCGATATAATTTCTCTACACTCATCAAAATATGTGTCAAAATAACCGTTGAAATAGACATTGAAATGATCATTAATATGTTCACCACTATTAGCAAAGTGTATTCGAATGTACCCTTATCAACAATCATTTCAATGCACATACCAATGGTAGAGTCTAACATTTTAACTCATTTCTTCTTGTATTTGCATCAAACAAAGATTTCAAGGATATATCATTCATGAAAGGGAGAGAAGGATCGAAGCTTGCTTGGAAGTGAGCTATGGCGGAGAGCAAGAGCAAGAAGAGAGAGAGACACAAATGGGAACTCCAATAGTCACAATATGTGATCGGGCCAACTGTCACTAAAAGAATAAAGAATAAAGTGATAGTGATCGACGCCCGCCACTTGCAGTAGTGTGCAGTGGCGGGTACTGTCAGTGTAGTAATGCACGGGCGGTTAGGCATAGGCGCCTTTACCCCCAACAACCTCCCACTAAACGTGAATCTACCCTCGTGAGGAGTGAAAAGAAAAGAAAAAAAGATAGTACAATGTACACATGTACATCAAGATGAGAAAAAATGTCATCTCATCCAACGCTCATCAATCTCCTGAGGAAGGCAAAGCACTCAGTAGTGAGGCTTTTTGTGAGCAGATCTATAGGATTTTTGTCAGTGGAGATCTTGATAAGGTCAACAGGCTTATCCTCCATGACCCCACGTATGAAGTGATACCTCACCTCAATGTGTTTCATCTGGAAGATCGGATTCTTGGCTAGCTCAATAACACTCATAGAATCCGAATGCAACATAGGTATAGAATCAATCCCAAGGTCATGAACCAAACGGCCCAACCATATGGCCTCCTTGCAAGCCTCAGTGGTTACAACATACTCAGCCTCAGTGGTAGAGGGAGCCGTACACTTTTGAACCTTGGACATCCAAGAGACATCACCTCCAGCATATGTGAATACATAGCCAAAAGTGGACTTTCTACTATCTGCATGTCCTACATAATCAGAGTTTGTGCACCCCACAACTCTTGTATCCTGGCTACCATAGCAAATACACATATCTGTTGTGCCCTTCAGGTATCTCATGATACCCTTCACGGCATCCCAATGTTTCTTGCGAGGTGTAGCCATATAGCGTGCCACAACGCCAATTGCAAAGGCAATATCTGGATGAGTGGCTATCATGGCATACATCAAACTGCCCACGGTTAATGCACAAGGGATCTTGGCCATCTTGGCACTCTACTCATCTGTCTGTGGAAAATCGGCCTGTGAAACCTTCACATAAGAAGGAAATGGACAGCCAATAGGCTTGATGTGCTACATGCAAAAACGCTCAAGGACTTTATGAATGCACTCCCTCTATGAGAAGTAGAGTAGTCCTTGATGCTTGTCATGCTTAATGCACATACCAAGAATGTGAGAGACCTATCCCAAATCCTTCATCTCAAAGCTCTTCTTTAGCCAAGATTTAAGAGCATCTAACTCATCATGAGCTTTCCCTGCTATCAACATATCATCCACATAAAGTACCAAAATAAGCGATGAGCCATCATGGGCTGTGTTTGTGTAAAGATACAGATCCATAGCACTCCTGCTGTAGCCCTATGTGATTGCATAAAGGCATCAAACTTATGATACCACTCCCTAGGTGCCTGCTTCAAGCCATAAAGACTTTTCTTCAACTTGCACACTAGGTGCTCTCCTGCTAGGTTTTGCAAAGCCCTTAGGCTGCTCCATGTATAGCTCATCATGCAAATCCCCATGCAAGAATGCAGTCTTGACATCCATCTGATACATGTCCAAGTCAAGCTGTGCGACCAAGGCCAAAACCAAGCGTGGGGTGGTCATCTTGACTACAAGAGAAAAGACTTCATCAAAGTCAACTCCATGCTCCTGTTTAAAACCCTTAGCAACAAGTCTTGCCTTATAAGCCGACTTGGGGTTTCTAGGGGTACTTCTTAGCATGTACACCCATTTGCACGGCAAAGTCTTCTTGCCAATAGGCAAGGAAATCAAATCCCAAGTCATATTCTTATGCAAGGAGTCTATCTCAGACTACATAGCCCTCTCCTAGGAGTGACTATCACCCGTGCACATAGCCTCATCATAGGTGAGAGGGTCTCCTGCATCTATAACCAAGACATAGTGCATTGAGGGATCAAATCTATCAGGCGGATGCCTATCTCTAGTAGACCCTCGTCTCACGGTAAGCTCTGATGCCTGTCCAGTATCCTGTCCAACACCTTGGCCATGTGTACCAACTGTTGCTGCAAGCTGTCCAACTGGCTGTGTAGGAGCACGGGGCTCCTCTTGGAATATAACCCTGTGTATCTCTACCACCTTCTCAAGCGGCTTATGCTCTTGTCTTCATGGAAGACTACATCATGGTTGTGGATGACTTTCCACGCTTGCAGATCCCATAGACGGTAACCGATCTCTCCTGCATCTCCATAGCTAATGAAAATGCATTTGACACTCATAGGATCTAGCTTACTATGATTGTCCTTGGGTACATGGCAGAATGCCTCACATCCAAAGACACATAGATGCGCATAAGGCAGAGGTTTCCCAGTCCATACCTCCTGTGCAACTTGGAAATCCAAACCACTGGAAGGTTATCTATTTATGATATGCACAGTTGTATTGACTGCGTCAGCCCAAAAGCTCTGTGGTAGGGCCTACATGGCTAAGCATACTGCATACATGCTCCTAGATGGTTCTATTCATCTGCTCAGCCAAACCATTATGGGGTGGGGTATAGGGGGTGGTCAACTGATGCTTAATACCCCTCTCATCACATAGCTGCTCAAAAGCATGTGACACATATTCTCTCCCATTGTCAGTCCTAAGGCATTTCCAGCCTATGCCCAATCTGGTTCTCAACCAATGCAAGCCATCTCCGAAACATAGCCAAGACATCTGACTTAAGCTTAATGGGGTAAGCCTAGACTTTACACAAAAAATCGTCAATAAATATCAGAAATACTTTGCACCACCCATAGATTGACAGGGCATGGGCCTACAGACATCCGAATGTACCAATGCCAAGGGCTCACTCATGCATGTCCTACTAAACTTCTTATGCGTATTCCTAGTTTATCTGCCATGAAGACAATGCTCACATGAATCAAAACGTGCATAGTCAAGGGGCGGTAAGTACTGCAAACTGGAAAGCATTTTCATTCTCTTCAAGGACATATAGACCAAATGGGCATGCCAAAGAGATACATGTGGGATGGAGCCCATTGACAAAACATGATCAACAGAGGATCCATAAACTACAAGAGGATAGAGTCTACCAGACTTGGCACCTCTAGCAAGCACAAGTCTGTCACGGGTGATCTTCTAGGCAGAATCCCCAAAAGATACACAAAACCCAGCATCATCAAGCTGCCTTGCAGACATAAGACTACGTATAAGTGCAGACACATGACATACATTGTGTAAGAGAAAAGTAATGCCAATAGAGAACTGCAGCCGTACATCCCCAATACCAACAATAGCAAGTGACCTGTCATCACCCAAGCGAACTGAGCGAGAGATAGTGTAGTAGGAGTGGAACCACTCACGGCAAGGTGTAACATGAAATGAAGCACTAGAATCCAAAAGCCAGCACTGCACATACATAGAGTGAACCTCAGTCCAATGGCATAGCATCACAAGAACTAGTTGCAAGTATGTACTCCCCATCGGAGTCATCAGTCTGCATGACATTTATCTCCTCTATTTTTATACTAGATTTCGCAAGTACCATGCTCCGATTAGAGGAATTTTCTTGTACTTTGCCTTTCCCCTTATCTTCACGCTTCTCATTTCGCATCTCATGACACTGTGGACATACATGACCCTTCTTGCCGCAATGAAGACATGTCACATGAGTATTTCTCCTATGAGACTTGCTGCATGACTTACCACGCGACTTAGACCTAGACTTTTGCGAGTTTTTGCCGCATCCATAGCCACAATCATTATTACCATCTTTGCCTCCTAATAGTCAAAGCATGCGATACACGAGAGGCATCCAAGTCCTTACGATTAATCTCTTCCTACAGAAGAGCACTCTCTACATCACGCAAGTTCAAAATAGTAGCAGGAGCACATAAGGCAGTGCGGAATACATCCCATGACTCACTTAGAGTCCCAAGAAAAAACAATGGAGTACCCTCATCATTGAAAGTAATGCCCTCCAAAGTCAAGTTCTTGAGAATAGCATGGAACTGGCTCAAATGACCAGACATCGTTATATTCTCCTTCATGCGCATGTCCATAAGTTGCTTCAGTCAATACATTTGACTTGCAAGAATTTTCTTGTCATAGAGATTCTTGATTTTATCCCAAAACTGCCAAGCACTCTGTGCTTCCTCAACCACATTGTAGTGCACCTGTTTAGTGAGAGACAATATGAGAGTGGACTTGCATAACTCATTAAGCTCATCCCATTCGTCATCAATCATAGTTTCAAGCTGCTTGCCATGCATCCTTAGTGGCTTTATCTGCGATTTCTGCACCAATACCTTCCAAACTTGGCTTTTCCAATAGCCATAATTCGTACCATCAAGCTTAGTGATGTTGAAGATAGCAATGTCAGTGGAAGAAGATGCCATACTGTAGTCCAAAATGGTGCAGACAGTTCAAAACTGCTTGGCTTTTTCTACTGTAAACATCCAAAATACCACCAAAACCAAGGAAAAATGACCACAAACTGATAGCTAATGATGCTGCCCACCAAGTACCATCAAAAGTACTTAAAATCAAGATGATTTAGCATGAAAATTCCATGTCAGTCCATGCATAACTGCTTGTTGTAATAAATTACAGCCAGGTACAATGAGATCAAATTGTAGGCAAAATAAATTCACCAAGGCAACCACTGACTATCAATCCATAACCAACATCAAGCGGGCAATAAATCAACATGTGAGAGTCATATGGACATCAATCAAACACCCAAGCATGTCAAACGAGTCCCTCAGTAAGCCCGAAAACCCCCTGTGTAATAGGGTAAAGTGTACACAACATTGGCAAGACCTGACACAAGGAGGTGTATGCTCAGGGAGTGCAAAACCCAAATCAGCCCAAGTACATGTATGTGAACCACGACATATCAACCATGCAACATCCAAGTGAAGAAGATCCCAGTCTTAGAAGACTCAAAGCTTAAAAGCATAAACCACCTGCTTAATGTTTGTCAAGCATCCAAAGATGCTCCCACTGGCACAAAATCCATATGGATCAAGCTAAGAAGCTCAAGAAAGGCATATGATAGCACCAGTGATGAAAGCTCCAAGACCAAGCATCAATAAGTCATCATGAGCATATAGGCTATGTAGCCTCCAATTATAGCATCCATAGACATCAACTATATCCCAAATACCACTCTGCCAAGCCAAGAAATATCCCAAGTAAGTTCCGAGAATCCAAACATAAGCCAAGACAAGGCTCTAGTAGCAATCGGCACAATGTAACTAGCATGTAGTAGTGGCATAGGCCAAGCATGTTAAGACTGATTAGACATAGGTAACATACATGCCATATGTACATCCAATATGGTGCATCAAATGCATTCCAAAGCCAAGCTCAAGCTCAAATGAAGATCTGGAACCAAAGACAAGCTCGATGTTGTACCCCAAAGGTCAAAACTTCATTGCATATCCCAAAGACATAGCCTGAAACCAATAGGCATAACCAAAGGCATGTAAGATAGCTTCAGCCCACTCTATTACAGCATAGATTTACTATTGAAACTGAGTATTTTCAGCAAGAAAATTATTCCAAAATGATGGCATGACATGGGCCTTGCATCCCCCAAACAATCAAGTATCAATAGGTACCAAATCAGTTAAGTAGAAGTGCCCAAACAAGCATAACATTAGATGCCAATGTTACTTCTGCATAACATGACTATGGGACTACTGTAAATAGTCCTAGGAATGTAGATATTAGATCCAAATCTGATGCCAATGATCAAGGAGGATTCAACACATGTTACAGACCATAGCCAAATGCATTGCCAAGCCCAAAGAAGCATGACATAGCCATCACTAAGGAGTAGGTGTGCTGTTGTGTTATGTTGTCCAAGAATCAACCAAAAATTGCACAAATTTTCTAATGTGTTCTTCTACTATTTTACATCCACATGGCCTCAATGGCAATTATTAGAGGCTCCAGGGGGTGCCCAAGGAGGCACACACAAGCCTCAAGTACCCAAATGCAAGGGGGAGCAAGATACAAGCTCCAAAGGTTTGAACTATGGCTACCGTGATTGACTGCAACCTAATAACTGAATAAAAGCACTGAAAGAACACTTCAATACCTCTGTAGCAATGCCCTGAGGGTGCCACAATTGGCCGAGAAGGTGCTCGGGAAGCCGGGGAGTGACGGGAGCTCGGGAAGGTCGGCTATGGATGCCGGGAGAAGGAGACCCATTGCTATAGGTATTTGAATAGAAGCTAAGAATTCCACGAACCAAACTCGGGAAGTCATAAATCTATGCTCTGATACCCATTGAAAGGGAGAGAAGGATTGAAGCTTGCTTGGAAGTGAGCTATGGCGGAGAGAAAGAGCAAGAAGAGAGAGAGAAACAAATGGGAAAATAGTCACAATGTGTGATCGGGCCTTCCTTTATTTAAACTATCACTAAAAGAATAAAGAATAAAGTGATGGTGATGAACGCCCACCACCTGCAGTGTGCAAGTGGCAGGTACTACCAGTGTAATAATACACTGGCGGCTAGGCAGAGGCGCCTTTACCCCCAACAATTCATATATCACAATGTGGGATGAGCTGAAGAAATTAGTTAAAGTAGGATCCATTTATGAATCAAACACATAGATTGCACATCACTAATTGTGGTAGCTTTTGAAGAATAGGGAAATCACACTATGTATCAACAATAAGAAGGCCAACAAATACCTAAAAGAACAATTGCCTTGTACCCTAAATAAAGCACATGCTAGAATGAGTATTGAGTTAAAAAAATATATTTTCTTAGATGCATTCTCGAGTAACAACTAAATGCAAGTCTATCTAGATGATACACAATAATTTACATTTGTTGCTAAATGGGGAGAGTTTGCTTACATAATTTCAACCTTTGGCTTGACCAATATTCTTACTATGTGCCCCCTCTACATGTCCTTCATACCTTGTAGGTTTTTGCATGAACACCATTTCTTACTTTTTAAGTTTTGAACAAGACATCCCTTAACAATCTAAGATTTAAACTTATATGACATAATGAATCTCACTTGCAAAGCATTATTTGACCTCTTTTATCCCATAGGAATATCCATTTCTCTATGCCCATTTCTTATATGAACCTCCTTTAATTTGCAACCAATCCAATAAATGAATAGATGAATGATTATTTTAAAGCCAAAAAATAGGAAAAACAACACTTGAGCTAATCTATGTCATCGTCCCTTACTATGCTTCTTGTGTGTTGCACCTACAAACAAGGCAATGCCATTTGAAGTAGAATCTTCATAGGGCACATGTGTAGGAGGATTGATCCTTGTATAAAGTTATCAACACAATTTTTGAACCTCAAGGAACTTTCAAGAACCAAGAGGCTTAATTTATCCCTCCTAAGAAATTAGTGCGTGCAATAAGGAGGATAGGTCGGCACAAGGAGGCATGTTCATCTCATGTTTATATAGCTCAAAACCTCTTGGAATTTTCCTTCCTCTAGACTTTATGAAAGGTAGATCTCAACACCACATATATGATTTGCTATGCACATTATGGATAGATAAGGTATCTCATTAGGTTCTTCATAGATATGACCATATGGCACACAATTTTTGGTGGTGATGGACTAGGATGACCTAATGATGATAAAAAACCCTCATTAAAGTAGAATAGTTCAAGGTTGGATTTTTCACTAGAAAATGCTTTGTAGAAGCTAAACTTAGCATGTGATGAATGTAGTTTTTGTTCATTACACAAAAATGCTTCCTCCTACATGTGCTTGAGATTTAGCTATAGTTGCTCTCACTAGTGGCGATTACTTGTCTTGCCTTGTAAAGGCTATTAAATAATGAAAACCAATATTTGCCATAAAGAATCATTTTTTTAAATAAGGAGGTTTAATTCCAACCTTATCCTAGACATGATTCTTGAAGTATAGAATTATCTTACAAAAGGGGGTATTTCAACAATTCTCTAGAGTTCTATATATATGGCTAAGTAAAGAAAAAATGGATGCATTCTTCCATAATGATTGATCCAACATTTGGTTAGTTGGTAGTTCCTCGATATACAGTGCAAGTCAACCCTACTATTTCATAACTAAATGTGGACTAGCAACTTTGTAGTCAATAATTGAATAGCAAAAGTCTAGACACATCACTATTATAGGTCACCTAGCCCACATATAACTACATAAGCAACTCAATTATGTTCAAGTCTATATTTGATTACCTCTAGAATTTGATATGGGACTAGGGCCTCTCTAAGGGTTTGTAATCTAGGGCTCTAATCATGGTTAGTAAAATAGAGTCTCAATTCAATTTTTTCCATTTATGTGTTTTTTTGGTTAGCTGGGTTTTAACTAAAGTAACATAGGTGAAATACCCTGTAGCCCACCAATGTATATCTTCTTGTTAGGCACATGTTTAAATTGGGGTTTTCTTTATAGAGGTTGCATCTTTCTCAAGTTTTGCATGGTTGGATTTTGAATTTTGGTGACATGCATGGAAATGGAAAATAATGGGAGAGTTATTGGAGGTATTTGTGATGTATCCAACAAATTTAGTGGGGTTTTAAATTTTGGTGACATGCATGGTAGTGGCAAAGAGTGGAAGAGTTATTAGAGGAGTTTGTGGTGTATCCAAAAAATTTACAATATTAATGACTAGATTAATGAAGAATATTGATAACCAAATTCTAGTCAAGTGTTTGTTAATTTACCAATTTAAAAAAATTAAGTGCAAATAGGTTCTAACATGATGTACAAGGGTTGCCTAAAAACACAATTATAACAACAAAAATCTTTAGTGGATCTTTCAGTAATATTGTTTTGGGTAGGAAATCATAAAAATGCACCTTAACAATGTAGAAATAAGAGATAACATATGTTGAAACACCATTTTAAGTGGTAAAAGCTTTAAGTACTTCTTTGTGGGAGTCGTTTATAAGATTAGTTTAACAAGTGTGTCTCCTTGCTTCTGTAGACTAGTCCTGATATACTGCTTGATACGAATCATGCGGCGCTTGCCTTTCTAACTGTGAGAAATGTGCCCTTTTTAAAATCAACTAGTTGGGATGTTGTGGGTGTGATACGTGAGGCCTTTAGAAGTCATAATAATTTGTTGCTAGTACAGTGGCCCTATGATTTTATTAGAGTCTTAGGGGTCAATCTACTAGCTTGGTTGTGGTTGTGAGGTTGACATTGTCTTCTTGTTGGATGAGGAGTTGCTTTTGGTGAGCAATTAGTACAAGACTAGTAGTACGAGACTAGACCTCTTGCTTTTTTATGTGGTGCTTAGGGAGTCCACTTTTGGTGGGGTGTAAGGCTGACTAGCATGCTTGGGGATGCTTGAGCCTTGAGTAGTTCCTTAAGGAGAATATCCCCCCCTTTATTAGGAGGCCTATGGAAAGATGTTGAGAGTGTCGATGCTTTCATTGATAAAGCAAGAGCATATTTGCTAAAAGTTGTAATAATACTGACATTGGGTAGTTCCAAGTGAATGCATTGCATTTCAAAATCAACCATACACTTGGTTTGTTGTTCAAATGGGTGGCTCAACAATATCCATCTCCAACTCCTTCAATGTTAGGAAACACACAGGAAACTATCGATAGACTTTGAATCAGTCTTGATGGTCAACATGACTTGGCATTTTCCCAATAGTAGTGTGTAAGGAGTTCCTTCATATGGATTCACCTTTGTAATTTTTGAAACTAGCAGAGGTTGCCCAATGCACATCTAGTCATTATATGTCATGATATTATAGTCAACACCTTCATCAACTAGGGCATTGATTGGGTGCAATTTCTATACTGTCAACTTGATCCTAAGATAAGTGGTGCATATCATATCTTCATTTGTGGGGTTGAGCTCACTGATCTAATAACCCTTATGGCAGTATGTGGCAGTGCCATTGGGGTTTCATGCAATGGGTGCACTCATAGGTAATATCTTTTGATTTGGTTGCTATTGAAAAGACCCATGCCTTTATCATCAAGTGTTTCTAGTTTCACATTGCTAGTTCTATTGATTAATCACATGTGAAAGGGATAGAGCCCTCTAAACTTTAGTTTTATTTATGGCTCTTAATAGAATAAATCGACACTAAGTCACCCTTTTGGAAAATTTTTACATGTTGTGAAGCTAGGCCTTTCATCAAAATTTCTTGCATATGAGAGCATGCATTGCCATCAATCTAGTTTCAAATAATAATTTGAGCTCCATTAAGAATTTGGTCCAATCTCTTGAACTTCCCATCTCTCATGTGCAACCACTCTTAAACTTGGGACAAAGAATTCAATCAGCATGATTGCATTAGTGGGGTATGTCAACTTAAATGGAATTTGGTTAGTCTTGTAGGCCATACAATGTGCCCACAATGCTACTGTAAGTTTGTTGTTCTAATCGCTCTGAGAATCTAAGACTATCTTGGTTTGCATGTTGATCAAGGTCTCGTTTGTTACTTCATCTTAACCATTCACTTGTTGTGGGTATTAAGATTTCTGATGGTAATTGTAAAGGTAGACCAAAGGTGCTCGATTACCTCATTGATGCAAAGCATGCCTTTCTCACTCACAATCTCAATGGGGCAACCAAATTGAGAGATTACGTGCTCCCATAAGAATTTTGATATAATTCATGCATCATTCTTTCACATGGCTCTAGCTTCAAAACATTTGGTCAAGTAATCAGTTGCAATGATAATATACCTAGCATGTGAATAGTAGGTTGGAGGACTTATACACTTGATGAAATATATTCCCCACTTTTCAAAAGGTGGTTGTGCAATTATAGGTGTAAGTTCCATTTTGTCTTTCCTCGCTGACACCTTGATGCATTGATATTCATGTCAATGTTTCACAAACTTAGCTGTATCATGGAAGAGTGTAGGCCACCACAACTAAGGCTGTAGGATCTTATGAGCTATAGGATCTCTATCAAAATGACCTCATGAGTGAATCTTGAGCTGCCCTTTGGTACATAAATGCTACATAAAGTTTAGAACAAGTGTTCTTCATACTCCAATATGAGATCATGCCTGTCGCTCTAGATATTTAGATCGCCAAGTAGATAGGTAGGTGCAATCCACAATTTTAGTAGTTAGGTGACTAGCCAAATTCATGGCTATATGAAATAATGTAGTTAGGTCCCCAGCTAGATAGGTAGGTGCAGTCCACAACTTTAGTAGCTAGGTGGCCAACCAAATTTGTGGCTATATGAAATAAGATAGAAATATTGACCCTACAATATTGCTCCCTACAAAGGTGGTAACCATAATTTTCTCATTGATTAAATGAGACTTTTCCACAGTTTATGGTGCGCAGATCGGTCGCTGTATGCTCACGTAGTGAACCCCGGAAGGTCCCCAAGAACAATGAACTCTACCTTTTTGCACAAATTACAATGTAAAAAGCATGAACGACAAGAGCAAGAGACCAATTGGGTTCAATCTTCCCCCATGCCTTGTGTGAGCACTTCACAAAGCATGTATTTTATGTATATTCCATCTTCATGCTCAATAATAGCCCAATTTACAAAAATATATCAAGCTTTTAGCTTTTGAGTTTGCTTTTACAAAAATAGAAATAAAGCTAATGGACGGTGCCCAAAGAGTCTGGCACGCCCAACACAATGTCCAAATAGAAATAACATATCCGTGCGCATAGGCGCATACAAAATAATAATAAATAATCGATGCCTCAATAGACATGACAAAATATAGGCGTGGCGCCTATCAAAATATAATCCATAGGTCGAATACTCGCTAGACTCCAATGCTTTCCTCCGCCACTGCTGCTATCTCTACACATCAAATGAAGCATTCACAATCGTTAGTAAAATAATACAATTAAACCGAAAAAAGTGAATACCTAGCAGTCTTCAGCTACATAAATAAATCAACTAGTTAGAAATAAATCCTAACCTTAATTTATTACGAGTGCGCACTCTAAACTCATAAACGTTTATTAATTTAATATGCATTTTGCGGAATCACCCACTATGGAATCACCCATGTACACACTAAATTAATGAAACGCCCGAAAAGGACAGGCGTCCCCATTAACTTCTCGCACAAAGAATCCACTTTGTGTATGAGCCCCAGTCATCAAAGTTTACGGAATCCACCGTAAAACCTCACGGAATCCATCGTGGCACGGAATCCACCGTGAAATATGCCTCCTGGCATCATACCCCCGGGGTGGGATAGCAATTGACCTCAATTGCTATTAGCTCAATGTGGAGCTAACAGAGTGGGAAAAGCATTTAAGTCTCTAGCGTGCATCCATTGTGCTTCTTCTACAGGATGGTTCTTAAATTTAACTAGATATCTAGAATACCTTCGGCCAGTTCTAGTGGTCATAAAGTCAGTGTCTATGATAGCTTCTGGTTCAAGTATTTCAGTCTCTTCCTCTAATAAAGGTGGGTTTTCATAAACAGGGTGGACAGGTAATTGGCCTCTAAATGGTCTCAATAAACTAATGTGAAATGTATTGTGAATTTTCCAATGAGATGGTAATTCTAACTTGAATGCATTATCATTAATTTTATGAATGATTCTAAATGGTCCATAGAATCTAGGAGCTAATTTGACAACTGGATGTCTATCTACACTTTGCACTCTACATTTTTCTATTCTCAGCCAAACATAATCATCAACTTTGAAATTCATGGCTTGTCTTTTCTTGTTGGCTTGTTTGGTATATGATTGCTAGGCTTTAGCAATCATATCCTTAACCTCATCAAAAATACTGTTATGCATACTAGCAATATCATCAGCACTCTGAATTCTATTTGACAAAGATGCAACAGGTGTAGATAATCTATATCCATAAATGACTTCAAACGGTGCTTTCTTTGTAGATGTGTGCGGTGTATTGTTATATGCAAACTGTAATAAATGCAAATGAGTGTCCCATGTCTGAGGTTTAGAGATAGTATATGCACGTAAAAGATCTAGAATGGTGCTGTTTGTGGCTTTTGTTTGTCCATTAGTTTCTGGATGAAATGCAGATGAGAAATCAATCTTTGTGCCTACGTTAGCAAACAGAGTAATCCAAAAGTTGTTACAAAATCTAGAATCACGATCTGAAATGATAACTTTTGGCAATCCATGGTTAGTAAAAACAGTTTTCAAAAACAATTGTGCTGCTTGTGATGCTGTTAAAGTTTTCTTACATGGAATGAAATATGCTTGTTTACTAAATCTATCTACAACTGTCCAAATCATATCATGGTTAGATTTAGTATTTGGTAAACCAGTAATGAAATCCATTGAAATTTGTTCCCAAGGTTTAGATGGAATAGACAAAGGCATAAGTAATCCATACTGTTTACCATGATGTCTCTTAACTCTTTGACAAATCAAACATTCAGAAACAAAATTAGATACATCAGCATCCATATGCGGCCAATAAAAATCTTCAGTTAACATACGTAAAGTAGATATGATACCTCTATGACCTTGATATGGGGGACAATGAATTTCATTCAAAATAAAAGATCGGAATGGAATTGTAACACACAGTCTTTTTTCATAAAACATAAATCCATCATTATATGACAATGAATCAACAGGAATGAAATTATTTTGAACTAATTTATTCCAATCAGAATGAAAAGTAATATGCTGGTGATATGTATCTTTCATAGCAATCAAAGAATCAAAAGATATGACAGAAATATTATGAATGGCAGGTCTTCTACTCAATGCATCAGCCACTACATTTTCTTTTCCAGGTTGGTATTGAATGATAGGATGAAAACTTTAAATAAAGGAAGCCCATTTGATATGACGGTCAGAAATTTGGGGTTGGCTAAGTAAATGTCTAATACTTTGCTGATCGGTCTTTATCATAAATTCTGAACCCATTAAGTAGTGTTTCCATTGTCTTAATGCTTGTACAACTGCTAATAGTTCTTTGTCATATGTGGAATATTTCAGCTTAGAGGGTTTCAGCTTACAACTAGAATATGCTATAGGATGATTGTCTTGCATAAGTACGGCTCCTATTCCTGATCCACTAGCATCGGTCACTACTAGAAAGAATGGTCTATTGAAGTCAGGCAACTGTAGAACAGGGGCATTGGTTAATGCATGTTTCAGTAAGGCCAAGGATTTTTGTTGATTTTCGGTCCATTGAAAAACAATTCCTTTCTTCAGAAGTTTGGTTAATGGTAAAGCAAATAATGAAAAATTACGTACAAACTTCCTATAGAAACTAGCAAGACCAAGGAATGAGCGTAACTCATGCACATTTTTAGGAACATGCCAATTCAATATTGCATCAATTTTATTAGGATCAACTTTAATTCCATCAGATGATACAATATGACCTAAATACTCAATTTCTGTCTTAAAGAATTCACTCTTTTCAGGATTTGCATATAATTGATTTTCTTTCAATAACTGAAAAACCAATGACAAATGCTCATAATGTTCTTTCTCATTTTTACTAAACACCAAAATATCATCAAAGAAAACAATTACACAATACTGATATTTCAAAAAGATACGGTTCATCATTCTACTAAAGGTAGCAGGTGCATTAGTCAATCCGAATGGCATGACCAAAAATTCATAATGACCAAACTGTGTTCTGAATGCAATCTTGAATATGTCAGACTTATCTAGCCTCACCTGATGATAACCAGACTTAAGGTCAATTTTACTAAATATAGAAGATCCTTGCAGTTTGTCCATAAGGTCATCAACTCTAGGAATAGGATACCTATTCTTTACAGTGATCTTATTTAAAGCTCGATAGTCAATACACATACGATAGGTATTATTCTTTTTCTTGACTAACAATACAGGTGCACCGAATGGAGAACTGCTAGGTCGAATTAAACCTCTATTTAGTAATTCCTTAACTTGAATCTGGATTTCTTTTTGCTCTATCTGTTATGCCTATATGGTGCTTTGCAAGGTGGTTGTGTGCCAGGGATCAAATCTATCTTATGATCTTCTGGACGTGAAGGAGGTAAACCTGGTGGTAGGTCTTTTGCAAAACAATCCTTAAAATATGCAAGAAATTCCTTATGCCTAGGGTGCATATGATTTTCCTTTACTTGCAATTCATTCACCCAAATGAGATAGGATTTACTACTCTTGCGTAATGCACGTTTAGCTTGAGTATGCGAAAGCAATGAAAAAACATTAGATGCATGCATACCATATAATGTAATAGATTTTCCTTGAAAATTAATATTCATTGTGTGTGTGGAATAATCTATATCTGGATTATGCTGGTGTCGCCAAGGCATACCTAGAATTATGTCACTCGACTATAATGGAACAACTAAGAAATTTCTTCTTTCAGTGTATGAACCAATTTGAATCTCTAAGTCTTGCACTTCCTATGTACCATTATACCTAGTGCCTAAAAATGCAGCTTTTATGCGATAATGCGTAGGTACAGTCTGTAATTTCAATTCCTTTACCAATTTTGTTGAAATAAAATCATGAGTACTACCGTCATCATGCAAAATAGTTTTTTCCTTTCCATGCACCAAACATTTCATAGTCAATAATGAATGTGGAGTAGGCATACCTGGTAAAGTATCGGAAGTAGTAGTGGTGTCGTCCTCATCTTCAGTGAAATCAAGCATATCCTCATGTTCATCTTCGTCCATGGCTCCAAGATAGTTGATATGAGCTGGTGGCTTCTTTGAATGACAATTTGCTGCTAGATGTCCAGGCTGGTGGCATTTATAGCATACTATTGGCTTGGCTTGGGTTACATTATTTGCAATAGCGGAAAGTCTAGGTACATTTGGATTTGGCTGTGGAATAGGGTTAGGATTTGGATTGACATTGGATGGTAATGCAGGTGGTTTAGCCCAATTCTTGCGGAAAGATAATGAAGAGAAACGACCTGGATTAAATCTTCTAAAATTGGAATTGAATTGTTTAGATCCATAATTACCATTGGCTTGGAATTGCTGTGGTCGTCTGTCTCTACCGCGTAGCTTATCTTCAGTGTCGTGAGCTAGTGAAATGGCGTCTTCAAGAGTAGCAGGCTTGAACATGTTAACTTTAGCGTAGTAATGCCCAAGAAGTCCAGACATATACTTCCGCTTATGTGTCGTCTCTGGTACTTCTTCAAGCATGCGTAGCTAGAGGAGTGCATTCCAAAAATGCTCTGTATACTGAGGTATAGTCTCACGATCCCGTTGCTGGAGTAGATCCCATTGCTTGATAGCTTTCTCATGAAATTGCGGTGGAAGGAAATTCTGCATGAACTTCTTCTTGAAATCTTTCTAAGTAACAGGACATTCTATGCTCTTGTGTACTACAGTCCACCAAAGTGATGCTCTGTCTACCAAATGGTTAGTAACATACTTGATTTTATCTTTTTCTGGATAGGTTTCCTCATGGAAATAGTCATCAAACTGACTAATGAATGCTAGAACAGTCTTTCCTTCTCGTATGCCATTGAAAGTACGAAATTTGAAACTTCGTTTACTTATCTTTGATTCCTTGCGAATGGTTTGAGCTTCAAGAGTGGTGTCGATGGTACGTCGAATCAAATCTTCAGCTTGAGATTCTTCTTTGTCGATAGACGCTCTTTGTAATTTTGCTAGTTGCGCTTGCAATGCTTGCCTAGCCCTTCATTCTTCTTCCAATTGCATCATGATTAAGTCCAGCTTTTGCTCCATCGTAGGCTCAAGTAGGTCGTCTTCAACCATAAGATCATCCATATGTGGTTCCGTCATCCTGTAAAAATCAAAAGACCTTTCTCACTCAAAATCAGGTTAGCGGGATGAGCGTAGCTCAAATTTGGGGTTACAAGGCTTATGTATTTTTGGGTATTTCTTTCTCAATCTTCAGAAAATCTGCGATTTTTCCTTCTTCGTATGCTGAAAATGCTTCAGCAAACCTGCGTATGGGTAGAATACCTTCCAACGAACAACTTTGCAGTTCGGAGTTTCTGCACAGGAACAGCCCTTCTAGGAGTTTTAAGCACAAGTTAGTTCTGACTCCAGTTGACTAGTCTGACTTGCAGAGTTGCAGACTTATGTGACTTGCAGACTTGCAGAACTTAGCCGACTTAGTGAACTTGCAGAACTTGATCACAAATTACTTGCAGAACTTGATCTCTGAGGTGCGTGACCTGGAGTTGTTGACTTGCAGAGTTAAGCTTAGTGTGATTAAGCTTTGGAGAGGGAAGCTTATGATGAAAAAAAACGTCGAATCCGTGGGGAGGGGGGGGCGTTTTTTTCGCCACACGAAAAAAATCGGACATACTCCGAGAGCTCGTTGACGAATTTTGAAGCTTCTCAAGATTCCTTAAGCTTTTAAGCTTTAATACTAAGCTTTTGAAGGAAATTAGATATGGAGGTTATGAGCTTATCTCTCTCTGTTTGATGACTTGATGATGGAGATGAATGAGTGGTCCTCCGCCTATACAACCCGGTCCTTCGCGATCTGATGATAGAAACAGGGGTTCTTGATCACCAGAAGTCTGCCTGTATCGACGGTTCGCGACGAGATTGACTGTAGAGCCTGATCGTTCCAGGAGCTCCGCCTTCGCACGAGATGGGTAGCGATTGGAAGCTCTTGATCTCAGCTCCGCTCTGATACCACTGGTGCGCAGATCGGTCGCTGTATGCTCACGTAGTGAACCCCGGAAGGTCCCCAAGAACAATGAACTCTACCTTTTTGCACAAATTACAATGTAAAAAGCATAAACGACAAGAGCAAGAGACTAATTGGTTCAATCTCCCCCCATGCCTTGTGTGAGCGCTTCACAAAGCATGTATTTTATGTATATTCCATCTTCATGCTCAATAATAGCCCAATTTACAAAAATATATCAAGCTTTTAGCTTTTGAGTTTGCTTTTACAAAAATAGAAATAAAGCTAATGGACGGTGCCCAAAGAGTCTGACATGCCCAACACAATGTCCAAATAGAAATAACATATCTGTGCGCATAGGCGCATACAAAATAATAATAAATAATCGATGCCTCAATAGACATGACAAAATATAGGCGTGGCGCCTATCAAAATATAATCCATAGGTCGAATACTCGCTAGACTCCAATGCTTTCCTCCGCCACTGCTGCTATCTCTACACATCAAATGAAGCATTCACAATCGTTAGTAAAATAATACAATTAAACCGACAAAAGTGAATACCTAGCAGTCTTCAGCTACATAAATAAATCAACTGGTTAGAAATAAATCCTAACCTTAATTTATTACGAGTGCGCACTCTAAACTCATAAAGGTTTATTAATTTAATATGCATTTTGCGGAATCACCCGCTATGGAATCACCCATGTACACACTAAATTAATGAAACGCCTGAAAAGGACAGGCATCCCCATCAACTTCTCGCACAAAGAATCCACTTTGTGTATGAGCCCCGGTCATCAAAGTTTACGGAATCCACCATAAAACCTCACGGAATCCACCGTGGCACGGAATCCACCGTGAAATATGCCTCCTGGCATCAGTTTATGCCCATGTGTTGGTACTACCAAAAAGTGCATTCATAGGTCAATTGTATGACCTTAGGCACATCCTTTTACATCATATTAGCATAGTAATATTATCGTTAACCCTTGTTATCCCAAAAGCATTATTCACACATTACTAAAGAGGGTGTGTGAGGTTGCATCCTTTAACATCTTTTCAATTGTTTCCACCTTGGCCCATTTTGTTTATTGATCAATCCTTGATCGTGACATATTACCTTGTCTGCTTTAGCCAAGTATTAAGTAGTGCCATTCATTGTCGTCATCATGTAGCCCATCTCTATTTCCATAACATATTTTATTAGCATCTTTTTCTTGGGTTGTCCATTCTCACCATCAATAAGGGTGGGTTGCTTGATCGCAACTTGACTCTACATGCATGGAAAGAGAGAGGAGATCCACATGGTGACCCCTAAGAGCTTACCTTAATTGTCTTAAAGGCCACTATTGCACCATCCAAATCCTCTAAGAATGCCTTAACTCCCAATCTATTCTTTGCAACCAATATTTTCCATGAGCTCTTCCATCACATGTGAAAATTTGAAAGGCCTTAGGTCGACTTTTGACTTACCATCGAACATGTTAGCCTTAGTCAAACAAATAGATATTTTATAAACCTACAAGTGCTTCTTAGAAATAGAAAAGGCAAGGTGATCCATGGAAAAACAAGATCTTTGATCACATGACTTTTTTAAATCCTTCAGGTACTAAAGAGGAGGGATTACAATCTATATTTGCAATCTATAATAATGCCAAGGTGGCAAAAGTGATAAGTTGAGGGTAGGTCAAATCCTTAGAAATGGGAGATACACCACAATATGAGAATTGAAATTCAGTTGTTAAGTGCCCCATACATGGTACTAACACAAGTCTAGGAGGGGGTAATATTAACCCTTTTGTAGGAAGGCATGACAAACAAGGGGCAAAAAAATTGCAAAATTTTGGAATAAAAAGAGAGGCAAAGACCGATGTGCTTCTCCATTGCTTGTAAGATTTTGGCAAAAAAGTATTTTGTAAAGAGAGCTAGTAGGCTCACTCCCATGTAAATTGTAATAATGTTTTGAGCAAGGCATGAGCATAAAAATGTCGTCCCAACAAGTTGAAAAGGAGTTGTAAAAAAACTTGAGTGCATATAAGGTAAGAGAAGACCACCGGTTTAAGCCAATGAGATAGAAGGGTGCCTAAGAAAAATAAGGCCATGTACAAAAGTAAAAAATGAAAGGATATGCTCATTCTTGTGGCATGTACTCTTGTGGAGCTCTATTCTCTCTTCTTGCTTGCATCTTGTGTGTGTGAGAGAGGGAGAGTGTGAGATACAGTAAGACACTAGTATGGGAGAAGTTGTTGCTATTGCTGCTGCTGCTGCTACTGCTACTGCTAGTGCTAGTGCTAGTGCTACTGCTACTGCTACTGCTACTGCTACTGCTACTGCTACTGCTACTGCTACTGCTACTGCTACTGTTCTCCAATATGTAAAGCTTGTATGGTGATTGAGGCTATGGATGTGGAACTCGCTTGAGGCATATTGCTTGAATCGTGGAGCCATCAACAATCCTTCACACATAGACTACAATAAGAAGGTAAATCAATGAGTTCAATGCATTTATTTTGAGAGCATGCAATGGTTTTGTGAGAGATAGCCATAGCCACATTGCTTGAAGTACTTGAAACAATAAGCATTCTGTTAAGTTCGACGATATACATGGCTTGAAACAATAAGAATTTTGTTAAGTATGGTTATGTGAGAGATAGCCATAGCCACATTGCTCAAAGCACTTGAAACAATAAGCACTTTATGAAAGTGATGACAACCCTAAAGAATTTGGACCCACACTTGTAATAAGTAAGAGTGCATAAAATGAAAAATGCCACAACAAAAGCCCCGTAGTTAGGAAGTGTCATTAACACTAGTAGGGATATCAAGGCAAGAACTTGTAGAAGATTTAGGGGAGGGGAGGTAAGGAAATTATAAAGGGAGGTAGAAGAGACTGCAAGAAGGCTCAAAAAAACTCAATGGAAGATTAAAGCATGGTAGGGGGCTAGCAAGAAAACATTAAGCCAAGCTTCCAAGAAAACCCCAACTAGGGAGAAAGAGGAAGTGAACCAACTAGTATATATAGTAATAGAATTACAATGGTCACAATCATAGAAATAGCTATCAAAGGAGAGAAGGAAAATAATTCAAGTTACACAAAGTGATGGAATCGAAACTATGCAAAAATGACAACAAGTGACACAACTAGAGCAACCAAAGTTAGCAAGCTCTAATGAGAAAGGAAGAATAAACATGAGCATTAAGCTAGCAACAAGAAAGGGGAAGGCTACATTTGAAGAGGAGAAGGCCGTGGAAAGAGCTCAAGAGGAATATTAAAAGGAAAGAGAAACAAAAGCAAAAAAAAGGGGAGAAGAGGAGGAGCTAAGATGAAAAGAAGTAGAAGATCTAGTCCTAGCAATTAGGAGATCAGTAGAGTAGTTGAAAAAAAAAGGGCCAAAGAATTAGCACTCATAGGTTCTAATTGAGTAGTTTTGAGTGCAATAAAAACTTCACAACATCCACAAGTAACAGAAAAGGATAAGGAACTACTAGGAGTTCCACCACTACCAATCATGACCATCATCCATCTTAGTGGTTATAACTAAAGGCATCTCTCAAAGTTGATTGGAAGATAGGGCATGTGAATTGAAAGTACAAACTATGCCTCTCTCTCAAGTGAGGTCAAAAGATATCACAGGCACAAGTACTAAGAGGCCACTAATCACAGATGTAGAGTTAGAGTAGAGAGCACCTGTTGAGTTAGCTGCAATGGAGCTTTTGTGTAGAGATGTAGGTTGAGAGAGAGAAGAGATAGAGACACACAATTTATGGTACTAAAGAGTGTACCTCAATTATGATTTTAGATAGATATACGTACTATGTACAACCTGGCCCTTATGGGTAGACACTAGCACTGCCCTTTATCCCAACAACCTCCCCCCTAAAGGCAATGTGCCCAAAGGTAGAGGAAAAGAATCAACCAAGTCTAAGTATGTACAAAGCTGAAGAGACTATACCTATCCAATACCAATCATCTGTCGGCAATGGGCAAACCTCTCTGCTGGAAGACCTTTCGTGAGAAGGTATGTAGGGATATCATCAGTGTGCATCCTCACCAGATTAATGCTCTTGTTGTCAAGTACCTCTTTGATGAAATGATACTTCACCTGTATGTGTTTTGTCTTTGCATGAATGACAGGGTTCCGTGCTAACATGATAGCACTCTGACTTTCATAGTGGAGGATAGGAACCTTAGTAATCCCAAGTTCAGCTCAACCAAACATGACAGCCATAAGGCCTCTTTTCATGTCTCAATGGAGCCACATATTGTGCCTTTGTAGTAGATAGTGTAACACACTTCTGCAGCATGGATATCTAAGAGACAGATCCCCTTGCGAAGTTAAACACATACCTTGTAGTGGACTTCTTGCAGTCCACATGTCCAGCATAGTGTGCACCCGTAAAGCCAATGATAGATGTCTTGTGCTTACCAAAGCAAATGCACAAATCCTTTGTGCCCTTGAGGTATCTCATAATACCTTTCACTGCTTCCCAATGCTTCTTGCCAGGGTTTGCCATGTAGATGGTAACCACTCCCACTACAAAGGCTATGTTTGGTGGACGTGTAACAACCATAACATACATCAAACTGCCAAATGGCTAAATCATACAAAATCTTGGCCATTTTAGCCTTTTCATCATCAGATGTAGGGTTGTCCTATGCACCAAGTTTCACATATGGAGGCAATGGAACTCCGATTGCATTCCCCCCTCCATATTGAAACACTCCAAAATCTTAGATACACATTCCTACTGAGATAGATAGAGTAGCCCCTTCAATCTATCTCTCCGAGTATCCACATCCCAAGAATGTGATTAGCATCACCAAGATCCTTCACGTCAAAGCTGCCATGAAGACTTTGCTTCAATGAATACAAGGCATGAGTATCCCCTACCAACAATTAGCATGTCATCAACATACAAAACCAAGATAATTAGGCTGCTATCTGCTGCCTTCTTAGTATACAAGCAGTGATCAACTTGGCTTCTTTGAAAGCCGTGTGAGACTACATGAAAGTATCAAACTTATGATACCCTTCCCTTGGTGCTTGTTTCAGCCCATACAAACTCCATTTGAGCTTACAGACCATCTTCTCTTTGTCCTTAGCTCCACAAAACCTTCAGACTGTTGCATGTATATGTATTCATGCAGATCACCATGTAAAAATGTAGTCTTTACATCCATCTGTATGAGCTCAATATCTTCAGCTACTAGAACCAAGCCCAAAATAGTTCTTAGAGTAGTCATCTTAACTACGGGAAAGAAGATCTCGTCAAAGTCAAATTCATATTCCTGCTTGTACCCCTTTGCAACTAACTGTGCTTTGTACTTTGGTGAAGAACTAGAAGTGACCTTCATCTTGTAAACCCACTTGCATGGAAGAGTTTTCTACCCTTTTGGTAACTGCACCAAGTCCCAAGTACCATTCTTATCAAGTGATTCCATTTCTGATAGCATGGGCTTGAATCACTTATTGTTTTTCGGTTGAGTCATTGCTTCCTTGAAGCATGATGACTCACCACAGTCAGTAACTATGACATAATCTGTAGCATAGTGCGCACTAGGAATAAACCTATTTGGTTGGCTTGAAGGTCGAGTTGACCTACGCAATGAAGGTTCTGCATTTACTGGTTGCTAGGCCTGCAAATCTACATTTACAAGTTGCCATCCTAAAATAGGGGTTTGCAATTCTGCATGTACATGTTACTGTCTTGAAATATGAGCCTGCAATTTTGCATGTACATGTTGTTGTCTTGACAATTCAAACTATCCTAATTACATGTTTTTAGACTGAAACTATGGTGTATCATGGGCAACACCTTACTAGTCATTTCCAACACCATTTCTTACATTTTCAGGAGTATTTATAGCAGGTATATGCTGCTATCCACTGGGCACAAATGACTATCTAAAAGCTACATCCTCCTTGAAAATAACCCTCCTGACTTTCTTAGTCTTCTCGGGCTACTTATGCATGCGATCTTTACGGAAGATGATGTCATTGCTACGTACTATCTTTCTTTTCTTGGGATCCCAAAGTCTATACCCCATCTCACTCTCATCACCGTATCCTAGGAATATGCATTTACAAGACTTTGGTTCCAATTTTTTGCATTCTTCTTTTCGTATGTGCACAAAAGACTCACAGCCAAACACTCGCAAATGAGCATAAGAAGGTGGCTTGCTCGACTACTCTTCTTGAGGGACTCTCCCCCCCAAAGACCTGTTTAGTGACCTATTAATCAGTCGAATAACTGTCATAATAGCCTCTACCCAAAAGCCATGGGGTAATGCAACATGAGATAGCATCGTATGGACCTTATCCTATATGGTCCGATTCATGTTCTCTGCAACTCCGTTATGGGGTGGATTATGAGGTGCAGTGAGCTCCCTCTTTATCCCCTTGCTATCACAAAATGCCTAAAAGGCTTTGGACACATACTCCCCACCATTGTCAGAGTGAAGACACTTATGTGTTTTATCAGTCTTGTTCTCAACCAATACCAATCATTTTTGAAACCTATCAAGCACTTCGTCCTTGCTACGAATAGGGTAAACACATACCTTCTGAGTAGCATCACCGACAAATGTGACAAAGTATTTCTTTCCTCCTAGAGATGACCCTGGCATCTGACATACATCGGAATGTACTAACTCTAGAGGCAAAGATTTCAGTGAAAGAGACTATTTATGAGATGTCTGCACATGCTTACCATAAACACAATGATCACAGTGCTCAAAATCAACATAACAAAGAAAAGGCAAGTAACCCAAACGAGAAAGTACTTTCATTCATGTTTGACTCATGTGTCCCAATTGGCAATGCCACAAGGAAACACTTCATTGCTCGCTCATAGGAACAACATAGTCATGCACACTAGATACATGGAGAGGATACAAAGTATCACTCTTTGAGCCTCTGGCAATAACCCTAGATCCTCTGCAGATCTTCCATTTCCCATCGCCAAAGGTAGTATGAAATCCATCATCATCTAGCTGTCCAATACTTATCAAGCTCTTCTTGAGCTAAGGTACATGCCTCACATTCTGAAGAGTGAAGATAGATCCATGTTAAAACTGCAGTTGCACACTATCAATGCTTGCAATGCCACATGCATAATTGTCCCCAAGATGGACAACACCATGCCAACCTCCTGTATAGTCTATAAACCACTTAGGGTGAGGGTTGGCATGAAAAGAGGCACCTGAATCCAAAATCCAAGTGTGCATGTCATCATTTGTATCGGCTATCAAAGCATGTGTACTGAAACATGAGAAGAGACGAAGAGTACATCATTCCCACTATCACTCTCATTGCTGACTACATTCACCTCTTCAATCTTTACACTGCTCTTCTTAGTAGGCTGACTCTCTTTCTTCTCCTCCTTACTATCATCCATCTTCTTGCCCTTCCCTTTCTCTTTCTTCCATTTTAAGCAGTCACGTTTGAAGTGACCCTTCTTGCCATAGTGATGGCATTCAACATCCTTATTACGTGATTTACTGCATCCCTTCTTATCAGATTTGTCTTTCTATTGTGATCTGCCTCTAGTATGCAAAGCACTGGAAGAATTATTGGATGCATTGTTCTACCAATTCATTTCTCCCATGAATAAAGCACTCTCTACATCAGCATACAAAATCATAGCATTAGAATTGCTCATAACAGTCCTGAAGGTATCCTAGCTCTCTAGTAGAGTGCAAAGCAAGAATGTAGCTTTGAACTCATCCTCAATATCAAACTTCAAAGTCGCAAGCTAGCTGAAAATTGAGTTAAACTCACTAAGGTGAGTAGACATTGCAGTACCCTCTTTCATATGCAAATCCATGAGTTTCTTCAGCTAGTAGACTTTGCTTGCAACACTCTTCTATGCATACAATTCTTCAAATCGCTTCCAAGTGTCATAAGCAGAATCCAACCCTTCAATGTTCAACAAAAAGGCATCAGAAATCGATAGCACAATGGTCGAGCATGTAAGCTCATTTAGCTCATCCCAGTCGTCCTACTCTATATCAACTAGTTTTGTTCCCTTTACTCTAATTGTCTTTTCTTGTTTCTTCTGCAACAAGATATTATAGCACTGCTTTTTCCAAACTGCAAAGTTGTGTGCTCCTTCAAGATTCTTGATATGCATAAGATGATTGCCACTACTGCTAGCCATGATTCACAGCCAAATAATTGTATGATAGTAAATGATAGCTAATGACAAGCAATGGAAGCTCCAAAATCCACTCAGTAGTATGTTAGGAATATCCCCAAGTATGTAGCAACAATAACATACATCAATTCATTGCTCAAAATGCCTCAAAAGCATTCAATGATAGTAAACATACCAATTTCTTGACAAAAACAGAGTGCAAACCTGAAATTCCTGACACCACAGGTGGCTATCCTGCAATTCAGGAATGCAGTCTTGACATTCAGGAAAAATCTGTCCTCAAAATTTAGAACTAAAATAACCTCTCAGAATGACTGAGATTAAGCTCTAAAGATCATGCAAAGCTGCTCAAAACATCACCATAATGTTCTTGCATAGAAACATATCAAATTTCCTAACAATGAGGTATGATGTAAGGAAACTATCCTGAATGTATAGCAATAGACCTGTAGGTAAAGTTCATCCAAAAATGAGATTTAATCACTGCTCAAATGCATTTCAGAATCAAATCCAAGCATGTAACATCAACCATAAGCATGAATAAATGGTTTAGAATGCCCGAGACCAAGTCTAGAAGCCCTATTATTCCAACAACCAAACCTTTGTCAAAACCAAGCAAAATGATGATTCTAATCACCCCAAAATGATCTCTAATCATGGACAAAACATCTCCAAGTCATGTAGCACCAAATGGGCATCAGATAGTCATCACATAAGTGAATCATAAGCATTATTCACTCAAGAAATAGTTACCACCTTGTTTCCAGCCACAAATATGTCTGCAAAATGAGCCAAATCCTTGTCAAGTTTAGCTCAAAATGGCCTCAAGGCAATGCCACATGGTTCCCAAGCATCCATCATCAAGATACCAAATAGCTATCATATGAGCATCAATCTCAAGAAATCAGGTGTTGCCTTGTTTATTACAGTTTTGAATACTATGTATTTCAAACTTGAAGTTGAATGTATATTAGCCCCAAGTGTAATACTACACTTCAATGCTCAATGCTAAGCAGTAGATGCAAAGTTTGGAGCACAATCATGACGCCAAATGAAGAGGAGCAGCTCCTATAGAGATCCTGAGCATGTTGAAAACTAGATCTACATACTCATGCTGATGGTGCCTTCAGCCGTGAAGAGATTGGAATGCTGGTCCAAGTGTTGGAGATGATGGGGAGGGTTCCCAAGTGGCCAATGATGGCTGCCAACAAGCTCAAATGAAGAGGGAAGCTTCAAGCTTCAAGAAGAAGTTTCAAACCTTGCTGCCCTACCTGTAGACTCTTCACAGTGAACTCTTCTTCAACTTCAAGCTCTTGCACCTAAAGAAATGCCAAGCTCTTGATTTCCTAAACTAGGCTTTGATACCAGTTTGTTGAGTAAGCTGAAATGGAGCTTCTATGTAGAGATGCAAGTTGAGAGAGAGAAGAGCTAGAGACACACAATTTGTGGTATTGAAGAGTGTACCTCAATAATGATTTTAGATAGGTATGTGTACTATGTACAACTTGGCCCTTACGGGCAGACACGAGCACTGCCCCTTTATCCCAACAACACCTAAGTTACCAAGGATTAAAGAATACTTCATCGTCATGCCTCTACTCGTGCAAA
Organism: Lygodium microphyllum; assembly: GCF_053477565.2. NCBI lineage: Eukaryota > Viridiplantae > Streptophyta > Polypodiopsida > Schizaeales > Lygodiaceae > Lygodium > Lygodium microphyllum. The sequence continues at coordinate 133,621,904 of NC_141158.1, forward strand.
GTCTTGCAAGAATTCAATGTTCTATTGAAAGAACTACAAGATCAAAGGGACCAATTGCATGAGGAAAGAAAAGCTAGCCTAGCCTCAATTGAGAGGAAAAAGTAGATCCATGCAATACACCACCAAAAAGCAATTAGAGAAACTTTTAATTTGAAGGAGTTGCTAGTGCTCAAGGCTAGAGAAGGCACATGAAGAAAGTATGAAGAGCTACAAGAACATAACAAAGTGGATAGGAAAAATAAAGAGCAACTAGAAAGAAATATGCTAATGCTGCTAGGGACAAAGCCCAACTAGAAAGGGAGATAAATGCACTAACACAACTATACAAGTAGCTAAAGATGGACCCAAAAGAAGCAAGGAAAACCAAATATGATGTAGAGCAAGGAAATAGAAAAGTTTTGGAGTTAGCTAATGAAGTAGCAATGGTGTCATAGAATGCCAAGTATAACATTTTCGAGATGATATTGACTCTTGATCCCCCCATCCAAGATAACATAATTTAAAACTTGCCCCCCATACTCAAATTGTATAGTAGGAACTTGGTAATCCACCACCTTATTCTGAGTTATTACTTAACATTCCAAATGCTTGTTGTCACTAACCAGCTACTTCATTAAACACTTTCTACTATTGTGCTCTAATTTTTGTCAATAGCTTCTTCTCAAATCTTGGAATTAGGTCCAATATCTGCTCCAAGGTTAACTATAGTGATGACTTGGCTAATGCCTAAAACAACTCCTCTAATCCACTACTTTCCTAAACTCTTGATTATTGTATGTCACCTTTAATTTCTCCTATTGGACCATCCCATTCATCCTCATTGTCTCTCCTTTCTTTGGAGCTGAATTCTTGATTTTTCTCCTTCCTTTTCATTTTTGCATTAAGAGCTTCATTTCTTACCTCTTTCTTACTCTCTCTGACTTTTCCCAATTTATATCAACTTTTGCTTTGGATTATGTAACTGCCATGGTATCCATATCCTCCTTATAGTCTTCCACCACCATGAAATTTGAACAATCATATTTGTCATGTATGGCATCCTTGAATTGCTGATCTCTTGCATTTTTAGTCACCTTATCAAGGACTACAATCCATAGTTCTACACAATCTACCATCATGTGATTCTCTCTACTACTCTCTTCTAAAGGTAATTCCACTAGGCTTGTTGCAACTAGGGCTGATTTATGCTATTGTGATACATTCATCCTTGTATCATTCTGACTTTGTACTATTGGCATTCCTCTCTCTCCTATATTCTTCACCCATAATTCACAACTTGGTTGAATATAGTGACATTGAGTTCCACAGTAATGACATGGTCCTCCATGTATAGGTTGTTGAGGGTGAGACCTCCTTGGCCTATGAAATCCCTCTTATTTTCTACCATCAAGAATTACCTAATTTACTTGTATCGCCCCCCTCAGCCTCACTTTTGGATACATCATAGTTGTTGTCTAATTGCGCTTAACATTTGGATTATACCAACATGTTGTAGTTTCATACCCATTCTTCTTGTATATATATAACAAAACTTCTCCTTCTCTACTTGTGTAATAATCTCTAAATCTATTAGTTTCTCTTTAATCTTGTTTTTCTATTTAGTTTCAGGTTTCTTAGACAAAACTTTACTTTTCTTTCTATTCTTCTTGCTTTTATTCTTCTTACTCTAGTTTTTCTTCCTAGTATCCTCATCTTCTAAAACACCTAATTCCTCCAATTTTGATTCAAATATCGAGTCCTCCTCCTACTCCTCTATTCTTGAACCTAACTCCTTCTTAGATTTTGAACTATGTTCCTTATGTTTGTTCCTTGATCATCTTAAATCAAGCCTCTTCTAAACCCTTGCCATAGCTTCAACTAAATAATCAAAATCATCATTTTTGGGATCAATTTCTATATTACGAATAGCACTATTGACTCTCGATTCAGGCCCTTAATAAAATAAGAAATTGTAATTTCTAAAGAAGGTTTGCCTAAGTCTAGTAGCTTCTTAAAGTAGTTCAAATATTTGGAGCATAATCTTACACCAATATACATTTTTGCTTTATTTTTTGAAATTTTCCCATGATGTCATGTACTATCTTATTCATCTCGAACCTTTCCAAAAACCTTTTCTTGAGATCATCATAGTCATCAAAATTTCCCAATCTATAATCATCGATGAAACAATCCATTTCTTTCCCATTAAATGTCGTTGCAAATTATTGCTTCTTGATATCATCATCATAAAGAGCTCCTGCTTTCATCCATCTTGTCTCGAACTATGCAATATGATAACCAAGATATTACTTATTTCCCCCTAAAGACTTTGTAGCTTGGACTTTTGGATTCTAGGGTGGTTGTGCCATCTTATTAGATCCTAATGTTGTCTGCTTCCTCTTTTTCAATGGTGGTAATGGACCAAAGTTCAATCTTTGGTGAGAAACTCTATGACAAGACAATAATGTTGTTTCAACAATCAAACTTGCAACCTGCTTTGTACTTTAGGTGGTGGGGTACTTATAAACAATAGAGGGTTGTAAATTAGATATTTCAATGTGCTGGTTTCTTGTATCATCTACTTTTGATTCCTTTGAATCATAACTTTGGTATTCATCCACAACTTGAAATCCTTTAGTGCTATTGTGATATGCATGACATCTTCATCATCCCTTCGTAAAGGTTCATTTAATTCTTGCAATTTCCTTTCTCCTGCTCTAGTCAATACTCTGTGAAAAACAAGTTCCCTTATTACATGCATTCGTGCAATTGTTTTTCTCTTGCTATAGTCAATAACCTTGTGGGAAGTGGGTTCCCTTCTGACATACATTCGTGTAGAATAATACTCCTTTAGTGATCTACCTACCATAACCTCCTTCGTGTTGAAGAGAAAATTTGATCTTCTTTCTTATTCAAAGATTTTAGATTTCTTCCTTAATCCCATGATTAAATCATGATAAATCTATAGGATCATTAGGTGTTTTGCATATTTTACTACCCTAAAAAACTAAACAACAAAAGGCAACGAGCTTGAAAACCTGAAACATTATATACACGATTTCCAACAACATCTTACACATTTCATAAAAAAGAAAGAAAAATAATAATTAAGACAAAATAGATATTAAATTTTTTTCACATGCAATACATTCTTGGAACTTTCCAAAGGTAGGAGTGTGGAACGCTCTTCTTGATTCCCTTTTAAAAGGTGTGTGACTTTTGCTAATTAGCTAATGATAACTCTTATGCAGTTACTTTAACCATGCTAATGGACAGATGTAGTAGTCCTAGGCCTAGTAGCACCATTTCTCAAAGTGCTTTAAGGAAAGGATAGGTTGTAGTAGCATGGTACTACTCTTTGTCAGCTTCCCCATTCAATGACAACCATCATAATGCTTACAATAATTGTATGCATCTTTATGCAATATTAACTGAAGAGTAGAGATTTCCTAGATGTTGCTTCTCTCATACCATGTCCATCACATGGCTCATCATGTAAATCTTTCAGAAAAATCTAAATCTCATCTCCTGTGACACCTCTCCACAACACTTCATCTTTACCTTTGTTGTATAATATCCACCTAGCAAAGTGTAGGGGGATGATTCCAACAAGAGCTTCTTCTTCTCATGGTTAGGGAGTTCGTGAGGTTATTCTGGAGAGGCCAAAGGTTGGCAATTTCCACATACCATGGGGTAACTGCCTCTATTAGAAATAGGGAGAAATCAAGAAGGTCCAAGTCATTTTGCTTCTCTTCTTCACTTTGAGGGATCTACAATAGATGATCAAGGAATACATGTGAATGACTAGGCTTTGTGACTAGTTCAAAATCAAACCCTTAGAAAAGGATTGACCATTGCATCATTCAACCTTTCACATAAGCTTTGTTCATTAGGAAAGATAGAGCCTCATGATCCATTTAGAACTTGAACCATATTGATAGCAGGTAGTGCTGGAATTTCTCCAATATGCTAACACCATGGCACCATGTCTAGGTACTCCAACTCTATCATTGTATAGTTTCCCTCCCTACCAATGACCTTATAGCTTGCATAGTATATCAATTGATCCAACTTTGAGGACCCTTTTGGCACACATCTATGGCTAACCCTTTGAGTGATGCATCAATGTGCACTAGAACTCTTTCATCCAATCAAGAGGTTGTAAGATAGACGCGTCAATCAAGCATTGCTTTAGGGTGTTAAAAGCTTCTTCTTCACACTAAAGCTTCCACACAAATTCCATATTCTTCTTGAGAAGCTTGTGTGGGGATTGGGGAATTGTGCATGGTAATACTAAAATTTAGGGTTTGTGGTGGCACATACTCAATGATGGCTCCCAACTCTCAATTCTATCTTCTATTGTATTGACTTATATGGTATGTTCATGGAAGACAATCCTTTAGAAGGTGAATTGGCATCTAATAAAAGATATATTTCATACTAACTCCTTCCAAATGGATTTATTGGCTATCTTTCACTTGCTATCTCAAACAAAATGACCATCATAAGCTCAATAAAATGGCACATTAGGGCTTAGTCTCTATTGTAAATGTGACCTATCAAACCCACAATGTACTCATGTCTTTTCTCACATCCAAATGGGTTTTCCAGATCCCTCATGTGGATTCATTTTCCTCGTTACATCTTGTGTGTTGTCTCTTTGATCTTGTGCCTTTCATTATTTTGCTAAATGTTTTGCTCTTCTAACAATATTATCACATACGAAGATACTTGAAACAACATAGTTTAAGCCAAGAGTTCAATTTTAGTCAATGATAGATTAGTTCTTCAATGAGTTTCCAATCTTATTACTAGTGGAAAATACATGTTATTAGAGACTCTTTCAATAATAATTGAAATGCTACTTATTACTAAAGAAGTACTTCTTCCAATATATGAACCCAAATTTTTAGTTTAGATTATGGAAGATACATATCAAGGCTATTTTACATTTGCAAAGACATCAATTGTCTAACTCAACTAAGATACAAAAGAAAATTAAAAGCGATCATTATTTTACAACTCCCCTTCCAAAATTAGCATTGAGTTGACAATCAATGAAATACACAACCCATTGTTACACCAAGAAGAAGAATATGTTTATGCAATGTAATACCCAAATTCCCAGCTGATAATGCATAAAAATATTCAAATGACAATCAATAAATAAAAGACACAACCAAAGCAACAAAATGGAAAAATAATTTCTTGGCAAGCTTGCAAGAGATGAGATGATAGATCACTTTGGTGGGGAATCTTGCAAAACTCACAAAATCATCAATGCAATGCTGACTCAATATCTACAATGAATATACCATGCAAGCAAACTTTGGATGTAAGAAATGCTTGCAGTAACAATTTCATGCATAAAAATAAACCAATAAATTAATTAATGTAGAGAATAAGGGACACATAGGTAACTTTCCAATTTATGCATGCAAAAAATCATAGGGGCAATCAAGCATACATATATTTTCTCAAATTGATGCATGCATGCACAGTATAGTGATTTGTGCATGGATTGTTTGGTTGATGCATTTAGACAAGAAATTAAGTAGAGAATCGAGCTCTCATTCATGCACAGAATCATGTAAGCATTTTGTTTAAATTTCTTTGTTTATGTAGAGAATGGGGGTGCAAGGGAAAGGATTTTGATTTAGAATCCATGCATGCAAAGAGTGGGGGTTAGAGAGAAACAAATATAGAGGGGAGTCAATATGAAGGTAGGGAAAAAGGAAAAAACAAAAACAATGATTTTTTTTTTCCCAGGGTCGATGCATGCATTTCACAAAAGAATCCATGCATGCAATGCTTGAGGGCTAGAGAACCAATAGAGGGAGAATATTTAACCAACAAAATAGAAGCGGCCATGAAATTACACCAAAAAATTTAACCATCATCCAATCAATTTTGTTTCCCTAGGTTCAATGCATACATTTCACAAAAACATCCATTCATGCAATGATTGGCTGGGGTAGGGAGAACTAGTAGATGGTCGATAGAAGACAAAGTAAAAAGAAAACGAAAAGTAACCAATAAGATGACGGCATTCAAAAACATGCCTGATTTTGTTACTGAAAAGAAATACTTGGATTTATTTGCAAATCACCTAGCAGGCATATGTAGTCATAATAGAGGGTGCAATAAGCAAGTGTAGTAGAGGGAGTGGAGGGATTCACATTTATTGCATCACATTCCATGATTTCCCCACAAAAAAGGGGGTGACAATTGTCCATAGCCAATTTTCACATCAAGCATTATGTTAAAATACATTTTCTTGAGAGTTTTAGTGGGGTCCTCAAGTTTTGGGGGGAACTCCCACTAACCCATATATTTTTAATGTTTTGCATTGGGGGAGTGGGCCCCCACTCCTCATGAGTGCAATTGGCCCTAGCATATTAAGCAAAAGATTCATATACATAATGGACATGGTCTCCTGGCTCTCCTCGAACATGTCATTTGATTTGACAAGCTGGCAAGGAATGATATAGAAAGAGTAATTAATGCACAAACACCTCTTCACATGCTTGTAAATTACTGATGGGGCAGATACTACAATGTAGTGTCTGTCTCCTCATCCACATGGCATGTACTACGTATTTTGTAGCAAAATTGCTTCTCATATAGTTTGCTTCTATCTTTGGCTACCCAACTCTTCTACTTATTAAACTTGCAACATCGCCATGCATGTGTGGACAACCAAGTCTACTCTTGAGGTGGTGGATTGGTCTCTCTCTTGAATGGATGAGGCATTACCCCATAGGTGGACATGCTAAAGATATTGCTTCAAAGCTACCTCTAATTGTACATTGGATCACAATAGCTTATGAGAGTGACAAGGTGACTACTAGGGATACACACATTGCATTGTGTAGATGATGTGTCTGGCACAATACATTGTTAATAGAGTTATGATGATCAAGTGAAATCCCCAATGATTTATTAACTCTTCCAAATTAGATGGAAGAGATTGTGAATGATGAAGCATTATACATTGTCTTCACATGAATGCAAGGCTCCATGAATGGAAGATTATATGTACTGAAAGAAATGGAAGATTATCTATTATCTTTGCATGAATAGGGCTTCCCATATTTTTTCCATTTGTCCTAACATTCCATAATGTGATAACAACATACCAATGGGTCCTTTGATCCTCTCAACTAGCATGTCCATGCACTTGCTGGTTGAGAGAAACAACTAGACTTATAGTAGGACTAATACCTTGTTGTTTCCTTGGAGGCTAATGGCACAACATTGGCCTCACATTAATATGAGTACAACCAATCGACCCAATTGACAAGTAGATTACAACTATCTTTGACTTTAGCTTGTACATTGTGGATATCGATCTCTCTTAAGGCTTCGTGTACATGTCTGATGTTTCTATTAAGCAGCTCGAGGCCTCGTGACTTCACCACATGATGATGATGATAGCTTTTGGGATCACAATATGTTGCACTAGCTATTGGCGGTATACTATATGGACTAGATCAAGGATTATGTAAAATATTGATTTAGTTAGTAGGATTAGCATGTATATTTTGTTCAACATGTTGTATGTGGTAGTACCTTGTGTTTCATACAACACAATTCTAGATAACTTGACAAATACTAGGTTTAGATTAAACACAATTGGAAGTCAATAAAGCACACCCATAGCTAAAAAATTTGAGTTTCATTTGACATTGAGATTTAAAAATGAGTTGATTTGATCAGTTTACCATGTCTAAATTGATGATGGATGCTTGCCTTTTCTTTCAAAAGGGCATAGGAGGGCTTAGCTTAGTTTGATGGAGATAGGATTGACCACTTACCATGTCTTATTTGATGATGGATGCTTGCCTTTTCTTTCAATAGGGACAAGAGAGCATAGCTTTAGTTTGATGAAGATAGGGAAGATTGCATCTATAAATGGTCAACTATTGTGAGATGTTGTTCTTAAGAAGACTCCAAAAAAGACTACATTTTTTCACCCAAAAAAGAGCTCTTACTTTTTTGCTTATTTAAAGGTATTTTTCACATATGAGACTATTTTTTGGGCCTACAAAAAGTGACTAATGAGACAATGTATTACCAAGTATCACTCTAATTAATAATTTCAATGTTATTTCTTTTGACCTAAGATAAACTTGAGCATTTTATCTCAACCTTTCCAATAAAGAATCATTTTCATCTAGCTTTTCCAAGGGACACTCATTTCAAATACAATGAGCTTTCCATCTCAAGCAAGAGCATTCAAGCAAGATCAACACCCTCTTCAAGTAGGACTCAATCTTCCAAGGCAACGATTTTATTAATCCACTAGGTATGGGCAAAAAATCTATATTTTTTTATATTTTGATACAAACCTATCAAATAAAATGCGATATAGGTAGTTGACCTTCAACATATAATACAACACTCATGTTTTATATGTCTTAAATCTCTTTCTTGCTTGTGCTTCTCTTATCGTGTAAAACACAAAATCCTTTGCTTGGTTTATTTTGTGAATATTCTATATTTTCACATTTCATACATTTGTTGGTCAAAGTTTGATGGTTGTCAAGTGAAATGCGATTTTAAGGATCTCTTATTGTTATAGGTCAATATTTTCATATATCATACGTTAGTATGCAAATTAGTACTTAGTAACTGTATTGTCCTATCTTTTTCTTGTAGTTGTTTTTTTAAAACCTATGGCTACAACTAAAGCTACTACAAGGAAGCAAAAGATCAATCCTAGAAGCATTATTGAGAAGATCCATTAGTCTTTCAAGCCATCCAAGCCACCAAAAAATCATAAAAGGAGATTCTCATAGGGTGTGAGATGTCTTAGGGAGATCAGGAAGGCAATCAAAGTTCTTGAGAATGTAATTCCAAAGCTGTCATTTCAAAAGGTAGCAAGAGAGATATATATATAACATGCATACTCTCAATAGGTACAGATGGATAAGGAGTGCTCTCAATTGCATCCAGGAGGCTACATAGGATTTCTTAATTGAAAATTTTAAGGATGTATACATCTGTGATGCCCATACACATAGGGTGATACTTATGGATAATGATATGATTATCTTAAGAAGAATGAAATATTGATTATCTAAGGTCTTAGAGCCACTTTCTCTTGCAAATGAGAAGACATATAATATTCTTAATGTGCTACCATACAACAAGAAGAAGGAGGATACATGTCCTAAAATGGAGGATGTCACACATAAAAGAGAGACAGAATATGGCATAAGATAGAGAAAAAGGCTACAGACATAGAAATGGAGTGAGCATATGAGGAAGAAAGCAAAAGAAAAAGAAGTAGAGCAATTAGGATCTTAGAAGATGAGCTTTTTGACATGACTAATAGGGTTAATCCAATAGGTTTCACTATATATTACTTCTTACTTGGTGACATAAGCAAGATAAATGATTTTTTTGCTTTGGACTTTGAATGTGTGTAGATCCTCAAGAATAAAAGAAGAGAAGTAAATGACTCTATTCTTCTTGCTAAATTGACGTATAACATATCTAAATTTGTTTATTCTTAAGAATGATATTTTACCAAGTGTATGATGCATGAACTCCTTTTTGATATACAACAAAAAATTGAGATTCTTGATTCTTTAATCTCCCATTACATGAGGCTTAAGTGAGCTTGAAGCAAATGTATTTGACTATTGGCTCATTAGAATTAATTTGATACCATGAAGCTTGTTTTAATTCTATACCATGAAAAGTAAGTTCGTATTTTTTCTAGTTTCAAAAGATTTTATTATACTAAATTATTTACCTATAATTATTTTTGGATCTCATTGGAGTCTGATTGCTATAGACTATGTAGATAAGTAGTGTTTTTATATCAACTGTTTGAAAGGAATACATGAAAATGCTAAGATTTAAGTTGAATAAACCCAAGGATCCTTGATCATTTGAACTTTTATTTATTGTAAGTACTCTAAATTTTATTATTTAATGATATAGAGTTGCAAAAAATTTGATTGAAGTGCTACAAAAAAAGCATCATATGCCTTCTAATCGACTTGTACAAATGGAGCGTAGACAAGTTGTGGTAAGTTTTTATCAAAATACATCAAGATACTTGATTTCATAAACTACCATAAATAAGATGTACAATTTTGCTTTATGTTATTGTTCGTAGATTCCTCATCAAGATGATAGTCATTATTATGGTTGGAGGATAATTGTAAATGTCAAGAGATTGTCAAGTTTATTTATCTTAATGATGACAAATTTTGCTTTGTGTTATTGTTTGTAGATTCCTCATCAAGATGATAGTCATTATTATGGTTGGAGGATAATTGTAAATGTCAAGAGATTAGTCAAGTTTATTTATCTTAATGATGACAAATTTATAAATGTAATGTGAAAGATGTTTAATTTAAGATATTGTTTCACTCAAAAGATTGTATACTACAAAATAACATGAGCTAATATTTTTTTCTTTCAAATATGTGATAATTTTTCAATGATTGTTACAATATAGTGAGCATGGTTGGTATGTACAAGCAAAGATTTTCAAATATATACTTGTCAATCACATACAACAAGAACAAAGAGATAAGGAGGGCATATACAAGGAATATAGAGTGTGGAAGTAGATAAGGAGGGGCCCTTAACACCTAAGGCAAACCAAATCATCAAAGAAGGACAAAAGAACTCATAAAAAAGATATTTCTCACACAAAAAAGTAGCTTTTAAATATTTTCTTATGAAAACTCATGTATATAAATCATGAAGAAAGTAAAGATAAAATCATTGCAAGATCTAAAATTGTATTTATATTAAAAGTAGTGGGATTTTTTCTTCAACATTCATACATTGTATATTTTTCTCTCCTCTTTTATATCTGCAAAAAATATAGCATAGATGTTTAGCATTCAAGAAGTGAAATCAAATATATATATACTATACATAACTTGATGTATAAAATTACCTATTTATTATCAAGTTAGAATACAAATGGATATAAAAATATCTTCCTTTTATAAGTCTAGCCTCACTTGATATAGTGTATATTATGATCTAACATTTAGTATTGTAATAATGTCCCCCATTGAGCCAAACATCAAGATCCACTATAGGATCTTTGTTAAAATTCTCAAGATTCTAATCTAAAGCAACTAGACTATCACCAACATAATTCCATATACTATAATAAAAGATAAGGATAAATTTTTGAGTAGCAAGCAGCTGAGTCTTGATCTATCTTACAAGTTATCTTTTCTCTTATCTTAGTATCCCACCCCTCATTGATAAATTGTAAGACATGATCATATGTCCTTTGATCTTATTATCTCAGCATTGGAAAAGAAATCAATAAACACATTAATAAGCATGAACAAATTTATTTTTCTTAGCCTACTTGAGATATTAGGTTTTAATGCTCTTTGTATCTCAAAAAAGATTTTACATCTATGGCTCTCACTAGTGGTTGCACTTGATAAAGACCTCTCAAGGCTTGTAAAATTAGGCAAGAAAATAGGGAAATTACTCCCCATTGGCCATTATGCATAGGGAAAACATAAGAATGGTCATTAATAATATTCCATTCTTTGCAATCTGTCTTATTCTCTTGCCTTTGTATATTTCTTCTCTAATCAAACCATGCACAACATCAATAACATTAATAATAGACTCAAAGTGACACCATTCCTCAAGATTAGAAGGATAGAGATCTACGAATAAAAACAAAATTTGTCATAGTAAAACCTAATGCCAAGTTTAATAAAAGAAAAGTATTCAAAATAAAATACTTACAATTCACGCTATGCAATGGAAGACTTGAAGCTCTAGGTTCCAAAGGTAACTCTCTGTGCATAAATACATGTTGTATTAAAACCTCTTTTATGCTGTCCTTGTTTGCTCCAAGTATGAAATCTTTGATCTTACCCATCCAAATAGAGATGAAAGAGATCTCATATCTCTGTCTTTTCCTACGTTTCGCTTATTGCGTGGTCCCAACTATCTTTGCTAATAATGGTAAGAAATGTATAAATACATATTGTAATAAAACCTCTTTATGCTATTCTTGTTTTCTCCAAGTATGAAATCTTTGATTCTACCCTTTCAATCAGAGATGAAAGAGCTCTCATATCTATCTTTTCCTACGTTTTGCTTGTTGCATTGTAATCTAGGTACCTTAGCTAATAATGGTAGAAATCCATCTTCTATTTGTTTGGAATGAATTAAACATCAATATTATGGATGTGATTTTAATGCGTGGGCATCTTGTTGAAGGTTGAATTTATGTATCTATGGCAAAGAGAGGGGAGAGAGAAACAAGCTAATACCAAGAAAGGAAAGAGATGAGAAGAACAAAATGAGGGAAAAAGATGAATACTAAACTTTTCGGTGATTTGAATTTTATTTCATTGTCATTATCATACAATCTAGATATGTCATTAGTGTAAAGTGGTCGAGATCCTATGTCATTAATGTAAAATATATCATAATCATAATTATAAGAAGATAAAAATAGGTATTTACAATCTAGACATGTCATTAATGTAAAGTGGTCGATATCCTATGTCATTAATGTAAAGTGGTCGATATCCTATGTCATTAATGTAAAAGTGGTCGATATCCTATGTCATTAATGTAAAGTGGTCGATATCCTATGTCGATATTCTATGTCATTAATGTAAAAGATATCATAATCATAATTATAAGATGATAAAAATAGGTATTTACAATAAAAATTTGTAGTAATATTGTATCCATATCTATTTATAAAATAATTTTTTACTTTTTCAACAATAAAACTTTCATTATAGAGGTTTTGCTCTCATTGATCTAGAGCGCACTCTTTTTATATCCTAAAAGCCATTTTCAAGACCTCAAATCGCCCCTAATGTTTATGAAATTGACAGAGAAATTAAGAGGTCCTCATGGTTCAACACAAGGAGAGGGCTAGGAGAATATGTGGATCCATGCTCTCACTTCAACAATAGAGGAGGAAGACGTGGGTACTTCCCAAATTCTCCCAAATAGGGAATGAGTACCAACTCCAACACATGGTACCATTAAATGTTGTGCATGAATAGTTTATGTCCCCTAGCCCCTTTGTACATGCAACATATATATATATATATATATATATGGCCTTCTATTTTGCCCTTGAATTATGCAAATATCAGCAATTAGTCCTTAAGGGGAAATCCACCCCTATCATTTTTGCTACAACTATATTGAAATCATAAATGCTAAAAATTGTGGAAAAAAAATCTAGCTAGTGATTTGTTGAGGGGGTCCAATAATTGGATAGGGCTTTTGCATTATAAGATAGAATTGCCTTACATCGTTTCTTTCTTGCACTTTTGTTATAGACATTTGCATATGGAATATATTATGACTTAGAAATTATGGCCTTCTTCATTGTGCTTTAAACGTGGTTAAGTGGGGTTACTCCTCACACTAATGGCTTGCATCACTTTCAATGAATTCATGATCAACAAAGAAAATAAATTCTTACAAAAATGAAAGATAAGCTTCTTGCTAACTTGAATAAACAATTTAGACTCGAGGCATAGAAAGTTTGTCAAGAAACTCGTGGCTTCCTTTTCTTTAGCTATTGGAAAAAAGGATCTATATCATATTCTCCCAACCATTAGGGTTGGCACGTGGTACTGAAACCATTGTTATGGATATTGGTTTACAAACAAAGTTGAAGAAACTAGTTATCCACAACCTTTAATAAACATTAAAATATGAGATGCTTTGAACAAAAATATTGGTTTACAATAGATTTGAAGAAACTAGTTATCCACAATTTTCAATAAACATTAAAATATGAGAGGCTTTAAAAAAAAATGAAATGTATGGAAAAAAAAATTAATTGAATTTTTTTTAATAACCACTACGTAGGAGGTAGCAACATATATTGCAATCTCCTCCTTTCAAGGGTCACATCTATCCTTCTCTCTAACCCTCCTTTCTTCCCTCTTCTTTTGTTCACTTATTGTCTCAGCATTTTTCCTTTATCTTCTATATTCCCTATCTTCTTTGTACTTTTCATGTATATGCATGATCTAATATCCAGATGAATCATTTCACCATTCTTTAGGATCATTTTTTACATTACAATAGTCACAAAAGGTGCACACATTTCAAAGTTGTGAGAGAGAGAGAGAGAGAGAGAGAGAGAGAGAGAGAGAGAGAGAGAGAGAGAGAGAGAGAGAGAGAGAGAGAGAGAGAGAGAGAGAGAGAGAGAGAGAGAGAGAGAGAGAGAGAGAGAGAGAGAACACTAAAAGTTTACAATCAAGTGAAAGAATTCAACTCAAAAACAAGAAATGAAGCCTTTGAACAACTACTCCTACATCCATCATTGAAGGACGTAAGGAAATCCAAGTAAAAGTGAGGAGATTTGGCCATACTTTCTATATTTGTAACACTTCAATAGATATAAGATAACCAAGATTCTCAAATGAGATTTTCTTAACATGATATTGTGAGGATGATGCTCATAACTCAAATGGGTTTTTTGAGTACAATAGACTGATCACAAAAGCATCTCTCTCTCTCTCTCTCTCTCTCTCTCTCTCTCTCTCTCTCTCTCTCTCTCTCTCTCTCTCTCTCTCTCTCTCTCTCTCTCTCTCTCTCTCTCTCTCTCATAATCTTCTTCATTATCATAAATCACAATGCCAAAGGACTCATCCACAAGATAGATTGAATGAAAATAGTCTCATAATATTACAATACTTGCCTTCAACAATGTCTTTGTTGTTGTCTTTTCTCATAATCTCTCAATTTCTCATAGATACAATAGATTGATCACATACATACATACATACATACATACATACATACATACATACATACATACATACATACATACATACATACATACATACATACATACATACATACATACATACATACATACATACATACATACTATATATATATATATATATATATATATATATATATCATATAATATTATACAAAGATATAATAGAATAACAATTCATAACCCTATTTTCACCATGGAACCACCCTCCAAGGGTATGTCTAATCCAAAAAGGCATTAGGACACTACAATGTCCATTCACACTGAACTAATATCATTCTCAATTTAGGTCTTCAACTCCAATCTTTAGTTGCTATTTTATTCACTTAAACTAGTTAATAATAGCTTATATTCTTCTCTTTCCAAAGAAGGAAAATATTCCCAAGATTTTAACCCATCATACAAAACTTATACAAACATATACAAAAGGCTACATAAGCATGTAGGAGCTCATAGAAGCTAGAAGGTAAACAAAAGGCAATAAAGTGACATATTTGTAATACCCCTCATTTTTCCTCTCAGTGTGAATGGGGAATGTGGGGGGGGGGGGGGGGGGGGTAATAAATTTTAAAACCTTAAGAAAACAACTTTTTACTTACATGACTTTTGCTACCACAAGATACTTGTCATGCCACCCATGCCACCATGCAACACCCTATCAAGCTAGTACTCCACCTCCCCCTCATTAATGGAGTCCTCCCCTAGCTCATCATAGTTCAAACACGTGGCAAGGTCATCATTATTGAGAAGAATAATATCCTTTATAATAATGAGGAGAGGGAGGAAGGTACCCCCCTAAGGATATAGAAAGCCTTAGAAATTAAGCATTAGGTATTGTGTTTTTGGGAGCATTGTGGAGAGAGAGAGAGAGAGAGAGAGAGAGAGAGAGAGAGAGAGAGAGAGAGAGAGAGAGAGAGAGAGAGAGAGAGAGAGAGAGAGAGAGAGAGAGAGAGAGAGAGAGAGAGAGAGAGAGAGAGAGAGAACAAAGGAGAGATAGAGCAAGAGCAAAGACCTTCATCTCTCTTCAAGAAGCTATATTCTATTATTGGATTCCTAAGAGGGAAAGCTACACAAGTGATCAAGGTCTATTGATCAAGGATTGAAATGTTAGAAGCTCAAAGGAACATGGGAGTTTTGAATCAAGCTAGAGGAGCACTTTGGGTTCAAAGCATCCAACTACAAATACAATAACTCATAATCATAATACAAGTCCCCCACGTGTTCCCTATAAAGTTCAATGTATTTTACCTAATAAAACACTTTGAAGGATAAGTGGTGTAATAGTTAAAGATCAACTATTGTTTGGTAAAATCAAAGTTTAAACTAGCATGATTAATAAGCACTATTTACTTGAATATCAACTTAGTCCACATTTACCTAGTATAATTAGTAGAGAAATTTACCTTAATGGATGAGGAACACTAAAGAAAGTGGAATGTATCACTATATGTGATTGCACTCTAAGGAAAAATAAGTTATAGGTTGTATCTTCTTTGTGAAGTATTCAAATGACATGGTCTTGGTTTGTCAAATTGGTTTTGCCTTTAGACAAGGCTTATTATTTTGGGAAATAGAAGGTTTCCTAGCCAAAGACAAGTTGATTGACTCTTAGGGAATATTCAAAGTGATTGTTTGGTTGTTGTTATGAAAAAAAATTATTTTTTCATAGCTGGAAATAGGTTGATTGCCTTATTTGTGCATTTTGCAAAATAGACATTATGCCCGCATCATGGGTAGATTATTGGATACATCCTAGGCCTCCCCCCATACTAGTGGTGAAGCCCTTTACCAAGGGGCTAAATTTGTTTACACTCAGTGCAGGACTAGCCATCGAATACAAGAGGTCTCTCCATAGGGAGGACATTAGGCTAGAGGTGACAAGGGTGCTAGAGTGGCTCTAATCGTAAATTCCTTGGGTATCAACCTAACCCGTGCAAGCCTAGGATGGTCTTACCGGAAGACCCTAATACTAGTTAAGGACAGATTGGTGGATCATGTGCCATGAGAATTGGGCATGAGTATCTAGGTCCTTTGCATACGAATCTCGATTAATGAACGAAAAGCCAGTGTAGCATTGCACCTTGGCAAAGGTGTAGTAGTGCTTTGCATACGAATCTCAATTAATGAACAATTCTTTAATGGTTAATTAAGGAAGTTGTCTTTGCATATCAAACTTAAATGTGTTAGATTAATTAAATAACTAAAACAAACCATCTAGAAAAGTGAGAGGTTCAAACTCCTGACAGGTTAGTTCTATGAATGGGTGGTCTTGGTGAGCTGAGAGTTTTCCTTCAAGGTACTAGAATTAGGATAATCTAGGGAAGGACTGAATCACAATCTTCTTAAATAATTTTAGATCACAGCCTTATGTCCTTTCAAGGGACCAGAGTGAGATTATGCTTTATGGACATAGGGGTTGACGTGTTGCTCTCCCCCTTGTTTGTCACTCTCTTTGAACCAAGTGTAACATGGGTCCACTTCAATTTGAGTGTTTTGTACAAAGTTGACGCTCAAAAACTAATGTTAGAAGACCTTTAGGTGACTATACTTATGTAGGATCTAGATTCAGGTCGATCGTTGTGGGAACACCCAAAACCTTCCCTTATAAGGTGAACTCAAGCAATTGTAGGAAACAAACTATATGGTATTCCAAGGAGTCCTAGATGGCATCTCTTAGAAATATTTCTTGATGGACCATAGAAAATCATGTCATTAAAGGCTCTTACATCGAGTGCATTACATAGTTGATATAAAACTCATACCAACCGATCAAAACCCATCCAAAGAATCTCAAATCATTTCGCAACCCATTCACTCACATCTCAAATAGAAGAAAAATAGGATTCCAAAGAGGCAAACAAAACATATCAAAATCAAATAGTCATCCAATAGAACTCATCAGAACATAGTAAATCAAATAGAGACCTCAATGAGCTGCAAAAGATATTCAATCCAAACCAACACTCTCCCAACCACTCACAAACGAATCACATTATATGAAATCATATAATAAACAAGTAATTTAGTTCCAAGAAAACAACAACAAATCAATCACTTCAAGTATCTAGCATATGCCCACACTTACCTAGGGAGCATATTCACGACCTTGCAAATAGGTAAAATTTTAAAAACTCTTTAAGCTTATTATCAAATTGAACACAATCAAAAACCCAACTACAACTTTAAAGTAACTTGCATTTGATAAAGAAATGAAAGGAAAACATTGGGATCCATTGAGACCCTTAAATCATTCATGAAATGTACCAACACAAACTTGTAAAGGATATAAGAGTTTGTTACACATATCCATCCTTAAGTCTGCATATAGATCTCTAGCTTAAATTACCATTAGTAGAATCATCTTCAAGTGCATTTTTTCCATACAACTATCCTCCAAAATATCCACTTTGACAAAGATAACTCACACACTGAAAGGTGAGAAGGATGGAAGCTTGCACTCGAGAGCTATGGCGGGAGAGCAAGAGCAAGAAAGAGAGAGACAAGAAATGGGAACTCCAACCGTCACAATGTGTGACCGGGCCTTCCTTTATTCAAACTGTCACTAAAATAATGAAGAATAAAGTGACGGTGACGGGCGCCCGCCACCTGCAGTGTGCAGTGGCGGTGACCGTCAGTGTAGTAATACACGGGCGGTTAGGCGGAGGCACCTTTACCCCCAACAAATCTTGACAAGATCAACAAACTTGTCCTCAATGACCCCACGTATGAAGTGATACCTCACCTCAATGTCTTTCGTCTTCGCATGGACGACCGGATTCTTGGCTAACTGAATAGCACTCATAGAATCTAAATGTAGTGTAGGGGTAGCATCAATACCAAGGTCAGTAACCAAACGACCCAACCAAATGGCCTCCTTGCAAGCCTTAGTGGCTGCAACATACTCGGCCTCTATAGTAGAAAGGACCGTTCATTTTTGCACCCTGGACATCCAAGAAACAACACCTCCAGCATAGGTGAATACATAGCCGGAAGTGGACTTCCTACTATCTGCATGTCCTGCATAATCAGAGTCAGTGTACCCCACGACTCCTATATCCTGGCTGCCATAGCATATGCACATATCTGCAGTGCCCTTTAGGTACCTCATGATACCCTTCACGGCATCCCAATGCTTCTTGCCAGGTGTAGTCATATAGCGTGCCACAACACCAACGGTAAAGGCAATATCTGGACGAGTGGCGATCATGGCATACATAAGACTGCCCATTGCGGATGCATAGGGAATCTTGGCCATCTCGGCCCTCTGCTCATCTATCTGTAGACAATCAGCCTGTGATACTTTCACATAAGAAGGCAATGGATAGCCAATAGGCTTTATGTCCTGCATGCGAAAGTGCTCAAGGACTTTATGAATGTACTCCCTTTATGACAAGTAGAGGAGTCCTTGATGCCTGTCGTATCTAATGTGCATACCAAGTATGTGAGAGGCCTGTCCTAGATCTTTCATCTCAAAGCTCTTCTTGAGCTAAGCCTTAAGAGCATCTAGCTCATCATGAGCTTTCCCTGCTATCAGCATATCATCCACATAGAGTATCAAAATCAATAAAGAACCATCATGGGCTTTCTTCGTGTAAAGACACAGATCCATAGCACTCTTGTTGTAGCCCTGTGACTGCATAAAGGCATCAAACTTATGATACCACTCCCTAGGTTCCTTCTTCAAGCCATAAAGGCTTTTCTTCAATTTGCACACTAGGTGCTCCCTGCCAAGTTTTGCAAAGCCCTTAGGCTGCTCCATATAAATCTCATCATACAAGTCCCCATGTAAGAAAGCCGTCTTGACATCCATCTGGTATAAATCCAAGTCAAGCTGAGCAACCAAAGCCAAGACTGGGCGCAAGGTGGTGATCTTAACCACAGAAGAAAAGACCTCATCAAAATCCACACCATGCTCCTGCTTAAAACCCTTTGCTACCAATCTAGCCTTGTATGCCGGCTTGGGGTGTCCAGGGGTACTTTTCAGCTTATACATCCACTTGCATGGCAAAGCCTTGTTGCCCATAGGCAAGGAAACCAAATCCCAAGTGTCATTCTTATGCAAGGAGTCTATCTCAGACTGCATAGCCCTCTCCTAGCAGTGACTGTCACCTCTCAACCAAACCATTCTGGGGGAGGTGTAGGGGGCGGTCAACTGATGCTTAATACCCTTCTCATCACATAACTGTTCAAAAACACGTGAGACATACTCAACCCCCATTATCTTTCCTTAGGCATTTTAGCCTATATCCAGACTGGTTCTCAACCAATGCAAGCCATCTCCGAAACACATCCAAGACATCGGATTTCGCTTAATGGGATAAGCCCAAACTTTCCATGAAAAATCATCTATGAAAGTAACAAAATACTTGGCACCACCCATAGACTGACAAGGCATGGGCCCATAGACATCCGAATGTACCAATGCCAAGGGCTCACTCATGCGTGGCCTACCAGACTTCTTATGCGTAGACCTAGTCTGCCTGCCATAAAGATAATACTCACATGAATCAAAACATGCATAATCAAGGGGCGGTAAGTACTACAAACCAAAAAGCATTTTCATTCCCTTCAAAGATATATGGCCCAAATAGGCATGCCAAAGAGATACATGTGGGATAGAACCCACAGACAAAACATGATCAAGGGAAGAAGTAGATACAATCAAGGGATAGAGGCTGCCAGCCTTGGCACCTCTCGCACTCACAAGTCTGCCACGAGTGATCTTCCATGCAGAGTCTCCAAAAGATACATGATAACCTGCATCATCAAGCTATCCAGCTGACATGAGACTGCATGTCAAAGCAGGTACATGACATACATCCTGCATAACAAAACTACTGCCAGAAGGAAACTGTAGCCTAACATCACCTATGCCCACAATATCAAGAGAGCTGTCATCACCCAAGCACACAGAACCCGAAACAGTATGATATGAATGAAACCACTCTCGGCAAGGTGTCATATGAAAGGACGCACCTGAGTCCAAGAGCCAACACTGTGCATACATAGAGTGTATCTCTTTCATCTGCGAAGCACTAGAAGAAGTTGCAAGGATATAATCATCATCATCAACATCCTCAGGTTGCATAATATTGATCTCTTCAATTTTAACACTGGATTTTGCAGGCACTATGCTATGACCAGAAGACTTATCGTGCACTTTGTCTTTCCCCTTATCTTTGCGCCTCTCATTGCGCAGTTCATGGCATTGTGGCCTAATATGGCCCTTTTTTCCACAATGGTGACAAGTAACATCTGCATTCCTGCCCACGGGATTTGCTACGTGACTTCCCACGAGTCTTGGACCGAGATTTCTAAGAATCTCGTCCACGGCCACTGCCACTGCCATGCTTTCCATACCCATCATTCCTGCCTCTAACTGTCATAGCATGCAACACACGAGAGGCATCCAAATTCTTACGATTAACCTCTTCCTGCAGAAGAGCACTCTCAACATCAAATAATTTCAAGGTAGCAGTAGAGGCACATGATGCAGTGCAGAATACATCCCATGACTCATTAAGAGTACTAAGCAAGAAAAGAGGAGTGACATCCTCTGCAAAAGTGATGTCCTTCGAAGTCAAGTTCTTGAGTATAGCATGGAACTGGCTCAAGTGAGTAGACATAGTCACATTCTCCTTCATGCGCAGATCCATAAGCTGCTTCAACCAATACACCTAACTCGTTGGACTTTTCTTGTCATAGAGATTCTTGATTTTATCCCACAACTTCCATGCACTCTGTTCTTCCTCAAATACATTGTAATGAACCTATTCTGCGAGAGATAATACAATAGTGGACTTGCATAACTCATCAAGCTCAAGCCATTCCTCATCTGGCATAGTTGCAGGTGGATGCCCGCTCAACCTCAATGGTTTGATCTGCGATTTTTGCACCAACACCTGCCAAATCTAACTCTTCCAATAAGAGTAATTCGTACCATCAAGCTTAGTGATGTTGAAAATAGCATGATCAATGGACGAACTCGCCATAATGCACGCTAGAAGACTGTTTACTGCAGAAAATGACCAAAAAATCACCAAAATGCTGATTAAATCACTGCACCAAGTCAAGAAATGACAGCCAAGACATGACTAGCCATAAACGGGCATAAATCAGCACCAAACAGTCAATAAGACCCTGAGCAAACACCCAAACATGTCACCAAAGCATCTGTCAGTGAGGCATGCCCCCTGGACAATAGGGCAAAGTATACATAACACTGGCAAGACCTGACACCAGTAGGTATATGCTCACAAGAGTGCAAAGCCCAAGCTCAGGTCAAAAGCAACTCCAAGATATCAGTGCATGAACAATGCAACATTTAAGTGTAAGAGATCCCAAAGTCTCAAGTATCCGCAAAATGCTCAAAATAGCATAAACCTCCTGCTCAATATCGGTCAAGCATACAAAATGCTCCCACTGGCATAAGAGGTGGATAAACGAGCTCAATAGTTCAATCAAATCAAGCTAGAGTACCAAAGGCAAGTAACGAAGACAATGCCTCAATAGCATCCCAAGAGCATGACGACTACAAAGCAATTGTAGATAGCAACCATGAGCAAGACATACATCCCAATAAATATCTCTAACAACCAAAGTGACATCCAATACAAAATTTCGGAATAGCAAATGAGAATCCAAGCCAAGTCTTCAGAGAGCACTGAAGCTCAACAAGTACATGGTACACTGTGCCAAGACAAATGCATCAAGCCATAGGCGTCGGGTAAGCATGTACCCAAAGAGCATGTAACTGTCAAAGCACTGACCACTGTCAAGCATAAACCAATGTCAATAAGTGCGGGATGAAATAAGCTCAAGCTTCCAAAATCATCTGGATCCAATGACAAGCTCGAAGTCGTCTGTCGATGATCAATACATCATAGCATAACCCAAGACATACATCCAGAACCAATAGGCATATGTCAAAGCATGAAAGATAGCTTCAGCCCAAGAGTATTCAGCATGCATTTACTATTATAAATTGAGTATTTTCAGCCCTACAATCAGGCCAAAATCATAGCATTACATGTAGCTTCAATCCCCCAATCAATCGACATCAGTAGAAGCATCACATAAGCCATAGGCATATAAATACATGTTGTCTCAGACCTGAAATATGTTGCAGAATATTCTATCATCAGAATTTGGCAAATCCGACATCACCATCGCATCCGAAGCATGTCAAAACCCCAACTTAGACTCTTACCTTGCCTGAATCGGGTTCCCAATGCCCGAGATATGACAAAAAGAGTGATTTTTGGGCTAGATTTTGAAACAGACACAAAAAAAACGTGAGCTATGGGCTGGAGGGGTCTGATGTCCCACGTGTCAAAAATGGGGCCCAAAGGGAGCACAAATGGGGGCCAAAGAAGGCCTACACCAAGCCTCAGCAAGCCTTGATAGGCTGGAAGCAAGATCCAGGTGAAGGAAGCTCCAAGAGGTGTGAGCTATGGCTGTACACAACCTGTGAAAACCCTGTTTACCTAGACCTGTGGACTGAGATAAATCTCTGAAAGAATGAAGCAATACCTCAATGTCAATGCCCTGATGGTGTCTCAATAGGCCGGGAAGAAGCTTGGGAAACCGAGGAGTGACGGGAGCTCAAGAGAATGAGCTATAGCTGCCAGGAAGGAGACCCAATGCGAGTGGGGAATCGATGGAAAGTTGAGAATGCCACGAGCCAAGCTCAAGAGTTGCGAAGCCGTGCTCTGATACCAGTTGAAAGGTGAGAAGGATCGAAGCTTGCACTCAAGAGCTATGGCAGGAGAGCAAGAGCAAGAAAGAGAGAGACAAGAAATGGGAACTCCAACAGTCACAATGTGTGACCGGGCCTTCCTTTATTCAAATTGACACTAAAAGAATAAAGATAAAATGACGGTGACGGGCGCCTGCCACCTGCAGTGTGCAGTGGCAGTGATTGTCAGTGTAGTAATACATGGGTGGCTAGGCAGAGACACCTTTATCCCCAATACACACATCACATATACAAAGAATACATAAGCATACACAATAATCTGAATGGCATCCTAAACTAGGGAAAAATGAGAGAATGATGATTGCATTATATCTCAAAAAGAAAATACAATAAGAAAATTTGAATGCAAATGTTTTCATTTAAAATCTTGAAGGTTTTTGAACCTCTCCAAAGATCAAGTCTCATTTGTAAAATGTTTAGAAGGATTTTGCACAAATTGCAAACAATACATCCTTTCCAACAAGACAATATAGTGGGAAGGAAATGATTGAGCATGAAATACAAAATATCCAATTACTAAAGAGTAATATGTATATTGGCATTCAAGCATAGCTTTGGTATTAACTTCTGATTACCATGTGAATGTTTATGCATGAAGGCTAAATACCACAAAAAATATGCTACAAGATGAATTGAGGGATCTTTAGATTCACAATAAATCTTCACGAGCTAGACATAATTATGGAAAGCATTCATTAGAACATTCCAACTCCTCGAGATAACAAGCCAATCAATTTATAGACCAATCAATGAATCTTTTGGACTCTATGCTCAATGATGAGGGATTATCCATAATATTTATTTAACAACTGAGAAGGATTTTAAAAAAGGGAATTGGAAAGAGGAAGCAAAACTAAGGTTAAAGGATGGAGAAGAGAATTGGAAAGTGGAAGCCAAACTAGGGCTAAAGGATGGAGAAAGGGATAGGAAAAATCATAAAATGAAGATAATGATAATGAAAGAGAATCGGGAAGGCCAAGGGATTTTGAAAGAAACGGGGTTAAGATATAATAGGCAATGTGGATAGGACTAGAATAGCAAGTGTAGGAATGGGAGGAGTTGTAATGGGCCATAGGAACCCTCCCCTTAAATACTAAAAGAAAATGATTTTTTTTTTCTTTCATTAAACTCAAATTTTTTTACTCCCCCCACTCTCTCCCTGCCGACATAGCAATTCGGGGGAAGGGGGAAGAGAGAGTAGGAGTGGTGGATTGGGAGGGGAGGCATGCAACCTCCAGGTGGAGGGGTAGCCATGCCACCTATCTCCTCTCCTCCCCTATATAATATAAGGGGAGGGCCTCTCCCCTTCTCGGAAGGAAGACAGGAGGCTGGAGACGTCGCCACCCTCCCATGCTGCACCACCCCTGAGATCTTCCATACGCAGTCTTCCCCCCCCCCCCCCCCCCGACGTGCTGCAACGGCACTTGCTGCCACGGTTCGGCCCATTTCCTCCCCCCCCCCATTGACTAGCAGCCATTTGAAGCTACGGCCCCTCCTTACATCAACCCCCTGGTTGTCTAGCATCGCGGGACCCTCCTTGGGCCCTCCAAATAAACGGCCTCCCTCCCTGGTTGTTTGGGCCGTGAAGAGAAAAAGTAGAGGAAGAGGATAAGAAGAAGAGGGTGGGAGAAGAGAAAGAAGTGAGAGAGAGAGAAGAGGAGGAAGAGGAAGAGAGAAGGAGAAGGTGAGAAGGAGTGGAAGAAAGAAGAGAAATAAGTGAGAGAGAGAGAGAGAGAGAGAGAGAGAGAGAGAGAGAGAGAGAGAGAGAGAGAGAGAGAGAAGAGGGAGAGGGAGAGAGAAGGAGAAGGTGAGAAGGAGTGGAAAAAAGAAGAGAGAAAAGAAGGAGGAGGTGGAAGAGCAAGAAGGAGGGAGAGAGAGAAGAGAGGGAGAAGAGGAGGAAGAGGGAGAGAGAAGGAGAAGGTGAGAAGGAGTGGAAGAAAGAAGAGAAAGAAGTGAGAGAGAGAGAGAGAGAGAGAAGAGGAGGAAGAGGGAGAGAGAAGGAGAAGGTGAGAAGGAGTGGAAGAAAGAAGAGAGAAAAGAAGGAGGAAGTGGAAGAGCAAGAAGGAGGGAGAGAGAGAAGAGAGGGAGAAGGAGTGAAGGAGGAGGAGTGAAGAGAGAGTAGAAGGAGAAGGAGTGAAGAGAGAGTAGAAGGAGAGGATAAGAAGTAGAAGGAGGGAAGAAAAAGAAGGAGGGAGAGAAGAGGAAAGAAGAAGTGGGTAGAGAAGAAGAAGGAGGTAGAAGAGCAAGAAGGAGGGAGAGAGAGAAGAGAAGGAGAAGGAGTGAAGGAGAAGGAGGGAGGAAAAGAAGGTAGAGGAAGAGGGAAGTAGAGGGAGAGTAGTAGAAAAAGAGGAGTAGGAGAGAGGTAGAGGAAGATGTCAAGTGGGTCCCATAAGGCGTCTAAAAAGGTGACCCAAAATTTGAAAATTCCCTTCCCCCCTTCAAAATTGGATTTTTTCCTCCTAAAACCTCTTCTTACGACATGTATAGTCAAAAAAGTCTTTTTCACTGTCTTTCTATAAGACATACTTCTAGTTTGGTCATTTCCTTACCTCCAGTGTCTTTCTATAAGACATGCTTCTCTCAGCCATAGCCACATAGCCCCCAGCTTCTCTCATCCATAGCCACATAGCACTAAACTTCTCTCTTTCTTCCATAGTCATTCTCTTACCTCCATTCCACAAAATCTTCTCATCTTTCTATCCTTACATAACTAGAGCCACATAGCTCCTAACTCTCCCAACCATAGCCACACAGTACCCAGCATCTCTCTTTCTTCTGAGCACAACCATAGCTACATAGTCCCCATCTTCTCCCAGCCATAGCCACCTAGCACCCAACTTCTCTCTTTCTTCAATGGTAATTCTATTTCTTCCATTCCACAAAATTTCTCATCTATCTATGCTCACACAACCATAGCCACTCAGCCCTCCTTACTTCTATTACCATTCCAATGGCATCTACATGTCAACATAGGTAACCTTGTGATTCCATATCTACTATCTATGTATACAATAAAAAGGATGAGCATGGCAAATGGAAAGGAGCATTGTTCAAGAAGGATTCATGGGTCTACATGCAACCTTTAACAATAGGGCCTCATCGAATTCATCATTGTAATATACTACAAAATCATGGGAAGGGCACAATGCTTGGGTTTTGGGAGGCTTGAGATGGTAATCTTGTTGCATTAGTTCAACCTATATATGGTATGAAGGACTTGAAGCTACCTCTTGGGACTACTCAAAAATTCTTTTCCTCAAATTATAAGTCACTACTTTTATGTTCTTAACTCCTCAAATTATCGACTTGAAGTTACCTTTTATTGATTACGCATTCATTATTGTACATGCGCTTTGATTATCGACATTAGATGAAATAAGCAAGCCAATGGATATCCTTGAAGTCCACTAAAGACATAGGATAAGCATTTGATATTCAAATTCATTTTCCAAGTGGAATGATCGAGTCAATCACAATGAGTGACTGTTGGAGTTTCCTAAATTTGTAGGAGCATCTTTTCTTGATGGGAAGCAATTGCTGGAGTTTCCTTAATCTGTATTGGTGGTAGAAAGGTGAGCTTGTTTAGCATTTGATTTTTTTTGTTTTGGTTAGAATACAACGTTTTGAATCTTATTTTCTTTTTTTAATAAATAAAAGAATGGAGAAGAATTATATGTTATCGAGTGCTTTAAACAAGTCAAAATTTGTATACAAAATTATGTATTGAAATTTTCTAACAATGAATAGATCAAGGGATTTTATTTTTTAATTCTTTATATGTATTTTAGATTCTCTAATATTTTATATTTTGTATTTTTGTGATTTTTTCCATTTCAAAAATCCATTAAAAATGCCACGGTCTATAAAAACCAATCACTTAGCCTCATTTTCATTTTCTAACTCTCTAACCATTTATCATCTTGCAAGCACCTTTGCACTTGCCTCCTACACCCCTTCTTGCATGATAGATTACACTCTTAATAGCTTTATACAATTTCTTCAGGGCACAAAATTTGCCAAGAGATCAAACCTTTACAATATCTTTTGTCCCAACATCAAGTACTATAATACAGTATTGTGGCATGGTCCAAGACTGTAACACCCTATCGAGTAGATGAACATATACTTACAAGAGTATACTATCAAATTTGAGAATTCTAACAAGAAATGGGTGCCTTGCAATCTCATGAAGTACATCAATGGCACAGAGGCATTTCGCAAATGACTAGGTTGTTTTTGTGCAAATCTCACCCCCACCTACTTCAAGCACCTCACTCCTTGGCAGGCCAGGGAATATGGCTTTAAATCAGCATGGCATTGACTACCTTTCATTAATTGCCACTTTGTTTTATTACTCAATGAAGGTGAGGATCCCCATGCATTCCTAATGGATATTGAAGAGCACATGGGAAAGCCTTCACTAATGGATAATGCCAAAGAGGAAGCAAAGGCTACAAAATAGGTAAAAGCTCTAGACCTTATGATCAATAGAGCTATAATTGATATGGATAACACCTTAGGAGGTGGCTCAAGTGAGCACAAGAGACTACACCCTCTACTATCGACGTAGAATATTACATAGCTAGCATGAGCAAAGTCTTCATTGATGGCAAAGAATTTGTGTTTCTCCATGATGTGGAGAAATTTTTTGGAGTGAGAGAGGATGAGGCATTATTAATGTTGACAATTTCCAATGACTCCCCCCTTGTGTCTGATGATCTGCCTACAAAGTACAATAACCCAAAGCTGGAAAACATAGATGGTATGCTCACAACTCTTGGAGATGCTGTGGCATTGGTAGAGCATGCCACTATTGGCACCCAAGAGTTTGAGTCAATGCAAAACCCACTTGTTGGTAGTAGGATAGGTGGCCTTAAGAGTAGCAAGCCTCCATCATTGATGAGTCCAAGTCAAGTGTGGACTTGACCAAACCCTCGAAGGTCCACTGATGGTGAGCATGAAGAAGTGTATCAATAGTTTGCCTATACATTTTATTTTACTGTACATACTATTTTGAGCTAACTTCATGTCAATCTAGGCCATGCTCAATATTGAAGATTTGCAAGTCTCCAAAAGGGCTGAGGAGCACTTGGAAAGGATGCCTCAATAGGGTACTACATTAACTAGATCACCATTGGTGACATAGCCATTGTCCATGCCACATTCATCCCAGACAAATGGGCTCAACTCTCTATCTTGAAGGTCCTATCAAAAGTAATGTGTGCATCCACCATCACCTCAAATGCACACAAGAGCATTCTTGTTAAAAAGGAGTTGGTGAAGAACACGTTTTTGGTACACGCCTATGCAGAATGGTACTACAAGCCATGGGGATTAGTAAAGCCATAGAAGCCAGCAAGGCCGTCATACAAGACAACATCAAGGTTGGTTGCTACTAGAGGCCAAGTAAATACCTAAATAGGCCCATTAGAAAATCAAACACCTACAAATGGCCTAAAACTTGTATTGAGCCTTAGGATTCCAAGCATAGACCTATAAAGAAAAAGTCCCTTATACTTTGCACTATAATAAAAATATACTTTTCTTGCAATCTATCTCTTGAGCATATATATTTTTTGTATTCAATAATTTTTGTTCCATCTATAATTTTTCCATCTATAATTTTTGTTCCATGGTGATTTAATCTTTGGATTTTTGTGGAGTTTTTCACAAATTAGACATAAACGTTGCAATACCATAAAATCCTTGAGGTATCAAATTCAACTATTGGTCCAAACACTACACTACAAGAGTTCGGATTTTTTCAACAATTGCCTGGCTACTTCATAATAGCATTGATTCTATCTTCAAATGTATGATAGTAATAGCCATGTCTTTGAAGCTAAAAAATAGGTGAAAAGCTTGCATGTTTTAGTAGTAGCCCATCTTTCAAAGCAATTGTTGCAACAATAGGTCACATGTGTGCCTTTGATATTTTTTTTAAACAACAGCAATAGGAGGAAAAACAGGGCACGAGCCTTCGAACAGCACCAAGTTATGGCCCAAAGTGCACGAAAAGAGAGTGAGAGAGATATATATTAGCATCTTCTAGGGCCAAAATTAGCATGTGAGACAAAAGCATGTACAATAATGATGATTATAGCTAAAGATGGTCAGTGCTATACTCTAAAAAGAAGCTAAGATGATGTATAAGATAAAATAATGCCTATATAGGGATACAATAAAAGGATCAAGCAATACACATCTAGTTGCATAGCTGAATGATATAGAGATATCTAGGTCCACCTAGTCAAGATCGATGGACATAATATGCCATACATCCCTCATGAAATAGTGTGAGGCTAGCATCTAGATTGATGCCTTAGCTCTGTCATGTGCTACTCATGTTGCAAGAAAATCTTCATCATCTCTGTCTGGCATAGCATCTATATATGTTATCTATGCATCTATAGTCAGCATGCTACTTTGAGTTCCTTATCTCTCTGCCCTCTCCATGTGGTTGTTGTATGTGAAGTCACTATTTGGAAGAAATCTGTAAGTTGTGACTAACGTCCCCCTCTCTATATGGTGCCTTCTAGTAATAATGATTTATAGAGTCTTTGAATCTTAACTTTGAATTGGCCTAGGCATCACTAGTCTAGGGACTACATGACTAGTCTGAGGGAGGTGTCTCCTTCAAATAGCATCCTTCAAATAGCATGGGGTATCTAGCTCAAACTATGCTATAGGCTCTGCATCTGTAGATATAATGCTTCTTACTCTCCACCTCCTCTTGGCATAGTCTACAAATCCACTCAACTCTAGGGATGTGGACTGCCATCCCAGTCTCAATCTCAAGGTGATGAGAGGACACTCTCAACTAGCCAATGGCTACTTGCATCTCATGTGGCATGTATACACCTAGGTATTCGGGTCTCACATGAATCCATCCCTTGTAGTCTTCATAAAGCTTGTAGTACGACGTCTTCAATGGAAAGGGTTGTTAGGGTGAAATCTATGTGTGCTATATGTACAGTTGATAGAGATCCTATCACATGACCATGTTCCTCTTAATGTGGGAGAGGTGTATGAAGAGGGAATCAGGATCATAGTGAAAGGGGGGAGGTGGTCCATGTCAATTTGATATCCTATGAGCAACTAGTAGACTTGTGCATACCATGAAGTCTCATGTCCTGCTGCCTAAGCTAACTATCGAGAGGTCTGGGAAGGTTCTCCTGTGTAGTTTATCTAGATGCATGTCACGTACTTTGTGTATGAATCTGATGGTCTAAAAAAGCCCCCCCATCATCATGGGGAGTGCAACAAACTTAGCTCTACTAATCTCCAAAGATCAAGATGGCATCCCACTACCTCATGGAAGAACTTGGTAACATTTGAACAACCATGCCAAACATGTTCAGTATGTGAGCATGCTTGTTGCTAGAGACAAACAACATTAAAACAATTGCAGCTTTCTTCTTGATTGAGAATATCCAACAAGGCATACCTCAAAAGTGGACTATTATGCCTCCTTGCTACAATTTTGGTTCTCATTCACCTACACCAAGCTTTAGCATCATGCAACAGTAAGGAGGCTTAAGTATGATGGAGTTGATGATTGCTTGTTTCATGCATGATTTCTACATCAAAACAATGGAGCAATGGTAGTAGACATGTTCCAATAACTTTATCGATGAGGATAGACTATGGAAATGATATGAGCAAATCAATAGGGAGTGTATGGTTGTAGTAAATGAAAGATATTTATATATCTAGTGTTATATAGGAATGCCTATCACCATGAATAGTAAATGTAATTGAAGCTCTGTATAAGTGAACATGGTTTGGGGTCCAACAATGTATTGAGGTATTTGATGATAGTTTAGCCATGCAACCTCACCTTAAGCATGTAGGAATTAGAATCTAAGTTGCAAATAAACTCACCTCGTTATGGTCCTTTGGGGCAACCTTTGCAACTATAGGTTGGAATTTTTTGTTATAAATGTGCATAGCTTCGTCAAATGAGAGCACCTAGGTAATCTATAGACTTCCAGGTTTGAAGCTATATCTCTTGGCTAATTTTGTGTTATTATTATTTGTGTAAAATCTACATCATATCTACGATATTTCTAAGTAGAAAAAAAATTGCATTTGCAAAATCATGCCATGTGCCATGCTAATCATTGGATATTGATGGAGTTTTCCATATACTTAACACAAACAATGCAATAGCATAAAGTACTTGAGATATCAACTAGTGATTGATCCAATCACTACTCTATAGGATTTGGAATCTTTTCAATAGTTGTATCTCTACTTCATAATAGTAGTCATTCTATCTTCAAATGTATGATAGTAGATGCCATGTCTTTGAAGTTGAAAAGCATGTGACAATAGCAAGTCTTTCACAACACATCTTCCCATAATAGCAAGTTTTAGTAGCCCATCTTTCAAAGAAATTGTTGTAGCAATAGGTGTACCTATGATATGTTTTTAAATAGCAATTGTAGTATGATAAACAAAGCACAAGCTTTCTGATAGCAACAAGTGATGACCTACAATGTGCAAGAGAGAGAAATAAGGAAATAATGATATATTAATATCTTTTGAGGCCAAAATCAGCCTATGAGACAAAATCATGTACAATGATGATCATCATTATACATCCAAGTGTGGCATCCTAAAAGATGGTCACTACTATACTATGAAAAGAACCTAAGTTGATGTATAAGACAAAATAATACCCATGTAGGGATATAATAGAAGGACCAAGTAGTACACATCTAGCTATGTAGTTGAATGATATGTCATACATCTTTGATGAAATAGTACAGGGGCAGCATCTGGATCGATCCCTTAGCTCTCTCATGTGCAGCTTGTGTTGCAAACAAATCTCCCTTATCTCTCTCTAATGTAGCGTCTGTGAGTGGTATCCATGTATCCATGGTTGGCATGTAGCATTTGTGAGTGGTATCCATGTTTCCATGGTTGGCGTGTAGCATTTGTGAGTGATATCCATGTATCCATGGTTGCTGTGCTAATATGATCTCCTCAGCTCTTTAGATTTTCATCCCTCTCCATGTGGCTTAGTATGTGGAGTCACTATTTGGAAAAAATCCATAAGTTGACTAACATCCCCCTCTTTGTATGGTGCTTGCATGTAATAATGATGTCCTGAGTCTTTGAATCTCAGCTAAGAATTGGCCCCATGGTCTGGGGACTCCATGAGTAGTCTATGGGACATGTCTCTGCTAATCTAGTTAGCTCTAGGGATGTGGGTTGCCCTCCCAATCTCAATCTCAAGCTGGTGAGAGGATACTCCGAGCTAACCAATGGCTAGTCACATCTCATGTGATATGTATAAATCTAGGTATCTAGGTCTCATAATGAATCCATCCCCTATAGTCCTCATAAAGTGATCCTTGTACTACAACATCTTTGGTGGAAGAGGCTACAAAATCCATGTGTATTATGTGTATAGCTAGTAAAGCTCCTATTGCATGACCAAGTTCATCTCAGTGTGAGCGAGACATATGAAGGGAGAGTTAGGATCATACTGAAAGGGGGGGAGGTGGTCCATGTCAATCCCATATACTATGATTCATTGTTGGACCTATGCATACCATGAAGTCTCATATCTTGCTTGAGCTAGCTATGGAGAGGCCGAAGGCCCTCCTATGTAGTCTATCTGGATGCATGTCACATACTCTGTGTATGAAGCTAATGGTTTGAAAAAGGGCCTTGGCTCTAATAATCTTTGAAGATTAGGATCTTGGTCTTTCGAAGATTAACCATCAATCCATGTCATGAAGGGCATGAAGATATCACTATAGACCCTCTTATGACCAAAACAATGTCATCAATGTAAAGCATAGTAGACACTAACATACTTGCCATCTCCACCCCATTGTCTCCTCCTCGTATGATATGGTCTTCTATCTCATGGGATGTAAAGTCTAAAGAGTGTAGGGGAGAGGGAATATCCCTACTTCACTCCAATGGTACTAGAGACCATGTCTAAAAGTCCTCCTCGGCATCTCCATATGTCTCAAAATTAGCTTTTTAACACCAACATTTAAAGCCAATAGTAGCATCAATGGTTCATGGTAGCATGAGTTCAGCCTGACGTGACAGAAATACACACAACATGCAAACTACAAGAGCTGACATGATAGGCACTACCTACACACAGGCAGACAGGCATCACCAGATTTAGCCATCACATCCAGAGTTACTCGTCACATTCAGAGTCAATCGCCACGAGACAACGTGCTCGCATTCTCTGTCACGATCAAGCATTCTCAGTCACAACAATCTCAGGCTCAATCACGAGTCACGATTCATTCTCTGTCATGACATTCTCAGTCTTGGTCACAACAGTCTCAGTCTCAGTTCATTCTAGAATCGAGAGAGAGAGAGAGAGAGAGAGAGAGAGAGAGGTGAGGGAAAAAATAGAGAGAAGTGAGGGATACCTGAGTTTTATTTTGGAATGAGAAGGAGACACACTGGAAAATAGAGAAAGGGAGAGAGGGGGATAGAGAGGTAGAGAGGTAGAGAGAACTACTGCATGTCATCATCGCCTCTGGAGCATTCAATGGCCATTGATGACCTGAAGCCTCTTCCAGTAGCCATTGCCTCGACTCACCTCCATAGCCAAGTACTTTTGTATAATCTCTCTCTCTCTCTCTCTCTCTCTCTCTCTCTCTCTCTCTCTCTCTCTCTCTCTCTCTCTCTCTCAAATTGTCATTTGAGAGAGAGAGAGAGAGTCTCTCTCTCTCTCTCTCTCAAATGACAATTTGTGTCATTTGAGAGAGAGAGAGAGAGTCTCTCTCTCTCTCTCTCTCAAATGACAATTTGTGTCATTTGAGAGAGAGAGAGAGAGTCTCTCTCTCTCTCTCTCTCAAATGACAATTTGAGAGAGAGAGAGAGAGTGTGTGTGTGTGTGTGTGTGTGTGTGTGTGTGTGTCCTTGCATCTTTGGGTCCTAATGCATCACATGGGCATTAAGGTGGGGGTAGATGCCTAAAGGCTAGTCTACTTACAGGTTCCAAATTGCACATACTCAGGCCTCTCCTTAGATTGTACCAAAGTTCCAAACCATGCAAGGGGCTTGGTACTGAACCCCACTATTGATGAAAAAACACAATTAAAAGGGACATGCGAGCTACCATTTAGGAACCCACAGAAACAATGGCATCTCTAGTTGCCAAACAGCCAGACTGTCAGCACAAGAAACTGTACTTTTGCATACATTCTCCAGTGTGTCCTTTGCTTGATCAATGATCTCAAAACCTTCAGGAGTGGCACTGGTAATAGTGCTTTTCCCTGCCAAATTGGTTGCAATAGAGTTGAGCAAAAGAGAAGTTTCACATCCCTACACAAACAAGAGCAAGAGCAAAGGAGACTAGTAAAATCAAGGTGGCATGGCAAAAAAAGATGTCACAAGAATGCAATTCCCTTTCTTATAGTAACAGGTCCAGAATTATGGACAGTGGCTTGCAAATTATGAAACTAGATTGACAGGGCATGGCAGAAAAATGTATCACAATGCAATTTCCTTTCTTGCACTGGTAGGTCTAGAATTCTTGAAAATGGCATGTTGACCATCAAGCCTGCTTCATGCAATCGGTGGACATAACACATGCTTGCCGGGATGAAGCATTCATGGGACAACAAATGGAGGAGCTTTGCGGGGATGTTGGGGTCTTTCTTCTATGCATTGAAGACGGTTTGATGCACAATGTCTATGCACTCCAGGGTGATCTTACATTACAAATGCAGACAAGCTAATCTGCATACAAGTTCTAGGTTTCGTAGTTATAGGTACAGTAAGGCCTAGTGCTAGGGCAAGGCGGCGCAGTTTGCAAAGTGGAGGCAAGCAGACTGGGTAGGTTGGGTGGCGACTAACTGCACACACCTGCAAAGAACCCATGCGATGCAATCTGTTTGGAATATGTGGTTGTGAACACAGCATGTATGTATGCAAAGAAAGAGACGTAGAGAAACCTATTGACAAGTGTCTGGGATAGTGGCATAAATGGCTACACAACCGAGACAGCAAAAAATCCATTTGCACCTAAACCGTTATGTTGATAGGGGGAGTCTTAGAGCTTAATCACGACAGTGCTAGTTCTAGGCTTGTTCACCATTGCTAGAGGTGTGCTTGACTTGAACTTGAAGATGCAAATACAAGTAGTGCTAAATGTGTGATTGACCCGAACTTCATTATCCAAAAATGAGTGCTCTCTCTCAATGGCATGGCACGAGAGAGAGAGAGAGAGAGAGAGAGAGAGAGAGAGAGAGAGAGAGAGAGCTCTTGTAAAAAAAAAAGAGAGAGCTCTTGTAAAAGAAAAAGAGGCGGAAATGGAAATAGAAAAAGAAATCAGTAAATATTATCTTATGGTTGAAGGTAATATACATTCGCATGATGCAAATCAATATAAATGAGGAAAACAAGATATGATGCAAGTCAATAAATATATGATCACCACTTAGTCCTCTAGACCTTTGCATAAACAAGGTATGTTTGAAAATATTTTGATAAGGTGAATAGGTTTATGAATTATGAAAGTTGTTGAAAACTAAGGCAATGAACTTAAAAAAGCTATAAATACAATGGCATACAATGTAACTCATACCCAAGGTATGAGTATCACATTGGCTTGTTGACATAAACAATGTATGCAACAATGTATTGCCATGCTTAAGGTTGATCAAAAAGTGGATAGGATAAAGCTCACTAGTCATGATGAGTGCTAACACATTCCTACACCGCTAGGTTTTCAAATACCCAAGATGGTGTTCCAACCACCAAGGCACCCAATTCATATATAGTTAGAGAAGTTGGCTTTGCACAACCAAAAGCCTAGAATTCTAATAGAAAGTAAGAGTGCTCTCTAACCTCAATTCCCATGGTACACCCTCTTTTTACTTATAGTATTTTTGTCCTTTCCAAGTGGGGTGTTATGCCAGTGTGTACAAGGCATTAAATTAGCATTAGGCATGTGTAACACAATGGGAATAGACAAGTTAGAAGTGTAGTAATACCTTTTAAGCACATACCAAAATTGAAGACCTTTATGAGTTTATAATGCACTAACAAAGAAAAAAAGCAAGCAAATTACCCAACAAGGTCTATGTTATTGTGGCTTATGGTTGGTTGATGACTTCTTGAGGTGATCTCAATATTGTGCTTATATCTATTATGACATGGAGACGTGTATTACTCTATGGATCTTTTGACGTTCATGAAGATGATTGAATGTGTGTATGGATTCATGGTACTTTTCATTTGTTTCTACTCATTTAGGGATTAAAACCTACAAGAATGAGTATATGCTTTTCAAATCCAATTTGTATGTATATACCTCATTGTTTCTACTCATGATGGAATGTGTGTATGCTTTTTCAATACAATTTCATTGAGAGACTAAAAACCTAGAGGTGGTCATGGTACCAAAAGCTTCAAGAAAACCATCATTAGGGTATATCTTAATATGGATGTCATGAACAGTTGAAATTCTCATGAGATGTTTGCATTCTCTTTCATTTCATACACTACTTTATAATAATGATGTACTTACACTAGTTTACAACCCAACCTCAAAGACTTCATCTCTAGCTAAAAGAGGGAGGAAAGGAGCAAGTAGCTCGAGGAGTACTACTTCTACCTCCATGGATATTGATGATTCCCATGTTGATACACTAGACATTGTCAATAGAGTGGCTGAGACCAATATCCATGATGTAATGGGCACTGGACTAGAGGCAGAGAGTCAACCTAACGATGGGTTGGGAGACAAACTTGAGATAGAAACATGCTTATAAATTGTATCGTATGTTGTGCAGCCTAAGATTGCATTGTTGGATGATAATGGAGAGGAGGTAAACATATACATTGGTAAGGGAGAGGACATTTTGAGAAAAACTAGATTGTTCAGTTGTTTTGATTGCCTACAAATTCCTCTTTCTATACTACTACTATGTTCTACAGCCTAAGATTGCAATTTTGGATGATAATGGAGAGGAGGTAAACATAAACATTGATAAGGGACATGACATTTTGAGAAAAACTAGATTGTTCAATTGTTTTGATTGCCTGCAAATTCCATTTTGTGTACTGATACCCTATGCTAGGGTTAGGGATTTGAGGGATGATGTTAGTTGTTTAAAAATGGCTTTTGGAAGAGAAGGTTGCATTGTAGAGAAGGGTGTCTTTATTATTTCTATATGGATATTTCTAGTGAGGAGAGAGTAGTTAATGAGGAAATTGTGGCACAATAGGATCCCATTTGGAAATAGATAAACATGAAATTTAAAGAGGAGCTACAAAAAAAAACCAAAAACTACAAGTTTTGGGAGGGTAATCACCGCACAGTGGCTTGGACATAGACTATCAAGGTGTATATGGAAGAAATAAAGATAAGCATTATCAAGTCCTTTGCACTATGATTGATCCTACAAAAGTAAACAAAATTGCTATTTTATCAAGCTTGCAATGGATGAATGTGTTAGTGATTCTTACTTTATCCTTTGAACTTTGCTAGTGGTATCTTTCCTTTTTCATGGTTTACTAAGTCTATTTGTTTGAATAGTTTAAACACACATGCATTAGTTACCACAACCTCAAAGGACAAAATAGTCAATTGTGTGCAAATATATGTGAGGTAAATGCATAAGACTATTTGAGAGACTTACCAAAGACTTTCCAAAGAGAGATCAAAAGCTGATTGCATGAATCAAAAAGAAGAACACAAAGGGTAGCAAGACATGGTATCTTTTCATAAGGTGGTACCTATTGGCAACACTTGTTTACAATGTGAGTCTTTATTTCTTTCAATCAACTTGTTAAGGTTCAAATAAGTTAGGCTCTTGCAAATAAAATGGAACATTGAAGCTTAGTGACTTGAAGAAGGTAGAAGTGGCCCATGCCAATGAGCTTGCCTCATGATATAGGAAAATGATATCAAAGGTAAAGATCTTTATGTTTTTTGCATTTTCAATTGAGTATCTTTTTCTTGCTTGCTAAATTGAGCTAAGCTCTTCTTGCTAATGCCTCTTTACTTAAATCATGAATTGTAGATTCTTAATATCATTGATCCCAAGCTACGATGTGAGTGGTGAGAGAAATTATTTCTCTGATACAGCTATGTCACATTGGAGAAGTTAAACATGCTTTCCCTTTGTAATGTTTGTCCACCATTAAGTCATACTAGATAGATTGGCTTGAATCAAACAAGGCTACCAGAATCTTCTTTGGGCTTCCTTGAGGTGATCATCACTATCAATTCTGCATCTTCTATACTTGCTTTGAGAATCTTAACGGCCGTGTGTTATGTATTGACAATTGGAAAACTAAGGATGTGTTTTCTTTTGTTATTGTAGATGGCTAAAAAGAGAGGTAATATATCCCCCTTGTATGCATAAGATTTTTTATGGGAATTGGAGCATTTGCCTTGGTGGATAGATATGGACCAAGGTGTCACATTGGAAAGTGAGAGAGAGCTTTACCGGGGATTAAAGAGTGATAAAAATATTGATGTGGAGGAGGGACACTAAAGAACAAAAAAAGAGTTTTGGTTTTTGGACACATTGCATTTTTCCTTCTTTGCTATGTTATTTTGGGTGTGTTATGGGTATGATATTGGATTGCTTGATTTTATAAAAATGTTCTATAGATGCTCAAGAAAAAGATAGAAGCTATAGAGAAAAAGGAATCTTCCCAGATAAGGATACCTCAGAAGAATGTATATTGGCTTCACTTTACAAACTTTAATCTTTGAAATTTTACATGTTGAGTACCCTTAAGTACTTTGTTGTTTTTTGAGCTAGCATATATGAGACATCCAAAAAGGGCATCAATGGGATATTGCAAAAGTGGAGGCAAGAAAGACAACAAGATGCATATTTATCCCATAGCATGATCTTCTTCACAATATTGACAATGTAGACAAGAAGCACATTGCATTGGCTGGAGACTATGTGAGCATAGGCAAGGATTTCTTAGATGGGAAGAAGGATATGGTTTTTTCAAAGATTCATGAGTTTATGTGGGCCCTTGGGCAAATAGGCTAAGAATCCTTCACTATGTACTTTTCTTTTTTTGGCCTACCCTTTGGGGAAGGTTCAAGAAAAGAAGGAAAATGTCATGATGATTTAGTTATCATGGTTGACTCATAGACCTATTGGAGCAAATTATACTAGAAATTGGAGGTGTGTAGAATGGGAACTTGATTTCATATTCTTAGACCTCCCGTTTGGAAATTCACATTTTGATGATATTCCCCATGATCCCTGCTAGGATGGAATTTTAGATGATCATGTGCACTATGGTATTTCTTTGTCCTCCCTTGTTTTAGCAGATTCTAAATAGTTGTTGTTGGTGATGGTCTCCATCAAAGGTTATTTTGTGTTATAATAGCGACTTTGTAATTTTTAATGATCTTTTTGTAGCACATACAAGTAAATGTTTCTTAACTAAATGGGGTGTATTGTAGAAGGCTTCACTGTAGGGTGGATTGAGCACTATGCGGGTATCCATAATTTGAAGATAGTGCATCAAGTATGGTTATTAACCACTCCTCTTATGGTTTCTATGAGTGTGTTGGTTATCAAACAAAGATGAGCACATGAACATGCTCATTCTTAGAGCCATGGCTTGATAGTCCCCACCCAAAAACAAAAAAAAAAACTAATATACTCTCAAATTTGCAATGCTTTGTATCAATATTAATATTCAAAGATATGCAACACAACCCTATCTTTTCATTAGAAAGAGCATATCACTATTTAAGGCATTACATATGCAACCTATGGATGCATTGGCCTATACATTCTAAATACATCTCAAACCATTGGGCCTTTTGGGGTGTAGTAGCATGGTAGCTCAAAGAGGAGCCACACATTCTTGGCTTGCTTTGTTGAGCTTTAACATTGTCAAGGTGGTAAGTGTTTTGAGTTAGGATGTGGTACATCTCCTATACTCAAGGCATGCATGAGTAGTGGAAGGCTATGTGCATCCATTGATGTGGATGAGAATTTTATTACAACATATGTTCAGCCCTTGCTTTTCATTAAAAGGCAAGAGGGACATGAATATACAAGCATGTTATGCATTGATGAGGAGGTGGATGATTGAGTAGGTTTCAATCCCTATGACTAGTGAGATTTTACTACTTTGAGTATGTACATGTTTGGACATTTATTTTGTTATAGCTTTAGACTATTCTCTGTGATGAAGTTTCATTTGTTTTTTCTTTGCATAGTACCACTATAGGTGACTAAAGTTATTGTTCTCACTGATATCATAATTTATGTTTGAAAGTTGACATCTTGCTTATTATTTATTGATATATTGTCTTTCAAAAGCATTCGTTGTGAGTAGGGAAATGCAGTGGCAAGATCCGTAGCAAATTACCCAAGATATGATAGAAAGCAACAAGAGCATCATTGACATCGCAACCAATTCATCAATGATGAATGCAAGTCATCATGACTTGGAAATTCCCATGTCATGTTATTGTATGCATATCATGTCATCTCATATCTCTATATTAATTTTCTCCAACAATCCTTTATGTACTAATTATCTCCAATATTCTTTATTGATTGTCTCCAATAATGGTTTTTCTTCTCATGCACCTTTTATTATCATGCTTGCAACCTTCTTATATAACATGCATGTGTAATAATGTAACTTAAATCAAAACTTAGATACCTCTTGATTATGGCACATGGTTTTCAACTTTCTAATAATTTAAATTATAGATACCCATAAGCAAAACATTTTTTGAACTT
Organism: Lygodium microphyllum; assembly: GCF_053477565.2. Taxonomy (NCBI): domain Eukaryota; kingdom Viridiplantae; phylum Streptophyta; class Polypodiopsida; order Schizaeales; family Lygodiaceae; genus Lygodium; species Lygodium microphyllum. The sequence continues at coordinate 133,663,158 of NC_141158.1, forward strand.
AATTAGATGGGGTGTTAAAAATTTATGTGTGTTTATGAAATAAATAGTTATGCACATACAAGAGCAAGATCACAAACGTATGCAAGGCAAGCAACATAGAATTACTTAATGGTTAGAACCAAAAGCTTATGTGAAGATGATGTTTCATCTTGCTCATCTCATGCACAATTTCATCGTTGACATTACAAATAAATGCTCATTTTGCTCATAACTTGCTCAATTTTTTAAATATGCACAATGCTACCAACAAAGCTACAAAGTAACATAAGACTAGCACTCATCTAGGAGGGGAGTGATGTTAATTGACATATGCATCCAATTCAAATCTTAAAGGCAAAAAAGGCATACAACCTCAAAGGGATTAAAAAGTAAAAGCAACTACAAGCACAACAAGTGCGAAGAAAATATGTAACATAATTTTCCCTAGGCACTTGATTTTTTTAAAAGAGAGTCACGCTCACTCTCATGCAAATTGTAAAAGTATTTTTAGTCAAGACAAGATCCACAGTAGTGGGAGGGTTGCGACACAACATATCTATTCACCATAGGACGAGATAGTCTAGTTAATCTAGGCCATATGCATAAAATCAAGAAGGTCAAACTTGAGCAAGAAGAAAGAGAAGGGGAACCCAACTTTGCGAAACATCCCTCATTTTGAAAAACCCTATGTATAAAAGTCAAAAATTAAATGGGTTAGCTCTTTCCAATTTGTGCAAACTTGAGAGAGCCTCATCCTTGCTTTTTGCTTCTTTCTTGCTTGCTTGTGTGTGTGTGTGTGTGTGTGTGTGTGAAGGAGGGGGGGGGGGGGGGGGGGGGGGGGGGGGGGGGGTTAAGGGCTTTCTAGCTATACCATGGCGTTATCACCGAAAAAACCTATATAGGGAGTAGTAGTGACTCTGAGCCCTGTTTGGTTTCCACTCTACGTGTGATTCCCTATACCTAGTGGTGAACACTCATATATGCGACGTCACAAGGGTGTAGTCTTGGGATGTGTCTATGTTGTCACGTTTCTTTGATTGAATAATACAAAAGTATACCTTTCTCTCACATATCGTGTTACCTTTATGTGCCGTGTTGAGTGAGTAATGAGTGCAGGTGCATCACACTTGGTATCAGAGCAACTCTTGCTCGAAGTGAAGGAGCACTCACAGAAGTAGGAGAGAAGATCCAATGCCCCAAAGAGAACGAGCCAAAATGACCCACATCATGTTGCCCCATGTCACGTCAACCCATGTTGCGACGACCCCTGTCGCGTCGACCCCAGCATGACACCTCAGCACAGCAACCCCGACACCATCTGCCATCTAAAGATCTGATGCAACTTTCCCGCGGCACAACCACCACCCAAAGGCGAAACAGGCTTCCCCGTGTCGACAACCCCCACCAATCACATGGAGGACGACAGAGAGAATGTACCCATCCCAACAATGGAAGAAAGGAAGAAGAGTAGAGGGCAAGAATGGAGAGTAGCCCAAGAGGAGGTAGCCAAATTGGAGAGGCAGTTGGAGGGCATGTCAGGCATGCTAGAGTCAATTTGGAGGAACATGCAGATGAAGGAAGAGGAAGAAGAAAGGAGAAGAAAATTAGAAGTGGAGCACGGCTATAGAGAATGGGTGTTACAACAACAAGAAGAGGAGAAAAGGTAAAAAATACAAGAGGAGATGGATAGATTAGGGAGAGAGGAGACTTCTAGGAGGGTGCAAGATACAAGAAAAGACAAGGAGAAGGTAGTAGAAGCCGAAAGTAAGAAGAACGACAAAAAGAATGACAAGAAACACAACCATAGAGAAGAGCAAGATAGTGACAGCTCAAAAGACGACTACAACAAATTCAAGATGCCCCAACCTGCCAAGTACAAAGGAGAGAGAGACGGGTTGATTCTGAATAAGTGGATTGCAGAGGTGGATAGATACTTGAAATATGCCAGAATCACCGAAGATAGGAAGGCAAAGGTGGCAGCCATCTACTTGGAGGAGGACGTTGCTAGTTGGTACCTGCTAGAATAGGAGCAAGGACACACCATCTTTTCATGGGAAGAACTCCAAGAGGAACTCAAAGATTACTTCATTCCAAAGATGGAAAAATTCAAAGTCAGAGATAAATGGAGAAACCTCAAGCAAACACAAGGAAAAATGAAAAAGTACATCAGCAAATACAAGCAAATCATGCTCCAACTACCCAACATGGACACTCAAACCAAATTGCATGGATTCTTATTTGGGATACAAGAATGGGCCAGACGAGACGTAGAGAGGTAGGAGCCAACCAACTTAGCTAGGGCCATGAGAATGGCTGAAAGTCTAGTGGACGTGGAAGGCAGGAAGACAACCCAAGGGAACCAGAACAGATTCAACACCAACCTCAACAACAATTCATGGACCCCGAGACCCAATGCTCCTAGAGACCCACTCACGGAGACACAGATCCAAACCTCTAGCATAACACTAGACGCATCATGATTCGCATTAGTACCAAGAGGAGCAGTTGGCAAATGGGGGAACAACCACTACAAGCCGACTCCAAGTGCGTCATATGGACCCACGGGAACAAACACATCATGGTGGAGACCCCCCCAGGCCCAACCATGGGATTAGATGTTTCAAATGCGAGAGAAAACACTGCCAGAACATATGCCCCATGGAAGACACAGTCTCATCAAGTGAGTCAAGGGTGAACGCCACTAGTGCATATAGAGGAGAGGAATTGCAACCCCCGCGCATCCAAGAAATCCCAAGTGGAAGTGATGAAAAACCATCCAAGAGTGGGGACAGTCACTGTGCAACCCCAATGCATGGCGGCCCGGGTAGCAGCAATCCACCACCTATACATCAAAGGCAAAGTGAGCGAAGGGAATCAAGTGATTATGGTGGACACATGGGCCACTCGCAACTTTATCACACCGGAGTGCACAGCCAAACATGGATTGAAATCGTCTAAGTCCCCAGACGGATTAATAGTAACATTTGCACAAGGAGAGGCCAAAGAAGTGAAACACGTCTTTGCAATACAAGTAGAAGCCGAGAAATGGAAAGCAAAGCTCAACTTCTTAGTAATCCCCATGGATGATTTTGAAGTTATCCTAGGCTTGGAATTCTATAATAAATATGTCATTGCAATGTTTGGAAAGGGAGTTAATGAGATGATGCTAGATATGCAAGGAGAAGGTGTCTGAGTACCCTGTGAAAGAATGCAGTTGCCAAGCACGACACCAATCAAAGTGCAAATGAAGGAGAATAAGCCTGGAGTTTCTTGCCAAACAATGAAGCCAAGCCCAAACCAACCAGGAGTGCCAATCAAGCAACACCGTGTCAAGTGAACCCTATTAGGCCACACATCATGACGTGCAGTGAAGCAAGTGGAGAAATCAATTAAGCAAGGAGAAATGGTCTCCCTATATGTGATTCGACCCATTGAGCAAGAGGTCACCAAGAAGCCCAAACCCCAAACTAGCAAAATGGAGGTGGCAAAAATACTTGAGGAGTTCTAAGATGTAATGCTAGCAAAGCTGCCCAAGGGCCTATCACTCAGAAGGGATGTGGACCACAAAATCAAACTTATCCCAGGATCCACCCCACTGACTAGAGCCCCTTATTGCATGAATCACACAGAACTCATGGAATTGAAGAAGCAGTTGCATGAATTAGAAGAACAAGGTTTCATCCACCCCAGCAAATCCCCCTTTGGTGCCCCAATGTTGTTTGTTAAGAAGAAGGATGGAGGGCTTAGACTATGTGTAGATTATAGGGCCCTTAATAAAATCACCATCAAAAACAAATATCTCCTCATGCCCCTAGTGGAGGACCTCTTAGATAGGCTACACGGAGCCAAGTACTTTAGCCGCATAGACTTTAGGTCAGGATACCACCAGATTCGCATTACAGAAGAAGATATCCCCAAAATAGCTTTCCATACACAATATGGTAGTTTTGAATGGTTAGTCTTAGGATTCAGACTAAGCAATGGGCCCGGCACATTTTGTGCCGCATGGATGGAGTCTTTAGACCTGAGATATATGTATTTTTCATTATCTACATCGATGATCTAGTAGTCTATAGCAAAACCCTAGAAGAATACAAGCAGCACTTACACTTAGTTTTTGAGAAGTTGTGGCAACATAAGCTATATGCCAAACCAAAAAAATGTGAGTTTGCAGTAAAAGAGTTAGAATTCCTATGCTTCATTGTAGGAGCAGCTAGTATCAAAGTGGACCCCAAGAAAGTAGAAGCTATCCAAAAATGGCATGTACTGAAGACTGTAAGGGAAGTGCAAGAGTTCCTCGGCTTCACAATATGTTCTAGAAGGTTCATCAAGGATTACAGCCTCATCACCACACCACTATCCCACCTCACCAAAGAAGATAACACCTTTACATGGGGTAGCAAGTAACATGATGCTTTTGAACAGATGAAGAAATGCATGAGTCAAACCCCTATCTTGAAAGTACCTAACTTCACCAAACCCTTTGAGATCTCTACAGATGCTTCCAACTATGGCATTGGGGGTGTATTGGTGCAAGAAGGCCACCCCATAGCTTATGAATCCAAGAAGTTCACAGATGTGAAAACTAGGTAAAGCACACATGAGAAGGAAATGCTCACAGTCATCCACTACCTCATAAAATGAAAGCATTATGTTCAAGAAACAAACACACAGTAGTCTTCACTAACAACATCTCCCTCAAATATTTCCAATCCCAACCCAAGATATCGGCCAAACAAGCTCGCTGGCTAGACTTCCTAGCCAAATTTGACTTGGAGAGAAAACACAAGCCAGGCTCCACCAACAAGATAGCAAATGCCTTGAGCCGTAAAGCTTATTTGAAATCCGTCAATGTGTTCAATAGCAACTTCATGGAATTAGTGAAGGAAGCCTTGGAACATGACCAAGACATGCACAAATTATACAAGATGTGGAAGCTGACAAGACACCGCATGGAATGTATACCCTCGAGGAGGGAATCCTATTTGTAGGAAAGGGATTGTATATCCCCAACAATGTGGAGCTGAAGATACTCATCTTACATGAAATACATGATGGCAAACTAGGAGGACACAAAGGACAGAACAAAACACTGGAGGCCCTTTTAAGAAGCAATTCTTTTGGCCCAACATGAAAGAAGAAGTCATTGACTACATCAAGACATGTCCTACTTGCCAACTTGTGAAGGCACCACGCTTTAAGCCAGCAGGCTTTCTTCAACCTATGCATGTACCTAGCCCCCCATGGGATGTAATCGGCATGGATTTCATTGTGGAGCTCCCCGAAACCCATGGATACACCATCATCTTTGTAGTGGTGAACTATTTCTCCAACCAAGCCCACTTCATCCCTACAAAACCACTATTGAATGCCAAAGGGGTAGCCCGCCTCTTCTTTACACATGTGCTCAAGCTACATGGCCTACCCTTAGCCATAGTGTCAGATAGAGATGGAAGATTCATGAGTGACATGTGGAAGGAACTCCTCAAGACCCCTGGAAACATAGTTGTGATTCTCATCATCCTTCCACCCTAAGACAGATGGGCAGACAGAACGAGTCAACCAAGGCATTGAAGATTACCTCACGAGTTATGCTCCGGTGGACCAAAAGGATTGGGCCTTGTACCTCGATGTGTTGGAATTCCACTACAATAGCTCCATCCACTCCGCCACAAGTTACACGCCCTTTGAATTGGCCACAAGAAAAGAAGTCATCACCCCCCTTGCCTTAGCATCTCGAGCGGCCAAAGCTGAAGATCAAGATGCAAAGGAATTCTTGAAGAAATGGAGAGACCGAATGTGACGGCCAAGCAGAGCCTAGAACAAAGCAAAATCACCATGACAGAACAAGCCAACAAAAAGAGAAAGGCTATACTTTTCACTAAAGGCGACATGGTCCTAGTCAACTCTAAGAATATGTCACTCCTAAAGAATATGAGCCCCAAGTTCAATCTCTGCTACTATGGACCCTACTGCATCACCCAAGTGCTGAACAAAGTCACCTACAAACTCAATCTGCCACCAGAAAGTATCTATGTTCATAATGCTTTTCATGATCGTCTTCTGCACAGGTTCTATCCTGACAACCAAAGGGAGCAGCACGTACCAATGCTCCATTCCAATGGCCCCTTCGAAGTAGAAGCATTCCTCCGATGCCAGGAACCAAAAGGATACCCTGAGTATCTCACCACGTGACTCGAGCGTCCTCTCAGGGAAGCCACTTGGATTTCGAAAGCAGAGGCACGCAAACGTGGCAAAGACACCTTCTCCACCTGGCTCAAGGAGAATCCCACCAATCCTTCCAATGCCCCTTAAGCCTTCCCAAACAAATGGTCCTCAATCATAGGCCCAGTAATGCCTCCACTCCTCAAATGTACTTGAGTCAAGGGTGGACTCACATGGTAATCCAAACAATAAACCCAAAGAGCCCCTACCAAGTCTAGATGGGTAGCCCACTGACCAACTTGCTAGAAAAAAGCTGTGTTAAGACCCCCAAGTCCTAGTGCGGCAGAGACTGACCAATCTGATAGTATAGACTGTGTTAAGACCCTACGAAAATGTCCCACCAAGTCCTAGACCGGCAGACACTAGCCAGCTTGTTAGCAAAAGCTATGTTAAGACCTCGGATCAGTCAGGCTTTGTATCTATACCATGGAATTATCACCAAAAACACCTTTATAGGGAGTAGTAGTGACTTTGAGCCCTGCTTGGTTTCCACTCTACGTGTGATTCCCTATACCCAGTGGTGAAGCCTCATATGTGCAGCATCACGAGGGTCTAGTCCTGGGATGTGCCTATGTTGTATCATTTCTTTGATTGAATAATACAAGAGTATACCTTGCTCTCACATATCATGTTACCTTTTTGTGCCGTGTTGAGTGAGTAACGAGTGCAGGTGCATCACCAGGGGGGGGGGACTGAGTGACTAGTTGGAGAAGCTATTCTCCTCTTCTATCTTCTTCTTCTTCTTCTTCTTTTCGATTCCTCTCAATATGCAAAGGTCATAGGTCAAATCAAATTGAAAAAAAGAGATCATGCTTAAGGAGAAACATTCAAATCATAGAGCCATCGATGCATCTTCAAGACTTGACTACAACAAGAAAGTTGAGACAGTGAGCTCACTATAATCGTTGATGTTCGATCTTTCGTGCTTTCAAAGTTGAGACATGGAGAGGTAAATTGGCAAAGAAGAGCATGTAATAGTTAGGTAAGAGATAGCCATAGCTATATTGGTCAAAGTTATTTAAGAAATAAGCATTCTACCAAGTCCCATGTTGCCTGTGAAGCTTTGCTGAAAGCAAAAATATTGGTTTATGTGGACTAGGCCATGATTGTTTGACTCTAGCATGTGCTCTTACAACAAATGCACAACATCAAATGCATTCTTCAATGGTGCCCAATCAGTCTTTTATTATTCTAGTGTTAACACCCTTTTCACCACAACACATGCCCCATCATGCTCTCCTTTATCGTATCTTGATGTTGAAAAGTTCCAAGACATCTCAGTAATACCTAGCAAAAAAAAATTGCCTTGAAACTTTAAATCTATGAGGCTACAATGTTTGACCACACATTTCTTCTTAAACTGAACTCCTTTTTCTTTCAACTATTTGTGGTGAAGCAAAAAACAATCTTAATCAAACGAGTATCGTGTTGCTTGTCATTGTATATGTAGAAATGCACATCCTTAATAATCCCATCATCCATCCCATTGCAAAGATATCTAATGTGAACTAGAATCATGCACATGGATTAGTATGCAGATGCATGCCTTTTATCTCATTTTGCTCCTTGAAAGAGTAGCTTTCTATAAAATTAATAATTGATACTATTGTGTGAAAAAACCCTTAAGCGATCCTTAAACTATATAGCACCTAAGTTAGCAATGTATACCACATGATTTGTATAGCATGCTACATAGCGCAAACCACTATATAGTTGTGTTATATAGCACAAATTGCTACTACTATATAGTTATGATACATAGCATCATAGACTACTTATAGCACAAACCGCTACATAGCACAATTCCTATTATACAACAAAGATTAATATATAGCACAAATTGCCAAATACAATGCTATATAGTACAGACTATGCTATACATCACAAATTGTTATATAGCACAGTCTATGCTCTATAGCACAAATTGTTCTCTATACTACAATATGTCCTATATAGCACAAACTATTGTATAACACAGAATGCTATATAGCACAATTTGTGCTATACATCACAAACTAATATGTAGCACAAACTATGCTATATAAATTGCTATGTGATATATAGCACAAACTGTTATAATATATATATATATATATATATATATATTGCTATATAACAAAATGATATAACATTGTATAGTACAATCATATTCTGAGCTATATATATGTTGTGAATATGAGAGAGTGGTAGTGGTGTTGAATATGAGCAAGCTAGTTCCAAACCTACGAATCATCAAGGAAATGTGTAGGGTGCTCAACATACTCCTTTCCACCAATTTGTTGACAATAAACTTCATTTTTGTTAGATGACACCCTAGTCTTCTCTATCCAAAAAGCTATAATGAGCTCCTTAATCTTAGTAGTGACCATGTTGGATCTATGTTTTTTTTGGCATTGATCTAATTGAATCTTGCATGTTGTCCAACCATTTTGAATTCTATCCAAGGCCATACAAACATTCTATGGGTGTAATCTAAGGACCTATGAAGCTTTTTGAGCGTTGATTTCTTCTTACATTTTGTAAATCATAAGCAAGCATGTTCAAAGCTCCCTTCTTCACAAGCATCTCATAATTGCATCGAGGAACATTAAGAACCTACAAAGAAGACTTAAGCACTACACCAATTGCAAATACATCCTGCATTCAATTACCTTTCTTGTTTTCCCTAATCAAACCCAAAATCCTATTGTCATTTAACACATGCTCCATGAGTTGGATATTCTCCATCTTGGGAAATGTCTTTAGGATTCACAGTATGTACTTTACAATTTGTGATGTTGATTCTCTGCGTAGCTCATGTTTCTCAAACCCACAATCCCCTATTCTTCTTTTCTACATCTTCTCCTTATGTTCGGCCTAATCAAAGATGCTATACTTCAATCAAAAAGCTTCTTTGAAAACCCCTTTCGAGGTTTATCTCCTCATCACCTTCTAACATATTCTCCAACACTAGAGATTATTTGATCACTATTATTAGTGTTTTTAATTCTCTTGCACCTCTTGTGTTCTATTTGTGCAAGTCCTTTATTGGGAGGAGGGGGGCACAAAGAGAGAGAGAGAGAGAGAGAGAGAGAGAGAGAGAGAGAGAGAGAGAGAGAGAGAAACAAAGATAGAAATATACAAAGAGGAGGGGGGAGAGAGAGACCATATATTTGTCAATTGAAGCCTCCTAAGTTCATGTTGCCACTAGACCTTGTTGGATAGGTGATATTGATGGGCCCACTAATGGCCTCCTTAAGAAAAAAAAGGATAAAGTATTTATCCCCCTCCTTTTTTACAAGAATGTTAATAGGACTAAAGTTCACAAGTAAAACTTCACTCTTCTCCATGGTTACTTCTCTAAAATTTTCAACCTCCCCCTAATAGGAAATGAAGATTAAACCAAGGCTAGGACTAGAATTAGCTAGATTTGAACCCAATGAGATTCCTCCTACCATTGCTACCATCATGAACAAAGACATTTATCCTCGTGTGCTGAGTGACATTATTGATTCCCTCAAAAAAGAAAAACTCATCAACACAAATGGTCAACCCAACGAGTCCTTTCATGTCTTCAAGGATATCCTCTTTCCCCCTCCATGTTTTATCGACTTTGGTGCCCTCCGTGACCTTTTAATGTTTGATTCATAAAGTCAATCATAACAAGAATGATAAGGATATTACAAGCAATTAGAGACTTATAACTTACTTTGTTACCATACAATGTTTTTTTTTTTCAGGGACCTTACAATTAAAATTCCTAGTGATCACAACAATTGGAGTAGGAAGGGATAGAATGGGCTTACAAAAGGTAGATTTGTTCTTCACTTGGTCATCTCTATCGAGGAGGGCTCAAACTATGTTCAAGACACAACAACACATCACTTTCTTTGGGGTTGACTTTGATAAATCCTAGGATAAACTAGAGTAGGACTTTGTTTTTCAATCTACATTTAGCATGGGCTTTAGTAAAAGATTTTGTAAAGTGTTTTATTTGGGAATGCCTCTTTTGGGTGGTTGTCAATGCCTCATTGACTACCCTTTCCCCTTATGAGATTAATTAACAAGATTGACCATTTGCTCCATTTCTTTTTGTTGTATTGATTCCCTAAATTGGCCTATTTTGTTTGGAATGGATGCCCTAAAGTAGCTTGTTTAGTCTAAAATGGATGTAGGTAATTTGAAAGGTATTTATAGTGGATATAATATGGTAGAATCGTTAGGCTCCTAGGTATTCCTATGGGCTTTATGGTAACCCAATGTAAGACATCTAAGTGGGTGCTTGCTAGGATTAGAAGAAAGTTGGTATTTTGTAAGGATTACCAATATAATTTTGCAGAAAATTTAGTGATCCTAAACCATATAATCATTTCGTAGTTCCATCTACTACTCATCTTATTGAAAACTCCCCTACTTTGCCCTTAAAGGTTGGAATCCCTTTGTAGGAACTTTCTATGGGGAGGGATGTTGATAGGATTAAAGCTTCCCAAGTGCCTTGGCAAGTCTGCTACACCATTCCCAACAATAAGGGTGGCTTAGGTGTCCCTAACATTTTCAATATGGTAGACAACTTATTAGCTAAATGGGTGTCCAAAAAGCTTGGTTTTGTGATGGAGACTGGTCTATTTTGTAACATGTGCATTAATAATGCTAATATTAGTTTCAAGGTTGGCTTCTCTTTTAAAAAATGCTTCCCCCCTAGCTAAGTGCCTTTGGCACACTTGACTTAATTTTAAAAATTGAATTTCTATGTTTGATAAACTCTTCACTCTTCCCTCAACCTACAAAGACTATGTTTGATTTAACACTCTTGTTCTCTCGTATTTACATACAAGGTCATAAGAAGGTATCACTTGCTTGGAGGACCGCTTGGATTTTACTGCTATCAAGTAGAAGGATCTAAACAATCTACAAGCTCGATACAACCTCAAAAATGCAAAGGTTCTTTTGCTTCAAGATAGAATCAACTCATGGACTTAAAATCTTAACGAGTATTTTCCAATTAGAGGGTACTTCAATGTCAAATCTTTCTATTGGGCTCTCAATACCCCTCCTCTGCTCCCAAACCCATGCCAACATGAGCACCCTTATCGAGCTCAATAGAAATGGACCCTTGAAGTGAAAAACCTTTGACATGAACATTCACTAACATCTAGAAGCACCATTTTCTTGCAAAAATAGCTTTCCTTTGTTAACCATCCGCAACACCTTGCCTTGTGGACTACTAAGACAACTCGCACCTTAGGGAAAGCCTAGGGAACACCCACTAACTTCTAAAATTGACTAAGATCTCTATATTTCTAGCACAAGTCAATTAGTCAAAATGAAAGTGTTTAAGAATAAAATTTGGTAGCTAGGTATTTGATCTAAGATGGCCTTTGTTTGTTATAGATTGACTCTTCCGAAAGGAGCCACATGCAACAACTAGATACAAGAGAGAGAGAGAGAGAGAGAGAGAGAGAGCTAAATTGAAGCTAACCCTTGGAATGAATTGGAAGTTGTTAATTATTTTTGTTTACTTGTTCTAGTGCTCAAAACAATTGTAAATATTTTGCTCTATTTACCAAATTGCTAATGCAACTCGACATAGTGTTTTATTTTGAGATCACTTGAGAGAAAGAGACTGACAAACGCAAAATTTTGTACTCCTAGACAGCTGCACACAAAGATACTATTCCATTCTCTTAGATTCTAGGGTTGCTGGCATAACTAAGTTACTAGGAACACCATTATCTTTGATTCCAATTCTAATGTTCAAAGTCATGTTGCAAAATTGGAAGGTCTTCTCCACTGGCAGCAGCTGGATCTTATTCAACACACAAATCCTCTCCATCCAGAGGATTTAGTCTCCTGGTAGGCAGCAATTCCCTCCTCCGTTTTGCCATGACTTTAGCTTTTTGTGACTCTTGTACTTTTGTTGTCAGTGTTACACGCGTTTTCATTGACTGATGAATCCACTACTTGTGCAAGCAAAGCCCAACTTGGAAACAGCCTTATGACGATGGGACATGTGGCACAGTCCTTTTGTCGCACGTCAAAGGAGGTGAATTAAAAGCGTGATTGGAATAGAAAGAAGGCTGTGGGGATCGGCTCTTTAATTTAAGTACACGAGGAGAGAATTTCCACGCAAAAGGAAAATAGTTGGCGTGTATGTGACGTTAACGTCGTTTGAATACAAACAACGATCCCCTCGCTCCCCTTCCAAGCCGAATCCTTTCATCCAGATAAATTATTGCAATTTTCACGGTGCTCGCCCCTCCGTACTTGAATTCCACAGAGCTGAACTTTAGATCGGGAGACTCGAATTGGATTTGAATCCATTTGTTATCCAAAGCCTCCAGTCGGCCTGCGTTGGTTGAAAGGCATTAAAGAGATGTCTCCATCACCGTCAAAACCATGCCACATTTATCATCGCAAACTGCCAGCAAAAGCATGGAAGGACAACCTCGGCAGTTCGTGAGCGCGCGGGACATTACCTTTCAAGCTGACTTCCCCGTGCAGGAAACCCAAGGCATCAAAGACCACCTTATTCCCAACCGAATTCGGGGCTGTGATACTTTGTATCATCTGCTTTGTCTTCAGGAGTGCCCTTCCAACAGCACTGCGATATGGACCACCAGTTGCAGTGGCATTTGAAGAATACACGATGTCCCACTCTGAACTTCCACAACATGTCAACGAGAGTCAGATTGGTTAACCAAAAGCATGTACCAGCAAAAACTTCAGAGTATGTAACAACCGATGGTAAACATGCATCCAGAGCCTCGCGAGCCTAGACTGTGTTGCTCTTTTTACTAAACGCCAGCTCTTGTCGCATATGACCCGCCATTCAAACATCAGACTATCCATGTCCCTTGCAAACAGTGTCAAAGTACTCCCACATGAACCAACCCCAGAAATCAGCCAAAGCACCCAACAATTCTCTAGGGATTCTGAACAGCAAATCATTAGAGGCCAGAATAAAATCAGCCTTGATTCATCGTTTGGCTTGAGAGCACCGGATGATGCAGACCTTACACAAGTATGTTCTCGCCAGGGTCCATGCTCCGAAGGAGAAGCAGACAGACATGCACTAGCATTCCTTTAGTGTCTATATCAATCCTACTCTGAAAGCATTCTATTTGTAAACAGTTTAAATGCTGTATGTTATTGTTATGAAAAGGGAGAGTTTAAAAATGGCATACAAGCATATCAAAGTTCTACATAGTACATAGACGAGCAAGATATTCTTGATGTAACATCTAGAAGCTCCCCACAAGATATTTGATATAGCTTCTAGATTCTAGAATACTAAGGTCTATATACATGCCATCGATTTGAAACTGCAACCAATCATTTCCTCAATAAAACTTGCCCCCTTTTTTACCTCAGGTGCCTCTCCACATTTTTGTCTTAAATATTCCTTGCTTCAGTATCAGAGCATTGCTCTTGGTTCTGCTCACCTGATTTGCACTCACTTGTCAATCACTCCTCTCACATCACCTCTTACTGCATGCCCAAGTTCATTTTGGGGGTTTTCTGCCAGCAATGAAAGAGCATGAGAGGATCAAGACGATAAGCATAAGGTGTGATAAGTGGTAGGACACTTGGAAGCGTGTGTCACAAGTGTCTGACACTTGTCTCCTCTCTATTGCCTTCCTTTTTGGACTGAGTATTGTCAACAATAGAAACAACAAAATTTACTAAGCACTCCCAGAACACAAAACTTACTATTTTTAAAATATCATCCTTGTTTTATAGACTAGCAGTTTTAGACATATCCAAGCCTCCTAAAATTTAGAATCTCCTAAAATTTAGGGACCCCTGAATATCGGTGTCATGTGAAAGCTCTTATAAGTACATTACAAAGACAACGCTAAAATCTTCATACAAGTTTTCTATGCAAAGATATGTGTATATTAAGCTTCCAGCCTACACATGCACATTGTATAAACATTTCATGATCATGCCATCTTGCTCATTGTAACTGTCCATTCTAACAGATCTAAAAGGCATTAATCCTTTCTATGTGCGAGCTTTACTCTGATATGCTCGAGTTCCGGACACCCAATCGGGTCATATAGGTGAAAGCATGCACTATCTTTTCTTTAACCCACTACGTGATTCCACCATAACATGTGACTACTCATTAGTGATGACCAGTTCTAATGCACTTTTCTTTATATCTAGTAAGTGCAAAGAAAACAAATTTAATAAACAATTAAATATGCACAATAACAAAAATGATACAAATTATTTTTCTATTATGTTACGACATGGGAAGTATGAGGAAACCATTAGAGAAGATGGTGGGATATGATGGAACTTGTGGGTTAGGTAGGTGGTGCATAATCGAGAACGGGTGGGGCAATAAACAATTGTCTCAGAGGACCTTGCACAATGAAAGGGGAATGGAGTCTATATTGCCCTTTCTCCTACAAACATGTTGCTAAAACGGAGAAATTAGCCACACCCTGCGAAGAGAAGTTTTAGATGTCAAATAAAACCAGCCTTCCTACAATGAAAGGGGAATGGAGTCTATATTGCCCTTTCTCCTACAAACATGTTGCTAAAACGGAGAAATTAGCCACACCCTGCGAAGAGAAGTTTTAGATGTCAAATAAAACCAGCCTTCCTTCCTCAAATTAGGGTGATACTAGCCTAATTTAAGACTAATTACAAAAAGTAATTAATTCACATAAATTGAAATGTACACTTTACCATTCAATCTTGGACAATGGACAGCTTGTTGTCACAAAACTAGTGCCGCTTGCAATACTTCTTTAGCTTTTATTACAAATGGATGGAGTACAACTGAAATTCTCTAATCTCCTCCACTAATCCAAGTGACTTGCTGTCAAAACTAATTAGCAAGTCTACAAACCAATGTGCCCCTTGGTTTGCTCGAGGATTGGCCTTCACCCTTCTCTTTGAAAGACAAATTGAGCCCCAAATTTGATATTGGTTGGCTAGCCTCTTAAATCACCCTAAAATTTCTCAATTTCAACTACTCGAATTCACATCCTAGGCCCTTAATTCTAAGCATGTATCCTGAGGTGGCTATCAAACCCTAATTTTTGAGAGATTTTCCAATATCTCCACCTTTCATGACTCGAATAGCTAGATTCTACTAAGATAACTTGAGACATGGCTGGGGGATGAGAGAGAATGTTATAAAGAGAGAAATTTTAGAGAAGGCTGAAAAACTGCTGCTGCTCTACTCAAACAGCGCCATGGAGCTGTCAGCTACAACTTAGGACCACTAGAAAGATTGTTGCCCCTTCCTGTATGCTATTACCTATATCAAAAAAACCTTGAGCTCATATCACCTGGTCCTAGAGGGCTCCAAACTGTTGTCACTTGGTATGGGAATGGTCCCTCATGGCTGCAAATCACATCAGCAACATCTTCTTACTCTCTAACAACCTCCTCCTTTCTCAGAAATGGCTGGAATAGACTTCCGTCAATCCCCGAAAACGTTTTTTCCACATGCATGGACAAGTTTTTCCAAGTGGTAACCTTCTAATCCCATTTTCCAGCATTATCCAACTTATTAAATTAATTTTCACAAGATTATTTTTGAAAGTTAAATTAATAATTATTCTAAAGTCCAAAAAAAAATTCCACCAACCAATAATTAATTTCGCTAGGCCAATTTGTCTTCCAAGTATCCCTGAGTAAATACTAACCCTTAGACTCACATTAATTAATTAATTAATACCTAGTCTCCAATGTCACCAGTATCATTAGTAGCCAATAAATTGGTCTAGGCCCAAATTTGACATTGGGTACCATGCACCTGTTAGACATAGCTTATCACAACTTTTGCCCTTGGCACCAACTGATAGCTTGGGATCTTCGGTTCCACACTGTGAAATAATTAACTTACACCTCACATGTTCAAGTCACATCAGCACATTTGATTAACTTTTAATCAAATGCTAAGCAAAGTAATAAAATTTCACGTCCTCATAACATCCCGTGTGATGATATGCTAGGAGTTGCACTGGGAAAACATAGAAAGTACAACCATAACTAACACACAAGAGATCTTGCCACTATCGAGTTTTCTTAGGGAAAAAGAGGCAATAAGACCTTTCTCTAAATAAGAGTATCTGCAAGACTTCTTATGGACTTAATCATGCAGCCTTGTATAATGCAAGAACTGACACTCGACCTCAAAGAAGATCGACAATCACGGCAACGAGATAATGTGTTGAATGAAATTGAAGTATTTTTTCAAGCACCTTATTCGAAAAAAACATAACCTGATCGTTGTCTAATATCGAAGAGCCAGTAGTGGCAAACTCGACGAGTAACCGCCTATTGTCTACCAACTTGACTTTCAAATCATCCCCTTACTTAATGGAAAACTCCTGAAGCTCAAAGTCGAGGTTTATAGGTTGAGTGCAATCTTGTGTTATATAGCAATCAATGAGATGACTCCAACACTCAAATGAGAGGGGGAAATATTATAACTGAGAGTGGAACTCAAGAAGCAATCCCTGCCTTGCATAAGCTCAACATTAGTTGTAGCATTACAGACTCTCCATTGACGGATGTGCTTAGGGTGAGCCAATAGAGGGTCTAGCATGGGCTCAAGACCAACTACTAGGTCTCAAAGTCCCTACGATTCAAGGACTTATTGCATGAAGTTCAACCAAGAGGTGAAATTTGACGAGGGGAGTGGAGTACACTTGGAAATCAATCCCAAAGTGCCCACCACTATGCACCTCCCAATTTCCTACAAGTGTGTCACACTCTATCCCTTGGTATTATGTCAATCCCCCTCTTGTAGATTGTACCACCACCCTTGGTTGATCAAAAGCAAGGACTCCCTCTTATACTCGTGATCCATCCACCACCTTTAATGGAAAAGGGAGTTGGTAAAGAACTACCTAAATCAAGACCTGCATGGCAGCACGTGCCTAAACCATCATCATAGTCCAACTCCTAAGCTCAATGACTCTTCTAGGATGAGGAGTTAGTCAAGGTGAGCTCACGTTGAATGCAATGTTGACCTAAGAACTCAGAAAATTCACAAGAAAGAAACTCACCACCATTGTCACTCTTTGTTGTTGTCTCCGTATGGACACCCATCTAATTGTTTGTTAACGAGCAACAAAGCATTAAAATGCATCAAAGTATATTGCTGTAGAAACTAGACCCACATATACCAAGAATGCTCATCCACAATAAGAAAACAATACAATAGTGGCCAAAAAGAGTGCCCGCTCGATCCTCCTAACACATTAGGTGCAACAATGACCTCTAATAGGTCCATCTTTTATCACAACATTAGGATGGTGTTCCTTAATGGAGATTTTCATGAACAAGTCTAACCAGAGCAGCTGCCAGCTACCTACCAAAACCATACTTTGCTGCTGCAGTCCACATCTAGCGGTTAACTACTATACAATTTGTGTTCACCTTCTACTTAACAATCAAAGCTTTGGACTGCATAGACAAGCAACATTTTTGAAGGATTAAGAAGGAAAGAGACACTTGTGGCAACACCAGCGAAAACAATACCCAACACAAAGGGAGGCTTGCCTATATAAGTGGCCAACATGGCCAAAAGGGATGCATCTATAAAGATTCTTACCAGCTACGGATAATATCATTGATAAAATTATTGGGTCTCCAAGGAGGTGATGAGAAGCTCGTCGTGGATGACCCTATTTTTACTTGCTTCATCAAAATACATCTTGGAAGCATGCTCTCCTTATGTCATTGTGGGATTTGGAGACCAATGACCTCGCCCATGGAGACAACTTGTCACATAACAACTATGGAGAGGCCCCACTGTTGAGCCAGTAAATTTAGGATTTTACTAAACCTATAATTAAGTCTCTTTAAACCAGGCCCAAAAGCAAAAAAAGCTAGCTTATTAAATTAAATGACAATTTTTTGGCAGAAGTTAAATGCACCCCTACTCCTCTATAAATAGGAGCCTTGTGAGTGCAGCCCTTCATCCATGATCATTCCTACATCATTAATCAGCCAATGCACACTTTCCTCCTATTTTCCACTGTTGTCTACACCCCTACCAGCAGATACCTTAAGTTGTGGAGTCATTGGAGTGTTGTTGCCATTGCTATTCCCAAGACCAAGCCTTCTCCCAGCTAGGCAACCTGTCCAGCATCACTTTCAGCCTGCATTTACTGATCATAAGCTGCTGCCATCATTCATGGATCATGCAGAAGCTGTCATCTCATCATGGAGCTGTGTTTTGAGCTGCTTCAGGCCACCCAGCAGTCTATATTTCTTCTCCAGCTGTGGCCCACCTGTGAACAGCTGCATTTTGCACAGAGGTGACATCCAGACTGCTGCACACTGTGTTCCGCTGCCCAATAGGCACGCTGCTGTCATCTACTAACATCAGCTTGATTCAGATAGGTTTCGCACATTCATATGTGTTTTAAGGTGCTAGTCATCATCAAAGCCTGCCTAATGCATTTTCAAGATCCATTCAAGGTATGACACACTCTCAGAGCTGCAATCAGTGTCTCTGACTTTAGCTAGAGAGGCCAACATTCAATGGACTTCTGTATGAGTCATGATCTGATCAGGTGCATTTAGCATGTTAGTTATGTTCCAAAGGTTGCCATAAATCATCCTTCAATCTGTCAGTTTTTCTGCTCATGAAGGCCTTCTACTTTGGTGGGGATCGTCGACTTACAAACAGATTAGTAACCCCTTATCTGCAATGAAGGAAATATATGCTCCATTTGCAAGAGGAGCAATGACGAAGAGGATCAGCACTCAAAAGCAGCAGCACCCACCTCAACAACAAGGAAAGGAGTATAACACCAAGAATAGGAGCCTACATCAGCTACTAACTAAAGACAAGGTTTTTGTGCTCCTCCACTAACTTGAAAAGTTAGCTTTAGCATCTTTGTGGCTTGTGCATAATGTGTGACATTCCACTGCTATCAGCTTCAAATTCTGTACAATGGAGGGAAATGTATCATGATTGCTAAAAGGTCCACAATGCTCGTCATGACCCTCCTAGTAGACAAACATTCCTGCCACTAAGTTTTTAGCTATTCTTTGTATTCCAAATTTGAGTTTAATCACCTTTCTGTTGATGGCATTTCTCATCTAAATACGAAGGACATCTTTACTAACAGAGAGGTTGCAATTGAGGATGAGGATACAAGGATTTTTCTTTGGACTGGATACAGGAGGATGGATTATACAAGCCCATTGACTTGTAGTACCTGACTTGGGCTTGTACAGGATAGACATCTGCCCTATGAAGCCTCATGACAAGCCAGCCATGTGCATCTCAATTAGAAATTGCCAAACCTTGCAATGTGCCTAACAGCTCATTGCACAGATTTCCTTCAAGGCAAGCAACAAAAAGAGCCCTCCAAGAAAGGTCATCTATGGAGGTACTTCTCCTCTTGAGCTTGTAGCTCCTTTGTCTAGTGAGGGAGCTGCTGGCATCATTGGCTGATTCAAATCAGAACCTCCACTATCCCACTTTCAGCCCAATGGAGAGTCATCCAGTTTGTGCACCCCAAAAGTTCGATAGACATTTCAGTCGGGAGTCATCCAGTTTGTGCAGTCTCAGTACCAACAGCTACGTAGACATTTCAGCGGGGAGTTGTCCAGTTTGTGTGGCCTCAGTATGGACATCTCTGTAGACATTTCCGTGCCTAAATCAGCAGCTAATTGATCAGATTAGCATCAGTACCAAACTTGGCAGAAGACAGTTTCACAGCATTCCAGCAGTTCCAGCACCAGCTTCTCCATGAGCACTGCAGATGAGAAGATCTGAAGTCTCCATATGCGAGAGTACAGTGGACCACTGATGTGGCTACAGTTAAAGTAAATTTTCCAGTATTTTCAAGATATTATTTAGATTTTCTTGTCTTGGCCAATCTTCAGCTGTGCCAACCTACAGGTAGAACTCGCAGAGAATGTGGTGGATCTGTGATATGGCAACAATTTCAGTGATCTTTCGAATATTTTCAAGATGTTGTTTAAATTATTCTTGTAAGATCGACGAGTAGAATTCTTAAGCTATGTAGAGTTATCAGTGTAAAAATGTACAAGAAGCAAACAACAACCAAAAAAATAGTGTAGCCTTTATTTAATAGCCTATGGAAAGCCCTATATCCTGCAAAATCCCTTCATTGTAGCAAGGCTTTTGATTCGGCACCCATCAGTTTAAGGATTTTGATTTGGCACGCAGCAAGAGCTTTAAACTAGAACATAGACGACTACCTCCAAAGATCAACGGGCTTCGAAGAGGTTCATCCATACAATGTGCCTCCAAACTGGCTATGATTTGTTCCACTTTGGTCCTCTCTTTCTCCTCGAGCTTAGCCCCTCTGTCTGATCCTTCCACCTGCGGAGCATCCAAGCATCAAAACACACCGTTTTTCGCCAGGAACAAACCACGGCCGTGGAAAGAAAACGAGAGAGATGATCACGCACGATTGAAAGAAGGGTGTCAACGAGGGCTTGAGGGGTACTGGCAGTTTGTTGTATGGCTGCAGGAGTGGAGGATTGGGGAGGCTGTCTTGCAGACAGAATAGGCAATCCATTGAGACTCCTAGCGGGCGGTGAGGCAAAGCTGCATTTTATGAAGCCAGAATAATGACGGTGACGGTAAGAAGAAGACTGATTGTGGAGCTTCCGGTGTTGGTTTTGATCGGCCAACACTATAGACGACGCAGTTGGAAACGCAGCTCCTGCCGCTAGCCCCATCCTCCGCTGCTACACCCGATTAAGCAAGCTCATTGGGCCATACGATGAATACTACCGAACCTATTAAGATCCTACCTATCAAACTATGGTAAAAATGGAGATACATTGGTGCAAGATGTATAAGTACATGTGGCCACACAAGCCAGATGACCCAAGATACATTGATTGATTGACAATAAGACGGGAATAATAGACTTGAAGCTAGATGACCAAAAAGACCATTTCTTACAATTCAAGTGGTGCATTTATTGACAGAAATATGGGGAAAATACAAAGTTGTCAAAAAAATGCTAAGCCAAGCACTAATAATGTTGACATCCATTAATCAAGGACCTTGTTGCTTCAAATTCCTCTTAGATAAGTGGCACATATCTTTAAGAGAGTGCATTGGGTTAGCTCCTATAGAGGTGAGCTTCCAGCTCATTTTGCTTCTTTTAGATCCCTTTAATTCATTTGATTCAAATTCAAATTTCAAACTATTTGATTGATTTGATTCTACTACAGTTTAGGGTGAGAAACAATGAAGGCTACTGTGTCAACACAATAGGAGAAGGCAAATTCATAGTGAGTCATAGCACATTGGCCATTGCGTCACTTTAATCGTCTTCCATGCTGTCATACTATTGAATACAATAGCTAACAGATGTTGTCATGCAATTGTGTTAAGCAATGTGAGAGCCACAAATCAAAAACTATTCATTTGTTCAAAAACCGAAGCCTATGTAGAATAATTTTACCAATGACAAATATTGCACTCCCCTACCCACCTTTGGAATTCTATTAAGTTTCTTTAGATTCTTCATCTTAAGTGGCTGCCTTTCCCATGGCACATGAATGTTGGGCAAGAGGAACAATATGTATTTTGGCATGGCAACATGGGAACTTATTCTTTCCTTAGGCTTCCCACAAGGCATGTTACATACCCGCGACCCGTAGAGTGCTTATGAATCCACAATCCCTCTCTCTCTCTCTCTCTCTCTCTCTCTCTCTCTCTCTCTCTCTCTCTCAAAAAGGTGATTTTGCCATCGCAACCCATTCTAAGTTGAGGTGAAAGAGAGTGTTGGAATGTGTGGTTGACAAGCCCCCTCCATCACGAGGAGCCCCATGGAATTGTTTTGCTTGCGAAATGGTGCCTAATTGTTAAGAAGTGAACTGGAGAGAGAGAAAGGTGAGAGAGAAGACTGCTAAAGAGAGAGAAGAAGAAGTGCAAAAGTGAGAGAAAGAGAGTGATGAGGAGGAAGAAAGACAAGAAAAAGAAAGAAGCCATTGAAGCTTAGAGCAAGGTAACGAGAAAAAGGACAGTATTGTATTAATGTGTCAAAAGATGAGAAAATTTACATGTCCTTTCCTTTTATACCAATGTTAGTGTGACATGGCACACTAAATCCTTATTCTTCTCAACTTCTTACAATCCATCCCGTCCCAAAGGTGTTTGCCCTAAAAAACAAACTTACAAAGACTAGAAAAGGATGAATAGAATAGAGTACTACTCTGTTTTCAGCTTTACAAATGGGAAAAATGAATGAAAGATAAAAGACATATGGACTAAAATGAAAGAATAAGAGTAGACCTCAGCTATGTACATGATCAAGAATGCTTCAAAGGTACTTGGACCCTGAAAATCTTCAACTAATGAGCTCAAAATGAAGTAGACAACTTGATGTTATAAATAGACCCTGCTAAACCAAATCTACCATAACTTCTGGTAGAAGTGTCCAAATGAGCTGTGCCATATGTCAAAACGTAGCTCTTGAAGAATACTCTAACCCTATATAAGTGGCATAATTCTAAAAAGTAGACAAAATAAAAATTATTCTAAAATAATCTGCTGTCAGGTCCATGTCTGCATCATAATTGGCTTCATAGTCTATAAGCTTCAGCCCCACCAATGTGTCCCTTAAGAAATGAAACTCGTCTAATATGGAATTAGGCCTCCAAGAAGCTTCCTCAAAAGTGGTAAACCTCTCCATTTGATCAAATATTCAATGATGAAACAAGATCAAAGCTTCTTCTCACGTTGACCTATGACAACCTCTAAGATGTATTGAATAAGACCTTCTTCATCAATAGGTGGCAGTTCATCAACTATATCAATAGGATCACCATAGAAAAGCTTGAGCTGACTAGCATGGAATACATTATGAATCTTAGTAGAAAAGGATAGCTCCAATCTATATGCCAAGTCTCCAATGAGCTTCAAGATCCGGTAGGGGCCATAAAATCTATAAGCAAGCTTGTTACTGGATCCATCTTTCAAAGTAGAATATCGAGACTTGGGCACCTTCAACAAAACCAATTCTCCTTCTTGGAACTCTAAAGGTCATCTCTTCTCATATGTATACATCTTCATTTGGTCTTAAGCTTTCCTAAGATTCATCTTACACTATTGAAGAAGGGTTTGCATTCTTTCCAATTCTTCTTTCCCATGAGGATTGATTTTTTCATTAAAGATGACTATGGGTAAGGGCACCTTATAGCCATACATAGCCTCAAAGGGTGAAACTCCAATGCTAGCATGAGTGGAGTTATTGTAAGCAAACTCAGCCAAGTGTAACCAAGAATCCCATGAATTATGGGGACATCATAATAGAAATTGTGAAGATAAGTCTCCAACCACTTATTTACCATTTATGTCTCTGTCCATCAGTCTGCGCGGATGATAGCCCGTAAAGGGAGCCAATTTAGTGTCCATGGATGTGAATATTGCTTGCCAAAAGTTACTCATAAACTTTGAACCTCTATCATGAACAATCACTTGTGGTAATCCATATAGTCTAAAAATTTGCTCCATGAACTGACTTACCACTTGAGAATAAGTAAACAGGATCTTGGTTGGAATGAAATGGGCTGCCTTGGTGAGTCTATCCACCACCACATATATACTATTCCATCCCTTTTTGGTAGTAGACAAGCCAGTAATAAAGTCCATGGTAATGTGCATCCATTTGCTTGTAGAAATGTGTAATGGCTACAACAGACCACCTCCCTTATGGGTGTTGTCCTTATTCTATTGATAAGGCATACACTTCATGATAAAGTCTTTGGCATCTTTCCAGAGCCCTTTCGAATAGAAGCTTTTGTTGATTCTATCATAGGTTTTGAAAACTCCAAGATGTCTAGCTAAGGGTGAAGAATACAAGTCCTCCATAATTTTTCGTATAAAATAAGAAATAAAGGGAATGACAATCTTGCCATTTAATTAGATGACACCATTTTGAAGTTGATAATGTGAGTTATCTTCCATGAGACCTTACTATAATTTCTAAAAAATATGGATAAGCTCTTCATCCAAAAGATAAGCCTCATGTAGTTCTTCAATACAATCACTATGTAGCTCAATCATTGTTGAAATTTTACAAGCCCACATATGAGAAAGAGAATCAACCACTACATTGTCTTTGCCCCTCGTATGAGTGATGTCAAAATTATAATTTTGCAATGTAGCTACCCACCTACATTGCTTAGGAGTTAAATTGAATTGAGTGAGGAAATTCTTAAGGACCTTATGATCACTTTGAACTCTGAAGCGGTTGCATACAAATAATGGTGCCATTTCTTTATTGCATGCAAGATAGCCAATATCTCTTGGTCATAAACATTCATAGCCATTTCCTTATCTATAAGCTTACAGCTTTCAAAGGCAATCACTCCATTCTCCTGTAACAAAAATAGCCCCAATGCCTCAGCCACTAGCATCACATTGTGTGATAAACTCCTTTGAAAAATCCAAGCATACTAGAATAGGAGCAAAAGTAAGGAATTTCTTTAACTAGTTGAAGCTACTATTTACAAGAGCATCCTAAAAGAAAGATTCCTTCTTCAACCTATCAGTCAAAGGAGCCGCAATAGCCATATAATGCTTGATGAATCGGTGATTGAATGAAGATAGACCAAGAAATCCTTTAAGTGAAGTAGTGGTAGTAAGTGTTGGCCAATCTTTAATACATTGCACCTTCTTGGGGTCAACCTAGATCCTTTTTTCACTAACAATATATCCCAAGTATTCCACTTCAGTCTACATGAAATAGCATTTCTTCTCCTTAACAAAGAGTCTGTGATGTCTCAATATATCAAAAACCTTCATCATGTGTAATAGATGGTCATGAAAGGTCTTACTGTAGATCAAAATGTCATCAAAGAAGACCAAGATAAACTAAAAGAGGAAAGGCTACAAAATCTTATTCATCAGACTCTGGAAGGTAGCTGAAGTATTTGTAAGCCCAAATGGCATCACTAGGAAATGATAGAGCCCTTGATCAGTCCTAAAAGCAATCTTGATTTCGTCACCCTCTCGCATGCAGATCTGATGATACCCTAACCTCAAGTCAATCTTTGCAAAGAATCTAGCCCCCTTGAGCTCATCAAGCAAATCATCAATCCTGGGTATTGGATACACATTCTTCACCATAATCTTGTTAAGATCCCTATAGTCAATACACATCATGAAAAATCTATCTTTCTTTTTTACTAACAAGATCGAAGATGCATAGGGTGAAGAACTAGGTTCAATCAATCCCATCTCAAGAAGCTCCTTAATTTGTTTGGCTACTTCTTTTCGTTTACACATGGGTAATATGTAGGGTGGCGTATTGATTAGCTTTGAGTTGAGCTTCAAATCAATGGGGTGATCTATTGCTCTCTTGGGAGACAATGAAATAGGCATCTCAAACAAGTCTATGTACTTCTCAAGAAGAGGTTTCAAGGCTGGGTGACTTGCTAAATTTATGGACTGATCTTCAATCTCTTTATTCAAGTGCAAAATAAATATCTGTGAGTGCTTCTTATACTCCTTTTTGAGTTATTGAACAGTGATAAGCTGAAAATCTGATCTACAAGGAATTCCCTATAAATGGATGAGCCGTCCATCAAAGATAAACTTTATATATAGCTGTGAGAAATCCATAGTGATTTTGCCTAGTGTCATCAATGAATCACAATCAAGCACAATATCTATGGACCCCATTTCCAAGGTAATCATGTTTACTTTTGCTTCATAATTTTTAGCCAGCTATAAAGAAACCGATGGGCATATTTAAGTGTTGATTTTTTCTTCACCATTGGCCACCTAAACTCTTATGGGCTAATGTAAGTCAGTGGGAAGGCAATTCAGTTTGTCCATAATGGCATTATTTACAAAACTATGTGAACTACCACTATCTATCAAAATGAATATGGCCTTCCCATGAATGTTACCCTTTATATGGAGTGTGTTAGGGCTCTTAGAACTTGTCCAAGCATCCATGGAAATGGAACGACTAGTGATAGCAAGTGGCTCATCATAAGTCCCACCTGGGTCAAAAGGAACACTCCCACCTGAATCAAAAGAAAAAGAGTCAGTTGGATCATAAAAGTACTTGTGTCCAACTTCTTCCTCAAGATCATCATTTTCAGCAATAGGTGCAATTGCATTAGCCTCATCAATATCATCTTTAGAATTCTCAAAGACTAACATGCTATGAACCTTGGCTTTGAATTTTTGTATACACACTTTGTGGCATGATCATGTGTATACTTTTTCCCACATTTGAAGCATAAGCATTTTTTCCTTTCTTTCTTTGTAGAGGTCCATAGGAATAGACTTGGGATTCATATTGGCTAAAATTGATTTAGGCATGATGTTCCCTTGTTTGAAATCAACTCTAGGATTGTTTATTGTCTTGAAATCCCCCAATTGATGCATGATTGCTACCATAAACATTGCCAACTTGTCCCTGTTTGAAAATCGTCCTTTGTTGTCTATAGCCAAGCTGAAATGAAGACTCTCTTCTATATTTCCTTCCATAGCACTCTGCAAGCTCAATAGCTTTGAAAAGAGTGATAGGGGTTTTGCATCATGACATCGGCTGATAAGGATGGCTCTAAACCATACATGCACTTGTGGAGTCTAGCTTCATCACTGGTGCTCTCTACATACATGGTAAGATTAAGGAATTGGTTGGTATACTCCCTTACACTTAGGACTCTTTGCTATAAACCATACCATCTCCATGCCAATTTCTCCTTTTCAAGAGGAGAGACAAAGACCTTAGCTATAAGTGTCTTGAAAGCTTCCAAATTATCTACAAGTATGTTTTCCTTTTTAATATACATCCACTAAGTATGTGCAAATCCCTCCAAATGCAAGGAAGCAAAATGAATCTTTATATTATCAGTTCTAGGGAATATATCAAAGTAAGATTCCAATTTGGAAATTCCATTCCTCTAGATCAAATGGTGAAGATGATTGACCATTGAACTTGGCCAAGATGATCTTATATTTCAACTCTCTTTCATGGAAGGATTGTTGTCCCAAAATATTATGGTCATGAGTATTAGGCATTGAACCCCCAAAATGAGATGGAACTCTCCCAATAGGTGGCTGAGAACTAGTATGAAACCTTCCCGTTGCTAGAAGACCTCTAGGAAGTTGGGTATTCAGCCCAAAATCTTGGGAGTTGGCACCATTCAAACTGCCCAAATAGTCATCATGTCTTTGTGAAGTCTCAGCTACTTCATATTGGCTATTTGGGATACCCTTCCATTCAATAATTCCATGACCTTGACCATTTGGGTTAGGTGGCTGAAGTGGGACTAAGGGTTCACTGTTTGAATAAGCTTTCTCCTCCTTTGCTTCTTTGGATCCCATTTGCATTTGCATCCATTGGGAGAATTGAGCCATTATTTGAGCATTAGATTCTACTAACTTGTCAATGGAAGCCTTTTGTTTGGGTAGTTGAATCCACTAATTTATCAATGGAAGACTTTGTTTGACTAGTAGACAAGACCATCTGTCCTACTCTTGATAATAGCTCCATATGACATTGGGCATGCCTATTTTCATGTTCACACATGATATTGTTTAAGTGCACTAATTTTTCCATGCACTTGAAGCTTTTTAGGGCTTTCTTGGGATATATTATCCAGCATAGAATCTTTGATTTGCTGAGCATACTCATCCTAGGCCTTATTTTTGTCTTTATGCCCTACCATAGTAGTGTAGTCTTGCAATACCCCCTGTTAGAAAATTGGCTATAACTTGAGTTAAGAAGCTCTAATTCCGAAACATTTTGGTTCAAAACAAAGTGAATGATGCCCTCTTTAAGATGGCCAGCACGTCAACGGGTTTAGATATAAAATTCTCAAAAAAAATTGCAATTCAATCTTTGAGTCTAAATTGATTACGCATGCACCCTATTTCAACCTATAAATGTAATGTTTCCACCTGTAAGGAAAAAATGGTGGTTCCAAATGGCTACCAAACCCTATAGGAGGCTGAATAGGACTGTAGTCACCCTGTAGTACCTGCACCTATACTTTAGTAATGAAGTTGGTACCTATAAGGACTTGTAAATATCCTGCAGTGTCTTGTAAAGTCCCTATTTTACTAAGTTTTGCTCTTGAAGGTACTTGAGTCTTTGAATGCACTTCAATCTTCAATTCTCCACTCGTTGTACCTGTGTGAGGGATAAAACAATAGGACAAGCTCCCTACACGGGCTCAAAATCACTAGGAGGTGGAAAAAGTTCCCTCCGGGTTAGTTGGTTACACCCCTTCAGGATCTTTACTAGTGAGAGAGGGTCACCTCTTTTGTCCTACTATCTCCCCTAGCATCCAACTTTTTCCTCGCTGGGTATATCAACATGGTAGTAGCATACTACTCTAATCAATGAGCATGAAATGCATTTCTGAAATGTTCATTCAGTCCCTTTCATGAAATGCAATAGAATGGAATTTTTGAAAAAATGGATAAGAAGAGGGTCTTACTAATGCAATTCAGTGACTCACTGATTGCTAATACTTACCCTTTACAATATTTCAAGCTTGGGTAAAAGAAATCGGCCAATCAAATCAAGGTTATACATAAAAACTTTGTAAATGATATCTATGATGGAATAAAATTGAATGAATGTTGAAATTCAATGTAATAGGCTCTAATTAATAGAAAGAGCACTAATCTTTGATCTATTGATCAATTCATGTAATTAATTAACCAATAATCTCTCATTAACAAGTGAAAAAGCATAAGCAAGTGAATTATTGAGAGATTTTAGAGATTAAGCAAGTAGAATACCTTGATTAATCTCGAGGAAGATTATTAATGTCAACTCCACTCCAAATAATGGGAAAATCCTCCATAATCCACCATGAATCCATCATAAAGCTTGAAAGATCCATAAGATCAACCCATATAAGCTCCTATATGATCAAGTCCACGAAGAATGAATGTCTCGAGCTTGCTTGAACACTTAAATGTCA
This sequence comes from Lygodium microphyllum, assembly GCF_053477565.2. Lineage (NCBI taxonomy): Eukaryota > Viridiplantae > Streptophyta > Polypodiopsida > Schizaeales > Lygodiaceae > Lygodium > Lygodium microphyllum. Next base: position 133,692,276 of record NC_141158.1, read on the forward strand.
AAGATTCAAGCCTTTTGAATAAAAGCCCCAAAATAGACCATCAATATGAGCTCCAAGATCCCAAATAAGCTGAAATCCTTGTAATGTCTTCAATCTCGGAGTCCATTCACCTTCAAAATGATGGTAGAGAAGCCTTGGAGGTCGAGAAGATCCAAAGATTGAAGAAATTTGAGCTTTTAGGTCTGTGGCTATGGCTACCTTGTTGTGTTTTAGGGTTTCCAGCAAAGGAAATGAAGAACAGGGCTCCAATTCTTGCTAAAATGTGCTGAAGGAACTTGCTCTGAGTATGCCAAGGATAAGAAACCAATCTAGAAGAGATGTGCAACTGAAGAAGGATGGGAATTGAGCAGGGAAATCAATGCAAATTGTGATGCACATTTTGGGAATCACTACATAAGCTACTTGAAAATGATGCTCAATCTGATGTAGAACATATGAGGAATCATTGTCCCATGGTTTCGGCTGGAAGAAATGGTCAGTGGAGAATAAGCTTGAAGGATTTCTTGGTAGCCACCATTGAAGCTTCAGCCAAAATCTTGAAAGAGAGAGAAAGAGAAGCTCCACTTGAAAAGTAACCATAGTTTATTTCCCTTCTAAGCCGGTTAACTCCCATTTATCCTAGTTACCTCCAGATTGCATGAGATTTTGGTGAGGACTTGCTATTTTAGCCTTCCACCGCCATACCTGCCCTTGGGGAAGGGCAAGAGGTGAGCTTTTCGAGTGAGCATTTAAGCGAGCTTTTTTGGGCAACCTCCATTTCTTGTTCCACATATTCCACTTATTCCTCCTATTCTCTTGTGCACATATCAAGCACCACTACCGCCCCTACTGCCACCACCATCTCCACCACCACCACCACCTCTATCGCCACCTCCACTGCTGCTGTCATTACCACCTCCACCACTTTCACCACTACCATCCCCTCCCATGTTTCTCCCCCCATGTTAATTAAGCTCTCTCTCTCTCTCTCTCTCTCTCTCTCTCTCTCTCTCACACATAGCCAACCCGCTCTAAGTGGTATTTAGATGGAGTATTGCACGACTTCGAACTTGATCACACACTTTATTGATCAAGACAGGTGCATGGAGTGGACAGGCAAGAGAGATGAGGTTATGCTAGCTATGGACTACAGAGTGTAGAATCAGAGGATCACATGATTATGACATGCCGAACATATGCACACATACGGGCTGACTTTGATATCCCTTTACAAGGGCCACTTCACCAGTTTCTGACCACTACTCCTATATCGAAGTTAGGGACTCTCATCACCCACATGTTACGCTTTCGGGAGAACCATGCTGCATAGATCGTTCTTTCACCATAGCTACCCTTTCCTACCATGGAAGAGGAGAATCATTGTATATGTGAAAAGGTTCCATGGGTTATAATTTGGCCTTTCGTGGAAGATAATAAACTACTCTACTCTGTCCCCCCATCTTCCATCAATTATTCTCTCTTTATTTTTTCTCCTCCAAATCTCCCTCTCACACACACACACACACACACACACACACACTCTCTCTCTCTCTCTCTCTCTCTCTCTCTCTCTCTCTCTCTCTCTCTCTCTCTCTCTCGGAAACTTCTCGTTTCTCCCTCTCTTACACTCACCTTCTCTATCACTTGCTCTCTCTCTCCTTGTGTCGCTCACAAATACATATACACCCACTCTCTCTCTATCCCTCTTTCCTTTTCCCCTCTCACTTACTCACTCACTCTCACTCTCTCTCTGTGTCTTTCCTCCCATGTCTCTCTCTCAAATATAGCAACTAAATAAAGCAACTAACGAATATTAGATCAAAGAGCACTAGACCAAATAAGCAACTCCTCTCTTTCTCCCCCTCTTACACACACACACACACACACACTCTCTCTCTCTCTCTCTCTCTCTCTCTCTCAAATAGCAACCTCTCTCTCTCCCCCCTCTCTCTCATACACACTCTAAATTAGCAACTTCTCTCTATCTTCCCCCTCTTAATTTTGCAAGGGTCATCCATTCATTTTTCACAACTCTCTTATTATTACAAGGGTCAAGGGTTTCCATGAGGTAAATTATCGTAAACACTTTTAGCTGTTAATATCAAGACAAAAAGAATATCACATTGTTATCCCACATACATATATACATTTACGTACCTCTCACTTTTATGTGCATGATTTCATATTATATCTTGATATATCACTTTCATTGTGCACACATAGGCAAAACTACATTGCACATGTTTTTGCTACTTTCAATCGAGCATTATTGTGTGGACTTACTACAAGAGGATAGGGTATCAAATAGTTTGTTACACTCACTGCAGTAAAGTGAGATATCTATTGTTTTTCACTTTGTTCGAATAGTTAATATCCAGACAACAATATTACCTTATTGTCACTCAATCCATTGTGCACACATACATTCACATGCATGCATGTTTCTACACTCCACCTTCCCTAGATATTTTGCACATACTCCGTTTACACATCTTGTAGTATTGCTATTGAGCAAATGCCTATATAGAATCTCCTTCACTTGCACATTCCTCTCTCTTTCTCCTCTTCCCTCCCATCCTCATTTTATTGTGCTTGTAAATAAAAAGAATCTAATAATTCTCAAAGTACATATTTATAATGCACTTCAAATATCAATCCAGTTTCATGGTTGGGGGGTGGAATTGGTGATCCCTAACAAAGTCTAGGACTGAACCACAGAAGCACGCTAGCTCGGTCAAGTAGGGAAGAATGTGCTCCATAAGGATTGTGTCCATGGGGTTTCCCTCAAACGCAGGTGGGCATATAAAGGTGTTGGGTGGGTTCATCTACATCTTCTCCATGCTATCATCCACAAATAGTGTTGTTGTTAGGCTGAAGTGCAGCCAATCAATGTCGTCAAAACATTTCATGAAAAGGGGCTTTGTGTAACTCCTTCTGGCAGAAGTTGTTGTGGGAGTTGCTATGCACTTTCCTTGTCCATATTGGAATACAAAGGTTGGTGCTTGCTTTGACGACTTCACACATTTACTTCTAACATATTGGAGCAGCTCACTTAAGTTGTCTTCCTTCATGGATGAGTCATAGAGAACAGTATGCCACTCCACCTTTGCCATCATAGTCGCATGGGAGACAGTGACTTGCAAGGGGTCTTCCATAGGGCTTTCAATGTTGTGGACCTTTGCACATTGACTCCTCTATTAGTAACATATTCTTCTTATTGAATGTTAATGATAGATAATATTCTTCTTACATGTTTGTTTACCTGCATGTGTGGTTGGAACATCTTGTACCATTGTAGCTTCGTGGGAGACAATGTCTTGCAAGTGGAATTCCACATGACTTTTAGTATGGCCCTCTATATGATAAATCCATAATTAGCAACATATTTTTGTTCAAAATGTTATTGTAGATAGTATTATTGTGGCTGGCACATCCTCTAGAATTATAGGTTGAAAATAAAAAATTGTATCCCCCTCTGCAAAAATACAAACCATTCTTATTGGCATTGTATTGTGGGAAAAAAAATCCACGAGTCACACTTGTTTACCGATAGGTAGCTGCCACGTCCCCTAGCATGGCTAGTCCATGTTCTTGCATTCTTTCCTTCCCTACACAAGGACACACATCACTATTGACATCATATAATGATAGAATATTTGAATGTTCTGACATCATCCAATCACGACATGTGTGGAATTCACAAGCATCATTTCTTTACCTCTCTGCGCATGTGCCACGTCTGATGTGACCTCAAATCCAAGACACTCAATTCTTCTACCCTCTACATGTTAAAAAATATTGTTGATGTTACTTTGGTGATGAACAAGAATTACGTGCCTTCACATCATGAGATTTGTACAAAAGCAAGCTTACCATATTGGTGCTCTATAATATGTGTGTCAATTCCATGTGATGCCTCACTACTTCTTGTCATTGTCATGTATCTCTCTATAGCGGTGTGCAAGGTAACACTCTCCACTATAAGATCTAGAAGAACTTGTTGTATCCTTCTATCCATGACAATGTCACGGACCTCCTCGGTGATGCCTTCCATTGCGATCTGCTCTTCAATGGTATCAATGAAGGGGCCTACATGGTTTGGTGGTTACGATTCATATTCAAGAAGATATTTTTACTGGAGGGACACAAGAGATGTCTTGTCTATAGTACTTCAAACCATCAAACCTTTTAGGTGTGGAGAAACCAATTTAATTGGTGATGAGTGCCGATCTTTGCTTGGCCTCTCTTCAATGATATTGGATGTGTGCTTGCTCTTGTGTTTTATTTTTATAGTAACTGCACTACTAGTATCAATTTCTTATGAACCCATCATATTCTCTTCATTAGGAGACAAAGTGTAATATACTCCTAAGAGTGCAACTCATTTCACTTACCATGCCTCTAGATCCTTGTATCTCTTGTTTTTGTTTTTTCCTCTAGTATTTTTGGTACAAACTTTTCTCATTGGAGGGGTATTCACCTTCTAGATAGTCGAGGAAAATAGGGCATCTTCGATATACCTCCTCATCCCAATGTTGCTCTATCTAGTAATCCTCATACACGCACTGATCCTCCTGCACATTTGCCCATTCCTCACACTCTCTTGGCAGAGTTTGTATAGCCCTCCTCTCCATCTTCCCATACATGAACTTGACTTGCAAGGTCACTGTTACAAATCTTGAATGGATTAGCAAGATAGCACCATAGACATGCTACTAAAGAAGGATATTGTGAACTACCTGTACAGAAGCCTCCATGCTACCAACTTTGTTAACTTCTATGACTCTATATCTTCATTTGACTTGAAATCATGGAAGATAGTGCGAAACATTTGCTCTCTATGCTTTCTCCTTATCTCCTGGGTGTATTGGAAGAACAAATCATGTTCCACTCAAATGTTATAGTAGTCATTCCAACTCAAAAGCAATCTCTTTCCGCCATCTTGCAACATGGCCCAAAAGGTCTCTTGTACCCAACTTTGAAATGGTGCATTTCCATCTGCTCAAATCAAAGATATGTTGTTTAATACCAATTCCTTAAACTTATGATGCACATAATTTAGATGAACAAGAATAACCTATGTTCAGGCATACCCATCAATATTTGAATTTTTTTATTAGAACTCTCCATGGCCTTCAATATCCTTACGCGATCTACCTTGTTTAGCTTTGAGGATGCCAATGTGTATACTCTCTCCTCGTTCAATACACCCCCTGTCTTGGAGCCCCACTCCAAGCATGAGATAGTTCTGCATTGACAAAAACATTGTTACTTTGGACAAATGTAGTATAAGTACATATAAATGGCATATACAAAGCGGTAGCAACTTAGTAATACCACTTCTCTTCGAGACTAGGGTCTACAACTCTTAGCAAACGTTGAGTTTTCTTGACGAGCTTTTCATTGACAGTATAGTATGTCTCACCCCACTTGGTTCTAAACTCAGAGTTGGAGAGTTGTGTTCGTTTCTGTTCAATCAGTTGCACTACCATATCATACTTGTCCTACACTTGGTAATTAGGGACAACATCATTACATTAGGAAAAAATGCATCAGGAAAAACATTGTTAAGATAGCTTGAAGAACTACCTACCTTCCACATAACGTGGGCCAATGCAATCAATGGTGGCCTTGTACCATGCGGGAATGGGTGCTGGCTTTCTGTGCGCTTGCATCCATGCCTTTGCCTCATCAGTTAGCTTGTCAAAAATAGTTGTGTGGCCAGCCTGCCCTAGCATCCTTGCTTCACAAACAAGGTCTAGATACAAGGTATGGACAACCCCCTTTTGTGCCAGCTTGTGTACATTCTATATTAGGGTCTCATGCATATTAAGATCTCATGAATATGGTCCATTGCATACCTGTTTGTATGAGAAATAGCTGACAAAATCTCCCCCTATGCCACACTTGTCACTTTCACAAGGCGACAATCAATGCACACATGTTGCCTTGCATTACCTGGACAAGTTGTTGCAGTCAATTATGTTAAGGATGATGTAAGAAACAAACACATTGTAGAATGTTAAGGTCCTATAGTTTAGGGCCACTCACATGTGCATATCTCATTCATCCATGCTGTGAGACAATGGTTACCATCCCAAACATAAAACATGCAATTTGATAAAAAGGCCCAATCGGTGCCACTGGTTTCTGCCTTGAAGTCCTCATGCTTGTTTAGCCAATGGGGATCCCACTCAGTTCTAATCATATCATCAACCTCCTTGCATTGGTGTCTTGGAGTCTCTAATGACACTATGAATATACCCATCCCTCTAACATACCCATTGCTAAAAAAGGTTTTCGAGAGTTGCTTGCATATCGATATGACTTGTCCAATTGTAGGCATGGAAATCAAACGACATAATGGGATGGGTAGCAAAGAGGTGGATGTCTGCATATCTGAATGAGATGATGAAGTAATTAATGTCCAATCAACGTTAATAAATAAAAACCATAATCTAAATCATGTTGCCATCTCTTAAGCACTCATTGTCAATGTTTCCAACTAGTCTTCTATGCATGCTTGCACAATACGTTTATCACAAGTGACTGTGAGAGCGGTCTCACTGGTTGTTTCACTGGCATCTATCATGTGCTTCTTTTTGGTTCTTTGTGTTTGATTCTTCTTGGGTTGCATACAGCCACGCCTTTGTTGTGCACTAAAAGACTTGATGCTTTGATGGTCATTACTTTCCTCCTCAGTATCATTGTCTGATAGTACAAGCTTTCTCTTGCCCTTCCTTGCTTGCATCACCAAAGCGTGCCCACCTTCTCCTAATGTTACTCCTTCCCCACAAGTAGTTACAACAATTGCTTGTAGCTCGGCAAAAGTCAATGATTGTGTTTGTGTTACTCTTCCTCTCTCTCTTTGGAGGGTGACTCCCCCCTTGTGATTGCATGTTGCAGGTGGCAATAGCCTGTCATCCTATTGTAGATCGTGGAGGCAAGTCAAAGTCCTTAGGAGACTCATTTGATCATCGCTCTCTTTCCTACAAACAATGATGTGAATTAGGATAAGAGGGGGAGATAGAGTAATCATAACAAAACTCACAAGAGGATCTGCTTACCATCTGTTCAATTGGCCATTGCACAATTGCATTTGTGAATTAGGATAAGAGGGGGAGATAGAGCAATCATAACAAAACTCACAAGAGGATCTGCTTACCATCTATTCAATTGGCCATTGCACAATTGCATTTTCCTCAATGTTAATCTCAGTATTGCCTTTGCCACGGGCCTTCACACCCTCTGATGCACAATGGTGATAAGAACTCCCACTCGTCTAGGGAGCAAGCTTGGTGAGGGAAACATTTGTCGAACTAAACCTTTTGCAATCCTTTCATCACCCTCGTAAAGGGTGACATGATCTTGTCTTTCGAAATCAGATTTGGCCATGATAGAGGGGCTTAGGATTACTTCTTACAGATATATTGCTTCCTCAATTTCCTACCAATGAAATACCAATTGAGAGAGAGAGAGAGAGAGAGAGAGAGAGAGAGAGAGAGAGAGAGAGAGAGAGAGAGAGAGAGAGAGAGAGAGAGAGAGAGAGAGAGAGAGGGAAATGGGGGGAAGGAAGAGGTGACATTGGGATAAGAGAGTGAGAGATAAAGAGAGTGAGAGTAAGAGGTAGATACAAGGAGAGAGAGCAAGAGCAAGGGAGAGGGAGAGAGACAAATAGAGGGGGGAGGAAGGAGGAGATAGAGAGAGGGAGGAAGGCGGGGATATATTGAGAGTGTGTGTGTGTGTGTGCGTGAGTGTGTGAGAGAGAGTGGGAGGGGGAGAGAGAGAAGGAAAAAGCTTGGGATAGAATGGTGAGATAGAGTATGTGTGACTGTGTTAGAGAGAGAGGTGTGGAGAGAGAGAGGGGGGGAGAGAGAGATGAAACCGTACTGAGGGTAGGGGATAGAAAACAAGAAGTTGAATTACAAGGGGAGGGGATCCTTTTAAAGAAAAAGGAGAGAGAGTGAGTGAGGGATAGAGAGAGAGAGAGAGAGAGAGAGTCACATATCGAGAGTGGAATGATTTGCAATATGAAAAGGGGGGATGTGCCCTTTTATAGGTGAAGGAGAGAGAAAATAGGGGGAGAGAGAAAGAGTGGTGAAAGAGAGGGGGAAAGAGGGAGAGCATGTGATATATATAATTTTTTCTCACCAAAAAGGGGTCACCGGTAAACCCTTGTCATACGATTTATTTTTTCGATGATCCATTCTTGGATAGTAAATTTTGGCCCAACAAGATTTGTGGTTTTTTTTTCGCCCATTAAGGGGCTACTGGTGACCCCTTTTGGCGAAAAAACAAACCACAGATCCGAGAATAAACTACATGGGGAGAATAGGGATCAATAGGCTACAGTCATCGGCAGCCCTTATTAGGCGAAGAAAACTCACAAATCCAATTGGGTAAAAAGTTACTCTCGAAAGGAATGGGTTGCCATAAAAAAATTTCATTTGATAAGGGGCTACCGACGACCCCTTTCCGACAAGAAAAAATTACACACATCACATGCCCTCTCTCTCATCACCCTTTCTCTCTCTCCCCCCATTTTCTCAACTAATTAACAAATATTTACTTAATTAACTTTACGAGGGAAATAGAGAGATATAAATTTTTAAAGAGTAGATCTTTACACTCCTAGAAGCATAATATGAGATAGTCATACAAAGTAGAAGCTTATATACACTCGTTCAAACATTGCTTTATTAATGTTGTCTCTCTCTCTCATCCCTCTCCCATCACTTTGTTACTCTCTCTTCCCTTGCTCAATTAGATTTGTGGTTTTTTTTCGTCTATTAAGGGGCTGCTTTTTGGCGAAAAAACAAACCACAGATTTAAGAATATACAACATGGGGAGAATAGGGACCAATAGGGCATGTGTTTTTTTTCCACTCTTGGATGAAAAAAAAACCCTATCCAATTGGTTCCTATTCTCGAATTTGTGGTTTGTTTTTTCACGAAAAAGGGGTTGCTGTCAGCCCCTTATTAGGCAAAGAAAACCCACAAATCCAGTTGGGTGAAAAGTTACTCTCGCAAGGAATGGATTGTCAAAAAAAATTCGCCTGGTAAGGGGCTGCCAATGACCCCTTTTTGGCAAGAAAAAATTACACACATCACATGTCCTCTCTCTCATCACCCTTTTTCTCTCTCCCCCATTATCTCAACTAATTAACAAATATTTACCTAATTAAATTTACAAGCGAAAGAGAGATATAATATTCTAAATAGTAGATCTTTACACGCCTAGAAGCATCATACAATACAAAGTAGAAGCTCATACACACTCGTTCAAATCTCACTTTATTGCTTAAAAAACACACTCATTCAAACATTGCTTTATTCATGTTCTCTCTCTCTCTCTCTCTCTCTCTCTCTCTCTCTCTCTCTCTCTCTCTCTCTCTCTCTCTCTCTCTCTCTCTCATCACTTTGTTACTCTCTCTTTTCCCATCACTTTATTACTCTTGCTTCCCTCACCCAACTAGATTTGTAGTTTTCTTTCCTCCCATTAAGGGGATGCCGGCAACACCTAATTGGCGAAAAAACTAACCACAGATCTGAGAATATATAACATGAGGGGAATAGAAAAAAACATGTACCCTATTGGTCCCTATTCTCTCTTTTCCCATCACTTTATTACTCTCGCTTCCCTCACCCAACTAGATTTGTGGTTTTCTTTCTGCCCATTAAGGGGATGTCGGCGACACCTTATTGGCGAAAAAACTAACCACAGATCTGAGAATATATAACATGAGGGGAATAGAAAAAAAACATGTACCCTATTGGTCCCTATTCTCCCCATGCTGTATATTCTCGGATATTTGGTTTGTTTTCTCACCTAAAAGGGGTCGCCAGTAACCCCTTATTAGGTGAAGAAAAGCTCGTATCCTATTGGTCATTATTCTCCTCATGCTATATATTCTCGGATTTGTGGTTTGTTTTTTTGCCAAAAAGACATCGTCGATAGCCCCTTATTAGGCGAAGAAAACCCATAAATCGAGTTGGGCAAAAAGTTACTGTCGCAAGGAATAGGTCCCCATTACTTAGTTTATTTTAATAAACAATGTGCGTATACATTCCAAAGAAAATTGATTTATGTTGCACATTTTTAAAAGCTAGCTCTAATTATGAATCTTGCTCTACTTATGAAGATAATTGTTATTATTAATGAGGTATTATATGCTAGTTTATGGAAGAAAGACTTGGGAAACCCTCCCAAGACTAGCTTATTAAAACTATATTTATAGTATAGAACAACAAAAAGAACTAGCCTAGTGACAGTCACTTGGCAGTTAAGTGCACTTGGGTGACGACACTATCGGGATGGGTGACCTCCTATGAAGATTTTCCTACAAGCTAGTGAGATCTCCTCACGTGCTGCCAACAGCACCAACAAAGCCTTTGTAGTCCATTGCCAAGTATGCCAAGGCCAAGATGCTAAGGTCTATGCCTTGGTCACCGCCTTAGTCGCCGCCTTCTTGGAGTGACGCTTGCTACTCGGCGATATCAGAGGGGATTTGTTGGGGGAAGGGCAAAGAGGACTTGTGGATTGGCGCCTTGGAGTGACGCCCACCTGATGACACCGAAGGAATTTGTTGGGGGAGGGGGCAAAGAGGACTTGTGGGTTGGCGCCTTGGAGTGATGCCCACTCGACGACATCGGAGGGGATTTGTTTAGGGGGGAGCTAATAGGACTTGTGGGTTGGAGCCTTGGAGTGATGCTCGCTCGACGACATCGGAGGGGATTTGTTTGGGGGGGGGGGGCAAAGAGGACTTGTGGGTTGGTTGGGACGTTGGTTAAGGGGGATGTCAGTGCCCCCTTCCTAGCATATTTGTGGGTTGGTTGGGAGGGAGGGGAGGGGAGGGGGGCGCTTACCTGTGCCACGTCCACCCACCTATCGCACTCCGTCTATCCTCGCCAACGTTTGTCTGTCCGCGCATTCTCTCTCTCTCTGGGTGGGTAGGTGGGTGGGTTTAGGGTTTAAGGTATGAGAGAGAGTGTGTGTGTGGGCTAGGATGGCTGATGAGAGAGAGTGCATGTGGATTGGGATCATTTTGTCGCCAAAGAAGGGGTCACCGAGACAGCCCAATATTTGGTGTAGAAAAATATGACTAGCACCCCCCCTTTTCTCACATCTCTCTCTTCGTATGGCACATGTCTCCCAGTCTTCCTTTCTCCATCTCTCTTTCTCTCTCTTTGACATGCGTTTAATGCCCCACTATGTCAAAGTGGTTATATAAGGCCACACACCCCCTATGACACAACGCCTCCCCCTCCCTCAAGTTGTGGATTATTTTCTTAATCTTGTAGGTATGTTCACCTCTCCCTCCCTCCCTCCCTCCCTCACTCTCCTCCTTCTCCTCCTCCTCCTCCTCCTCCCCCTCACTCTATCGATCACCCCCGATCTCTCTCCTAGGCTCCCTCTTGGTGCGCTCCAACCCCCCCTCTCCCCTCTCTCTCCGTGGCACCCACATCCACTCACACACACACACTCTCTCTCTATCTCCCTCTTTTGCTCTCTCCCTCTCCCACATAAATCTTAATATCCTCACACACACACACACACACACACACACACACACATGCCAAATACTTTATATATATAGCACTCGTGCACACACACATTCATGTATACTCTCTATCTCCCTCCCTCCCTCCCTCTCTCTTTCTCTCATGCACACACTTTATATATCCTCCTCTCTCTCTCCCTCTCTTGTATATGACATACACCCCCACACTAAGTCTTTCAATGACGCCCATATCTAGCATGAGTATTTGTACATATGTAGATAGCTTTGGAAATGGATCCAACATCCAGTGCTACACCAAATACCGAGGTTCGCATATATGTATCGTCCCTCTCTGCCAAACCTATAATGCACTACACAAGTAGTCGGTTCCTGATGTTGAAGAAGGAAGATATTTGCAATAGTAATGGCTATTGTGTTATTGCTATCACCCATGCAAATGACTAAATACAAAGCACGTTGGTCCATTTATAACAATGAACATGAGGCTATCTAGGTATATGTTCTAGATATCTTGGTCTCGCAAGATTATCTTATCGAACAAGGAAATGGGCCTACATTGCAGCCTTCCCCCACCATAGACCTTACCCAGAGCCCTTGTAGCATTGAGAAAACAACAATCACCGTGGAAGCCTCACCACCCCCCTTGGACATTAAGAAAAACAAAACCATCCCTATTACACTTGATGTGGAAGAGGAGGGGATGCGACAATCCTCTTATGTTGTAAGTGTGGTTGAGTACATAATGTCTTCGGGGTGTTGACATTGAGTCTTACATCATTTGCTTTAGAAAACGAGCACTATAGAGAGAGTGGAGGAGATCCTAGTTTTCTATGATGGCAATGTGGTGTCTGAGCTTCCACCAATAGTAGACAATATGTGTCCAATGAAGGGTATGGAGCAAAAGTATGATGGCCATTGCTGGACAAAGCCCACATCAACATCGATGGCATTCCTTGGTACTATTCGCCAAAGCAAATGTATCGGAGAGCTAGAGTGTCCCAATAGAGATTGTATTGGTAGGCTGATTTTTAGCTCCCCAAACAAGGTGGCATGGATAGGTGCAAGATTCTTCATTCACTTCACTATCATTAAAGTGATTCCAGAGTTGCATGACATGATTCTAGTACCCTATCACAAGTAAATCACACTAATCAAGTCCAAGTGCATGCCATGCGGGTAAACTCAGTTCACCATACCGAATGTTGGAATGTCAGCTATTAGTCTTAGAAGCCTTGGATGCTTCTATTGTAAGAACCCCCCATCCTACTCTCCAAGTGCGAGTGTGTAGTGCATTATGTGACGTGAGCAAGGCCAATGTCAAGACTATTTATTCATTAAGGCACACATAACCATGAGATGCAAAGAGTCACATGTAGAGCTAATGTCAAAGAGGTGCGAAAGACCGTAGACGAAATGGTAAGAGACTTTAGTGTAGTTGGACCTTGACACCTGCAAATGACTGTGGCTAGAAGGCTAGTGATGGATGCCTTGGTTCGTGAGCAAGGTGTCCCCATGTCCGATACTAAACTCTCGACGATGCTCGAGGAACTCCAATCACTCACTTAGAGGAACATGTAACATATTATTCCATTCACAACACATTTCAAAATATCTTTAAAAGGCCATGCATATGAATATCAATATTTTGTGCATGTAGGTTCAAACACATGGTCCGTGTAGCACGTGTTGAGAGTGATCAAGGAATGGAATCTCATCTTCTAAAGTTAAAGCAACATTGTGCATATAGATTTTTCCATGGTCTATTTCCTGGGCAAGCCATTGACAATGATAGTAGGTACTTTATATTCAAAATGTCGACAATTGGGCCAGCCTCAAGGATTGACTTAGTGAATTGTATGCGAAGGAATGACACTGGGGACCTATGCAATAATTGGGCATGCTTTGACCACATGCATCACATTAATGATTGGACTACCATGGCAGCAAATGTGTATGACCCAAGGTAGTTTCTCTTACCTAATTCTACCATCACAACACAAACTTAAGCAACATAGTTCTCCTTACTCTCCCATTCCTTTCTTGTGTTTCTGTATTGTACAAGAGTTGATGACTTTGACAATATGTGAGATGAAAGAAGAGGATACAGATGCACAAGATCTTTTTTGGACAAAGATGAATGAGGTGATGGAGAAGTGTGGACACCCAAGCACTAATTTTTGAGGATTCATGGTGGACGAGGCAGCTACCAATTGGAGGGCCATTCGCACAATGTTCAATGGTGGTCTAGACAACGTAATGCAAGGAAGGAAAGATCAAGGTTCCACAAGTATAACCGTAGAAGAAATCCACATGTTGGAGAGTGGTGGGTTTGTTTTACAAAAGGCCGCACAAGAGGCAGATGTTAACGAGGGCTCGTGTAGATATCAAAGAGGTGTTTCACAGGCTACAAGGAAAAGGACTCTAGATGCAATTGTGAAGGGCCACACAATGGTGAAGGCCTTGAAGCATGAGGTTTTCAAACTAGAGACAACTAACTCAAGTGTCATGCATGAGTGTTATGATGTGCACATTGCAAAGAATGCAACATGTAATTGCCAGGATTTCATGGACTGTGCCGTAGAAGAAAAAGCGTATTTGGCATGCAAGCACCTCTACTATGTGTACCTTCGAGTGTTTGGGATGGATGCAAATGCCAACATGTTTATACACCAACCCACACTCATTGAAGAAAACTTGCACATTGTATTTAAAGTAGAAGAACTTTTCCAACACCACCTATATAGTGGCCAGCAATGCAATGCCAACACTACCTCTTAGCACAACCACATTTTATTTTGTTGAGAAGTCACCATTATCGAATCCATTTGGATGGCAAGCCTTTGGTGAACTTGTCTCTCTTAATTTGACAAGAAAAAGCATGTTTCCTAGAGTTAACACAATATAAATGTACATTTGGATTGCTTGTATGAATTGTCTTGTATCATATTTGTTGGGGAGAGGAAGGGAAGGGAGAGAGAGGGGGAGCGGAGGGAGCTATCAGTCATTGAAATTAAAGTTCCAAAAACATCGAGTGGCTACCCAAGCATTCACATTATGAGAGAGAGAGAGAGAGAGAGAGAGAGAGAGAGAGAGAGAGAGAGAGAGAGAGAGAGAGAGAGAGAGAGAGAGAGAGAGAGAGAGAGAGAGAGAGAGAGAGAGAGAGAGGTGTTTAGGATTTAAGAGAAGCGTTTGTTACAACACATGCCATAATCTGATGTAAGGTGTTATGATACAATGTGGACAGATTGCATGCATGAGAGAGAGAAAGTGAGAGAGGGAGGGAGATAAACATAGAGAGTGAGTGAGTGACTAATATATATGTGTGTGTATGTGTGTGTGTGTGTGTGTGTGTGTGTGAGGCAGAGAGAGAATATAGAGTGAGAGGAAGAAATTGCATGTACAACCCTAAACTGAGAGAGAGTAAAGACATGGAGTAATTCTTGAGAGAGAGAGAGAGAGAGAGAGAGAGAGAGAGAGGTATGGGCCGTGGTGTTCCATTCTTCTGGGGTGATAGCATGAATGAATCCACATTACGTGCAAGAGAGAGAGAGAAATCATTTACATGAGATGGAGTGCTATTTGATTGAGTGTGCTAGAAAGAGAATATACACACAGAGGGAGAAAAACAAGAGAGAGAGAGAGAGAGAGAGAGAGAGAGAGAGAGAGAGAGAGAGAGAGAGTGTGTGTGTGTGTGTGTGTGTATGCGAGTGAGTGAAGGTAGTGGTGGCAATCATGGAGATGGTGGGGATAACGGTACCTGTGGTGGAGGTGGCAACAGTATTGGCGACAGCTGCAGAGATGGTGGTAGTGGTGGTGGAGGTAGCGTGGTGGTGGTGGCAGTAGTGGCGGCAACATCGATGGCAGTGGTGGTGGAGGAAGTTGTTGTGGTAGTGGTAGTGGAGGTCAAAAAAATCAAGGGGTGGAATAAGTGGACTATGTGGAACAAGAAATGGAGATTGCCTAGAGAAGCTCGCTCAATATCTTGCTTCTCACATGCACTCTTTGCACACTTGAAGATCTCTAGATATAGTCTATTGCTAACTGTAGATGGCTTACAAACCTCTACCACACTGTTTATACCAAGTACTTATAGTACTTGTCTGAAATTGGTTTTTATGGTGAAAATTTGGATTGAAATAGAAGGAAAAATGGACCAAAGACCAATGCTCTAATATCACTTGTTAAGAAATGAACTAGAGAGAGAGAAAGAGGAGAGAGAAGATTACTAAAGAGACAGAAGAAGTGCAGAAGTGAGAGAAAGAGAGTGACAAGGAGAGAGAAAAACTAGAATAGGAGAGAGAAAAGCAAGAAAGACAAAGAAGCCATTGAAGATGAGAGTAAGGTAATGAGAATAAGGACAATAATGTATTAATGTGTCAAAAGATGAGAAAAATTACATGTTCCCTCCTTTTATGCCAATGTTAGTGTGACATGGCATCAATATTATTTACACATTAAATCCTTATTCTTCCCATCTTCTTATACTAACAGGGGGTGTGGTGGTGGTGGTAGTAGAGAGAGAGAGAGAGAGAGAGAGAGAGAGAGAGAGAGAGAGATTTTCCTATGAGAGAGAAAGGATACCTGAGAGCTAGAGAGAGCTTCCATCAATACTCCTATATGCCCATGCTCCCACACTGTATTCACACTTCCACCCTCTCCAATATTTGAGAGAGAGAGAGAGCTCTACAAACCATGGCCACCTGCATGCCCTACAATCTAGCAATTCAAAAAGTTTCTTATGTTTGATGTTGGTCAAGCCTATTGTGCCTATGATCCAACCAAATCCTAGCAAGGTCATAAATAAAAAATATAATGCGTAGCCCATAATATATATCATAGCCAAATGAGGCCATAGCGACGGCAATTAGCAATGACAAATAGCGATGTCACTATTTGTGTTGCTATTAGCGACGCAAATAGCGACAGTACCTAGAGGGAAAAAACGCGGGCCGAAACCCGAACGTATCATTTTTTGTGCATTCATGAAAGAGAGAGCAAAAGGGAGAGCGACCATCTTGATGAGAGGGAGAGAAAGAGAGAAAGAAGGCTTCTCACTGCCACCGCCGCCACCACCCCCGTTCATGAAGAAGAGGAGGAGGTGTACGGAGGGCGAAGAGGAGCCGCTGTCATGAAGAGAAGCCACCAAACCCTTCTTCGAGCCATGGTGAGTGTGTTGTCCATTCTTGCTTTGCTTTTGTGTTTTCTCTCTCTCTTTTACTTGTTTTTGGTATAACTCGTGTGCATTGAGAGACGGAGAGGAAATGAGAGAGAAAGAGAGGGAGAGGGAGGGAGAGGAAATGAGAGGGGAGGGAGAGGAAATGAGAGAGAAAGAGAGGGAGAGGGAGAGGGAGAGGGAGGGAGAGAGAAAGAGAGAGGGAGGGAGAGGAAAAGAGAGAAAAAAACATTAAACATAATAGGGAAAGAGAGAAAGAGAGGGAGAGGGTGAGGGAGGGGGAGGGGGAGGGGAAGGGAGAAGAAACGAGAGAGGGAGAGGAAGAGAGCAAAAGCAAATGAGAGAGGGAGACGAGAGAGAAAAAAAATGAGAGAAGGAGAGAAGAGAGAAAAAGAGAGAAAATATATTAAATATAATAGGGAAAGAGAGAAAGAGAGGGAGAGAGTGAGGGTGAGGGTGAGGGAGGGAGAGGAGATGAGAGAGGGAGAGGAAGAGAGAAAAGGAAATGAGAGAGGGAGAGAAGAGAGAAAAAGAGAGGGTGAGGGTGAGGGTGAGGGAGGGAGAAGAAATGAGAGAGGAAGAGGAAGAGAGCAAAAGGAAATGAGAGAGGGAGAGGAGAGAGAAAAAAATGAGAGAAGGAGAGGAGAGAGAAAAAGAGAGAAAAGATGTTAAACATAATAGGAAAAGAGAGAAAGAGAGGGTGAGGGTGAGAGTGAGGGAGAGAGAAAGAGAGAAAGAGAGGGAGAAGAAATGAGAGAGGAAGAGGAAGAGAGCAAAAGGAAATGAGAGAGGGAGAGGAGAGAGAAAAAATGAGAGAAGGAGAGGAGAGAGAAAAAGAGAGAAAAACCATTAAACCTAATAGGGAAAGAGAGAAAGAGAGGGTGAGGGTGAGGGAAGGAGAGGAAATGAGAGAGGGAGAGAAAGAGAGAACAAAAATGAGAGAGGAAGAGGAGAAAGAAAAACATAGAAAAAATATTAAACCTAACAGGGAAAGAAAGAAAGAGAGGGAGAGGGTGAGGCAGGGAGAGCGAGTGAGAGAGGGAGAGGAAAAGAGAAAAGAAAATGAGAGAGAGAGAGAGAGGAGAGAGAAAAAAAATTAAACATAATAGGGAAAGAGAGAAAGAGAGGGAGAGGGTGAGGGAGGGAGAGGAAATGAGAGAGGGAGAGAAAGAGAGAAAAAAATGAGAGAAAGAGAAAAAAAATGAGAGGGAGAGGAGAGAGAAAAAGAGAGAAAAAACATTAAACTTGATAGGGAAAGAGAGAAAGAGAGAAAAGGAAATGAGAGAGGGAGAGGAGATAGAAAAAATGAGAGAGGGAGAGGAGAGAGAAAATACACTAAACATAATAGGGAAAGTAGTCGTAGTCATGGTCGTGGTCGTGGTCATGGTCGTGGTTGTAGTCGTAGTCGTAGTCGTGGTCATGGTCATCGTAGTCGTGGTCGTGGTCGTGGTCATGGTCATGGTCATCGTAGTCATAGTCGTGGTCGTGGTCATAGTCGTGGTCGTGGTCGTGGTCATGGTCGTGGTCGTAGTCGTGGCCGTGGTGGTTATAGTCGTAGTCGTAGTCGTAGTCCTGATCATGGTCGTGATCGTGGTTGTGGTTGTAGTCATGGTTGTGGTCGTGATCATCGTAATCGGAGTCATAGTCATAGTTGTAGTTGTGGTCGTGGTCATGGTCATGGTCGTGGTCGTGGTTGTAGTAATGGTCTTGGTCTTGGTCTTGGTCTTGGTCGTGGTCATGGTCGTGGTCGTGGTCGTGATCTTCATCATAGTCGTAGTCGTGATCGTTAAAGAAAATGAGAGAGGGGGAGGAAGAGAAAAAGAAGAAGGAATGAGAGAGAGGGAATAAACATACAACATAATAAAGAAAGAGAGAGAGAGAGAGAGAGAGATGGAAGGAGAGGAGATAATGAATGGATAAAAAACAAAGAGAGAGTGGTGGCGAGATCCGGTGCAACACCACGAGACGGGAAACACTCCGACATATATATGTTAATATGTGGGTGGGTGGGTGGAGACTTTATATACGTTAATTTTTGCTAAGTTACAAGGGAAGAAATCCCTTCTCAAACAATTTTTGCTGAGTTTCAATCTAAGATCATTGATCAGGCGATTGCAAATTTTTAGTAAACGGTAAGAAAAGTTAATATCAATCATGCATTGTACTCGCAAGCTAATTGAATACCATATACAAGAAGATTGGGTGTGGTTGGCAAATTTTCTATCTAGGGAGGTGACATCTCGTCCCAAGGAGGAGTGCACCCTTTGTGGCCAATTAGAAGAGTTCGTGGGCGTGCGATGGATGGAGTGCCTGAGCCAATCCACCACTTGGAAGGTACTACCCAATCTATACCTTCAATACCAGAGGAGATAGGCAGCCATCTGCATTGATTCCCATGGATGTCGAGACTTCTGATATGCTTAGAGAGGAAGCATCCATACCATTATATGATGGGTGCCGAGTATCTTGCCTGAAGACACTGCTTGCACTTCTAAGTGTGCAAGCAAAATACGGGTGGAGCAATATGAGTGTGACCGAGTTGTTTAGGTACCTTGTATGTATGCTTCGTTGATTTCTTTTCGACACTATCATTAAAAACATTTGTGCTTTTTCAAGGTGTTTTATGATTTTTTAAGGTTATTAAAATATCATATATTACCACATACAAATACCATGCCTGAGTCTCGTGATGATGCATGACGTGTTTTACGAAAGCTTGGCATGGACTACAACAGCATCCATGCATGTATCAATGATTGCATACTGTTTGGAGGAGAATACGAGACTATGGAGACATGTCCAAAGTGTGGTGCTCACAGGTATCGACAGGACTTGCAAGGGGAAACCATCCCTTAAAAAGTTCTTAGACACTTTTCACTTATCCCCCGCATAAACCACATGTTTTGTATGCCCGGCATGGCGAGCTTGACAACATGGCATGCGCAGAATAGGTCCACACATGGAGTTTAACGAATATCAGCAGATTCACGTGCATGGATCCACATTGACTCTATGTTTCCAAGCTTTGCCAGAGAGCCAAGTGGAGGCCACCGAAAGCTTGGAGCATGTATACGAGCCAACATCGGCTAACAATGATGGAAATACAGGAGTCCAATAATTCTTTGAGAATGAGGTGGACTCATCCTTGTGTGGTGACATGTCTATCGACCTTCCAGTGTATGCGAAATTGTGTCAGGAGATTGATATGGGACCATAGGATACTTCATACTTGGAGCATCCACTTACTCAATTCGTTGACTAATCGCTTATAAGGGTACATAAGATATGCATTTTAAGTGAGATCTTTTTTTAGGATTTATATTATCGTGCTTTGTATGATTTAAATTGATTATGCTAACATCATTTTTTGTTTGTGCAAGTGACCTTTTCAGGATGAGTCGAGGGATGAGCGATGAGGAGTTACAGGATATCTTCATGCGCATGTCTCTAGATCAGATGGTGAGATTCAGAGACATGGCGGACCAGGAGCTGTCTCGGACATCGTCAGGCCGCTCTACTAGATCTACTTCGACGTGATCAGATGCTTCAGCTTCGAGCAGACGAGGTCGACGCTCCAGACTTGGGCCAGAGGGAGGGAGTGCATTAGGGTCAAGGGGATGCTGTGGAGATATAGAGGTAGTGAGCCCGCGGTCGACATGGGATATAGGTGCGACTCCTGGCTCTCGTGGCGGTTCCAAGGAGCGTGGCTAGGTGGTTGCTGTGGAGGCACGGACGCGGTGTCTCTGTCTCGTTGTTCTGCTGGAGACGCGTCACCTCCAGGATTTGTCACACCTGTGGGGACGTCTACTCCAGTTACTCTGAGTTTTGCTCAGTCGTCTATAGGTGGCACACCTATGGGTGCTACACCGATAAATACTACCCCGATTGGTACACCGGATGTACAGGGTCTCCTATATATGCCCAGGAGCGTGGATGCAGGTGGGAGAGGACCCATCTTAGGCATACCTTAGAGGGATATGCCTATCTTATTGATGGTAGGTTAGGAGCCATCATCATGAATGATGAGGGGAGGAGGATGATGGCTCGCATGAGAGAGTTGTGCCAACAAGTTTTTCAGCACAATGTCTTAGATAATTGGAAAAACATACCGGAGGGGAGCAAGGACTACATAGTAGCATTCTTGCATGAGGAGTTTCCGGTTCCAGCCACAGCAAATAGATTTTCTATGGGTTGGATGATGGACTACATACATGCATATATATCACACAGACGATCCGATGCACCAAGGCACTCAAGAGTGGGGCTGCAAAGCCTGAGTGGCTAAACGTGGACGACTGGCGCCGACTGAGGGAGGAGGCTACAGATTCTCCAGGACGTTGGAGTTAGCAGCGCGAGGCGATGAGGGCACAACTAGAGGCCAGAGTGGTCCATCACCTTGGGAGTGGCGGCCACAGGACATATCTGGAGGACTTTGTAAGTTTTTCTTTTGTTTTGCTTGCTTATTTTTTTGCAATATCCTTTGTACTGACAATCATGTCTCTAACAGTTAGTATTTTGTTTTCTTTGCAGCACTCCATTACAAATTGCGATTTGACCGGCCTTGAGACTCGATATGCAGAGAGGCACGGTCTCACTGCATTGATCGACCGATCAGTGTTATGATTTATGTACACTTTGTTTTTGTTTACACGAGCATTATACACAGTGCAGAAACTATTTTGTATGGCCCAAATAAAGCACATAGTGCTATATGTGGTAGGGCAGCTTGATGCCCTGCCACAAATTTTTTTCCCCCTATTACTATCGCTATTAGCGTCACAAATTTACCTGCACGCGTCGTTATTTGCGTCGAAGGGCATCATTATCAACGTCGCTATTGCATAAATCAGCGTCGCAATGATACCGACGCAAATAGCGACGCTGATACCGATTGTTTTATGGCGTTGCCAATAATGATACTTTTTGCGACGACGGGGGCAAATTTTGTTATTTGCATTTTCATCGCTTTTAATGTCGGTATAAGGCTTATATCTTGTAGTGTTCATGATGTCCCTGTGAGCAATTCATATGAGCTTCATTCTTTGCTACTTGGGAGGGTAGCCCTCCATACTCTATCGTGTCCTTATGAGCAACAACTTGGATGGGAGAGAGTAAGCAAGAGATGGAGGGGGAGAGATAGAAAGGGGGGACGGGGCCATTAGAAGTATAACTGGAGAGAAAGATAGAGAGGTGTGGGGAAGCGGGGGAGTGTAGGCCTACCACGTAGCAAGCCATGCATTGAATGGCCTGCCATGTGGCAGGCCTACACTCCCCCACTCCCTCGCATATGTGTCATCTCTGTCCTCCGCTTCCCTACTCCCCCACTTGGTGTCATTTCCTAATCCCCAGTCCCCCACTAATTATTAATTATTATTTATTAAATAACAATAAAGGTTTTTTGCATCATTATTTTTATATAAATATCGATATAGATGTAAATACATTTCTGTGTAGGTTAGACATGAGTGTAGATAGTCTTTCAATTAATTATTATATATCGTTACAATTTGCACTTCTTTCATCATTGTTTTTATGGGCAAATACTTATGAAAATAATTATTAAAATTTATTTGTGACAGATAATATAGATCATTAATTTAGAATGCACATTTTATTAATAATGTGGTAGATATATCTATAAACTTATTTATATATTCATGTTAGACTATGCGTGTTCTTTTAAAAAATATTTTGGTAGATACATTTATTATTTAATGTATTTATACATGTTGGATTATGTGCATTTAAATTTATTAATTGATGAATTTAAAGAAACTATATAGATTAATACTTGATAAAGCTTATGTAAGTTTATGTTATAGTTTCACTTCATTTATATTACATTGAAATAATTATGTTCACATTGTTAAGAGTGACATAAAGCGTGATTAATTGTGATAAAAGTTTGGGTTAGTGCAATGTTCCTATGTTTTTATGTAGAAGTTCCAATGATAATATAAAAATATTGATGTTGTAGTTGGAATATTATTTTTTTAAAAAAATATTTATGAGTTGTAGATGATATTTTCTTTCTATTTAAAAGTATTAATAAATATTTTTGTATTGTCATTGGATGTTTGTGTGGATTTTTAAAAAATTATTGCTTGCAATGTTGTAGATTGCATGATGTTATGTTTTATTTGAAAGAGGAGCCTAGCATGTTACATGTTTATATGAATGGATTAATCTTTTGTGGTTATTACATCAAATTTTTATATGTGCAATGTTATATTTCCCTCCCATTTCTTTTTATCAAACGATGCTTGGTTGCATGTTTATATGGATACACTAATCTATATTCCTTATTGCATCAACTTTTTGTATGTCACATTAAAAAGTTTAATTTTATGTTTCCCTCCCATTTATTTCATAATGATTACTTTACCACTATATTTCTTTAAATATATGATGCATTAACTCTCTCTCTCTCTCTCTCTCTCTCTCTCTCTCTCTCTCTCTCTCTCTCTCTCTCTCTCTCTCTCTCTCTCTCTCTCTCTCTCTCTCTCTCTCTTTGTAGGTGTGCGCATGTGCACATGCATGCATGCACATGCACACATGCGTGTGTGCATGCACACACACACACACACATGTGTATATCATGTCTTTTTTAGTTTCCTTATGTTCAAATACTTATTTTACTTTCCATGTGCATTTGTAGTTATGGAAAATGTTGGATGTTTTGGTGCTAAAGATGTTAATAGTGTATAATGGAGCTTGCATGATCTGAGAAAGCATGCCAAAATGCATGTAGGATTTTGAAAGCCTGCAAAGAAGGGACTATCAAAAAGTGACACTATCGAGCTAGGTGTGTTTCTTATGGGGATAAGAGGTACCTCAACTATTTGCAGCACTGAAATCTCTTGAAAAAACGTATAAATCCTTGGCTAAGGACTATGGATCTTGAATGCTTATGTGGATAGCATATTTATGGACTATGGATCTTGAATGCTTATGTGGATAGCATATTTATGGACTATGGATCTTGAATGCTTATGTGGAGAGCATATTTAATATGTGATCTTTGGAAGCCAAGTGAGAGATGAAACCCCTATGGACCACACTAGTACTGAAATGAATCGATTTGCGCAATCATGTTGGAGGATGTGTGGAAGGTCCTTTGGGGAGAGGACTCTTGTCAAGGGCCCACCACGTGTAGGAGTGGATACATAGTGCCTTTTACTCACCAAATTGAAAGAGGATGTGAGCAGTTTGCATGAGGAGGTGGCACCCTTTAAAATTTATATGCAGAGGTTTAAGGGCTTCTAGTTGTTGATGAGCCATAGATTATCTTGAGTGTACCTTGCTATATAGAGTTTGTGGCATGAAGTGATTTGGAAAGTAAAATAATTGCAATCTATACTATCTCTTATTTTACAATCTTGAGAACCTCCTACCGAACATGACAACTTTGCAATATGCTCAAAAAAGAGAAACAATAGAAAGATGAGTGAAAATTTGTCAAAATAAAAGAGGAGCCTAAAGGTGTTTTAAAAGTCTAAAAACGTAACAGTGCTAACGAGGACTCTAAAAACTTTTCAAAAACCTAAAAAATTTCAAAATATTCAACTATTTATTCAAATTCATATAAGAAATCTATCGAACAAAATATGAACTATAGTAAAAACATAGATACATTGATACAAGATGTATGAGTACATGTGGCCATGCAAGCCAGATGGCTAAAAAGGCCATTTCTTACCATTTGAGTGATACATTGATTTATTGACAATAAGATGGGAAAAATAGAGAGTTGAGACTAGATGACCAAAAAAGGGCATTTCTTACCATTTGAGTGGTGCATTTATTGATAGTAAGATGGGAAAAATACAAAGTTGTCAAAATAAGTCTAAGCCAACCACCAATAATGTTGACATCCATTAATCAATGACCTTGCTACTTCAAATTCCGCTTAAATAAGCATCACATATCTCTAGGAGATGGTGTTTGTTAGCTATTGCAAAGGTGAGATTTTAACTCATTTTGCATCTTTCAAATCCATTTGATTCTAATCTATTTGATTGATTTGATTCAACTACAATTCAGGGTGAGAAACAATGAAGGCTACTTTTGGAGAAGGCAGATTCATAACAAGCTGTAGTAGGTTGGTTACTATGCCTCTTCAATCATCTTACATGCTATCATACTATTGAATACAATAGCTAATAGTCAGTTGAGGTTATCCTGCAAAATCTCTTAGTCCTGTGAGAGCCACATACAAAAAACCGTTCATTTTTTAAAAAACCAAAACCTAGTTAGAATAATTTTACCAAGGACAAATATTATGCAACTCTACCTACCTTTGGAATTCTATTGGGGTTTTGCAATTTTTTTGACTTAAGTGACTGCTTTTTCCATGACACATAAATTTTGGGTAGGAGGAACAATATGTCTTCTAGCATGGCAACACTAAAACTTATTATTTCCTTAGGCTTCCCACAAGGCATGCTACATACCCAACTCGCAGAGTGCATGTGAATTCACCCTCGAGATCTCCCCTACCTTTGTGTGCATGCATGTGTGTGCGTGCTGCTTGCCATCACAATCCATTCTAAGTTGAGGTGTAAGAGAGTGCTAGAGTGTGTGGTGGCCAAGCGTCGGCCATCATAGGGAGCCTCATGGGACTATTTTCCTGCTATGAAATGGAGAGGCCATAAAATAGAGCCTCGTAGGAGTATTGCATTGTGAAATGACATATGACGGGATGCTAGTAATAGTAATAGTAGTAACAGTAGTAGCAATAGTAGTGAGACACACACACACACACACACACGAGGGGAGAGAGAGAGAGAGAGAGAGAGAGAGAGAGAGAGAGAGAGAGAGGATACCCCGAGAGCTAGAGAGAGCATCCCACTAGCACTCATGTTTGCCCACGCTCCCACACTATTTTTGCACTCCCACCCTATTCATGTTTGAAGGAAGGAGAGAGAGAGAGAGAGAGAGAGAGAGAGAGAGAGAGAGAGAGAGAGAGAGAGAGAGAGAGAGAGAGAGAGAGAGAGAGAGAGAGAGAGAGAGAGAGAGAGAGAGAGAGAGAGGTGCAGTGAAAGATGGGAGAAGAGAGAGATAAAGAGAGGGAGGGAGAGAGAGATAAAGAGAGGGAGGGAGAGAGAAAAAATAGAGAGAGAAACAAAGAAAAAGGAGTAGAGAGAGAGGGAATAGAAATAAAGATAGAGAGAAAGAAATAGAAACAAAGAGATAGAAGGGAGAGAAATAAAGATGCAAAGAGGGAGAGAAATAGAAATATAAAGAGGACAGAGAGAGAAATAAAAAATAAAGAGAGTGAGAAAAAATAAAAATAAATAAATAATAGATAAATAAAAATTAAAAATAGAGGAAGAGAAACAAAGAAAGAGGGGGGAAGCGAGAGAAATAGAAAAAGAGGGGGAGAGAAATAAAGAGAGATGGGAGGGAGAGAGAAATAAACATGTGAAGAAAGAGGGGGAGAGAAATAAAGATGCGAATAAAGAGAGGGTGTAGAAACAAAGAAGGAGAGAAAGAAATACAAACAAAGAGAGAGGGAGGTAGAGAGAGAAAGAAAGAGGAAGGGATGGGGGGTAGAGAAACAATGAGGTAGAGAGAAAGAGGGGGCAAGAGAGAAGGAGAGAGAGAAGTGTATTGTTTGCCATGATATAGAGAAAAAGGGTTAACGATGAGGGCCATGATGTTTGAGATTGAGAGACATATCTAAGTCAACATATCCCATATATGTGCACTCAATTCAAGCTTGCAATTTGACGAAAATGTTGATTATCCATAGACCACATGCAATGCTTCAACGAGTTTCAATTGAAAATCATCAATCAAGCGGTCTTGGACTTTGAGTCAATGGTGAGCAAATTGTGTATTATTCATACTTTGCAATCAAACTCTAGTTGAGATAAACTTCAATAATATTAAATGTGCCCTAGAAATATCCATAGGGAGGTGCCGGTCCATCTCAAGCAATGTACCTATTAGGGCCCATAAGAAGAGTTCGTGACCATACAGTGGAAAGAGTGCTTGAGTTTATGAACCCATTAAAGGGCGCTCCACTAACTATACTCTCGACACTAGAAGACATTGGGGACTATTTGGACCTTCCTCAAACGTTGGAGCTTGAGATGGAGGCTATGATTGATGCGTTACTACCCATGGATATAGGATCATCCAATCCATTAAGAGAGAAGGCCTCCATACCATTATACAATGGGTGCTAGGTATCTCACTTAAGGATCCTCCTTGCCTTCATATGTATACAAGTAAAGTACGGATGGAGCGATGCAATTGTGGCCGAGTTGTTCAAGTACATATTACACTCCTTTGTCTTGATGTACTAAATAAGAATAATTTTTTATTTCTTTAATTTTTTTTGGGGATTTTTTTCAAGCTACTAAAATATCACATACTACCATTTGGAAAAACGATGCCTAAGTCTCGTGATGATGTGACAAGTATTACGAAAGCTTGGCATGGATTATAATAGTATTCATGCATGTGTCAATGATTCTGTGCTCTTTCGAGGAGAATATGAGTCCATAGAAACGTATTTTAAGTGTGGTACTCACAAGTATCGCCAAGACATGTAAGAGCAAACCATCCCTTAGAAGGTCCTAAAACACTTTTCACTTATACCATGCATCCGCCACATATTTTGCACATCAGACATGGCAAGTTTGAGAACATGGCATGTGCAAAATAGGTCCATAGATCGAATCTAGTGAATACTAGTACTTGTGAGCATGGAGTCACATTGAATCCACCTTTCTAAGCTTTGCACGGTCGCCAAGGAATCTTTGGCTCAATCTTGTTATGGATGACATGAATCCATTTGGACTCCACTCAACTTCTTACAGTGTGTGAACAGTAGTCCTTCTCAACTACAACATTCCACTATGGCTTTCTATGAAGAAGGGACATCTAATTCTTAGCTTGCTCGTTCCTAGGTGCTACAAAGTCAAGAATATGGATATCTATCTCCATCCATTGATTGATGAGCTCAAGATTTTGTGGGAGGAGAAGATTACTATGGAAGACATAAGCAAGCACATTGGGGGGTGGTCTATTAACATATGATTAATATACAATCCATTTTAATATAAACCATGCCAGACTTTTTAGGATTTGACAAGTGCTCAGGTAGGTTTGCTTCTATTCTTGTTGTTGGCATCTCATATGGCTCATTTATGTTTGTGTTAACTAGATATAGATATTGTGATAGGCCTAGTCACATTATGTTACCATGCATGTCCATTGTATGGACCAAAATTGGACTCTCGAAGGTAGGAGAGCATGAAGAAGATGGTCTATAGGCAGAGAGGCATGCTGTATTCTTGCTAGAGAGCCATGATTTGGGAGCGGGATTCCTTGGATGACCTCCGCCATGAATGAATGTCTAAAGCAAGTATGAGTGGAAGTTGGTCAACGAAGAGTTGCTTTCAAGTAGAATGTGACAGTTTTTAGTTTTCTATGAGTTGCCATATTGGACCCATTTACATTTTCAAGATTGTTATTGGCAACTTGATGTGGGACCATGTCATGGGAAAGTGAGACACTTTAGGGGCACGAATGGATTTAAAGGAGGTAGGGAAGATGGAGGCGCTTTGGCCACAAACAAGCTTTGATTATCGTGTGCAACTACCTTGTGCTCCTTGGATCCTATATAATAAATAGGAGTGCATGGTGAGGCAAATGATCAAATCTCTTAGGTACTCATTTTCTAAAGATGACCAACTAATAGAACTAAAATCCCATGATTGGCACAAGATATGCTAGGTTTGTCTTGGCCTTGGTAGTAAGTACATTGAGTACTTTATTACCTTGTGTCGATCTATAGTTTTTAATGCATTGAATTTTTGGTAGTTCATACTATCGATAGTGATTGTGGGGTGTCTCACTTCAAAGATATGTTTGGCGATTTATAAGTTATTGAATTTAATGCAATGGATCTCGTGGAAGAAGATCAAGACATCATCTGTTGGTAGTGGAGATAGTCTACAGTCTCTTTGAGAAGTACCTACCCATGAGTATGCTCACAATACAAACTCACATCTTGGTGCATCTCATGGATGAAGTGGAGATTGCAAGACCATTCCATACTAGATGGATATTCTTCTTGGAGTGCTTCATGAAAACCTTGAAATACTTTATGTAACAACGAGCTCATCCAGAGGGCAACATGGTTGAAGATTAGTTATATTGAAGACACTAGTGTATATTTCGGAGTGGCTACCAATGGTGAATTCAAATAATGGGATGTTGTGGATGCTAAAAGATGATGATTGACTAACACGAGATGCGGTGGTCGAAAATGAAATAGAGAAGAGGATGGATAGTACCATGGAGGAGAAAGTGAACCATTTTTGTATGTTGCAGTATGCATCCATGGAGAAATAGCTCTGTATATACAAGCAGGCTAGGAGAGAACGTGAGGCAACACGATTAGAATATCAATATAGTATATGCCAATGGCCTGTTTGGTATCCTAAGGGCATGGAGGAGATGCCACAGTTTATATCTATGAGATGGTCACATGATGCCTAGACAATAGCTTCAAGCCAAAGGGTGGAAGTCTCTAAAGAGGAGTGGAAGTTCTTGAGGGGGTGCAATCCGAAGGTAACCACATGCTAGCTTTGTTGTTGTATCTAGCAGCTGTATGTAATAGCTAACCTAGGCATTTTAATGTATAGTATAAACTCTATAGCACGGCATGGTCACACGGGCAACATTTTTGAGTTGAGGGGATTGAAAAATTATACTCAATTATTAATTGTGGGATCATGGAAAAGTTTGTGCAAGAAAGTAGATGATGGGCATGGATCCAAACATCATAGTGGATGAGATAAGAGTATTTGGCAACTTGCAAAGTGTTATTTTAGTATATTACCATAGCTTTTCCCTGATTATAGGAGTGGAAGTTCTTGAGGGGGTGCAATCTGAAGGTAACCACGTGCTAGCTTTGTTGTTGTATCTAGCAATTGTATGTAATAGCTAACCTAGGCACTTTACTGTATAGTATAAACTCTATAGCACGGCATGGTCACGCGAGCAACATTTTTGAGTTGAGGGGATTGAAAAATTATACTCAATGATTGATTGCGGGATCATGGAAAAGTTTGTGCAAGAAAGTAGATGACGAGCATGGATCCAAACATTATAGTGGATGAGATAAGAGTATTTGGCAACTTGCAAAGTGTTATTTTAGTATATTACCATAGCTTTTCCCTGATCATAGGAGTGGAAGTTCTTGAGGGGGTGCAATCCGAAGGTAACCACGTGCTGCTTTGTTGTTGTATCTAGCAATTGTATGAAATAGCTAGCCTAGGCATTTTAATGTATAGTATAAACTCTATAGCGCGGCATGGTCACATGAGCAACATTTTTGAGTTGAGGGGATTGAAAAATTATACTGAATGATTGATTGTGGGTTCATAGAAAAGTTTGTGCAAGAAAGTAGATGACGGGCATGGATCCACCAAACATTACAGTGGATGAGATAAGAGTATTTGGCAACTTGCAAAGTGTTTCTTTAGTATATTACCTTAGCTTTTCCCTGATCATATTCGATGTACAATGGTTTAAAGTAATATTAGAAGGAGTAGGGGCAACCATTCAATGAGGACTCTCTAGATTCTTGGAGGTAGACTCCAAGAAAATATGGAACAATCTGTGCAACATGTTTGTCTTGTCGGATCATTATGAACATGTGTGTGACATTTTTCTAAAATTTTTCCATAACACGAACTGACCACAAATGCTTTTTCATTCTTTGCAACAAGCTTTCATTTGATATTATTGAACATGTAATCTTCTCCCCAAACCCATGACAACCTTGTTTGTGGTATATTATGCCATCAACACCTCGAAACACTCGAGTGTATGATGAAAGCAGTGTTTCTAGTGTTACAAGGATAGTATGTAGGTAGAGGAGTTGCTATTGTAGGGAGTGGAGGACAAGGGGAGACTTGCAGTGTGCAGACGAGACAATCATGGGCAATCTAGGCAAAGAGTTTGGAGTACAAGAATACTTTGAGAATGAAGTAGACTCCTCTTTCTATGGGGATCAATTCATAGACCTTCCAATTTATGCTGAGCTATGCCAAGAGATTATCAAGGAGCCATAGGACCGGTTGTATTAACATATGCTTGTAAAATTTATTGATTATGCACTTTTGTCCATATTTTATCACATGTTGTTTAAACTAACATTCTTCTTTGCAAATATATATTATTGTGCTTCGCCTTCACCCTTATATTGATTGCGCTAATATATTTAATTTGGCTGTGTAGGTCAATATAGATGATCCATAAAGCAGGATGAGCCAAGGGATGATAGATGAAGAGCTACAGGAGATCTTTACATATATATCTCTGGATTAGATGGCGCACTTCAGAGATATGGTAGATCAAGAGTTGCCTTGATTGTGCTAACATATTTAATTAGACTTTGTAGGTAACTACAGATGACCGAGAGAGCAGGATGAGCCAGGGAATGATAGATGAGGAGCTGTAGGAGATCTTTGCATATATATCTTCGGATTAGATGGCGCACTTCACATATATGGCAGACGGGGAGTTATCTCAATTGTCGTTTGTATGTAGTTTATTCTACCTTGGCATGCTCTAATATGTCAATCTCTAGTAGGCAGAGTCAATACTCTAGGCTAGCCACAAAGAGAGGCTCAATGATGTCTCACTTAATTGGTGGAGGTGGTGGTTGTGGTGGAATCCTTGGAGAGCAGCATGTTTCCTCTCATCCTCTTTCTAGGGGTGGTTCTAGGGTTACTGTGGAGATACATATGTTGTGATCCCACAACCAGTTGCTACTTCTTGCTCCCGTACTAATTTTAGAGAGAGTGGCTCAAGTGCGTGCTATAAAGATACTAATGCAGTGTCACAATCCCATCTGTTGAGTAGAGGCTTATCACCTTAAGGATTTTCTACACTTATAGAGACATCTATGCTCCTAACTCTAGATTTTGCTCATCCATCCATGTGAGGTGTCTGCCAGCCTCATTCCAAGGCTCACCTTCTTGTAGTCCATCAATAGGTTTTTCAAATGATGCCGCTCGTTGCTCCCTTGGAACATCACAAGGTTTGTCACTTAGACCCCACTGAGTCTACATCGCAACGGAAGTGTTCCGACTGAACCCACTAGGATCGACCTAAATTTTCATGTTCCTAAAATTAGATGGGCCTCCTCACAGCTAGCTAGCATCAGTAATTTTGAGTTCCCACTTCCTACAGGATTACTCAAATTGAAGCAAACTTGCCATTGAACTTGGTTCAAAGAGAATGGGAGATAGAGGGGAGTGTAGTATGTCAACCCTCCTGCCCATAAGGCAAACTCCCATTCCAGTCCCCTAAAACAATGCAAGTTGGTTCTACCTAAAGACTAGTTGGCCAATTTATCATGTTTCTATTTCTATCACCGATTTAGAAAAGCTCATAGCTAACCGGGACCACCCTACCATTGGATGAACTTATCAGGGGTCACATCCACCTGCTTTTCTTTGATGATGGTATGATCTTTAGTTTTTTTAATTACCTATAGCACATTTATTGAAACATGTACAACCAACTTCCTTAGTTAGTTCATTAAATCACAGGTTCCTTCATGTAATTTATTTCACGGACACGCATCTAATTCAAACAACCCTTGAATAAAAAGTAAATTCATTTATTATATTGGAAGTTTATTACAATTCACATCTTTTCGATTCTATTAGAAGATATACAGAATTCCACGAGGGTATTCTGTCCACCAAGATTCCTTTCCTGTAACTAGTATTAGGGTTCCAAGATTCCATCTCGGGTCGCAAAGGGGCTCGTCAAATTCTAGGAGTAATGCGGAATATATGGCTAAAGCCCCCTTTGGCACCCACATTTCCTACTGCTTGAGGCTATCCCTACGAATAGAGACATTTCGCTACAGAGCTGGTCTAAGTTAGAAAAAATATTGCAACAATAATTTAATGAGATGATTTACAAGACCCTTAAATAGACATTCACTTTTCATAACAAGCATTAATCAATCTTAACCTTGTCATGTTGACAATATATCGAGTTATTTTATTATATCTCGAGTGAACATATAGTATTTTACTCATTTCGTGCAATATCCTCTTGCAAATATTTCCATCATGATCTTATGAATCATAATCTTGATTAATCTAGCTACAAATCATAAGTAGTAGTTAACAATTTATGCATGTATTAATATGCTCTCTAGATAAAATTGTCAATTCATGTAAGTCTAAAATATGAAAGCTAATATTTTATGCACTTAATTCTTATAATGATGCTGTCCATGTAATCTAACAAGTAGATCTTGTACCATTTAATGCAAAAGCTAACATTTTATGTAAAAACCATATTATTTTATGTGGCAATATGAAAAGAATAGCTTATTTTTGAAACGTGAATAACTTGGTTTGGCACAATGACATTGGAAATTTTGTCTTTGCTTGCACTTGCATTTGCCACACTTGATGTTCTATTGGTAGTGGCGACTCCTGCAATCTCAGGCATTCACGTATCTCTGGCAATACCCATTCTTTGATTGGTTGAAGTGATTCTCATGGTCTTTTCACCTTGTTGCTTTGGAGCCATCATTTGCAAGTGGATTCAAGAGATAAAGAAGGTGAAATGAATTTAGGATGGAAGAGCATAAGAGAAGATGACTTAGTCGAAGACCGAGATAGGGGGAGGTTGAGCTAAGTCTCTCCCTTGCAGCCTCTTAGGGTAACTCCTCTCTCTCTCTCTCTCTCTCTCTCTCTCTCTCTCTCTCTCTCTCTCTCTCTCTCTCTCTCTCTCTCTCTCTCTCTCTCTCTCTCTCTCTCTCTCTAGCTCCCTTTCATAGTCTCTTGAAGGAGTATCCTTCTACCTACCTCTCTCTACCTCCCTCTCACAACCTCTCGAGGTCTCCTTGTGCCTCCCTAAACTGAGTAGAGGGCATGCCTTTTTATAGGCTAAAGGGAGTGCAGATTGCCTCTCCCTTCCTCTCTCTTTCTGCCCTCTTTGGGCAAAGATAGCTCCTCCACTCAGAGTCGGGAGCTTGTTTCTCTTTTTATTTTATTATTTCATTTTATTTTTTTGAAGAACAAAAAAGGGGGATGTCGAGAGGCCGTCGCTGCCTATTTTGGAGGTAAATGAATACTTTTATGGTAAATGAGATTTTCTTTTAGCGATGGTGATGATGAATACAATGATGATAGTGATGATGACGATGTCGACGACAAAGAAGATGATGATGTTGATGATGACGATGATTAGGAGGGGGCGGCTTTTACGACGGTCGTCAGTTTGACAGCCACCCCCCCTTATTTATTTTCTAATCGTTAGTTCTTTTTTTCTTTAATGGTTGGTTAGTTTCTTAATCGTTATTTTATTAGTCATTAGTTAGTTAGCTATTTAGTAACTAATTTACTAGTTATTAACTTATATAACTTATTTACTAACTCTTAATTAACTTTACTAACGTATTAGCTACTAACCTTACTAATGTATAAGTTGACTAACTAACTAGCTAACCTTACTAACTTATAATTTGACTAGCTTTTGAACTAACCAACTAACTTTTATTGCATGGAAATATTACATCCTCCTCCCCTTAGAGAAATTGACATGTCCTAATCTCGAGAGAAATTGTGGGTATTGTTGATAAAGAACATTCTTATCTATCCATGTAGCATCTTCTTCAGGATAATCCTTCCATTGGACAAGGTATTCTCTAGGGGTTCTACTCCTCAAATTTCTCTCCCTTACGTCAATTACTCTATTAGTTTGTAGCTCAAGGACTCCTTGGCTAGGTATTATAACTTATTGATCATCAAGGATATGGTTAGGGTTAGCTATGTATGCTTTCAATAGGCTAACATGAAATACATTGTGGATTTTATATTCTCAAGGAGTTGTATCTTGTAAGTGCTTGGTCCTAAGCATTTGAGAACCTTCTAGGATCCACAATATCTTGGACTTAGCTTCTTAAATTCTCCTAAAGACAAAGAACTCTTCTTTGGATGGACATGGAGGAAGACCATGTCTCCTTCTTTGAAGATTCGTTCTATTCTTTTCAGATCAGCATATACCATTTGTTGATCCTTGGCAACTTGAATATCTTGTCTGATAATCTTGATTTGATCATCCATTTCTTCTAAAAATTTTCTCAAAGCTTCTACCCTTATAGTAGGGTTGGAAAAATTAAGTGGCATATGGCAATCTTGACCATATACTGCCTAAAATAAAGTCATCTGAATACTTCGATGATAGGAGGCATTATAAGCAAATTCCACTAAGTGTAGATACTGAATCCACCTTTTAGGTTTCTTGCTGCAATATGCATGCAGAATATCCTCAATTACTTGATTAACTCATTTTGTTTGCCCATCATGAAGGGGATGCAATGGCAGTGGAGAAGGAGAAGAGGAAGATGCGGGAGAGAAGAGTACACACTATGTAGGTGCTGTCACAAATGATATGACAGCCTTATTGCACTTTCATATTGTATATGAATAAAGAATGGGTGATATATGTACATGGATAAGCCTAGTGGCCTTTTACCCAAACAACCTCCCACTAAAAGGCCAATGGACCAAGGAGTGAAAAAACAAAGAAAAAGGAAAAGAGACAAGGTGAGGACTCATGACATCTCACCCAATGCCTAATCGAAAAGCGAGTTGTGCAATAAGTGGGAACCTCTGTGAAAGAAGAGTCAAGCATCCTCGAGTCCATGACATCTAGGAGATAAGCGATCCTGCAGTTCCATACAACGGAGCAATCCAAGAATGCTTCTCATGAAGCAAGCACAACTCATGAGTGCCAAGCTGTAATGCATAAGCATCAGAGTAGTGCATAGGATCAGCGTGGCGCATAGGAGACAACTGAGAGCACATAGACTCTCCAAAGTCAATCATAGGAGAAGGGCCAGCATCCCGAGCACATGTCAGACGGGGTCTCAAGATAGTATGCGGCCTCAACGAAGCAGAAGACTGACATATGGTTATAGCATCAACCATAAAGTGCACTGAACAAGACATAGGTCCATAAACTGCACAATGGACAAGATCTAGAGGATCATGCCTCTCGTGATCACCATGAGCCAAAGGGGCTCTACAAGGACCATAAGAATAATCAGGGCAAGTATCAAGATCTGCATGTGACATAGGAGGCAACAATGAGTCTGTGGTGCATATGGCCTAGGCGATAATGCCATAACAATGCATGTGGTATCCAGATAACTGCAACCATAGAATCTTCCACATGAGAGACATGCACTGGGTAATGAGAACCAACTCTAGAACCTTTGGCCAAAACCAAGCAACCATGACAGATCTTCCATGACCTATCCTGAAGAGAAATAGAGTAACCTGCATCATGCAACTGACGGATATACATCAAGCTCTTACTAAGCATAGGAACATGTAATACATCATGGAGCACAAGAGAAGTCCCATCAGGCAAAGCTAGGTGTATGTCCCCTATACCAACAATAGCATAAGTCTGCTCAAGTCCCAAATCAAAACATCTGTCAACCTCCCTATAAGAAGAGAACCATGCTCTATGAGGGGTAACATGACAAGATGCCATAGAGTCCAATAGCCAATTTGAGGCATAGGCCGTATCATTGAGCAAGAAAGTTGTAGGGAAACTAGATGACAAGAGTGCATACTCAAATGCATCATCATGGGTAACAACATGTACCTCACCACTAGTAACAGTGGTAACACCCATTGCATCCCCTGTATCTCTAACTCTTTGCTCATGTTGAGTCCGTCTCAGTCTCTGCTTCTCTCTAATCCATCTGAAACATTTTCTTTTAACATGCCCAAGCTTCCCACAATGGAAGCATACATCTATAGAAGAAGAAGAAGACGAAGCATTTGAAGCCTCATCAATAGGGTTATCCAAGACATCTGAAGATCTCAAGGAGTGGAGGGCTGTCCCAACAGAGGGAACCTACTCATCAAGACAACTGTCTGCAAGTAGATCAGTGGTAGAAGCATGTTGCCGCATGGACTCATCCATCTGTAATGGAAAAGGGAACATAGCGGTATCATGCAAAGATGCAGAAGCTCCCACATGAACAAACCTCGTAGGTAACTGCATGACATAGCCAACCACAGTAGCATAAAGCAAAAGACATCTATCATAAGAGCATATGGATTTCAGCCATAAAATGATCCCATAACCATACACATAAGCATAGCTCTATAGTACATGATGCCATCTGGGAAAAGCCAAGTCAAGCCAAGTTTGGCAAGAGGCAAAAAATCCTGCAAGAGTCAAGCTCTAGGAAAAGCCCAAGTATCTGTACAAGAACATCCAAATAAGTGTCTCTGTAAAGTACATGATAGTAGACAAAGTGCATAGTTGGGTAAGCATCAAGAGCAATTGCTCTCTGACCTATATGGACAAAAGCAACCCAACTAGCATAGAAGCTAGGCAACACAGAAGCAACAAAGCCATAACTGCTAAACCCAAGCATTGTCAAGAAGTCCAATGATCAAGGAGTAACCCACAAAGAACCAAGCATCAATGAGCAATGAAAGCTCAATAACCAACTGCCAAGACAATGGAGCAAGCACTGCTCAAACATGTATCTGCATCCAAGTAAATCCAAGATCCATAATTGGGGTATTAAGGGCCAAATAGCATCCAAGTTACATAAGTGATAAGCCGACCAAATGCAATTTTCTCCACAAAATTCTCAAATGCAAGTCGATTCAAGCCCAAACATCTGCCATACTGTAGCCAAACCCAAAAGCATCCACATCAAACATCAGTCCCATAATGGGTAGCACGAGGCATAAACCTTATCAAGTGAAATGCCAACTGCAAAGAAAATGACAGTGAACCAAGAATTGAGCTCTACTCTTTTCTCAAGAAGCATTTGGGAGCATAAACATCAAAGTGGCATCATCCAAATACATCAGCATATCATCCCGAGTAGTCAGGAGCACTCGTAGACCATAGGCATAACCAAACTAGAGGTAAAATAACATGTCAACTAAGGTAGCATAAATTTCAACCAACAATGAAGTGTTTGCATCCAAATCAAGGCTCAATAGCTCTCAAATAGCATATCCGGGTATAAACCATGATGACCAAGCATCAATACATCTAACAAGACACCTGAATGTCAACAAAGAGCACTATGCATAAGCCATCCCTGATAAAACCTTGTTGCCCAAACAATGTGCATCAATAAATCCCTGCATAAATTGAGCTATGGAAGCTCAAACCAAGTCCTAAAGCATCTCAAAACATTGGGCAAACATCCCCAAAGCATCTGGGCATCAAATACCAAGCCTTGGGAGAATCACATAAGCTAAGAGCATGACATTTTCTTACTATAAATCAACTCAGATCTGTCGCAAAAAATTTTGTGATCAGAATTTGGTAGATCTGACATCGCCATTGTGTCCGAAGCGTGCCAAAACCCTAAGTTAGATGGTGTGCAAGAAAGAGGAGGGTACTTGATTGAGCATCAAGGTAAGCTCACTATACCCCATAGGTAGGGAGAGCCCGTCGGCTATGTTAGAGGTAGCCATGGCTGCTCGGCTTGAAATGCTTGACCAATAAGCAGTCTGTAGGTCTCGAGGGTTGAGCAAGAGAGCTCCCTTCATTTTGTTCCATTGCTAAGACCGATGGATTCAAGCCTTGGTGCTGCGCGCTTCGAATCAAGCATGGATGTGGGGTTTCATCTCAAAATCGCTGCTTGAGAAAGATAGGAGATTTAGGCATTTTAATCTACAAAACAAGTATTTTGGGTTTCTGATGTGTAGATGAGTAGGTTGATTCAACCTATGCATTGTCTTGTGAATTTTGTTTGCATTTATGTAGGATAGGAGCAAAACAATGTGAGCACATAGTAGGGTTTTTGCTATTGTATAACAGACTGAAACATGAAAAAGAAGGGCAAAAAATGAAATCTTGTGTTAAATATTGGTAAGAGGGGCAAGATTAAGGTGAATGCAGACCTAGGCAGGATAATAAGAGGCCATGAGTGGCAAGGGAGACCTCATTTTGCGTTTGAGAGATTAAGGAGGGCTTGAGAGAGAGAGAGAGAGAGCGAGAGAGAGAGAGAGAGAGAGAGAGAGATCTGTTGATCATAGAGGAGATCACGCACTTTGATTCTAGTGTTTTCGATTGATCCAGGTACATAAGGATCTTCTTTATATGCCATTGATGTGATTTGGAAGGTATGACAAGGGGTCGTTGACGAGCGCTAGGAGAAATCGACCAGAGATCGTCGTGTTGCGCTTCGTCGCTTCACAATGACCAATGTATATCCTAGTCCAACTCCCAAAATCAAGTAGTTGGATTGTCTGATTGGGAGCATTGAACCATTCGACTTTAGGAGTCGGACTGCAATTTGAGTCCGATCGGACCACCGTCTAGTCAGACACTCTTTTAACAGTCAGACCCAGACCTCATGCCCAATTGGCCTGCCATCCAATCGAACAACCTTCGCTAGTTCGAACTTCCTAGCAACTAGTTGGATAGCTTGTCCAAGTGGACCTACCTCAATCAGACCCGCCATGATCGAATTGCCTGATATGATCGGACCATAAACTGTAATCGTACCACACAAAAAATTAGACTACTTTTTGTAATCGAACCAGCCCAGTTGAATTGTCCGACTCTGAGAGTCGGACCACCTAGAATCGGATAGTCCGATTCTGGGAATTGGATCAGTTGGGCAGAATACAAAAAACTAGGAATAGGACCACCTCCTTAGGCGAGGACCAATTGAGACACGTTTTCAAACATCCTTAGATGCCCAATCAGGCTCGCCGAAGCAAAAAACCATAGAAAACTACAATTGTACAGTCTAGAAGAGACCTCTAGTAGCCTTGGCCAAGAGACCGACTTGACTTAAAGCCAAAAAATTGACCGTTATATGGTAATGCAGCCTTGATAGAGCCTAGAGGAAGCAACATAGACCCTAGACAATCCTTATTTTTGGAGTGACCAAAGACCGCACTTAGAGGCATATTAGGTTGTAGACAAGAAAGGGGGAGGACTAGAATTGCATAATCATTTTGCAAGTGCACTCCACAATGATTTCTTTCACATGAGTACATTGGAAAAGGACAGAAAGCTTGATTTTGCACCATGGACAATAGAGCACCTCGCACTGAGTGTATATAAGTTGAGGACTATTTTCAAATAACAAGGAACACACTCAGACGTAATAACTCGAAGGAAGCAACCAATAGGAGGAGACCCCAAAACATAGTCGGGTGCCTTAGAGCCCCATTGATAGGACCCTCGAAGATGGTAGGGGGATTGAAAGGACAATAAGATTGAGGGCAAAGCGCTACTAGAGCTGCTTTGACTAATTGACAACCTCATGGAGCAGGAAATAGAAACGATGTCAGGAGCAGACGCATACCAAGGAAACAATTAGCTGGACTTGGGTGAATTCCCAATTGTTGCGGTCCAAGACATGGTCAACGAATATGACCTATTGACCAAAACAATAATCCACAGTAGGCCAATAGAGGAGGTAGTGGCAGAAACAAAGCAGGACCAAATGCAGAGAGAGAGAGCGCTAGAGACAGATCTTATGCTGAGAGATCTTGTGACCAAGTGGCTCATGGACAACACTGCTGCCGAATAGAGTGCAGCAGCGTTAGCGACCTCGCTACTCTCAGTCTTAGGAATTACTTAGGGGGCAAAGAGTCAATAAAAAATCCATGCAATAGCTAAGCAGTTGGATAAGTACCAGCCTAGTAGTGACTCGTATAACTTCGTGGAGTAGTTCGAGTAGGTTTGCGAGGCCAACGATCTCACGTACCTTGCACAATGCTCCCAAGCTTTTGGCTCTACTTAAGCAACAAAGGTAGGACATGGTACACTAGCTTAGATATAGCTGAGCCAGCAAAATTTACCCACTTGAAGGATCTTTTTATCAAAATATTCGCGGAGGCAGGGTACTCTAATAACCTCATAGTTCGACTAATGAACGTTAGTTAGAAGGACATAAGAGATTACATCACTCATGTGCGAAGTCTCTTCAAGAGAATCCCAACAAACGAGTGGCCCAATGAAAGAGCTATCTCCATGTGTTCATGAATGGAATTCGCAGCGAGGAATTGTATAAAGCCTTAGCAAGCAACTCCACCTTGCAGTGAGTGGTGCTAGCAAGGGTTTTTAACAAAGGAATTAGGGTGGATGACTAGTTGAGAGAGAGAAGCTCTTGAATTTCGAATCATGACAACTCTAGTCAGAGGACCTCAGAGAGGATCACAACCTCTAGCGAGGGATCAACCCCTAGCACAAAGGATAAGGGGAAGAGTGTAGATCAAGGCCAGGAGCTAGCCAAGGTGAGGATGGAGCTAGCATGACTACAAGAACTGATACGGAAGCCTATGCGACCACATGTCTAATGTGTGCATTGTGGCGGCAACCACCTCCCAGTTGAGTGCCAAGATCCGAGATCTAGGCCTTGTGTGAATTGTGGTAGGTTCGGCCATGATGCCATGCATTGTAGGTTGCCTAGGAGATTTCCCTATGCCCAGCAGTACAATTCGTTGTACCTAGGGAACAGGCCGCCAAAGTTCTTTGGGAAAGGAGCTTAGTTGGTACTCCTAGCACCAAACGACTCAAAACCAACCATCCCTAGGATGGAGATCAACCAAACAGACATACCCAGGCCACCAGGACCCTACATGATCCATCCGCCAAGCGATGCTCCAGTCCACTATGTGGAAGAGCCTAAGGAAGATGAAACCTATGTGAATCCTTATGTCTTGTACGACGATGAGGGCAATCTACTCCTGATGGACTATTGACTAGTACCGGTAATGGCATTAAGAAGAGGTAGGGGCAGAGGATTCACAAGGCTGGCCCAAGATCCAATATCGTGTTGGAATTGCCGACCTCAGATATGTCGAGTGCGACATCACTCATCCCTTCACCAATTGGCCTAGATATGGAAGCCCTCCTCTAGCTCAGCAATTGTGCCATCAATGCCTTTGGGGTTGTTTGAAGTTGAGACGTTTGATAGTGAGGACATACCCATCCCGCTGCATGTCATGACCAAAGCACAGACGCAGTCGGCATACATATCATTGCCTGGGCCTAGCAACTTAAACACAGCCTCAATAGGGAAGAAGAGCTGAAGGAGAAGGAAGAAAAAGTCTGATGCAAAGGTCACACTTAAGACTGAGGATGCGACAGTGCTAGTGATTGTGGCAAGAAGGTCACGAATGCAGAGGCAGAGACCACTGCTCCAAAGATGGCACAGAAAGGGAGTGCAAAGGTAGGGGAGTATCCTCACCCTAGGCGCCAACTCGAGGCAATAGCCAAAGTGAAGGAGTGGATAAAGGAAGCCTAGGAGCACCTCAAGGACACTGAGCCTATTTTAGAGGACGAGATCGAGGATCTCTCTAGCTTGAGCATGCCAGTCTCACTTGCACGATCAAGGTAGACATGCATCTATGCCACAAGCGGTGCCATCTAGGCCAAGTTTAGATGCTATGGGCCAGCTAGTCAATCAACACCAATGGCCAAGAAGCACAAACCTAGGAGAGAGGCAAGCAACCGGCAACCTCCTCAAGATGTTAGTGACTACCCTAGTGACTCTAAGTTTTGGAGACCTACTAAGACAACACCCTACTCTATGGTAAGAGTTGAAACGCTGGGTGGAAGAACTGATGGAGCATATTGCTGCCAACTTGCAGGATCATGATGCAGTCATGTAGATACCCAGCTTGATGCTACACTCAGTGCCAAAGTCACTATACATCAACGCCTTCTAGGAAGGCACTGAGATGCATGCAGTCTTGCCTATACTAGCCCTAGGAGACGTGATATGGAAGGGAATTGTAGATATTGGGGCATGAGGGAGTGTGTTGAGCCATATTGTGCTCTAGGATTGGGAAACCCCCTATCAAAAACGCTAGGTTCAACATCACTCTAGCTAATGGAATGAAAGTAAGGCCATTTAGAGCCTTGAAGGCCTTGAAGAATTGGCCAGTGAAGATTGTGGGTGTCCAGTTCTCTGTGAACTTAGTCGTCATGAAGGAAGTGGACTACGACATTCTATTAGGCTGACCCTGGATGAGGAACACTCGAGTAATTGAAGACTAGGGCAACAGTCTAATCTTCCTAGGAAACCGAACAGAAGTAGTAAGGGTCAAGATGGACACTTGGAAGATGACCCCTGCTTGCCGACCTAGATGCCATCTCTGCCGTGCTTAGGGGCGATGCGTTAGTAAGAAAGTCTTACGAGACTTTGAGCAAATACATCCCTTGCCTTGAGGATGAGCGGGATTGGATGCATGTCCTCACGACCATCGATCTTCCATTCTCGGACAAAGAGGAGACGTACAAACAAGCTACAAAAACTATGAGCGTGTTAAAGAAGGAGCCCTTAGTGCCACTCTGCATGATGGCCAGGAGCTCAAGCAACCAACCAAGGCCTATCTCTTTTTATATCCCTGGCAATAGGCTGGAACTTCACAAGATCCTAGAATACCTAACATGTAGATTGACCGGCAACCCCATTGCTAATCTCAAACCCCTTAGAGACCTGCTAGATGAACCTAAGTGGAAGTGGACTAAGGTGCATGATTTGAACTTACTATACAATTGGGCCTTAGTCACCGACAAGGAAGAAGCTAGAGATGAGAGTCTAGGAGATGATGAGTAGTCAGAAGGTGGCGATTTTAATGATGAGTATGAGGAATGCCTCTCTGTAAGTGAGGAAA
The DNA here is from genome assembly GCF_053477565.2 of Lygodium microphyllum. NCBI lineage: Eukaryota > Viridiplantae > Streptophyta > Polypodiopsida > Schizaeales > Lygodiaceae > Lygodium > Lygodium microphyllum. The sequence goes on from NC_141158.1 coordinate 133,735,643, forward strand.
GCAAGGAAGAAATAGACACCATAGAATACAACATCGAAGGAAGGGTGATAGATCAGATAAGAGCAGACTCCAAGCCCTAAAGAGGGAATGCCTCCAGGGTTGAGAGAGGAGTCATGCGGATGGAGTGTGATCGTTCATGGTTGGATCATGTGGGAGCAATAGATTACAAACACGCAAGGATAGCCCAACCACCAGCAACACCCTTGCTTAGGACGGACACACCCACCGAGATACGACCACTAGGGGAAACTCCTTCCTCTAGCAAGGATTGCAAGTTTAATTTCGAATCGGAGGTCAATACGGATGGCCCCTGATGCGGCGCTTATAAAACGACGATCGTACCTTATGAATCCAAAATGCCCAAGACATGAAGGAGTAAATTGATAAGCTAATGAGGGCAGGATTCATCTACGAAATAGAGCACACAGACTAGGTATCACTGATCGTGATAGCCATGAAGAAGAATGGGAAGATCCGAGTGTGTGTAAACTATAAGAAGTCTAATGTTGCAAAAAAAATGGATAATTAACCATTACCGTACACAAAGCACATGCTCGAAAGGGTAGCAGGCAAAGAGGCCTACAACTTTTTGGATGGCTTCTTAGGATACAACCAGGTGCAAGTACATCCCGATGATAGACATAAGACTGCATTTGCCACTGAGTGGGGTGTCTTCACTTATATCATAACCTTTGGATTGATGAATGCACCTACCACCTTTCAGTGTCTAATGTGCACCATCTTCAAATATATTCTTAGATGAGAGCTAGAGGTGTTTGTAGATGACCTATGCGTGCTCTCTAGCTGGGCAGAACACTTGCAAAAGCTGCGAGCGGTCTTTGAATGATGTTGGCTTTACAACCTCTCATAGAACCCCATGAAGTGCCAGTTTGATGCATCCTAGGGCACGTGGTATCCAAGAACGACATAGCCACTAACTTTTCAAAATTCAGGGTCATTGTCGACTTGCCACCACCCAAAGATTATAAGGCAGTTCGGTGTTTCTTGGTCACACCGGATACTATCGGCGCTTCGAGTTGAATTACGCAATGATTGCAAGACCATTGTATAAGTTGATGATCATGTTCAAGTGGACTGATGAGTGCCAATAAGCATATGAGAAATTGAAGAAGGCTCTTACAACTGCACCAATCTTACGAGCCCTAAACTGGAACATCACCTTCCACATACATATAGACGCGTCTAAATTTGCTATCGGAGTTGTCTTGTGCCAACTTGGTGAACATAACTTAGATTACCCCGTGATTTTCACTAGCACATAGCTCATTGACATGGAGATGAATTATTCCACCACAGAAAGGGAGGGGTTGGCCATGGTATTCGCTGTAAGGAAGTTTTGACACTACCTCCTAGCCACGCCTTTCACCTTTTTTGTAGACCATCAAGCATTGCTGTATCTTGTAAATAAACCTTGCACTGTTGGACGGATCACTAGATGGTTGCTTCTTCTTCTAGAATTTGACTTCTCTGTGGTTGTACACAAGGGCAAGCAGCACTACATGGCTAATCACATGTCACGAATATCCATGCGAGAAGCCGCTGGACAAGGCATTGTTAACGATTTGCCAGACACTCACCTCTTTGGCTTGTTTAGTGAGAAAGATTTGTTTAAAGCCGATCTAATGCCATACTGGGCAGATGATATAGTCCAAGGGCTAGAGCACGGTCTATCTGAGAGACCTATTGAGAAGGCCAAGCTTAGGAGACTCATCCTGAAAATCCAGCCTTACCAATTGATAGCCGGTCAAATTTATAGGTTAGGGCAAGCGGGTTGCTACGATGATGTGTGTGTGAGAATGAGATGCATGAGGTGTTGAGCGAAGCGCATGGTGGGATTGCTGGAGGAGACATCAGCGGGGATGTGACGGCTCGTAAGGTGTTGCGGTCTCAGTTGTGGTGGTCCACCCTATTCCGCGACACTACTAAGTTTGTAAAACATTCCGATGAGTACCAAAGGACTAAAGTCCTTGCAAGAAAGGATAAGATGGATTTGACCCCTGTCATTGCACGACAACCCTTTGAAATAATGTGGGGAATCAACTTCATTGGACCCATCAGCCCTGCAACACAATACTCACAGGCTAGATACATCATTGTGGCAACTAACTATCTTACGAAATGGGCTGAGGCATGAGCCACCAGGAAGAATGATGCTAGGACCATAGCTAAGTTCTTATGTGAGTAGATTATCTCATGATTTGGTTGCCCTATCAAATTAGTAAGCGACCAAGGCACTCACTTCATCAATGAAGTGATTGCCCACCTGCTCACTCAACCTTCTTAATCATCCATAGGAAATCCTCACCCTACTATCCTCAAGCTAATGGCCAAGTAGAATCCACAAACAAGATCTTAGTCAATGTCCTTACGAAGGTAGTTTCTACCTTGCGAAGTGACTCGAACAACAAACTTATAGCAACATTATGGGCTTATCAGACAGCCTATAAAATGGTTGTAGGATAGACACCCTTAGGCTGACCTACGTGACTAAGGAAATATTGCCATTAGAATTCTTTGTCCCTAGCTTGAGGTTAGTGTTGGGGGTAAAGGCGCCTCTGCCTAGCCGTCCGTGTATTACTACACTTTACTACATTGACAATACCCACCACTACACACTACAGGTGGCGGACGCCCATCATAATCACTTATTCTTTATTCTTTTAGTGACAATTTGAATAAAGAAAGGCCCGGCCACACATTGTGGTTGTTGGAATTCCCACTTTGAGTTTCTCTCTCTCTCTCTCTCTCTCTCTCTCTCTCTCTCTCTCTCTCTCTCTCTCTCTCTCTCTCTCTCTCTCTCTCTCTCTCGCTCTTGCTCTCCATCCGCCATAGCTCTCACCATCAAGCTTCTTCCTCCTGGTTCTACTTCCCTTTCAATTGGTATTAGAGAAAAGGCATTGGAGCTTGCCCTGTATTCTCTTCAGCCCGGATTTGAAGAGCTTCAACTCGAGCTTCAATGGCAGCCATGGCACCTTCATTTACAGGTATGTTTTGATCTCCCGCCTCCTCCCCGATCTTCCCGCCTTCATTTGGAACCTTACAGGGTTGTATTGGAGCCCCTTGATCATTGCCAAGTGCTCAGTAGCACTGTTGAAGACTCCCCAACCCCTAGAAGCAGCCAACGCAAAATGTGGTGCATTTTTAGGGGGCTGAGCTGATCCACTTCTGGCATTTCCAACTCCTGCCTCGCCTTCTTGGCATTGTTTGCAAGCTTTTTGATCATCTTCGGACTCCTTGGCATTGGTTCTTGGCTCCCCATGATTGATACAAGTGCTTCCACCTTTAGCCATTGATGTATACACAGTCCCAAGACTGTCAAAAACACGGTAGCACTTGACATTTGATGTTTGATGCTTCTTGGCATTGCCCATTTTGATGCCTATTGATGGACGGATGTTATGGGATATTATAAATATGCTTTGGGACTAATTTGGAGTAGATTTGGGAACCGATTGAGCTTCATTCGATAGTGAATATGCTACTGTAATATAGTGGACTGAAACTCATTTACTTGGTGTATGCATTGGTTCATGGATATGAGGTGCTTACCGACGATTTGAATGATCATACTGATGTATTTGGAGATTGTCAAATGCTTTTTTTTTTTTTTTGGAATGCTTTTAAGCTTGGATTAGGCTCCATCTTGGTTGTCATTCACTAGCATTTGGATTGAGTTGGTATGCTTTGGACTGGTTTATGCCTATTGTCACTACTTGATATTTAGGCCTCTTGCATTTATGATTTGTTCAAATATGGCTGCCACTTGGTTTGCCCATGTATGGCAGCCACTTGGAGCTTCATCTTTGGATGTATTTGAGAATTTTGGACCTACTGGGCATTACATTTGGTTGTCAGTTACATGCTATTTGAATGCTTTCATGCTTATGCTTTATGGGTCTGAGATAGCTTGGAATTTATTCTCCGGATGTACCCTACTGGAATTTGGAATGTCTGATGCTATGTACTCGATGTATTTGAGCATTGCTTGCTCTATTTGCATCAGACTTTACTTCTAGTGGGAGCCTCTTGGCATATTCGGATGTACACAGAGTTTTACTTATGCTTGAGGTTGAGCTTGTGGAACAATTACATGCATTTACTCTCTTGAGAGCTTTATGTCTGCAATTAGTCTATAGTGGGCTGACTTGATACGCCTATTGGGGCAGGCACCTATCTTTGTCATAGGTTTGTCAGTTTTGTATGCATCTTGGATGGTTATGCATTGAGTTTCTTGCTCTATCAGTTGTGCTTGTGCTTGGTCTCTTCTCTTACCTCGAGACCCATTACATGCATGACTTTTAGACCTATGAGATGTATCTTGCCTGATAGGTTATTGCCAATTGGTTTGACGATTCTTGGTACCTTCTTGCCCCTTGACACTCACTATTGGATGTAACTTGCTACCTGGCAGTTGTAGTGACATATGTATCAGTGATTGCTTCACTTTGGGACAGTTTTACATACTGCTGCAATTTATTTCAGCAAGCTGAAATCTCCAGATTTCAAGCACTTATATGAGGGTAATGCTTACTGTTTGATATTATCTTGGTCATATTTGGTGCACAAGTGGTTCTCTTGGTGATATCCACTCTTTCAGCCAATTTTATAGTGATTCTAGTGCATTTTCTGCTAATTACAGCAACCTGCAATTTTGCATTTTTGCTTTGATTTGGGACAGTATGGTTGGTCATCTGAAAGACACAACTCTCTTTAACATTGCCAAGTTGGATGGTACCAACTATGGGTATTGGAAGTCCCAGATATGGCAGGTTTTGGTACAGAAGTTACAAATTAAACCATTACATTTCAAGGGTGCTAAACCCGAGGATATGGATGCTAATGTTTGGATGGAAGTTGATGAGCTATGCAAGTCTACCATTACCATCATAATGTTATTGAAGATGAGAATTAGAGTGTATGGGACTTATGGGAGAAGATTCAAGAGCTTTATGCACAGCAAAGTCCTACATCACAGATGTATTGACTGAAGCAGTTAATGGACCTTCGCATGAAGGAGGAGACATCCCTATCATCTCATTTTAGCCAATTTCATGCTATCATGAAGAATCTATTGTCACAGGATATTGAGTTCAAAGACAACTTACACCTGTTGTTTCTTCTTGGCTCCTTGTCTAAATAATGGGATGTCTTCCATATTGCCATATGCACGAATAAGCTTGATGGGCTGAAAATCAAAGATGTTGAGAGTGCTTTATTGATTGAGGAAATCAACAGGAAAAACAATGATGCTTCCCGGCCCGGTCACACATTGTGACTGTTGGAGTTCCCATTTCTAGTCTCTCCCTTTCTTGTTCTTGCTCTCCCGCCATAGCTCTCGAGTCCAACCTTCGATCCGTCGCTCCCTTTCAACTAGTATCAGAGCTTTGCTTTCTGACTCTTGAGCTTGGTTCGTGGCATTCTCAGCATCCCATCGACTCCCTACTTACATTGGGTCTCCTTCCCAGCAGCCATATCCGACTCCTTCGAGTTCCCGTCACTCCCCGACTTCCCGAGCACCTTCTCGGCATTGTTGGACACCTTCAAGGCATTACATCGGAGTTATTTGATTATTTTCTTTAGGGTTTACTTTAGTTCTCAGGTCTCACAGGCTGTAAACAAGTTGTGGGCAGCCATACCTCACACCTCTTGGAGCTTCCTTCACCTGGATCTTGCTTCCAGCCTATCAAGGCTTGCTGAGGCTTGGTGTAGGCCTTCTTTGGCCCTCATTTGTGCCCCCTTTGGGCCACATTGTTGACACATGGGACAGCAGACCCCCCCAGCCAGCTCACATTTTCTTTTGCGCCTATTTCAAAATCTGGCCCAAAAATCAGTCTTTTTGTCATATCTCGGCCATTCGGAACCCGATTCAGGCAAGGTAAGAGTCTAAGTTGGGGTTTTGGCACGCTCCGAACACGATGGTGATGTTGGATTTGCCAAATTCTGATGACAAAATCTTATGCAATAGATTTCAGTTCTGAGACAGCATGTATTTGTATGCCTATGCTTGTTTGGGCATGACTACATAACCGGTTTGATGCCTATTGCATCCCGATTGATTGGGGGATTGAAGCTACATGTAATGCTATGATTTTGGCCTGCTTTTGGGGCTAGAAATAAACAGTTTATAACAATAAATGCATGCTGAATACTTTGGGCTGAAGCTATCTTTCATGTTTTGACATATGCCTATTGGTTTCGGATGTATGTCTTGGGTTATGCTATGATGTATTGATAATCGAGGGACGACTTTGAGCTTGTCATTGAATCCAGATGCTTTTGAAAGCTTGAGCTTATTTCAGCCCGCACTTATTGACATTGGTATATGCTTTGACAGTGATGCTTCTTGGGTTTATGCATACCCGTTGCCTATGGCTTGATGCTCATGTCACGGTTGATTACCCTATGCATACGTTGAGCTTGAGTGCTCATTGAAGCTCCACCTTGGATGCATTTTGGATTATCTGGAGTAGTCTTGGATGTTACTTGGCTTGTCAGAGTTTGGATTGGGATATATTTGATGTCTTATATGCTTATGGATGCTACATACGGATGCTCTACCACATACATGTTCGGGATGTACTATTGATGTATTGTCTTGGACTTATGTCATTGGCACTGTGTCTTTCCTTGGCTTGAGATCTTGAGCTCGTACATACGACTTTTGTGCCAGTGGGAGCATTCTTGAATGCTTATCAGACATTGAGCATGCGGTACTTTTATGCATTGAGCCGTTACATGCTATTGAGCAGTTTACAGACACTTAAGACTTTGGGACTTCTTACCTTTTGGGATGATACATCATATTTCTTGGTTCACAGTATGTTTATGAGCTAAGTCTCAGTTTTGGATCTGTATCTTTTGAACTGACACCTACTTGTGTCAAGTTTTGGTAGTGGCAGGAACACTTTGCCCCGTTGACTGGGGGATGTGCCAACTCACTGGCAGATGTTTGTATGACATACTTGGGTATTGGATTCATGCTTATCGACCATCATATGCTTATGCTATGCCCCATGATGCCGACTTTGGTCTTGGCAGTATCTGATTGCCTTGGGATCCTATTTTGGCACCGTTAGCTCTCTTTTACTGAAATCTGAAATTTATTACGGCAAGCATATATGTATGGACTGACATGGATTTTTCATGCTAAAACACTCTAAAATGATGTACTTTCACTAGTACTTGGTGGGCAGCAGCTTTGGTTCCACTTTCCTTGCCATTTTCTCTCAATTTTGGTGATTTTTTGGTCATTTTCTGCAGTAAACATCAAGCAATTTTCAGCTGTCTACAATCTTTCAGCCTGCATTATGGCGAGTTCGTCCACTGATCATGCTATTTTCAACATCACTAAGCTTGGTGGTACAAATTACTCTTATTGGAAGAGCAAGATTTGGCAGGTGTTGGTGTAGAAATCGCAGATCAAACCTTTGAGGTTAAGCGGGCATCCACCTTCAACTATGCCAGATGAGGAATGGCTTGAGCTTGATGAGTTATACAAGTCTACCACTGTATTGTCTCTCACAGAACAGGTTCACTACAATGTATTTGAGGAAGAACAGAGTGTATGGCAGTTGTGGGATAAAATCAAGAATCTCTATGACAAGAAAAGTCCAGCGAGTCAAATGTATTGGCTAAAGCAGCTTATGGATCTGCGCATGAAGGAGAATGTGACTATGTCTGCTCACTTGAGCCAGTTCCATGCTATACTCAAGAACTTGACTTCACATGACATCACTTTTGCAGAGGATGTCACTCCTCTTTTCTTGCTTGGTACTCTTAATGAGTCATGGGATGTATTCCGCACTGCATTATGTGCCTCTACTGCTACCTTGAAATTATCTAATGTTGAGAGTGCTCTTCTGCAAGAAGAGGTTAACCGTAAGAATTTGGATGCCTCTCATGTGACTCATGCTATGATAGTTAGAGGCAGAAATGATGGATATGAAAAGCATGGCAGTGGTAGTGGCCATGGACGGGATTCTCAAAAATCTCGGTCCAAGTCTCTTGGGAAGTCATGTAGCAAAGCCCGTGGCAGGAATGCAGATGTTACTTGTCACCATTGTGGGAAAAAGGGCCATATTAGGCCACAATGCCATGAATTGCGCAATGAAAGGCACAAAGATAAGGGGAAAGACAAAGTGCATGATAAGTCTTCTGATCGCAGCATAGTGCCTGCAAAGTCCAGTGTTAAAATTGAAGAGATCAATGTTATGCAACCTGAGGATGTTGATGATGATGATTATGTCCTTGCAGCTTCTTCTAGTGCTTCGCAGATGATAGAGATACACTCTATGTATGCACAGTGTTGGCTCTTGGACTCAGGTGCATCCTTTCATGTGACACCTTGCCAAGAGTGGTTTCATTTATACCGTACTGTTTTGGGTTCTGTGCGCTTGGGTGATGACAGCTCTCTTGATATTGTGGGCATTGGTGATGTTAGGCTGCAGTTTTCTTCTGGCAGTAGTTTTGTTATGCAGGATGTACATCATGTACCTGCTTTGATATGTAGTCTCATGTCAGTTGGACAGCTTGATGACGCAAGTTATCATGTATGTTTTGGAGACTCTGCATGGAAGATCACTCGTGGCAGACTTGTGATTGCGAGAGGTACCAAGGCTAGCAGTCTCTACCCCTTGATTGTATCAGCTTCTTCCCTTGATCATGTTTTGTCTGTGGGTTATATCCCACATGTATCTCTTTGGCATGCTCGTTTGGGCCATATGTCTTTGAAGGGAATGAAAATGCTTTTTGGTTTGCAGTACTTACCGCCCCTTGATTATGCATGTTTTGATTCATGTGAGCATTGTCTTTATGGCAGGCATACTAGGTCTACACATAAGAAGTCTAGTAGGCCACACATGAGTGAGCCCTTGGCATTGGTACATTCGGATGTCTGTGGGCCCATGCCTTGTCAGTCTATGGGTGGTGCAAAGTATTTTGTTACATTCATAGATGATTTTTCACAGAAAGTTTGGGCTTATCCCATTAAGCTGAAATCTGATGTCTTGGTTGTGTTTTAGAGATGGCTTACATTGGTTGAGAACTAGTCTGGGTATAGGCTAAAATGCCTAAGGATAGATAATGGGGGTGAATATGTCTCACGTGCTTTTGAGCAGTTATGTGATGAGAGGGGTATTAAGCATCAGTTGACCGCCCCCTACACCCCCTCAGAATGGTTTGGCTGAGCGGATGAATAGAACCATCCAGGAGCGTGTACGTAGTATGCTTAGTCATGCAGGCCTACCACAGAGCTTTTGTGCTGAGACAATTAATACAACTATGCATGTCATAAATAGATCACTATTAACCCTCAAACGAACGAAGGTGGAAAATTTGGAAAAGCTAAAGTAGAAGACAGAGACAAAGGCCAAGGCAAAGAGAAACGGAAGACAAAGATGCACAAGGAGAAGAGTCCTAAATAAGGGAGAAAGGCGCACAAGGAAAAGTGCAAGTCAAAACTTTTGTAAAAGAGCACAAGCGCATCATGGTTTAATTCAAGGAGCGCCGGGCTCTCACCCATGCAATTTGTAAATGCAGACGGGCGGTGGAAAGGAAGTTAGGAAGATAGAAGGACAATGGGAAAGAGGGGCCTAGGCTATGGCCGGCCATGTCAAAAAGGGGAAAAGGGGATGACCGCCCAAAAGGGATTTAGGGTTTTGTATATAAAGTTGAAAAGTGAATGAAAAGCTCATTCTTGTGTGTGTGGCCAAAGCTTCTTCTTCTTCTTCTCTTATTTCTTGCCTTCTTGCTTGTGCTTGAGAGAGGGATTGAGAGAGTGTGAGGGAGTGATTGTGTGAGAGTGAGGGATCTTGGAGAAGAAGCTCTCCATCTTCTCTCTTCATCTTCCCCTCCTCTCTTCTCTTCTCTTGTCTCACGTGTGGCTATGGAGGATGAAGCTCATGGGAGAGGGATTGAGGTTGCTTGAGCTTGCCTCAAGGATTGTGGAGCTACCAGTGTGCAAGAAAGAGGAGGGTAATCGATCGAGCATCAAGGTAAGCTCACTACACCCGTAAGGTAGGCATTGCGCGTTGGCTATGTGAGAGGTAGCCATGGCCGCTCGGTTCGAAACGCTTGAGCAATAAGTGGTCCGTAGGTCTCGGGGTAGAGCTGACAGCTCCCCTTCATTTTGGTTCCATTGTCGGGACCACGGATTCAAGCCTTGAGCGCTTGCACGCTTCGAATCGAGCATTGAAGTAGGGTTTTCCCCGAACCGGTACTTGAGATAGGTAGGAAGTGAGGGGGTTGAAGATGGTATTCGATCTCCTTGGCAAGTAGGTTTTTTGCTTTTTTGAGATTTATCTTGTGAGATGGAGTAGTGTAGGTATTTACTTTGTGATTTGGATGCATTAGGGTAGGAAAAAATAAAGAAAAATAAGAAAAACAAGCATCAGGGTTTCTGCTGTCATAACAGGGCATGAGGGCTTGATTCATTTGCCGATTTGCATTTTGGAGTTTATTGGCTATCCTAGGTATATAGATCTCTTCCCCATCACTCCAACATCATTCCTGTTGAATCTTGTAGCTTGTAATAATCAATACCTTAAGATTTTTTACGATTTCATGCTCCAAAGTGCGCTCGGGTCGGCGGGATCGGACATTCGATCCAATGTCTGATTCCCAGAATCGGACACTCGGACCACTCGGACCAACCCTTCCAATTTTGAAAATCGGACCACTCGGACGCTCGGACCACTCGGACGCTCGGACCACTCGGACCAACCTGTCCAATTTTGGAAATCGGACCAGTCCAGAATCGGACCACCCAGAATCGGACCAGTCCAAAATCAGACCAGTCCATAATCGGACACCCAGAATCGGACCAGTCCCAGAATTGGACCGTCTGACTACTAGAATCGGACCACCCTGTCCGATTCGATTCCCAGAATCGGACCACTTTGAAAATTGGACTACTTTTTCGATCCAACTCCCAAAATCGGACGTGACCAAAATCGAACCACTGGGCCGATCGGACCAACCCAAAATTGGATGTCCGATTCTCATAATCGGACTCCTGAAAACCAGACAGAAAAATGTCAAAATCGAACAGGCACCTAGAACACAAATTTTGATGCATCTAAACCCCGAGATTGACCCCGAAGGCTACGTAGAGCTAAAGGCACATCACAAATCCATCACTGGGCTAAAGTTTAGAGCACGTAGTTCAAAATTTGGCTATAAACGGTCCTCCAAATTGCGTATGGCGTTTACCGTAACAGCCCTGCAGGCTGGGGGGGACTGCCCCCCCTGGACCCCCATGCAAAGGGGCTCTGCCCCCTCCGCATCTCCCCCAAGTAGGTTGGAGAGAAAATGCGCACCATGACAGGTCCTCCAAACTGAACCCTAGTGTAGTAATGGCTCTACATGAGCATGGATCCTCACTTGTAAAAGAGCAACCAAAAGCCCATACCCAAACAGAGAGAAACAGAGACCCTAGAACATCAATGGGCCAAACTAGCCATCAAGGGCAAAAAACCCACACCATGAGAACACAAAGACGTTGTGTTCAGACCGTGTAGAGCAAAATGCAACTTCAGCAAGCTACAAATGCGAAGATGATTAGACATGACACTCTTGATGAGATATGTACCTTGAATAGCACTACACTGACGATCCAAGACAGCAGTGGAGAATCCACATCTAGGCGTGCAGTTGAGAACTCAAGGGCATCTGCCAGAAGGCTTAAATTTACAAGCCAAGACCCGGAAGATGAAGACATAGTACCACCTGCTTATCTTAGGGTCAAACTCACCGTGAAAAGAGAGCATACTATTGATGCTCTGATTGATGAAGGAGCAGATTTTAACATCTTGACCTATGAATCATGGACCCTACTAGGCCAACCAGAGCTCACACCGACTAGTGCAACTCTTAGCCCTTATGGGGGACACCCACAAGCACTTATAGGGAAGTGCAAAATCCTTGCGACAAAGCTTGCCTATCATATTTCATATTCCTCCAAATAGTGCTAAATATGGTAAGGAAACCCTCCTGGGAAGACCCTTCAAAAGGGCGACCAAATGTGAGGCCGACTATGTAGCATAGAGGATACACCTGACACTACCGGGTGTGAGGATAGTCATGACCTTTAGCAAGGGTGACCTCATCGAACCTCGAGGGAAAGGCAAGCAAGGTGCTGATATAACAACCAAGCCTGCTGACGAGAGCAAGGACTTGTTGGAAGAATTAATACAAGCACAAGTCGAACGACGAGAACCAGTGAGTGAGGCCAGGCCTGAAACAAGAAGGTCAAGAGACAATGCCAAGGATGGGCTTTGGACTTACAAATATCATAGAAGACCCCAAAAGAAGCCCAAGCCTTATAGATGCAGGCATCGATGGAGGGTCAGCACAATGCTGCGATGGATATCCAAAGCGTTGCTACGTGCTCAAGGGTACTACGCAGGTAACCGATGGATTTGGGTACCAAAATCCCCTGCTAAACCACCTCTATCAGCTGAAGGCCAGAGTGCATCAAAAGCAACGAAGCATAGGAGGGAATCTAAGAGAAACTCTAGGTCTCGAGGCAAGAAACCAGACATGATTGTTCAAAAGAAAGAGCCTCAGCCTAGCATGCTAAATAGATAGATATCATATGTAGCCATTGAGCATGCACGAAAATCATTAGTGCCCCAAGAGCCTTTGATTTCCCAAGGGGAGAACAAGCATTATAGGCACAACATTGCTCATGGCAAGGCTGCTCGCTCAACCAAGCAAATGCCACAATCGTCTAATAGCCTTGAACAAATCATTCAGCGTGCCAAGTCCACCTAAGAGTCCTAGACCTCCTACATCCTCTTTTTCCAAACAGACACAGGAAGCACTACAGTAGTTGTTAAGGGCGACTGCTCAATTCCAATCTCTATCTCCATCTAAGCTTCCAAATGTCCAAGAGGTGGGACATGACGCCATCTGTAGCTCTCGACCTAAGGGTATGCCTGAGCAACCTAACGTGACTAGATCCAACTCATGCTCGATCTACACAGATGAGTGCTCAAAGGGCAACAAAAGACATGACCACTTCCGATCGCCCTAGGGACTTGACATCGCAATCCACCAAGGGTAGCGAGCTCACTAAACTAGCCGCTACTACTTCAAATCAGGGAGCACAGCCATCACAGCCCTTGGCCGTGACAATGCCCCTTACGGAACATGTCCTTAGTAGTTTACCTGTGAAGGAGGTGTCGCAACCAACTTCATTAATAACTCCAACACTTTCAAAGTGCCTAAAGCCTAGACTGGAGGAGTTAAACACAAGAGAGTTGGCTGAGGAGCTAGACTCTCCGAAAAGGGAGATAGTTGTACCCTCACAACCTGGCAAGGCTATTCCACAGGCCACGGTTATGTCCCATGAGGACACACTAGAGAAAGGAAATGTTGAGGCCCAACCAAGCACATCAACGGTTGACCTAGTCCAAGGTCCTGAGTCGTTGAGAAATGCACCTTCACTGACTAGGAAAAAGAGGAGAAAACAACAAAGACAACAGCAATCACAGGTGGTTGTGGACCCCAAGAGCATTGAGACCAAGAGCGATGCAGAGCTGGGAAATAAAGCATCAAGTCCATCCACCAATGAACCCATTGATGTCTCTCCTAATAGCGTTGAAACCTTAGTCACATCCGTGTGCTCTGAAAAATCAAAGCAGTCGTTGCCATCAACAGTTGCTTTCAACACTTAATCCACCGACAATAGAACTCACATTGACCAATCAAGAGTGGATACAACGTCGTCGCAACAGGGTGACAAATCTATACCAGTCACATCCGAGAAGAACCATGACAAAATAGCAGCAAAACCTCAGGAAAAACGCACAATGCCCGAGAGCATAAGCAATCCTAGCGTTGACCAATCTTGCTCATCTAGGCCTGAGCCCCCAGCTCTGCTAAAGCCTAGGCAAAGTCCTAGAATCTTGCATGAGATAGCAACCGATCAAGCCCTCGTTGAACATAGAAGTGTCATAGAATGCTTAAATGAGTTGGATGCTAAGCTCAAGGTGTTCGCGTGTGTTTACGTCCTTGCAGACATGGGCACAATCCCCAAGGAGCAGCTTGGAGATTACTTGCCATTCCCTTTATCTTGGGAGGAGCAGAAACATCTGGATGAGCACTATAACAGGCTCCTGTGTAAACGCATGCGACTCATCTCTGACAGGGAGGCTGACGAACTACGCTTAACCGTGACATTTAATGAAATGCTATGCCAGCCAAATCTCTTAGACATAGAGCAACTAAAGCAATTGTCAGCAGGCCGAAGTCAATTTGAGCAGCGTTGGTGTGAAAGCCATGTTGCAATGGCCGAACTAGGGGCTCAGATCATGACGGTCTCTGAAGAGCGATTGGCCAAATGGCGGTCCCAAAGAGACCCACCAACCTATGTGGCACCAACTTCCCTTCGAGTGCTGACTGCCATTCGGGGCATGGACTTAGCTGAACCTAGCCAAGAGAACTCTCTGTTTGATAAGGTTCTCACTGAGGAGGAGCTACATGTTGCCAGTAGACTTGGACAAGGGTCTGTGCTGCTCGATGTGGCAAAATATCTATCGGTACTGAGTAAGCTACCACGAGTGTTGGATGCATGTGCCACGCTCCAGTACAATCTCGAGTTCTACAATTGGTTCTTATCCTCATGAAGTGACATGGATTCATAAATATGTATATAAATAAACACTAATTTTTGTGTGACCATGTATAAACAATATCAACACACACAAGCAATGATAGTTAAGTGTAGGGAGAAGAGTTGGGTCTGACAGGCTAAGCTCCTCAAATCCTCCTCTCATCATGCATTTAAAAGTCATGTGACCATCCCCACCTCCAAGAGAACGGCATGCAACCCATATTACCGCCATAGGAAGCCTTGATCAACAACTCTGATGGTGTAGACAGGGTGCAGTCCCTTTCTATATACTTTCTTCCCTTTCTGATCTATCCTTTTGAGAAGGAGCCTTGCCTAAATCCATGACCGCCAGCCGACGTAACTCGGCGTGAACCAAGATCTGCTAATGGCAGGAGGCAAAACGAACATCATCATGGGGGCCATTCCTCTACAACAAACACTGCATGCCCCACCCCTCCCCTTCTCGTCCTATGCGCTTGATAACCTGCACTATAATCCCTTACATATGAATGGTCTTATCATGTGACAAATCCTAATCCTTGATTCGCATCTTACAGGCCCCCCATGAGGAAAACATGGAGAACCAAGGGCAGTTAGCTTACAAGGACGCTCTCTGTAGCCGATGGGAACATGGAGCACACGCCCCTCCGTCGGTGCGCTACGTGCCCACTCTTAAAAGGTACGCCAAGAAACGCAGCCCCAAGTGACACTGCCCTGGACGAAGGCCGAAGAACCCGCAGGCCAAGGGAGCAGGCGCTCAAGGAGGCGCACACAATGTGGCAACACCAGTGGCACAAACCCCCAATGTACGCTCGGGCACCAGATGCTCAAGAGCAGAAAGGGCAGAGCTCCAGACAGAAAAGAATTCAATGAACTATTTAAAGGCATTTTGGAAACGGTGGCGGCCCAAGACTACACCATTCATGTCTCCGCCGACATGTTCCCTGCCTAACCCCACGGGAGCCCCACACTAGCAGAGCCCCAGTCGCTCGACCACCAAGACTGGCCCCGCCTCGTACAAATAGAGTAGCCCCATGTTGAATAAAGGCTTATTAAATGCTACCTGGCTAGGAATTTTTGCCTTTAAAGGGTTAAGTGTTGACATGTTCCCCAATTGTACGAACTTTTCATATCCAGGTTTAATATATTTCACGTCTTTAGCAAAATGAAAAGCTAATCAAGCACAAGTGATAAGTATCTAAGTCAACACCATGGAATTCCGATAAGTGATGTCTCCTTGCATTGCACTGGTTTATTATAGTTGCGGCATATACCATTCATGTACTCTCATGAAGTGACAAGTGGATGCAGGATGATACAGGTCCTTGTGCAAAAGTGTTCAATGCCCGATCACCGCAAGACCATTGACCCCCCAAAGAGCCGCGACAAAGCCACCCTGCCAAAAGCAAAAATCACCCTTGCCGACCACCCACATCGCATGGCCCAAAGCATATTCATGGGCTATGCTCTCTTTCTGGGTCAAGCTCTATAGTTGGCTCACGGCAGTCGTTACCTCAATTGTACCAACATCGCGTGTGTCGCAAGGGGGTTTGCAATATCTCAAGTGTATCTCCCCATCTCAACAATTGCTTCTCTAACAACGAGGCTAGGGCATAATCATCACTGTAATATCCATTTCCTGAGCCTTCGAAGCTTGACATTTTCTAACCCATTGAAAGGATGATAGCCTCAACATATTGTAATGGTTGTACTCAGGCAAGTTCCAAAAAAAAAGGGAAAAAAAAGAGAAAAAAAAAGAAAAACAGAAAGAAAGAAAGAAAAAAAAGAAAAAGAAACAAATGAAAAGATAAGAAGCACCCACGATCACAGCACAGCACCTAGGGGTCCTCAAATTAGGTACGTCCAGTGACCTTGGTCGACTGGCTCTGTCCCTAGTCCCCTAGCCCTTTAGCATCACCCACAATTGTTCAGGGCACATCAAGGGCAGGACATACCTAGGGAGCTTGTCTCGCCTATGGTTAGACCTGTCACCCTGACCCACTTGCACAATTCTCTCTTGCACTCTGCCTTAGTACCATTGTAGTCAATGGTGGTAAGCACCGCACGATTGGCCATGAAAAACACACCGTCCTCATCAAGCAAGTCCAATAGCTCCCAGCTACCGAAAGTGCGGTGTCCTTGTATTCAATTATGCTACGTCGTGCAGTCACAATGCAAAGGATGTCTCATATACCTTCACGTGTACTTCTTCTCAACATGGACAACTTTGCTTCATCAACACATTGTTACGAGAAACCAGCCCGCGGTCTTCTAACTACGTAATATCTAAGTATGCACGAGCACTCATATAATATCTGCACCGAAGTATATACACAGTTTGGGTCCTCAAGTGCAGGACAATACTCTCTGCTTAGTTCGACATGTCTCCCAAACTAATCAAAATATGCCTTGTGTACGATAAAAAGACTAGCACTACCCCTTAGGGAGAGACCACATGAGAGGTTTTCAATTGCAGGTATTGAAGACTCCAACGAAGGTATCGTTCGCTCTTCATCAACACTCAACTCTGAATTCCTATCCTTATCACCCTGTAAGCCTGTCAAGAATCAACATGTACAGAATCCCCAACAAACCGCCACTTGTACTCCATCAGTGCAACCCCCCCAAAGAACAGCCCTACCACCAACTCCCATTGCCCTACCACCTACCACTCAACCCACCAATGTGCCCCCAATGACCTTCCTCCCCACCACTACCAACACTCCACCATGGCAACCACAGACGTCCTTGCCACCCACGTCTTCGGTGCATACTGAACGCTTGCTACTTACAACGGTGAGTGCCATGGGGCTGGCACTCGTCTAGGAGGGAGTAATGTTAACCCTCAAACGAACGAAGGTGGAAAATCCGAAAAAGCTAAAGTAGAAGACAAAGACAAAGGCCAAGGCAAAGAGAAACGGAAGACAAAGATGCACAAGGAGAAGAGTCCTAAATAAGGGAGAAAGGCGCACAAGGAAAAGTGCAAGTCAAAACTTTTGTAAAAGAGCGCAAGCGCATCATGGTTTAATTCAAGGAGCGCTGGGCTCTCACCCGTGCAATTTGTAAATACAGACGGGTGGTGGAAAGGAAGCTAGGAAGATAGAAGGACAATGGGAAAGAGGGGCCTAGGCTACGGTTGGCCATGTCAAAAAGGGGATGACCGCCCAAAAGGGATTTAGGGTTTTGTATATAAAGTTGAAAAGTGAATGAAAAGCTCATTCTTGTGTGTGTGGCCAAAGCTTCTTCTTCTTCTTCTCTTGTTTCTTGCCTTCTTGCTTGTGCTTGAGAGAGGGTTTGAGAGAGTGTGAGGGAGTGAGGGAGTGATTGTGTGAGAGTGAGGGATCTTGGAGAAGAAACTCTACATCTTCTCTCTTCATCTTCCCCTCCTCTCTTATCTTCTCTTGTCTCGCGCGTGGCTATGGAGGATGAAGCTCATGGGAGAGGGATTGAGGTTGCTTGAGCTTGCCTCAAGGATCGTGGAGCTACCGATGTGCAAGAAAGAGGAGGGTACTCGATCGAGCATCAAGGTAAGCTCACTACACCCGTAAGGTAGGCATTGCGCGTCGACTATGTGAGAGGTAGCCATGGCCACTCGGTTCGAAACACTTGAGCAATAAGTGGTCCGTAGGTCTCGAGGTAGAGCTGATAGCTCCCCTTCAATCACCTTCTTGCGGTTTGGATTTCCAGGTTGCAGGGGAGGTATGGACTGGAAAACCCCCCTCTTATGCGCATCTCCGTATCTTTGGATGTGAGGCATTTTGCCATGTGCCCAGGGACAAGAGAAGTAAGTTGGATCCCAAGAGTGTCAAATGCATTTTCCTTGGTTATGGAGATGTAGGCGAGATGGGTTACCGTCTCTGGGATCCGCAGGCGCAGAAAGTCATCCGCAGTCATGATGTAGTCTTCCATGAAGACAAGATGCATAGGCAGCCTGAGAGAGTTGTTGAGATCCGCAAGGTCATATTTCAGGAGGAGCTGAGAGCTCCTACACAGCCAGTTGGACAGTCTACAGCTGCAGTAGATGCTCATGGTCAGGGCATTGGACAGGCAGCTAGACAGCAGAGCCTATCGTGAGACAGTCTACTAGAGACAGACATCCACCTAATAAATTTCAGCCCTCGATGCATTATGTCTATAATAGAGCCTTTCACTTATGATGAGGCTATACGCAGGGGTGACAGTCGCTCCTGGGAGAGGGCTATGCAGTCTGAGATAGACTCCTTGCATAAGAATGACACTTGGGATTTGGTTTCCTTGCCTACGGGCAAGAAGGCTTTCCCATGCAAGTGGGTGTACAAGCTGAAAAGTACTCCTTGCATAAGAATGACACTTGGGATTTGGTTTCCTTGCCTACGAGCAAGAAGGCTTTGCCATGCAAGTGGGTGTACAAGCTAAAAAGTACCCCTGGACACCCCAAGCTGGCATACAAGGCTAGATTGGTAGCAAAGGGTTTTGAGCAGGAGAATGGTGTGGACTTTGATGAGGTCTTTTCTCCTGTGGTTAAGATGACCACCCTACGCTTAGTCTTGACTTTGGTTGCTCAGCTTGACTTGGATTTATACCAGATGGATGTCAAGACGACTTTCTTACATGGGGACTTGCATGATGAGATTTATATGGAGCAGCCTAAGGGCTTTGCAGAACCTGGTAGGGAGCACTTAGTGTGCAAATTGAGGAAAAGTCTTTATGAATTGAAACATGCACCTAGGGAGTGGTATCATAAGTTTGATGCCTTTATGTAGTCACAAGGCTACAGCAGGAGTGTTATGGATCCATGTACTCTATGTGGATGATATGCTGATAGCAGGGAAAGCTCATGATGAGCTAGATGCTCTTAAGGCTCAGCTCAAGAAGAGCTTTGAGATGAAAGATCTGGGATAGGCCGTTCACATACTTGGTATGCGCATTAGATGCGGCAGGCATCAGGGACTCCTCTACTTGTCACAAAGGGAGTACATTCATAAAGTCCTTGAGCGCTTCCACATGCAGGACGTAAAGCCTATTGGCTCTCCATTGCCTTCTTATGTGAAGGTATCACAGGTTGATTATCCACAGACAGATGAGCAGAGGGCCAAGATGGCCAAGATTCCCTATGCATCCGCAATGGGCAGTTTTATGTATGCCATCATAGCCACTCATCCAGATATTGCCTTTGCAGTTGGTGTTGCGGCACGCTATATGGCTACACCTGGCAAGAAGCATTGGGATGCCATGAAGGGTATCATGAGGTACCTGAAGGGCACTGCAGATATGCACATATGCTATGGCAGCCAGGATGCAGGAGTCATGGGGTACATTGACTCTGATTATGTAGGACATGCAGATAGTAGGAAGTCCACTTCTGGCTATGTATTCACCTATGCTAGAGGTGTTGTTTCTTGAATGTCCAGGGTGCAGAAATGCACAGCCTTGTCTACTACAGAGGCCCAGTATGTTGCAGCCACTGAGGCTTGCAAGGAGGCCATTTGGTTGGGTCATTTAGTTGCTGACCTTGGTATTGATGCTATCCCTACATTGCATTCGGATTTTATGAGTGCTATTCAGTTAGCCAAGAATCTGGTCTTCCATGCGAAGACAAAACACATTGAGGTGAGGTATCACGTCATACGTGGGGTCGTTGAGGACAAGTCTGTTGATCTTGTCAAGATCTCGACTGACCAGAATCTTGTAGATCTGCTCACGAAAAGCCTCTCTACAGAGCGCTTTGCCTTCCTCAGGAGGTTGATGGGCGTGGGATGAGATGACGTCTTTCCTCATCCTATTGTACATGTGTACATGTTGTACTGTCTTTTTTCTTTTTCTTTTCACTCCTCACTGGGGCAGATTCGCCTTTAAGTGGGAGGTTGTTGGGGGTAAAGACACCTCTGCCTAGCCGCCCGTGTATTACTATACTGACAGTCATCGCCACTGCACACTGCAGGTGGCGGGCGCCCGTCATCGTCACTTTATTCTTTATTCTTTTAGTGACGGTTTGAATAAAGGAAGGCCCGGTGACACATTGTGACTGTTGGAGTTCCCATTTCTAGTCTCTCCCTTTCTTGCTCTTGCTCTTGCTCTCCCACCATAGCTCTTGAGTCCAACCTTCGATCCGTCGCTCCCTTTCAAGAAGTTGGGTGACTTCTAATTCAATTTGTGTAGATTTTATAATCCTTTTAGTGATCAAAGAGCACCTCAAGGGCATAGCTTACATGAATAAGAAAGGCATTTAGAAATGGGGGGACTTAAAATAGAAGAAGAGGTTAAGAGACAAAGCTCTTAAGGAGAGGTTTTGACTTAAAAATGGTGATTGCAAGTTTTGATAAGTAGGAAAGGCATTTAGGAATGTGGGGACTTAAAAAGAGAAAAATTGGTCAAGTGATAGACCTCCTAAGGAGAGGTTTAGACTTAATAATGGTGATTTGCTAGTTGTGACAAGTAGAAAAGGCATTTAGAAATGCAAGGACTTAAAATAGAAGAAGTGGGCAAGAGACAAACCTCTTAAGGAGAGGTTTAGACTTAATAATGTTAATTTGCAAGCTTTGACAAGTAGAAAAGCCTATCGGGATTATCTAAACCCCTAGTTTATTTGGTGTAATCTATAGGTTAAAACTAATGATATTCATTGGTGTATGTAGGTTAAGCTCTCCCCAATTCCTAGATTACCTTCATCTAACAACTTGTTAATGTGTAAATTGAATAAAAGGTGACTAATCTCCTAGAATAAGTGCCAATTGGAATACAAATCTCAACAAATTTGGTTGCCGTCTATCCATCCTAAAATCTATTGATTGATATGGTTAATACCACAAGAAGGAACATGAGGTGAGGCTCAAATAGAAGACCAAGCAAGTTGTTGCAATTCTATCCAGCATGAAACATTTTATATATGGAGGTGTACCCTTAGCTCACATCGCAGGAGAAATCAGGGATTGGGACAATGCAAACAAAGGGATGGAGAAGAAGAATCCATCTCACTAAAAAAGCTTCACATATATGAGGGGCATCAAAGATATCTAGACTAAAGAGAAGTTGGCTATTAAGCCCTCTATGAGAGTCCTGGAGAAGAGTTGGAATGAAGTACCATCAACATGGACTATAGTGTTAACCATTAACACTATCAACAAACATCTTGCTCAAACATTGTCCTTATTCAGGGCAAAGTCCCATCGTTATACATATATTTTCTCCTTAATACAAGTTTTCACAAACTTCTTTTAACAAGAAGTGTAATACAACTTGGTTGAAAGATACATCGGTAATTTCCTTAATATAAGACTTTTGAATTATAAACTGTTGTCTTAAGATTGCGAAGCTAGACATATAGCTAATGACTCTAGATAGGTTGCTTGATAATATGTAGCTATTATATTTGGCACTTTACTCCATGAACATTTGTATGCAATCCTTTTTGGCCAAAGTGACAAAATTTAGATATAGGTTAACTACCTTTTTAAGATAGTTGTAAGAGTTAAACTAAAAATATATGAAATCCTCTTATAGCAATCTTCTACCCAATTCAAAGGTAGAAACTTGTTGTTTAGGTTGGTATGACCTTACAAATTGAAATGTTTTTGAATACTTGGGTGTTTATAAATTGAAATAGGGATTTTCTGATAAATAAACTCACATTTTCAATGACATTGATAACAAGTGTCTAGGGATTGTGACATCTATAGTCCCATAGTTGTGACCTAGGTTCTAATGTAACATTTTTCTAGATAAATGTAAGATATAGTGACTTTCTAGTTCTTACTAGTCATGCAATTATGTTCTAATGTTTTGAAGAATGAAAATTTTGGAAATACATTGAGGTTTTATCAATTATTTGAAAATTATCAACTTTACTTCAAATGACTCTATCAATTTCTTTAAATCAATATCAAGTTGATGCATTACTAAAGAAGTAGAATTTTATTTATACCTATTCTTAAAATTGTATGGTTCAAATTTTGTTTGAAGGGATGTACACATCACACACACTCACACACATATCATGAAAATAGTATTTGTATTATTGTTTTACCCTTCTTCGGTAAAAATAAAAATGCACACACTCTTACTACTAAGATTTCTTCCAAACACCCTTTTCTCTCTCCTCACATATACATATGCCACCTAATTTTATATATATATATATATATATATATATATATATATATATATGCTCCTCATGCTCCTACATTCCATTAGATGCACCCATACACTTACATCAACATCTACATAATACTTGGATTTGTCCTTTAGTTACACACTTGCTCTCCTTCTTTCTCTATCATTATTTCTTCCAAGCACCTCTTTCTCCTTGTGTATGTAAAGTATACAGACTTATACATACATATGCATTTTTTGGTCCCTTATGCTACACAACCCCCCCCCCCCCAATATGCTTACCACAAATACAAATCTCTCTCTCTCTCTCTCTCTCTCTCTCTCTCTCTCTCTCTCTCTCTCTCTCTCTCTCTCTCTCTCTCTCTCTCTCTCTCTCTCTCTCTCTCTCTCTCTCTCTCTCTCTCTCTCTCTCTCTCTCTCTCTCTCTCTCTCTCTCTCTCTCTCTCTCTCTCTCTCTCTCTCTCTCTCTCTCTCTCTCTCTCTCTCTCTCTCTCTCTCTCTCTCTCTCTCTCTCTCAATGTTGTCCAAGAGTTATACACATGTATATTACTTCACTTACACACATGCACACCCAATCCCATGTACACACAAAGATAGTTTATGTCCCTTAAGATACAAGATATTACATCTAATTTATTTAAACGGTGACCTCACAAAGTGATAGAGGTGTCCCTTTAGCCTCTTAGTTACATGCATACATGATTGCAAACATGCACACTTACTTGACTACTTGGGCTACCCTTATCTTGCAATATGCCAATACATATATATCTTATTCCTATGGATAGATTATCTTTGTTGATTGCAATTTTTATGTGTAAGGCTTGTCTTCTTGAAACTCATTGAGTTCTAAATATCTATATTACATTATTATTTTCACTATTACTTCAATGATCTCCCGAACCTCTATTGTGATCTCGCGAACCTCTATTTTATCCTTAAGCTAGTCTCTTTTAACTAGACTTGATTTTGAATTCAAAGAGGCCATTTTAATTGACATGCTTAATGCATGAGTCCTCTCTCTCTCTCTCTCTCTCTCTCTCTCTCTCTCTCTCTCTCTCTCTCTCTCTCTCTCTCTCTCTCTCTCTCTCTCTCTCTCTGTGTGTGTGTGTGTGTGTGTGTGTGTGTGTGTGTGTGTGTGTGTGTGTGTGGCCGCCCAGAACTAATTAGGCTAGGGGTCACCTGGTGGCTATCATATTGGTGGTTAGTGCTAGTCTCACCCCTCCCTAAGCATCATGGACTACCCTACCTTTGTCTATGGCAGCACTGCCGGATGGCCTTACCCAACCTGCAATGTCTTCGACCTCATTTATTTGACACTCTCTCCATCACCGCCAAGCTCCGTATTGCCAATGCCTCCTCATGCACCTTAATTCTAGTCTCGCTACCGATGGCGGTAGGTCTGCGTAGACATGCTATCGATAGAGAGGTAATTGTCGATGGGGAGGCCATAGCCATGCACCCGATACTCCTCTATCGAGATGGGGACCACCTCCACCGCCACCGCCATCACCCCCTTGATGCTCACGTGCACCGCGTTTGGGTCCCCCACCCTCTCCACCCTCACCTCATCCATCACCAAGCTCAATGTGGTACCTGCCAACTGCATTGTGTCCCGTCTGATCATGTGCTCCACCACCTCCTATGTAGTCGTTTCCACACCAGTTGCCCCACCCAAGCGCTTCCTCATGGATGCTCGCCTACAACCCAATCACCCTTGGTGCCTCTTTGTCCCAACTACTTCCCTTTCCCCCACCACCACCACTGTCACTACCACCACGAGCACCGTAGTCACCACCTCTCCCTCCACTGCCACCGCCACCGCTCGCAAGATCCTGTCCTTGCAGCAGCTCTCCTGCAATCTCAATCATCTTAGTTCACGCGTCACTTCTCCCTACAATCAAAATGAAGCTACAACCATAGTTCATGCACTTCTTCTCCCTCGACCAAATCCACCCACGTGGCCCTCTCTCTACTCTCCCGGTCGCATGGAATAGGGATAGGATCAGAAGGTCCTTGTGTATGGCGCTTCTTGTACGAATGATCTTGATAGGGGACACATCTGTTGAATTTGAATTGGGTTGCATAGGGGGAGAAGAGGGAATATAAGGAGGAAATTCTTGTGGAAGTGGAATAGAATCAAGCACAAGAATGCCACTTAGGGGAGATGCCAATTGAATGATCTTCTATGAAAAAAATCCCTATAGAAAATAGTACTAAGTTGACCCTTCTTTACATGCTAAAAATGCCGATCCATTTTAGCCAACTGGAAGGTTGTCCAATTGCACTTAACCCCCTCAAGGATTCTAATATATGCACTAAATAGTTCTTTGGACAAACACTTGGATGTAGGCTTGGCCAACATAAATCAGTCCTGGAGGAATTGGCATAACTAATTCCATAAGGTAGAGGAAATATGTGCCATTGATACTCCTAAATTGGTGATAATCTTATTCACTATCAAAGGAGTAAAGGCCTCCTTCTACAACAAGGCAATGATCTCTGCAGTTTATTATTAAACTACCCATTAATGCATGATGAATCAGATTATGTAACCCAACCAATTCAGACTTAGACTAAACTTTGGTCTCTACTAATGCACTTCCTTCTTATAAATTAGATTATTTTGGCATAAAGCGCATGCATGCATGATAATAGGGGGTTTATTTTAGTTACAATTTAAATGTGTCTGCAGTACATGTGCGCATGTACTATGGATATCATGGATAAATTTTAATTTACAAAATTATGTGGATTATTGTGCTATGTGCTCGTGCAACAGTGGGGGTTCCTTTTACAATTTAATAGTTGATTAATTTTAATTTAAAATTTTTGGGGTGCATTTTATTAATTTTGTGGGTGCCATAGTCAAGTTAATTTATTTACAAATTACATGTGTTTTATGGTGCATGTGAAGCAGGGAAAAGAAAATGGAACGCAATAGTGTGTAGATGGCACTTGTGCAAAGTCTAATGGCACGATGGAACAGAACAAACACGACTCGTACATCTAGAAAAAATCCACAAACAAGAGTTCAAAAGGTCGATCACAGAGAATCGATTGCTTTGACAATGATAAAACAGAAAAAACCCTATGGCTAATACCCATCATTCAAAACAATAAGAGCATCTAGTTTAGTTTGTGAGTCATGGATTTTTCTTTTGTTAAAAATATATATGGTGTTTTGGTTTTCTTGATAATTGTGTTTAAAATAAAAGAGTATGATTGTACTGTCAATTTATTTATTTTGGTAGAGTTTATTTATGTAATTGTATGTGACTTGGGTTATGTTTTATTCAGTTTTTATATGTTGGTTTGTGTTTTGTTTTGTTTTTCTTTAAATTTATTTTTAATTTTGGGTGTTATGCTTGTGTTGATGTTTATTTCATTTTTTCAATGATGATGTAATAATGGTAGAAAGAAATAAAAAATGGGTGGAATTTATGTAGGAAAGTGTGTTGGAATTTTTAGGTTTTTTGGGGAATTTTATGAAATTTTTAACGAAATTCCAACACACTTTCCTACATAAATTCCACCCACTTTACCAATTATTATAAAAATTTCCAATTTTTTCTTGAATTTTTTATGTAAGTTTCCATCTTGGAATGAGTTGTTCCAATTTCTAGAAATTTTTTTATTTGTCGTGTAAGTTTTTAGTAAAATTTTCCATATAACTTGAAATTTTTATGAACTTTTATGTGTTTTTTGGGTTTTTTGGTTGTTTTGTTTTTAAAAAATAATAATAATGCGGGTAAAAGGCAAGTACTGGCGACAACATGGGATATAAACGGCTGGCTATGTGTGAATAGCAGCAAATCCACTACTAGGGGAAGACCACACATGTGTGTTAGCAGAGTATTTGTCAGCTCATGTGTGAGTCTGAGCTTGATGTGGGCTAGGCATTTTTATTAGGTATTTTTCTGGTGTGGCATTTTATGCCAGTGGGACATTTTATGCACCAGTTGGCCAGCATTAATGCTGTCCGACCAGCATTATTGCTCCCCACTTTTTCAGCCTATTTATACTCAGTGCTCCTTCTCAGTTAGTATCATCATCTTCACCATCTGCAGACTCTGTGGAGAGAGGAGCCAGTGCCAGTGTCAGTGCCCACGCAGCCAGTGACTCACTGTTGTATGCGACTGTCTCGTGTTCAGATATATGGATTCCATTTCATGTGCATACATTTGAGTTCTCATCTGTATCGTGTCCTTTTCTTTTTGTCTCGTGTTTCAGCAGTTTATTTCAGCACATGTTTATGCTTCCACCGCTGCTCCACTTCTGACATGGTATCAGTTTTCAGGATTTGTGTTTCTTGCTGATTTCAGGACTGTTTTGTACCCTTGCTGATCAGACGATTGCTGTCGCAGCCAGGCGACCTGTTTTGGGGCTGTTTTCAGCCTGCGTTTTTTGCAGTTTTGCCATCGCCTGCTGCCTCCGTACCCTCTGCTGCCTGCATTTTTCATCTGCAGCTGCTGGCGACAATTTTCTACTTGTTTTTCTCGAGTTTACAGCCTGCATTTTGCTGCTTCAGCATCTCTCGTGGTTGGGTGACTGTTACTTCAGGCCGTTTTTACTGTTTTTGGCAGTTTCTGACTGATTTTTTGACTTTCTGCAGCAGATTTTGTCTTCTATTGATCAGATTTTGGGTTATATTGCATGTGAACTCTCATTTTCTGTAGTCTGTGCTTGTGTTTTGGCTGTGTTTCCTCTCTAAATTCCATCTCTTCTCTACTTCTCTTCTTCTCCTCTCCATATGGCTCCTCCGTGCACTTCCCCTGATGATAAGTTGCATGAGACATCCTTGAGATTACAGGGGCGGCTTCCGGCACATTATGGAGGCGAGGCTTATATAGCTTCAGAGAGGGGTGACGGGAAGAAGAAGTCGAAGGCCCAGTGTTACCACTGTGGCAAGAAGGGACATTTGCGGAAGGACTGCAAGAAGTTAGCGGCTTCCAGGAAGAAGGAGCAGAAGACGAAGTGGGATGCTGACTCTAGCGATGAGTCCTCTCCTTCATCAGACTCCGACTCCGATCCTCCGGCCAAGGTGAAGTCCAAGGCGCGGAAGGGATCCTCTTCTTCGGATCACGGGAAGGGCTTGGTGGCCCCTTCCTCGGCTGCTTTCTAGTGGTGATGATGAGGTCATCCCTCACGACTCTCTTGTGCCAGAGAGGGAGTGTGAGCGGGTGTTCAGATGGGGCAGCCGCGCCTCATCTATATTTTTATACAGGTGCACAGGTTCCAGAGAGGGACGTCCCTGACGCATCGACTTCAATCTGGCGGAATCAAATCCTGGAGCTGGGATTGACATCCAGGTTCATGCTGAGCTGGTTATCTGACAGAGAGTGGGAGGCTTTCGTCTGGAGCTCACATGAGGGGACACTTTGGTGGTCTGGCCAAAGGCAGAGAATCCATGGTCACCTATGTTCAGCGGCATTTTTGACAGGATGGTCTTGTATGCTACTGCAAGACATTGGTGATGGACACAGAGACATGCTATGATCTTCTCTATTTTCAGGTGTTTGGTATGATCGACATCGACATCAGGTTCTCTCCGAGGCACCTTGGTGGTGGCTTGATCACTCACTGCTTGGGTATCCATGGTTCTACTTGGTGGTTCTATGTTGTATAGTTTCTGATCCCTTTTCATTGTACTATTGTATTGTATCAGATCACCCATGATCTGAGAGAGGGTATTAGCAAAGTATTTGTCAGCTCATGTGTGAGTCTGAGCTTGATGTGGGCTGGGCATTTTTATTAGGTATTTTAGGTATTTTTCTGGTGTGGCATTTTATGCCAATGGGACATTTTATGCACCAGTTGGCCAGCATTAATGCTGTCCGACCAGCATTATTGCTCCCCACTTTTTCAGCCTATTTATACTCAGTGCTCCTTCTCAGTTAGTATCATCATCTTCACCATCTGCAGACTCTGTGGAGAGAGGAGCCAGTGCTAGTGTCAGTGCCCATGCAGCCAGTGACTCACTGTTGTATGCGACTGTCTCGTGTTCAGATATATGGATTCCATTTCATGTGCATACATTTGAGTTCTCATCTGTATCGTGTCCTTTTCTTTTTGTCTCGTGTTTCAGCAGTTTATTTCAGCACATGTTTATGCTTCCACCGCTGCTCCACTTCTGACAATGTGTCCTCACACATGAACGAGAGCTTAAATGGCACACACGCATGAACTAGAAAATTCGTGTGCGAATGACCACGAAAGAACAAACATGGAGGAGCCCGACATGATCCACATGAACGCCCGCAATATGCACAATCACGAGCACGACATGAATGTCAAATTAAAGGGGGGGGGGGGGGTCCGAAGTGAGGAAGGGTGGATTTTTTTCTCTTTTTTTTTGGGGGGGGGGGGGGGGGGGGGGGGGGGGGGTCATGCATTGGGGTCGGGCGCTAACTGACCCTACCCTCGCGTGGTCCATGCTTTCTTCACTCCCATTTGGGATTTCCTGGATTCGCGGTGGTTGTGGTTCTTCTCCTCCATATGCACTAGTTGCATTCACCCTTGATCCACTTGACGAAGCTGCATCTTCTATTGGGCATCTATTTTGGTAGTGTGAACCCCCGCATTTGAAGCATCTGATTCCGACGAACGGGCCTGGGGGTCTCCACCATGACGTGTTTGATCCTACCGGCCCATACGATGTACTGGGGGTTGGCTTGTAGTGATTGTTTCCCTATCTCCCTGCTGCTCCTCTTAGTACTAAGGCGGTTTGTGATACGGCCGTGGTGGTGCTGGTGTTTTGGCTCCTTGTATCTGTGAATCCCCCTCTAGGAGCACCGGGCCTTTGGTTCCATGAGTTGTTGTTGTTGAAGGTATTGTTGAGGTTGTTGTTGAACCTGTTTTGATTCCCTTGTGCTGTTCTTCTGCCTTCCAGGTCCACCAGTCGTTCAGCCATTCTCATGGCTTCTGCTGAGCTTGTTGGCTCATGTCTCTCCACATCTCTTCTAGCCCATTCTTGCATCCCAAACAAAAATCCATGTAGCTTAGTGTCTGTATCCATGTTTGGTAGCTGCAGCATGATCTGCCTATATTTGCTGACATATTCTTTCATCTTTCCCTGTGTTTGCTTGAGGTTCCTCCATTCATCTCTCACTTTGAATTTCTCCATCTTTAGAATAAAGTAGTCCTTCAGTTCTTCCTGGAGTTCGTCCCACGAAAAGATCGTGTGGCCCTGCTCTTGTTCTAACAGGTACCAACTGGCAATGTCCTCCTTCAAGTAAATGGCTGCCACCTCCGCCTTCTTGTCTTCGGTAATTCGTGAATACTTTAAGTACCTGTCCACCTCTGTGATCCATTTCTTCAGAACCAACCCATCTCTCTCTCCCTTGTACTTGGCGGGTTGGGGCATCTTGAATTTTCCATAATCATCTTCTGAACTACTGCTATCTTCCTCTTCTTTGCAATGGTGCTTCTTCTCCTTCTTTTTGTCTTTCTTTTTGCTTCCTAATTCTACTACTTTCTTCTTCTCCTTCCTTGTATCTTGCGCCCTCCTAGATGTCTCCTCTCTACCCGTTCTATCCATCTCCTCTTGCATTCTGTGTCTTTTCTCCTCTTCTTGTTGTTGAATCGTCCATTCTCTATAGCCCTACTCTACTTCTAGTTTTTTTTCTCCTTTCTTCCTCCTCTTCTTTCATCTGCATGTTCCTCCATATTGATTCTAGCATGCCCATCTAATTGTCTTTCTAGTCTGGCCACCTTGTCCTCTTGGGCCACTCTCCATTCTTGCCCCCTACTCTTCTTCCTCTCCTCCAATGTTGGGAGGGTGACGTTCTCCTTTCGTCCTCCATGTGGTTGGTGGTGGTGTCAACGCGGGGAAGCCGTGTTTCGCCTGTGGTGGTATGGGTCGTGCCACGGGGAAGCCGCATCACGTCTTTAGACGGTGAGATGTCGAGGTTGGGGCGTCACGCTGGGGCGACGCGTCGAGGGGCATCGCGACGTGGGGCGACGCGACGTGGGGCATCGCGCTGTGGGTCATTACGACTTCAATCTCTTCGGGGCACTGGATCTTTCCTCCTACTTCCGTGAGCACTCCTTCACTCTGAGCAAGAGTTGCTCTGATACCGTGTGATAAACTTGCACTCATTACGCACTCAACACGGCACAGAAAGGTAACACGATATGAGCTCAAGGTATACTCTTGTATTATTCAATCCAAAAAGCGGGACAACATAGACACATCCCAGGACTACACCCTCGTGACGCCGCACATAAGAGGGTTCACCACTCGGCATAGGGAATCACACGTAGAGTGGAAACAAGGCAGGGCTTTGAGTCACTACTACTCCCTATATAGGTGCAATCGGTAGCAACGGCATGGTATAGCTACGAAGCCCTTACCGGGGGGGATGGTTTTTTGGGGGTGGCCAAAGGGATGGGCGAGTGGGTAGGGATGCCAAGAGGGGGGGTTTGGCGGGCAGGGTTGGTTGGGTAGGGCGAAGGGTTAGAAGGGTGGGGTTTTGGCAGCGAGAGGGGTTAGAAGGGTGGGGCTAGTCGGGGTCAGGGGGGGCCAGGGGCGGGCGCCGAGTCGAGGAGAAAAAGGAAAAAGAGAAATAAATGTTAGAGGAGGAGGAGGAGGAGGAGGAGGAGGAGGAAAGGGAGGAGGGAGTGGAAGATGGCGCGAAAGAAGGGAGGAGAAGATGGCGGAAGGAGTAGCAAATGGAGAGAGAGAGAAGAGAGGAGGAGCAAGAAATGGAGAGAGAGGAGGGAGGAGGAGACAAGAGAAGAGAGAGAAGAGAGGGGCACATATAGGAGGGAATGGTTGGGAGGGAGGGTGTTTTAATTTTTGTAATGTTTTTAATGTTTTTTAAAAAATCATAAAAATAAGCACTCTCCCGTGTCCAGTGCACCAGCATGGGGTAGGGGTAAAAAAATTTGATGTGATGGGATCAGACGGGAGCGAGAGAAGTAGGTGCAGAATCGGACATGACACAGTGGATACCTCGACACACAATACGTGGCAAAATCGATGTTCACATGAAAAAAGGATAAAATACGAACAAAAATACATGTAAAATTTAATAATGCAAAGTCCGTCGCCCAAAGCAACATGCACAAAAAAAAGAAAAACGCCTAAGCAAAGGTGTTGCACATGCTTGTTAAGTCAAAACATAGTTTTGATAAGAATGGGGTACATTTGCATGGAAAGAAACGAAAAAAAAGCTCAAAAAAATCAAAAATTAAATAACAAAAACATGAAAAGTTGGAATGGAAAGCAACAAGAAAAAAAAAAGTTTAGGTTGACAAGAAAGATAGGACTATCAAGTTGAACTATGGTTTCGATGACAAATGCGGTGGTTTTCATGGAAAAAATGATAAAAATCTAAACACAAATTAATTCGAGGCAAAGCATCAAGCAAAACAAGGGGCAACAAAAAGAAAAAATATTTGAGGAGTGGTGTTAGACAAGGCTATCAGGTCCGAATGTGATTGCGTTATAAGAAAGGCATATTCACATGGAAAAAGGGGTAAAAAATACATTAAAAATACAATTAATAATTAATAACAAAAAACCAATCAGTCAAAACAAGGGGGAGGAAAAATGAAAATTATTTGAAAGACTAATAGCTTGAGGCTATCCAAACATCATGCCATTCCAATGAGAAATGAGCATGTTCATAACATGGAAAAAAATACTAAAACTGCATAAAAAGTACTCGCAAAACATCAAAAAATAAATAACATCCAATCCATGCATTGAAAAAATGGATTGTAAAAGTGAAAATGTTTAGGAGAAGGGGAAGGTCATGGCTGCCATATCAAATTGTAGTTTTGGCATGAAAAAGATGCGTTTGCACGAAAACACGTCTGATTCATGTAACATTCTTCAAAAATTGATAATTGGTGAAGTGTTGCTTGGAACAAAGGGTAGCAAAAAGGAAAAGTGGCTATTCACAAGGACAAATAGGGCTATAAGGGCAAATTGCCACTTCGGGAAACGTAGGGTAGGTTCCCATGGAAGATCAACCAAATGATAAAACAACATAAAGTGCAAGAAAAAACCACACGAACATGGTAGAATAGGGCGGGTGGGGGAGGAAGGGACCTCAATAGGACATAAAGAAAGGATGATATCATGTAAGTATCAATTAATGGGGTGTTCATGAACATATGCAAACAAGACGCGTAGGGACGCGTCCCCACACTTAAAATGTGAATAGATCAATTTGACTAATCAATAGGGGCCTAACACTTAACCATGGCTCATATCCTTGTGTCCTTATACTTAAGACATGACATACACATAAATGAACGCAAAAGCTAGGGTTAGAAACACTCGTCCCGTTCCGATTGGTCAATGTAGGTCATCGGTGATGCACTGAGAGTCGATGTCATCCACTGGAGGTACTATGGCTCACCATCGAACATGTCTGACAATGCAAGGACCAAGTAGTAGCATTCAAGGAGGTAGCGTCCTTGATGAAGAACCGGTAAGCCATTGATGGTGAAGAATACAATACTCAATCTGGATAGTCACTCATGTTGGGATGATAGATCAATCACTCACCCCATAACTCACATTACTCGGAGAGAAGTGGAATGGGCCCCATACCTCATGCCTATTTTAGAAATCGACAAGGTGAAATGATACAAAGAAAGTATGCAAGTGTGCATACTTGATGGTGTATTTGTGCGTCCCAATGTGTCTGGCATAAGTGCAAGAAGGAAGGCCAGGGAGCCTTATAGTACAATGCACAGAATAGAGTGATGTGTCTTATGATGATGGCAAAGGCACATCCCATGTGTGCATAAGAAAATAGAAATGTACTTGATCGCCAGTGTCATAACATCCCTCGAATCGCACATCTTATTTAATTGAAGGAAAAATCAGTCACACTTAGTCTTGCCTCTGTTTCATGCTCTATTGATAAATATAAGAGGGCAACCTGATTCTTGACACCCATGGACTCAATCCTCACATGTCTAATTCACATAACATTCTTCAAAAATTGATAATTGGTGAAATGTTGCTCAGAAATAAGGGTAGTAAAAAGGAAAAGTGGCTATTCATAGGGACAAATAGGGCTATAAGAGCAAATTGCCATCTTGGTGAATGTAGGATAGGTTCCCCTCGAAGATTAACCAAATGATAAAACAACATAAAGGGAGAGAAAAGACCACACGAATGGGGTAGAATAGGGCGGGTGGCGGAGGAAGGGACCTCAATAGGGCATAAAGAAAGCAGGATATCGTGTAAGGATCAATTAATAGGATGTTCATGAATGTATGCATCCCCACACTTAAAACGTGAATAGATCAGTTTGACTAATCGACAGGGGCCTAACACTTGGCCATGACTCATATCCTTATGTCATTATACTTAAGACATGACATACACATAAATGAACGCAAAAGGTAGGGTTAGAAACACTCGTCCCGTTCCAATTGGTTAATATAAAACATCTGCGACACGCTGCGAGTCGAAGTTATCCATTGGAGATAGTATGGCTCACCATCGAACATGTCTGACAATGCAAAGATGAGGCAATAGCACCAAAGGAGGTAGTGTCATTGATGAAGAACCAATAAGCCATTGATGACAAAGAATACAACACTCAATCTGGACAGTCACTCATGTTGGGATGATAGATCAGTCGCTCACCCCATAACTCACATTACTCGAAAAGAAGTGGAATGGGACCCATACCTCACGCCTGTTTTAGAAATTGACAAGGAGAAATGATACAAAGAAAGTATGCAAGTGTGCATAATTGATGGTGTATTTGTGCATCCCAATTTGTCTAGCATAAGTGTAAGAAGGAAGGCCAGGGAGCCTTACAGTGCGGATGTGTCTTATGATGATGGCAAAGGCACATCCCATGTGTGCATAAGAAAACAGAAATGTACTTGATCGCCAGTGTCATAACGTCCCTCGAATTGCAAGTCTTAATTAATTGAAGGGAAAATCAATCACACTCAATCTCCCCTCTATTTCACACTCTATTGATAAATATAAGAGGGCAACTCGATTCCTGATACCCATTGATTCAATCCTCATTGCCACTTATGCAAAGGTTGTATGCCTTGCGTGGAGTTGATGGTACAATAATGCATCTTGCCCTGTGCTGGCATACATGCAAGAAGGAAGGCCAAGGAGCCTTATAGTGTCGTGTATAGAAACAAATCGTGCTTTGTACATTAAGAGGCCTAACCCGTGTGTGCGATTCTCCATTCACACATATCATCTCTCATTTGAATCTAAAGGGCAAGGACTGGTCACTTACCCTACTGAGGTATACCTCAATAAAATCATGCAAATGATTTTGAAATGTGGCCATTATCACTCTTTGAAAGGTATCAAGGGTGTTATAGAGTCTAAACAGTATCACTTTGTAAGCATAGGTTCCCCATTCCATTGTAAACGTTGTTTTGGATTGATCTTTTGCTATCTTGACTTGTTGTACCCATTAAATCCATCCAAGAGGGAATAGAGCTCATGTCTAGCTGCTATGTCTAATAGTTGGTATATGAAAGGAAAAGAAAAATGATCCTTCTTAGTCTTGGAGTTCAGCTTTCAAAAATCCATACATATTCGTAACTTTTCATTCTTCTTGGGTACTAGCACGATAGGTGAAACCCATTCACTATTGGCCACTAGATAAATAAACTTAGCTTCACGAAGCTTTAATAATTCCACTTTTACCGGGGCTAAGTAATTTGGTTTCATACACCTCTATCTTTGCCTCACAAGTTTGGCATCAAGTTCAATGTCGTTGTGATGTTGACAACCTATTCTAGAAGACTAGTGCCCACCTTAAGGTGACATTCAATACCATATGTATCCACAAAAGTTAATAGTTTTTCACCTTCCACTTTGTGGATGAAGGTCCCATGGACTGCTTTTGGATATAGATTTGACTCCTTCAAGAAGGGAGTGGCCTCCTCATATGATGCCCCACTAGGAGCGACTTCTTCTTTCCATTGGGGCTTGGCTAACTCTTTGGGATGTTGAAATGGTACCATTACTCTTTCAAATTTTATGAGAGAGTTACTTATCTCTTGACTTGAGGAATCATCTTCTGAGGATGCCTCTAGGAACGTCACATAATAGGAACCATTTGAGTTCTATTTAGGCTGCAAGACTAGTGTTTATTAGTTAGGTGTATCGTAATCTTCCTTTCTTGAGAATGAGAAATTAGGGCAACAAGAGCCACTACTAAAGGAGGGCTTATTTTGCTTAATCCATTTCTTATGGAGGTTTCGCATATGCTGTGACTCATTAACCAGTCCAAAGGGTACTAGAGTCATTTTGTCTAATAGCATGGAATCTTCAGCTTCAATCTCTTCTAGAACTTCATCCTCATTAGTACTCTCCTTTGGTTGTATAGCCTTTTCCATGTTGCTTTTATTGTCTTCATCTTGACTTTCATCCTCGTTTTCTACAGACCCTGTCTCGACCTCTGTAGGGCCTCTATATAAGAACATACTCTCTATTATATCCTCTGCTTGTACTTCTACCTCTAGCTCTGCTCCTATATCTGGCTATGCTATGGCCATGTAACATACAAAGGCTTATTTTTGCTTAGGTCATTGAGTCTAATAAGCCATTGTGTAGGCTACATACCTTGCAAGCCTAGATCCTTCATTGTCACATCCATCATTATGTTCACTCATGAGCCTCCATCAATCAATGCATCCACTATAAAACATCATTCAATCCAAACGCCAATCTCTGGGGTGGTACTAGAAACCAGGAAGGCATTAGCCATATTTACTTCTTTCACAAGCCCTAAACACAATATTAATGAGTTTGGAAATCTCCCAATTCCCATTTTTTGAATACTAAAAAGGTAGCATCCTAATAACATGCCCATAAGTTTCTCAAAACCATATGATGTGACCTATCATTTGAAAGCACTTGAAAAATGGAATGTATTGAGCTATATAGCGCTCAATTTGGAGTTATAATTTTTCAAGTTATGAAAAATCCAAAGATTTGACCACGTGTCCTAAACTTATGGGAAATTCCCATATTCCTTAATATAGTGTTTCTAGAGATTTATTAGATTTAACGACAGTTGTAAGAGCAATCCTTAGGCCACATCTTCTTGTCGATATGCTTTTAAAACTCTTTCAATAGTTGGGAGGGACATCATCAGTAAACTGTTGGAATGATAGGTTTAGTTTGAAGATGTTTAGGTCTTTGACCAAGTTATACTCTTTGATAGGATCCACAAGCTTCTCCAAACAGCTAGGGAATGGGGCAACACCCACTTTTATCCTTCCTTTTTTTTCTAGAAATAGCAACATCTACACTTCTTCTATCACTAGGGATACTTTTGCATCCCCTATCTCTTGAACCTTTGGTCTTGTCTTTATAACCAACTCTGTATCCTTCTGTGATATTGGATTGTTCATGTACTATACTATTTTGTTTTTTACTATTTTATTTCTCTTTTGGAAGATTAAACTTCACCATTTTGATAGAGGGAACATTCTCTTTTGGAACTATGGGTTCTCTTTTCTTGGCACTCATTATTGCAACAACCTCCAATTTCACCAAATTGGAGGCAGGTTCTTGGTTTTTCTATGGATTATCAGTAGTGGTAGCTTTTGTAGGAGCTAGATTGGGACAATCTTTTGCACTATGGCCTTCTCCCTTGTATTGATTGCATAAGGGTTTGTAGTCCATGGACCTTCGAGGGTTTTGACAATTTGGTGAGATATGTCCCTTTTCTCCACATCTATAATACTCCACTTCTGATCTCTAGCCACCGCCAAACTATCGTCCTCTGTAACTCTGAGAGGGAAACCTCCTTGGGCCAAAATTAGAATCGAGCTCTCTAGGCTTTGGACCTTCAAGGGTTTTGACAATTTGGTGAGATATGTCCCTTTTCTCCACATCTATAATACTCCAATTCTGATCTCTGGCCACCGCCAAACTATCGTCCTCTGTAACTCTGAGAGGGAAATCTCCTCGGGCCAAAATTAGAATCGAGCTCTCTAGGCTTTGGTCTCATATGCTGGGTGGTCATCTTGGATTCAAATAAGTTGAATCTTGCTTCTTTGTCTTTCTTCGTTCTTTCATGCATCTCCTTTAGAGAGCATATATCTTCTGTATGGTTCTTCCTTAAATAGAATGAATAGAAGACTCCATGGATAGTTGGTTTTTGGGTACATTCAATGGCTAAATATCCTTCTTGATGGCACTTTCTACACCATGTATTAAATTGCATCACATCCTTTCACCTCCTAGCTGTAGAATTGGATGTGTTGGTGGTATTCACATTCTTGTTTGCAATTGTTCTATAATCACATCCATTAGCTCTTTCTTGATGCTTGCACAATTGAATTGGACAAATGGTCCTTCAAATTTTCTCTCCTAGAGTACTCACAATAGGATTTTGTGAAGTCTCCATTGTAATCAATGCATAGACAGGTTAGGTTGATCTACAGGGTCCTCTGTTCTGATTCTGATTCAAAGCTCTTATTGACATTGGTGGTTGTCGGTTCCAGTTGGTAGGGTTCCATTGTTGTTGTTGAGTCCCCATTGGGAAAACTGTTTGAGGCCATTGCTATTGTGGTTGAACCATCATTTGAGATATTATTGTGTGCATCCACTATGGATTTGGTACACTCTACTGTGACACTATTTGCATTTGAGGGTAGGTGTAGGAAACAATACTTGGGGCTGCATTTGGTGGGTATAATTGTAACGTGCAGGTTGGCTGGTCTTCTAAATTCCACAAACTTACTGATTGTAGGCCTCTAAGAAAAACTCCCTTTTGGATGTCTTCATCCAAGTGATGGTTGGCCCATCTCTTCAGCATGGATTCCATTCTAGAGACATATGCTTCCACCCATTCACCAGAGGACTAACTTAACTTCATGAACTCCTCTCTCATCTGCTCTTCAAACCTTTCACGCTTGAATTTAGTGAGAAAGGACAACTTCAAGTCATTCTGTGTGCCAAAAGTTCATGTTGCTCAAGGGTTCTGGCATTGTTAGCTACACACGCTATCATGAACTCAGCTACATGAAGATTAGGGTCTTCATTGTACTCTTCCTTAAAGATTGGCAAGGAACTACATTCGATGGCTTGTCATCAATATTTCTAGGATGGATCTGACTAGGAAGGGAACCTTGACTTGCCATGGGGATTTTTGTAAAGAGTCCCACAAGAGCGTCAAAGGAGGCTTCTACTACTAGCTTATTCTCGACTTTGTTTTTTTCCTTCTCTCTTCTTGTGTATCTCTGGACTCATTCTAGTGCTTGCCTCTTGATTGTGTCATTCATTAGGGAGTTAACTCCACCCAGTATGTCTATACTCAATAGAATAAAATCAAAAGGGCTTAAGTCTCTGGAGGACTCTCTTGCCAACATTTCTTCTACTTCCTTCTTTTCAACATCTTTGCATTCTTCTTTCATTCCACTACAAAGGGTAAGGTATTCAATTATGAAGGTATCAAAATTCATTCTTTTGAGGATCGCCATAGTGCCATTGTCTTGATAATACGAACTTCGAAGGGTTTCAATAGCATAGGTTGTGAAGAACACTCTATCTACTAGCTTCCAATGGGTTGCCAATTGGACTGTCATCAATGCACCAAGCATCCCACGTATCCATGAACAAATTCCAACTCTTTTCCTTCTTATTCTTATGAACTTCAACTGGCTACTATGACTCCTGAAGCTTCTTCATAATCTCCCACTTGATGACGTCTAGAAATTCTTCAATGAAGGCCAAATCTCCCATGGATGGTCATTCTCTCTATTTTTTCTTTGCTTTTCAGTTTTGTGGCTATTGTGATACAACTTTCTGTAGCTTCAGAAGACAGTGGGATCAGTCCATCGCATAGAGCCCGCATCAAGATAGTGACATGCTTTCACCATTGAGGAATGCATTTCTTGTAGACAGTGGCTTTGGCAATAAAGATCTCTAGTTCTTCAACAATAGTAGTAGGGATTCTCCAATCTTCCATTGTTTTTCTTCCTCTTCCACAATGCCGCTTCTTCCATTTTCAGCCTCTGTTGGTGCTTATTGATGGCAGTTTTCCCTAGTTGTGCACCAAAAATATGGAGCTTTCAAGAGAACACCAAGGAAATAGGGATCTTACTACAATAAAATCTATCTTGTATTCATCAATGAGCATTTTTTCATCCTTTATGTAAAGAAAATTGATCACATTCTTCATATTCTTCTTAGAATCCATTAAAGAACCACAAAAGCACAAAATAATGCTCCATTTTGAATGGAATTTCATCACATAGTATTCATCTTCAATGTCTTCATAGTGTTCTCTCAATCTCTCATGTAAATACAATATTTTTCAACATAGAAAAATAACTATCTCTCACTCAATAGTACATTGAAATTATAATCAATAATCCTCAATAACCCTTTTTTGGTTGTGGATACCCCTCCCAAGAGGTATGTTTGATATGAAGAGTCACTAGAGCCACAAAGGTGTCCCTTAAGAGCTCATTACTGTCACTGTAGTCTTCACTTTGAGTCTTCTTCAACTAATTCTTCTACTTTTTCAAGCTATTTTGAGCTTGCATTCTTCCTCTTCTAATATTACAAAACATTCCTAAGCTAAATATCCATCCCACAGAACATTCACATAGATAAATAGAACAAAAACATAACAAAGTCAGAAGCTCAACATAGGGTCAATAAAAGGCATAAAAACCATACAACTTCAATCAAAACCAC
Source organism: Lygodium microphyllum (assembly GCF_053477565.2). Lineage (NCBI taxonomy): Eukaryota > Viridiplantae > Streptophyta > Polypodiopsida > Schizaeales > Lygodiaceae > Lygodium > Lygodium microphyllum. The sequence continues at coordinate 133,776,037 of NC_141158.1, forward strand.
TTCAAACCATCTAAAATGATTCAACACACTCTCAATCAATCCTCAAAACACTTATTCACCATCTCAACCTCACCAACAAAAAGAAAACAGAGGCAAAATAGACCATAATATAACCAAATAGACTCATCAAAGAACCTATCAACACATCAAATCTCAACCAAAACCCATCATGACTCTCCCAAAAATACTCAAACTATCCCAGAAAACTTCTAAAGTCATCAAAATTCAATCAACATACCTCATATTAACCAAAAATCAACAAAAAATTAGCAAAAAATACAGTCATTTCAACACTCAACAACAAGCCTCTTATATGCTTGATGATCTTATAAAGGGCCATAGTACCTAAGCCCAAGTTTATTGCTAGAACCATCTTTAAGGTGGCATATCTTGACTTTTGGCACCTTGAGTAATAGTAACTCTCCTTCTTGAAATTCCATGAGCTTTCCCTTCTTGTCAATATATAACTAAGTTTGATCTTATGTCTTCTTAACATTCACTTTGAAAACTAGAGAATAAAGCCAACATATGTACCCCATAAGTGCCATACACTTTATTTTAAAACATGATTAATTTCCAAAGGAAAATAAAATGGTATATTTTTGGGTTAATTATAGAACTTAATACATAGGACATGTGTGGATGGGGTGCATGCTAGATAAAATGGTAGAATTTTGTTCGAAAATTCTTTTATAAAGGTTACCAAAGTGATGCCCAAAGTAGGCCAAGATTCAACTTCAAGCATTAGCCATTACAAGAATGTGAAAAGGGGAACGACCTTAGAAATACTATGGCCATACCCTAAGTTGAAGGAAAGTAAATTAAAGTGAACCATAGTAATTAATCATAACATGTAAACATAAAAATGATTACCTAGTCTCCAAAATAATTTTGATAAACCATCAATCCATGTTGGTCAAAAAAATCATATCATACCAATCTAAAATAAACCTTGAAAAACATTTTTATAATTAAATTTGGTTACTTAGACTCCAGAGGAATAAAACAAAATAAAAACAACCATTCACCGATGTTAGTCTAGAAAAATAAAACATAACAAACCAAGCTTAGCACTATTTCGAGAAACCTTTAGAAATACGAAATTTAAAGTAGAATTAAGAAGGAATAAATTGTACTTTATTTTTTTCTTTGTGAATAATCATAATGAGAATTATTTCTTTTTTGCAATTGTAGCCCACGATCCCTCGTATATTACCTATTCCATGCCCATTACCAATAAAGACCCCCCTCAATGAGGAGAAATTGGTGTTCACCACACAACAGAGATAAGATTTTGATTTGAAAGTATGCATGTGAGGAGTAGGACTAGTACAATTTTGACTCCTGACCAATCTAAAAGGACTGATCAACACATATCAAACCAAGAAAGACTTGATAGCCCAATATGGCCTAGCTAACTATGTCCAAGTTGTGGATACCAACATTTACTTTATGGCATGTTCAGCTCTCATTAGAACCAAAGAAGAAACAAAGGGAAGAGATTGAGCTTAGCTTGTCCTCATCATTAGAAGAGTCAAATGAAGGAGAAACAAAAGAGCGGTGAAAGATAATTAGAGTTGTGAAGAAGAGATCAAAGATAGAGTGAAAAAAATTAGAGGCCAGAATAAAGCAGAGCTAAGAAGGATATGAGAGAGCAATTAGGGCTTCTCTTGAGGAGGTCTTATGTATGAAGGGCCAATCAATCTCCCAATAGCAGGTAGCACACATGATGGAGAAAAAGGAAAGACATACAAGGGGAAGGAAAAAGTCTCAATGAAGTCAATGTCATCTAAATCAACAACTCTTCATGAGCTAATGACTCAATTACGAAGTGTAAAAGCACAAATTGATGAGCTCACAAAGGCAAAAGAAACCACAACAATAAGTCAAGAACATAGACCACATATAGAATAATTGTCCAAAAGCACCTAGGGACCACCCATAGGAGGACAAAGTGCAACAAGCAAAGTGGGAGATTTGGAATGATTGTGTGAGGAGCTTAGAAGAGTTGTATAAGGTTGAAGCCATATCAATGAGAAAGGATTTTCAAAAAAGATTGGATAAAACTCAGGAAGCTTACATGAAGTTTTTGATTGCATCTGAAGACCAAAGTGCAGGACCTCCAAGATCAAATCAAGGAAAAAGACTTAGAGCTGTAGGAAAAGACTTTGAGATCAGACATAAAGATGAAGCTCTCAAAGTTAAGGAGAAATATATAAAAAAGTTGTACAAGTAGATACTTGATGAGAACAAGAGATGAATAGTGACTTTCCTTGAGTTGACCCAAGAAAGTACTAAAATGAAATTACATGAAAAGTAAACAATAGGATATCAATAGACACAAGGCCATTGGAAGCCTATGTACAACGATTACAAAAGCAATCTCTATTAGCCTAATAGGAGTTGTTGACTAGGTGGAGAATGAAACGCCAATTATTTGATACAATCCTAATGAAGCTATCTAACAATCCAGGTGCATCATTATTTAATGAAAGTCAATACAAAGTTTAGTTGGAGGCTTATAAGTTTGTAATGGCTAAGCAATGAGAGCTATTTAGAGAAGCAACATCGATGGACCATACACCACATGTACATAGATTACCCTGATGAAGTAAAGGCTCAGCTAGGGTTCATCTCAAATACCTTAGAAATAATGGAGAAAATCAAGGAGATTACTCTAATGAATGAGAAGCAAACCAAGAAGACCTGATTTGGTACTTAAGGAAGTAGGAATATGAGGAGCATGAATTGAAAGCCCACTAGTCTCATATAGCCCAACACACCCATGTCAATCTCTCCATCACTCTAGAGCCACACACTATCATGACACCCCCTATTGATACCAAAATTTGGTATAGAGGAGTTTGATGAGTCCTCTACAAAAGAAAAGGAAGGCTCAGAGTAAAGACCTATATAACTATGATGCAAAAATTGAACATCCAAGTCCCCTTGAGCTTCTATTGTAGGAATAGGAAGAGGACCCGAAAGAGATAGTTTAGAGATACTAGGAGAAGTAGGAATCCAATGATTTAGTAGTGTTTGATTTCAAGGTTAATGAAGATATTGAGTTTAGAAAGGCACTTCCCTTGTGCACAATATGGCTACTCATACAAATATCTAAAAATATTGCAATGAAGTGATTAGATTCCATAAATATCACAGCCTATTAAAAATTCTACTATAGAGCTTAAGGAAGAAGGGGAAGATACCTCAAAATAAAACCTAGAGAAGCATGGCCAAGTTTACCATAATGGTGCTATCCCATTCTAAAACATTACAAGAGGGCTTGGAAAACCTTGTATTAGTTGTGGAAAGAAGATTGAGCATATCCACTCTATTGTCCACACCCACAAAGGCATGGCCAAGAGTACTAGGAAAATGAACATAGTAGGTATAACTTTCCAAAGATTCCCAACATCTTTCAATTTTCCATAATTCATATATTTTGAAAGCCATTCCTTACATAGAATCAAAAAATTGTATTACTTGACATCTAATGCTTGTCAAATTTCAATGTTTGTATATCAAATTTCTTACATATATGTTTCAATCAAAGAGGTTGTAGATAGTAGAAGGAGTAGTCTCTTGAGGTTGTGTATAAGACATTCAAAAGATATTCTACAAAGCCTTGGGAAAAAGGGTGCCACAAGAAGGACACTCATTGTTAAGAATCATTTGCTACACCAAGCAAGCAAGGTGCACATAATACTCACATGACCAAAAGTATAAGCCCATTTTACTATCAAATGGCTAGCCCATACATATATTGCTCAAGCTTATTGGGACATCTAATTTTACTTGATGGCATGGGGATAAAGCATGGTGCTCATGAACTAGTCTCGTGGTAATACATCTTGAGAAGTGCTCTCCATGACATGCCACTCCACATGCTCAATAGTCCTTGTGAGTGTCTCAATCTACTCATGAATGCAGGCATGTACTTATGGTGGTGTTTGGGATTATAGGACTTGCTAAAACTCCAATTTTTTTTGGGCTAGCTTGTTCTTTAAGGCCTCTTCTCTTGCATGTAAGTCCAATATGGCACCTTGCACTGCCAATTGCAAATCATCTCGAGTGATTTTCAAAATATGTTCTCGTATGTTCTCATTAGGATAGTGCCCAAATGGTGGGTCTCTTTTGGTGAGAAGTCCACCACCAGTGTGGATGATCACAATGCGTATATATCGCATCTTTGTTATGTACAAGGGGGAGTCAACATTGTCAAAAGTTTGGTTAAAAACTTCAAATGCTATGCACTCAACATTCTACATGATACCATCATGAAAGCATTTTCTAACTTTCCATCACTCTTTCTTTATCAGGTTGCTCGAGCATGGTCACACTATCTTGACCGTTTCAATGGTCACTACCTTGTTAACCTCCTTTCACTATATATGAGCTCGATTAGCCCATTGTGAGAATTACTAGTTGTGCATTTGGCCTCCCTTCTATCTAATGTGACCATCAAACTCTTCAAGTGCTCATACACCTTTCAATTGCACTCATTATACACTCTCTCTTTGTTTCATCATTATTGTTTCTTGCCGAGTGCCAGTCTTTGCCTTTGACCATGTTGTCTCCTGAACATATAGAGGTTTAGGGTCATGCTTTAATAGATTGAGGGGAAGAAGGTTGTTGATTATGAGCAATTGCATCCATAGCACCATGGGAGACACGTTAGCACAATGAGAAATAGGAAATAAGTTAGCATCATGAGAGATAGCTACAACTAGAAACCCCAAGTTTTTATCAAATTAAAAATGAGGAACCATGACTCTTTCATAATGATGGATAACAAACAAGTTAACACAATGACAACTTATCATAACAAATGACAAGTTAACACAATGAAATATAAATAATTAGAGATGCAAAATACAAATTGTGACCCATTAACAAAATATATTTCATAGAGTATAGAGTGGTACAAAAAATTAGCCCTCCATTTGATGTATCCATAGATTCATGAGTCATAGAGACTCAAAAATTTGATAAATTGTTTTACTAATCATAACAAGAGATGGCATAAGGAAGGCTATCCAAAGACAATGAGCCACGATAGGGCCAAGCCCTTTGAGCAATCTTTGCACCTTTGTAGGACCTATGTGGCATTCCACCCTCATGAAGTCCTCTGAAAAGGACATTTGCATAGCCCTATCATATAGTGGCATAAAATCCCTTTCCTTCCATTCTATCATGTGCATCAGTTGCCCATTTGGTGTATCCTCAACTCCCTATGCAACTATAAGCACTCGCCTAAGTACCAAAACTCAACAAGGCATATGATGAACCAATTGATTGCATAGATATCGAACTCCTTGTTCTAGGCAGATTGGCACAATGACTCATAGAACTTGAATGCATCCATGGCCTTCTACTTTTAGCCTCTTCTTTCTATCACCGCTATTCTATGACACACACCTCTACATCAAGTGACCCAACATTCCAATTGAGAGGTGGCCTTACCATGCTAAAAATGAGCACTAGAACCCAATCATTGATACCCACCCTAGGGGTGTTATCTCTAGTGAAGTCTAATTTTATGTAGAACTATTATTTTCAAGCACTAGAAAACAAGCCAAACTCTAGCAATATATTTAAGAACAAGAACTTGGACATGTAGACACAGAATCCCAATATCTAAACTTTACTACACATATCAAGTTAGTTAAACATTTGAGTTGAATTTTTATTATGCATTTTTTATGTAATAGGACAAAAATTTGAAGCTATCATGTTGTAATTTTGATGAGTGCATACTCAGTTAACTTCTAATAATACCTTATTGTATTTCAAACTATATTATTTGATGTATATAGACTATATATTGCAAATCATACACTCATAATACACTTTTCTATGTTCAATTATTTGATTGGTTGAAAATTACGAGAGTGCATCTCTTGATGCGTAGATCTTTTTTTGAGAGAAACTTACTAGATAGATCACTTCATATATGCAATAGATTATAAACTAACTCCTATTTATATTATATGCCATCATCATCATACTAGTCGAGCATATTTGTTGGTTTATGAATGTAATACAATATAGATAATTAATATTTGTATTGTTATTTTGATAACTATGAATATGATCAAACTACATGATGTATTTTAAACTAATCATGTCTTTTTGCATCATATCTTTAATATCCAATAGTTTATAGGTACTAGTGCTTTGTGGTATGACCCATGCGAGTGTGAGTTTTTAGGATACCTGTAACACGATGGTATATATATATATAAACACCCTTCCCATTAACTATACACAAAATCCTAAACTCGCTTCAAAAAATGTACATGCAACACACAACCCTCTCTCATTATCTCTTTGAACATTGAGAGCATAGATAAAACAATGAAATTTCATGTTAAATTATCCACACATAAAACCTCAAAGGACAAATGATCAAAGCACCATTTAGTCTTCAAATGATTTATTTTGTGAGCATCTATCACCAATGACAAGATGTGTCCACATTTGTAAATTCAACTAAAATGCTAAGCATATTGGGCAACTTGCAATTCTTTAAAAAGTACAAAAGAGTCTCAAATCTATAACGTCTATTTACTTATATACAAAAAATCACATTTATGAGAGGGAAAAAACAATTATCTCACATCCAAATGATCATCTAGTCATTAAAAAGCCTTCTTTTGTGAGCATTGCTATCAACGATAGCAAGTGTCCTCATTTGCACATGCATGGGCAATGTAGTTTTAGTTGAAGTATCAACAATGGACTTCACTTCTATACAAACAAAATTATGTGATGCAACAATACAACACAACATTAGCAAGTTTATATTTTGGGAACACAAAAAACACCAAAAGCAATTACACTCAAGGCAAAGAAATACCTTGGTCAATATCCATATTTAGCTAATGTAGCACAACTAAGTAGCATAGGTCATGATACTCCCATCGTTGACATCGAGAAGGAACTCTCCTTGAGTGTGACCGAAACACAATGTGGCTATAGACAAGGGGCATCCGATAATAACACTACACATATTTCTAATAAATAATCTCAATAAATAGGCCTTCATACCTCTAAAAAAATGGAACATTCTCAAGGTGCTCAACCACGTGCACAAAGATCTATGCATTTTAGGTTCTTGTGCCAAATGTCTAAATTTCTCTTGCAATCTCATTTGAGTTTGAGATGAACTGTAGTAACCAAACACTAGGGTCTTTCCTAATCCAACAAAGGATTTCACTCAAGAAAATGCCACATATAGTTGCCCATGCATGAAGATTGAGCTTTTAAGATAGAACCCCATTGAAGTGAAAGTTTCAATCCAACTGAGGATTTCACTCAAGAAAATGCCACATATAGTTGCCCATGCATGAAGATTGAGCTTTTAAGATAGAACCCCATTGAAGTGAAAGTTTGCCCTTGAGCCTTATTAAAAAGTCATTGCAAATGCTAGTTACAAGATGCTAGCATTGCCTCATCATAGAGAATGAAAAGTGCAAGGTTGTGGGAATGAAGGTTATTCTTGGAATGAACACTCTAGCATGGATGTTTATACCTATAATGATGTCACCTTCCAAAACCTTTCTACTGAAAGCCTTGCATATCAACCTTGTTCATTATAGAGTCCTCTTACACTATTCAGAAATGCATTTTCATCTATCAACTATACTATTAACACTATTATACTACCTCACATCACCCAGCATCACATGCAATGCTTCTAAATTTAGCTATTCAACCTCCACATTCCTTGGAGCAAGAATCATATTCCTAGCAAAGAAAGTTGCTCGATCGTGCACATTGGAGAAGTCGTTGTAAAGAGTGTAATGAGATCCCCTACTGACCCCCCAATATAACCATACTTGTAGACAATGCAACTTTATAAATAGCACTTGTGAAGCTTATACCATCTCCAATACCTTGAAGATCCAATGAAGTCTACACCCTCAAACCCATTATTTTGACACACTCACAATGTTTTGTGTCAGCTTTAAAATTCTTGCATATAGTGCCACAAAGCTAAGCAAGAAAGAGATGCATTCACAATATTCTCACAATCTCCCTTGATTACAACATGCAAAATCGGTCCAAAATCACCCCCAAACAACATGACTTTTCCACCAAAAGGTTGATTGCAAGATATGTTATCTTGCCAGCTCTTACCTAAGCCTTCAAAAAAAGAATAATGGTGCATCATTGGAGCTTCATCCCACAAAATGAGGTAGGTCTTTCTTAGTACTCTGCACATATATATTGCATGTAGAGCAGCCTTTGAATTGCAATGAGATCTTAAATCTTGAATGTGTTGTGTGACCATTTAGCAACAACGATGCAACAATCCCTATTGATGCAGTCATAAAAGCCAAATGACCATGTGCACATAGTGTTGCCAAGATAAACTTGTAAAGAAATATCTTGCATGATCCCCCAGGACCATCTAAGAAGAAGAACTACCCCTCACCAGCATGTAAGGCACCAAGAATAACATGAAATGCAATAGCTTGACATTGAGTCTCAATCCCATCAATTTAGTGGTAAGTGCCTCCTCACATCGATCATATTTGAGCTCCTAAAGAATAAGAGGATTTTCTTGCGATAGAGCACCTTCCTATTATTTTGTAGACATCTTGAGGAAATCAAATACCCTATGTCCATGGTATCTCAAGAGCAATTGCAAGTGTTTCAAGGCCTCATCTCTTGCCTCTATCTATAGCCAGCCACCTTACATGCCATCCATTATGAGTTTGTAAAAGACATTCTTTGCAACTCGAACTTTAGATTTCTCCCATAACCATCTTGGTGAGCATGGTTCAAAAAACACCAATACTACCACAAATAAATTCGTCAACTATACACCCGATTGCGTGTTTAAGGCTTCTTATAAACACTAAAACCACTCATCATTGCTCTCCAGCATATCCAGTACTGTAGAAGCTCCCTTAAAATGTGAGAACAACATAGATCCAATAGTTCTCAAGTCCTTGAAGGACATGCTCCCCTTGCAAACTGTCAAGAGCATTTGCAAATAGTATTGTTTATTGCATGTTGGAGACCCAAAAAACATCTAGCCAATGGTATTATCTTTTTTCCTTTTTTTCCAAGCCCTTTTGCTTACATTCCAAACCCATTGAGAAGGGAAAACTTGGTATAACAATTTCTTGCTTCTAAATACTATTGATTGTAGGAAAACCACTCTTTAAGAGTAGTCTTTCTAGTATTATGATTAACAACCACTGTGTGAACATTATCACCATCTTCAAAAACCACGATAGTTTCTCTTGGCAAGTGGACATGCAACCTCTGAACGTCGAACTTCTCATTTTGTAGTAGGTGAAAATCCGAAATATGCCAACATGCCTTGGAGAAAGAGATGTAGCGACCAATAAGGCATTTGTCAATCTCATAAATCATTTGAACTGCAATGCTTGTAATATCACCTTCTAGTCTCATAGATGCAAGTCTAGCTGTAGCTTTGTCATGGTCTTTGTAAATGTATTTGTAAAGATACTTCATGGCTATGATAGTAGAACATATCTCAATATTGATATGTGCATTATATTTCTTTGAAAGGTACAAATTGTAGTGCATAACCCAATGATTATCAATGGTAGTACCCCTAATGTTCACACTTTTATAATCATCATGTCTCTTATAAACAAGACAACTAGTATCATTTACAACAATCTCATGAATGAACTTTTTTGGGGACACTTTCTTTGCTCATATATAGACTACATGAATTAAATGGCCCACATGACCCATGTATGTTACCTCTTTGCATTGTCTCATGCAATGCATAGAATTTCTCTTTGTGTGGTAGCTCTACAAAAAGTATTTTTTCATAATGCCATGTTATTGAAGGTTGGAATGGCTCTTCTAGAATCAACAATGTATGAGAATGAGGCAACCCCCTCTTTTGAAACTCTACAACACTAATATATCCAACTATGCCACCAATTTTTTCCCTTAATAAGTGTGTCCATCAAAACTTCTTTTCTATGGAAGATGCAAGCAGTAAAGTTGGGGTGATCATGTGATGATTGCCCTTGCAATAGTGCTTGTTGAATCTCTGGCCAATTTAGATTATATGCAAAAGTTATAAAAAGATTTGCCTTTGCATGCACAATTCCCATAGTATCCTAATATAATTGATACATGAACCTTGGACCACCAATAAAAGATGAAGCCAAAACAATTCTCTTACCAAAATTTGCCCCCATGAAATGAATATTAGCATTTCTATTTATCTCCTAGTTCCATAAGCACGTGCACCATGCACTACATGATAAGGCAGACACACCCCCTAGGAAGTGCACAACTTTGTCTTGCAGGTTAAGATCGTGCTGCATCAAGGAGAGGGCACAACAAAGGAAACCCATCCAACAGCATCTTCAGCTTGTTGAAAATGGTTAAGATCCAACCTCCCAAGGGAAACAGGGCATGTATATAAGCCAAAAAAACTCTCATTCTTGGTCCATGGCAAAAAGCTTCTTCTTCTTCTTCTCTTGTCTTATCTTCTTGCTTGTGCTTGAGTGAGGGAGTGTGAGAGAGTGAGGAAGTGAGTATGTGAGAGTGAGAGATCAAGGAGAAGAAGCTCCCCATCTCCTCTCTTCATCTTCTTCTCTTCTCTTCTCTTCTCTTGTCTCGTGCGGCTATGGAGGATGGAGCTTGATGGAGAGGGATTGAGGTTGCTTGAACTTGCCTCAAGGATCGTGGAGCTACCGATGTGCAAGAAAGATGAGGGTACCCGATCAAGCATCAAGGTAAGCTCGCTACACCCCATAGGTAGGGAGAGTATGTCGGCTATGTGAGAGGTAGCCATGGCCGTTCAACTTGAAACACTTGACCAATACGCAGTCCATAGGTCTCGAGGGTTGAGCAAGAGAGCTCCCTTCATATACAATTATTTCGATTTTCCATAAGTTAGCTAACTCTTGTGCCACCAAATACTTTGTTAGATTATCATAGTAATCATCATGATATTTACTAACACAACAACCAACAAAGTAACCAAGCAACAAGTATAGATATTATTTTCAATCTATCAACAGTGATCCACCTTATCTACATGCTATTATTTTGATAACTTGGCATACTAACCAAACTTGCTATATCAGATGGCTAGTATGTAGAGATCACAAAACTAGAAGAGAACAATATTGTATTGAGTATTTTGTCATTCAAACAAAAGCATCAAGTTCATTTACTTTACTTATTTTAGACTATCCCAAAGTTGAGGCTATCCCAAGTAGGGATTTTCTTCATTGATCAAGGTTTGTATTAGCCACTAGTCATTTTAAATTGTCACTACTATGTCATATCATCCATAGCTATGTTTCTTTGGCTGTCAACTATGCTGAATTTATGGTTACACAAGTAGGGTAGCACATTGATGATGATATCCTATGAAACTAGGACATCTATTTTGTGGCTACGCACTAAGTTTCATGGTTGCTTTTATGCCCATGTTAAAGAATTATACATATATAACTTACCCTTCTGTTTCCTATTATGAGAGTAACCAACCAGGTGTATAATCAACATCCCATTATTCAAGGTACTGACAAATTTAGCGTGCAACAAGTCAATTAGGCTCTCCCATAACCAATCAATTGTAGTTAGTATTCAATTGTTTCATTCAACCATAAGTTTGCTAATTGTAAGTCCATTAAGTACTACATAGATTATCATAGTAATCATCATGATATCCAAGGACATAATAATCAGCAAAGTCATCCATCACACAACAAGTATGCATTGTAGTCTACCAACAATGACCCAATCTTGGCTACATACTATTGTTTCATAGCTTGACACACTTACTGTTATATCAAACACCTATTAAAATAAGCTAAATGCTTCACTTTTTACACTGCTAGTATGTAGACATCATAGAAAATGAGTATGCAGTCATTCAAACTTAAACATAAGGTATATTCACTTACCCAAGCAAATAACATATAGATTGGTCTTAGCAGCTAAGATGAATCATAATAACCCCCAAAGTATACTTTTTCAGTAATAATCAAGGAGGTCTACCTCAGCCACTAACTATGTCACATCAACCACTAGCCAAGTTACAACATATTTTAGTAATCAAGGAGGTCTACCTCAGCCATTAACTATGTCACATTAACCACCGACTAAGTTACAACATCTTTTAGTGATCAAGGAAGTCTACCTCAGCCACTAACTATGTCACATCAACCACCAACTAAGTTACAACATCCCTGGCTATGCTAAATTATGGTTACATAGGGGGGACAACCCCTTGGCTATGATGTCCTCCCATAGCAATTTCACAAGTCTACAACTTAGATGCTTACTCTACTACTAGCCACACTATTTCCTCATTATTTATCTATGTAGGTATACATCAAAATCCTATATGAAAGAATTGGACAATTACAATTTACCCTTTTGTCCAAACTATCAACATAACTAGCTTGGTGTCTAGCTTCTTACCTATTAAGAAAGGCATGAGCAGATTTACTATGTAGGAAGTCTAACATAGTATATGAATCAAGGAGCTCCATACTTAAGACATGAATCTACTCATCCATTATAGAATCACTTTAGTCAACTAACTTATCTGCCTATTAAGTTAGTAATCTACTCATCCATTAGAGAATTGCTTTAGCCAACTAAATTCCCTACCTACTAGTGTTTCATAGCTTGTCAAATCCACTAGATATTCACAAAATAAATAACCACATAGATTGGTCTAGTGGCTTGAGTAAGCCATAAGAGTCCCTCAAGTTTGTAGTTTTCTCATGTAATCAAGGAGGGGTTTATTAGCGACTAGTTATGCTACTCGACCAGTGCTATGTTCAAGTAAATACAAGTATTCTATGCTAGAGCATTGTTTGAGCAAACATCACTACCCCTTTTTTGTAGTATATTAACAAATCACCCAGTATGGCATCTATTTTTATGCAAATTTTTCTTATATATTAATACCCTACTCTAAACAATAGGTATGCATTTTTAATACTCATATAAGTAAGTTGAATTAACCACTTGTTAACATCATGTCAAGCATGCTAAACACTATCATATCCAAACTCATACAAAAATGAGTCAAACATCTTGTATGTTTCAAGATATCTACCATGTCCAGGCAACAAACAACAAATTTGATACATAGTTACTCCCCGTTTTGAAATAAAGTCATGCCTAGGCTTTCCTAATCATCTAGTTGTAAACTTACATTTTTATGTCCAACACACACTATCCTATTGATTTGACATTCTAAAATATATTTAAGACCATTATGGGGACACAATTCTTATATGTAAAGACTCAAATTGTATTGCTTAATAGACTTAAAAACCTCACTATGCTAAGTTGTCCATTTATTTCCATGATGATGCCCAAGGGCCTTTTACCCAGCCAAGTGTATATCCCCTGTACCAATAACATGACAATCCTACTCAAGGCCCAAAGAAATACATCTGTCAACCTCCCTGTAAGAAGAGAACCAAGCTCTATGCGGAGTAACATGACAAGATGCCATACTGTCTAAAATCCAATCAAAGGTATAGGCCGTATCACTGAGCAAGTAATCCGCAGGGTAACACGTTGCCAAGAGTCTAGGCTCAACCGCATCATCATGGGTAGCTACATGCACCATACCACTATTAACCGTGGTCTCACCTAGTGTATCACTGACTCTGCTCTCATATCTACTGCAGTGCAATCTTTTCTGCTCTCTAATCCACTTAAAGCATTTATGCTTCACATGCCCTGTCTTTCCACAATGAAAGCAAACATAACCTATAAAACCTGTAGAAGATGACAACTGCTCTGTAATAGCATGAGTAGGGCTGTCCAATACATCCAAGGAGCTCAAAGAATCAGGGGAACTCTCATCAAAGAGAACATGCTCATCGAGAGGACTGTCTGCATGACTAGAAGAGCTGGAAGTTGTCATAGCATACTGCAAAGGGGACTCATCCAAACTAGAAGGGGAGAACACAAAGGCATCAACCACGGATGCAAAAGCTCCCACACGGACAAGCCTAGCAGAAAAAAGCATGACATATCCAACCACTATAGCTCGCAGCCATAAAAGCATAAGCATGCCTCGGAGCCATAAATGCATAAGCATCCCCGAAACATAGGAGTATACATAACTTTGCAGTGTCTCATACCATGTACTAACATACATGTCCAGCCAAGAACGGCAGGTGGCAAATAAACCTGCAAGAATCAAGCTCCAATAAAAACCCAAATATCTGTGTAAAAGCATCCAAGTAAGAGGATCTGTAAAATACATAGCAGCATACCATGTGCATACACGGGTGGCCATAAAGATCAATTGCTCCTTGACATACACGGGTAATAGCAGCCCAAATAGCATAGATGCCATACAACAGAGAAGCAGGACGGCCATAACTGTAAATCCCAAGCACTATCCAAGTCCACTAATCAGTAAGTATCCCGCATATGAAATGCAAACGAGAAATCATAGCTCAATAGGCAATTGCCAAAACAAGGGAGTCGTTCACTACTCAATACCTGTAAGTGCATCCAAGTAATAGCCAAGATTCATAATTAATCAAATCCCATATAGCATCCAAGGTCGTAACAGAAAAAGCCAAGTCGTAATGGAAATATCCAAGTCAATGTCCATCTTCTCAAGGGAATAGTCAAATGAATGTTGAGACAAGGCTCAAACAACTGCCATCCGTAGCCAAACCATAAAGCATTCACCAAGTCATCATAACTCATACTGGGTAGCCTAGGCATAAACCATGTCATTGATGAAATGCCAGCTGTAAAGAAGTGATAGTCAAACCCAAATCGAGCTCTAATCTTAGCTCAAAAGCATTTTGGAGCATAAACAAGACATGTGGCATAGTCCAAATACATCATGACATCATATCGAGTAGCCGGGAGTACCCCATGATCAATAGGCATAACCCAACTATAGCATAAATAGCTTCAGCCCTAAAGTTTTTAGCAGCAAAAAACAATCCAAAACTAAGTAAATCAGTGCTCAATCCAACCTCAAATCCATAGGCAAACCATAGGCATACATTCCCATATGTATACGCACCAACCGGGCATAAAATGCCAAGACCTATAAGCATAAAATTGAAGTAACAGGTGGTTGCCTTGTTTTGGATAGATCTGGGACTGTTCAAAACAGTCAATGGCTGAGCTAAATTAGCTCCAAATGTGTCTCACATAAGAGGCATAACATCCACAAGTGATCCGGTATCAATAGATATCAATAGAAGCATCACATAAGCCATAGGCATACAAATACATGCTATCTTAGACCTGAAATCTGTTGCAAAATATTTTATCATCAAAATTTGGCAAATCCGACATCATTATAGCATCCGAAGCATGTCAAAACCCCAATTTAAACTCTTACCTTGCCTGAATTGGGTTCTGAATGCCTGAGATATGACAAAAAGAGTGATTTTTGAGCGATTTTTGCAAACAGGCGCAAATAAAACGTGAGCATGTTGCTGTACTTAAGAGGCCAAATCAGGGTGGATAGGGGTTTAGCAAGAGCCCAATGAAGGCCTACAGTGAAGAGAACAAGCTTCAATGATGGAAGCTATGGCTACCTCTTCGTGAAACCCTGCTATTCATGTCAAAGAATGGCTGAGAATTGAGTGAGAAGTAAGCTCTCATACCTCGTGTAGATGCCGGGAAGAGGTCACGAAGGAGTGGCTCTGATACAAGTTGAAAAGGATGTAGGAGACGCAGGAGAGAAGAGCACAGACAATGCAGGTGTTGTCAACAATGTTATGATAGCCTTATTGCACTTTCACATATATATATGAATAAAGAATATGGGCGGTCACTATACGCGGGCAGGCCCAAGGGTCTTTTACCCCAACACATAAACTCCTCTGCTTAAAAGGATAGGCATCTAGGCAGAGTATGTTAAAGGAGGAATATAGTAGATCAGTCCAAGTACCATAACCCCCATCATTCCAAGATATCATTCCTAATCCCAAGTACATATTAAGTATGCTGCCTACCATTATCATATTACCTAGTTTGTAGGCTAATATCTACATTTGTCTTATGCTCCACTAACTGCCCTACTGCAAACTTGTCATGCTTTTATATCCAAACCATGATTATGCAGCTGCAAGACAACTAGTATACAATCTTACCCATGCAATTTAAATTTGGAGGACTCCAACTACATGCCTATTACATGTGGCAAATAGTATGATATTCATATTCAAACAACCTAATAGTTGACATCCATAGATGTATTAAACAAGTTTTGAGATCAACTTGATCATTATTAATATAACAATTTGACTATTCTAAGAGTAGACATAATTCCATGCATTTAGTACATAAATAGATCAAGTAGATTATTACAGCCTGTCTAATTTGAATCAATCATTAATCCAGTAATAACAATTGGATTCCAACTTGATTCGAGGAAGTTGAGATGAGAGCCACTTTGTTGACAATTTGAAATAGGAGGAAGATTTGAAACAAACCACATAAGTCAAAAGAGTTATGCAAACCACACAACTCCCATTGTTTGTTGCATCCAAGAGTAGAGAATGAAAAGAAAAGAAGTTAGAAAATAGAAGAAGATTTTTGGTTGGATGGAGCCATATTTCTAGACCTTGCTACTATATGTCCAACCTTATGCATTAGGCTTACATTACATGCATGCACATGGAGAGGGGTGAAGGATCACCCATGCATATATGTTTAGAGAGGCTGAAGGGGATTTTTTTGAAAAAGGGAATAAGGGGGAAGAAAAGCTTTAAATGTGTTTCACATGTATAATGTGTGTGTGTGTGTGTGTGTGTTAGTTACCCATCTCTAACCTAGGAGTGGGAGCATGAAGGTGGGGTTAAGACCCACCTTAAGGCCCTACTCCCCACCAAGCATCATAATAAGTTGTTGAATATTACATCTGACTTTTAAAAAAGTTGTTTTCATTTTTTTTTGCTACGTGTCACTTTATGTGTGGCTCATCAAAACCATTCTTTTGAAATAAGGAGATTACTTGTCTTACGATGACCTTACCAACCTTTATATAACAAAACTAAAGCACAACTTGGTTTAGTCTAAGAAAATCTTCAAAGGCAATTTATACTTCCTTTACTTTGTTTACGTAATGAATTTAACTCTTGACTTTTTAAATCCAACATATCTTGTTTTTTTCATTGTTGAACAATAATCAAAAGTCTCTTTCATCTTCACCTTCTTGCACAACTTTCATGGTTGCTCTCATCTTCTCCCTCTTCTTCCTATATTTCTCTCTTCGTCTAGTCTTTCTCTCTTTGCTTTCTCTCTCATCAACATTTCTCCTTCTTTTCTCTTTCTTCTCTAGTTTCCTTCTTGATACAATATTCCCATTAGTTCACAATTTATCTTTCCTTATTACAAAATTAAGTGCAAATCATTCCTCCTCTTTTGTTGCAACCATATTCTGAGCCCTAGATTCTTGTATTGTCTCATTTTCTATACATAATTGATCATACATATTCACCTACTCCTTCCCGCATCCTTTTGTATGAATCCCCTGTACATTTCACTTTTCCAACTTATCTATTCACTCCATTCATATCTGCTTCTAAATCTATTCCTACATCCCTATTCTTAAATTTATCGTCTTTTTATTATTTTTCTTATCCTCTTCTCTATCCTTTAGACATTATTTCACACCCTACTTCCACTTCCATCGTTCCTCATCTTCCTCATTTAGTTACTGATAATCTAGGATCTACACATCATTGTTAAGCTTGGAGCATGTAGGAATCCTTGATTGGTCAGCAAATCAATTTGCTAGTTATTCTAGTTATATGAAAATCCACTTGCAATGCATTTATATAACTATTTGCAATTTACCAAACTCCACTTGAAGTTAGCAAATCCTTCTATTTGCTTGGTTGCTCATGTTTTTTGGTACCTTACTTGTATATATACCCATTTATGTGCTGATCCAAAGCCGATACCAAAGTTGTACCTGAAAGTAAATGTGGATGTTAACTTGGAACCATTAGATATTTATGGTATTTCCATGCCCCCATTTTACTACATTATTGGAAAGGGTGTGTTTTTTACAATTCTTACAAAACCTTCCACCTTATTTTATAGATGAAGATTATTCCATTGAGAGGTTAATGAATCAAGCCTTTAAAAAGAGATGCTTGCATACAGCTATGCTCCTGTAATTTTTCCAATATGAATGTAAAATTTTTCCCCCTAATTAGGGGTGTCATCCAATCTTGAGTATATGATTATTATGTGCATATGAAGAAACCATATATATTACATCTATTAGGCTACTATTTAAATACAAAGTATGAGGTGTCACAATTTTAACGATTTACTTAATTAATCAAGGAGTTTTAAGGATTGCTTTTTGAAATCAACATGATGAACATTGATGAAAGACATGAAGATGCAATCGAGAGATCTCTTATATCCTCAAATAGTTTGTTATTCAGTTTTCTATTGGATTTGCAGTTAATGGCTAAGATGTTTTCCATGTATAAATGCTTTAGACCCACCTAAAGACTTTATAAGGTTCATGGTTGCTAGTTAGAAAGTTACATTTTGTCTCCCTTATTCAAGAGTTGCAAGGATGCAACATTACTAAGTGTGGGGATATGTTAAATGCATGATATGATTGACTTTTTATGGATTCTTTCTTTCTTTTTAGTTGAAAATGTACTTTTTGGATGAGGCTAATGTGATTTCTAGATAGTTTCATTGATTTTGGATATATAAGGGACAATTGTAAATGTTTTTAGTTTATAATGAAAGCTTATTTAGTCTTAAAGGTTAATGTTGTGTGTTATTGTGGTGTTTCGTTTAGTCTTGATTAATTCTATATGGTTCTACGTTTCCTTCTAATATGAGATGGTATGATGTGGACTTATAAGTTTGAAATTTGATTAGTGTTCTTATTATGATTTTTGATTGATTGATGTAGATTTTCTATGGAAATTTTAATATAAAATGGACCATATGACGAGTCAAACATCCTAAATATTAAATATAGATCATAATGTTATGAAACATTAAAAAAGGAAATAAGTTAACAAATAGAAAAATAATAAGAGAAAACACACACTAGAGCCCAACCTTCCCAATGATAAAAGCCATGGTTTGCCGTGCTATATTATGGAATGTTGATTACATAGCTACTTATATTTATATTATATATATAATTTTAAAGAAAATAAATATCAATAAAAACTACATTAAAGTGTTATCAATTAAGAGGTTTTGTGTAGCTTGCTATAGTTGATGCAGAAAATTCTTGTGCCAAATCATGATGTTTTGACATCATCATTGCATTTAGAATGTGTCAAAACCCCCCAAAACAACTCTAAAAGCTTCGAATTTTGACTCAAATGAGGGAAAAACAACAAAACTAAGTTTTTACTTTTGTTTTCTTATTTTGTGCGTGACCTTGTTGCTTTTGCAAAGAAAACTAGGAAAGCTTGAACCATATAAAGAAAATAGCAAAACATTCCATAAAGAAAGCTTATTTTAATAAAAGCATATCCTGAATCTAATACTTTAATGTTATTTATATCAATGAGATTAAATTAACTAAAATAATATAAAAAGTAAATTATTTGATTAAAATAAATACTAAAGAAACTTAAACTTGTAATTCAAAAATAAACTAATAAAATATTATGTAAATACATATTATTATACATTATGCTTACTATATAGATTCATCTAAAGATTATTTATACTCAATAATTCTTCAAAAATATTAATTTATCTAATTTCATCTAATAATCTACTCACCGTAATACTAAATATATTAGCTCCATACCACTATCTACCAAGCAATGCAACGCTTATGTGTAACAAGTCATAATTATGCAACAAATAGATAATGAGAATCTACAAACAAATAAATCTAAAATCATATTATTATTATTATATTTTTATAGCATTCATTGTATGATTTCACCATATAACTTGATCCCTATCACATTTTTAGCCTTATAACCCACCAAAGACTCACAAAATGACAAGTAAAGTCCATTTTCCATAATGTTTTTTTATTTTGAGGACTCTTGTTTACTCCTATTTTGTCCTTTGTGTTTATGTGAGAATTGACATACTTCTGTATATTGCTATATGCTTGCTTCTCCATGTGGAATGGGAAGCTCAAAAACGTTTTTAATCCTTGAAAAGTGGTGGATTTAGGCTCTTTTCTAGCTAAGCTAAAGAAGAAGCTACTTGAAGACTTAATTAAAGACTCAAGTGACAATGTTAGTAGTAGATGTGAAGGGGTATTGTAGTAAACCTTTGTGTCTTTTCATAAAAGAATATGCTTCGTAGAGGAGACTCCATTACTACAGGAGACTTATGTGCCATTCTATTGTATTCATGAGAAAGAACAAGTGTGAGAGTGATAGAGAGAGAGAGAGGGAAGATATAAACATTTCATCAATTCCATGTATCTTTGTGAAAGAGATTTTGAGACAATGATAATGAAAACCTCAATGAAGATAATCAATGAAAAACTATGAGATTCTTTTGTGAAGTTTTACATTATGAATATGTCTCTTTCTCTCCTTGTGGTGGTAATCAGAATAATTATTAGTAGTCATCCCCTACTTGTGAGCCTCAATCTAAGTTAGATGAGGACATTAGGAGCTCTCACATTGTCTTTGTCTATCATTTTATGTGTTTTAGACACTTTAGGTAGAGGGCACATTAGTACATTTCTTTTTGTGCACTTTTGGCTATTTTTTAGGGATTTGACCACATTTAGGATTTTCCCTCTTTTTTGCCTATATATAGGCAGCCTATCCTCCCACTTTCATAATTCATTATTCGTCATTGATCCTTCGTGATCAGCCAACCCTCCTCATTCTCTCATCCCTTTGCTATCGGGTTTGGCGCCCACACTAATGCATAGAGTTGCGTGCTGGGGCTGATTGTTGCAATCTTGTATCTTTAGCCATTGCAATCACATTGTTCCTTTTCTCTCCTACGTTCACTCTTTGTCTCCGTCTTCTCTCCATATTCACTTTCCTCTTTCCATTGCACACTTTCAGATGGTATCAGAGCCATGCGTGGGAGTTGGAGATCTTGAAGAGGAGTGTGTTGTCCACAAAAAACTTGCTAGTCATCATCCCCATGTGCTACAGACCGTGCACTTGGAGTCAAACAGGGCAGGGTGGCCTATTTCCGGCCTTTTTTTAGGTTGCGCTTACCAAGACAGATTGCGTTTGGTCTCTACCAGCGGGTTGAGGGGCTCCATTACTACCATAGACGATTCCACGTGCTTTGAACTTAAGGAGTCCCCTCATTTTTGGAGGATACTCCATAGGCTCCTAAAAGTTCTCACATAGAGGCTAAGAGTGGTTAAATAAACAATCCAAGCGTTCTTTGAACTTGACTACACGGACTTGCGCGAGTAAAATGCGTGTGTCCTGGCTCTCTGAGGACAGACTCATAAGGTGGGAGTTCTACCTAAGTGTATATTGTCATCTGACACAAACTCTTACCGGGAAGGATTCTACAAGGTGAAGCATAGGGTGGGAAGATGTCTGACACGTCAGAGGATGGGAGAGCTCGCCATGAAGATCCACTGGTAAGGTGTTTCAGTGCTTGTTATTTATCACTCTGTGCACGTTGAGCAGGTACTGAAATGCGAGGGTTCAGTCTGAGAGGAATTGGGTAGCTCAGAGAATTTTAGTTACGGTTCAACCGGCAGAATGATGGTGGTAGTCCACCGCTTCTCTTCCCTGCAGCATGGTTGTATTGATTCAAGACATTCTATCTGGTGAACAGGAATATCAAGAAGTGTTCACAACGTCAGTTTTGTATTAGGTGGTTCTCAGGGCACGTTCGTGCAGGGCTTCTGCACAGCATAGATCATATTCTTCTTTTCTATCCGCAAGGATCCGTATTTTGGGCTCATCCTCAAGATGTCGTGTGGGCAATGATTCCTGAGACCAGCGGAAGGCTCCTTGCAGGCTCCCAAAACCAATATCCTAATATGTAGTGCACGGAGGATCATTACGCCAACATGAAGAAAATAACGTTTGGATGGAGAATGTTCCAATAAGAGTGTATAGACTTCTTTTGGATTGGAAAGCAGCGCCATGACACCGCCCAATTGGCCAAAGAACTGATATATATTAATTTTAAGGTTTTATGCAAAAATTTGGGACGTTTGATTTGAGATTTGTAAGACTTATTTGGCTTTTTTGAATGGGTTCATTACTCAGCTGGATTGTCACGGGGTTTGTCCAGGGGGTTCCAATTGAGCCACAAGAATGCGATCACCACCAAACTCGTTGAGAAGAGGGCTGCACTCCTTAACATGATGAAATAAAGAGGCTGCTTTGCCGTTCTGACCTGGCACATCACCTTTCTTCACTGTTAGCCTATAGGATCTTAGCAAGTGCAGGTTAGCAAAACAATCTTCTTTTACCCCTCCCCATATCCTCCATCAAGATGTAGTCACGTGTATATCAACAACACATTAC
Organism: Lygodium microphyllum; assembly: GCF_053477565.2. Classification (NCBI taxonomy): domain Eukaryota; kingdom Viridiplantae; phylum Streptophyta; class Polypodiopsida; order Schizaeales; family Lygodiaceae; genus Lygodium; species Lygodium microphyllum. The sequence goes on from NC_141158.1 coordinate 133,798,497, forward strand.
CCCAACTCCACCTTTGGCACATGGCAATCATAATCTCTGCTCCTTCCACTCCATGTCCCACTGCAAGTTCCCAATGTACCTCTTTAAGTTCACAGTGCTTGAGCCCTCCTTGCTCATCTTCCTGCACATGACCCCTGCTGCTGCAAACTTGCTGCAATACACCTGGGAAGAAGCCTTTGATTGCCTCATATTTTACATTGATGGCCTTTAGTTCTGCTGTTTATAGATGGGGAAGGTCAGATTCTAGAATTGGCTGCTAAGAGGTTTGTTTTGACTGCCACGTGGCATGCTAGACCCAATCTACTGAATCTGTAAACCTTTTTTCTTTGCTAAGTTGAGAATTACATCCAGCCTGATAAGTTTTGCCGCTATGGAGGATCATCTGCCCTCAATTATACAGAAGCTGCAAAGAATTGCAGTTTGTGCCCTCTTCTTTCCCTTCTTCTTGCAATCTAGTGAAATTTTAAAGGTTGCAGTGCAGCTTTATCTTCGGATAAGTTTCATGTCCTTGGACATCATGGATGGGTGCACTGTGAAGGAAACTGCTAGGGTTTGCACTGAGGATACACAGAGTGTACGACCACGACAAAAACACAAAGAGACAGACACCGACACAGAGGGCAAAACTCAAACCCTAAACGCAAAACTCAAAACTCAAACACAAACAGAAGAAGGGAGAGAGAGAACACAACTTTGAAGGGAATGAATGCTGCAAATGAATGTAGGAGTATATAGTGTGCTCAAGGGCAGAGCAATGTCGGAGTGCGACGTCCACCGAAGATGGATCCCAAGTCTATGATCACCAGTCGAAGTGTAGGAGTGCTGAATAGTAATTGGCAGCAGGCTGGTCACCAAAACGCAACAGCCTAGAGGTTGGAAATGTTTGCCGGTCATTTCTTGGACAGAGTACTGCAGTGCCACGTCAACAGGCGCCACGTTAGAACCTGTAGTCGGACAGTTTTTTACTGCAGCCGACGTGGTGCAGTTATTTCCTATTTTTTGGCTATTTATAGCCAGTTCGTGGCACACTCTAGCATTCATTATTTCAGATTTTGATTTTGAGATCAGTTGGCTGAGACAAACTGTGTTCGGGTTGACGGAGATCGAGGTCATCAAGTCAGAGACATACGCAGATATTTCCTTTGTCCCCTTGTGTATTTCTGCACTCTTATACAGCATACTACACCGCAGATTTTCTGCGTTTACACAGTCTTCTCTCTCTCTCTCTCTCTCTCCTCTCTGTGTTCACTCAGTCTTTTTCCCACGCTTCCGCATTGCTGCACTCTGACATGGTATCAAAGCGGTGAAGATGGATTGATTGAGGACTTAACCTATCTAAAGAGGAGATTTCAACGCGACACAAGGCTGCGTTTCAAAGATTCGAGGGCGGGTGAGTGGGTTGCGTATCAGATCAAGGTTGAAGCGAGCGTGGGCGTGTGGGAAAGAAGTCTAATCAGTGAATTTGCTGCAGGTTATTGCTATTCGAAGGGGAGGAAGGTTGCGTTTGAGGCCTTCCATTGTAGATTTTATCTTTTCATCGCGTTCGGCGGGTGAATAAGGTTTGGGCAGCATAGGAACCAGCCCTAGAAGGCTGCGTTTTCATAGTCAGAGGTGACTGATTTTACGTTTGTGCAGATATTGCAGGTTAACATGTCTACAGAGACTGATTTGGAGTTCCAGACGATCCTGGACAGGAAGTTGCTTGTTCTACTAGCTCTTTCATCGGATCAAAAGCTTGATGGTGACAATTACCGCATTTGGCAGGTGATGACGTTGGCCATTTTGGAGTCTTATGATTCGGCGGAACTGGTGATGGAGGAGATTAACAGGCCCTCGGTGAGGGATGAGTCCAAACTCTTTTTCAATGCTTGTGTGGAGTTGACCAAGGCCTAGTCTCATTGGGACAAATTGAATGCTAGGATTCGATGTTTTCTGTTTCTGTCTTGCACCACAGCCGTGATAGCTTACATCGAGCACTTGACGGTGGCTTGTGAGATATGGCTGGAGCTCAACGAGATGTACAACCGGATGACCTGATGAAGAGGGTTTCTTTGGAGGTGCAGATGCGGACCTTGTCTGTGAATAAGTCTTCTTCGCTTCGAGAACACATCAACAAGCTTCGGCAGCTTCAGATGTAAGTTCAAAATGCGGGGAAGCCTATTTTCTCCAAAGACATGGCGATCACTTTACTATCTCAGTTGCCGCCACGATTTGATACTTTTTATTCCGCTCTTATTACATCAGGGTGGGAGTTGACTTTTCGGTGGGAAGAGTTGATTCCTATGGTCTTGGACCAGGAGGAACAATTAAAGGGACAGAATGCTTCCAAATCGGAGGCAGTGGTTGGTTAAGCCTCTTAGAAGAAGGGGAAGGACCAAGAGAAGAAGGAGGACAATAAATTCAAGAAGGACAAGGAGAAGGAATCGACTTGCCATATTTGTGGAAAGACCGGTCACTGGAAGAAGGATTACCCCGACAAAGACAAGAAGGATACCAAGAAGAAGGACACGAAGGATTTTGGAGTGGTGGTTGCACCCTCATTAGCTGCTTTTCTATATTTAGCAGTCATTGAGGACTCTCCATCGAAGACTTTTGATGTTGCGATGATAGCTTTCCATGCTCGAGAGTGGATTGTGGACAGTGGTGCCTCACGGCACATGACTCCTTCCGTTGGTGTTGCCCATTTGCGACCTTCGCGTGGGCAGAGTTTCATTGGAGACAACTCTTCTGCGTCTATTGCTGCGCGGGGTGAGATGCAGCTTATTCCAGATGGACGTGGTGGTACCCACATCTCTGAGGTGTTGCATGTGCCAGATTTGGGGTATCATTTACTTTCGGTCCATAAGATTTGTGCTCTTGGTCTCTTGGTGGAGTTTGACAGTGATACTGTTTGAGTTCTTGATCGTGGATTGAGGAAGGTTCTCTTTGCAGGGTATGAGGAGAATGGCGTCTACAAATTGAAGTCTTCTTCAGCTCTTACTTCTCTTCTTCTTGCTTCTTAGACACAGCTCGAGTTATGGCATGCTCGGTTTGGCCACTTGAACTATGAGTACTTTTGGAAGGCGTCGCCAGGGTCGTTTGTCCGAGGATTGCTGGACATAGTGGTGAGCCATTAGTCATGTGTCTCTTGCATTCGTGGGAAACTGCATCGGGATGCGATTCCCAACAAAGCTTCTAGGTAGTCTACTTCACCCATGGAGCTTGTATCTACGGATCTTTGTGGCCCGATGAGAACCAAGTCCTTAAAGCGGAGCTTGTACTTCATGTTGATCGTAGATGACTACAGTAGAATGACTTGGGCCTATTTCTTGACTTTGAAGTCGGAGGCTTTCTCTCACTTTAAGGATTGGCTTCTCTTTGATAGAATCGTTCTGGCCAGCAACTGAAGACCTTGCGTTTAGAGGGAGGTGAATTTATGTCTAATGAGTTTGCTCATTTTTGTGCAGATAGGGGTATTCGCTAGGAGTTTGCTAACACCAACACTCCCCAAGAGAATGGCATTTTGGAGCGGAAGAACCGAAGTGTGATCGAGATGGCACGCACCATGATGGAGCACTGACAGACACCTTAGTTTTTGTGGGCCGAGGCAGTCGCTACCGCAGTTCACATCCTCAATTGATCTTCCACTTCGGCTGTTGACAGGATGACACCTTTTGAGGCTTACTTTGGGACTAAGCCTGATGTCTCTTATTTCAGGATCTTTGGGTGTGACGCTTATGTGCACATTCCGAAGATGCAGCGTGATAAGTCTGAGGCGACTTCCCGACAACAGGTTTTTCTTGGCTATAGCTCCCAATCCCAAGGTTATCGTTTGTTTGATCCCGTCAAGCGGGATGTCTACACGAGCCGAGATGTGCGGTTCGTGGAAGTTCCAGCCATAGAGGGGGGTGAGGAGCACTCTGTTCTTTGCGATCTAGGGGAGAGTTGGGCTCTTGAGACAGTTTCTTTGGAGCCAGAGCCTCTTGATGGAGATTCTTCTTCTGATTAAGAGTCTTCTTTTCCACCGGCTGTAAAGAAAATACCCTAACACAGAAGCATAAGCGGAAACCGTACATCAAAGCATAGGTTGATAAAAGAACACAGTTAGGGTTAGGGTAACTCAGAGACATTGAATACAATTAATAAATGAGATGATATGACTACTGATAATACGATGCTCATGCAGCAAACACACTATGCAGTGAATGAATACTGAACTTCAAACTCTTGTATCTCAAGGATTAGGGTAGGGGTAATGAGCAGGAGAGTGTCGTACTCCAAATGGATCCTGAATCGCAGCAAGGCAGCCTTCAGATATCGAACAGCATCAAACTCAGCAATGAGAAGCTAGATCTAATGCGAACAGCAGTGAGGAGAGAGAAAGACTAAAAACGCAGGCAAGACAGCTTGCAGGAGAAAGACTAAAAACGCAGGCAGGATAGCCTGCAGGAGAGGAAAACTGCAGTGACTACAGTAGGAGAGAGAAAACTGTTAGGGCGGAAGCTGGGGCCTGCAAATGCAGCAGTTTGCTAACGTGGCAGGTTGTACGATAACAGTGCAGATGATCAGCAGTCAGTCGTCAGGCAGAAACAACAGCAATCAGCGTGTGCAGGGTTGGAAACATGCGCCAGACTGTAGGGAATAGTGATGAACAACAAGGACTGAGATGTCCTCCGCGAACGGGGTGTGGGCAGCAAGCTGATAACACCTGAAACCTATAAAAACGAGATTATAGGAAGAGTGGAGGGCTGGCTGCCAATTTATCGAAAATTAGGGTTCTAGATCCTCTTCCACTTAACTCTCTCGATTCGCTCCTCGTTTTAGGGTTTATGCTAAAATAAGCCTAAAATAAACATGTTTTGGGGCTGTTTAAGTGGCTAAGAGCAATTCTTAGCACAACACCCCCTCTTAGGCCCAAAATAGGGCGAGAAAAGTAGGCCAGCCTGAATTTTGATTTACCCCAAGGCGTCCCATCGCAAAGCAGCCAAGGCATCGGACAAAGGGTGCGCGTTGGTTGCCCAGTGGCCTACCAAGACTACAAAGGCGATGGTTATCTTACCAAGGGAGCCTAAGTGATCAACCCATAGAGGCCAGGGCATCGGACCAAGGGTGCTCTGCGGTTGTCGAAGGGCCTACCAAGTCCTACAAAGGCGGATGGAATCAAAGGATTTTTTTTTTTTTTTTTTGGAAATGTTTTGAAAATACATAAGAAATATAGGGGCAGCGACCGATTAAGTGATAGATAGGAAAAGATAAAGAGAGTTTTAAACTCAAGTCAAGCACAAAACTAGCAGCTCAATCCCTCGCATTGACTAGGATAAGTGCCTAAGGATGAGAACAAGTGTGTATGTGCCAATCATGTGGTAAATATGTGGAAAGGCAAAAAAGAGGATGTTGGGCTTAGCAAGACTAGCAAAACAAGCAAGCAAGCAAGGGTAGGGAAACTGCCGTTAGGAGAATTGCCATGTGTTATGCTAAGAATATGGTGGATCCTAAAGTCGACCACTCCAAAAGACGGAAAAGAGATAAATGCGTACAAATGCATGTTTACATGAACAAAATGCCAATGCATGGGGTAATGCAAAGGGAGATGCAAGATGCCATGCTCATGCAATATGCTATGTAGTGGTGCCACTGGGACAATGCCCTCGCAGGGGAATTGTTCACTTGTCCAAGTGCCCTTGAAAGAGCTGGGCTGTTGAGGTTGTACTCGAGCCACACGTCCAGCAGTAACAACGGGTACTGAAGGAGCAAATAAAGGAGCGGAAGGCGTAGCCCCATTGGAATGTGCTGTTGCAGGGGTCTGCTGAGGCTTTTTAGGTGGAAGACCTTGGACCTTGGAGCGACACTCCTCGTCCACATGGCTTGCTCTCTGGCACTGTGTGCAAAACTGGTTTTTCTTACGGAGTTGCTGCTAGATAGGTCTAGATTCTTTGGTTCCATTTGAGGAAGAGGAGTCACCCTTTGATTGGCTTGTCTTCGCATCTTGCGAGTTCTTGCCATTGGTGGTTTTCCCTTCCGAAGAAGAAGCAACCAACCCCTTCTGCTCTGAATAAGGCTGTGATGAGGATTTTTCGTGGACGTGATCATGCATCCTCGCGTAATGCAATAATTGGCACTCAAACTCGTAGAAGGTTGGCAATTGAGGTTGGGAGATGATGTGTTGAATGAAATCAAAGTATTTTTTGGGCAACTTATTCAAGAAGAATGTAACCTGATCGTCATCTGCCTTTGGAGAGCCAGTAGGGGTGAACTCGTCAAGTAACCGCCTATATTCAGCCAGCTTGACTTTCAGATCATCCCCTTCCTTAATCGAGAACTCTTGAAGCTTAAAGTTGAGATTGATGCACTGAGTACGATCACGAGCCGCATAGCGGTCGAGAAGGTGACTCCAACGCTCTGATGCAAGTGGGAAGTGCTACAATTGAGAGTGAAACTCAGGAAGCAATCCCTACATCAGCTCAACATTGGATGTGGCATTGCGGGCTCTCCATTGACGGATGTAGTCAGGGTGAGCTAGTGGAGGGTCCGGCATAGGCTCTAGACCAATGATGAGGTCCCAAAGACCTTGAGACTCAAGCACTTGCTGTATGAAATTAGACCAAGTGGTGAAATTTGACCGGTTAAAACGTGTCTTATCCGTGAAGGCATTCTTGGCCGTCGGAGATGGATAGTGTAAAAAAGTGTAGTGGGGATAGGATGGGGGGTGGAGTACACTCGGGAATGGGCCCCAAAGTGCCCACCAGGCATGCGGGTAGTGTGGAAGGTGGATCCATAGGTAGGGATAGGCTGACTAGGCATGGGTATGGTAGCCAGATGAGGAATCCAAGGAGTTGGGATGGGGATACGGGGAGCATAAGATGGGAATCCTTGCGTAGGTGGAACCCAAGGAGAGTGTGAAGACGCACCATAAGCTCAGGATGGAAACCCTTGCATATGAGTGGTCATGTGAGATGTGAAGCTGGGGTTAGTGACAGGGATGCCCATCACAGTTGACCTAGGAGTTATGGGTATGCTCATTTACTGAAAGGTGAGAGGCACTATGTTAAAGGGTGGCATTCCCCCTAACAAACTACCATGGTGCAAAGAGGTAGAGAAAGTGGTGGAGAAGGAAAATGTGCTAGGAGCGGAGATGGAAGATCCAACCCCTAGGTTGTGTAATGTAGATGTGGAGTGTAATCCAAGGTTTTGGAAAGATGATGAGAGGTGATCAAGGTGGCATATAGAAGAGGGTGGGATGGGAGGGAAGTGAGAAGTGTGTGTGATATGCTCAAATGAAACAAAAGATGCAGATGTATCTGAATTTTGTCTGCTTCGTGAGCCCCCTCTATTGAAGTTCACATACGCAAAGCCATACAGATCTTGTACCTCAAAAGAAGAAACAGGCGAGGGTTTTGATTCATGCAACACAAAAGAATCGTACAAACCTGACATTCGACTTGGCTGAGATGATGAAGATGGATCACCAGACGTTTCGAATGCCGTATGTTGTTCATGATCGGAGAGGTGGCTAGTCTTACCAACTGGTTTGGATGTGGTAGCAAAACTGAGGGGTGTAAACATCACCGTACTTGTTGCGATAGTACTTCTCAAAGTCCTCCTCTATCATGTTAGTGAAATTTGGAATAGGAGTAGAAGAAGAAGGTGAAGGTGGAGTGTCATCCTCCTCACCAAGTACATAATGCCGTCTTAGGGCCTCCAATGATGGAGAAGCCTGATAGGATATCATAGGAACTGAAGAAGAAGATGTCTGGGACATTGGGGTTTGCACTGAGGACACACAGAGTGTACGACCACGATAGAAACACAAAGAGACAGACACAGACAAAGAGGGCAAAACTCAAACCCTAAATGCAAAACTCAAAACTCAAACCCTAAACGAAAAACTCAAACCTCAAACACAAACTGTCACAACTCTATAGAAACAGAAATTGTATCTTTTTTCATTAATTTGTCTATATAATGATTTATTAAATTTATTTTCTTTGCACTAATTAGATATAAAGAAAAGTGCATTGGAGCTGGCCATTGATGAGTGGTCATAGGTTATGGTGGACCCACGCGGTGGGTTAGAGAAAAGATAGTTCACACTTCCACCTATATGGCCCGATTGGGCGCCTGTGACCAAAACTCACACATATCAGGGTTAGACTCGCACACAGAAAAGATTGATGCCTTGAAGTGTGGGCTAGATCCACCAGAATAGACACTTACAATCAACAAGATGGCATGATCATGAAATGCTTGTATAATGTGCATGTGTGGGCTGAAAGCTTGAAATGCACATTTCTTTGCATAGGAAAGTCACATGAAGATTCTGATACCGTTTTTGCAATGTACACGGAAAAAGCTTTCATATGACACCCATATCAGGGGGGGGAGGGGGGGGGGGGTCCCTAAATTTTAGGAGAACCCTAAATCCCTAAATTTTAGGAGAACCCTAAATTTTAGGAGGTCCCTAAATTTTAGGAGCCTCGAATTAGCCTAAAAATTCTAGTCCTAAAAAATAGGGATGTCATTCTAAAAATAGTAAGTTCTGTACTTTGACTGTGCTTACTAAATTTGGTTGTTTCTATTCTTGATAGTATTCAGCCCAAAAAGAAAGGCCATAGAGAAGAGACAAGTGTCAAGACACTTGTCACACAAGTTTCCAAGTGTCCCACCACTTGTCACATCTCATGACATGTGGCTAGACACTTGTCTTGTGCTACTCCACTTTCCCCTTTTGTACTAGCTCTTTCCTCTCCTATAAATAAGAGCTCGTTTTTCTTCTTTCAGCATAATTTTTCTTTGCTGTAAACTCATGTACAGCACCCCCAGATAGCCAGAAACTGGTCCCATCCATCCCCATCATCATTCCCCACTTCTCCATTATCAAATTTCTTCATATTCCCTCTTCTATCACTGCTGTTTTACAGGACATCAAGCCTGTAAACTCATTATAGCACCTCCTTCTCAAGCTCTTTCTTCCATTTTAGCAACAAGAAGCAAGCCCTATCCATGTACTACTATTCAACGATGGAGAAAGGCTGATTTCCCCTCTTTTTTCTCTCATACTGTAAAGAAATCAGTTCTTATCATTGCATAATAGATAATGTATGTGTGTTTGTACATCTTTGCATGATCTTGTGAGAGTGAGAATTACTTCTCCTCACTCTCAGGTTGATTGTAACTGAGCTTTTCCCTAAGGGACTTGGGTTGAGCAGAAATACATTCCTTCGGGGGGGGGGGGGGGTTGCCCATCTTCAACCCTCAATCTTGTCTCCATTACTTTTACATTTTCATGGCTGTAATTTTGTGAGTAATTTTCATTTTCAGCTTTAAGTGTTCATTCTCTTTTATATTAAATCTCGAAAACAAGCGAATATCATAATTGTTAAGCATACTACGTTGTTCGGGGCGTTTACAGTGGTATCAAAGCTTTGGCTCGGTCCTCACCCCAACATTGGTAGTGCTTACAATTATAAGTTTGTTTGTTTTCAGCCCTTGCATTGAGTGCTTGAGCATATTTTTTTCTTTAGAGTCTCAATGGATTAGTCGAGTGCTATCCTTCAAGCCATTCAAAGTCTTAGAGAGGAGAATCAGCAAACTCGTGACCAACTTCTCAAACTAGAAAAAGTTGAGAATCCCAAAGAATTCAAGGAAAGAAGCCCATCTGCTTCAAGGAGACAAAGCCATACCAGAGCCGATCAAGAAGTCCAAATACTTCTAAGAGACAGTGTCATTCTACTTCAAGACAAAGAAAGAGATCGCGTCGAAGCTCATCCTCTTCTTCAAAGTCATCTGGCGCCTACTCTGATGGACTCTCTTCTAGTGACGAAGAGTCACACCCTTCTCGTGGAAGACCTCATTATCGTCAAAGGCATCGACATTCTTCACCCTCGTCTCCATCTTCATCCCCATCAAGCACTTCATCATCTTCAACCTCAAGATCCGGGCATAGACGAAGGCATAAGAAGAAGAAGAAGACTAAGTCACTATCTCAACTTGAAAAGAAGATCAAGTTCAGTATGTATGATGGTTCCCGAAATCTTGATCTTCTTCTGAAGTTTATTCGTCAATTTCAAATTTTGTATGGTCGTGACAAGTATAAAAAAAAAGAAAGATTAAGTTTGCAGCTTTACATTTAACCGACTTAGCCCATACTTGGTGGACGGGGTTGGAATATGATCATGCTGCCCCAAAATCATGGCGGTCCTTTGTTCGCATGATACAAGGCCAATTTCTTCCTGTTCATTTCAAAAGAGATGTAAAAATGAAATGGGATCGGCTTTGGCAAAGGAAAAATGAGTCACTTGGTGACTATACCAAGAGATTTTGGGAGCTACTTTTGAAGGTCCAACATTTCAAGAAGATCAGCAGTTCGGAAAAGCTTAGGAAGTTTCAAGGAGGTTTGCATTTTAAACTTCGTACTGCTCTTAATCATTATCATTGTTCTAGTCTCAGGGAACTCATTGACCATGCTGAGACATGGGAAATGGAGCACAATGGCAACAAATCATTCCGAAAGAATGATAAGAAGAGAGTAGCTGATGATGAGGAGTATTCAGCCCCAAATGAAGGACAAAAACAGCGGCAAAAATAGCCATCAAATCAAAAGAAGATGAAGCCCTATGCACCTCCTAATGCTCCTCAATTTCGCTCCAATCTATACCCACAAGCAAAGCAACTTTTCGAAGAAGAAAAGCAACGCTTCATGAAAGAAGGGAAGTGCTTTAAATGTGGACAAACAGGCCACATAGCGAAGCAATGCCCAAACAAGGGACAAAGCAAGGTTTCTGACAACAAGCCTAAGTTGCCAGTGAAAATCAATGTTATCAGTGATGTAGTTGCAAACACAACTCACACTCTAGAGACACGCAAATTATTAAAAGCTTGGGGACAGTTGCAAGGTAAGCAAGTACTATTCTTGATAGATCTTGGGGCGAATGAAAATATCATTTCCTTGCAATTAGCTAAAGAGCTTGGATTAAAGAATGAAGAGATGGACACTCCAGCAGAAGTTCGTCAAGCTTTAAATGCTGATGAAGGTGACACAGTGAAGACTGTGACACCCTACATTGGCAAGCTCAAGTTTCAAATTCAAGGCTACAGTGACGAAGATACCTTCTGTATCAGAGACCTTGATGGTTGCGATGTGATTCTTGGCATGCCCTGGAATCATAGAGTAGATTCAACCATCTTCTCTCAGAAAAAGAAAGTAGAACTCACCAACAAAGACAAGAAGTACGAGATCCAAGCTGGAGTTTCTGGAGACACCATACCTATGGTAAGCCATATGCAAGTCTCTAGAGCAATTAAGGATTGTGTTCAATGTTGTTTGCTTTATGTCACTGATGTAAAAGATAATATGAATGCTGAAAACCAAGAGCGACTTCAGCTCTTGGAAAAGTATAAAGATTGTTTTTCGGAAGATCTTCCTTATCAGCTTCCCCCAGAAAGGCCAGAACATCATCATATTGATATTATCCCGGGCAGTTCTCCTCCTAATATAGCACCATACCGTGTGAGCTGTCCTCAACAAGAAGAAATCAGAAAGCAAGTCAAAGACCTACTCAACCGTGGGCTAATTAGGCCAAGTAGCTCACCATTTTGTTCACCGGTTCTTCTTGTTCAAAAGAAAGATGACACATTCAGGATGTGCATTGATTATCGAGCCCTCAATAAAATCACTGTGAAGAATCGGTTTCCTATTTCCAGAATTGACGACATTTTGGATCGTCTAGGAGGCTCAAAGATTTTCAGCCGCATTGATCTAAAGAGTGGCTATCATCAAATTAGGGTAATACCACAAGATGTACACAAAATTGCTTTCCGCACTTCATACGGTCTTTATGAATTCTTGGTGGTTTCTTTTGGATTAACCAATGCACCAGCCACCTTTAATCGAATGATGGAGCGCATCTTTAGAGAGCATCGACAATATGTCAGTACTTTCTTTGATGATATTCTTGTCTTTAGCAAGAATGAAGAGGAGCATCATCAACACTTGGAAATTGTTCTATAATTACTTCAACAAAATCGACTCTTGGTAAATGGTAAAAAGAGTGAATTTTTCATGCATAAAATAAATTACCTTGGGCATGTCATCTCTTCTGAAGGGATTCAGATGGATCCTGAAAAGATCAGGATAATCCAAGAATGGCCTCATCTTCATGATGTACATGAGGTGCGATCGTTTCTTGGCTTATGCTCTTATTACCGCCTCTTCATCAAGCATTTTGCACATATGGCTTCTCTAATTCATGACCTTACAAAGAAGAAAATCTCTTTCCAATGGAAGGAAAAAGAGAAGGCAGCCTTCACAAGGCTGAAAACAGCTCTTACTTTTGGACCTGTTCTTATCATTCTAGATCTGGTAAAACCATTTGTGGTGGAAGCAGATGCTTACGGTGATTGTATTGGTGCAGTGCTAAATCAAGAAGGCCATGCCGTAGCCTTTGAAAGCCGCCGTCTAAATGATGTGGAGAAAAGGTATGACATTTATGAAAAGGAGCTCTTAGCAGTTGTTCATGCTTTAAAGATATGGAAACATTATCTTTTAGGCAATGAATTCCTTATTAAAACTGATCATCAAAGCTTGAAGTATTTCAAGACTCAAAAGCATTTGCAGGAGAAACATGCAAGATGGGAAAATTTCTTGTCTATGTTTCATTTTCAAATTATGTACACTCCAGGGAAACAAAATGTAGTTGCTGATGCACTTTCTAGAGTGCCGCGCATTGCAACTATTACAGTGGCTCATCATGAAGATTTTCAAACGATGAAGAATACTTATGATGAAGATACTGATTTTGCAGCAATTTGGTCAAATTTACAGCAAGGAGGTTCTCATCCAGGTTATTCCATCAAAGACGGTTACCTTCTCATGAACAATCGCCTTTGTGTCACTCTTCCCGTTCGACAAAAGGTGCTTAAAGAAAGTCATGAACCCCCTTATGCAGGGCATAGAGGGAGGGCAGCCACTCTAAGTGCAATTGAGCACTACTTTTATTGGCCAACATTACGAAGAGATACACATAACTTCATTGAGGCTTGTCTGGTATGCTAAAAATCCAAGTATGATAGGCAGAAGATTCCAGGATTGTTGCAACCTCTTCCAGTGCCCAAAGATCCATGGGAATCTATCACAATGGATTTCATCTCAGGTATTCCAAGAACACCTCAAGGTCATGATATGATTTGGGTCATAATTGATAGATTCAGCAAACAATCACATTTTATTCCATGTCATAAAACATTGAAATTTGCACAAGCTGCAAGACTTTTCATTCAACATATCTTCAGATTACGTGGTATGCCTTCTGAGATCATTTCAGATAGAGACTCCAAATTCACAAGTAACTTTTGGCGTGCTTTATTTGAGAATTTGGGAACCACTTTAAAGTTCTCCTCAGCTTTTCATCCTCAAACTGACGGCCAAACAGAGGTGATGAATCTCACTCTTTTGGATATGTTGAAAGCTTATGTTAGTGAACATAAGTCACAATGGGAGAAATATCTTCTATTATTGGAGTTTGCTTATAACAATACAGTGCACTCATCCATAGGGAAAGCTCCAAATGAAATAGTACAGGGTAAAGTGATTCCTCCTCCAATTATTCGCACTAAAGATAAGATTTTTGCTGCTGATGAGTTTGCTTTAGATTTAAAAACCGCAATGGATCAAGTTCGAGCCACTATCAAAGTTGCCCAAGAGTGACAGAAGAAGCAAGCAGATAAACGAAGAAGACCTTTGGCTTTTGAAAAAGGCTAATGTCTTACTAAAGTTTGATAAAAGCAGGCTCAAATAAGGTTCCGGTCAAAATTCATCTTTTCCAAAGCTCTCAAGTAGATACTTTGGACCCTTCAAAGTGATTGAGAAAATAAATGAAGTTTCTTATCCACTTGAGCTTCCTGCTCATTGGAAAATACACAATGCTTTTCATGTAAGTTTGCTAAAACCTTACATAGGACCAGAACCAAAGGAACCCATTACTGAAGATCCCCCAGAAGTTGAAGAAACAGAGCAACTCTTGGAACCTGAACAGATTTTGTTTCACAAGGATCGAACCACGAGAAGTGGCCTTGTGACACGAAAATTCTTACTAAAATTCAAGAATCTACCCACAACAGATGCACAGTGGGTAGATGAAAAATTCATGAAGGATTACCCAAACATTCTTTAGCCATATCAAGAAGCTTTTCAGCTGAGGACAGCTGAATAAAAGCCAGAGGGCTATCACAACTCTATAGAAACAGAATTTGTATCCTTTTTCATTAATTTGTCTATATAATGATTTATTAAATTTATTTCCTTTGCACTAATTAGATATAAAGAAAAGTGCATTGGAGCTGGCCACTGATGAGTGGTCACAGGTTATGGTGGACCCACGCGGTGGGTTAGAGAAAAGATAGTTCACACTTCCACCTATATGGCCCGATTGGGCACCTGTGACCAGAACTCACGCATATCAGGGTTAGACTCGCACACAGAAAAGATTGATGCCTTGAAGTGTGGGCTAGATCCACCAGAACAGACACTTACAATCAACAAGATGACATGATCATGAAATGCTTGTATAATGTGCATGTGTGGGCTGAAAGCTTGAAATGCACATTTCTTTGCATAGGAAAGTCACATAAAGATTCTGATACCGTTTTTGCGATGTACACGGAAAAAGCTTTCATATGACACCCATATTGGGGGGTCCCTAAATTTTAGGAGCCTCGAATTAGCCTAAAAATGCTAGTCTTAAAAAATAGGGATGTCATTCTAAAAATAGTAAGTTCTGTGCTCTAACTGTGCTTACTAAATTTGGTTGTTTCTATTCTTAACAGTATTCAGCCCAAAAAGGAAGGCCATAGAGAAGAGACAAGTGTCAAGACACTTGTCACACAAGTTTCCAAGTGTCCCACCACTTGTCACATCTCATGACATGTGGCTGGACACTTGTCTTGTGCTACTCCACTTTCCCCTTTTGTACTAGCTCTTTCCTCTCCTATAAATAAGAGCTCGTTTTTCTTTTTTCAGCATAATTTTTCTTTGCTGTAAACTCATGTACAGCACCCCCAGATAGCCAGAAACTGGCCCCATCCATCCCCATCATCATTCCCCACTTCTCCATTATCAAATTCCTTCATATTCCCTCTTCTATCACTGCTGTTTTACAGGACATCAAGCCTGTAAACTCATTATAGCACCTCCTTCTCAAGCTCTTTCTTCCATTTTAGCAACAAGAAGCAAGCCCTATCCATGTGCTACTATTCAACGATGGAGAAAGGCTGATTTCCCCTCTTTCTTCTCTCATATTGTAAAGAAATCAGTTCTTATCATTGCATAATAGATAATGCATGTGTGTTTGTACATCTTTGCATGATCTTGTGAGAGTGAGAATTACTTCTCCTCACTCTCAGGTTGATTGTAACTGAGCTCTTCCCTAAGGGACTTGGGTTGAGCAGAAATACATTCCTTCGGGGGGGGGGGGGTTGCCCATCTTCAACCCTCAATCTTGTCTCCATTACTTTTATATTTTCATGGCTGTAATTTTGTGAGTAATTTTCATTTTCAGCTTTAAGTATTCATTCTCTTTTATATTAAATCTCGAAAACAAGCGAATATCATAATTGTTAAGCATACTACGTTGTTCGGGGTGTTTACACAAACAGAAGAAGGGAGAGAGAGCACAAATCTGAAGTGAATGAATGGTGTAAATGAATATAAGAGTGTGCAATGTGCTCAAGGGTAGAGCAATGTCGGAGTGTGATGTCCACCGGAGACGGATCCCAAGTCTGTGACTACCAGGCGGAGTGTAGGAGTGCTGATTAGTGAATGGCAGCAGGCTGGTCACCAAAACTAAGGTGTCTGGAGGTTGAAACCTGGTAAATGCAGCAGTATACTGCCTATCAGAGGCTGGAAACTGTGCACAGTCTGTTGTAAATAGTAGGCTGAAATAGTGTCTGATGTGGTTGGCGATGATTGGATGATCAGATCGCAGTAGATGATGATGTCACCAGCAACTGACGTTAGCGTGGCAACAGTCTCTAGGGCTGGACAGCCACGTGGGAGGAGGCTGATGGCTGAAATCTGCACGTGGAGTGAGAAACCTACATAGAGGGAATAAGGCTGAATGGGGGCAGCCTATCTATTTATAGATGTGGAAGGGTGCCCCAAAAATTAGGGTTTCCATTGAACTCTCTTGAACCACTCCCCGTTTTAGGGTTTCCACTGAACTCTCTTGAACCGCTCCCCGTTTTAGGGTTTTTATTCTAAAAGAGCATTTTTTAGTGTGTTTTGGGGCTGTTTAAGAGGCTAATCAGCAAGTAATGCATATTTTAGCTTAACATAGACATAACTGTCTTGAGTCTTGCCCATTGAAGTCTCTCAAGAGGTGCTTCTACTCTCTTGGAAGGCCCTAGAAAGCCTTTTTGTGGTTGGAAATGGAAACCAAAAATGGGAATGAAGAAGGGAATTGTATAGAACGATGTGTTTTCTCAACACCCCCTCTCAAACTCAAAAAAGAGTGCAAAAAGAGAAGCGAGGTGAAGAGAAGAAGATCCACCTTGTAAGGAGACATGTGAAGATAGCTAGCAGACTAGATGAATGGTAGAGCTTGAAACACCACCTTGGATGAGAAGCCACTAGCTGTGTTACACCATGTTGGAAGGAATATGAAGGCCTAGTCATAAAGTCATTGCTGAAAATCCAAGGGCTCCGATTGAAGATAGATCCTCTAGATGTTGGGTTTCAGGGGAGGTAAAATTGCACGAAAGAGAGCCGAACCGCAGAGGTAAAAGATGGTGTATGAAGAACTTCAAGAGTAGTAGAGTTCCCCTCTAAAAGGGAGATGGAGGAGCCTCCTCCTCTGAAGCTAAAGAAGAAGAAGATGCCCCGTCTAAGGGTGAAGGAAGATGATTTCCCTCTGTATCCCCCTTTGAGAGAGAGAGAGAGAAAGAGAGAGAGAGAGAGAGAGAGAGAGAGAGAGAGAGAGGGGGACTCCAACTCATGGATCATGAACTCCGAGGTATCTGATGACGAAGGAAGTATTGCCAGTCATACTGAATAAGGTATCTAGAGCTCAGAATGAGCAGAAGTCGGAGAGCGCCCGGAGGTGACTTCTTGAACTTGAGTAGAAGAGGTTGGGATAGAAGCTGCGGGGGATAGTTGTAGGCTCTCAATGGAGTGGATTGAGAAAGATAGGTGGGCCGTGGTAGGTGTTGGACCTTAAAATGGGTGAAGGAAATCTTTGTGCAGTGTGGTAGTCTCTAGGAGGACTGATCGCCTTGTGAGGGCTTGGGGCCTCTGTCCACTTGTGAGGACTTGTGCGCATTGGATGTGTCTTATTGCCTTGAGCGTAGTAAGCTGAGAGTTGAGACAGAACGATCTCTGTGGCCCAGAAAGGACTAGAAAGGAGAGGTAGCACAAGGAGTGCTTGGTGGAAGACATATACTCCAGTGGGGTAGGGAGAAAAGGTCGACGTCGACAATCTTTAGGGGTATGACCATTCTTGCTGCAATACAAGCACTTAGGAGATAGGTCATCTGTTGATGGAGATGCCATGGAGGGTAGGAGGGAGAAGACGGATATCTCCTAGTGACACAACAGAAGTAGAGTAATAATCTGATGTTAATGCTGAATGTGCAACTTGTCTTTGCCTACTCCGATGCAGAGGATCTTTGCGACTCACTAAGTGCCTCTTGCTTTGATACCATGTCAAGAAATGACTGAGCAACTAGAGAGAGAGTTGGGTTTGTAGGGAGAAACACAGAGTGCAGCAAACATTGAGAAGAGAAGAGAAACTCAGATGAATAACATGATGATGGACTGAAATAAAGAAGTGAATTTGATACAAGGGTGCTGTAGCACAAAAGATGTCTTGGAGCATGGATGTTGGGTATCTCACACGCCTTACTTATGCCTACGCTCATATGGGAGTGTGCGGGTGATCACTAGGACACTGGGGCACTTTTTACTCTCGGTAGGAGAGGTTTTTTCCCCCAGATTATGTGTACTATTTTGTATGTGCTTGTGGTGCACACTTACGGGCACTTACTGTGTTCGGGTGTGAACAGCCCCTTATAACTCTAAGGTATAAGGGTTATCATTTGTACTTTCAGTTTACATACTCTATTCAGTACTATTGCATTGGGTGTCGTGCTCAACTCTGTCTCTCACTCTCACACTGTCTACTGCACTTCAGCTGCACCTCGATCCTCTCCCATCTGACATTTGGTATCAGAGCTGGTCAGCAGCTCTGTTCGGTTCCCGAGGACTTGCGTCAGCACTGACAGCTCGTCAGTACCTGTCTGGTACAGCACGTGCAGCCTGTACCTTCGTCAGCAGCCACGTCACTTGCAGCTCAGTCCTGCCCGTCAACAGTCGTCCACATCTGCAGACGTCTTCAGTCCAGGCGCAGCCTTCTCTGCCCAGCACACTGGTTGCAGACGCCCCCAGCGCCACCTGCCCAGCGTGCCACCTGTCCTGCACAGCGTGCTATCTGTCCTGCACAGCGCGCCCTGCCCAAAGGCCACCTGTCCTGCACAACGTGCCGCCAGTTCTGCACAGCGCGCCATCTGCCCAGCACGCGTGCTGTTCGTCAACGCAGTCTTCGACAGTCCTGCCCGCCGTTTTTGACCACGTGCAGCCCGCCTGCCCATCGCGACTGGTCAGCCCGTCTGACGACCTGCTCCCGCCTGCCCGCCTGCCTTTGTCACGTCAGCAGCTCGCGACGTGCTGCACGCCCAGGTAAAATTTTCAAAATTATTGTCATTCCAGCCCAGAATAAAATTCTGGAAGCGGCGGTTCACACGCGGTTGGCACAGATTTACTGGAAAAGTAAATTTCATGCAAATTTCTGACTGAATGGTCAGAAATTTTGGGGCTTTTGTGTATTTGGAGGACAGATGCATTTAAATTGCTGATACAGTCACAGACCGACTGTTTTTGACAGAGATTTTGGCAAAATTTTGGGGATTTATTCATAACAGTGTTGCACTGCACTGTTTGCACATTGGGAAACGTGCTGTGTCTGTCTGTGACACATTGAATGCACATTTTGGGGCTTTTGTAACAGACATTTGTGACAGAAATTTTGGGCAGAAAATTTTGGGGCTTTTGATGTTTTAGTGCTGCTGAGCACTAATTGCACCTTGGGAAGCGTGCATCAGTGACAGTTTTTTTGACAGAGTACCCTTTGCACATTAATTGCAGACTTGTGTTTGCTGCAATTTCTGGAAATTTGCAGATTTCCAGCCCGGACTGCATTGACATTGCTCTATTGCCTTTTGGGAAATAATGGCAAATCAGGGAGGAGATGTATTCACCTATGTGTCCAAGGAAGACCGATTGGATGGGAACAATTATTCCCTTTGGTCTTTCATGATGAAGAATGTATTAGTGGCAAAAAATTTGTGGGATTATGTCAGTGGAGAGGAAGCACGACCGGGAGTTGTGGCTCCCGCTACTCCTCCTCCAGGAGGACGTGCAAGAGGGCAACCTCAGCCCCCTCCACCTCACCCCGCTCAGCCACTTCCCCCAAGAACTGCAGCTCAGAAAACTTGGGATACACGGGATGCACAGGCTATGTCGCTGATTGCATTGGCAGTTCAGCGTTCTATCATTCCTCATATTCGTTCAGCAGCTTCTTCACAAGAAGCTTGGTTGATATTGGAGCAGATGTTTGCAGGAAAGAATGAGACTCGCATCTCTTTCTTGAAGAAAGAGCTAGAGACTCTAAAGATGAATGAGGGTGATTCTATGCAGGATCATCTCAACAAAATTCAGGACTTGCGGGAGCAACTCATGAATGTGGACGAGTACTACTCAGATGCGCAGCTGATTTCTACGACATTGAATTCACTGGCTCCCTCTTACTTGGCTTTTCATACTGCCTTGAACCTCACTATGAGGATTTCGAAAGAGCCCATCACTTTCATTCAGCTTGTCAGTTTGCTTCTAGAGGAAGAGCAAACTAGACGGAACAGTGGTGTGGATGGTATAGCCTCTGAGCAGGCTTTTATGTCAAGGCAGAAGGGTAAAAACAGCCAAGGGAAAAATGCTTCGCAGAGTTCTGGTAGTAGTAACACTTCACAGACAAGTCAGAAACAGGGGGGCACGCAAGCCAAGAAGGGAAAATGCCATTACTGCAAGAAGCCTGGCCACTACATCACTGAGTGCAGGAAGCGCATCGCCAAAGAGAAGAAGAAGGAGTCAGGGATGTCTGTTTCTGCAGCTCCTTCCACTGCTAGTGAGTCCGCGTCCTTTGTTGCAGACAGGGACTATTGTTTTTACACTTGCAGTTATGATGTCTCTTGGGCTGATAGAGCATTTAGCTCTACAGAAGATGCTGACACTTGGTTCTTTGACAGTGGTGCTTCACGGCATATCACATCTCGTAGAGATTTGTTTGCTTCTCTTGGTGCACCTCCCGTTGGGAAGTCTGTTCAGTGTGCTAATAATGCATCATACCCTGTTCGTGGTATTGGGGAGATTCAGCTTACAGCCATTGATGGCTCTATTCTCCGCCTACAGGATGCTTTGTATGTGCCTGGCATTAAGAAGAATCTGCTTTCCATTTCTTCTATGGCACGTTGTGGTTTGCAGGTCACCTTTGATGATGACCGTTGCATGGTCCGTGACAAGGAACACATGACATTGGTCTTGACAGGTTCTCTGTGTCATGGGTTATATGAGTTGGATGCTCTTTCGGTAGATCAATCTGCATATTTGACATCCACTCTTACTCCTGCTATGTTAGAGGCAGAGTTATGGCATGCTCGTTTGGGGCATGTAAACTATGGCAGCTTGATGCTATTACAGCGTACTCAGATGTTGGATGGATTACCTCTCTTGGAGAGACCTCCTGAGCATTTATGCGAGGGTTGCATTTTGGGGAAAATGCATCGTTTCTCTTTTCCCCGTGATGTTGCTTTTAGAGCAACAGCCAGATTGCAGCTTGTGCATTCGGATGTTTGTGGGCCCATGCAGACACAGTCATTGGGTGGTTGTTACTATTTTGTAACATTTATTGATGACTTTACACGTTTGTGCTGGGTCTACTGCTTGAAAAAGAAGTCAGAAGTGTATGATGCATTTTTGGCTTTCAGTGCACTTGTGGAAACTCAGTCTGGTTGCAAGATTAAGACTCTCCGTTCGGACCGAGGGGGGGAATACATGTCCTCTATGCTGAATTCTTATTTGCAGCAGAAGGGCATTATCCATCAGTACACTACTGCATATACTCCACAGCAGAATGGGGTAGCAGAGAGGAAAAATCGGTCACTCATGGAGATGGCCAGATGTACGCTGAAGGCAAAGAGTTTGCCTCATAGTTTTTGGATGGAAGCCGTCATGTGCGCTTGCCACATTTTGAACAGATGCCCTACCAAGGCCTTGAAAACCGTCACACCTTTTGAGGCTTGGCACAGCCGCAAACCTTCTGTTGGCCACTTCCGTACTTTTGGGTGTCTTGCATATGCCCATATTCCACAGGTACTTCGAAAGAAGTTGGACAACAAGGCTGTAAAATGCATCTTTATGGGATATAGCAGCGAAAGCAAAGGCTACAGACTCTATGATCCCGTGACCAAGAAGGTTTTTGTCAGCAGGGATGTTGTATTTGATGAAAAATCAGAATTATCCTTGGCTGGTTTTGATACATATCAGGCTGCCCGTGATGTCTTTGAAGGGCTGCTGCCCATCACATTTGGTGATTCAGCTGGTACTTCAGCAAATGAACCTAATGTTCAGCCAGCTGCTCCTATGGAACATGCAGTAAATCAGCACATTGCTGAAACTGAAATTCAGCAGGAACTTGTACACAGTCAGGAAGCAAGACAGGTGCCTAGATGGTACACGCAGACTATGAGAGATAGTCATTTGGAAACACCCTTGGCTGGTCGTACTCGAAGGCAAACTCGACTGCATGATTCAGCACATTCCATGGAGTTTGTTATGGCAGCATGTACTCATGATAATGAGGAGCCTGAATGTTTTGAGGATGCACGACATAGTGTGCATTGGATGGCAGCCATGCAAGCTGAATTGGATTCTATTCATAAGAATCATACTTGGGATTTGGTGTCTTTGCCAGTTGGCAAGCGTGCCATTGGTACGAAATGGGTCTACAAATTGAAAAGGAATGCAGATGGATCCATAGATAAGTACAAGGCACGGCTGGTAGCTAAAGGCTACGCACAGAAAAAGGGCATTGACTATGAGGAGACCTTTGCTCCTACCTCCCGTATGACGACCATTCGGTCTATGATTGCCTTGGCTGCACATTTTGGTTGGAAAGTGCATCAGCTGGATATAAAGACTGCATTCTTACATGGGGAACTTCAGGAAGAAGTGTATGTACAGCAGCCCATTGGTTTTGCAGTTGAAGGCTCAGAAAATTTAGTATGCAAGCTGAAAAAAGCTCTATATGGTTTGAAACATGCTCCACGAGCTTGGTACGCAAAGATAGATGCCTTCTTGCTTAGTCAGGGGTTTGTAAACAGCCCATCTGAGTCTACCCTTTATGTACATAAAGAAGGGGGATCCATGCTGATTTTGTGTCTATATGTAGACGACCTTTTGCTCACTGGAACACGTGCTGATCAGATTTCAGCATTCAAAAATAATTTACAGCAAACTTTTGACATGTCTGACTTGGGTATTTTGCACTATTACTTGGGCATCCAGTTTGTACATGATGCTAGAGGCATTGGATTATGTCAGTCAAGGTACATTGGGCAACTTCTTGAGAAGTTTGGCTTACAGGATTGCAAGCCAGTTTGTACACCCATGGAACCTGGGCTCAAACTGTCATTACATGATGACAGTGATTTGTTTGATATCCATACTTATGCTCCAGCAGTGGGATGTCTCATCTATCTATGCCACACTCGGCCAGACATACAGTTTGCCGTTTCAGTTTTGAGCAGGTACATGCATCAGCCTCGTATGTCGCATTGGCAAGCTGTGAAGCGTGTGTTTCGTTACTTGCAGGGTACTAGAGCTCTTGGTTTGCTTTATGCCAAGGGGGGACCACTGCAGTTACATGCTTACAGTGACTCTGATTGGGCTGGTGATTTTGATACTCGTCACTCCACTAGTGGCAATTGTTTCTTTCTTGGCTCGTCATGCATTTCTTGGCTTAGCAAGAAACAATCCACTGTTGCCACGTCGTCATGTGAAGCTGAGTACAAGGCAGCCTTCACTACTGCAGTTGAGTGCGTATGGCTTAGACGCTTACTTGCTGATTTGGATGTATCTGTTACGGAGCCTATTCCTTTATATACTGACAGTCAGAGTGCCATTGCAGTGGCACGGAACCCTGTGTTTCATGCTCGCACGAAACACATAGAGATTCACTACCACTTTGTCAGAGAGAGGCTACATGCAGGTGATATCAGCCTTGTCTACTGTCCTACCACTAGCAATGTGGCAGACATCTTCACCAAAGCTCTTCCACGAGACAAATTTGAAGCATTTCGCGATGCTTTGAATTTGACGCCCTTTGGTGGCGGATGATCCTTGTACACTTGATCACTCTTCACTCCAGGGGGGTTTGTTGGGTATCTCACACGCCTTACTTATGCCTACGCTCATATGGGAGTGTGCGGGTGATCACTAGGACACTGGGGCACTTTTTACTCTCGGTAGGAGAGGTTTTTTCCCCCAGATTATGTGTACTATTTTGTATGTGCTTGTGGTGCACACTTACGGGCACTTACTGTGTTCGGGTGTGAACAGCCCCTTATAACTCTAAGGTATAAGGGTTATCATTTGTACTTTCAGTTTACATACTCTATTCAGTACTATTGCATTGGGTGTCGTGCTCAACTCTGTCTCTCACTCTCACACTGTCTACTGCACTTCAGCTGCACCTCGATCCTCTCCCATCTGACAATGGAGACTTTGAAGAAGCCTTTGAGTGTGCGAACACAAGGATGAAGATTGGTAAAGGGTGAGGAGCTTCTGAGTCTACAAATGTAGGCTTGATGAGTTGACACCAGGTGCTAGATGGGATGCCCGGTGGTGAGGATGAGCTAGAAGCTGAAAACACAAATGAAGACAGCCTTTGATAACAATGACATGAGTTGGATGTGTGACTCTAGATGGAAGGGGAGCATCCGGGATGCAATACGCAAACTCCAACTATCTCTAATGATGCTTGATGATGGATGAAGATGCAAATGCAGATGCAGAAGATACCTCAAGGTTGCCAGATGCAAGGTGAGGATGATGCCTGATAGGTGGAAGCTATTGCCAGGTAGGTGAGTGCTGATGCTAGGAGGGGTGAGCACCAAATGCAAGGTGTGGGGCTCAAGGAAATTGTCGCCCACTGTGGAGGATGAGCGCCAGTAGAGGAGAGCATACTACCATCGTAAACATAGCCCAAACGGAGATGAAGACTAGTGCCTGGCAATAGGGATGGAGAGAGAGAGAGAGAGAGAGAGAGAGAGATGGGGTGAATGGGTGGTGCCAAATATATAGGCACAAATAGTTTGGAGTCTCGCCCACTTAAGTCTCTTGAGAGGTTGCTTTGACTCTCTTGGAAGGCCTAGAAATATTTTTTGGGGCTGGAAATGGAAACCAAAAAGGGGAATGAAGAAGGAAAATTGTACGGAATGATGTGGTTTCTCAATAGCTTTATCTTTACGATGGTGAAGAATTTATGAGAATCAGCTCTATAGGTTGTTTCATGCTTTTGTATGGAAGCACATTGTGCTAGATGTGACCTTTGTGGTGTAGATTGTTAGACTACAAGGTAGTATCTTAGCCAAATAAAATTGTTTGAGAAGCTTATGAGATGGGCCAACTTCTTGTCCGTGTTTCTCTTTCAGATTGTTCATGTGAATCAAAAGCAAATGTTTTGATTGATGCTTCATTCGGAAAACAACACATTTTTATTAGAAGTGGATGCAACAATGGAAGCATAAATAGATGCTGTAATAAATTGCTGAACACAAGGATAGAAGAGAAAAACACAAAAGAACACTGAAATGAAGAGAACTCAGAAGAATGCTTGAGATATGGAATCCATATACCAAACATGAGAATGACACATATAACAATGAGTCATTGGCTTGTAGGCTTTGGCACTAGCTCCCTCTCTCCATAGAACCTGTAGGTGATGATGTGGCTGAATGAGGAGGGAGCCCAATATAAATAGAAGAAAACAATGCCAAAATGGCACTAGGTCAGCCAGCAATAAATGCCCAAATATACATCATAATGACCATTAACAAATGCCTAAAATACCTAGCGATGCTTGTCATAGCTCGGTAGACTTACAACACCTGAGTGGAACCATGGATACCCAAGCAATGGGTGATCAAGCCACCACCAAGGTGCCTTGGAGAAAACCTGATGTCGATGTTGATTATACCAGCTCCTTAAAAATAGAGAGGAGTCATAATAGATATTTGTGTTTGTCAACAATTTCTTGTGGTAGCATATGACTTAGTAGACCATTTTGTCAAAAACGCCTTTGAACTTATGCGACCATGGATTCTCTGCCTTCGGCCAAGACTACCAAAGTGTCCCTTCATGTGAGCTCGGACTAGGAGCCAATCTTGCTCTTTGTCAACCATCATGAACCTGGATGTCAATCCCAATTCCTTACCAAACTTTGGTTGATGCGTCAGGGACGTCCCTCTTTGGAACCTGTGCACCTATATATCTGTATGGATGAGGCTATCTTGCCCCACCTCACCACCCTCTCATAGTCCCTCTCTGGCACTGGAGAGTTGTGAGGGATGACTTCATCACTTGCACTATAAAGCATGAGGGGTTGCCAAATTCTTTCCACGATCTAAAGAAGATGTTCTTGTTTATGCCTTGGCCTTTATTGGAGGATTTGAACAGCATTTGAGGAAGAGGATGACTCAGCAAAGGAGTCGGGATCCTGCTTCTTCTTCTTCTCCTTCTTTTTTCTTGAAGCCGCTAACTCTTTGCAATCCTTGCGCAAATGTCCCTTTTTACCACAGTGATAACATTGGGCCTTCAACGACTTCTTCCTGTCACCTCTCTTTGAAGTTGTAAAGGCCTCATTGGAACCACTAGACTACGATAGAAGTTGCCCTCATAACCGCAAAGACGTCTCATGCTCAAGTAGCATCAAGGACATCTATATAGGAGAAAACAATGCCAAAATAGCAACAGGTTGGCTAGCATTTAATGCTGGTGGGCCAGCAATAAATGCCCACATATACATCATAATGACCATATAAAAATGCCTAAAATACCTAGCCATGCCTAAACTCACACGTGAGCTGTCTAGACTACTAATAATTTTAGGGGTGTCTATTGCTCAATCACCGAGAGTAAGATGAGATGAAGGCACAATATGTGTAGAATGAAGACTTGGGGAGATTTTCGATAAGTTAATTGATGGTTAGCATCATGAGCATTATACTCTCAAGGATGACTTTCTTATAATGCACGATTGCCTATGTGTAACAGAGCCATTTGAGGTCAAGAGTGATGATTGAAAGTCATGCTTTATTCTAAACTGGGCATGGTGGTATTGATGCAATGGTGAAAGTAGTGGAATCTTCCTTTTATTGGCTAGCTTTCAGGTGTGATATTGGTGCCGTTGTGCCTACAAGCATTGTATATCAAAAGGTCAAGTGTGAATCACGATTGACAAAAGACACTAAGATCGCTATATTTGTTGCCTATTCCAAATAGATCATGGGAGAGCATAGCCATGGATTTTATCTCAAATCTTCCTAGGATCTTTGTAGGGGATGATGGGATATGAACTATCATTTGCAAGTTTAGTAAAGAAACTTATTCTATTGTGGCTAGGAAGAATATAAAAGTAGACCATATGGGATAGTTGGTGGTGTATAATATATTCAAGTATTGTGGCATACCTTAGTCTATCATTAGTGATTTGGATCCAATAATTGTGAGAAAGTGTAGTAGAAAGGAACAATGAGCAGGGAGTGAATAGAGGAGGAGACAAGAAGGAATGCTGTGAATTGAAGGAATGAATTGATAGAAATCTGGATGGTACATGGTTGGTCACTGTTAGCCCTACATGCACCTTGGAGTGTTAGCGAGGGCGCTAGATGGAGGCAAGAGATGAAGATAATGACGAGGAGGGTTGGCATTGAAAAAAATGAATGATTAAATGTTTGATAGTGGAGAGTAGGCAGCTATAAATAGATGAAAATGCTGAAATTGGCCGACCTATATTTAATACAAGTTTGACCAGCATAAATGTTAAAAAAAGTAAAATGCACCAGTAAATGTTGCTCATCTACTTGACAAAATCCACCTTGCCTTATGCAATAAATGGGTGCTAGAAAATGGGGAAATAAGCTGCCCAGAGTGAAGTGCAAGGAAGAATTTCCATCTAAAATGTCTAAAAAAAAAGAATTAGTGGACAAGTACACTATTAGAGCTCCTAATATGGTTTGACTTAGACTAAGGCTCATAGGTAGGAGATAATCAAACATGACACATATGACTTCTAATATAGCCCCTCAAATTTTGGATGTAGCAGAAAGCCAAAGGATATGAAATGGACTCCAGGGTGGTAGGATGAGTGCCATTGCTGCTAAAGACTAAAGTTCATGGATGAAAATGCTAGCTAAGGAATAAGATCCCTTTTCAGATGTAAGCTTGATCCGATGGGAGTTCACAATAGGCCAATGGAAGTGGAGAGGCCTTGAATAGATCACTCCAATGATGCCTAATTAGTAATGGTTGAGCCATGCTATTGACTTAACTGAGAGATGATAGTGAGGAGCTATTGAAGGTGCCGTAATGAAACTGGCCTTTGGAAATAACCTAAAGGGCAGTGATCATAAAATATCTTGTATGTATGAAATAAATCAACAAATAAACAAGAGACTCATTGAACAAGAGAGCTAAAATGCTCTTGCACAGTAGATGACACATGGTGGGCCCCAAAGATTGGTGTCTCTTTTGGTATTTCTTTATCATTATTCAAAGCTTGCATGAATCACAAGTGACTTGCTATCACAAACCAACACTCTCTTGAGATGTGAGAGATTCCCATATGCCTTGATCTTGAATCAATCTAAACTTGTTTCCAACGCATTGTTCTCAGTTCCTCTCACCAATCTTGACCAAATGGGCGATAAATCTATCTATTCACACTCTAACAAGTGTAATGCACAAGAATGTATGTTGTTTGCAGTCTAGTGACCTGAAAAGTGACATTCAAGGTGCAAAGCTGGTTCCTCATTGTTGCGTGGTGCAAACAATGTCTAAGTAGAAGCCCAAAGATCAAAACAATTGCTGGAAATGAAATATTTACAACAAATCTGGTGAAGATTCTACATCCACATTGAAGTTGACTAACATACACATATGCTAGATTCAATTTGTGGCAAAATCGTGTTAAAATTAAGAGGCAAATTGGATATTGATGTGGCTGGTCATTGGTGAAAGCCAATTGTATTGGAATTAATAGAGAGATCTGAAACTAGCCTTCCTCTTTGGAGAGGGTGGTAATGACCTAATTAATCAATAATTATAGTAAGCATAACATTCACATAAACTGAAAATGCACACTTTACCACTTCAATCTTGGACAATGGACATCTTGTTGGCCCCAAAAATGGCGCCCTTTGTGGTATTTCTTTAGCTTTTATTGCAAAGGGACGGAGTGCAAGTGACATTCTCTCTATGCTAATCCAAGTGCCTCTTGCTACCAAAAATAACCAGCAAGCCTTCAAATCGATTTGCCCCTTGGTTTGCTTGGGGAATTGGCCTTTACCTTACTCCTTGAATGACAAATTGAGCTCCAAATCTGATATGGGTTGTTTGATCTCTTGAATCTTCTTAAAATTCCTTAATTTCAGTTGCTAGAGTTCAAGTATCCTTAAGCAGTTATTAATCCTTAGCCTAGTATTAATTAATTATTAATGTCTAGTCTCTAATGTCAACACTAACATTAGTGGCCTATAAATTGGTCTAGGCCAAAATTTGACATATTGTACTAACTAATACTTGTTAGACATAACTTATTACAACTTTTGCCTTTGGCATCATCTGATATTTTGGGGTCTCGGATCCCACACATTGAAATAATTAACTTGCACCTCATATGTGCAAGTCACATTAGTATATTTGATTAACTTTTAATCAAATGTTAGTCTATCTCTTAGTGTACTATAAATTCAAGCAATACAAGTTAAAGAAATATTGCAAGGGGCGCTGGTTTTGGGGTCAATTATGTGTTGGATATCCAAGATTAATGCAGCAATGTATTTATTTTAATTTTGTGAATTTATTTTCTTGCTATAATTATTGTATAATCATGTCATCTCCATCCTTTTGGAGAAGGAAGGCTAGTTATATTGTCAACTTCAATGTTGGTATCCAACCAATTGTAGAGTGTTTAAAAATGCATGTGAACACTTTAGCTTGTCAAACCTAACAATGGCAATCCGTATTTAAGCCCAATTTCATAGAGTATTTGCTTTGACAACTAGCTTGCATAATCCTTATGCAATTCCCACATGGTTCTTTTTACAAATGGAGTGATTTTTTGCAATGAAACTATGAGAAAATCACTTTCGTTGCAGCAAAATTGTCTAGAAAGTGAACAAGGCTTGAGATCTCGAAGAAAAAGAGAGGATCTTAGTCTATAGTGCTATATTAACATGTTTTGATGAGATTTTGGTAAAAAATAGCAACATACCTTATTGTAAATGGAGTTATAGAGTTGCCCAGTGGATTCCCATGCAAAGGGAAAAAGATTGGCTGTTGTCTTGACTCCACACATGGTATCAACTCATGTTCCATGGTTGGAAGGTGAAACTTGCAATTTTTGTAGCAAAGAAGGAAATGATAATTGTCTTCTAATTTGGGCTACTCAAATTAGAGAGAAAAAGGCGCCAAATAGCCAAGATCAAGTCTCTAATTGAGCAATGGGTTGTTCCTTAGTCCAATCTTGTTTTTGATTGAGAGTTAATTAATAGTCGTTAATCATAAGTGAGTTGCTCATTAGACCAAATTGAAGCTCAAGGCTTGTTTTATAACTTAAGTGAGCTACTTGCTGAGTGAAACTTTCGAATGATCATTAATTCTAAGGTGCAAATTGAAATCAATCTTTCTCCTTAGATAGGGTGGTATTAACCAGATTTACTACTGATTAAACACGTAATTAATTCACATAAATTTAAATGCATACTTTACCAGTTTAATCTTAGACATTGGACACCTTATTGGCCCCAACTAGTGCCCCTTTCGGTATTTCTTTATATTTAATTGCAATTGAATTCGAATACAATGGGATTCCTTTAATCCCCTCTGGAATCCAAAAGCCCCTTGCTGTTAATAATGACCAACAAGTCTTCAAATTGATTTGCCCCTTGATTTACTTGGGCAATTGGCTTTCACAGACTCCTTGGAAAATGAAATTCGCACCAAATTTGAGCGTTGGCTGGTCCCTCACTTGAATCATGCTGAGAGTTGATTCTTAGCCCTGCAAATTCTAGTCTTGAGGCTTCAATCTCTTGGTATGCTTGTCGAGGTTGCTGTCAAACCCTAATTTCTGCTGTAAATTAGGGTTTACAGTAGAGAAAAATACAAATTTTTAGCCTCCAATATTATAATGTCGAGATCTTCGGAGCAAGGTTAGAAAATGCTTGGAGAATGAGAGAGCATGTTGAATAGAGGGAAAATTCAGACTTTCATTGCGAGAAAATGGAAGAAATCAGCTATTGCCATGTCTAAATAGCCATGAAAGCAATCTCAATTGATGGAACGCATTGAATATGATGTTTGTTTGGTTAAAACAGCCCTCAAACTACTGTCGTCTATTGTTGTAGTCTCTTCAGGGCATGTCATCAGATTTTGGAGGGCCTCTTGTTGGTTGGAAATGGCCTATCAATTGTTGCAGCAACTATGGGAGCCCTCTCTCTCTCTCTCTCTCTCTCTCTCTCTCCCCTATAGCCTTAAAAACATCTTTCCCACTTGCATGGGCTAGTTTGCCAAGTGGCAACCTTCTAATCCCTTTTTCCAGCATTATTTATATTATTAAATTAATTTTCAGCTTTAAAAGTCTAAAAATTAACTTAATGATTATTTTAGTGTTGAAAAAATTAGTTTGGCTAGCCAACAATTAAATTGGCTAGGCCAATTCATCTCTCAAGTGTTCTCGAGTCTTCTTTAGCCCTTAGATTGGTATTAAGTACTACTAAATGGTAAATCCCTAGTGTTACCAAGTGACATTGATCGCTAATAAAATGTCTTAGGGCAATTGCTGGCACCAGATACCATATAGTATCTGTGCAACATTACTTTAGACAACTTTTGCCTTTCACATGCATTGATTTTCTTAGGTCCTTGGCTCATAAGTATGAAATAATCTCAATTGCACTTCACATGTGCAACAGATACTTAAACATTTAATTAAAAACTAATGCAATCAAATGTAACACAAACTTTCAATTTAATGAAGGTTTCACATTGCACCTTGTTCCTTTTACCTTGTTCTTGTACCACATAGCTTGTACACTTCTCCATTGCATGCATGGTTGTTAGATCCTTCAAACTGTTGGTGCAATGATCACTATGCCAAGAGCTAGGGGTACTAGAATTTGAGTTACTTTTAAATAAATTATCCAGTCCATTTCTTATTGAGGTGACATGCAATTTGCTAGAAAAAAGCAATAGGGACATGCCAAAAAAGCATGATAGGGATCGAGTGCCATTAGATAGGCATGCAAATAGTAGGGGTTGGTGGCTCAATGATGAAGGAAAGAGACTATGGTGCGAAAAAGGCATGTAGAAGATTGATCCTTGAAGAATCTCCTCAAAATCTTGGGGATCCCTCTTTAAAACACAAAGGGCCAAGGAATCCACAACCGCATCTTTGAGATTGTTCCTCACTAATAGGGATGAGGCTGAGAGGGAATCACTAGAAGAGAATGGGGAATGGGAAAGAACTTGCGGGAAATAAGGGACTCAAATAGGAAGGGGTGTAGCAATGGAAAGCTGCCTCAAAGGGTCTCTCATATTAGAAGGGAAATGAAGCTAATAGAGCTCCCTCTCTTGCCAACCTATTGCAAGGATGATTCTTGATGTAGAATCCTTAGCAAATATAAGTTTGGAATATGTAGAAGTTTTGAGACAAAGTTCTAAGATGGATGGTTAGAAAACAAAGGCAATGTGCCAACACCAAAAATAGGTATCGTTGAGATGTCACCTATGATGACTGTATTCTTCTATGTATAGAGATCTTGAAGCTAATCTCCTTGTGGAGTCATATGACTTGAAGCACCGCTATTGATGAGCCAATGCCTCTTTGAAGACAAGAGCTAAAGAAGACTCTCCTAATTTATGGATGTGAAGGAACACTAACTCTGTTATATTGGCATATGAAGAGATAGATGTAGATGTAGATGGAGGCTTCATTGA
Organism: Lygodium microphyllum; assembly: GCF_053477565.2. Lineage (NCBI taxonomy): Eukaryota > Viridiplantae > Streptophyta > Polypodiopsida > Schizaeales > Lygodiaceae > Lygodium > Lygodium microphyllum. The sequence goes on from NC_141158.1 coordinate 133,830,850, forward strand.
TGCTCTTTCCTTTGCTCCTCCATGAAAGTGAGGGTATTCGTTGTACCACTTTTCCTTGGGATGCAAGGTCTTTCCACAATCTGGACATTTGGGATATTCTTTGTGCTTTCCCTTTGTGTTTATATCAGAGTCAAAAGATGACATTGATTTCTTGGACTTCTTCTTTTCTTTATTCTACTGGGATTGTTGTTTATCTATTGATGATATTACAAAAACACAACTTTGTGCACTCACTTCATGAGCATATGTCTCCTTGTGATGTGCATTCTGCTTTGGCACCATAGAGACTGGCTCCTTCCAAGTGATACTATCTTGTGTATGAGAGGTGAGAAGACTTGCATAGAAAATATCATAGTTCAACGATAGGAGATGTGAGAGAAGTGTCATAGCAAGGTGATACCAGAATGAGAAATGGGCTTAATGATTTAATAAAAAATAAGCTATAATTTTGGTATCCCTAGCTAGTGACCATTGGATCGGTAATGAAGGAATTGACTTCGAGGTATGCAGTGGACGCGTGCATAGGCTATGTGGTACAAGGACGAGGCAAAAGAACCAAGGTGCAATTTGAAAATTTCATTAATTGGAAGTGTGCACCTTATGTTAAATGATATTTTGAAAGTTTTGCTCAATAAACAACTCACTTAAATTATAAAGTAGGCCGTGAGCTTAAGTCTGGTCTAGTGAGTAGCTTACTTATGATTTATGGTAGAGTCATTAATTAGCCCTTAATAAGAAACGCGATTGGATTAAGGAGCAATTGGTTATTGATTTTGAAAGCTGATCTTGCCTATTTGGGATCTCTTTCTTTCTCATTTTGGAGCAACCAAGTTTGGAGATAGCCATTCTTCTCGTCTCTGTTGTAGAAAACTTGCAGTTTCCAGCCATGGAACATGAGTTGACAACGCATATGAAGTCGGTAAAGCCATCTTCTCCCTTGGCATGGAGATTCTAGAATCCATTGGCTAGCTTTGTAACTCCATTTACAACAAGGTACGCTGTTGCTTTTGACCTAATTCTCAACAAAACAACTTATCATAGCACTATGGCCTAGGATTCTCTTTTCTCCTTTGAGATCTCAAGGCTAGTGCACTTTCTAGATAAGTTTATCACGAAGAATGTGATTTTGTCACAGTTTCATCGTGAGAAATCCCTCTATTTGTGAGAAGAACAATGTGGGATTACATGGAATTATGCAAGATAGTTGTCTAGGCGAATGCTTTGTAAAATTAGGCTCAAATGCTAGCCATCATTTTAAGGAATTGGCATGTTAAAGTGTTCATGCGCATTTTTGAACACTCTACAGTTGGTTGGAGGCCAAGATTGAGAATAACAAGGTTGTTGTCACATGTAGATTACTTGTGCCATGTGAAATCGTTGAAATTCAGCTATTTTATCATGAAAAATGCATGGGAAAATTAGAGAAATGCAAGGCAATACCTAATGGAATGCATATTGCAAGGGTCAGAGCAATCGCCTTTTGTTTTTGGGCATGAATTGAATGTTGGTTTGTTGTGGTAGCAATGTAGATCTAAAGTATAGGTGAAACCAACCAAGCGTCCCTTTCGGTATTTCTTTAACTTTAATTACTAATCGATTGAGTTCAAGTTGAGATTCCACAATCTCCTTTGCTGATCCAAAAGCCCCTTGTTGTACATACAATTAGCAAGCAATTTGGGCCAATTGCCCTTTGATTTTCACCTTGGAATTGCACAAATAGAACCATCAACTAGCGAAATGTTGCCCCAATTCATAATGGATGACTTGGCATCTAAAATCTCTATCAATTCTAGAAATTTTAGGTGCTGATTTCAGTGTACAATGCCTTCTTCTTTTGGCATGAGTCCCAAGGTGGCTGTTAAACCTTAATTTTTGTAGAAATTTAGCATTTACAATAGAGAGCTCTTTGATGTCCAAATTTGGTTGAGATTTGCTCAAAATGTCTAAGATCTCTTGAGAATGGATTAGAGAAGGTGAGAGCAAGCCAAGATGACAGAAAACTGATTTTCTTCTTGAGAAAACCCTAAATTTTGTATGCTGCTTGCTCTAGCCTGCATTTAATGCAGTCACAATTGCAAGGCACCTCCAAAATGCTATCACCTAAGCAGTAATGTTGTTGCCAGCCCTTGGAAAGTAACTCCTTGCTATCCCCCGCTCGTTGAGGCTCCCAAATGGTTATCTTTTGCAGCAAATTTCTGTTCTCTGATTAAAAAATGGACCAGCAGCTCTTCTTTCCCTCTCCCAAGCTGTAAACTGACTAAATGGTTGAGACCTAGCTTCTCAAAAACGTTTTCTTAGTTTGCATGGGCATTTTTGCCAAGTGGTAGCCTTTTAAACCCATTTTTAAGCATTATTCAGCTATTTAATTACTTTTCAAAATTAAATAATCTTGAAAATTAATTTCATTTCTTTTGATCTTGCCCAAAATTAAATGTGCCCATCTATAATTAAATTGGCTAGGCCATTTGCAACCTGGAGTGGTCCCCAACCTTTGTTGACCCTTAGATTGGCATTAATTAATTAATTAATGTTAGTCCCTAGTGTCACCACTCTTATTGGCCAAATACTTGTCCCATGGCCAAAACTGACACCAACTGACTCCTAAAACCCAACTGACATTACTTATCACAACTTTTGCCTTTGACACCTACTGCATCCTCGAGATCCTTGTCCTGTTACCATGGAATAATTGCCATGTGCATCACATGTGCTAAACAACCTTGTACATTTGATTAATAACTTAATCAAATGTTATCAGTAAGATTAAAGCATCTCAAAATTTCACGTTCTTGTGATAGACCATTCCTTGATTAAGCACTTAATTATAGCAATTAGCAAATAAACATAAATTGAAATCCAAAATCCATTCAATTGGCATTTCCATGTTAGCCTTGCATTTGCATTCCTTGCCGTGTAGGTACCGACTGTGTTGCTTCATTAGCATCTTTGGGAGCTTCAAATGAAGGGTTTGGCATTATCTTCGGTGTACCTTGCTGTCCCAAAGGTATAGAAGATGCCTTGTTCTTCTTGCCTTTACTATTATTCTTTGAAGCATTCAAAAATCGGATAAATTGAGGATCCTTTGCCAATTCAGCAAAGAGATTTGTTGGTGTTCTCATTCGAATCTTAAACTGGTCATCAAATTCCCATTTCTTTGCTAGTCATCAATCTCATTATGCCTTGAACGCCTTGGAACTTGCCCAATAGCAACATTTTCAGCTTGTTGTTTGGGTTCGAGCCTTGTCCAAGTCTCAAGATCAGGCATTGCATTTTCTTCATTCTCATGTGAATGTTCATATTGAGAGGCATCATCACTCCTTGATTGCATTTCACTGTATGAAGACATATTGGTGTAATTTCTCAGTTGACAGCAAAAATCAGCACTAGTGCAAATGTTTGGTTTGCAATTAGATACCTCAAGCCCACCAAATCAAGGGATTGAGTGGTGTCCTAGCAACGGAACTATGAAACCAGCCTTCCTTCTTGGAAAGGGTGGTAATTCCCTAATTAATCATTTAATTATAGCAACCAACAAATAAACATAAATTGGAATGCCCAATTTATCTTAATAATCTTGGACAATAGACATCCAATTGGCCCGAAAACTGGCGCCTCTTTCGGTATTTCTTTAACTTTAATTGCTAATGGAATGAGTTCAAGTTGAGATTCCACAATCTCCTTTGCTGATCTAAAAGCCCCTTGCTGTACACACAAAAGACAATTTCTTTTCTTTGAGTGAATTTGATTGAATGAGCTCCATAGTTGCTCTAAATAAGAAGAGCTAATTGTTTGGCTAAGAGTACGAATAGCCAAACTCTGCAACTTTGGAGCTTTTGCCCCAAAGTTCTCCCACCATAAAGCAACCCTAATATTTGTCCTGTCCTCTAGTGTATCCTATGTACCAAAGATACCTAATGTCTACCGATACACAGAGAGTTGATTTTTAATTTTGTAATGCATTTCACTGCTAGGATAAAGCCTTGCAAGCAATGTGTTCCAAGCATTGACCACCTTAAGGTCTCTTTCTTGCATCTTTTCTTGAAACTTAGGATCACACACATATGCTGTAGTTGAAACCAGCCTTCCTTCCGTGGATGGGTGGTAAATCTCTGATTACAACTTAATTATAACAACAAACTATAAATGCAAATCTGAAAATACAAATTTACCTATTGATCTTGGACAATGCCCACCCAATTGGCGCCAAAATTGGGGCCCCTTTCGGTATTTGTTTAGCTTTATTGAAGAAAAATTTAATTTACAATGGGATTCTCCCGATCCCCTTCGCAATCCAAACTCCCCTTTTTGTCCAAAGTGACTAGCAAGTCTTCAATCTGATTTGCCCCTTGATTCGGGCACTTAATTGGCCTTCATCTACTTCATGGAGGATGGAAATGCCCCGAATTCAATGGCTGGCTAGTCCACCTAAATTTAGCTGAAATTCATCTTCAACCTTGAAAAATCCAAGTTTTGGAGCTTCCAATTTTTGGTATGCTTTCCGAGGCTACTGCTAAATCCTAATTTCTGCTGTAAATTAGGATTTACAGCAGAGAAATTTGCAATTTCTCAGCCTCCAAGGGTCCAAACACTGAGATCTTTGGAGCCAAGTTCTGAAGTGGCTGGAAGATAAGAGAGAAAGTTGTAGAGAGAGAAAATTCAGAGTTTTGTCGCGAAGAATGATTGAAAATCAGTCAAATGTAGTTGCTACCCTGCTACAATAGCTTGTAGATGCAAAGAACTGAAGAAAATCAGTCATTTGCTGTTGTTGCCCTGTCTCAACAGCATGTAGATGCTGTCTCCTGCTATTGATTGGTCTTCTTCTTCCCCTGGCTACCTCAGAAGGTCCTCCAATGGCTGCAAATCAGACTAGCAGCCTTTTCTTTTTCTCTCTTGCAAGCTGAATTTATAAAAATGCCTCTCTTAAGCCTCTAAAGACGTTTTTCAGTCTTGCATGGGCATTCTTGACAAGTGGCAGCCTTCCCAAATGGTTTCTCCAGCAATTTTCATAATTAAATATTAATTTTCAGCCTTTAAATACTGAAAATTAATCTAATAATTATTTTAGTGCCCTGAAATAATTTGACTAGCCAATAATTAAATTGGCTAGGCAACTTCCATTCTCGAGTGTTTCTATGTCATTTTTGGCCATAAGATTGACATTAGGTACCATTAAACGCCACTTCTCTAGTGTCACCAATTGACATGTATGGCCAAATGGATAACCTAGGCCAACAACTGGCACTAGATACCACCAAGTACCTGTGCGGTATAACTTATAACAACTTTGCCTTTGACATCTTGTAATTTCTTCGAGTCCCAAGCTTGTAAATTTACTTTAACCCCAGTTGCACCTCACACGTGCAACATTTACTTAATTATGTGATTAAAAGTTAATCCACATATTAAGTGAGGTTTCAAAAATACACGTCCTCATGATAGCCCTTCCCCTTGAAATCCTTGCAATCGTCCTTGATTGCACTGCCAAATGCATCGAAAGCAAAGTAGTACACTAGAATTTTTCAAAGAGCATCATAGTCAACACAACATTGTGCATTGTTGTTCAATCATTCCATATGCCCAATATATGCTGAAAATTACCAGCCAACATAGCATAACATAAGACTCACAAAGAATCTCAAAAACATTGCTAGATTATCATGTGACATGTCCATTTCTCATGAACTCAACTCATCTGGCAAAACCAAACCATTGCATAGCATAACCAAGCATAAACCATGGCTAAAACATCAATTGCATCATAACATATGCTGTTGTCCATGGAACTAGATGTAAACCATTGAAAAGTGAGCATAATCTGATCATAAATTGATCACTTGCTGATCTGAGAAGTGGTTGCAAACTGCTGCAAATGTGACCCCAAACCGATCACAAACTCATTGCAAAAACTGACCAGCAATCAATGCGAAAATTGATGCAAAAATGATCCAAGTTCTTGTAGTCTTTGGAATTCAACCGATTCTAAGTTGTCATAATGTCTACTTCAAAGATACTTGTCAACCAATTTGAAGCAAACATTTGCTGGAACTGGACCCACGTGGTAGGTGACTTCCCTTGAATAAGGAGTGTAGACCACCACTGCAATGCATTTCCCGTAAAAAAATGTGGCTGCCTTGCGTATCTTAGATGCCTTTGTGAAGTTGCCTCCAAAATAGGATGCATCAAATTGCTGAATAAAAACAAGTGCTTTCAGCCTATCTTGTGCACCACTGAAAGGCTCAAACTTCACACTTTTTCCACCTTCATCATAGTCCTTCAACAGATCTACGGGAGTCAAGTTATCATAAATGGGTTGTTGCAAAAAGGGTGCATTGGTTGTATTTGCATAAAAACCAGCACTATTTGAAGCACCTACATGATCAACACCAAATCCTTGTGCTCCAATAGTCCCTCGGGGTGCCGATACATATCCATATGGCCCGCTTTGTGCCCTAAGCATCATACTTGTGCTGCCATACATGGGATTAGGCATTCCACTTGCATTACCTGGATACATTGGGTGTTGTGAGCTATGCATTGGCTGTTGCATACCATAGGGATTTGTGCCATACATTCCCGTATTTGTGCCTATCCAACCATAGCATGAAAAATGCCACCACCAAAGTATCCTTGCTATCCCATGCTTGCGTGTGCATAATTGCCTTGTTGCCCATGTTCCCATGTATTGGCACTACCAAGTTGGCCATGCATTTGCACTTGCTGCCCCACGGATACCAACTGTTTGAGCTCATCAGGCATTTTGGGCTCTTCTAAAGAAAGCTTAGGCATTTCCTTCGGTTCTTGTGGCTGTCCGGAAGCTGTAGAAGATGTCTTCTTCTCTTTGCCCTTGCTGTCCTTCTTTGAGGCATTCAAGAATCGAGTAAACCGGGGATCCTTTACCGATTCAGCAAAAATATTTGCTAATATACGCATTCGATCCTTGAAGCTATCATCAAATTCTTTAGCCCCTTGTTGGTCATCAGCCTCTTTATGCATTGAAGTGCCAACTTTTGGGTCATTTCCCACATTTTCAGCATCTTGTCCGTGCTGAGAATCATGCCCAACATCAGTCATTGCATTTCCCTTTTCACCACGTGATTGACCAAGGAGTGATGCATCCTCTCCACTTGATCTCGTATCACCATGTGAAGATATGCTTGCTGTAATTCACTGATGAGAACAATTTCAGCAATAATGCAATAGTCCCAAGTTGCAATCAAGTACCGCGGGCCCACCAATTCAAAGGATTTGATGGTATCCCGGTGATGGAACCATGAAACCAACCTTTCTTCCGTGAATGGGTGGTAAATCCCTGATTACAACTTAATTACAGCAGCAAACAATAAAAACAAATATGAAAATACAAATTTACCTACTGATCTTGGACAATGCACACCCGATTAGCCCCAAAATTGGCGCCCATTTCGGTATTTCTTTAGATTTATTGAAGAAAAAGTTGATTTACAATGAGATTCTCCTGATCCCCTTCGCAATCCAAACTCCCCTTGTTGTCCGAAGTGACTAGCAAGTCTTCAATTTGATTTGCCCCTTGATTCGGGCACTTAATTGGCCTTCACCTACTTCATGGAGGATGGAAATGCCCCAAATTCAATGGTTGGCTAGTCCACTTGAATTTAGCTGAAATTCACCTTCAGCCTTGAAAAATCCAAGTCTTGGAGCTTCAAATTTTTGGCATGCTTTCCGAGGCTGTTGCTAAACCTTAATTTCTGCTGTAAATTAGGGTTTACAACAGAGAAATTTGCAATTTCTCAGCCTCCAAGGGTCCAAACACTGAGATCTTTGGAGCAAGGCTGTGAAGTGGCTGGAAGATGAGAGAGAAAGCTGTAGAGAGAGAAAATTCAGAGTTTTGTTGCAAAGATTGACTGAAAATCAGTCAAATGCAGCTGTTGCCTTGCCACAACAACTTGCAGATGCAAAGAACTGAAGAAAATCGATCATTTACTGCTGCTGCTCCATCTCAATAGCCTGTAGATGCTGTCATATGTTGTTGATTGGTCTTCTCTTGCCCTTGGCTACCTCAGAAGGTCCTCCAATGGCTGCAAATTAGACTAACAACATTTCCTCTCTCTCTCTCTCTTGCAGGTTGAATATACTAAAAATACCTCTCTCCAACCTCTAAAGATGTTTTCTAGTCTTGCATGGGGATTTTCGACAAAAGTGCTAGCCTTTCAAAATGGCTTTTTCGGCATTATCCATAATTAAATATTAATTTTCAGTCTTTAAATACTGAAAATTAATTTAATTATGGCTAATGTCGGAAAAGCCATTTTGAATAATTATTTTGGTGCCCTAAAAATAATATGATTACCCAATAATTAAATTGGCTAGGCAACTTCCATTCCGGAGTGTCTCTACACCATCTTTGACCATCAGATGGATGTTAGGTACATTATACGCCATCTTTGGTATTACCAACTGATACTTATGGCCAAATGAATGACCTAGGCCAACAACTGGCACCCAATACCACGAAGTACCTGTGCGACATAACTTATAGCAACTTTTCACTTTGACATTTCATGATTTCCTCGGGTCTCAAGCTTGTAAATTTACTCTAACCCCAATTGCACCTGGCATGTGCAACATTTATTTAACCATGTGATTAAAAGTTAATCCACATTTTAAGTGAGGTTTCAAAAATACATGTCCTCATGACAACAACATGTATAAGAGAGTCATATTCATTCCATCTGCTAATGCATAACTCCTTGATCTACTCATACCTATTTGCATTGGGTTTCAAATTCTCCAACTTCTCAATCATGCAATCCATACCTTCATAGATCTTCCTAACGCATGGATCTATATCATCTACAAGCCTCAACATATGCATGATAGGATCAACCATTTAGTTGGTGCAATTCACCTCATCCCAAAAATCTCTATGAAAGACATATGCATTACATAACAGAGCAATACCAGTGGCAGCCCCAGTCCAATCTTTGTACTCATCACTAGCAAATAACTCCCTAATTGCATCTTTGCAATAGTGCAATTGATCAAGCATAAGAAAGTTTTATGCAAATCGTGTTTCCAAGTATTGGAGAAGTTCTTTATCATTTCTTTTGCGGAACTCAATATGCAAGTACTAATGTTTACATATAAATGTGACAATCTTGTTGCCTTTTGCAACAAGGGATGCAATCCATGGTGGGCCCCCAATATCCTTCAACAAGTTATTCAAGCAATGCACCATGCATGGATTGAAGGTGATATGTGGATACATTGTCATTAAAATGTTTCCTGTTGCCGTGTTTGTAGGTTCACCATCTGGCACAAGTTGCACTATATTTTCTGCCCCAACAGCTTGCACTGCCTTGCACCACTCGGATGCCAATACATCTGCACTCTTTCCAGTCTCTGAAGCATCATGACTACCAATGAAATATACATCCCCATTAGAATATGCGACAACACCATGTATGGACCTATGGCGTGTGTCACTCCATCCATCTGCTATAATGTCACTCCATTTCTTACCTGTTGATTGCGAATGCTTGTACTATGCAAAATCTTTGTCACCATATTTAAAAAATAAGGTGACCTATTTGATTTGAATGCAATATGGTCATGGTAGAAAAAGCGTGCCATTGCTACATCTATTTCCTCTTTTTCTTTGGTTCCCATGAAGTGTGCAATGAACTTTATCTAACACCACGACCTGTTGCCACTGATGGCCCCACGAGAAGGCTTTGTAGCCACTAATCCTGGTGGTCTTTTGCATGAAGCACCATGCCCTGCTGGCCTCGGAGTCCATGTTGTTGGATCCATTGCTATGTTTGGTGTCTTCCTAGCATCTGAATTTCCCATAGAAGTGACTATGCGGTCAAGTAACTCCTTTCTTTTCTCAATTGATACATTGGTGCAAAAATGTACCTCTTTCCCCTCCTCATGTAGAAGATGGGCTCTCACTTTATCGGCTCCACTAGTGCGAGCATAAGAGCAAAGTTTGCATTTCCAAGGGCGAGCCCCTCCACCTCTCAAAGGCACCCTTGCATCTACCTCATCCCACCATGACCAAGTAGTGCTTCAACTTCGTCCAATTGTTGACGAAGTACTTGCTGAGGATGATGAAGATCCCATAGATGTCAATTCTGCCATCTATATAAAAGTGACAAATAATTAGTAAAGCTCAATGAAATTGCAGAAATTTGCAGCCAAAATTTCAACATGCATGTGTTAAATGTTTGCTAAAAATACCGAACTTTGGTGCTACTTCAGCCTGCATTCCTTTTACTGAAAATTCCACAAATTTGGGGCATTGCAGCCTGCATTCCCTTGCTGAAAATGCCTAAAATTTCGTGGCATTTTGAGCTCCCAAATTTAGGGTAATGACTGTTGAGAAAACCCCAAATTCAAGGGCAACAACTGATGCAAAATGCCCCAAATTTGGGGGAGATTGCAGCCTGAATCATGGATGCTTTAAATTGGGGCAAATCCCTGCTGAATCCCCCCTAAATTGGACCAAAGACTGATCTAAAATACCCCAAATGTGAGGGCAATTTCAGATCTCTAATGCCCCAGATTTGGGGGCAATTCAGGCCTCAATTGTAAATACTTTGAATTTGGGATAATTGGGGCGATTTGGGGTAATCGTCCAATTTGTGACATTGGGAGCAATTTGGGGCAATCAATAAGGGGGCATTTCGGGTCCCAAATTGCTCCATATGCGTAAAATTTGTCCATAAAGCCCCAACATTGATAGAATTTACACAAATTTCTCAACATTTAAATAAAATTGAAAGCAGTGTGCATGTTTAGTAGATACCTTGGAATTTAGACAAGCTGAAATTGATTGTTGATGATGTGCCAAGTCACGTGTAAACTTCCACTCCGCACCAACTCGTGACAGCCCACAGGGCTTGGCAATGTATGTGTGTGTGTGTGTGTGTGAGAGAGAGAGAGAGAGAGAGAGAGAGAGAGAGAGAGAGAGAGAGAGAGATGGTCGCGACTTGTAGTATGCTGCACCTTCAGCGTTGACATGTGGACGGACGACAGGTGGGAGATCATGGGTGAGAGACAAGCGCAGGCTGACGGCGGATGACAAGCGAGAGATTACAGGCAAGAGATTAGGGCGAATGCGCAATGGTAGGGAAAATGTACGTTTTAACTTTTTTATTAAAAAAAAATATATGCTATGTTGGAACGGCTATTCCAAATAGGGAATAGTCAAGGAACGGGTTGGAATGGGGCAGGGAACGGGTTGGAACATTCCGCCAATGTTTCGTAGGTTCAATCCTTCCGGAATGCGCTAGTCTGTTCCTGAGTGTCGGAACGAGCGTTTCTTGCCTCTATGCCAACACTATACAGAGTATTTGCATGACCAATATCAATGCCATGAGTCCCAAACACAATGGGCTGCATATATGCGTTGCCAAACTTGCTACTTTGTGCCCCAATATCATGCCAACATTGCCATACATGGGGTAATACATATTACCAACCATATCGGGATACATTGGGCGCACACTGCGCATTGGTTGCTGCATACCATAAGGAGTTGTGCCATATATCTTTGTATGCGGTCCTTAACCCACTATAGCATGGAAACTAGTGCCACCACCAAGGTATCATGGCTGCCCCATCGGATGGAGTACAACTTAGATCCTTTGATCTCCTCTACTAATCAGTATGCGTGTAGACAGCAACCAGCGATTGGACTTTACCTTGGGATGTGTGGCCCAAAAATTTGAAAAGCCAAAATTTCTCGCACCAATGTTGAAGAAATTACGCAATGTTAGTAACTTTGATGGAGTTTCGTACAAGAGCTCGAATTAGGCAAAAGGCCCAAGAAATTTTGAGAAATTTTAGAAATTGGAAAAGTTGGTTGAAAATTCCTAAATTTCTTGGCATGGAGTGTGAGGAATTGAAAACTTCTTTGAAATTGGGGATGAGTTGAGCAAGATGGATGGAAAATTACAAAACTTTTCAAAAACTCCAAATTTAAAAAATTAGGTTTTTATGATTTTTTAAGATATGCAGAAAATGGTGAGCAAGGCTGAGAAAATGGTGGACAAGGTTGAGAAAATGATGTACAAGACTGAGAATATCATGAGCAGGACTGAGAGTGGCTGTGTGTGCAAGGTTGTGTGCTTTACCACTTGATCCAATTTGATGAGGCATGTATTAGATTCCCAAGGTTTGTGGGAACTTGTTCTCGGACATGAATCTCAGCTTGGCTCCTGCTGGTATCCATATGAGGTTTGTCAATCTTGGAAAAGTAGAAATGCCATAGCTATTGTCAATTTGATGCAAGGTCTCCTCCTTGAATTTCACTTGTAGCCCCAACACTATGACCTTGCCTCTAAGTGTTGGGCCCATCTCGTTGATTGGTATGGATGTAGGATCGGACTCATCACATCAACTTAAATCATGAGCTTCAAAACTTCACCATCACTGATAAGGATGACTTGAAAGTTAAGCCGGTTGAGTATCGACGTTTACTCTTTGAGTTCTCAACCACTAGGGTCCCTAATTCCCTTGATGATAAGCTTACATTATTCCTTAATAAGCTACCGTGGAAATATTTCCATTTTGTACAACATGGGATCTCATAGCCTTAAATGCCGATGTTCTATGAATTTGAGTGTTAGCTCTTGCGTTATACTCGGCTGTTTGATCAGTTTTATGGAATATCCTCTATAAAGGGGGCCTTTGTTGCATCTTCTTAGAAGGGGCAGCAAGGGAAGGGCAAGGAAAATCGACCTTCCAATCAACATCCAAATCCAAATCAAGCTTGTGAGTCATAAGGAACTTTCTTGTCAAAACTCAAACCGGGGTGGCAGAATGTACCAAAGAAAAATCGGTATTGTCCATTGTGAAAAGATTGGTCACTTTGACGACAAGTATCGTTTAAAGGCTAAGGACAAGTTGCCCAAGACACGTGTCTTGAGTCCATTTGGTGTGGGCACCCTTGACGCCGCCCCCCTCCCCCCCCTCCACAGTTAAGATACCAAGGTAGATCCATTGCTCACACAACAACTAGTTCTTTTGCTCCCTCTTCACTTGAGGGGTTGTTAGAAATGTCTGCCCATCCTACTATTGTGGACTTCAGTTATCCTTAGGCATGTGTTGCCTCTCTTGAGGGACCGACTTGATGCATCCCCTCTGTGTTTTGAGTTGTCATCTCCTTCGATTTCGTAGCTAGAAGCACTCAAGCCCACTTTCCCTAGAGACCATTTGGCCACAACACATTGTGGTGCCTTCCTTTAGTTCAAATCTCTACGATGTTGAATGTGATTCCTTTACACTTCTCACCTACACATCACTTGATCCTTGTAGAGCACGCTCTAGTTTGTTTTCTCTTTTCATTGCATATTTCTCCTTTTACTTTCTTACAATCTCAACTTGTCTATCTTTTGGTAGTTAGAGTCCCATTCATATTTGTCCGTAGTACTCACTTGCACTTAACATTGAAGTTGAGGTTTGTATGTTTTATGATCTTATGTAGTTATTTTTGCTTCGTTTTTGCATGTTGACATTTGCTTCTATAGGATCTACCACCTAGCAAAGCCTTGGATCATTCAGCACTTCTCTCTATGGTTGTATCTTTTGGTGGCACTTCTTTTCTAGGATTCGTCATTGTCTCTTTAGAGACCACCTTGGAGACTTTTTATTTCACAGGTTTTCCGCTAAACATGTATCTTGCTTTTCTTCTTTGGACGCTACTCTTTTTTCCGATCCCTATTGACATTTTGGGGATAGAGGGGGTGTTTACTTCTCCTTCCACCGTTCGATGGTGAGAGGAGGTGGTCTACAGTTTCCCTTCCACTTTGAGAAGGGACGGTTTTCTTCTCTTGATAGTGACAATGATGATGCTTACAGTTTTTCGCTCTCAGACATTTATTTACTTTGTATTGTACACTATGAACATTCATAACTTCATCCGCATTGTTAGAATGATATGATTGTAAAAGGGTGCTTGGGCAAGTGAACAATTTTCTTGCGAGGGCATGGTCCAAGTGGCACGGTTACATCACATTTTATATGAGCATGAAAACTTGCATATTCCTTTGCATTACCCCATGCATTAGCATTGTGTTTATGTAAATATATATCTTTGCAGATTTATCCTTTTTCGATTACCTTTGGGAGTGGCTAACTCCGGATCCACCATACTTGTGGCATTGCACATGTCAACCTTTAAAGATAAATTTTCCTTATGCTTGTATGCTTGCTTTTCTTGACTTGCTTGCTTCCACATTGTATTGCTTGTCTCTCCACATATTCTCCATTTGCTTGGCATACATACACATTCTTAGGTAATCCCTAGGCACTTATCCTAGTAGTGTGGGATTCTTTTACCTGTTTTATGAAGATAGTAGGGCTATCCATACTTATTTCCTGTACTTTGGACAATGTGACTCAATGGGACGAACATTGATTTGAAACCCTCACTTAATGCTAAATCTTGTGACAACCTAAAGTGTAGCCCTAAAAAAACCAAACAAAAAAAAACCCCCAAAAGTCCATTGTTGATTCCATCCGCCTTTGTAGGACTTGGTCGGCCCCTGTGCAGCTGACAAGTATCCTTGGTCTGATAGCTTGGTCTCTATGGGGAGATCACTTGGACTCTCTTGGTAAGATAACCATTGCCTCTATAGTCATGGTAGGTCACTGGGCAGCCGACACGTACCCTTTGCTCGATGCCCTGGCTGCTTTGGGGTGGGAAATGCATTAGCTCAACTTAAATAGCCCTAAAATATGCTTAATTAATAAATAAACCTTATTATTTTGAAGAGAAACGTGATTCTAGAGAGTTACTATGTCCCATGTGCAAAATCCTAATTTTTGTATGCAATTTTTTTAATGAATAGGCATGTAGCCCACTACTCTCTTTGAATCTCGTTTTTGCAAGTCTCAAGAGTCATGACTCTGCCGTCTGCAACCATTCGCGAGGGACATCGCGGTCAGAGTTTCCTATTGCTATTTGCTACCATTTGGCACCTGATTCTAGCGTTCATCTCCATCTTTGAGTTGCCACCTGTATCTAGGAGTTGTCACTTGGTACCTTGGAGTTATCACCTGCACTTAGAACATTGCATTTGTTGTTGATATCATTATCCGGAGTTGTCGCTTGGTACCTTGGAGTTGTCATTTGCACTTAGAACATTGTGTTTTTTGTTGTTGACATCATCATCTGGAGTTGTCACCATTAGTCAGACATTGTCATCATTATCCAAAACCTTACTTTTACGGAGTTTCTCTCTCCTCTAGCTATCACCTGCACTTCTTGCACAATCATTCAGTGTTTCTAGCAGTTGCTCAAATTTTCTCTCTTCTCAAATACCTTTATTTTTTGTCTCTCTCTCCTCACTGCTTGTTTGTATTAAATCTAGCCTCTCTGGCTGCGTTTATTGTTGTTCGACACATGGAGGCTGCCTTGTTGCATTTCAAGATCTGGTCAGAGTACTCACACTCTCTCCCTTATAACCTCTGTCTTGATCCCAAAGATACGAGAGTTCGAGGTTCAATATTCACTACGTAGTGTGTTTGCTGCATGAGCATTGTATATTCAGTAGTCATTCACTTCATTATTCATTGTGTTCACTATCTTTGAGTTACCCTAACCCTAACTGTGTTCTGCATTTATTAATTTGTGCTTTGTTGACCATTGGTTTTGTGTTTTGTGTGTTTAGAGCATTTCTTCATATCCCCTCTGTAGACACCATGAGCTGTTGATGTGGATGGAAGGTTTGAAGATGACTAAGATGGATCAGACTTGTGATGTTTTGGGTCCGGACATGGCCCTGGAAGAAGCTACTTGGAAGAAGAGATTGCGCCTTGCATTGATGAGATGGCTCTGGTCTCTCTTGAGGATCAGCCATCTGTCAAACACAGCAAGTTTCTAAATGAACAATTTCCTGCGTCTATGAGGCTCCTAACCAGGCTGATTGCCCATAGTGTTCCTACATAGGATTCGCAATAGTCAAATTGGGAACCATTGCTTGAGTTTGCCAATTTCCTGTTGGAGGAGTATGTTGAGCACAATCATTGAGTGATTCCTATATGGGAGAAGGAAGATTTTGGATACATAGTTAAACACTCAGGAGGTTCTTTGTTCATTTTTTGCTTCCCATGAGTAAAGTGTCATTCTCTTCTTCATTGGCCGGATACGTGTTCTTGACCGGATCCGTCAACGGCTAACATCTCTTCTTGAAGCTGATTATGTGGGGAAGATTTTTGCTGGTTTGCGTGGTTTCTATGAGGTTGTGCTTCATTCTCCTTTAAAACAATATTTTCTTCTCGCCTAGCTGCCCCTCTTATTTGAGAAACAATTAGTGCAATTGTTTTGTGGCATCCCATGGCGGACTTCCAATGTTTGCTCGAGCAAGCATATTTGGTATGGGTGGAAGTTGAGTGTTACTCGGCAGTTTAGTGGGCCCTTCGTAAGGATGCTATGATTGCAGTGGGTTGTGTGTTGGTGCCCCCCAATTTGAATGCAACCAATAGAAATCGCTTGTGCATGCTATGGGACACAGCTAGAAAGAGGCCTAATTGGTTGTGCCTCAATTGCAATGGTATGAGGCCTCTTTGGTTTTGGCTCAAATGGGATACTTTTGTTGGCCACTATTTCTCTTGTGGTCAATTGGGTCACTTTGCAGTAGAATGCCCAGCTTGCAAGAGTATCTTGGTAGATCAGCCCATGGATAAAGCTCGAAGTGCACCCCCTGGTTTTTCTGAGTAGCAGATTGTTTCAGCTATAATCAGCCTTTCTCCTCGGATAGGGCTGTAAAAAACCTGGTTAAGCACTAATCATAGCAAGCATAAAATTCACATAAACTGAAAATGTACACTTTACACTTTAATCTTAGACATTGGACAGCTTGTTGGCCCCAAGATTGGCACCCCTTGCTGTATTTCATTAACTTTGATTGCAAATGGATGGAGTACAACACGGCTCCTCTGACGTCCCCATCTAATCCAAGTGTCTATTGCTGTCAAAACTGACTAGCAAGTCTCCAAACCAATTTGCCCCTTGGTTTGCTTGGAGATTGGCCTTCACTCGGCTCGTTGAAAGACAAATTCAGCCCCAAATTTGATATTTGCTACTTGGCTTCTTGAATCTTCATGAAATTTCTCAATTTCAACTAATAGAATTCAAGTCTTAGGCCCTCAATTTTGAGCATGCATGCCAAGGTAGCTCTCAAAGCTCTAATTTCTGCTTTGTAGAACACCGCCACCGGCTGTCTTCAGTCCACCATCTGCAGTGGCAGGTCAGCCGCCAGCAGTCGCCAATTGCCAGCATTGCCTCTAAGCAGTCCCACTGCCTATGCCACCCATGCTAGCCCTGTTCGCCACTAGCCTGCCACCTGAGCCAGCCTGCCTCCGGTTTTGACTACGCCTGTAGCAATCCTCTGCACTGCCACCATAGGGGCCCACTAGCCTTGGTCCGCCATTTCAGCCCCTGTCCAGCTGTAGACTACTTGCGCAGACAGAGCTGCCAGCTCAGCCATGTATGCTCTACTCCTCTCCTGCCAAGTCCGCCTTTTGCACCACCTGAATCAAAGGTAAAAAAAGGGATTTTTTTTTCAAATGATCAAATTTTCAATTTAGATTTGATCTACTGGAAGGGGCTTTTGCCCGAACAACATATCTCTATTTCTGCAAGTGTCTGGGACAACATTTATTGCAAATAATTTGTGAGTTTTGAATTAGAAATTTGGGGCTTTTGATGTCAACTCAGAGATTGGCAAATGTATATCAATGAGAGTTTGTAATAGATTGAATTTGTGCATTTTGGGACAAGAAATTTCGGGGCTTTTGCATTTTTTGTGCTGCTGAGCACTGTTAGTACCTTGGACAGCATGTGCATCAATTAATTTTTGACAAAGTGTGATTAGATTTGCTAATTACAGCAAGGTGCTTGTTGTAATTTCTGTAAATTCTCAGATTTCCAAGTTAGTCTAGCTTGAACTATTGCTCTTGTGCTCTTTGATTAGTGACATTTACCATGGCCAATTAGGGAGGTGATATATTCACATATGCGTCCAAGGAGGATAGATTGGATGGCAATAACTATTCTCTATGGTCTTTTATGATGAAAAATGTGCTGATTGCAAAGAATCTTTGGGATTATGTCAGTGATTAAGAAGTTTGTCTTGGAGTTGTGGCTCCTGCTACACCTCTTCCAGGAGGACGTGGACAAAGAGCCACTCAGCCCACTCAGCCTGTTCAGCCCGCTCCAGCTGAGCCACTTTCCCAGAGTTCAGTAGCACAAGAGGCATGGGACACATGGGATGCTTAGGCATTGTTGTTGATTGCATTGGTAGTTCAATGGTCTATCATTCCCCCACATTTGGTCTGCAACTTCTTCACGAGAAGCATGGCTGACCCTAGAGCAGATGTTTGTTGGAAACAATGAGACAAGCATCTCTTTCTTGAAGAAAGAGCTTGAGACCATGAAGATGGATGAAGGTGATTCTATGTAGGATCATCTCAATAAAATTCAGGACTTGCGTGAATAGCTTATGAATGTAGATGAGTATTATTGAGATGCGCAATTGATCTCTACCACTTTGAATTCATTGCCACCCTCGTATATGTATTTGGCCTTTCATACGGCCTTGAATCTCACCATGAGGATTTCCCCACAGCCACTTACTTTCCTTTAGTTGGTTAGTTTGCTCTTAAAGGAAGAGCAAACAAGAAAGAATAGTGGGATGGATGTTATAGCCTCTGAGCAAGCTTTTATGGCAAGGCAAAAGGGCAAGGGCAGCCAAGCTAAAAATGCTCCGCAGAGCTCTAGGACTTGAGGTACTTCATAGAGTAGCAAGAAACAAGGGGCATGCAAGCTAGGAAGGGCAAGTATCACTATTGCAAGAAGCTAGGTCACTACATCATAGAATGTAGAAAGTGGATAGCCAAGGAGGAGTTAGGGATGTCTGTTTTTAATGCACCTTCTATTGCTATACTAAGTTTGCGTCTTTTGTTGTAGACCATGACTATTGTTTCTACACTTGCAGTTATGACTCTTCTTGGGATGATAGAGCATTTAGCTGTATTGAGAATGTGAGCACATGGTTCTTTGACAATGGTGCTTCTAGACATATTACATTCCGTAAGGATTTGTTTTCCTCCGCTATTGCAGCTCTTGTTGACAAGGCTGTATAATATGCCAATAATGCATCATACCTTTGTTAGTGGTATTGGGGAGATTGTATTAACAACTATTGATGGCTCTATTTTTTGTTTGTAGGATGCATTATTTGTGCCAGGCATGAAGAAGAATTTGTTGTGTATTTCTTCTTTGGCAAAGTGTGGTTTACAAGTCACATTTGATGATGAGAGATGTATGGCCAGAGGTAAAGAACATATGACTTTGATTTTGACTGGCACTTTATGTCATGGACTAAATGAGTTAGATGCTTATTCAATTTATCAGTTGGTCTATCTAACGTCCACTCTCACTCTTGCTTTGTCACAGGCAGAGTTTTGACATGCTCGCATGGGGCATGTTAACTATTGTAGCTTGATGCTTATGTAGCGTATACAGATCCTTGATGGCTTACCTCTTTTGGAGAGACCTCCAGAGCATATATGTGAGGAATGCATTTTGGAAATAATGCATCGTTTTCCATTTCCTCGTGATGTTTCTTTTAGAGCAACTACCAGATTAGAGATTGTGTATTTGGATGTATGTTGCCCTATGTAGACAAAGTTATTGGGTGGCTGTTACTATTTTGTCACTTTCATTGATGACTTTACTCATTTTTGCTGGGCCTACTCTTTGGTGAAAAAGTCAGAAGTGTATGATGCATTTTTGGCTTTTGTAGCACTTGCTGAAAATTTGGACCAAGGGGGGGGAATACACGTCTCCCATGTTGAATAAATTTTTGAACTAGAAAGACATTGTCCGGCAATACACTACCGCTTATACTCCACAGCAGAATGGAGTTGTAGAGAGGAAGAATCAGTCACTCATGGAGATGGCTCTAGCAAGAAACAATCCACTGTTGTCACATCGTTATGTGAAGTCGAATTCAAGCCAGCTTTCATTATCACAATTGAATGTGTATGGTTGAGATGTTTGTTGACTGATTTAGATGTATCTATCATGGAGCCTACTCCTTTGTTTACTGACAGTCAGAGTGTCATTGTAGTGGCACGGGACCCAGTGTTTCATGCACGCACGAAATGCATAGAGATTCACTATCACTTTGTTAGAGAGAAGCTAAATGCAGGAGATATCAGCCTTGTCTATTGTCCTACCACTAGTAATGTGGCAGACATCTTTACCAAAGCTCTTTCTTGTGACAAATTTGAAGCATTTCGCAATGCTTTAAATATCATTTTTTCATACATTATTAGCTGCAGTTTTCCTCATGACCAACACTATACGAAGCATTTGCATGACCAACATTATCACCATGGGTCCCAAAGATAGTGGATTGCATATTTGCATTGCCAAACTTGCCACTTTGCGCCCCAGCATCATGCCAACAATGCTATACATGGGGTAATGCATATTACCAGCCATACCCGGACACATTGGACCTTGCACACCATGCATTGTTTGCTACATATGATAAGGAGTTATGTCATACATTCCTATATGTGGTCCCTGATCCACCATAGCATGGAAACTAGTGCCACTATCAAAGTATCATGGCTATCCCATCATTGCATGCATGCCTTGTTGTCCAAAAAGCTTTGGATTGGCACTTCCAAGTTGGCCTTGGATATGCATCAACTACCCCACTGGCATCATTTGCTTATACTTACTATCCACATTTGGAACATCATGCTACTGTGTTGGCTCTTCCTTTGGTGCATCTTGCTGTCTCGAAGCTTTTGAAGACGATTTGCTCTTCTTGCCTTTGCTGCTGTCCTTAAAGGGTTTAAAAAGCATATTAACTGAGGATAATTTTCCAATTACACAAACATTTTAGCTATTGTTATCAGTTGATCTTTAAAATGGTCATCAAATTCCTCTTGCTTTTGCTGGTCATCAGCTTTTAAAGGCCTAGGAGGGCCGACATTGTGGTCTAAACCAATATTATCAGCTTGCTGTCCATGGTGCGTGCCTTGTCCAATATTAGGCATTGCATTTTTCCCAACACTTTGTGAATTTTCAAATTGAGAGACATGATCTTTGCTTGATCCCATCTCACTATCTAAAGACATTTTTGTTGTAATGCTCCATTGAATACAATTTCAGCGCTAAAGGAAAGTTTTTGACATTCAATGAGGTACCTCTAGCCTGCCAAATCAAGGGATTGAGTGGTATCTCGGGAATAGAACCATGAAACTAGGCTTTCTCTTTGGATAGGGCGGTAAATAACATTAAGTACTAAATACAAGCAGCATAAAATCCACATAAACTAAAAATGCATACTCTGCCACTTTAATCTTGGTTATTGGACAGCCTGCTGGCACTAAAGTGACCCCCCTCGCGGTATTTCTTTAACTTGTATTACAAATGGTTGGAGTACAACAGGTATCCTTTGATCTCCTCCGCTAATTGAAGTGCCTCTTGCTGTTAAAACTGATTAGTAAGCCTCCAAACCAATTTGTAGCTCCTCAACATAATCCATTGATGATCCAATGAAGGGCTTCAATTGACTCACATGGAAGACATTATGAATCTTTGTGCTTGGGGATTGACCCTTACTCTACTCCTTGAAAGACAAATTCAGCCCCAAATTTGATATGGGCTGGTTGGCCTCTTGAATCTCCTTGAAATTCCTCAAATTTAGCCACTGGAAGTCAAGTCTTAGGCTCTCAATTCTTAACACACATCCCAAGGCATCTGCCAAAATCCTGATATCTGCTGTAAATTAGGGTTTATAACAGAGACTTATTGAAATCCCTTCCTTTGATGGCTTAAACTACTGGAAAATGCCGAGATTACTTCAAAGACGGTTGGGGATGAGAGGGAATACTATAAAGGGAGAAATTTCAAAGTTTCATTGCGAGAAATGTTGAAAAACTGTTGCTACCTTGCTGAAATAGCCATGGAAGTTGTCACCTACAGCTTAGGACCACAAGAAAGACTGTTGCCCTTGTTGGGATAAAGGCCCAGTTTAACCCCTGTGTATAGTACACGCACATTGTACATGTGAATGTACCCTTACGTACCCCAAGTATAAATACATTTTATTCTTTGTGTATCAACACATTTTTTGTTGGTACACTCTTATCGAATCGTACTTGACTCTGCTCTCTCACACTCTCTCTTCAGCCGTCATGCTCTCATGCTCACTCCTCCTCGAACTTTTGTCACTTTGTAGCTGTGCTTTACAACAACTGGTATTAGAGCGAGGTTCTACACGTTCCTTGATGTGCAGCCGACTGACAACTAACAGAAGATACATAGCTTACAGTCGTATGTGAATAGCTCAGGCGACAAATACGCAGCCTGCGGGGGCAAGCTTCAGGTAGGCTAACAACCAAAAGGACTGTTTGCGACGGGTTCAGCAAGCGCATGCGCCGGGGGGGGGGGGGGGTGCTAAGTAGTAGTCGCCGCCAGACGGGCAGTGGCACGTGGAAGGGACTAGGTAGCAGTCGACGTGGCGTCGGACTGTGACGGCCAGTTGTCGGCAGACAGGCCACGTGACTTGCCTGATGGGTCAATGGATCCACGTCAGGTCACGTAAAGTTTTTTTAAAATCAAATCTTCCCTTAAATCCTTTCAGCCATCACTTACTCTTGGCAGGAGTTCACGTGCTGGAGGCACAGGTCACAAATCTGTGCAAATTTGGTCCGAAAAATTGGGGTTTCTCCAAGATTTGACATGGCTTATGCCCGTTAGTGATTTTGAAGTCAAGAATTGCAGACATTGCGTGTGGTAACTTCAATTAATTTAGGGATTTTGCCAAATTATTCAGATTTTTGCTCCTTTGAGAAAAATTTCTTGACATTGGATTCCAAAAATTTGGGGCTTTTCGTGTATTGGCAAAATTTTGCTCAGCTAGGTCAGATTGGCTGACATTTATGCAATTTTGGACTTGAAAATTTGGGGTTTTGTGCAGAATTCGGTAAATTTCTGCATTTTTGCCTGTGTGGTGGCTGGTTTTGGTACAAACAGCAGAAATTTATTTCTGGTTGAGAAAGAACAACAATGTATTTTGCTGGTTCAGCTTGTGCTTCTGCAGTTTAGTGCATTTACTCTTGTGTTCGTGATAAAATGGCTGCAACTTCTTCTAGTTCAGACATCAAGAGTTTGATGGAAATCAAACGGTTTGATGGTCATGGCTTTGACCTTTGGAAAGACCGTATGCAGGGCATTTTGTTTCTAAAGGATTGTGAGGATGCTTGCAAGAAGATAAACCCGCACTAATGTCTGATGCAGATTGGGCCAGAGTAAATAAAAGGCTGTGGCTTACATAAAGATGGGTGTCACTAATGACATTTTGACATACATTAAGGGTTTAGATACAAGTTATGCAATATGGGAAAAGCTGAAAACCACTTATGAGATCACCGCACCTATTAATCAGGTGCATTTAATGCACAAGTTGGTGAATATGCTCAAAGATACAAATTTGAACTTTGGTGATAAGTTGAGGGCAATCTTCTTGATCATGACACTACTTGACTCTTGGGAGACCTTGGTGGTTTCACTAAGCTATAACCCCAATCTCTCATATGATGGAGTGAGGGGTTCTATCTTGAATGAAGAAATTAGACGTAAGTCTAGTGGAGAAGGCAGCAACTCGGCTTATAATGTAAGAGGCAGGGCTGAAAAGAAAAATGCAAATGCAGGACAGAGAAATAGAAGCAAGAGCAAAGGAAAGGAAAAGAGTGACATTACTTGCTATCATTGTGGTTAGAAGGGCCACAAGAAACCTGATTGCAAGTATTACAAGAAGGAATAAGAGAGAAAGAAGAATGCAAGAGATAAAAAGAAGAAGGAAGATAAGACAGATGCATCTGAGGCTACCAAAGGCAAAGAAAAGGCCAATGTGGCCTCTAGTGTAGTCATAGAGGAGCTTTTAGATATAGAGGTTGATGTATTATATGCAGTTGATTATGATGCCCTTGTATGTCATATGCATGATATGCAGATCACAAAGGCTGATGTGATTGATGCACTCTTGTCAGTTGATGATGGTGTCACTTAGACTTGGATTGTAGACTTTGATGCTTCTTTCCATGTAAGGAAAGGTGTATCTTGGAAATAACCATGCTTGTAGCATTTATGGGACTGACACTGTACACTTGTCTTAAAAAAATGGTCAAGAGCTTGTGTTGAAAGATGTCAGATATGTGCCTGGCATTAAAAGAGTTTACTATCTGTTGGTCAGCTTGACTTGCATGGCTACACCACACTGTTTGGTGGTGGTTTATGGAAAGTGAAAAAGGGT
This sequence comes from Lygodium microphyllum, assembly GCF_053477565.2. Classification (NCBI taxonomy): domain Eukaryota; kingdom Viridiplantae; phylum Streptophyta; class Polypodiopsida; order Schizaeales; family Lygodiaceae; genus Lygodium; species Lygodium microphyllum. The sequence goes on from NC_141158.1 coordinate 133,855,176, forward strand.
TTCATGTCGATTGCAAAAGGAACCAAGAAGGGTACTTTGTATTGTTTGCACTGTAAAGCATGAATGGCAAGTTTCTGGCAGTTGCTGAAATTTGCAGCCACTTAGAGTTATGGCATAAGAGATTAGGCCATATGAGCCAAAAAGGACTTGATGTCCTGAGCTCTCTGAAGAGGGTTGACGGAAAAGGCTCTAAACTTGACTTTCGTAATGAGTGTCAGTTTGGAAAGCTAATAAAAAATTCCTTTTACTCTGGCGTTTCTCGTAAGTCCAATGTCTTGGACTTGGTGCATTCTGGTGTATGTAATATGCTCGTGAAATTGTTGGGTGGTGCTGTATATTTTATCTCCTTTATTGATGACTGTTTCAAGAAGATTTGGTTATACTTGTTGAAAAAGAAAAGTGAAGTGTTTGCTGTTTTTAAAATGCATTTGTGACCACTCAGACAGGTAAAAAGTTGAAATACTTGAGAACTGATAATAGGGGTGAGTTTGTTAGCCTGCTCTTTTATCATTCTCAGTCTGTCATTTCCTGGTTGTGAGCTCCTGTCAGAGTCTGACAGGAGACAGAGGAGCTCTGTCAGCTTAGTAGTTGCTGTTCTTGTCTGTATTCAGCCTTCGGGAGTCACATAGCCCACACTGGGCTTTTTCATGTGCAGTCGGCCCAGATTTCTGGGCAGGTCGGCCAGATCTGGCCAAGTCGGCCAGATTTGGCAGGTCGGCCAGTTTTCTGGCCTGGGGCTATATATAGCAGCCCCCCAGTCATTCCCAGCATTGTCTTCTGCAGGTTCAGCACTCTCTCCGTCCTCTCCCGCTCCAGCATTGGTGCTGGCATTGCTTTCAGTTTGTTCTGGTGCCCTCACTGACGCTCCGGGCTGCGTGCAGGGACTGCTCCGTCCATTTCAGTGTATTCAGCATTCATCTCAGTCAGTGCAGACTTTCTTCCTTCATTCCCTGCTTTCTCTCTCCCCTCCTCTGTGTTCGTGTTCTTCTTCCGTTGCACACTCTCACATGGTATCATCGCCTGACTGAGGGCACGGAGGACATAACCACGTGGAGAGATACCTCACTGCTGCTGTCATCTCATCAACAACTGCCCAGGCGGCCCCTGTAGGAGGCTCTTCTTCCTGCGTTTGCTGTAAACGCAGTCTTTTGAGGCTGCCACGTCATCCAGCGACCCTTCTTCCCTGCGTTTTCCATCAGGCTGTCCCTCCTTCTGCTGGGCGACACATCCTCAGCCTGCGTTTTGCAGTTCCGCTGGTCGCTACCACTCCTGGCGGCACATTTCCTGCTGGCGACTCATTTTCTGGCTGTGTCCTGGTGCTGGTGGTCTCTTTTCTGGTGATCGTCATCAGTTATCTTTGCGTTTTGCAGATCCAGGTGTTTGTAGGCTTTCTCAGCCTGCGTCTTGGTGGTTGGTGACCAAACTGCTGGTCATACTTCGACATCGGCACAATTTTCTTTGGTATTTTGCAGATTGGAAGATGTCTTACCAGTTTTCAAGCTTTGACGACTCAGAGGATGAACTCCTTTCTCATCATTCCTCTGAGCGGAGGCGGGATTATCAGGAGTTTCGACGTCGGGAAGAACCTCCTCGCACTCGTCCTTCTTCAGTCCATGCATCTCAGAGGGTTCCATCTACCGTGAAGGTATCTTCCGTGAAGACTGCTTCAGATGTGCGGATGCCTTCCTTGATTCCCTCCATTCAGATGCCGATTCTCCCTTCCTTTCCGAAGGAAGATAAGTTGGATGGTTCCAACTACTTCCTCTGGTCGTACAAGGTGGCATGCATCCTCGATACATTTGACCTTTGGGAGCTTGTTTCTTCGCCCATCGACCGTCCCCCCGCGGATTCGTCCAATGGCACCTCTATGGACCGTGCAGCCTTGTGGGAGAGGCTCAACTCTCGAGCCCGTTTCTTTCTTTTTATGAGTCTACATGATTCTGTTCTTGTACATGTTCACAGGTTACAAACCGCGGCGGAAGTGTGGAAGAAGCTTGCGTCTTTGTATCAGCACAAGACGTTTGCCCGCAAGATTTCCTTGGAGAAGAAGTTGTGGATGCTCAGTCTCGATGATTCTTCTTCCATGAAGGAGCACATCATGAAGATGGAGGATATGCGAGGCGAGTTAGCCTCTCTTGGTCGCATGATATCGTCTGAGGATATGGCGATGATTCTGTTGGCTCAGCTGCCATCACCCCGTTATGATGTCTTCTATACCAGCCTCATCACCTCGAGGACTCGTGAGACACTCCTATGGGAGGAGCTTTCCCCGCTAGTCTTGGAGCATGATGAGCGACTCAAAGAGGTGGGAGCCAGTGGCTCCACCAAGGCTTTTACGGCAGGCACAGGTGGTGGCAAGAAGAAGAAACAAAAGAAGGAGAAGGCCAAGGACAAGAAGGAGGAGGACAAGAAGGATGCGAAGGAGAAGAAGCCCAAATGTCCCCACTGTGGGAAGGGCACTCATCCCGAGGAGAAGTGTTGGCAGAAGTATCCCCATTTGAAGCCCAAGGAGAAGGACTCGAAGGCGGCCCCAGCCACGAGAGAATCTGCGTTTGTGCATGTCTTTGTTGAGGAGGATATAGCCCTAGCTTCTACCACTCGGGAGAAGCCTTGGCTCGTAGACAGTGGAGCATCTTCACATATGACCTTCCGCCAGGATTGGCTTTAGGATCTTCGTTCCCGAGGGGGTACAGTCACCATTGGTGACAATTCTACAGTCCTTGTTCGAGGCGTGGGGACTCTACCTATGTTTTCTGACAGGCGGTCTTCCTCCGCCAAAGTTCTCTATGTCCCTGATTTGGGTTTTAACCTATTGTCTATGCATGGCCTTACTCAGCTAGGTACCCGAGTCATTTTTACTCAGGATGCAATCACAGTGGAGGATGCTTCTACAGGTGATGCTCTTTGGACATGTACACAGGAGGGTGGGCTTTATACGCTCACAGCCTTGGCTGCGAGGACTTCCCATGAGCTTGGGCTGCTTTGGCATGCTCGGTATGGTCATTTGAACCTCGATTCTCTTCGGCGGGCTTCTAGGAGGAAGATGGTGGAGGGACTTCCAGATTTCCCTCCTCTTCACACTTTGTGCCCTAGTTGCTTGAGGGGCTGGTCGCGTGTCGGCCTATCTCATGCCCCATGGACCCTGAGTCCAAGCTTTTGACAGATGGAGTCCCCCTTACAGATGCTACTCGTTACAGGTGCCTTGTCGGCTCTCTCATCTGGCTACTGCACACTCGGCCGGATATTTCTTTTGTGGTGGCTTTATTGTCTTCTTTTATGAAGACTCCTACACAGGATCACTGGCAGGCAGCCTTGCGGGTTCTTCGCTATTTACAGGGGGCTCGATCCTTCGGGATCATGTATGGAGAAGGGATTACTCTTTCTGGATGGAGTGATTCTGATTGGGCAGGTGATGTGAATTCGAGACGATCCACTACAGGTTATGCTTTCACCCTTGGATCCGGTGCTGTCTCTTGGAGCAGCAAGAAGCAGCCTACTGTGGCACTTTCTTCTACAGAGGCTGAGTATCGGGCCCTATGTTCGACCGCTATGGAGGCAGTTTGGCTCTGTCGCTTACTGGCGGAGATTGGCTTTTCCCAGACCGGACCTATGGAGCTGCGCGTGGACAACCAGAGTGCTTTTGCTCTGGCAAAGAACCCGGTGTTTCATGCTCGCACGAAGCACATTGAGGTTCAGTATCACTATGTTCGAGAGCGGATCGTGGATTCGGAGCTGGTGGTGGTCTATTGTCCTACGGCGGCCAATGCAGCTGATCTCTTTACGAAGCCTTTGCCTCAGGCTTCTTTGCTTCATCACATGCGGTTCTTAGGTCTTCAGACCCTCCCAGGATCTGAGAGGGGGTGTTAGCCTGCTCTTTTATCATTCTCAGTCTGTCATCTCCTGGTTGTGAGTTCCTGTCAGAGTCTGATAGGAGACAGAGGAGCTTTGTCAGCTTAGTAGTTGCTGTTCTTGTCTGTATTCAGCCTTCGGGAGTCACATAGCCCACATTGGGCTTTTTCATGTGCAGTTGGCCCAGATTTCTGGGCAGGTCGGCCAGATCTGGCCAAGTCGGCCAGATTTGGCAGGTCGGCCAGTTTTCTGGCCTGGGGCTATATATAGCAGCCCCCCAGTCATTCCCAGCATTGTCTTCTGCATGTTCAGCACTCTCTCCGTCCTCTCCCGCTCCGGCATTGGTGCTGCCATTGCTTTCAGTCTGTTCTGGTGCCCTCACTGACGCTCCGGGCTGTGTGCAGGGACTGCTCCGTCCATTTCAGTGTATTCAGCATTCATCTCAGTCAGTGCAGACTTTCTTCCTTCATTCCTTGCTTTCTCTCTCCCCTCCTCTGTGTTCGTGTTCTTCTTCCGTTGCGCACTCTCACAGAGTTCACATCAACTAAAGTCAAGTCCTTTTGTGACTTGCATGGTATTAAGAGGGAGCTTACAGCCCCTTACAACCCTTATTCAAATGGGGTGACTGAAAGATATAATAGGACTTAATGTGAAAGAGTGCGGTGCATGTTGTCCACTGCTAATCTCCCTCATGAATTTTGGGGAGAGGCACTCAAAACCGTGGTTCACATTTGCAACCGCTCTTCAAACAGGTCCTTAAATAATGGCATCCCTGAGGATGTTTGGTCTAGCAAATCGGCCTCATATGACCATTTTCGCATATTTGGTTGTGATGTGTTTGTGCATGTTAGGGATGACCTGAGAAACAAACTTGACCCAAAATCCACCAACGGTATTTTCATGGGCTATGGTGATGAGGGTGAATTCGGCTATAGAGTGTAGTTACCTTAGTCCAAAAAAATTATTCGCAGCCATAATGTTGTGTTTAATGAGGCAAAATTGCTAAAAGGTACTTTAGCCTCTAATGAAGATATGAAAAGAGTGAAGTTTCAGAGCTTGCAGCCACCTGTTACTTCAGAAAATGAGTCTCATGGTGCTGTACCACAGGCTGAAACTGATGATCAGCCGGTTATTTTTGAGCCAGATGATGATGGACAGCAAATAGGAGCACAAGGAAGGAGGTCATGGACAGCAAGATAGGCTTGATGATTGTGAAAATGTAGGTGTTGGAAATGAAAATGAAGGTGTTGTACAGCATGAACAGCATGCTGAAAATGGCTTATAGCAGCCAATAAATGTTGAAAATAATATACCTCCAGATGTAGATCCAATTCTTGAAAATGTTTATCATTGGGTACGCAGGTCTACGAGCGTAAGAAGGTAACCACATAGGTTTGACCCCTCCTTGCATTATGTGATGCTTACAGATGAGGGTGAGCCTCTTATATACAAAGAGGCCAAGTCATGTGAGTTCAGTAGTAAGTGGGAGCTAGCTATGCAGGAAGAGATTAAATCTCTATATGCAAATGATAGTTGGGATCTTGTGTCTCTGCCCAAGGGAAGGAAGCCACTTCCAAACAAATGGGTGTACAAAGTAAAGACAGTTGATGGGAAACCCAAGTGCAAGGCAAGGCTAGTTGCCAAAGGTATGCACAAAAGGAAGGGATTGACTTCCAAGAGGCCTTTTCACTTGTTGTGAAGATGACCACTCTACATGTGCTTTTTGCTCTCATTGCTGTTTTAGATTTAGAGCTGTATCAAATGGATGTAAAATAACTTTCTTGCATGGTGACATTGATGAGGAAATCTACATGAAACAACCTGAGGGCTTTGTAGTTCCTGGAAAAGAGTAGATAATGTGTAAGCTAAAACGCAGCCTATATGGGCTGAAGCAAGCACCACGGCAGTGGTACAAAAAGTTTGACACTTTTATGCTATCTCATGAGTTTACACGCAGCCATGTAGATCATTGCTTGTACATGAAAAAGGATACAGATAGCAGCCCCATCATACTTGTTTTGTATGTGGATGATATGTTGCTAGCTGGGAAAAGAAAGACTAGCTTGGATGCTCTCAAAAATCAGCTGAAATCAACCTTCTCCATGAAAGATTTGGGGAATGTAGAGCATATTTTGGACATGAGGATTCGTAGAGATAGAATGCAGAAATTGCTGTTTTTATCTCAAGAAAAGTACATTGAAAAGGTACTAGACAGATTTAACATGGCTGAAGCTAAGCCTTTTGGGGTACCCTTACCTCCTTACCTTAAGCTTAGCAAAGCCAAGAGTCCAAAAGATGACATGGAAGCAAATGCTATGAAAGGAGTCCCTTATGTATCAGCTTGTGGCTCTCTTATGTATGCTATGGTTGCTACTCGTCCAGACATTGCTCATGCAGTGGGAGGAGTTAGCAAGTTTATGTCAAATGTTGGCAAAATACATTGGGAGGTTGTCAAGTGTATTCTTCGATACATAAATGGTACACAAAGAAAGTGTATTTGCTATGGGCCGGGTGCACTTAATCTGTAGGGTTATTGTGATGTAGATATGACAGGTGACTTGAACACTCGTAGGTCCACCTGCGGGTATGTCTTCCCAATTGCTTGTGGGGCTTTGTCTTGGTGCTCCAGGTTATAGAACATTGTTGCACTCAATACCACTGAAGCTGAATACATATCAGCTATACTGAAGCTTCTAAGGAAGCTATATGATTGAACAGACTTGTAGAGGATCTCGGCATGTCTATGGGTATTGTAGATTTGGGATGTGATAGCCAAAGTGCTGTGTATCTGGCTAAGAATGCCATGTATCATTCATGCACAAAGCATATAGATTTGCGATATCACTTCATCAGATAGATTTTGGAAGATGGTCAACTCACATTGACCAAGATCAGAACACAAGATAGCCCTGTAGGTATTCTCACTAAAAGTCTAAGCAAAGCTCAACGCGAGCATTGCATACAACTAGTGGGAGTTGGTTAGTTAGAGGTTTACATCGGACCTTTAAGTGGGAGGTTGTTGGGATAAAGGCCCGGTTTAACCCCTGCGTATAGTACACGCACATTGTACACGTGAATGTACCCTTATGTGCCCTAAGTATAAATACATTTTATTCTTTGTGTACCAACACATATTTTGTTGGTACACTCTTATCGAATTATACTTGACTCTACTCTCTCACTCTCTCTCTTTAGCCGTCATGCTCTCACGCTTACTCCTCGAACTTCTGTCACTCTGTAGTTGAGCTTTGCAACAACCTTCCCTATGTGCTGTTACTTGCACCAAAAGGACCTTGGGCTGCTGTGACTTGCTCCTAGAGGACTCCACATTGGTGTCACTTGTTATAGGATTGGCCCATGGTAGCTGAAAATCACATCCGCAGCATCTCCTTGCTTTCTAATAGCCTCCTCCTCTCTCACAATGATTGAAATAGACTCCACTAGCCCTTAAGAACGTTTTTTCCACTTACATGGGCAAGTTTTGCCAAGTGACAATCTTTTAATACCATTTTCTACCATTATTTAGCTTATTAAATGAATTTTTGAAATATTCATTATTAAAATTAATTTAATAATCATTCTAGTTCTCAAAAAATTAATTCGACCAACCAATAATTAAATTGGTTAGGCCAATATATTTTCCAAGTATCCCCGAGCAATTATTTACTCTTAAACCGGTATTAGTTACTTCATTAGTGGCTAATTAATTGGTCTAGGCTAAAATCTAACACCAGGTGTCATTTAGTACCTATCAAACATAACTTATTACAACTTTTTTCTTTGGCACCCACTACATCCTCGGGGTCCTTGGCCTATTGCCATGAAATAACTGCCATGTGTATCACATATGTTAAACAACCTTGCACATTTGATTAATAACTTAATCAAATGTTATCGACAAGATTAAAGCATCTTAAAATTTCACATCCCTATGATAGACCTTCCCCTTAATATCCTTGCAATCATCCTCAATTGTATTGCATTGTGCCAAAAGAAAAGCATAATGCATTGAAATTTTTGTAAGGCATCACAGTCACAATATTGGGCACTGTTGTCTAACCATGCTATATGCCCCAAAATCTTGCTGAGAATTTCCAGCTAGGATAAACATGATATAAATGTGAAATACAGTCCACAACTGTTGCTAGAAACCTATTGGATGCATCCATACCTCATGTTTCCCAACTGTTGTGAATATCAACCATAGAAAAGCATTAATTCAGCATTAAGCATGGCTGAAACTATCAATGACATTTACTAACATGCTGCTGGCCATGGAACCAACTGTCAACCATTGAAAACCAAGAATAATGTGATCATAGACTGATCACTTGCTGATCTGAGAACTAATCACAAACAGCTGCAAATGCGATAACAAACTGATTGCAAAAATTGATCAGTAACTAATGCGAATATTGGTGTAAAACTGATCCCAAAAGTAACCATAAATGGTTCTCAAACTGATCAAAAAGTGAGCTGAAAATGATCAAAATTTTGGTGTCAAAACTGAGGCAAAAACTCATGCCAAATTGATCATAAACTGATGCAAAAGTATAGTTTTAGTGCCCGGGTGAAACTCATACTCATTTGTGTACATCTTAGTGATTGCATGGCAGACATACTACTAGTAGAGTATGTTGGATGCATGCTGAATAAATTTGAGGTCTACTACATACGAGAGCTGTCCACAATTGGACGAGTGGAAGTGCTACCTTCCCCTTGAGCATCAGGTAATACTTCGGATCCCTGCTTTGCTGAAACTAATTGAGCCCGAACTAAAGTTGGCTCTAACTCAAAGGCATCTAGGTAAAGTTGCAACAACTGAGGGTGGTTTGCGAAGTCATCCTCTTCTATCCACTTTGCATCTATTGGTGAAACAATGCTGAAGCTTCACCAAGAAGCATATGGGAACTTTACCTCTAACTTAACTTGCCTTAAAACCTCCACTAGGTTGTAGGCCTTTTTTCCCCTTAAGCATTGCGATGCTTTATACTTTCATATTGTTGCAATTCTAACTTAACTTATATGCAACATTGCATCCAATTAACCAGCCTCTCTTGTGTACTTGACATATTAGGAGCACGAGGTGCTTTGGAAACTTTTTTTTTTGCATACTTTGGACCATTGGAATGTGACTGTGCATGGGAATTCGCATGCTACCAACCATACTAAGATACATTTTGCCATACATTACTAACAATATTTTTCCTCATGACCAACATTGTACATAGCATTTGCATGACCAACATTATCACCTTGGGTCCTAAAGATAGTGGACTTCATATATGCATTACCAAACTTGCCACTTTGTGCCCCAACATCATGGCAACAATGCTATACATGGGGCTATACATATTACGAGCCATACCCAGATACATTGGACCTTGCACACCACGCATTGTTTGCTACATATGATAAGGAGTTGTGTCATACATCCCTATATGTGGTCCTTGATCCACCATAGCATGGAAACTAGTGCCACTACCAAAATATCATGGCTATCCCATCATTGCATGCATGCCCTGCTGTCCAAAAAGCTTTGGATTGGCACTTCCAAGTTGGCCTTGCATATGCATCGATTGCTCCACTGACATTATTTGCTTATGCTTACTATCCACATTTGGAACATCATGCTACTATGTTGGCTCTTCCTTTGGTGTATCTTGTTGTCCTCGAAGCTCTTGAAGACCATTTGCTCTTTTTGCCTTCGTTGCTATTTCTTAAAGGGTTCAAAAAGCACATTAACTAAGGATAATTTGCCAATTACACAAACATTTTAGCTATTGTCATCAATTGATATTTAAAATGGTTATCGAATTTCTCTTGCTCTTATTGGTCATCAGCTTTTAAAGGTCTAGGAGGGCCGACATTGTGGTCTAAATCAACATTATCAGCTTGCTGTCCATGGTGCGTGCCTTGTACAAGATTAGGCATTGCATTTTTCCCAATACTTTGTAAATTTTCAGATTGGGAGGGATCATCCCTGCTTGATCCCATCTCACTATCTAAAGACATTCTTGTTGTAATGCTCAGTTGAATACAATTCTAGCAATAAAACAAAGCTTCTGACTTTCAATCAGGTGCCTCTTGCTCACCAAATCAAGGGATTGAGTAGTATCCCGATGATGGAACCATGAAACTAGCCTTCTTTCTCGGATGGGGTGGTAAAAAATTCATTGTCTAAGATTAAAGGGCATTTATTACAACAAGCAAAAAATTCACATAAACTAAAAATACACACTTTACTACTTTAATCTTAGACAATGGACACTATGTTGGCCCCAAAACTAGTGCCCCTTGTGGTATTTCTTTAACTTTTATTGCAAATAGATGGAGTACAACAAGGATCCTCTGACCTCCTCCGCTAATCCAAGCGCTTCTGCTTTCAAAATTGACCATTGGCACCCATTGCATCCTTAGGGTCCTTGGCATGTTACCATGAAATAACTGCCATGTGCATCACATATGCTAAACAACCTTGCACATTTGATTAATAACTTAATCAAATGTTATCAGCAAGATTAAAGCATCTTAAAATTTCATGTCCCTGTGACAGACCTTTCCCTTGAAATCCTTGCAATGGTCCTTGATTGTACTACATTGTGCCAAAAGAAAAGCATACTATACCTGGAATTTCCATAAGGCATCATAGTCACAACATTGGCCACTGTTGTCTAACCATGCTATATGCCCCAAATCTTTCTGAGAATTTCCAGCTAGCATAAACGTGATAAAAATCTAAAATACAGTCTAGAACTATTGCTAGAAACCCATTGGATGCATCGATAACTCATGTTTCTCAACTATTCTGAATATCAACCATAGAAAAGTATTTATTCAGCATAAAGCATGGCTGAAACTATCAATGGTATTTACTAAAATGTTGCTGTCCATTGAACCAACTATCAACTATTGAAAACTGAGCATAATGTGATCATAGACTAATCACTCGCTGATATGAGAACTGATCACAAACTGTTGCAAATGTAATCACAAACTGATTGCAAAAATTAATCAGTAAACTAATGTAGAAACTGATCCCAAAAGTGACCGTAAACGGTTGTCAAATTGATAAAAGAGTGAGCTGAAATTGATAAAAAATTCAGTCTCAAAACTAAGTCAAAAACTTATGCCAAACTGATTATAAACTGACGCAAAAGTATAGTTTTAGTGCGTAGGTGAAACTCATACTCATCTGCATACATCTCACAGTGACTAGTATACTGAGTAGTGATCCCATGGTAGACATACTGTTAGCACAATACCTTGGATGCATGTTGAATACATCTAAGCTCCCCACTACATACGAGAGTTGTCCACAATTGGCGGAGTAGAAGTGCTACCTTTTCCTTGAGCATTAAGTAATACTCTAGACCCTTGCTTTGCTGAACGTGACTAAGCCTGAACTAAAGTAAGGTCTTAGATGCTGCTAGTCGAGTAATCACGCCTTGGGACTACAAGTTCCACGGTTCTATTTTGCACCTTGTAGATGGACCCTCCTCCTCGTGGGGAGAGCATAAGAGACCCAATCCTTTGCAGCGCCATGAGACTTCTTTGAAGATAGAGGATTGGAGACATTGGCAACAAAGACCATGCTAACACAAAAATCTTGTCCATACTTTTGATCTTTTTTGTTTATTTGGTCCCTAGGTACCTCTTGCACTTTTGTCCTTTTGCCCTTATTGAATCCATTGTATTTGGTTCATATATGATGGCCTAGAGCCCCATTCTGCTTTGTAATCTTGTTATCTTGTACTTTTTTTTCGTAATTAATATAATTACCATTACACACACACACACACACACACACACACACACACACACACAGATGATATATTAACATTTCTAAAAGGCCAATGTGGCCTATGAGACCAAAGTAATACATATAATGATGGTGTGTTTCTCATTTGGTACAAGAAAAGATGAAAAATATGCCTATAAGATTGAAAAGTGAAATAGTGTCCTATAAAAAAAAACATGTCGATGATCTAAAAGTAAAAGTAGAAAAAGAAAACTCTGTATCAATGAGATGTCTGTCCTCTAAGGAGATGTATCTTTGCATGGCTGAGGTGTCTCGACATCTGTCTTCTGCAACGTTGTCACGAGGACGTGAAATTTTAAGATGCTTTAATCTTGTAGTTAACATTTTATTAAGTTATTAATGAAATGTACAAGGCTGTTTAGCACACGTGATACACATGGGAGTTATTTCATGGTAACAAGCCAAGGACCCAAAGATATCAGTTGGTGCCAAAGACAAAAGTTGTAATAAGTTGTGCCTTAGATAGTACCCAGTGTTAGATTTTGGCTTAGACCAATTTACTGGCCACTAATCTTTTTGGTGACATTAGAGGCTAGACATTAATTGATTAATTAATGGCGGTCTAAGAGCTAATCACTGCTCAGGGATACTTGGAAGACAAATTGTCTTAGCCAATTTTAATTATCGGTTGGTGAAATTAATATTTTGAGCATTAGAATAATTATTAAATTAATTTTTAAAATTAATATTCTAAAAATTATTTAATAAGTTAGATAATGTTGAGAAATGGGATTGAAAGGCTGTCACTTGGCAAAACTTACCCATGTAAGTGGGAAAAATGTTCTTAGGGGCCGATGGAAGTCTATTCTAGTCATTGTGAGAGAGAAGGAGGTTGTTGGAGAGCAAGAAGAGGCTACTGATGTGATTTGCAGCCATTAGGGATCAGTCCTACAGCATGTGACAACAGTTTGGAGCCCTCCAAGAGCAAGTGACAGCAGTCCAAGGTCCTTCTGGTACATATGACAATATATAGAAAGGGAAAGCACTCTTTCTGGTGGTCCTAAGCTGTAGGAGATAGCTTCCATGGGTGTTTGAGCAAGGCAACAATAGCTTTTCAACATTTCTTGCAATGAAACTTTGAAATTTCTCTCTTTATAGCATTCTCTCTTATCCCTAGCCATCTTTTAAGTTATCTCAATAAAATCCAACCATTTGAGTCATTAAAGGTGGAGATATTGGAAAATCTCTCTGTAAACCTTAAATTACAACAAAAATTAGGGTTTGAAAGCCACCTTAGGATGTGTGCTCAGAATCGAGGACCCAAGACTTGAACTCTAGCGATTGAAATTGAGCAATTTTAGGGAGATTCAAGGGGCCAATCAGTCAATATTAGATTTGGGGTTAAATTTGTCTTTCAAGGAGAAATGTGAAATTTGAAGGCCAATCCTCGAGCAAAGCAAGGGGCAAATTAGTTTAGAGGCTTGTTGGTCAACTTTGTAACAAGAGGCACTTGATTAGTGGAGGTCAGAGGATCTCAATTGTACTTCATCCATTTGCAATAAAAGTAAAAGAAATACCGCATGGGACACTAGTTTTGGGGCCAATAGGTTGTCCAATGTCCAAGGTTATATAGTAAAGTGTGCATTTCAGTCTTGTGAATTTGTTAATTGCTATAATTAAGTGCTTAATTAGGTTTTTCCACCCTATCTTAAGAAAGAAGGTTGGTTTCAAGCACTCAATGATGTCTCTCATTTGTTTGTGGTGTGGATGTATAGGCCTTTGTTTAAGTGGATGTGGGTCCCTAGACTGGCTGAGTGCCATGGCTCTACTCAAAGGGGCACCTACAGAAGATGAGGGCCAAAGATGATGTACTCCTATAGGCTGTGTGTCAGTAGTAGTGATATGTGTCATACTCGGTCGTGTAATAGTGAGAAAGTCAGTGACCGCTCTGTATCTATGTGAGCTGAGGTGTGGGGGCCTCCTACTCCATAGAATAGTCGCTCTGCACCTTTCGAGCTCCAAGAGGAAGAAACCCAAGCATCTTGGATTCTCAAACTGCATGATTTGTCTCAAGGGTCCAAAACCCTCTCAAAACAGATAGTGGTATCTGCCTCGTATATCATAATATGCCATGCATCGGCAAATGTTGTATTTCTTTGTCTTTGGCTCTCTGTCGCATAGTGGGCATATACGTTCCTCTGTCTGTATGCCTTCCATCTACCTATCTCAATCCTTAGGTGGTGGAATGAGGTGCATATGTGACCAATAATTGTGCGCAATCCATAAGGTAGTTGTGTGTCCATGTAACTGGGTTGGGTGATGAAACCATCCTCAGATACATGAAGGAGGTGGGCTTGGTAGTGTGCCATCCTCGTGCCATGAGGGAAGGGAGGTAAGGATCCAAGTCTTCTCCATATCTAACCTTAGTATGTCTGCTCTGATCACATGGTTCAACTCTAATCGGCTTAGGTCAAGTGTAGGGCAATCTAGGCTATATAGTATAATCAAAGGGGTGTAGTCTATCAATTTGCAGCCCATGTAAACTCATCCATGTACTCATTTGAGCATACTAGCAATGTTTGTCACCATTTGCTGCTAGCTGTCTAGAAGAGGCCAGGGCTAGCCGTAGGTATCTATCTTGGGGGAGCTCCCATAGTCTATGTATGAAAGGCACTGCCTGGACCAAGGCCTCAACCATCATGGGTGATGCTCCCAACTTAGCTTTGATAATCTCATGTGGGGTCGAGCTCTTCACCCCTATCATACATGAGATCATCATGAGTAGGGGTCTTTCCATATGCTTCCACCCATCATAGTATTCCTTCTTTGGTCCATCGTGGTCTCCCAAAGGTTTGTCTCCTCATGTGGAAGAGACTTGGACCCCAAATAGCTGCCCCATATAGGAGTGTGGGTGTAACCAAGGTGTCAAAAAGCCACAGTTTGCTGTGCGGTTCATGAAACTATATGTGAGCACATTGTCTCTTCAATGCACCGAAAGCTGCATATGCTTTTTCCAAATGAGCCTCTGATGTCTCTCTCCAAGAGAATTGTGGTCCCTAAAATGTGACCCCCAAATAAACATATTGCTTGACCATCTCCACTAGCTCTCCATTGAAAGTAAATTGGTGCTCAGCTCTCATCACCCAAGCATCTAAAGTGTTCAATACCATAACTTTAGTTTTCCCAAGGTTCACCTCAAGGTCTCTATCTGTGCAAAAAGCTGATAATGCATTAAAGTGTTCTATTTAGTCCCTTAGGTGAGTCAAATATAAGCACAATATCGTTTGCATAAAGCAGTAATGGTATTAGCACTCCAGCTAGGCTGGCTCCAGCCCCACTAGTTCTGTCCACATATTGTGAAATTTCATCTATGTACAACCCAAATAGTGTTGGTTAAAGTGAGCAGCCTTGTTTCACCCCAATGGTGCTATTGACTGTATTTGAGATGCCCTCAGGTGTCCCTACTCTGCCTATCACTGTCTCATACAAGGCATAGATACTGCACTGTATCTCTACGGGCACGTCAATGTCTTGCAGTCTTCTCATGATTCTAGCACGTGGCACAGTGTCAAAGGCCTTGTGAAAGTCCACAAAATAGCAGTATATCTTTTTCTTGAATGCCTTGCCTTCTTTGATGATTGCCCTCAATGTAAAGATATGGTCTAGCGTTGTATATCCCCCCCCCTAAAGCTAGCTTGGCCTTTTGATCTCAAGCCATGCATCTTGGCCCATTCACTTAATGCTTGTTCCACAATAGAGCCATATATTTTGGCCAGCATGTGTCCAATCATGATAGTTCAATAGTTACTAGGTAGCGCGGGGTCTCCACTCTTAAAAGAGCGGCACAATGGTATGGTTTGACCAACTAGTTGGAAATCCCTCATAGACCACCCTATTAAAGATGTGAGCTAGCACTGGTGCCAAGATAGTGTTCTGCTTCGAAACCATCATGATCTTGGGCTTTCCCAATTTTCAGTTTTGATATGGCATTTCTCACTTTTTTTTTGGGTGAAAAATCTGCAATTCGCTGGTCTTGAGGTTGAGGGGAGTGGCATAGACTCTTGGCCAGGAACATCATAAAGTGAGCAAGCATATTCATGCAATCATCCGGTCTTGTAATCTGTATAGGTGGCTGGCTCTCATGCATCCTTTTCCATGCTCTCTTGCTGTCTTGTCCCAAGAACATGGAATACATTTCTGTTTCTAGTCTGCTCAGGTATTCGCGCTTCTTTTTGCGTACCAATAGTCTGAAGAGTGTCCGAGCCTACTTGCATGTACATATGCAAAGTGCCACCTCTCGCTGAAAACGTGCTCGTGTCTCTCTGCACTCATCATCATACCAACCATTCTGTGGGGCATTACCTTGTGGAGGCTTATCTGACAGTGTAGTTTGGGAAAGCATAGGCTGCTGAAGTATGTATTATCTCAGCCAACTGTCATGTAAACTCATCCAGAGAGGCCTGTGTGTCTAGACTCTAGCTCCCTCAACTCATCCACAAAGAGAGAGGGAGAGTAGACAGTGAGCAAGCACTCAAAAGATGCAAGTGCTAGACTGATAGAATGAAAGTACGATAGGTCTTAAGTAAGCTAGACCTATCCCTTATTCAGCTAGTTTAACTCTAGAACTAATTCTAGAAGTGGTGACACAACTTATTAATGTAGTTGTGCTCACATTACAAACCAACTAACTAAAACATTGGGCACTGCCCATAGAATTGGCAAATTCTGGCATGGAGTGTGAGTGGAAAAGTGTTTTTATAGGTAGAAAGGATCAACATCTTTTAATTCAGCCTGCATTATTTCTGGAAAAGGCCTAGATAATGACATATCTGCTTTTATAGCAGGTTGGACATGGAAACACAGATCTGGTAGTATCTACAGTGTTTTTTGATGGTCAAATACCTGAAGCAGTCATGGCTTGCCAAACAAAGAAGAAGACTTTGTTAGTCTATATTGCTGGTACAGTATTACTTTCTGCTTAGCTGGTGAATTCTTTTCAGAATCTGATTTCTTTGAACTTTTATCTCTTGAAGCATCCCAAGCATCTAATGTCTTTGGTTGTAAGCTGAACTGATGGACTTGTTGCAGGAGACAATGAGGAGTCAAGGAAGATGGATGAAATCACATTTCAGGATTCCAAGGCAAGTATTTGTTAAGAATTGTTAGAATTCCACTGGTCTGAATGGCCTTGAGACAAGAAAAAAAAAGGTGACCGTGAATTGCAAAATTTTGAAAACATGCATGTCTCATGTGTGCATGAATCCCTAATGCATGTGCCCTGTCTGCATGGATCCCTATGCAGTGTGTGTGGGTTTACTTGCATGTGCACATGCAGACAAGCCTACTTGCATGTGCTTGTGCACATGCCCACACATTTTTTTGGTTAAATCAATGCCTTTTAGTTCAGAAATGTCCAATGTGGTAGCCCTCAAAGCAAGGATAATCCAGAAAATTGCCAGAAACAGTTGTTCTATACATCCATGTGACAAAGCATATGAACATGGTAGTACCTATCTTATAGGACTTTCTGCAATGAGCATCTAAAGGGATTGAAGGTATCAAAAGACTGGGCTCTCAAAAAATGCATGGTTCCATACTTTTCACGCTATCCAAATTGCCGAGCACACTAATCCATATGAAGAACGTGGAGGACTCTAATAATCTAGGAGAGAATTTGCCAAACATCCGAAACTGTTTCTCTGCATCACTTGAAGTGTGCGTGCGCATAGGCATGAATGCAGACACACACCTGCACATGTACATGTCTTCATTTGCGCACATGATGCATGCGCGTGCACACACACACACTCTCTGTGTTTGTCTATCTTGTCTGAAGCTGCTAAACACCTTGCATGACATTTTTGCCTGCTGTTTTCACTTGGTTTTTGCGACAGATTTGATATTGTTTGCATTCTGCTTCTGTCTCAGTCCTGCTCTATTACTCCTGTTCCTGCATTTTTCCCTGTTCTGTGTGGCTTTGACCTTGTCCTAGAGTCCCAGGCCCAGAAAGGGCAGGAAAAGACCAAATAATGAATTGAATGGTTAACTAACAAAGGGCAAGGAGATGATGTGATATTCTGGTGCCATAATGCTTCCAAGGTCCACATTCCAAGTCCCTTGTTTTATTCTTTTTTTTTGGGGGGGGGGGGAGGGGGTAGGTTGAGGGGGGGACTGAAGTTGTAAGTTCAATATATATTTTCAAATACCAGTCACTCACCCAAGATTTTGGCATTTGGCCCCTTTTTATAGATGAAAAGTTCTTTTCTTGAAAAAAGAAGGTTGTATGATTTATGTACCAGCCATAAACAATTGAATATTCACTATTGTATATGAAAACTGATGCCTTTGGGATTTGGAGTACCACATACTGGGCAGTTTTCTTGAGCACTGCCCCCTTACTCCACACGCTTGATTGGTATGTGCTCTTTAAAGAGCCATTTTCATCTCAACATCCAAAAGTAAGAGCTCTTTGGGCATTTGGCAATTAAAAGATTGAAAGCTCCAAACGTGTTCTTGGCTCCCATTCCTTTTCACTACATGCTTTGTGATCTTCAGGCATCTCTTGCCTACAGTGTGGATTGATCAGCATACAACTGCACTTTGGACAATGTCAAAATTGCAAGGATGATTGAAAGGCGATTTTCCAGAACTTTGGAAGAAAATTACATTTTTAAAGGGTTTAGAAAAATGGAGATGCTTGCTCAGTGTGCGCCCAAGTAGGTGCACATTTGCTGAGCATGCTCTCCAAGAAAGGTGCCCTTGCATTGGAGGCTAGAATCTTAAGACGGGGTTAGTAAATATTTGTGGCTGGTTGGGGACTTCATTTCAATTATCTAATAATGCACACTTTTGCACTTAACTGCCTTCTTGAAAGTAAGGGAAGAATGAACTCAGCATTCTTCTTGGAACCTCAATGCATGGATTCCTAGACTTCTTAAAAGTTATTTGTGGCAATCTTTCTATACTTGCTGCCACTTAAAATTTTATGGACAGACAAGAAGTGGGCAAATCAAATTATGTCTCTTCCTTTTGCTAGCAGGTTCATGAGAAAGTGATGAATTGTTGTGTGGCGTTACGTCTTGTTCATGGAAGTGCTGATGCTGCTTATTTTTCAGCTATGTGTATCCTTCTCAACATCTGTTGGTACTTTTAACAAATTTCAGTTAAAGGAAGAAAAACTTGGGATGATATATACCTCTTTTTCCTTTTAGCTAGTCATTTTCCTTAGAAAGTAACAAGTTAATATCAGCTCCAGGACACTCTGATGTTATCTGTATTTCAGCTATTGTATCTTCTTCAATATCTTTATATGACTTCATATTTTTCGTTAACAAAATGGTAGATTTGTATCATCTACAAATGTTTCCTTATGGTGTGGTTATTCATTAGAAAAGCAAGGATTTTATTTGTGAAAATTATATTCCTTGACATAGCAACATTAAGATCCTTATGACGAGTGCCCTTCCACTGCACTTGTAAGCGACACGGGGTTACTGCTCAAGCAGCATAGTGAGTTGATAAAGTTTTTTTGCTTAGATTAAGTGTGGATCACCACAGTAAGGAAAGCAAGGGTTTCACTTCAGGTTTACACCCTTCTGTTGTTTGGTAATTTTCATGCTCTGATTGTTGCATAATACCATTATGTGGAGGTCTGAACTTTCATGCCAAAAGATGCAGTATGTTAACAAGAGTTGGAAAAAACATGGCACACTGCTGTGTTTGTTGCAAAGAAGCTAGAAAGCAATGTTCATTGTTTGTGGCATGATGTTGAGAGGGTCACAGAATCTACAATTTGAGTCCTGTCTTTTTGAAAACTTTTGGATGTTTGGTGGTCATTATGGCATATAGCAGACTATGCACCTTTCCTTTGCATGGTGGACAACCTGAGTTGATTCCAATAACATAGGTCTTCTTTCATCTCAGATTGACAGGTAGTCTTGTTTCTGTCAGTGTCTGCCTGAAGCCTTATTTGATTGCCTTCAACTGAGGATTAGATGGGCCTGGACTCGTGTTTTTTGGTTGCTTCTGTACACAACTTATGAGAAACCTCACACGTTGAGACTCTGGGTTCTACAAGAAATATATTTATGCAGTAGTGTCTCAAATTGTTTTCAAAGACAGAGTATGAGAAGCCTCCTACATCGATAGCAAGTGTTGTCCAAGAAAAGCACCTATATGTTTGCATGCATATGTGTATCTTTTGCTCTGAAGAAACAAAAAATAAGACAATCCAAAAATTTTAAGGCCTTCTAGCTTTTGGATATCACTTCAGCTTGAACTTGAGCATGGCAGTAGAGCGGTTTTAACTCCATGTCCCAAGTTAACCTTACCTTCTGGGGCCTCATATAGAAAGTCATCGTTTGCTCATAAAACCTCTCTTGCATCTCCATTTCATCTCAATTTTAGAAACATGGGGAATCCTTGTTTACTAAGTGTCACTAGCTACAGGGTACGATCATTTATTACAGAGAGTGGGTGGACTGTGCGGGAGCATATTTTGTTTCTCCTTGGCTGTCAGAGGGTGTGGATCCAGCAAACAAATCGAACAGGGGAGAATTGTTTATCTTGGAGTTTCAAGAAGGGAGACTGACATGTAGAAGAATCTAGAACATTGGCAATTGACAAGTAGAAAAATCTTAAGTGGGGGAAAAAAGCATAGGATTTACTGAATTTATGTCGTAAGAACCATTAAAGAGAGAAGTGATTTTATAGCTTATTTGAGGGCCACCAAACACAGAGAATAATTGATGACTGCCAAGACTATGGGCAACATTGTGCAAGGATCTGTGCCAATCAAGATTATGAAATGGAGATGGACATTAGAATGTGTTTGCCAATCTGTGCGGAGTAAGAGAAGCTCAGAGGATCCAGTGAGAATGAATATGTTGGCTAGCTCTACTCTCCTAGGGCCTACTCTACTCTAATTTGTCTAATGCATGGCCTTCCAACATCCTATGTCTCCACTCATGAAGGTCTTGCTAGGTGATGTATGGGCCTAGCTTCTATGACTTCCCCTGCAGTCCATGCTGCCCCTCTCTACTACCAATTTGCTGCCCTCCTAAACTCCTGGATATTTGTGGAAACATCTCCTTGGCTTATATTTTTGAAGCTAGAGTGGATACCCTACTATAGACTGGATTTAGGAGATGACATGTCCACCTAAGATCCAACTTGCATATGAGACATGACACAAGCTATATCCACAAACATACGACGAGTAGACATTAGACTCTCCTCCTAGCCATAGACCCAAACGGGCTCACCCTTAAGCATGGGAGTGAGCAGCAACTAGGTCATGTCCATGTCCCAAGAACATGTGTCCCATACCACCAATCTGCACCATCCTAGTGTACGGGTGTAGTGGCCAATGGTCCAATAGTAGTGATTATACCATCATGCGCACAATAGGGGGCTTGAGTCCTATAAATAGGACTTGGTTGCCCTAGCCTCGAAGTGCCCTTAGAGCATTCATACTAAGTCACTTCATAACCATTGTGGCCAATGCTACTAGTGCCCATCCAGACATCCAAGGATGTAACACTCTCCCCTTATGAATGATTGATGTCCTCAACAATATCTTTAGGGATGAAGTGGGAAAAACTACTCTTCAATGAATTTACTAATTGCCATGTAGTCTTTGCCTCTAGGCGGTTATTCCACTTGACTAAATACTCGGGATAAGTGGCCGGACATGATTGTTTAGTCCTATAGTTAAGAACCAATTTGAGTTTGAGTAGAATATAATTAGTAGTGTCCTCGAGCGGTAGAACTTCCTCAATTGGAACTATTAGTTCGCCTTGCCCTAGTCGTTCTTTCAAATGACTCAGGTGTAGCAATGGTTGAACTTGGATATTTGGAGGTAAATCAAGCTTATAATACATACTACTTGTCTTCTTGGTAATTTAGAAAGGACCACAATCCTCGAAGATAATTTATAGCACTTATTGATAATTTAAAGTAAATCCACATGTCCTCTTGGGCTCTTGAGGAGTG
The DNA here is from genome assembly GCF_053477565.2 of Lygodium microphyllum. Taxonomy (NCBI): domain Eukaryota; kingdom Viridiplantae; phylum Streptophyta; class Polypodiopsida; order Schizaeales; family Lygodiaceae; genus Lygodium; species Lygodium microphyllum. The sequence goes on from NC_141158.1 coordinate 133,876,780, forward strand.
TATTTTTGGTTAGCATAAAATGTAGCACAATCCTAGGCGGTTTTTATGCTCTTGCTTGCAATTGTCAGCATCTCTTACATAGCCAGTGAACTTAGGATCATGGTCATTGACTATTTTCTTGGGTAAAAACATAGAGTCTATACAAATGCTTAACAAAGAGACTAGCCAATCCGTAGCTTTTAACGGTTATCTTTGTCGAAATGAATTGAGCCATTTTTGTGAATTAGTTGACCAGAACCTTAAATAATGATGCCAACTTTTAAGTGCATGGATGACTGCTAACAATTCCATCTCTCGAGTAGTGTAACGCGTTTGGCTTTCATGAGCTTACAGCTTTTAATTCAATAGATTAGTCATTTGATAAAGGACAACACCCAAGCATAATCACTCACATCTATATGAACCTTGAAAGGTTTATTCAGATCAATAATTTGTAACATTGGTGGCATGTTAGCTAGCTGTTTAAATGTTGGAAAGAATTGATCGAGCTCACTAGTCCAAGCAATTGTAGACTACTATGCTTCTTTTTGTGTGGGATACCCGTAAGCAAATGTGTCAAGGGTTTAACAATGTGAGCATAGTCTTTGTTGAACTTCTGAAAAAAACCATTAAAACACAAAAAAAATTTACTTGCCTTATGGTCCTCGGAATAGACCAATTGAGTACTACTTGAACCTTTTCACAACCAATTTGAATGCCATCAACTGAGATGATGTGTTTGAGATGTAAAAGCTTCGTGCTAAATAACTCGCACTTTGATAGCTTTGTAACAAGTATTTTTGTCTTAAGAGATGTAAGACAATGCTCTATTGGTTTGCATGCTCCTCTAACAACTTGCTATATGTAAGTATGTTGTTGAGGAAAACAACCATTCACTTTGAGAGATATGAACTGAATAAATCTTTCTATTGGAAAATAGTGAGCATTTATTTGTTAGTAGACATTTGTGTCTTGTACAACCGAGCTTTTGGTTGTGAGCCTTTTTTTGAGTTAAATGAGGACACTAGGAGCTTTGACACAGTGATTGTTTGTCATTTTGTGTAGTTTAGACTCTTTAGATGTAGGGTATATTAGTGCATTTTATTTGGGCACTATAATCATTTTCGTTAGTTGGACGGGCTGACTTGGGCACCCATATTTTGGGTTTGGCTACTTATGTACCGATTGTGACCTCATTTTCATATATGTAGGTCGCTGGTCCCCCTCATTCATTCATCCATCATTAATCCATTTTGATTAACCAATCCTTCTGAAACCAGCATTCCTTCTCGGAGAGGGTGGTAAAACCTGATCAAGCACTTAATTACAGCAATTAGCAAATAAATAAAGCCTGAAATGCACACTTTACCATAACATTCTTGGACATTGGACACCTTGTTGGCCCCAAAATTGGTGCCCCTTGCAGTATTTCTTTAACTTGTATTGCTATTGGATGGAGTACAAACTGAGATTTCTTAATCTCCTCCCCTAATCCAAGAGCTCTTTGCTGTCACATTCCATTAGCAAGCCTTTCGGGCGATTTGCCCCTCGATCTTCATCTAGGACTCGTACAAATTAAACCCTTGACCGGTCAAATGATACCCAAATCGAATGGGATGGGTTGGCATCTGAAATCCGTGTCAATTCCTTGAATTTCAGTTGCTGATTTCAGTATACAATGCATCTATCTGTTGGCACGGGTCCCAATGTGGCTGTTAAACCCTAATTTCTACTGAGAACTAGGGTTTACAGCATAAATCTCACAGCGTCTATCTGTAAGCAAGGGTCCCAAGGTGGTTGTTAAACCCTAATTTTTGTTGAGAACTAGGGTATTTGTTGGCATGGGTCCCAAGGTTGCTGTTACACCCTAATTTCTGTTGAGAACTAGTGTTTACAGCACAAATCTCACTGCTGTCCACAAAATCTGGCTGAGATCACCTTCAAGTGGCTGAGAAATGAGAATGCTGAGAAGAGATAGAAATCAGAGTTTCCATGTGGAAAAACCCTTAAATCTGCCTGCTGCCCTGACTGATCAGTCATAAATTTTCTCACCTGCAATCTGCAAAAAATACCAACATTATCACCATGGGTCCCAAAGACAATGGATTGCATATATGCATCGTCAAACTTGCCACTTTGTGCGTAAGCATCGTGCCAACAGTGTTATACATGGGGTTATGCATATTACCATCCATACCTGGATGCAGGACCTTGCACAGTACGCATGGTTTGTTGCATATGATAAGGAGTTGTGTTATACATCCCCATGTGCAGTTCCTAACCCACCATAGCATGGAAACTAGTGCCACGACCAAAGTATCATGGCTGCCCCATCATTGCATGTATGCCCTACCGTCCAAAAAGCATTTGATTGGCACTTTCAAGTTGGCCTTGCATTTGCAGCACTTGCTTATACTCACTATCCACATTAAGAACATCATGCTATTGTATTGGCTCTTCCTTCGGTGTATCTTGTTGACTTGAAGCTCACGAAGATAATTTCCTCTTCTTGCCTTTGTTTCCCTTTTTTAAAGGGTTCTAAAAGCACATTAACTGAGGAACATTTGCCAATTGCATAAACTTTTCAGTTGATGTCCTCAGATGCTCTTTAAACTGGTTATTAAATTCCTCTTCCTCTTGTTGATCGTCAGCTTTTAAAGGCCTAGGAGGGTGGGCATTGTGGTCTAAACCAACATTATCAGCTTGCTGTCCATGCTATGTGTCTTGTCCAAGATCATGCATTGCATTTTTCCCAACACTTGGTGAATTTTTAGATTGAGAGACATTATCCTCGCTTGATTCCATGACACTATGTGAAGACATTCTTGTTGTAATGCTCAATTGAATATAATTTCAGCACTAGAGCAAAGCTTTTGACCTTCAATCAGGTACCTCAGGTCCACCAATTTGAGGAAAGCGATGGTATATCCGAGCAATGGAACCATGAAACCAGCCTTCCCTCTCAGATAGGGTGGTAAATAACCTGATTTATTACTAATTACAACAAGCATAAAATTCACATAAATTGAAAATGCATATTTTACCACTTTAATCTTGGATATTGGACACTCGGTTGATGCCAAAATTGATGCCCTTTGCAGTATTTCTTTATCTTATATTGCAAATGGAAGGAGTATAAGTGAGATCCTCTGATCTCTTGTGTTGACCCGTGTCTCTTACTGTCAAAATTGACCAGCAAACCTCCAAATCAATTTGCTCTAGTTCGGTTTTTGAAATTTAAGTTCTAGGCTGTCAATTTTGAGCACACATCCCAAGGTGGCTCTTAAAACTCTAATTTTTGCTATAAATTAGGGTTTACAATAGAGGCTGGGTGAAATCTCTTTCTTTGATGGCTCAAATTGTTGGAAAATGTTGAGATAACTTGAGAGATGGTTGGGATATGAGAGAGAATGTTGTAGAGAGATATATCAGAGTTTCATCGCGAGAAATGGAGAAAAGCTATTGTTGCCTTACTCAAAGAACCATCGAAGTTGTCATCTATAACTTAGGACCACTAGAAAGATCGTTGCCCCTTGCTATATGTTGTCATTTGCACCAAAAGGATTTCGGGCTGCTATCACTTGCTCTTAGAGAGCTCCAAACTGTTATCACAAGCTGTAGGATTGATTTTTGGTGGCTGCAAATCACATAAGCAATCTCTCCTTGCTCTCTAATAGTCTCTTGGTCTCTCACAATGGCTAGACTAGTCCACTAGTCTCTAAAGACGTTTTTTCCACTTGAATGGGCAAATTTTACTAAGCGGCAGCCTTCTAATTCCATTTTCTAGCATTATCCAGCTTATTAAATTAATTTTTTAAAATATTAATTTTAAAAATTAATTTAATAATAATTCTAATGCTTAAAAAATTAATTACACTAGCCAATAATTAAAGTGGCTAAATCAACTTGTCTTTCAAGTATCCTTGAGCAGTTATTGATTCTTAAGTTGTTATTAGTTAATTAATGAATAGTGTCTAATGTTACCACTGATATTAGTGGTCAATAAGTTGGTGTGGGTCAAAATCTAATATCGGGTATTACCTGGTACTTCCCAGTCATAACTTATCACAACTTTTGCATTTGGCACCAACTAATACCTTGAGGTTCTAGGTTCCACACTGTGAAATGATTGACTTGCACCTCACATGTGTAAGTCACATTAGCACATTTGATTAAATTTTAATCAAATGCTAGGCAAAGCAATAAAATTTCACATCCTCGTGACATATTGTATCAACTTTTGTAAGGTCCATACGAATACTATCAGTTGATACAATGTGCCCTAAAAAGTAGATTTTATGCAAGAAAAATTCACTTTTCTTGTCATTAATGATTAGTGTGTGCTTACGCAATTCATTGAACATAATGTCCAAATGCTTTCTATGCTCTACCTAATTCTTTGAGTAGACAATTATGTTACGAAAGAAAGTGCCCACAAGTCCTCTATGTGTCTTGAAGATGGGATCCACCAGTTGATTAAAAGTGGTAGGAGTATTCGTAAGTCCAAAAGGCATGATTAGAAACTCATACAACTCAAAAGATGTCGTAAAAGTTGTCTTAGATACATCCTGCGGTCTAATGCATATCTAAGGATAGCCACTTTTCGAATCTATATGGCTAAATATGGTTATCCCCTATAATCTATCCATAACATCATCAATCCGTTAGAAACCGGTTCTTTATTGTGATTTTATTCAAAGCACGATAGTCAATACATATACACCATGGAGCATTCTTTTTTTGCACCAAAAGCATTGGAGAGCAAAAGGGAGACGAGCTAGGCTGAATCAACCTTTTTTCTAACAGCTTATTCACTTGGTTCATAATCTCTTCTTGCTAGGATGTATTGACTTTGTAGGGTGGCTTGTTAGGTGGGCTACTTCTAGAAATAAGATCTATGCCATGTTTTTTAGGCCTTTCAGACAGTAGCTACCCTAGAAGTGATTGAGACAAGCAATCAACATACATTTTCAGAAAGGAAATGCGATCCTTCTCTAACCTTGACATATTCCCCTTTCAACTTTTTATCAGGGATAGATTCCCCCTTAAAATGTTAGTAGCCGATACAACAGGGATAGATTCCCCTTTCAACTTTTTATCAAGTGTATGGATTTATGTTGAATAGTGACTACTTTAGCATGTGAATCAATCATTGCATGTATACAATGATACCAAGGTATATCAAGAAGGACATGACAACTTAAGTGGAGCAATAAAGAACTCTTGGCTGTCCACGTATCCTTGAATGTGCAAACAAAGCTTTTCAATGAGCAATGTGATAGGCTTTGTATGGCTCTTGTATGCCATACCACTTCCCCCATGGGTCCCATCTCATCCTCTTTTATGCCTAGACAGGGTGCCATATCCATAGAGATGAAGTTGGCGTATGCCCCATTATCAAAGAAGATCAAAGCATGCTGATCTTTGATTTTGCCCTATGCTATGCATAACTTAAGAGCATCATCATTGGGCTGATCACTACCAACATTGGGCACCAATCCAACTGATGTTTGGGCTTTTTACCCTTAGGATCTCCTTGATTTTCTGATTTTTCAGCTTGCTGTCTATTGGAACAGTCCTTAGCAATATGACCCTCGTGTTCACAAATAAAACTTTTATATGCAGCCATTAATTTCCTACGTTGTGCAAGAGATTTCTAGCCCTTTGTTTGCTGTTTTGGCCTCTTTTTTAGGCCAATTTTTAGATCTGCCCCAATCTTTTCCATCTAGCAAAGCATCGGATATAGTAGTAGTCTCTATGAGCTAAGACATGCTAGATATAGTGGATTTAATGCAAAAATCCTTGATTCCTTTAAGCAGCCCTCATATATACTTTTCCACCTGCTCATGAAGCGGTACTGAATGAAAAGAAGTGATAGGCAGTAATGCATCCCAAAACTTCTTATTGTATTGCTCTAAATTATTGCATTTCTTTGCATCAATCTATCATGATGTCCACCTCAAAAGTACTTGTCAATCAATTCAATGCAAAATTTGCTTGAATTGTATCCATGATGATGGTATTCGACCTTGCATTTAGAGTGTAGTCCACCATTGCAATGCATTTGCCTTCAAGAAAGTGGCTGCCTTCTGAGTCTCAGAGTATTTAGTGAAGTTTTCCCGTGAATAGACTGTATCAAATTGTTGAATGAAAGTCAAAGCTTGCAGCCATCTTGTGCACCACTAGAGGAGTCAAAGTTCACTTCTTTTCCACCCTCATTATAGTCTTTTGTTGCCCCTTTGGGAGTCAATTGTCATAAAGTGGTTGTTGCAAAAAGGGTCCATTTGCTAAAGCATTTGCATGACTAGCACTCATTCCTTGAGCCCCATAAGCATTCGGAGGTGTAGATGCATCATCAAATATGCCACTTTGTGCCCCATGCATCAAATCAATGTTGCCATACATAGGTTTTTGCATATTACTAGCCATACTTGAGTACATTGGGCCTTGTGTTGTGCTAAGAAATACACTTAGTCACTTAAACAGCCCCAAAACATGCTTATTTTAGGCTTATTTTAGCCAAAACCCTAAAATGGGGAGCCAATCGAGAGAGTTAAATGGGAGAAGATCTAAAATTCTAATTTTCTATAAATAGGCAGCCAGCCCTCCATTCTTCTCTATAATCTCGTTTTTGCAGATTTCAAGTGTTTCAGCTTGTTGCCTACACCCCGTTCGGGGAGGATATCTCAGCCGAAGTTGTCCATTGCTGTCTCCATCAGTTGGCGCCTGATTTCCAATCGTCTTTATGCAGCTTGGAGCTGATTCTAGCCAGGCGATTGCTATTTTTGTGCAAAGTTGCTGCCGTATAGCTTGCCATGTCATCACAATCATGCTGCCTGCGTTTTTAGTCTTTCTCTCACCTGTTGTGCTTGCGTTTTTAGTCTTTCTCTCTCCTCACTACTGTTTGTATCAGATCCAACTTCTCACCGCTACGTTTGCCGGTGTTCAACATTCCGAGGCTGCCTTGCTGCGATTTGGAATCCGTTCGAGTACGACATACTCTCCAGTTCATCCTTAAGATACAGGAGTTCGAGGTTCAGTATTCATTCACTACATAGTGTGTTTGTTGCATGAGCATCATATTATTGAGTGGTTATATCACTTTATTTATTTACTGTGTTCATTGTCTCTGAGTTACCCTAATCCTAAGTGTGTTTTTTTATTACTCTACGCTTTGTTGTACGGTTTCCGTTTATGTTTCTATGTTAGGGCATTTCTTTACATGGTATCAGAGCCTGGTACTCTTTGAGAAACTCAGGCCTTTGATCTGAAAGCTCTACACAAGAAGCAAGAACAACAATAGGTTAAAATGACTTCGAACACAACATCGATTCAGTCTCTAGAATCAATTATGCCGAGAACCGAGTGAGAGTAGGCCAATCAGCTTGCTCCACAAAGTTCCAACACAGTGGAAGACACATCTGATTACGTGGAAGAAAAGCTAGGTAAGTTGACCTCTTAAGAATACAAACTAATCATTGCTTATAGACGAAAGAAGATCGAGGAGCTTGATCGAAGGATTGCCCTTCAAGAAAAGCTTCTAAATGAAGGTATGCATGAATTTCTCTCTTTAGATGTTGCGTGTAAATCTGATGATGTTGCAGGGCTGTCGAGACCTCCATTAGGGATGGGCTTCCCTCTTGGAGAACAAGACCCAAAGTATGTTCTTTTCTTTCATTCTCTTCCGTCCACTCCGGTACAAGGTACTTTAGATTCGTCTTTTGTTCCTTCTTCTTTTACCTCTTTTGCTTTGCAATATTATGGTAGAGATCATGTGGAAGAAAGAATCCAGTCTGTTGACTACAGAAAAGGTCCTCTTGAGGACCAATTCCTGTATGTTAACACACGTCGTGGGGATTATAAGAAAAAACAAGGTACCTCTTCTTCTAACCTTCCTTCTTTTTAGTCTACTTCATAAAACCAGTATGAATTTGGTGTTCCTTTTTCTTCATTGTATGGTGCATCATCATCTTCACATTTTCATTTTCAATCATTAAATGATAAAAATGAACAAAATCCATGTGCATCTCATACACCTCATTTTCAAAACCCACCTATCCCACCACATTTATCTGCTACTTCTCCATTTCCATTCACACCGTTGACTTTCCATTTCAGACACCTTATGTCGCACCGCACATCACACCGGGGGGTTATGGAAACATAGACACATCCTTTAGGACATTATCCTTACCTCTGTCGAGTGGTGTTCCACCTACTTCACACACACTTTTGAGATCATTGCAGCCTAGGTATCCCTCCCAATATCTCCCGAGTGTGGATTAGTTGACTCCAGAGTTTGCCTCCATGGGTTTACCTAGTGGACCTTCTAGTCATACTGTTGTCCCCCAGTCTCAATTTGGACAAGGCTTCGGTGTCACAGTGCCTCCACTTACACCGGCACCTTATGGAAGCATTCATGTTTCAGTGCCTGCGCCTCAATCGGCACTCATTGGATACTTAGTCTACTTTTGCCTACCCATATTTTTTCCCTCCTCCTTATCAGACACATCCACCTCCACCATCTTACCCTCCACAATCTTATCCCCCACATCCATCTTACCCTACCTACTCAACACCTCATGGTTCTAGCTCATCTTTTGCGGAGCATGCATTTAATGACAAGACTCGTTTTAACGGGTCAAACTTTACTACTTGGTCGAACTTGATGAGACATGTCCTTGACTCCTAGAACCTATGGGATCTTGTACAGGGGTTGGAACCCCAACCCGATTCCGCATTTATCCCATACGAGGTCGTCCGCTCATGGAAGACTAGGAATGCCTCCGCTATTGTCAAGCTAATGCAGGGCTTATTGCTTGAGTTTCATCCTCAGCTTCAGCATTTTGACTTAGCGTCTCAGCGATGGGCACACTTGACTGACCGCTATGTGGCTCGGGATAGGACCCGTTGTATTAATCTTAACCATGAGTTTCAGCTTTTCAAAACCACTGACCGGGATGACTTGAAAGTCAAGTTGGTTGAGTATCAACGTCTTCTCGCTGAATTCTCCACTATGGGAACTCCTAAGTCCTCTAATGATCATGTCACATTGTTCCTAAAGAAACTCCCCAGGAAATACTTCAATTTTGTGGAAGCCATAGTTTTAAAACCTACCATACCTACATTCTATGAATTTGAGTGTTAGCTCTTGCGTTACGCACGGTTGTTCGATCAGTTTCATATGAATTCCTCTTTAGAGGGGGCTCTTATTACTCATTCTCAGAAAGGGCAACAAGGGGAGGGAAGGTATTGTCAACATTGTTAAAAGGCTGGCCATTTTTACGAGGAGTGTCGATCAAAGGCAAGAGGCACAACACCAAAACCTAAGTCTTAGACCCCCGCCCCTTGGTTGGGCAACCCACTGCAGGGGAGGCAAGGTGATGGAAAGGGGCAGTTTAAAGGTCAGACTTATACTGCCACCTCTCAGCCATCTTAGTCGACAATGTTATCAACTCCAGAGGGCTTGTTTGACTAGTCTGCAGAGACCCACATCTTCTCCATAGAGATATCAGATGCAAGTCTCGTCCACATCTGTGAGTTGCCTCCTGATGAGGTTATCGCAGAGGCCCACTCACCACAGCCGAGCACTTCAGCTCCTGTTTGGATTGTGGACAGTGGAGCTACACATCATATGACTCCTATAGTGGACATTTTCCGTTCTTGAGCCCCTGCAGCCGGACAAGTCCGCGTAGGAAACAACTCCTCGGTTCAGATTCAGCCTCAAGGTTACGTCAATTTTGGCACTGACAAGGGTCCGGATCTGGCTACGCTGGACAATGTATATCTTGTCCCTCAGCTTGGGGTGAAGTTGTTATGTGTTCAGCAATTTTGCCGGTTGGGGCGAGTTGTTTTCTTTACAACGACCACAGTCGGGATGCTTGACTCTTAGATTGGTTTAGTGATTGCTTGCGATGAGACACAGCCTAATGGCCTATACCACATGACTCACTTTTCGACCAGCCAACAGCCGCGGGCTCCGTGTTCCATAGCTTCCAGGCCTTAGCCATATCTTAGGAGCCTACGAACAATGAGCATCTTTCGCATTTTCACTTAGGGCATCTTGGTTATGACTCACTTTATGAGTTGTCACACCGTGAGTTGATTGAGGGCCTTCCACGCCTGAAGCTAGCTCGAGATGTTTGTAAAGCTTGTTAGCTCGAGAATCAGCACCGTACCCCATTTCCTCAGTAGCCCTCACATAGAGTTGAGATATCTCTTAGATTGATTCATGTTGATCTTTATGGGCCGACATCCACTGCTGCCTTGAATGGTACACTGTATTTTTTTTTTATAGTGGATGATTATTCTAGATACATGTGGGTGTACTTTCTCAAGCATAAGTCCGATGCTTTCACATACTTTTCTGCTTGGTGCTGTTGGTTCATAACCAGACTGGTCATCGTATCGGTTGCATGAGGAGTGATAGCAATGGTGAGTTTATCTTCCACGAGTTCTCCGAGTTTCTACAACAGCATGGCATTTCTCGCTACCTCACCTGTATCAACTCCCCTTCTCACAATGGAGTCGTAGAGTGTAGGAACTGAACAGTTTTGGAAATGGCACTTGCACATACCTATCGCTGTATAGGAAAGCTTCTTTGGTTAATTCACACTAGGCCAGATTTAGCTTACTCAGTTAGCATAATCAGTCAGTATTTCAGAGCACCTAGGATGTGACATTGGATTGCATGTCTTCATATGTTGCGTTATTTACGATGTACTTATTCTTATGGCTTGACGTATGGTTCTGGTCTATGTTTGTAGGGGTACATTGATTCTGATTGGGCAGGAGATCTTGACACCCAGTGCTCCCATGGCAGCTACCTCTTTACCTTGGGCACGGCTCGCATTCCTTAGTCCAGTCGTAAGCAGGAGACGGTGGCGGCTTCCTCGTTTGAGGCTGAGTATGGGGCTCTCTTCGATGGCACCATTGAGGCCATCTATTTGAGGAGTTTACTGGTGGCGCTTCACTTTCCACGTGACTCTCCCACAGTTGTCTACTGCGACAACCAGAGTGCCATTGCCCTTGCAGGCAATCCGATAATCACACCACGGACGCGGCATGTGGGAGTCCACTTTCACTTTTCATGAGAGCAGGTTGAGCTAAGCACTATTTGCCTAGAGTTTGTGCCTTCATCAGATAATTTTACACACATTTTGACCAAAGCGGTCAACCGGCCGGTTCTTCAGTACTTGCTTCCCCAAGATCAGCTTGGATACATCCTCCCCTACCCCTACTTCTTTAGCTTGACAGGGAGAGGATGCTTTCCTCTTGCTTTCCCTTTCAGTTTGAGAGGGAGCGGCTTCTACTCTTGATCTAACAGTGATGATGCTTATAGTTTTTAGACATTACATTCATTTATTCTTTTGTATTGTATTATGGACATTTGTAACTTCATCCCCATTGTCAGGATGACCTGATTGTAAAGGGGCACTTGGACAAGTGAACAATTCCCTTGTGAGGGCACTGTCCAAGTGGCACTGTTGCGTAGCATATTGCATGAGCATGACATCTTGCATCTCCCTTTGCATTACCCCATGCATTGGCATTTTGTTCATGTAAACTTGCATGTGTGTATATCTATCTCTTTTCGGTCTTTTGGAGTGGTCAACTCTAGGATCCACCATATTCGTGGCATAACATATGGCAATTCTCCTAAAGGCAGTTTCCCTACCCTTGCTTGCTTGCTTGCTTTACTTGTCTTGCTAAGCCCACCATCTTTTTTGCCTCTCCCCATATGCACCACATGATTAGCACACACATATACTTTTATCATCCTTAGGCACTTATCCTAGTCAGTGTAAGGGATTGGCTTGCTAGTTTTGTAAATGACTTGGGTTTAAAACTCTCTTTATCTTTTTCTATCTGTCACTTAATGGGCCACTGTCTCTATATTACTTATGTATTTTCAAAACACTTTTCAAACATGTAAACGCCCCGAACAACGTAGTATGCTTAATAATTATGATATTCACTTGTTTTCGAGATTTAATATAAAAGAGAATGAACACTTAAAGTTGAAAATGAAAATTACTCACAAAATTACAGCCATGAAAATGTAAAAGTAATGGAGACAAGATTGAGGGTTGAAGATGGACCAAATCCCCCCGCGAAGGAATGTATTTCTGCTCAACCCAAGTCCCTTAGGGAAGAGCTCAGTTACAATGCAGTACATGGATAGGGCTTGCTTCTTATTGCTAAAATGGAAGAAAGAGCTCGAGAAGGAGGTGCTGTAATGAATTTACAGGCTTGCTGTCCTGTAAAACGGTAGTGATAGAAGAGGGAATATGGAGGAATTTGATAATGGAGAAGTGGGGGATGATGATGGGGATGGATGGGGCCAGTTTCTGGCTATCTGGGGGTGCTGTACATGAGTTTACAGCAAAGAAAAATGATGCTGAAAGAAGAAAAAAGAGCTCTTATTTATAGGAGAGGGAAGAGCTAGTACAAAAGGGAAAAGTGGAGTAGCGCAAGCCAAGTGTCCAGCCACATGTCATGAGATGTGACAAGTGATGGGACACTTGGAAACTTGTGTGACAAGTGTCTTGACACTTGTCTCTTCTCTATGGCCTTCCTTTTTGGGCTGAATACTGTAAAAAATAGAAACAACCAAATTTAGTAAGCACAGTCAGAGTACAGAATTTACTATTTTTAGAATGACATCCCTATTTTTTAGGACTAGCATTTTTAGACTAATTCGAGGCTCCTAAAATTTAGGGATCTCCTAATATAGGTGTCATATGAAAGCTTTTTCCGTGTACATCGCAAAAACGGTATCCGAATCTTCATATGACTTTCCTATGCAGAGAAATGTGCATTTCAAGCTTTCAACCCACACATGCACATTGTACAAGCATTTCATGATCATGCCATCTTGTTGATTTTGTAACTGTCTGTTCTGGCGGATCTAGCCCACACTTCAAGGCATCAATCCTTTCTGTGTGCGAGTCTAACCCTGATATGCGTGAGTTCTGGTCACAGGCGCCCAATCGGGCCATATAGGTGGAAGTGTGAACTATCTTTTCTCTAACCCACCGCATGGGTCCACCATAACCTGTGACCACTCATCAGTGGCCAGCTCCAATGCACTTTTCTTTATATCTAATTAGTACAAAGGAAACAAATTTAATTATATAGACAAATTAACGAAAAAGGATACAAATTGTGTTTCTATAGAGTTGTGACAAAACAACCCTAAACAAAAGAAAACACAAAACAAACAAGTCCATTGTTGTTTCCATCCGCCTTTATAGGACTTGGTAGGCCCTTGGGCAGCTGCCGAGCATCCTTGGTCCGATGCCCTGGCCTCTGTGGGGTGATCACTTGGGCTCCCTTGGTAAGATAACCATCGCCTCTGAAGTCTTGGTAGACCACTGGGCAGCCAATGTGTACCCTTTGTTTGATGCCCTGGCTGCTTTGGTATGGGACGCCTTGGGGTAAATTAAAATTTAGGCTAGCTTACTTTTCTAGCCCTATTTTGGGCTTGAGAAGGGGTGTTGTGCTAAGAAATGCACTTAGCCACTTAAACAGCCCTAAAATATACTTATTTTAGGCTTTTTTTAGCCAAAACCCTAAAACGGAGAGCTGATCGAGAGAGTTAAGTGGAAGAGGATCTAGAACCCTCATTTTCTATAAATAGGCAGCTAGCCCTCCACTCTTTTCTACAATCTCGTTTTTGCAAATTTCAGGTGTTTCAACTTGCTGCCCATATCCTATTTGTAGAGGACATCTCAGCTGAAGCTGTCCATTGCTGTCTCCATCAATTAGCCCCTGATTTCTAGCCCTCTTCATGGAGTTTGGAACTGATTCCAGACATGCAACTGCTGTTCCTGTGCAGACCTGCTGTTGTACAGCCTGCCACGTCATTACAGTCCTGTTGCCTGTGTTTTTAGTCTTTCTCTCTCTTACAGGTTGTCCTGCCTACGTTTTTAGTCTTTCTCTCTCTTGTAGGCTGTCCTGCCTGCGTATTTAGTCTTTCTCTCTCCTCACTACTGTCTGCATCAAATCCACCTTCTCAGTGCTGCGTTTGCTGGTGTTCGACATTCAGAGGCTGCCTTGCTGCGATTCAGGATCTTTGGAGTACGACACACTCTCCAGCTCATTACCTCTGCCCTGATTCTTGAGATACAGGAGTTCGAGGTTCGGTATTCATTCACTGCATAGTGTGTTTGCTACATGAGTATCGTATTATTCAATAGTTGTATCACTTCATTTATTTACTGTGTTCATTGTCTCTGAGTTACCCTAACCTTAACCCTAACTGTGTTCTTTTATCAGTGTGTGCTTTGTCATACAGTTTTCCGTTTATGTTTCTGTGTTAGGGCATTTCTTTACACCTTGCACACCATGCATTGGCTGCTTCATATGACAAGGAGTTGTGCCATACATTCTCGTATAATGTCCTTGCTCAACCATTGCAGGAAACATCGTGCTACCACCAAATTATCATGGGTGCCCCATCATTGCTTGTGTACCTAGCTCATTGGTTGTGTGGTTGGCTGTCCAAAATCCATTGGATTGACACTTCCATGATGGCCTTGCATTTCTTACCTTGTCTCGTAGATAGCAATTGTTTTGCTTCGTTATCTTCTTTGGGAGCTTTAAGTAAAGGCTTTGGCACTATCTTTGGTGCACCTGCTATCCCAAAGGTGTAGAAGATGACTTCTTCTTGCCCTTGCTGTCCTTCATAGAAGCATTCAAAAATTGGACAAATTGAGGAACCTTTGCCAATTCAGCAAAGAGATTTGTTGCTATCCTCATCCGATTCTTGAACTGGTCATCAAATTCCTCTTTCCCTTGTTGGTCATTAGCCTCATTTCACCTTGAAGGCACTGCATCTTAATCAACAACATTTTTTCAAGCTGCCTAAAGTCACAAAGAAATGCTTCTTAGAACACCGTCCAGACTCCATATGTAATGAGGTTGTCCCACCAATGTAGCACTACCTACAAAGAGGTGCCACCATTGCAACTAGAGACAAAGACATTGGGAAGGGTGGTGCCCAATGAAAGGGATTGCCTGTTCGTCAGAGGGCCATTCCGCAGGAAATGGAAATCATTGTGACAAGGAAACATGGGAAAACCACCTTGGACATGTGAGTGCCAGAAACGGCTGCAATTCCATTGCCTCTCATATTAGAAACGAGTGTGCAAATGCTTGAACACATCATCCAGCATGAGAGGATCAGCCTTGGACATGGAAACTCACACTCTGTTTTGTTATTCGCCATGGTTCTTGCACAAAAACATTAAGAAGAAATTCACCATCTAACAGCTCCCACGCCAATGACACCTTCAAAGCACTAGACAATGAGCACGATAAACCTAACCAGTAACCATAAACCATTTCCAGACACGAGAGTTTTGGCAATATAAGAAAAATTTTACCATCAACTCCCACCAATGACTCATGTGTTCCCCTCTTGCCCTCTTCTCTTGCTAGTAGCATCCTACACTACAATATGCAAGAGCTTATCAGGCTGGACCATTGTGATCCCATGGGCTCTAGTTGTTTTGTGCATGTCTTCATGGCACAAGTTGGAGAGCATGAGGAAGCTTTGATACCAATGTGACACCCCTCTAGGATCCATCCTACTCATGACACGACACAAGCCACACAAGCACAAAAACAAGCATAAGAAATTGGAATGTGATGCTCACCTCGTAGCCATAGCTGGACCATTGTGATCCCCTGGGCTCTAGTGGTTTTGTTCATGTCTTCAATGCACAAGTTGGAGAGCATGAGGAAGCTTTGATACCAACGTGATACCCCTCTAGGATCCATCCTACTCATGACACGACACAAGCATCACAAACACAAAAACAATCATAAGGAATTGGAACGTGATGCTCACCTCCTAGCCATATGGCCAATATGGGCTCACCCTTGAGCCTAGGAGGGGTCAACCCTTTACCAATGACTACCACAAGAGCTGGCATCCGATATCACCAGCCCACACCAACGGTTGTGTGTGTAGAGCCCACCTAGGGTCTTGAGTTCCCAAAAGTGCATAGCATGATTGTGTGTGCAAATGAGCCCTAGGTTCCTCTTACCAGCCTTGAAGTGCCCTGAGCTCATTCACACTACAATATGCTTTAGTTATCCTAACTGTTAGGACACATTCAAGCTAGTGACCCTTGCTGGTCATTTCTGTGGGTGCCCGTGCGCGATGTACAAGGATGTGACCCGAGCTTTCATGCCCCTGAGCAAACTTGATCTTTATTTGCTACATTTGTTTTTCAATTGATTTCATTTTGTAGCTTCTTTTTAGAACTGATATGTTTTCAATTTCTTACTCTTTTTCATGGTGTTCTTCCAAGCTCACTAGAGATGGTAGCAGGTTGAAGCATATTATTTCTTATTCATATTGTTATCATGAATGCTCAAGTAAGCAAGCTTTGAACTTTTAGTAGGAAAATTGTGTTTGCTGTTAGCAGGGGGTTATGTTGGACCAGCGGATTTGCTTGCAATCCTTGAGGAGGCTTCCACCAACCTCTACTGGCAGGTAATGTGGATGACTGTTCCTTGTACCGGGTTAATCCGTTGGTTATTAACTAACATGTCTGGCTTGTGATACATGCAGAAGACCACTGCTATGGTTGCTGCTCTTGCTTCAATGAGTGCGGCCTCATCTGATCCTTCACCTGCCGAAGGCAGGTCTGAAGAGCCGCCTCCCATGACCGAAGAGAATAGGTCCGCTGTGGCAAGCTCATCCACTGACAATGAGATGTTCCGTACATTGACTTCAGAAAACCACAATGGTCATCCACAAAATATTGGAAAAGAAGTTGATACATCATGTGGTACACCATCTGAAGAACCCAGTCACACTTGTGTACCATCATACTCTTCACCCTTAGTGGAAGAAGAACCTCCCTTAAACTGTAATGTAGCTTCAGTGGATGTAAATGCATTTCAAAATGTACCAACATCACCTGGAAGTGGAAATCTGGCAACAAACTGTAATGCATCTGCATCTTCATCAGAAGGCGTTATGTCAGAAAGTCCTTCTTTGCCATCTCACAGTGCAATTTTCTCAAAGCAGCCTTCATTGAGCATTTCTTCCTCATCTGAAATCGTTACAGAAAATGCCTCTCTTTTAAGTGATAACAGAACCATGCCAACTAGGCCTTCAGAAGAGCCTAAGTTAGAAAAGGTGATTCTTGGTGGGCAACGTAGTATCGAACAGAGAGATAATACAAAATCCATTCTTTTGCAAATACGATTAACAAATGGTGAGAGTCTCCGAAACCATTTTACTTTGGGTGATACTCTAACAGTTGTGAAAGAGTTTGTGGACAGCAACCGGACAGATGGAAATACGGGTTTCTCGCTCGCAATTCCATATCCCAGGAGAGTTCTCACCCATGAAGGTACTTTAACGTAGTGAAATTCTATTTCACAAAAGTTGTTCTGTTTGATATTCATGAGTTAATTTATTCAGAAGGTTTTGGAGATTATCAAAAGCAACATGCATTTAGAAACATGTTCACATAGGACTACACATTATATGAAAAAACTAAGTTCTAGTTATTATAAATAGGTTTTGAAATGAAACAGAGTATATGAGAAGGCAAAAGAACCACACTTTGCATAGCAAGGATGTGTATAACAGTATGCAGGTATGAAAATAGTATGATTGGCCACCTTGAACTGACACATACCAGCCCTGGATTCAGCTTTGTATTTGAGGGCTATGCAACCTTAAGTCTGTGCAATTACGTTTCCTTTCCTTAGAGTTAGGTGAAGAACACCTGAGATGACTGATTAGAAGCAACAAGCAGCATAGCAAGTTTTCTATTAGACCATTTGATACCAAATGTTGGACTCTAAGTCTATGATGCATTCAACCTGAGCAATGGTGTATAAAACTCAATGGCTGAAGTGTGTGACAGAGAAGAGAGAGAAATTTGGGTACGTAACAAGACCTAAATAAGCTGGATTGTGAAATCAAGTTGAGTAAGTCATTATAAGGTTATTTTCATTGCTTAGATTCGACCGCGGGTGGTCAATACTCTTTCAGATACAGCATATATTTACACAATAGTCTGTCTTCACATATACTCCTAACCATGAGAAGTAGACAGCAATGATTGGTGCCATGTGAGAAGTACTTCTTCCAGATTGAAGTCTTTAATTCCAGAATTCAATGGGATCTGTGATTTGCTATCAAGAAATGTGTATCAAGTAAAACCTTTTTTTTTACTCTTCTTGTCATTTAGGCATCTCGATGTCTTAACCCCCCTGTTGTTTGTCTCAAACCTGTGAGAGTTCTTCCAGGAAGAGGGACAGATTATTTGCTGTCCAACAATGTGCCTAACAGCCATCATAGGACATTTTGTGCTTCTTTAATAGCAGTTAATTCTCGAGTGTCTGCATTGTGATGTTCAGCTTGGAGGAAATTAAGTTGTAAACAAGTCAATAGCTGCTGGGTGATTTTGCTAAATTTTCAGCATGAGCTTGAGTGGGAGCAGGTTCAAAAACCTGAAAGACCGAGTTAACCAAAGGCACTCGTGACTACAAAATGTTTTCAGGGCCAATGGTAGGCCGTTTCTTACATGCGTGCTGTTTCTTAGATTTTTGCGCATGTGAGTTTCTTATATTCTGCTAGGAAGAAGGACAGCTTGTTTGTTGTTACTAATGTGACTAACTGCAATTTAGGGATAGTTCACATGGTCCTGATTGCAGTCAACTCTTGAGGCTTTCTATCACGTTCTGCCTACAAAAGTGAGGGAACTCAAGCTCTCAGTGAGCCAATGGTTGTGGCTGGGGAGGAATCAGGCTATCAATCAGCTGGTGGCAGATGCTCACTTACCAAATTTCAACACAAGGTTGAGCTGAAGCACTAAGCAGCCTGATAAACCTTAGAGACTCGCTTAAAAGAAAGGGATTAATGAATGAAGAATGTCTTCAACACTAAAAGATGGGCTGGTTCTCCCGTCCTTGCATAGTAAATCCATATTTTTAAGCAAAATACATCAGTGCTAGCAATCGTACAGCCAGTGGCTGACTGTCAATTCTTGAGGCCTATCTCAAAGTTTATGGTGTTGTGTAGCAATGTGTGTATTAGTTCAACAATGCCATTCTCTTGTGGTAGATGAGATGTGGCACACTGATTTATGATCCCTTGATGAAAAAGATGCGAGAACAAGAAAGTTATGGGAACAAGCAAATACTCAGATTGTTAAATACTTTGAAATCCTCTGAGGAGTTCTTGTGTGAACATCCAATGGACCCTATCATTGGACACTTTTGACCCTTGTGTGGAGGGCCGCACCCCCAGCCGCAACCGCCGCCCCCCCCCAGCGGGCGAACCCCACCCCCCAACTCAACTTTTGGTCTGCTGGCAGCGAATACCCACCTTAGATGGAGGTTTTATAGATTAAGGTTGTACCTTTGAATTATGTTTGCACTAGTGAAGGTTCACTTATTCACTTATGTGTTTCTTTTCCTATCTCTTGCTTACACACGTACATTGTCTCTTTCTTTGTTTGTGTATTGTGTGCTTGCGAGCTTTGCACCAAACCTAACGATTGGATAGAGCATCTACCCCATAGCAACAATGCCAGCTAGCAATAAGCAACAAGAAATGTGCTCCAAGTCAAGGGAACGTTCCAACCCTAGTTAACGTTTGGTAGTTTGAATGTTCCCGTTTCCCTTGTAGGGAATAGGTTGGCAAGAACAAAAAAAGACTTTTTAATGATTTTATTTCACCTTAGAGTAGATTGTTTTTGGCCAGTGCTCCTTGATACTCATGGCTAGATTTTTGTCCAATGTTATTCTATATCTCTCACCTGTGTGACTCTTAATCCTTGAGCCTTCATATTGACACTTGTATTGGCCTCGGCCCTTTTTTAATGTATATTTGCTTGCATGTATTGTTGAACCTTACTTTATTTAGCTCTTTTATGTTATATATACTCATTTTGCAGAATCAAGTGGTCTTAATATATGTTGCATTGCTCATTTTGCTTTTACAAGTATAATATGATCTTTAAAGTGATGCCTATAGAGTGTCTTTAAAATACTTGTGAAGTGTTCACTTGATAATTATAAGAATCTTGTAATTTTACCTATTTTTTAAAGTCCCATTTCCTCTACATTCTAGGAATGGGGCCTTCTTGCTCTTATGTTATTTCCCATTTTCCCATTTTACATTCCTTGTTCTCCATTCCTTGTAGATATGGCCTACCAAGACACATTTTTCTGCACTGTTGCTGCAACCTCAGCATGTGCATTTATTATCAAAGCACTAGCACTCGTGGCATCCAATGCCTTTGACATGTGTCCACCACCACAACATAAGAGATAAGGTGTGAAGGTAAAGAAGAGAAGAAGCTATCGACTTGTAGCAAGTCATGACCATCAAGTCCATCATATCTTGTGGCAGCTCATGGCCATGAAGTCCATCTCTAATGTCACCATGTTGCTCGCAATCCCACCAGGATTGTCACCAGAATGAGAAATGGACTTAATGATTTAATTGAACTTCACGAAGATTTTTAATTGAAATGAACTTTAATTCAGGTATTCCTAGCTCTTGGCATGGTGACCATTGCACCGGCAATGAAGGATTTGACATTTGGGCGTGTGGTGGACAAGTGTACAGGCCAATTGGTATAGCCAGGGCAAAAGGAACAAGGTGCAACATGAAACTTTTATTAGATTGAAAGTTTGCACCTTAGAATTAAGTTATATTGAAAGTTTCACCTAGTAAGCAGCTCACTTTCAGTACTTAAGTTATTAAGGAAACCATGAGCTAAAGTTTCACGGAGTAAGTAGCTTACTTATGATTAATGACTAAGCCATTAATTATCCCTTAATAAAAAAATGTGAGGAGTAGTCGGTTACTCATTTGGGCTTATCTTGGCCATTTGAAACTTCTTCTCTCTCATTTGGAGGAACCCAAGTTTGGAGGCATGTACTTTTCTTTCTCTTGCTGTAGAAAATTGTAGATTTTAGCCATGGAATGAGCTCACAGCATAGATGGAGTATAGAAAGTAGCTAATTTTTCTCCTTTTGGCATGAGGATTCCATTGTGCAACCTCATAACTCCGTATATAGCAAGGTATGTTGTTGTTGTTGAGCTAAATATTTAAAAAATGGGTTATGACAGCACCATGGGCTCAGATTCTTTCTTTTTCTTCGATATCTCAAGCTTAGTGTACTTTAATTTTGTCATGAAGAAAGCGACATTCTCACATTGTGAGAAAACCCCCCCGCCCCCCTCCCCCACTTTGCGAGAAGAATAGCATAGGACTGCATGGAGACTATGCAGGAGAGTTATCTTAGCAAATGCTCCATGAAATTGGGTTCAAATGCTTGCTCTCATTTTTACGGTTTGGTAGGCTGAAATATTCATTCGCAGTTTTGAACACTCTACAGCTGGTTGGAGACCAATAGTGAAGGTGGCAAGGCCATTTGCACTCGTGGATCAATTATGCCACGAGAAATCACTAAAATACAGCAATTTGTAGCCAATTTTGAGCATATTTCGGTAATCTAAAAAAAGACCGAAAGGGGCACCAAGCTTTGAGCCCAACAAGTGCCAATGTGTGGTGCAAGAGCACTGTAGCTCCAGTTGTGTGTGGAGTTTTCTTGCTGAACTTACTGTTAAGCTGAATTAAGTGTTTGTAAAAATGTGGTTTACAGCCCTTCAGGCTTCCAAAGGCCGGTTTCATGGTTTCATTGCCAGGACATCACCAACCTTTTGAAGGAGGTCAGCTTGAGGTTGTCTCAAGGAGCAAACACATACATTTTGGTTTTCTGTAATTCAGTTGCAGCAAGGTTTATACTCACTGAAAATAGAGTATAGCAAGGAGCAAATGGTAAAAGATGTCACACAATAGTGGTAGTATGAGTAGGAAACATGAATCCCCTCTTGAAAGGCACTCAACACATGGTTTTGAGTCTCCAAATGCTGAAAATGCTTTAGGACAGCGAGCAATAAATGCGATTGGTGAGCATGCAGCTCAATCACATGTAATTCCACAAGTCCAAGGTGCTCAGGAAGCAAATGCAATGTTTATGGCACAGTTAGCAAGTATTGTTATGAACTTGCAATAGTTAATTCAACAACCTCAATTTACTGAATTTATGCAGTGAGTTCATGATGTTAAAGGGAAAAAAGTTGCTTCGCATTCTGAATAGCCAAGTGAGGCTCATGGGCAAACTTTTTATGCAAAGGTATTGCATACACCAGCACCTGTAATGCCGAATGTGCAGGGAACTCCAATTCAGCAGCATGATCATCCATTAGGAAATAATGTGTAGCATATTCCTCATGGACAGCAAACAATTCCTCCACCAACTACACATCCAGGTTATTGGATGTGTTTGAGACTATGGATGTCACTACATCCATCAATGTTGGCATACAAAACGCAGCTGGTTTTCAGTCGCCTATGTTAGGTGTTCGGGGGAACTATCATGGGACAATGCAGCCCCAAATGCACACTAGCATGTATGGTAACATTGATATGCAGCCAAGTATGCAAACTAGAATGTTTGGTCGATCAGGAGGCACTACGGGCATATGTCAAATGCAAATGCAGCAATGGCATTATTGGGACCACCATTTTTGTAGCCACTCGTGTATGATAATTTGACTCCTTTGGGTAAAGTTAAAGACTACAAAGAAGGTGGGGCAGCAGTCAAATTAATGGTAGGCAGGATAGACTGAAGGCTTTGACCTTCATTCAACAATTTGATGCAGCCTACTCCAGGGGCAATTTTTTCGAGCCTTCAAAAGTGTGCGAGGCAGCCACTTTTTTAAAAGGAAACGTACTTTAGTGGTTGACAACCTTTTTGATGCAAGGCAAGGCACCAACAACTTGGGTGCAATTCAAACAGGTTTTCTCTTAATTTTTCACAAATACTTTTGAAGTAGATGTGACAACAACTTGGCATAAATTGAATGCAATTCATTGTGTTGATTTTGAAGAGTAGACAAACAAATTTTGGACAGCTTTGTTGTCAATTAGCTCTTTTCATGAGGTCATGATGGCTGAGCAAATAGAGACCTACTGTTGTGGTCTACCCAAAGAAATCCATGACTATTGCACCAAGAGAAAAGTGACCAGCATGGCACAATTGACTGAAAATGCAAATACAACTTATGCATTGATGAAAGGACATGTCATAGGATTTAAGGGCAGCAAAGATGCTTCAAAGGACAATGCTGAAAATAAGGGCAGCAAGACTAAATTTTAGGATCAACATGTTGAAAATCAGTCGGAGTCGTTCTTTCAAAAAGGCAAACAAGGCAAAAGGTGATTGACTAGTGCTAAGAGAGTTGTTGAAAGAAAGGCATTGTATACTGCAAATAAATGTTATGTTTGTGAACAAGAGGGCCATATAGCACGTGAATACCCAGAACGTAAGTCTAAAAGCCATGCAAATGACAATCAGGATTAGAAAGGCAAGAAGCATAAAACTTATGTTGGATTGGTATCCAATCTTGTTGGTGAGCAACCAAACATGGATGCTTCAGACCTATACCATGTATGGGGAAAAATGTGGGATCGACATACTTTAGTTTTCTTTGATGTAGAAGGTCATACCAACTTCATTTTCCTAGAATTGGCACCCAAGTTGGGCATTAGAGATGATGAGATGGGTCCCATGGGTGAGGCTAATTTGTCTTGTCCTGGACATGCAAAGCCAGGCACACCTCTCATTCGAAAGCTCCAAATTCATTTGCAGTCATATGTGGATAGTGAGGATTCTCACATTATGCCGTTCGAGAGCTGCGATGTCTTATAAATTATTGGGTATTCCATGGTGTCATAGTGTGCATGTAATGATTGATGTATATAATAGAAAAATCGCTCTCACTCATAAAGAAAGGCAACATGTTCTTGATGTAAAGCTGAAGAGAGAGTCTATTCCTCTTGTGTTGTTTGCTTCAGCAACTTTTTTAGTAATGAAAAATCATATTTCCATGTACTCGGTTTTTGCAAAGGATATTAGTAAAGATGATGCTAAGTCTAGTGTTTCAATGCTGAATAATGACTAGGAAGAATTCCCAAAAGAATTTCAAGATTGTTTTTCCAACTCTCTACTTAGAGAATTACCTCATGAAAGGCCAGAGAATCATTCTATTAACCTTGTGCCTGGCAGTACGCCTCCAAATAGGCCACCCTATAGAGTAAGTGTCGTCCAATAACAGGAAATAATGAGTCAGGTTAATGAGCTATTGGAAAAAGGGTTGATTTAGCCCAATTCATCACCCTTTTGCTGACTTGTACTCCTTGTGCATAAAAAGAATGGTTCATGGCGAATGTGTATTGATTACCTTGCCTTGAACAAAAATACCATTAAATATAGATTCCCTATACCAAGGATTGATGATATCGTTGACTGATTAGAGGGAAGTGTAATCTTTAATAGAATAGACCTTAAAAGTGGGTATCATCGGATACTTATAAAGCTAGAAGATGTATACAAGATGGCTTTTAGGACCAATTTTGGATTATATGAGTTCTTGGTCATGCCATTTGGGCCACATTCTCTTGACGATCTCATTGGCTGCGACTTGAGGGATCTTCAGGTATGGACCACATTCTCTACCTATCTTGGATAAGTCGATGAGAAGCCGTGCGGTACAACTTTTTTTTAACTTGTCGCAATGCTTACAAGTCCGATACGCATTGGTCCAATTAGTGGCTTTCTCAAGGTGTGAGGTATGAAGAGAGAGAGGCTTCGTGAAGGGCTTAGGCATGGTGAAAGAGTCTAGACTATATATAAGAGTCAAGACTCGAGAGTAGATAGAGGTAGTAAGAGAGATAGTGGTGGTAAGAGAGGTGGAAGAGGCTGTGGTAAGAGAAGGTGGTATGAAGAAAGTCTTGACTCTTAAGATTAGAGAGAGGAAGAGAAAGAGGAAGAGGAAGATGGAACTTGGAAGGAAGAGGAAGAGATGGGAAGAGAGGAAGAGAAAGAGAAGGTGGTTACTTCATAGAGAGGAAGAGGAAGAGGAAGTAAGAGAAAGAAAAACGAGGAAGAGAAAGAGGTGGAAGTGACTCGTGAGCTTGAGCAAGAGGTGGAGGCTTGAGGCTTGAGTGGAGAAGGCTTGAACTTTGAGGGTGGAAATTGAAGTGGGAGAGGGCTGTTGATAAACAGTTCCAGCCAAGAATGGGTTAGATGCATTCACAAAAGAACCCAAATTTTTTTGAAAGAGACCCTAAAAAAGGTTTAGAAAATGGTTTTTAAAACGAGCAAAAAAATGGTGTAATGTGGTCTTTGGACTCTGCACACAACGATCAAGTGGTTCGAAACAATCTAAAACTAGACAAATCAGATGGATCCGATCAAATTGGATGAGTAGGTTCCGTCCGTAGAAGGAATGCAATATATCCTCCGAAGAGATGATCCGACCGAAGGAAGAAAGCTCATCTCTCATGTCCTCCAACCTGTTGGTGCAATCCTTCGTGGAAGCAGAGTCATCAACAACGAGCATCTATAGTTTCTTCTCAGGAGTAATCCAGTGAGCAAATGTCTTCTAATGGTACAAAGAAGCAAGTTTCGTCCACACTTCCATTGCTTGTTGCAACTTGCGTGTATGCACCAGGACAGAATCCTACAAGCTCACAAGAAGGAAAGATGAAGCTCTAGAATTGAGCCAATTTCACAAGGCTGCACAATCCATGGTTGAGCCCACTTTGGGATCCTCCACGGGATGGGGATTAGGATGGGTAACAAACTCCCAAAGTTCGAAGGTATCAAGAATATGTTCCATCTTATAGCACCAAACCAAATAGCATAAACTTTCCAAATCTGGCCGACCAACCTCTAAGGATGCCATAAAAGCTATGTGAAGAAACTACTAGGGTTCACATTGAGAAAACACAGAGTATATGACCACAAACACAAAGACACAAACAATGATGTGCAAATCTCAAACCCTAAATGCAATACTCAAAACTCAAAATGCAAAAACACAAACATAGACAAAGAAAGAAGAAAACTGTGAAGTTAATAAATCAATGTAGTAAATAAATGTAAGACTACACAGAATGCTCAAGGGTATAGCTGTGAGTGTCAAAGTGTGACATCCACCAGAGATGAGTCTCGAGTATTGTAACCAACAATCAAAGATGAGAGTCCTCAATAATGAAGGGCAATAGACTAGTCACCAAAACACAACGAGTGGAGGCTGAAAAGTGATCATCTGTAGCACAGAACTGTTAGGTGACAACAGGATAGGTATTTATTGATATAGGCAGCTTGTTGGACAACAAAAACACAGATACTATAACAATCCCTTGGTGGGGGAGATGGCAACACTTTGTCACCTAACACGAGATGTTGAAAATGCAAGTTGATTAGTGCTAATATGGTGCAATAGATGGAAACCTCCACATAGGAGGGTGATGGCTAGAAATAGGCTTCCTAGGGTTGGATGGTGATGGACTGCAATCAGTGATTGCTAGACAACAATTAGTAGATGGCTGATGGTAGTTGAAATTTGCACACAAAACGATAAGCTAAATGGTAGACAGCTTGTCTATTTATAGATGTGGATAGACCCTTCCAAATTAGAGTTTGCACTCTCAAACCGCTCCCCATTCTAGGGCATGCGCAAGTGCGAGAGATCCGCCGGTCTATCTCCTCAAGCTCCAAATAAAAGCTCCCTAAATATTTGCTTCTCAAAGTCCATCTTGCAAGTCACACATTTAACTGTGCTAACGGAGAGCTTAAGTGCATCCACATTCATCTACACATTTAAAGGATGAAAAACTTAGATTAAACAAATGAAACATCTCTAAACATATTTCATAATTTATGAATAAAGTTATAAACTAAAAAGTGTAAAAATTAGATATACAATACCTGTCTTGCCATAGATATCTCATGTATATTGCGTAGCATGCATAAATTGGAGTAACAATAAATTAGTTGCTCCAATTGCAGCATGTTGAGCTTATTATGAATTTTGGTATGTACGAGAGAATAGATAAACAAATTCCTTTCATATGCACCCAACAAACAATCCTAAACCATGTGAAGAAAAAATAATTTTAAACTTCAAACTTGCAAGTTGTAACTAGAACCAAATGAAAAAAAATGAGAGAGATTTTAAGCATAAGGCCACTCTCTGGAGATAGGGCAATTAGTGGCCAAATGACTCCTACGAAAAAAGGGGTTCCACCAACAATTCCTACTTCCAACAAATGGTAGATGCGAAAGCAGTACCCCTTTGATGGCTTTAATTAATGAGCTCTTGGAGAAAGACACCATGGTGCTCTTCCATCAAAGTCTTTGGAAGAAATGCGTCAGAATCGGCAAGAACATGGCATCCATGAAGAGAGGGTTTTTTGAAGGCAAGATGCAAGAGTGCCGCAAACCCATATATGGGTTGCTTCATCCACTCCCATCTCTTTTTCGCCAAAAGAGAGTATTATCTCTCTTAGGGGTGGTATCCAAGATGTCACTACAATAGGGATAGAGATTTAGAGGGAGATTTAAAGGTGAATAAATTCTAAAACAAAAAAGAAGCATGAATCATTGTTTTTAAAAAGAAAATAAAAAGAATACCATGAAGAAGAGGCCTCCTCATATTCTAACCCTACCCATAATCAAATCTGCCCATCCATAATAAAATTGGCAAGGCCATTTGCAACCTAGAGTGGTCCCCAACCTTTGTTGACCCTTAGATTGATATTAATTAATTAATTAATGCTAGTTCTTAGTGTCACCGATGATACTTGTTAGCCAAACAATTGTCCTAGGATCAAAACTGATACCAACTAACCACCAAGGCTCATCTGGTATAACTCGTCGCAACTTTTGCCTGTGACATCCAGTGCACCCTCGGGGTTCTTGGCCCATTACCATAAAATAACTACCATATACATCAGATGTGCTAAACGACCTTGCACATTTGATTAGTAACTTAATCGATTGTTATTAGTAAGATTAAAGCATCTGAAAATTTCACGTCCTCGTAATAGACTTAATCAAATGTTATCAGTAAGATTAAAGCATCTCAAAATTTTACGACCCCGTGACATGCAAGATCATGAAGGTGTCGTTTGCTAGTGATTGTGCAACAAAATGTTGTCTAAAAGGAAGAGAGAAGCTGACGTACTATCTAGTGCTCACCATATGGGATAACATGATGAGCACCAAATGTGTTATCAAGAGAAAAAGAAGGGCTTAGTGGACAGCCTTGTCAAACTAAGTGTGCAAGAGGGAAGGAGCTAATAACACCACCATTTAACATAACCCCAGAAGAAGCATGAACACTGGTGGTATAGATCAATTGAGTCATACGCAACCCAAAACCCATAGTATGTATGAGTTTTGCAACAAAGGACTGGTCGAAATAATCAAAAGCTTTCTCCAAATCCAATTGCACTAATATTACTTGCTTGTTAGAGTGCTTGGCATAGTCAATTGCCATTTGCACATTCAGCACATTATGCAAAATGTTTCTACCCTTAATAAAGCCATATTAGTTGGAGTGCACAATGGCAGGGAGACTTTCTCTCTCTCTCTTATTCGAGCAATGTATTCTCTACCTCTCTTTCTCTCTTTGATTTCAAATTCGAATTTCAAGCTCAACTTTCAAGCTCTCTACTCTCAAACTCTCTCTCCTCAAGCTCTCTTGTCTTATCTCCTTTGTATCTCCACTCAAGCTCTCCATCCTCTCTATTTTCAGGCTCTCAATATGTGAAAGCCTGGTATAAAGACTCTAAATGTTTAAACTATGTTATTTTAAGTTCCAACATTAAGTATAGGCCTTAAAATTATATATAATATTTTTTTTTCATCGGGCATAGCATCAGATGTAGGTCCAAGATTTATTAGTGCGATTAGTACCATACTAGTATTATATGATACTAATCGGACACCATCGGACATGACAACCTTGTCAACAACGCTATAACATCTAAAGAGAAAGAAACATATATACTTTCATTGAGTGGCTATTGTCAAATTGCTATTCTTCTATCAGGCTCTTTAATCTTCTTGGCTTTGTGAGCCATGAGTAGCTGCAGCTCCTTGTCAATAATAGAATAATGTCGTCTCTCTCTATAGTAGTGACAATTATCTCCACCCGTGTTGAAACTTTGCAATTTTGAAACCTTGCAAGGTAGGCTATGAAGCCCACTCTTGCTCAGTTTTTGGCATAGGCTGCATTGAAAATTGAGTTGATATGGAAAGATTTAATGCCATCTTCCCTCTGTTCTTCTTATTTTTTAAGACAATCTTTCCAATCAAGGGCCTAGGTTTCTTCAATAAGTGCTTAGCTTTGATACCATGTAAAGAAATGCTTAACTATAGAATACAAATACAATTGTATAATAAACACATTAATTGATTTAAAAACATAGTTAAGAGTTAGCGTAACACAGAGACAATAAACACAAAAGGTGAAAGAAACTAAATAATAAATAAATACAATGCTCAATGTAGCAAACACAATATGCAAGATGAATATTAAACCTTGAACTCCTTGGTCTCTAAACAAAGAGTCTCAACAGAAGAGTGTGTCATACTTTGAAGGAACGTGCAGCACAGCACAGCACAGCTAGCCTCCGAAGGTGTTTGCTGAAACCAACCTTCCTTCTCGGATAGGGTGGTAAATAATCTAATTAAGCACTATTTACAGCAATTAATAAATTCACAAAACTGAAATGTACACATTACCATATAATCTTGGATATTGGACACCCTATTGGCCCCAAAATTGATGCCTCTTCCGGTATTTATTTAACTTAATTGAAGAAGAAGTTGATGTACAATGGGATTCTCCCAATCCCTTTCAATATTCCAACTTCCCTTGTTGTCCAAAGTGACCAATAAGTTTTCAATCTGATTTTTCCCTTGATTCGGGCAGTCGATTGGCCTTCACCCACTTTGATGAGATGAAAAATGTCCCAAATTCATTAATTTACTGGTCCCTCCACTTGAATTTGACTAAAAATAGCTTCAGTTCTATTAAATCCAAGTCTTGGAGCTTTCAATTTTTGGCATACTTCTCGAGGATGTTGCTAAACCCTAATTTTTGTTGCAGATTAGGGTTTTTACAGCAGACAAATCTAAAATTTCTTAACCTCTAGTGATCTCAATGTTGTAATCTTTGGAGCAAGGCTATAGAAAGATTGGGAGATGAGAGAAAATTCAGACTTTCTTCGCGAAGAACTGAAGAAATTTGTCATTTGTTGTTATTGCCTTGTCTCAACAACTTCTAGATTCAAAGAATCAAAGAAAATCAATCATTTGCTGCTGTTGCCCTATCTCAACAGCCTGTAGATACTGTCGATTGGTCTTCTCCTACCCCTAGCTGCCTCAAAAGGTCCTCAAATGGCTACAAATCAGACCAGCAATATCTCCTTCCTCTCTTTTGTAGATTGAATACACTAAAATGCTTCTCTCCAGCCTATAAAGACGTTTTTCAATCTTGCATGGGTATTTTTTACGAGTGGCAACCCTTCCAAATGGTTTTTTCAACATTATCCATAATTAAATATTAATTTTCGATCTTTAAATATTGAAAATTAATATAATAGTTATTTCCGTGCCCTGAAAAATAATTTGACTAGCCAATAATTAAATTGGCTAGGCAACTTCCATTCCCAAGTGTCTTTGCACCATCTTTGACCATAAGGTTAATATTAGGTACCATTGAACGCCACTTCTCTAGTTTCACCAACTAACACTTATGGCCAAACGAATGACCTAGGCCAACAACTACCACAGAGTACTTGTGCAGCATAACTCATAGCAACTTTTGCCTTTGACATCCTATGATTTTCTCGGGTCTTGGGCTGGTAAATTTACTCTAACCCCAATTACACCTCACATGTACAACATTTACTTAACCATGTGATTAAAAATTAATCCACATGTTAAGTGAGGTTTCAAAAATACATGTCCTCCTGACATTTGCCAATAGGAAACGCAGGTCTCTGAAGGCCGGATCAGTGTGAGCAAATCAATGTCAAACAAGCAGTCCATTCAAAAAATCAACAAATGCAGCAAATAGTAATGCCATGGCCATAGTTTTTATCATACTTGCATGATTGCTAATGCAAACATATGAAAACGTATGAAATCTGGAATATGACATCCTATTTCAGACTTGACCACTTTCAGAGGGCAAAAGTGATTGAAGAAAGCAGCAAAATTTGACAGTTTTATTTAAAAAAGTGTCACATGCATATAGACAGCATGGTATGGCAGCCGCCTACCATTGGCACTTTAATTGTGTCTTGACTCAAATGACTAGAAGTCAAAGTCCGAATTTTCTTTGGCAAATCAATGTTGTGTCTTGATCATTGAAAGCCTTACTAGTAGTGACTATTTTGTAGAATCTAAAGCTATTGATATAATGAAATTCTAATTTTTTTATTCAGCATCTTACCTTAGTTACTCTAGATACATTTCTATTGGTTTTTTAAAATTGAAATCAGGGCAACGTATGATTCAGCCCCAGGGCCTGAATCATTCTCCAATCATACTCATGCCTGTCTACATATGATGTATGACTGCCATATGGAAAAACTATGGTCATGGCAATTCGGCGATGGAACATAATTGTCAACACAGCAATCTGATGACATGGCAGGCTGGGTGGCTCTAGGAACACCAAAAAGAAGCAATCTAATGACATGGAAAGGTTGGGTGGCTCTAGGAACAGCAAAGCACAGATATCAGCCGGTCATACAGCTGCAAACACAGCATCCAGCCTTACCTTTGCAGCTTGTCACCAGAAAATGCAAAAAATTATGCTTCCATGAAACAGTAAGAATAGGACAATTTAAGATGCATATATTCAATAATATTTCAATAGAAATTATTTTTTTCCCTAGACTGAAACAAGTAAGCGAAACACTGTACTGAAACGTTTCATTTTGCATCCTTAGCGAAACACATTTCATGGTTACCATGTTTGTGGTGTCCTTGAGTCCACTTTGGCACTCCACAACTAAGACCCAAATCCTTAGGCTTGTGTGGGCTTCTTCTACCTTGCTCCAAGTCTTCACTTCCATGCCAGTGCCTTCAGCAGTTGACTTCCCTATTTTGCCTTCAGCATCTAATATCTTATCTATTCATTCATTCCTTCATCGTTGTACTTTTCACTAATCTCGCTGTTACTTGGAGTTTGCATTTAGTGTACTTGATTAAACCTCTTTGTTCACACAACTAACCCATGACCACTATGGTAAGCCCCTCTACAATGGTAAAGATTTAATCCAGCATGCTCCTACCTTGGAGAGCTTGTCTATGCATTATAGGTGATGTCTGAAAGAAGTGCTTTTAGTCTACTAGTGCTGGCGATCTTTCTGTACCTTATATCCACTAACAAGACTGTGGTGAGGCACCACCACCTGAAGTTACCCTCTCTAAAGTTACTCTTTTTAGTAAGGCTGCATGCATGTCTGCAGCATGTCCATATTGCTTGGCTTAATGCTGTATTTCGCATGATGCCCAGACACTGATTTAACCTTTGTTATTTGTGTTATTTCATGTGCTATATGCTTCAGAATGTGTCCAAACTGAAAGAGGTAACAAGACCTAATGATTGCTGTCATCTGCTGGCCTATACAGATATGGAAAAGTCTCTTTTAGAGTTGGGTTTGGAAGAACGAGGCACATTAATTCTTATTGCGAAAGGAAAGCAGCAAGAAACATCCTGCCAAGAAAGTTGTCAACCAACAAATGCAGGGCCCAACAACGATGGTAGCACTGGTTTCTGGTGGAGGATTCTGTCTTATTTAAATCCGTTTTCTCACCTTTTTGGTAGTACTACTGAAGGAAAGAACAATGTTATGGAAGGTGCAAGCAGACGTCATGTTATAAGGTTTTGTGAATTAGCTCCTGAGTTATACAAAATGTACTGTTTCACTCTTTCTAAATCTGACGTTTCTGGCAGAGGTTGATGGAACTCCTTCGGGGTCTCTGGTCACCGGAGCTCATAAAGAGAATGAAGGCACACTCACCAGAAAAGATAGCAGTCGTGCACCAAACCAAAAGTGGGGTTCAAATGTCCACACACTGCAGCATGATGAGGACAACGATGATTTCAAAAAGGGCAATGCTTTCTGGAATGGCAATTCAACTCAGTATGGAGGGGGTGACTCGAAGCAATAATGTTGTTTACTGGGGCCTCTTATGCATTCGAACAGTTTCTATGTCTATGCTATTCCATACTGTCTCAATGAAATATGGCTGTCTACTGTCAACAAGTAACCTGCTAGTTTGTCAAAATAAACTTCAGAGTTGTAAATAAACAAAAGGTGATGTACATGCTCATCAGAAGGTTCTTAGATGATGCACACTATTCAAATGGAAAAGCATGCAAAGCACTCCGCCCGTCTGGAACTCTGCTTGTACTAGAAAGCATTTTAAAAGTATTCATTCTGATTTGTAAAGTCTCTTCTTAGTAGTAATCTTTCAGGATTTGGTTGACTCTCTTTTTGACTTAATATTGGCCACATCTTGTATTTAATAGAACAGTAGTTCATGCCCAAAAGCATGCAGTCAACTGCTGGGGCTCACTTTCTGAGCAGAGTCGACGAACCGGAGCTGTGAACACTGATCGAGGCTCTTCCACCATAACCAAAATACCGGTATCTTGTTGTTCTTCTGGACGAACTAGTTGCTTCTCCAACAAAGCAGTGAGGTGCCTAGTGGCTTGCCCGAGTAAGCAATAGCTTTCTGTCTTACATTGAATACGTGGTAAGTACCTAGATTTTGCCTTCCAATTCGCCCAGAAGCTTTCCAATATGTGAGTATGGACTTGCTAGGGACTCATCGTATTCACTCGTATGATTGTTCCAATTCATTAAGGATGTTTAAGCATCATGGCTTTTGGGAGTGCAATGATGCAAAAACAGAATTGATGCTAGCCTCTACCTTAACAGAAGCTCTTGGGCCTCTCAGTTGCTTTTTGAATGAACACCTCAAGTCCATGTCGCTAGGTTACCAATGTCTCAAGAATGTTATGTGCAAACTTAGAAAACGGCAAGGAAAATATGTCTTGACAGCTCGGAGTGGAAATGCGTCACGTTACGAACTGAACCTCATCCTTCTGATACGAGTGGTCTAGCCATCTCATACGTTGGGAGATTGCTTATGGGACTTAAAAGGGTAAAAATCAGCTATCAAAGGCAACTGATGCAACCATTAATGATTTGATGTCTTCGTGTTAGAATCATTTGCAAATGCTTGTACCAAACATTGGGACCCATTACTCAACCAATCTCAATCTGGAATTTTAGCAACATTTAGTCTTCGTGTTAGGTGCCAACATTTAGTGCACTCAATGTGTATGCATGTTATATTGATTCTCTAGGTGCCAATATTTGCATGATTCACCTCCCAAGGATGCATCTTCTAACACGCTTGTGCCAAACATTGGGACCCATTACTCAACCAGTGATTTGATGTCTTCGTGTTAGAATCATTTGCAAATGCTTGCTATTGGTTGACCATGTATAACACCATTATATGTGGCGATTGCTCCAAGTAGTGCACTCAATGTGTATGCATGTTATATTGATTCTCTAGGTGCCAATATTTGCATGATTCACCTCCCAAGGATGCATGTTCTAGAGCTAGATTTATGCAATTCAGTATGACGTTGCACAACCTAGGTCCAAACCCCATTTTACTCATCAACTTATCCCATCAGAAATTATCTCAATGTCCATCGCATGGTAACAAGGTGTTGGTAAGAGGGATTTATATGATACTCCATGGATTCTTCCCAGTAGCATTCTAGCAATTGACATGTAAATAGTTCACGTAAATACTTGACACCAATGAGACATTTGCCCCATGATTTTTTTGGGGGGATAAATTTGACAACACATTCCTTCCAAGAGGGAGAATATTCTCAAGATCTTATGATTTGATCCAAATATTCCAAGAATTTATAGAAAAGTTGGGAGTGTTGAGACTTTCACCTTGTGGAATCTTACACATTTCATGTAAATATCTTATGGTTCTCAAGAGGAGCAAGTGAGCTTTCCTACATGTTCAAGTTGTATCCTATTTCAAGAATGTTAATACATCTACTTTCTAACTTTATCTAGAAGCATGTAAAGGCTGTTTACTTGTCAAAGCATCCCTTATAGAAACACGTTTGAAAGCTAGTTTATAATTTCTAGATACCTAAATAATACCTAAATAGTATAGCCCCACAAGGATTGACTTCAAAGTAAGGAATGATGTGTGTGTGTGTGTGTGTGTGTGTGTGTGTGTGTGTGTGTGTGCGTGTGTGTGTGTGATTGACATTCTATAATCTTGAGCTTGTTACCTTGAAGTGATAATGAGATTAACATTTGCTTGGCACAAAATATATAACTACATCATTATAATACTTTTATTTTAGAATGAGGGCATGCTACACTTGGTAATTCAAAGAAAAAATATTATATTTGTTTATTTGTTCAAGATAAAAAAGATTAGACCGAGACACAAATGTGAATGTACTCAAAAGGTGTATGGTGTTTTACAACTCATCAATGAATTCTCTATTGAAATATGTAAAAAGCATTCTCTTAGTCCTATCATCAAATGCACCACCAACATACATATATATAAGAGAGAGAGATTATAATACTTTTATTTTTGAATGAGGGCATGCTACACTTGGTAATTCAAAGAAACAATATTATATTTGTTTAATTGTTCAAGGTAAAAAAGATTAGACCGAGACACAAATGTGAATGTACTCAAAAGGTGTATGGTGTTTTACAACTCATCAATGAATTCTCTATTGAAATATGTAAAAAGCATTCTCTTAGTCCTATCATCAAGTGCACCACCAACATACATATATATGAGAGAGACACAGAGAGAGAGAGAGAGAGAGTGTGTGTGTGTGTGTGTGCGCACGTGTGCACGCACGTGCGTGCACGTGCATGCAATGTATCCAAATTGTTATGATAATGAAGTAGCTACACAATAGAAGTTGCAAAGTTTAATAAGTTGAGTGTACGAAGTAAGTGTTTGGATGAACATTTTTATCAATTGATAAGGTTGAGAGGTTGAGTATAAGAATAAGAATAGTTAAGGTAAATAAAAATCAATATCCCTAGTATATTTCACATCATTGTTTACATGCTTAAGAAAATAAATATGCAAATAAGTGCTCAGGTTGTTTCTTGCTTTTTTCATTTCTTAGTTTTGATATTGCATACTTTGTTGCATGTGTAAGCCTATCTAAATCAATTTGTTGAGGAATGACTAACTATAGCTATTGCACATAAAGCATACAATGCGAGTAAATTTAAAGGAAAGAAAAGCCATTATTTTCTTATTCAAGAGAATACAAAGTTGAGTACAAATTAATAGTGTTTACACTAAAAAAACCTTGTACCATGGAATAGATTTTTTAGTAGCTCCATAAATTAGTGTATTGAATTCCAATGATCATAAGAATAGATTACTTATGAGAGAAAGCAAAATGAAGAAAACCCCAACAACAAATGTGTATAATTGACCCATTTGGACATAAACATGAAAACTTATATATATGTCTGAAACACCATGATGTTAAACATTACTAAAGATCAATAACTAAAAATTGTGTGTGCATGTGGTGTCTTTTTTGAGAAATGACACTTTCTTTACAAATTGTGGATACTGCATATCTTGATTTGCATCTTAAAATTGACGATTCATAGAAAAATGTGTACAATCAAAGGCAATGGTATATAAGCTCCTTAGATAGAGATTGCCAAAATGAAATTAAAAAACAAAACTTGCTAAGTTATAGAACTTACAAATTAGCCTTGCATGTGTTCTTGCCCAAAGGTAGAATTCTAATGTCATAAATACATGATTGTACCAAATGGTACCAATTTAGACAAGTGTATAATTTGTACATAGATGAACCTCCATAACAAAAAGCTTGCCACAAACACTTTAATATTTTTAAAGTGAAAAAAAATGTACCTTGCTGCTTGGATTCTTTTACTACAACCATCTCCTCCTCATTTGAGATTCTCAATATTTTTAAGAGCCTTCTGTTGATTTTCAAGGCCTAAAATAGTTTGTTTTCATTGATAAGATTTGATTCATTTCTCCAATGAATGAATTCTCTATTGATAGCCCTCTAGCTTCTGCAACAACTTGTTGTTATGTTTTAATAAAAGATGGTTCTCCAATCCGAGGACATCCTTTTTTCCAACCAAGTTAAGTGTATAACATAGAAACCTATTGTAACCATCACCAATGAACCTCGTCAATGAAGAGCTATTATAGAAAGACGGAGCGCTATTTTTGCTAGGAACTTTGGTTGCCATCTAACCAAAGATCAAGTTTATTCTTTCCTTCAAACCTGAGTATATGTTTCATAGATTCTGTAATAGTAATGGGTTTTGTTCTCTTCCTTATTGGTTTATACTCACTATCAAACTCAATATGAAGATGATAGATAGGTCTTTTACTAGAGCTATAAATATCATTGGATGACTGATCCATAGCTAAGGTCTTTTACTAGAAGAATGGATTGACAAACAATGTGAATTAGAAACAAGAAGGAAAAAGAAAAAGAAACTAGTAAGGATGGGAAAGAAAGAAGAGAGTGAGAATGGAGGGAAGTAATCAAACGTCGAACAAAATTCAAATTGAATATTAGTTTTCACTTTAATGAGGATGAGTAAGATCTTCATTATGACAATCTTTGTCACCTTTATGGCGACCTAGATTTCTAGGTTTGATGTGACTACAAATATCACGACAGTGCCTTATTAACAATTTTTTATATATTCACTTACCAAAATATAAAAGTTTTTAAAAATCTTAAAAATAATTTTATTTTCTAAAATGTTTTCTCTCTCTAGGACTACTTATAGGGCATTTTCAGGACCTCAAAACTCCCCTAATGTTCTAAGAAAGTTTCCAAATGTATCTTAAAGATTTCATGGATCTTCATCAAATACAACTTCAAGCATGGAGCTTAGTTTCTTCTACAATAACAACTACATCAAGCCTTAAAAGACATGGTACTAACTAAAGCACTTACCCTTGAATTGTGACTATTAATGTTGTCAATAATTACCTCTTTCTCTTTTTCATACATGTATCCAAATCTCAACTTGAGTACCAATGGTAAACTCTTAGTAGGTCTTGTGCTTCACATCCAAATGTAAAGCTGGCTATAGCAAGATTTCACGTTGAGATTGATGGAACAAGTTGGCATTTCAATATAGTGAAGAAACCATTCTAGTGTTTTAGGAACATTGTAGAGTAGCAATGTCTTCCTTTCCTCTTGCCTACTCCCACCACATGGTGGGACGTTTGCTCTTGCCATACTATTGGGAAACATGTAATCTCTAGTCTCAAACTCTAAGTTGCCTAACTCTAAGTTACCTAATCGTCACATCCCTCAATCACAACATCGAACATTATTTTTCAACACTTTGGGTATTAGAATTACTATTGGACAAGATTATCCCTTCCATGCCCTACTTTAGCTCAATCTAGATAGGATATTTGAATGTGGGCTAAGGGAGTACCCCCATATCATTGCTACATGATAAGAACTTGAATCTTGAATCTTGTAAGACCTTGTCCTTTGTTTAGGGGGGCTCTTTTTATCAATGCAACTCAATTGGAGTAAACATTGAGCTCCAAGAACTCAATTTTTGGCTTTGTATGGTTTATCAAAGAGAACCCTAGCAAGCTCAAACTAGTCCACAAAGTCAGCCTGGATTGGATAGTAGACCTAACATGTCAGGAAGCCCTCAAAGCTAGGCAAGCCAAAATTCTAGATAGAAGAGACGTACCCAAGAGGCTCTCAACTTTGTGCATCAAAAGGCAAGGCTTGAGGGTTGCATGATAGAAGGTGGTGATCCAATAGCCTCTCATCTATGTCATAGAATATTTAAGGGATCAACATGGTGACATGAGATCCCAAGCCCCACAAATTATACAAGAAGAGGCTTCTTGCATGCATGGACATCCCAACGAGGAAGTAGCTATAAACCAAAGAATGCCTATAATACCCTTACCAAGTGAAGATCTAGATTATTGGCTACAATTTTACTACTAGTCAAGTCCCCTCATTAGACTTTCTTATGGTCATAGATCACCCCCCATTGATTATGTTGAGAAAATTGGAATCCCGTTGGATGAAAAGTTCTCCTGCAACTAGACACCTTCCCTTTTCTTTCCCCTCTTTGAAAATCTCATTATGGGAGAGAATGCACTAGGGTATGGATGATTGATACTTTGAAATTCCCCTCTTGCTCTATTCAAATAGAGTGATTCCTTCAACCCCCATTGCCATCCTTAAAAACTCCTATTTGGGTTGGAATCTTCTAATCTTCCAAACCACGTTTACCCTTTCCTAAATACCATAGCTTCATTTTCTATGCAAATTATTAGGACACAAGCCATTCTCTAATAGTAACCTAAGATGGCATCCCCAAGTCCTTATTGAAATTAACATTAAACAATCTTTGAAGTAGTTTATTTTGATGAAAAACTTGTCCAATTCTTTCCTTGAGTATCTTAAACCTAGGTTGCATTAATATGAATTTGTGTAATTTGGAAAACATATTACTATTATACAATAGCCCTAAAAAATACAAATATAATACAGTGAGACATCAACAAAAGAAAATCACTAGCAAAATTATTCCATATGAATTCATATTTAAAAAATCATGTTCTTTTATAGGAAAGACATTCTCCCTTCTAAAGTGAGGATTGCATCATCCATGCCATGTTTGACAAGTCTTTGCATTCAAGGGATTGTGAGAACAAGTGCAAGTATTTAAAAATATCAAATTAGAATGAGTTGCGTAATTAAATAATTGATCCCAATGACGCGCCTGAAAATATACGACAGACACAGAGAGAGAGAGAGAGAGAGAGAGAGAATTAACATGCAGTCAAACGCGGAAGGTGAGCCTGGGCTGGGGGCCGCCATGTGGAGGAATCCGAGGTTGCCAACTCAGCACCGCGGCCGTGTGGAGGAATCCGAGGTTGGGCCGCCATGTGGAGGAATCCAAGGTTGCCAACTCAGCACCGCGGCAACGCACTACTGCAATTCGCTCCTAAATTTATAGAAAGAGAGCATAAAGTAGTTGTTCTTTTGGAGCATAATCTGATACGTCAGGTTTTCTTTTTTACTGTGGTGTAATTTTAAAAAATTGTGTGGGCCTTTATCTTGTAAAATTCCTACAATAAAAAACACACCTTTGAGCATTTTTCTTGTAGTAATGTACCTCTTTGAAATTTATATGGTTTTATAAATAGATTTTTAAAATACCTTAGCTGGTTTATTTTATATGTTTTCAACATTGGGTTGCCTCCATTTCTCTATTTGTCTACTCCTACACCCACATACTTATACACATGGTTTATGGGGACACTCGAAAATTCTATTAACAAACATACACCTAAGGTTTCCATGTTTATTTTCGTGCCATTCCCATGGTCATGCACACTCATACGTTGAGAGTTTTGAACAAGCCAAAGTGATGCAAGATATAGGAGGAAGGC
Source organism: Lygodium microphyllum (assembly GCF_053477565.2). Lineage (NCBI taxonomy): Eukaryota > Viridiplantae > Streptophyta > Polypodiopsida > Schizaeales > Lygodiaceae > Lygodium > Lygodium microphyllum. The sequence continues at coordinate 133,917,232 of NC_141158.1, forward strand.
GCATACCATCACTTGAATTTTGGATTAGATTTGTCGCATTTAAGAGTGCAATGTGCTCTCAATGTGCTTTAAACATTATTTTTCTAATGTTGCAAGTCCATTCGTTTGACCTCTTTTGCACTGTCATGCATCAAGAAGAACAAGGGAGGGCTCGACATTTTCACACGGTGAGAAGAGAGCCTAAAAGACACTTACTTCCAATTAGTGCAAGTCTTAGTGAGGCTTATCCAAGTTATGAAAGAAATATTCGGACTAAAACCATAGCCTTATAAATTAACAGAATATGATAAACATGTAAGTTTAATATGGTGTGTAATAGTCTAAAAATTGGCAAAAAATTTCAATGGTATATTAATTATAGCAATGAATGAGACTAGTTGGCTTAGTGGAAAAAACGTGTTGGTTATATATAAGACTCCTTGCAAAATTTCAAACATAGAGCCATGTTTAAGAACCATCCATTATTTTGGACCTTTGCAACACCTATGAATTAATTGGTCCTTGCATAGAGATAGGTATTGATTTTCAAGAGCATGTGGTTTAGGCATACATTCAATTACTACTCTCAACCTTAGTAAGACCTTTTAATTCACTTCTTGCATAATCTCTCTCATCCACTTCATAGTTAGTAGTGATGTCCTAGGTGATCATTCTCATATAGAGTGCATATTTGGAATGCCATTATCATCTTTAAACCATAATCAATACATTCACAACTTTGTTTCGTAAATGCACCAAAACGTTTAATAAAATTAGAAATATCTTATGCAAACAATGCTAACATGGTAGCTCACATTGAGTGAATTGTTTGTGTTCTCCTAAATGTAATGATCATTCAATTCTTTTTTCATGTAAGTAATTATTTGGTTTCAATGCTCCATAAATATCAAGGCATGCAAACAATGCTAACATGGTAGCTCACATTGAGTGAATTGTTTGTGTTCTCCTAAATGTAATGATCGTTCAATTCTTTTTGCATGTGAGTAATTATTTGGTTTCAATGCTCCATGGATATCAAGGCATGCAATCCTCGTGCCACTATTGACACCTCTTACAATGACATTTCAAAGATTGTTGTAGCCTCTCCATAAGGGTATATGAATGTGAGGAGGCAAAAATAGATGTCCAAGTGTAAAGCCCTCGCCCAGAGTAGATGAAGCTTTAGTGCTAGACCAAATGGCCCCCTTGCAAAAGAGCTTCGAAGCTTGTAGCAACAATGAGAGAGTGCCATGCAACATGACATTCCTTGGAAGGCCGGAGTTGCACAAGATCTTTATAGCATGCAATAGCATCTTGAGAGAGCAACACAAGAGGACATTGCTTGGAAAGCCAAGTGAGGATCAGTGTGGGGTGGGGAAAATGGATCTATGGTTTCTTCTAACATACAAAGAGATACTAGTGATGAGTTGTGAGAGGTTGGGATTGGTGTGGGTGGGGAAAATGGATCTATGGTTAAGAACTTAGTATTAAATTTTTAATGCTATCATGTTTTTTTAGCGTTAAGTGTTTGAGTTTTATAAATAGGAATGCAAGTGTGTTTAGAAACACATGTGAGTACTAGAACTTCATAGATCATTACAATTTATGATAATATACTTGAAGTCTCAACAAGTCTAGGGTTACTTTCCTATTTATTTACTTCATCTCTATTTTCCCTAAATTCCTTGTATGTGTGTTCCTTAGATTAATTTCAAAATCTTAAATTTTATATTTTTTCCCTTAGTTAATTTTTAAAAATATCTTAATAATGTATTTATCTAATAATCGAAAGTAATAGCCTTGAAATTTATTGTGACGTTTTGGTAGCTTTGTATGTGACTAGTCCATTTGTGTCATTAGTTCTATTTATATGCAAATGAGTAAACCACTTATCATTTTCTCTTTACTTATTAGGTGATAGAGCTTTCTACCATGCAAGGATATTCATTCTCTTTTTTGCCTATCAATTGAGACAGCTTTCTATCATGTAAGGAGATTCATTTTTCTATTGAGTAGAGCACTAAGGAGCACAAGTTTATATGTGTAGCACTTGCACTAGAAAACCTTTTAATGCTATCGAGCTTAATTGTATTACATGAAAACATAAGTAGACAAGGCACATTGTTTGGGTACGTACAAGGAGCATAAAGTGCATTAAGAAGAAGTCAATATAAACTTATGGGTGTTTGAGCCATTAGGTCAACTTGCTCAACTTGTGAAACAACAATTTTTAAATACAAAGTTTTGCTAAAAGGTTTTTATAATATGGATGTATTTATGTTATTAGCTTGGTCTATATATAAGGAAATGATTGTATGCATCTAAGTTGAAGTATTGTGTTTATTTAGCTTGTTTTTTTACAAGTTTTTGGTTGCATGTTATTTAGATTTAAGATTTGGTCAATATATGATTGTAGGATGGGGTGACCCCAAAAAAGACAAACATCAATGACTATAAGAGCTATCTAAAATTACTATACCAAATGCACATAAGGTTGAAAATGAAAATGGAGATAATTATGTTCTTTGAGAAAAAGAGAACATATGTTTTTAACTATGTCTCCTCATGGACGTTATTGTATCCATGGCCATACTCTATCAACGATGAGGAGGGCAAGGAGAGGGTTAGAGGTAGCAGTACTATCCAAAAGCAAGCCCTAATCATAAATAATGCATCCAAATCACACAAGCTTGCGATTCAATGCAAAAAGTCCATGGCTAGTGAAAATGAAAAGTACATTGAAAAACATGTGGAACTTTGGTAGATAATGAGAAGTGTAGAATTATTAGCATGATACAAATCATTATAGAGTTGCCATGAAAGATATCTTTAGAAGCATCAAAACACGAATCTAAGTTCCATATGTAGATGAAGTCTCCAAGCATGCCTCTTACTTGTAAGCATTCAACATACATAAATCCAACTTTGGGAAGAGAATTTCTCTCATCCATGTATATGATATATTGGGAAAAACTAAAGGAAGAGATTGGATGTGGTCCTTTCTTTTCTATTCTTATTGATGAAAGCAATGATCAAAGGTTTGAGAAGCATCCTATCCTCTTTTTTACATACTTTAAAGATGGAGAAATAGATCCCCGTGAAACCTCCTTTGTAAAACCAATTGGAATTGAAGATGGCAAGACTTAAACTATGTATGAAGGTATTTTAAAAGCACTATAGCAACTAGATCTTCCACTTTCTAGATTGGCTACTATGGGCTCAGATGGAACCGCATCCATGGTTAGAAGAAGATCAGATTGTTTGCTAAGCTTTGTAAAGATATACCACATTTGCTTAGGATGCATTACATTACCCATAAGGAAGCTCTTGTGGTCAAAGACACATATTAATGCTTTGCGGAGATCAATCATGTTAATTTACTAATGAAGTCTGAGAATGGATGGGGATTCATGTATTCAAAGAGAAGAATTAAGAAAGATCATGCTTGCTTTCTTACCTAGGAATTATGAGATAATGAGGATTCATCAAGTGAGAACTTTGTCTCATGGAAATGTCATGAAAAGTTCTAGATGTTGAGAGTCAAGCTCATGAACCTTGGCTCAATTGTCTACCTTATTTGAATAAGGTTGGGTCACACTTACTCAACTATGGTTACATATAGGCTACCTTATTTTTGTATGTTTCGTGTGTCTGTATATAGCTAAATGTGGATGATAATGATTTGAATAGGGAGCATGGCTACTACCCTTATGGCTTCGTATTTGTCCATCTTTATCTCTGATTTTTTACATGGTATCAAAGCCCATATCAAGCGTTCGATCAGCTTCATCAACCCCTCTCTCCACCTCCCACAGCTGCAAGATGTCACAAGCTCATCACTGGGATAATTTCTTCTCACTTGTCCATCATCAACCTGAGGCTCTATTGACAATTGTCCATTGAAACGGCCTTCACAATGACAAGATGATCCACCCCCTCTGTGAACTTGACCTGGCCAACAGTACTGAAAGCTCACTGGGATCTGCAATGCAGTGTTCCGCTATGCTTTTGACATATTCCCTCCGTGGACCAATGCATTGTGCCTCTTGGGTTCTACCTTGGATGTAAAAACCACAAATTTCTGGGCCATGCAATCAGGATGCTCACAAGCCGTTTCAATCTTGGATCCAACACTAAAGTGCAATACATGAGAGGCATAATTTTGTATCTTGGGAGGTAGTGGCATGTTAAGTATGAGCTTTTCGATGAAAAATAAAAGAGAGGGAAAATTCATGTGCCAAAAATTATTGTCTCTTCATCAAACCAACTTTGTCGATCTTAATGGCTATTGAGCTTATGGTAAAATGGCTTCTGATCCACTACCACATGGAACTCTCGGTAGATGTGATTGTGATGTGCTCAAATTGCCTCAATATTGAACACACGAGGGTGTTGTTATGATCTCGTCAGAAACACATTTATGAAGAATGGCAGGGCCATAGATGCATCGACATCACCTTCTTCTTCTTGTCAGTTGCTTTCTCTTTGGAAAGTGCACCTATTGTCATCTATTTTAAGAATGGCAACACACAAAGATGTTGCATAGGTAGTGCTCTCCTTCTTGAAAGCTACAAAAAGAGAGGCAGTAGCTTCTTTGCCAAGACTTGCAGTCACCACATCAAATTGGAATGCAAGTTTGTTGGAGGCATTGTAACTGCGATTGAATGGGAATAAAATCACATGTATTGGCTAAGAATGCAATAGTGGTTATTGCTGCAAATTTTTTAGTAAAAACTAGTTGCACTACAAGTTATTAAAGTGCATTGCCCCTGCTGGCATTTTGGGGTAATTGACTCTCTATATCAAATCTTTTTTTGTAAAGCTAAAGACTTTGGAATGGCAAACATAGGAGAGAAGGATATTATTACCTAGATAGTAGGTGAGAAGCTGGACTACAATAACTTTGTTTTATGGAAGTTCAGGATGTCAAATTTGTTAATTGGAATATGCTATTGGGATCTAATCACATGTCTTGAAGATGAGCCAAGCTATCGGAGGATAGACCTTCAACACATGATCAATTAAAGGCACATAGAACATGGTTGGAAAAGGCTAGCAAGGTCTTGCATTGGTTTTCCTTATGTGTGCCAAACACAAAAGCTATGCTAATTGCAAATTCTACTTCACCAAAAGCCACCTGGGACATTGATGAAGAATTATGGTCATGTCACTCATGCGAGAAAGACACAATTGAAGTGAAAATTCAACCACATATCCAAGAATGGAAGGTCTATTGAAAACTTTGTGGGTGATATTAGAACCATTGCAAAACAATTAGGCTCAATTGAAGCTGAAGTTGAGGATGATGATTTGGTGGCCACTACTCTTCATGGACTTGGAGAGCAGTACAGCAGTTTGACACTTCCATTTCAATGCGCCAGGAGCAGCCTGACTTTGATGAACTTGTGGCACTACTTTTGCATGAAGAAGTGAAACTTGGACTCAATACAAGCTCTAGTGGGTCTAAAAACAGCAGAGACAATGTCTTCTACTCAAATCAAAGGGGTAGAGGTGGAAGAGGAAGGTCAAACTTTAGAGGAAGAGGGGCTAGAAATGCATATACATCCCATGGATAGCAAGGTACTCAATGGAAAAATAGGAAACCTCAAGCAAATAGAGGTGCCTCTAATGCTCATGGAAGAGGGGGTTACTCATCTAGAGGAAGAGGCACTTGGCAACAATCCCAAATTAGCCATGGACAGCAATCAAATACAAATAAGGATTGTCACTATTGTGGCAAATATGGGCATATAGCTAAAGATTGCTACAAGAAGCAGAATTATCAAAGAGCAAGAGGGAGGGAACATGGTAATTATGCCTCTTCTAGTGGTATGCAAGAGGATGACAGGTTTTTTGCTATGCAACATGTGAAGAAAGGGTTGCCTACACAAGGAAAAATAGATGATGTATGGTATATAGACTCAGGGGCATCTAACCACATGACTCCTCATGAAGAGTGGTTTGACATATTGGTAGAAGATGCTCATGGATATGTTTGCACAGGGGATGATACATAGCATGACATTAAGCATACATGCATTGTTCCCTTGATGATGCATGGTGACAAGAAAAAGAGTCTCTGTGACGTGTTACATGTACCCTCCATAACCAAAAACTTGCTTTCTATGGGACAAATGGCTGAACAGAATCTACAAGTTAGATCCAATAGAGATGGATGCTACATTGAAGAGTATAGTCAAGGATGCAAACTCGTTGCTAAAGGAAAAAGAAATGACATGATGTTTACATTGGATACAAAAATTCCAACATCAAATATTGCTATGTACTCACATGACAATGCTGCAATAAGGGACATTGAGATATGGCATAAAAGGATTGGTCATATAAATGTTCAAAAGCTGAAGAATATGCAGCATAAGCAAGTTATTCTTGGACTCCCTAAGTTCAAGCATGTGAAATTGGGACATGTATGTCAGTAATATCAATTTGGAAAGCAATCAAGGCTTCCATTTATGAGGCATGTAAGCACTACTACTAGACCATTACAGTTTGTACATTCTGATGTATGGGGACCCTCACAGAATGCATCTCTTGGGGAATCACGTTACTATGTTTCATTCATAGATGACTATAGTAGATACACATGGTTGTATATATTGAAGCACAATAGTGGTGTCATGGATGCTTTTCAAGACTTTAAGAAACATGTGGAGAAAGAATTGGCTTGCTACATATCATGCTTGAGATCTAATAGTGGTGGAGAATATGTCTCTAAAGACTTTAATCACTTCTTAGCAGCCCATGGGATAAAGAGGCAATTGACATGCAGGTACACACCACAACAAAATGGTGTGGCAGAAAGAAAAAGCAAGGTGATCATGGAATCGGCTAGAGCCATATTAAATGAGAAGAGCCTACCAAATGCATATTGGGTAAAGGCTGTAATGATTGTTGTGTATGTCATGAATCGTACACCAACAATAGGGATACATGAGATGACTCCTCGTGAGAGACTTTATGGGATAAAGCCTCACATTAGCCATCTTAAGGTCTTTGGATGTTTGGCATATGTACATGTTCCAAATGAGAAGAGGAAGAAGCTTGATCCAAAGGTAGAAAATGCCATCTTTATTGGATATGCACAAGATAGGAAAGCTTACAAATGCTACAATCCTTCTACTCATGAGACATTGGTCTCAAGAGATGTAGTATTTGATGAGCTGAATTCATAGCATGAGAAGAAAACCATCTTGATGAATGATGATGATTATTGAGAGCACCTACATTGGGTGTTCTAATCTCTCCCACATCTTCCTCTTCTCCTTCTCCACTGTCATTGCATCCCCTTCAACTGGTATTAAAGATTTGGATCAAAGCTTGATCGTGGAGCTTGGCCCGGCATTACTTCAGTCTGGATTGAAGACCTAGAGCTTGGAGCTTCAATGCCAGCCATGGCTTCTTCCCCCCGAGGTAAGATTTCATCTCCCGCCTCTCCCTGGCCCTCATAGGCTCTTTGCAGGTATTCCTTGGCTTCATTGGGCACCTTGTATGCCCCCATTTGCCCCCTTATTCTCAGGATAACCAGCAGGCCCCACAGTAGCAGCTTGCGTTTTTTTTTTTGCACATGTTTCAAAATCTGGCTCAAAATTTCCATTTTTTCTCATATTTGGGGCATCCAAAACCCAATTTAGACAAGGTAAGAGTCAAACTTGGGGTTTTGGCACGCTCCAAACGCAATGGCGATGTTAGATCTACCAAATTCTGATCACAAATTTTTATGCAACAGATTTGAGTTGATTTACAGCAAGAAAATGTCATGTTCTTAGCTTATGTGATGCTCCCGAGGCTTGGTATTTTATGCACAAATACTTTGGGGATGTTTTGCCCAATGTTTTGAGATGCTTTAGCACTTGGTTTGAGCTTCCATAGCTCAATTTATGCAGGGATTTACTACTGTACATTGTTTGGGCAGCAAGGTTTTATCAGTGAGACAGCTTATGCATAATGCACTTTGTTGGCATTCGGGTGTCCTGTTGGATGTATTGATGCTTGGTCATCATGGTTTATGCCCGAATATGCTATTTGAGAGCCATTGACCTTTGATTTGGATGCGGAAACTTCGTTGTTGGTTGGGATTTATGCTACCTTGGTTGATAGATTATTTTACCCCCGTTTTGGTTATGCCTATGGTCTACGGGTGCTCCCGACTACTCGGGATGATATGTTGATGTATTTGGATGAGGCCACTTTGATGTTTATGCTCCCAGATGCTTCTTGAGCAAAGAGTAGAGCTCAATTCTTGGTTCACTGTCATTTTCTTTGCAGCTAACATTTCACTTGACAAGGTTTATGCCCTGTGCTATCCATTATGGGACTGATGTCTGATGTGGATGCTTTTGGGTTCGGTTGCAATATGGCAGATGTTTGGGTTTCTCCTGGAGCTTGATTCTTGTAGGATGCTTTGCCACTTGTTGTCGGTCTTTACTTGACTTGGATGTTCCTAGGTGGCATAATGTACTGCAGAGCTATGTGTATGCGTATGGTTATGGGCTGATTTCATGGCTAAATACAGTATGTTCTTATGACATATGTCATATGCTTTACCGTACTATGGTTGGTTATGTCATGTAGTTGGCTACAACTCTTCTTCATGTGGGAGCTTTTGCATCCTTAGTTGATACCTTTATGTCCTCCCGTTCATTGAGGTTTCATGAACCTTTGCAACATGCTTCTACCATTGATGTACTTGCAGATGATTGTCTTCATGAGCAGGTTCCCTCTGTTGGGATAGTCCTCAACTCCTTGAGCTCTGTGGATAGTATGGATAGCCCTATTCATGATGACTTGGTTTCCTTGTCATCTTCTACAAGTTCTTTAGTTACAGATGTTGTATGCTTCCACTCTTTCTAGTGGTGAGGTACATTCAGTTACCCATGATGATGCAATTGAGCATGTCCTCCTATCATCTAGTTTCCCTACAACTTTCTTACTCAATGATACGGCCTATGCCTCAGATTGGCTATTGGACTCTATGGCATCTTGTCATGTTACCCCTCATAGAGTATGGTTCTCTTCTTACAGGGAGGTTGACAGATGTATTGATTTGGGCCTTGAGCAGACTTATGCTATTGTTGATACAGGGGACATACACCTAGCTTTGCCTGATGGGACTTCTCTTATGCTCGATGATGTATTACATGTTCCTATGCTTAGTAAGAGCTTGATGTCTATCCGTCAGTTGTATGATGCATGTTACTCTATTTCTCTTCACGATAGGTCATGGAAGATCTGTCATGGTTCCTTGGTTTTGGCCAAAGGTTCTAGAGTTGGTTCTCATTACCCAGTGCATGTCTCTCATGTGGTAGATTCTAGGGTTGCAATTATTCGGATACCACATGCATTGTTATGGCATCATCGCCTAGGCCATATACCCCACAGAGAGACGGAGATCTTGTCTCGTTCAAACTCCATGTTGCCTCCTTTGTCACATGCAGATCTTGATGCTTGGCCTGATTGTACTTATGGTCTTTGCAGAGCCCCTTTGGCTCATGGCGATCATAAGAGGCATGATCCTCTAAATCTTGTCCATTGTGTAGTTTATGGACCTATGCCTACCAAGTCACTTGGTGGAGCTTTGCATTTTATGACCCTCATGGATCATCCTACCCACTGTGTTTGGGTTTTTCCCTTGGTATAGATTGAGGATGTTGCAGTTATGATTGACAGGTTTATGGATGTTGCTGGTTGTAGGCCTAGGTGCTTACAGATGGCTCTCTCGCATCTTCCTCTTCTCCTTCTCCACTGCCATTGCATCCCCTTCATGTACATGCAGGTACAAATGAGAGTGCAAAAATTTTTGAGCCTTCTAAAGATGCTACTACATCAATTAGTCCTTGGACAGGTAGATTCAGGACTTTAGCATCTTTATCCACTGACATGGGTATGTCAATAAGGGGAAAAATTTTGGATAAAGGAAAAACCAAACTTGATGATGTTACAGGGCCATTCACTTGTGGTTATGATTCACTTGGCACTGACAACTTAGATAGTGAGTTTGGTATTCCATCAAATGTGACTCTTTGTGTGAGACATAGATATGTATCACCTCATGAGAGAGAAGAGTCTCATATTGCACCTCAATTGAGGAGATCAGAAAGAGTCAGAAAACCTATGGATAGGCTTACATACAATGGCTAAACAGTGAGGCACTATGCATATATGGCAAAAATCACTAACTTCAAAGAACCCACAAAGTTTTCTAAAGCCATTTTGGAATATCATTGGTGTAAGGCAATGGATGAGGAATATTTAGCATCATTGGCTAAAAATGACACTTGGGATTTGGCTGATTTGCCTAAAGGCAAAATGCCTATTGGTTGCAAATGGGTATACAAGAAGGTGAAGTGCAAATCAGATGGCACATTGGAAAGATACAAGGCAAGACTTGTGGCAAAAGGGTATGCACAACAATATGGTCTTGATTATGAGGAGACATTTAGATCCGTTGCTAAAATGGCAACCATATAATTGCATTGGCAACATCTAGAGGATAGAGTATGTATCAGATGGATGTGAAGAATGCTTTCCTCAATGGTGATTGGGTTGAGGAAGTATACATGGATCAGCCCGAAGGCTTTGTACATCCAAATTTTCCTACGCGCGTGTGTAGATTGAAGAAAGCATTGTATGGGTTGAAGCAAGCACCCAAAGCTTGGAATGCTAAGATAAGTGCATTCTTTTACAGAAACTTGGTTTCACTATGGGCAAGGCTAATCATAGCCTATTCATAAATAAGACAAGGGCTAGTTATGTGATATTAGTCATCTATGTGGATGGCTTCATCATTACAAGTGATGATGTCACAAGAATTGGAGAGATCAAGGATATCTTACATGCTGAATTTCAGGGCAAAGATTTGGGTGAATTGAAGTATTTCCTTGGGATTGAGGTTGTCTCTACACCTCATGGTACTTGGTTGGTGCAAAAGCAATATTCACAAGACATATTAACCAAGTATGGTATGTTGGATTGCAAGTCTTTGAGCACTCCATTGGAGAAAAGTGTTAAGCTACTTGCAGATGTTGGGTATGAGATTGAGAATGTTACTATGTATAGACAAATGGTGGGTAGCCTGATTTACCTTATCATTACTAGACCGGACCTTAGCTATTCAGTTGGATTGATTGGCCAATTCATGCAGAAGCCTATGAAGCCTCACTTGGATGCAATGAGGAGGATCTTGAGATATGTGAAGGCTACATCAGATTATAGTCTATTATATGAGCATGGTAAGCCTTTGGAGCTTACAAGATATACAGATGCTGACTGGGCAAGAATTGCCTATGATAGGAGATCTACTAGTGGGTATGCATTTTCCCTTGGCAGTAGTATGGTCAGCTGGAGTAGTAAGAAGCAACCTACAGTTGCACTCTCTAGTATTGAGGCAGAGTATAGAGGTGATGCACTAGCTGCATGTGAGGCAACATGGCTCATGAAGCTTCTTGATGATGTAGGCATGTAGGAAGTCAAACCTATCACGCTCTATTGTGACAACTCCTAGCCAGTAATCATGTCTATTATGCTAGGACTAAGCACATTGATGTACACTATCACTTATCAGAGAAAAAGTGATTGCATGTGACATTGATTTGGTCCATGTGAGGAAAGAAGACCAAGTTGTAGATATCTTTACCAAGTCATTGGGTAAAGATAAGTTTGTGCATTTCACAAAGCTACTTGGAATGAAGTATCACACTTGAGCTTGAGGGGGAGTGTTGAGAGTTAAGCTCATGAACCTTGGTTCAATTGTCTACCTTGGTTGAATAAGGTTGGGTCACACTGACTCAACTATGGTTACATATAGGTTACCTTATTTCTGTATGTTTCGTGTGTCTGCATACAGTTGATTGTGGATGATAATGATTTGAATAGGGAGCATGGCTGCTACCCTTTTGGCCTAGTCTTTGTCCATCTTTATCTCTGATTTTTTACACTATGTATATGGTGTTTTGTGTTTAGTATGATTAATAGTAGTTTCATTATTAGCTCTTTATTCGACTTGTTCATTTTGTTGTATTAGCTTGATGAAAGTGTTATCTATATTATTGGAATGTTGAAAGACTAAAGTTCCAACAATGTATAAAAAAGTAACAAATTTTTAAATGTTGTTTAGCATCCATTTCATTAGTGGTTAAAGGGCAAGTGATCTCATTACTAATGAATCCATATGGGTAACAAACTAATGAAAGATTTCAAGGTATTCATTGCTTAATATAAGAAAATTATTTTCTCCTAAAAATTGTTCAAGGGATTCTCAAATTTGAGGTGAAGCAGTCCAACAATATCGCTCGTAGCTTTATGAGAATTTTGGCAAAGGAAAGAGAGATTTGGTTCACTCTTAAAAGTGAAGATGAGCTACAAAGATTTGTCTTACATCCCTTTGAGAATCCATCAAAGGGATTCCTTGAAGCTTGCGGACAATATAGTGTTGAAATGGAGTGGATGTAGATGTTTTTGGCTTTGTTTAAGTTATGGTAGATTGTGATGGTACTGCCTATGAGTTCAATAACTTGTGAAAGAGGGTTTTCCAAACAAAATCGGGTCAAAATTGATGAGAGATCGTGCTTATCTCTCATTACTTTAGACGTGCTCATGTTTATATCTCTTTTTGCACACTAAAGAACATGGAAGAGGTAGATTGGGATTTGATTTTTGAGGTTTTGAAGAATAAGAAGATGAGGCATGCTCAAGCTTTAGGGCCATTATAAGTGTACCAACAACAATAACTTTTTGTAATTATGCTTTTGATACGTCTATATTTGCAAGAATAACTCTTTGTAACAATATTTTTGACATGTGTATAGCAACAATAATACTTTTTGTATTTAAACTTCAATATTTTTATTGGTAGCTGCTTATAATTGTATGATACAAAATGTCTTGCCCTCTCTTTTTGGACTACTTATAAGTAACAATAATAACTTTTTGTTATCATAATTTTTGAAATGTACCCACCTCCAAAACGCAAGGAATAATAGCTTTTTGTTGTCATACTTATAAGTAACAATAATAACTTTTTGTTATCATAGTTTTTGAAATGTACCCACCTCCAAAACGCAAGGAATACTATTTGGCAATTGCCCAATTGCTCATCTTGAGCATTGCCACCCATATTTGATTAAATACACAGACTTAGATGGTTATGTTGCTTCTGGGTCTACCTTATAGGGGATTTTCCAACTTGACCCATGAGTATCTCTCAAATCAATTCATGTTCTCACCTAGAGATTCCCCACCTGGAGCACTGACATCTTAGGTAGTCATCCTAGAGGGTTGTTCCTACATGTCATCTCCTAGAATCATGCAACTCTTGAGATTAGGAGCAGAGTTGAGTCTTGAAGTAGGGTAGGGAGTGAACTTGGTTCAAAGAGAGTAAGATATGAGGGGAGTGTAACTCAACCCTCTATCCGTAAGGTCAAATCTCAGCTCAGGCCTCCTAAAATAGTATTATGCCCAATCAACCCTAGGTCGAAGTCATTGTATTCAGCTCTATCCTATTTAAGTTGTGAGAAACCATTTGACATATCACAATGTCTTCCATTCATATGCTTGCTAATCAATTTAAGAAATGTATGGAATTCCAAGATGGGAAAATGGAAATTCAATTGAAAGAAATAGAACTTCAAATGAAGGAGAAAGAAATGAAAACTTTGTAGCCCCATGGAGAACAAGTGTCGTTTTAGTCAACAAATGTCAATGTGTAGGGTATTCTTAGGAAAACATGGATTCCTACTACTACTTTTGAGGTAGGAGAGTCTTCCCATAGGAATGATGACCCTATTGGCAACATTGCTAGGGGAAATCTTATCCTCAAAGACCACCTATACCAATAGCAAGACCTTAGCCTTCTTGTGGGAGAAATCACTCAAGCAACAACATGTCCATCACCACATAGATACTATTCCACCCCTTCTTGGTCATACACAAACTAGTGATAAAATCCATAGTGATGTGTATCCACTTACCCTCTAGAATAGGCAATGGTTGCAGTAGACCTCCTAGTTTATGTGTGCTATCTTGTTTTGCTAACATGGAATGCAATGTGACACAAAGTCTTTCACATCCCTCCATAAGCCTTTCCAATATGGAAGCTTTTAGAAATCCTATCATAGTTTCTAAATACCCTTAGGTGACTAGGTGTTGGCAAAGAATACCTTTTCTCTATGATCCTTTGCTTGAATGGGAAAGTATATGGAATAGTAATCTTGCCATGGGACCATGTGAGACGATTCTTGAGCTGAAAATGAAAATTTTCCACCATTAAACCTTACTGTAATTTCTGAAAAAGATGGCTGAATTCTTTGTTTAAAAAATTAGCCTCCTATTATTCCTCAATACAATCATAATGAAGCTCAGTCATAGAAGATATGCTACGAGCCCATATTCTTAAGAGTGAATCTATCACAATATTGTCCTTGCCCCTAGTGTGGGTAGTGTCAAAATCATAGTTCTGGAGAGTAGCCACCCATTTTCTTTGCTTTGGAGTAAGATTGGACTATGCAAAAAGATGCTTGAGTATCATATGTTCACTCTTTACATGGAACGAGTTGCCATAAAGATAATGGGGTCATTTCTTAATAGCATACAACATAGTTAACATCTCCTAGTCATACACATTCATTTCCATCTCTCTGTCACAGTCGAATTGTGACTTTCAAAAGCTATGGCCTCATGCTCTTGAAGTAGAATAATACCAATATCCCATCCACTCACATCACATTGAATGGCAAAATCCTTTGAAAAATTAGACCAGACTAGAATAGGGGCTAAAGTGAGCAACTCCTTAATTAATTGAAGTTGCAATCAGCAATGGAACCCCAAAAGAATGCTTCCTTTTTTAGCCTATTTGTTAAGGATGCTGCAGTACTCACATTGTGCTTATCAATAGAAAGAGAATAGACATAGAAGTCTGAGAGAAGGGAATTAGTATTAGTGGATGTTGGACAATCTCTAATACATTGCACTTCTTTGGGTCAGTCTGAATCCCTTGTTCACTCACAATGTGTCCCAAGTACTCTACTTTGGTTTGAATGAAGGTACATTTTGTATCCTTGTCTATGCTACCTCAATATGCCAAGCACCTTTTGCATGTGGGATAAATGTGTTGGGGGTAGAGGCGCCTCCGCCTAGCCGCCCATGTATTACTACACTGACAGTCACCGCCACTCCACACTGCAGGAGGCAGGCGCCCATCACCGTCACTTTATTCTTTATTCTTTTAGTGACAGTTTGAATAAAGGAAGGCCCAGCCACACATTGTGACTATTAGAGTTCCCATTTCTTGTCTCTCTCTTTCTTGCTCTTGCTCTCCCGCCATATCTCTCGAGTGCAAGCTTCGATCCTTCTCACCTTTCAACTGGTATCAGAGCTCAGCTTCCCAACTCTTGAGCTTGGCTCGTGGCATTCTCAGCTTCCCATAGACTCCCCACTTGCATTGGGTCTCCTTCCCAGCAGCCATAGCTCATTCTCTTGAGCTCCCGTCACTCCCCAACTTCCCGAGCTTCTTCCCGGCCTATTGAGGCACCATCAAGGCATTGACATTGATGTATTGCTTCATTTTTTTAGAGATTTATCTCAATCCACATGTCTAGGCAAACAGGGCAGCCACCATTGAAGCTTCCAACCTTCATATCTCTTTGCTACTAGTTGTGGGCTGCTAAAGGCTTGTTCCCAGGCCCCTTTGGCTCATGTTTGAGCCCTCTAACATCTCCAGATCTACCATGTGGACCAGCAAGAGTAGTAGCAACAATATGCAAATCTGCACCTATTTTTTGGACAGCCACTATTCAACCACTTCAGCTCCAGCTCCAGCTTGGCATTCAGCACTTGTTTGGGCTACATTCCGAGCTTCTTGCACATGTATTGATACTTGGCATTGATCCTTTGAGATTAGGCATTGGTTGGTGGCTGAAAATAGTGTTTCAGGACTGTTCTAAACATTTTACAGACATTTGATGCTAGTGCTACATTCACAGTTGATGCCTATGCTTGTTTGGGCATGACTACATAACCGATTTGAGGCCTATTGCATCATGATTGGGGGATTGAAGCTACATGTAATGCTATGATTTTGGCCTGATTGTGGGACTGGAAATACTTAGTTTTAACAGTAAATGCATGCTGAATACTCTTGGGCTGAAGCTACCTTTCATGCTTTGACATATGCCTATTGGTTTCGGGTGTATGTCTTGGGTTATGCTATGATGTATTGATCATCGAGGGACGACTTCGAGCTTGTCATTGGATCCGGATGATTTTGGAAGCTTGAGCTTATTTCAACCCACACTTATTGTCATCGGTCTATGCTTGACAGTGGTTAGTGCTTTGATAGTTATATGCTCTTTGGGTACATGCTTACCCGACGCCTACGGCTTGATGCATTTGTCTTGGCACAGTGTACCATGTACTTGTTGAGCTTTAGTGCTCTCTGAAGACTTGGCTTGGATTCTCATTTGCTATTCCGGACTTTTGTATTGGATGACATTTTGGTTGTCAAAGATATTTATTGGGATGTATGTCTTGCTCATGGATGCTACCTATAGTTGCTTTGTAGCCGTCATGCTCTTGAGATGCTATTGAGGCATTGTCTTGGTTACTTGTCTTTGGTACTTTGACTTGGTTTGATTGAGCTGTTGAGCTCGTTTATCTGCCTTTTGTGCCAGTGGAAGCATCTTGTATGCTTGACCGACATTGAGCAGGAGGTTTATGCTATTTGAGAATTTTGCAGATACTTGAGACTTTGGGATCTCTTACACTTAAATGTTGCATGGTTCATGCATTGATATCTTGGAGTTGCTTTTGACTTGAGCTTGGGCTTTGCACTCTTGTGAGCATACACCTATTGATGTAAGGTCTTGCCAGTGTTATGTATACTTTGCCCTACTGTCTAGGGGGTATGCCTACTCACTAACGGATGTTTTGGTGACATGTTTGGGTGTTTGCTCAAGGTCTTGATGGCTGTTTGGTGCTGATTTATGCTCGTTTATGGCTGGTCATGTCTTGGCTGTCATTTATTGACTTGGTGTAGTGATTTGGTCAGCAATTGACTCTCACAGTACCCTGCTGTCATTTATTACATTAAGCATATAACTCCGGACTGACATGGATTTTTCATGCTAAAATATTCTGAAATGATATACTTTCACTAGTACTTGGTGGGCAGCAGCTTTGGTTACACTTTTCTCGCCATTTTCTCTCGATTTTGGTGCTTGTTTTTTTTGTCATTTTCTGCAGTAAACAGCAAGCAATTTTTTGAACTGTCTGCAATCTTCCAACCTGCATTATGGCGAGTTCGTCCACTGATCATGCTATTTTCAACATCACTAAGCTTGATGGTACGAATTACTCTTATTGGAAGAGCTAGATTAGTCAGGTGTTGGTGCAAAAATCGCATATTAAACCATTGAGGTTCAGCAAGCAGCCGCCTACAACTATGCCAAATGAGAAATGGTTTGAGCTTGATGAGTTATGCAAGTCCACTATTATATTATCTCTCACAGAACAGGTTCATTACAATGTATTTGAGAAAGAACAGAGTGCATGGCAATTGTGGGATAAAATCAAGAATCTCTATGACAAGAAAAGTCCAGTGAGTCAGATGTATTGGTTGAAGTAGCTTATGGATCTGCGCATGAAGGAGAATGTGACTATGTCTGCTCACTTGAGCTAGTTCCATGCTATACTCAAGAACTTGACTTCGCAGGATATCACTTTTGCAGAGGATGTCACTCCTCTTTTCTTGCTTGGTACTCTTAATGAGTCATGGGATGTATTCCGCACTGCATTATGTGCCTCTACTGCTACCTTGAAATTATCTGATGTTGAGAGTGCTCTTCTTCAGGAAGAGGTTAACCGTAAGAATTTGGATGCCTCTTATGTGTTGCATGCTATGATAGTTAGAGGCAGGAATGATGGATACGAAAAGCATGGCAATGGCAGTGGTCGTGGACAGGATTCTCAGAAATCTCGGTCCAAATCTCGTGGAAAGTCACGTAGCAAATCCCGTGGCAAGAATGCAGATGTTACTTGTCACCATTGTGGGAAAAAGGGCCATATTAGGCCACAATGCCATGAACTGCGCAATGAAAGGCACAAAGATAAGGGGAAAGATAAAGTGCAAGATAAGTCTTCTGATCACAGCATAGTGCTTGCAAAGTCCAATGTTAAAATTGAAGAGATCAATGTTATGCAGCCTGAGGATGTTGATGATGATTATATCCTTGTAGCTTCTTCTAGTGCTTCGCAGATGATAGAGATACACTTTATGTATGCACAGTGTTGGCTCTTGGACTCAGGTGTGTCCTTTCATGTGACACCTTGCCGAGTGTGGTTTCATTCATACCGTACTATTTCGAGTTCTCTGCGCTTGGGTGATGACAGCTCTCTTGATATTGTGGGCATTGGTGATGTTAGGCCACAGTTTCCTTTTGGCAGCAATTTTGTTATGTAGGATGTACATCATGTACCTGCTTTGACATGCAGTCTCATGTCAGCTCGACAGCTTGATGACGCAGGTTATCATGTATCTTTTGGAGACTTTGCATGGAAGATCACTCGTGGCAGACTTGTGATTGCGAGAGGTGCCAAGGCCGGTAGCCTCTATCCCTTGATTATATCCACTTCTTCCCTTTATCATGTTTTGTCTGTGGGTTCTATCCCACATGTATCTCTTTGGCAATGCCCGTTTGGGCCATATGTCTTTGAAGGGAATGAAAATGCTTTCTGGTTTGCAGTACTTACCGCCCCTTGATTATGCATGTTTTGATTTATGTGAGCATTGTCTTTATGGCAGGCAAACTAGGTCTACACATAAGAAGTCTGGTAGGCCATGCATGAGTGAGCCCTTGGCATTGGTACATTTAGATATTTGAGGGTCCATGCCTTGACAGTCTATGGGTGGTGCAAAGTATTTTGTTACTTTCATAGATGATTTTTCACGGAAACTTTGGGCTTATCCCATTAAGCTGAAATCCGATGTCTTGGCTATATTTCAGAGATGGCCTGTATTGGTTGAGAACCAGTCTGGGTATAGGCTAAAATGCCTAAGGATAGATAATGGGGGTGAGTATGTCTCACGTGCTTTTGAGCAGTTATATGATGAGAAGGGTATTAAACATTAGTTGACCGCCCCCTACAGTCCCCCCAGAATGGCTTGGCTGAGCGGATGAATAGAACCATCCAGGAGCGTGTACACAATATGCTTAGCCATGTAGGCCTACCACAGAGCTTTTGGGCTAAGGCAGTTAGTACAGCTGTGCATATCATAAATAGATCACCTTCTAGTGGTTTGGATTTTCAAGTTGCAGAGGAGGCATGGATTGGAAAACCTCCCTCTTATGTGCATCTCCGTGTCTTTGGATGTGAGGCATTTTGCCATGTGCCCAGGGACAAGAGAAGTAAGTTGGATCCTAAGAGTGTCAAATGCATTTTCCTTGGTTATGGGGATGCATGCGAGATGGGTTACCGTCTCTGGGATCCGTAGGCATGGAAAGTCATCCGCAATCATGATGTAGTATTCCATGAAGACAATATGCATAGGCAGTCTGAGAGAGTTATTGAGATTTGCAGGGTCATATTTCAGGAGGAGCCGAGAGCTCCCGCACAGCCAGTTGGACAGCCTACAGCTGCAGCAGATGCTCATGGTCAGGGTGTTGGATAGGCAACTGGGCAGGCAGTAGAGCCTGCCATGAGACGGTCTACTAGAAACAGACGTCCACCTGATAGATTTCAGTCGTCGATACATTATGTATTGGTTACATATGTAAGAGAGCCTTTCACTTATGATGAGGCTATGCGCAGGGGTGACAGTCACTTCTGGGAGAGGGCTATGCAGTCTGAGATAGAATCCTTGCATAAGAATGAGACTTGGGATTTGGTTTCCTTGCCTAAGGGCAAGAAGGCTTTGCCATGCAAGTGGGTGTACAAGCTGAAAAGTACCCCTGGACACCCCAAGCCGGCATACAAGGCTAGACTGGTAGCAAAGGGTTTTAAACAGGAGCATGGTGTGGACTTTGATGAGGTCTTTTCTCCTGTGGTTAAGATGACCACCTTGCGCTTAGTCTTGGCTTTGGTTGCTCAGCTTGACTTGGATTTATACCAGATGGATGTCAAGACGGCTTTCTTACATGGGGACTTGCATGATGAGATTTATATGGAGCAGCCTAAGGGCTTTGCAAAACCTGGCAGGGAGCACCTAGTGTGCAAATTGAAGAAAAGTCTTTATGGCTTGAAGCAAGCACCTAGGGAGTGGTATCATAAGTTTGATGCCTTTATGCAGTCACATGGCTACATCACGAGTGCTATGGATCCGTGTCTTTACACGAAGAAAGCCCGTGATGGTTCTTTATTAATTTTGGTACTCTATGTGGATGATATGCTTATAGTAGGGAAAGCTCATAATGAGCTAGATGCTCTTAAGGCTCAACTCAAGAAGAGCTTTGAGATGAAAGATCTGGGACAGGCCTCTCACATACTTGGTATGTGCATTAGATGCGACAGGCATCAGGGACTCCTCTACTTGTCACAGAGAGAGTACATTCATAAAATCCTTGAGCTCTTGCGCATGCAGGACGTAAAGCCTATTGGCTGTCCATTGCCTTCTTATGTGAAGGTATCACAGGCTGATTGTCCACAGATAGATGAGCAGAAGGCCGAGATGGCCAAGATTCCCTATGCATCCGTAGTGGGCAGTCTTATGTATGGCATGATAGCCACTTGTCCAGATATTGCCTTTGCAATTGGTGTTGTGGCACGCTATATGGCTACACCTGGCAAGAAGCATTGGGATGCTGTGAAGGGTATCATGAGGTACCCGAAGGGCATTGCAGATATATGCATATGCTATGGAAGCCAGGATGATACAGGAGTTGTGGGGTACACTGACTCTGATTATGCAAGACATGCAGACAATAGGAAGTCCACTTCCGACTATGTATTCACCTATGCTGAAGGTGCTGTTTCTTGGATGTCCAGGGTGCAGAAATGCACGGCCCTTTCTACTACAGAGGCCGAGTATGTTGCAGCCACTGAGGCTTGCAAGGAGGCCATTTGGTTGGGTCGTTTGGTTTTACTGACCTTGGTATTGATGCTATCCCTACACTGCCTTCGGATTCTATGAGTTCTATTCAGTTAGCCAAGAATCTGGTCTTCCATGTGAAGACGAAACACATTGAGATGAGGTATCACTTCATACGTGGGGTCATTGAGGACAAGTCTGTTGACCTTATCAATATCTTGACTAACCAGAATCCTACAAATCAACTCATTAAAAGCCTCTCTACAGAGCGCTTTGCCTTCCTCAGGAGGTTGATGGGCGTGGGATGAAATGATGTCTTTCCTCATCTTGTTGTACATATGTACATGTTGTACTGTCTTTTCCCTTTTTTCTTTTCACTCTTCACTAGGGTAGATTCACCTTTAAGTGGGAGGTTGTTGGGGGTAAAGGCGCCTCCGCCTAGCCGCCCGTGTATTACTACACTGACAGTCACCGCCACTGCACACTGTAGGTGGCGGGCTCCCGTCACTATCACTTTATTCTTTATTCTTTTAGTGATAGTTTGAATAAAGGAAGGCCCAGTCATACATTGTGACTATTAGAGTTCCCATTTCTTGTCTCTCTCTTTCTTGCTCTTGCTCTCCTGCCATAGCTCTCGAGTGCAAGCTTCGATCCTTCTCACCTTTCAAAATGGGTCTCCAATGATTTACTATAAATGAGAATATCATCGAAGAGGCCATACAAATTTGAAAAGAAAGGGTTGAAGTATCATATTCATGAGACCTTGAAAGCTAGATGGGACATTTATTAATCCAAATGGCATCTAAGGAAGTGATAAAGTCCTCTAATAGTTCTAAAAACTATCTTCATTTCATCATCCTCTCTCATCCTGATCTAATGATAACCCAACTACACGTCTATCTTTGTGAAGAACTTAGCGTTCTTAAGCTTATCCAATTGATCATCAACCCATGGGACAAGGTACCTATTCTTGATGGTAATCTTATTTATCCATGTAGTCTATATACATACAGAAAGCATCATCTTTCTTATTAACTAATAACATTAGAGAAGTATATGGAGAAAAACTAGATTCTATGAATCACATCTCCAATAAGTCCTTGATTTGCTTAGCCACTTCTTCTCTTTCAAACTTTGAAAGCTCGTAAGGGGGTTTAGTGACAATCTTTGAGTTGGAATCTAGACCAGTAGGATTATCAATTGCTCTTTCTAGGCACCTTAAAGAAATCTTTTTTGTACTCCTCCAATAGAGCATTTAGGGCTACATCCCTTGTTGAATTCTTAGATTAGTCTATAGTTTTCTTATTGACAACCTCCAGTTTCTTTAAGATACTTTAAAGAAAGCCAAGCTCAATGACTCCATTGGAATGAAGTTCAGTGGAGTGTGGAACATGCTTAAAGACCTAGTAATCAAGCACATTTGGTGCCATAGTAATATGGCAAAGTCCACTCATCCCCAATGGATAGGATTAGCTCTTTGAATACCCTAATGGTTTTGGTTCTTAGGAAAGTTGGAAAGGTCCATTGGATTTAAAGGGTCTTTAAAGAAATTGGAGGTTTGTCTTTAGACGTGTGGATCTCATGGCGTTCTATATGCTATAATTACACACTTTTTTTTGTGGTAATATATAGCATTCTACTATGCATCGTTTAAAAAGAAAAAACGATTACCTTCACTAGAGTGGCAACTTTCTGATTAAGTTCATCAATAAACTTCTTTTATGACTATACAGTCTCTTGAGAATGCTACAATTGGCCTTCACAAATACCAAGCTTGCAAGCTAATTCAATCATTTTCTCAGGGGTGGCATCCTTCTCTTTGGTTAAGGACATGTTTGCTTCCTCTAAAATGACAACCTTAGCTTCTAACTCCTTAAGCATGGCCTGCTGTGAATCTATCAAAGCCGTAGTAGCTACAGTCATTTGGGTATGAATATCACTTAAAGCAAAAAAAGCATCTCAGTTTTATTATCATCTTTTTCCTTCAATAGTTTCAAAATTTTATTTTGGAGAAGAAGAAATTTAAAAAGGCAAAGAAACAATGCTTGAAGTCATTCATAAAGGATCGTTCTTTGGATATTGAGTTAGTGCAAAAGACACTAGATAGTATTGGTATCAGTCGAGATGCTTATATACAACTTTTTTAATTTTTACTATCAAATATGAAGCAAGGACAAGTACACAATTGCATATTTCCAAGGCCATCTGCGGTTAGAACTATCAAATAGAGAGTGAATAACAAAGTGATGGAGATTCTAGGTGAGCCTATCCATATCAAGGCTAGCTTCAAGGTAAGAAAAAGGAAGTTGTATTTAATAAATTTAACAATATTTCCTTGACTTGCCCACCCTAAAATGTTTAATGATCAAATTCTATGACTTGTAACTAGAAGAGACACAAGGAGTGGCTAGATTTCTGGTTAAACTTGATGAAAGTGAGATTCTAAAATGCACAAAACTAGAGAGGGTCTCTATTATATTAATAAATAAAGCACTTTTATCAGATCACTCAATGTCATTTAGTGTTCAATCAGAATACAACATCTGGTGGCTAGGAGTATTTGAAGTAGATACAGAGGATTTTGATATTTTGTATTGGGTTTTTCATCGAGCACCAATATCTAATGTTATTAAGAGACAACAAGTAGGAGAAGAGCTATTTGTTGAAGAATTTGGGAACTATAAGATTGAGTAGCACATAGCTGGTGACTTAAAGACACTCAAATGTATGCACAATGTATCAAAGGGAGCCAACTCTAAATCTCCTTGCCTATATTACATGTCCCAAGCCATAGATTTGAACTTAAGCAATTGGAATAGAGCTCCCTCTAGACACAACAATGATCCACAATCTAAGCCACTTCTAGATATTCCTTTAGTGAATGCCCATATCTATACACTTCATGTGCTTTGCATGATATTTAAAAGCTTGTTCATCTTTACATCAAATTTACATGGAAGTTGAAGCCATTATCAGCTTGAACAAATGCTATAACAAAGATTGAAAAAGTCTTATCTGCAATTGGTTTGCATGGTGGTAATGTCGTTATTGAAGTAGATCTTCAAAAGTCAAAGGATGGCGATTATGTCCCCAAAGAGCCATCTATTGGTGGATTAAAAGCTAGAAGGTTCCTAGGCTTTCATAGGAGACTTAGTAAGATAAAATCTAGGAATGGTGGCTCAACTATTAGATACAATCAATGGAAGTCCTTACATAATGCAAATAAGGATCATGCTAATAATGGACAAGCTTGAAATAGAAAAGCCAAAAACACTAGACAAAGTATTTTTTTATTATGATAAAATTAAATGGAATGATGATGATCTCAAAGATTTCAAAAACCAATTGAACTTTTTTAAAAAGGCAATGACAAAAGCTTGGAGTAATCAACACTTCACTCACTAAATGGTAAGAAGTTTGCATGTGTACATCTCTCTATTATCTGACTCATATAAGGTTTTTTAATTGACTTTGTTTATTTGTTAACTATATAGCATATTTTATACAACCATGCTCCATATTTTATCAAAAAATATGGATCTCTATCTATCTGATCAACCTAAGGTATTGAAAAATCACATTATCAAAGCAAGAACAAAATACTTTAGACACACAAGACATGGAGGTGGAAGATACAAAGCAGATAGTTTATTAGAGGTCTTTCAATGGTTCTACAAACAAATCTGACACAAATTCAAGCTCAAAGACACAATCACATTATGTAATATATAATCTTTAGCAAGGACTATGCAAACTATTATCCAAAGAATAAAAGAGGGATATTTAAACTCTTGTGTAAAGCAAAGATTTTTAGAATGGTTACAAACTAGACAAAGAGATGGAAAAAATGGGTTTCAAGAAACCCTTGACATCTTTTAGTCTGACTCTATTTTGAAGAAGATTCTTTAGTTTCAAGCAACTCACTAGGTCCTCTAGAGGTATCTTTTGTTTCATCCCACTCAATGAGACCTCTACATTTTAGAAACTCTTGTTTCCTTTATCTTGGAAGGAGCTTCAAATTCTTAGCATCTCCTACATGAGAGAGAAAATAAGAGTCAAGAATTCCAAAGTATCTTACCTTAGATCCACTATATCCAAGCATAAAGCCAAAAACTCTTACAGCTTCTTCCTTCCCTACCAAAATTAACTTGTCTGAACCTCTATTGATAGCTTTGGATCCAATCACCTTGGAGATAACTTTCAAAGCCATCATTGGCAAGCTTGGAGAGCTTGACAAACCTGATATGATAAATTGCAATTGTTTGATTAGTTAAGCTTCCAATACAATGACCAAGGCCTTGAATTTTGTCAAGCTTCAATGGCCTTGAGTCCTTGGCTCTTCCAAGAAAGTTGTCTACATCTTCAATTTTTATCTGTACAATAAAGCACAATAGTGTAAGGTGTCAATAGATAAATATCCAATAATATTTGTCTATAATGCATAACATACTCTAATATAAACCACAATGGATATCTTAGAATTATCTTTCATACCTTAGGGTTTTCATCTTCTTCAAGAAAACTATCATCATAAAGATTTATTGAACTTTTTGATTTCTCCTCTAATGGAGACTTCAATTTCTTTTTATACCCCATGTTATCAATACGAAGTCTCTACTGAATTTGTAAGAACTCTTCCTTTGTATGTATCCCCCCCTTTTCATATTTCACGATTTGATTAATACATGAATGCAAGGTTACAGAGGAAGAGTTTCTCTTCATACCCCATGTTATCAATACCAAGTCTCTGCTGGATTTGTAAGAACTCTTCCTCTATAGGTATCCCCCCCTTTTCAGATTCCACGATATAATTAATACATGAATGCAAGGCTATAGAGTTGACTTGAAAATTCTCTCCCTCAACATCAAGACTTACTAGCAATTCCTATTCATAATCTATAAAATTCTTATCATTTTGACCCCATGTTGCAAGGATTGCCAAGCAGTAATTTTCTTTGAGATCCAAAAGGTATTGAATATCATTTAGCAATACATATCTTCTTTTGTTGAGGAGGTAATTGGGAAATGTTGGGACACATTCAAGAGGACCTATTTCAATCTTTGCACTCAACTTTATCTTATTTCCACTTTTGTGTTCTCATTTTAAACAAAGCAACATCGAATTTCTACACTAATTGGTTCTCAATATCCTCTTGAAACATTTACCCCTTCTCTTCAACCTCTTTATCTTTGCTTGCAATATCCTCTATCTTCTTCTCTTGTATTGTATCTAAAGAACAACTATCCATATATTAAATATATACACGAAATCCAACACCCTTTTATACAAAAAGACATTGATGCCGATTCCAATGAAAATGGCAATCTACTTCCCACTTCTTGAATTCCCCGATCATCATTAAGGATAAACCTTGTTTGCAAAGTTGTTTTAACATTTATTGCTTCCATTACATCACTGTAATGGACAAATCCCTCAATCTCTAGGCCTTCCACATGTCTATCATAAAACTCCATATAAACTTTTAGTTTGTCTTCAAGATCCTTCAAGAGCTCTTGCAAATCAAACGGAACATTAAGCATATCTTTGATGTAAACAAATCTAGATGAATTTCCAGTTGCATGGAGGAAATCAAAGAGCTTTTTATCATAGGTTTCCTCTAGATCCTCTTCCTCCATTCCCTTTAGAGAAATCTCCCTTTTAGTCATCCTAATTACTCACATAACCAAATCCTAAAAACAACAAGCCAAATTTAGGGACACAATATACCAATCTACATTTGTTCACATCCAAAAAATTTGTCTAAGATAATGCACATAGAACATCAAAACCACATCATTTTACATATGCACAAGATAAAGCAAGATTGCTAGAAAAAGTTTGTCAAACCCTTCATGAAATTTTTAGCTTTTTTATATTTTGTCAATAACTCACTCTCGGCTTTGAAGTTTACCCTTCTAATGTATGACATGCTCAATAAGGAAACTTGAGCAAGGCTTCAATGTTATCTTTCTCCTCTTCGACCAACAAACACAGAACAATGGGCCACAAAGACACTTAATTGCATTCATCTTGCATGTCTAAATCCACATATTATACTCCACATTTGTAAATGCTTGCGTACGATATCACACATGTTAAATTGATTAAAACACAATAGCAATGCCTTATCAAACACGAATTAACTCTTTGGGTAGTAGTGGACGCATGCAATTTCGTGTTTCATCAATCAAGTATTATTTTACATGAAAGACTTATGAAATGTGAAAATGAGGATTTGAAACCCTTTGCGAGTTCATAAAATCATGTTTCATACGTCAATTGATCGTTTCAGATGAGAAATAATAGATTAAATCATCTTTAATGTCTCGAAATAGCTCATTCAAATTTTTTTAAAGGATTGTACAAAAAAAGTAAAGAACAAAAGTTTGTTACCTAAGAATTGTATTGCTTCCTAAGAATAAATGGGTTTTGTTAGAAATACGTGTACTTTGAGCTTGCAATGCATAAGAGATATGTTTGTGGAAGAGAAAACAAAATGTGTGGAGGAAAATTTTACATAAACCCGACCTTGAGATCTTGTATATATATGCCAATAGTCACCATGCATTTGTTCAAAAAAGTACAATGCACTAACTCAAAAGAGTTGTATTCAAAGTGAAAAAGAAGAGGCTGAAAATTCTCTTTTACAGTACTTGAAAAGCGGTGCCATAAAAGCACCATCATGTCTAGAAAGGCCAGTGACACATGGCACAAGTTTTGAGGCATGAACGGTCTATCCGTCGAATGTGTCAAGTTAACTACGCATTATAGCAGCCACACGTGTAAACAAAGTCCTTTTGAACTACAAAAGCATTTTCTTTAAGACAATGCTCTTTTCCTGCTCCAAAACACCAGCATAAGGAGACCTCAAGACAGCTCAAATTTCTTCAGCAACCACCACACAAGGTAAGAT
Organism: Lygodium microphyllum; assembly: GCF_053477565.2. Classification (NCBI taxonomy): domain Eukaryota; kingdom Viridiplantae; phylum Streptophyta; class Polypodiopsida; order Schizaeales; family Lygodiaceae; genus Lygodium; species Lygodium microphyllum. Next base: position 133,945,159 of record NC_141158.1, read on the forward strand.
TTCATCACCCAGCATACGTGCTAAAGCCTCAAAAATGTAATTTTTTTTAGAAATCTAAGTTAGCTCAATAGCAATGTAAGGAATCTTACCAAATGTTCTCTAAAAATTTTTGACAAATGAAATGTAATTAGCCATGGCTCTTCCCCATGGAGAGTAGCCATCACGTGTTTCATATATTGCGAGAAATCCAAATTTTCTTGTAGAACTCCATGACCATTGTACTGCTCTAAGACTTATAGAACTCCATGACTCTTACATTTATTGTGTTTTCTATATCAAATTTTTTTGTGAATAAATGGCACATTAAAAATAAATGGGTTTAGACAAAAGTTGTACAAAAAAAAAGTGGTGTGAAATGCGAAAAGGCGTAGGTTTTCCTTGTCTTGAAGACCTAGTTTGCGTTTCATATGCCATGGGACTGCATTATTCAATAGAAATTTGAGCTGGAATGATAGCACAACTTTGATTTGATTTTATCATTTGATAAAATAACTTATTTTCAAATAGTGAATATGTAATTAGTGTGGGATTGAGACTATTTGAATAGTGTTTATTTACCGCTAAGTGATTACAAATGACATTATATGAGAGATTTGGAGAGTTGTCCTAATTTTGAGCTTTTTTATTTTTATATGAAGATTTCAAATGGCTAGAACTAAGACCACTACAAGGAATCAAAAAGTTGATCCTAGATGGCTTGCTTCAAAGATCCATCAATCCTCCAAGCTTACAAGGAAATCAAAGCCACGAAGAAAGTTTTCATACCATGTTAGATGCCTTAAAGAGATAAGAAGTGCAATGAAAGCTCTAGATAATGCAATTCTAAAACTGCCTTTTCAAAGATTTGACAGATAAATTTGTGACAAGCATAGTCTTGATAGTTTTAGATGGACAAAGGTAGCTATCAATTGCATTCAAAAGGTTACATAATATTTTTTAATTTAGTTTTTTCAGGATTCCTATATTTGTGCTACTCATGCACATAGGCTTACACCTATGGACAAAGACATGATAATTCTTAGGAGGTTGAGATACAAGTTTTCAAATGTCATTGAGCCAATCCCCCTTTCTGATGTGAAGGCTTTCAAGATTTTAGATGTGCCTCCATATAGAAAAAAGAAATGTGATCCAAGTCCTAAGGTTGAAGATGTCGCCCATGAAATGAACACAAGACTACATAAGAAAGAGGAAAAGGCTACAAAAGAGCAAACAGATAAATGGAGGGAGTATAAAAGGAATAAGGAAGAATGAAGAAGAAAAGGAAGCAGAGCAACTCCTATCTTTTGAAGAAGAGCTATCTACCCTTCTTGAAAGGGCTGATCCTAAGGGCTTCAATGTCTGCTACTTTTTACCTGGTGATATTAACAAAAGATCTAATATGGTATTTTTTTACTTTGATTGTGTTCAAATCCTCAAGAATAAAATGAGAGAAGTAAATGACTATGTTTATTTTTACTCACTATATTTTTCTAGCAATAGGCTTTCATGTTGATGCTCATTATCTCCATTCTGGAAATGATGAAATCCTCCCTTTTCAAACTTGTGTGCAAGCTCGTACTTATACCAATGATGGCATCGCCTAGCCCAAGCAAGCAAATGGTGTCAGGGGCAGTGTTTACTTGGGTGCAACAAGACACCACCTTCGAGCCAACACCCAACCTTGTCTCCTTTGATATACAGCAAAAAATTGATTTTCTTAATCCATCTTTCTCATATTATATAAGGAGTGAGCTTGATGCAAGTGCATTTGATCATTGCTTCAATCCAATTGACTTTGAAACTTTGAAGATTCTTCTAATTCCATACAATAAAAAGTAAGAAATTTGATATTTTATTAGATTTTATGAGATTTTGTTTTGCTAAACTTTTGAAATATGACTATTTTTTGTTCTCAATAGAGCCTAATTGGAATAGATTGTGTGAAGAGGCAATGTTTCCTCATCAATTCTATGAAAGGAAGTCATGAAAATGCCAAGTTGTAAGTTATATAATCTAGGGTCTCCTTGATATTTTGATCTTTTTTTTGCAAGTACTCTAAATATTTTGATCTTTTTTACAATTACTTTAAATTTTATTGTCTTTTTTGTATAGAGCTTAAAAGGATTGATTAAAGTGCTAGAGAAAAAGCCTCCCATGTCTTCTCATTTACTTGTAACAATGCAATATAGACAAGTTGTGGTAAGATCTTGATTTGAATTGTTGAAACATAATAAGAAAATTTATTCTATAAACTACCATAAACAACTTTCATAGTTTTACTTTATATTGTTGATTGCAGTGTCATCATCAAGATGATAGTCACTCTTGTGGATGGTTGGAGAGTAATTGCAAATGCTAGAAGATTGGTTAAGTTTATTTATCTTAATGATGATAAACTTATAAAGGTACTGTGAAAGATACTAAACTTAGAGGTTTGTTACAAAATAGTCCATTGATAATGGCTGGAGAGTAATTGCAAATGCTAGAAGATTAGTTAAGTTTATTTATCTTAATGATGATAAACTTATAAAGGTAATGTGAAAGATACTAAACTTAGAGGTTTGTTGCAAAATAGTCCATTGATGATAATAATATAGTCCATTGTAAAAACTAACGATGAACTAAAAATATTTTCTTACAAATGTATGCCAATTTATAAAGGATTGCTATACAAGTGAGTATATTTAGTATATAAGAGCAAAAGACATGAAGTACATAATGGTCAATTGTATGCAACTAGCAAGATTGGACAATAGTGGGGGTTTGGACATTGAAGGAGAGGAGGTGCGTGTAACTACAACAGGTGAAGCTATGCCTTCAACACCCAAGGCAACCAAAGTATCAATGAAAGGTAAATGGACTCCTAGAAAGGATGTCCCTTCTCCTAATAAAAGTTCTTAAAAAAAGAAGTAACTTTGCCTCATTGCTTGTAAGCCCTTGTGTGTATAAGTCATGGAGATGGCTAACAAAAATTTACCACAAAATTTGTACATCTATTTTATATTGTTAGTAAATAGATGTTTTCTTCAATATCCTTGCATTGTATATTCTTCTCTCTCCTCGTTAATATCTATTAAAAAAATATGCTATAAATGTTTATTAATCAAGAAGTGGAATCAAATATACACCTAAGTGGATATAATATGATATAAAAACTTACTTGTTTATTATTAAGTTGAAACACAAATGAGCATAGTAGTTCAATATCTTCATTCTGTAAATCCATCCTCACTTGATGTAGCATACATGATGATCTGACCTTTAGGATTGCAATAATGTCATCATTGAACCAAACATCAAGATCCACTATAGGATCTTTGCTAAAATTATAAAGATTTTGGTTTAAAGTAACTAGAGTACCACCAACATAATGCCATCTATACAAAAAGATGATGAAATTTTGAGTAGCACTCATATATTTACAAGCTATAAAGTCTTGATCTATCTTACATATAATTTTTCCTTCTATCCTAGTGTCCCATCCCTCATCAACAAATTGTATGATATGATCATGTGTTAGTTTCTTCACTGTGAAAGCATAGCCTTTGATCTTCTTATCTCAGCATTAGAAAAGAAGTCAACAAATATATTAATAGGCATGAAGAAAGTAACTTTGCTTAGTCTACTTGAGATATTAGGTTTTTAATACTCTCTGTATCTCAAAAAATATTTTACATCTCTAGCCCTCACTAGTTGGACTTGGCAAAGGCCACTCAAAGCTTGAAAAATCGGGCAAAGGAATGGGGGATATTGATCACTATTGCCTGCGCTGCATGGGGACAATATAAGAATGGTCACAAAAGAATATTCCATTCTCTGCAAGCTCTGTCTTCTTTCAACCTTTGTACATTTCTTCTCCAATCGAACCATGCATCACATTAATAACATCAACAATAGACTCGACTGATTGCCATTCCTCAAGATTAGAGGGATAGACATCTACAAGACAAACAAATAAATATTATAATAAAAAACATTAAAGCAAGTTCAAGAAAAGAAAGACTTTAAGAATCAAATCCTTACCATTTGGTCTATGCATTGGAAGATTTAAAGTTTCTGGTTCCAAATATAGCTCTCTATGCATAAACACATGTTGCACTAGTACCCTTTTTACACTATTCTTATTTACTCTAAGCTTGAAATCTCGAATTCCACCCTTCTAAGCAGAGATGAACAAGCTCTGATATCTTTGCCTTTTTCCACATTTTTCCTGTTGCATGGTGATCCAATTGCCTTTGCTAATGATTGTAGGAATCCATCTTCCATATTTTTGGAATGAATTAAACATTGACATGGATGTGATTTTTGGGAGTTTGGACACCTTGCTGAATGTTGAATTTTTTTATCCATGAGAGAAAGAGAGAGAGAGAGAGAGAGAGAGAGAGAGAGAGAACTAGGCTACCACAAAGGAGGGAAAAAAATAAGTGCCAAGCTTTTCACTAATTTGAATTTAGATTAAACATGTCATCATTAATCCAAACACATCATCAAATAAAAGTGGTCGATCAGACTATATATTATTAATGCAAAGAATATTATACTCACGAATATAAGAGGCTAAAAATAGATATTGATGACACAAAGTCGTAATATTATATATATATATATATATATATATATATATATATATGTATGTATGTATGTATGTATGTATGTATGTATGTATGTATGTATGTATGTAGTAAAATAATTCTTTATCTTTTTTAAAATATAAGTTCCATTATGGAGGCTTTGCTCCTATTAGTCTAGAGCACACACTCTCTCTATCTCCTAAAAGGCATTTTTGAGACCTCAAAGCTCCCCTAATGAGCAATGAAATGTAGCACAAGTTTGGCTGACAATGCATTAAGTTGAGTTGCAAATCATGGAATTTAGATTATAGAATGAAGGAAATGATAAAGCCACATACAAAATTTTGTTACTTGCCTCTTGCTAGAGGATTGGAAATATTGGATCTAGCTTATAGTTTTTTATTTTGTTTTTGATTGAGTTCTATGGATTAAGTGTTGATGGAGGTGATAATGCCACAAAGTTGTTTGTTAATGAAGAATGTAAGGAAGGATATAAAGTCTATTCAGCTTCTAGTTGCAAGTGTCACAAGTTATCAAGAAATCCTTCAATCCAACTTCTTAATGACACTATGTGATGTGATAAGATGAATGAATTTTTAGGAAGAGGTAGGGCTCAAAAGGTATTGATATAGGTAGCCATCTATAAGCACATAATTGGATTTAGGGAGACAATGCCAACATGTAATGGTCAACAAAATTAGTGCTCGTGACATACTTAGTGGTTCCCAATCCTTGTGAATGTGCTTTTAATCGTTTAGGAGCCTTACTTTTAGATATCTTTTAGCATTGTCTAGTGAGTATCAATGCTATATCGCTACAAACTTACTATCTGTTATCTATAGTCAATAGATCATATCTTATGTGAGGATGAAAATTGACAAAATCTCCCATTAGAATTGGGCAAGATTAAAGGTGACTCCTCATGCATCTTGCCATGGAATATCTTAGATAGCCAATTTTTAATGATAGATGATACTATTATAAGAGTGTACTAAAAACAATAGCAATTTATTAAGGTTTGTATAATAAACTAAGCATTGCACTTTAACTCCTATAATAACTTTTGATTATGAAGGGATTTTTGCACATCTTCATGAAGGATTCATATCAACATCATTTCAAAATATTTGAGTACATATTTACCATATTTTGCATTTAGTATCCCAACTTACACCTAGTTGAAAGTGGATAAAGTTTTAGCTTGAGATGATGGTTTTTAGCTTGAGGTCCAGTTTCAAGTTGAGGTGGCTAAGTTTTAGCTTCAAGTTGCTCTTTTTTAGTATGGGGTCATCAATTTCCATCTCTATGAATTTTCATCTTGAGATGCTCAATTCTCATCCCAAGGCCAATTTTTATCTTAAGATGCTCAATTTTGGCATCTATGAATTTTGAGGAAGAGGTAGTACTTGTGATAAGGTGAATGAATTTTTAGGAAGAGATAATCTATTGCTATGATTTTTTCTAGTGATATCATAAACTTTATCTTTTTGGCATTATTTTTCACATTTCAACTTTATATGTGTCTGATTAAAAAAAAGTTAGATGATGTCGTTTGATTTGTCTACATGATCACTACTTGTTGCTTTATTTTCTATGGGTTTTTGGTGCCTTTATATGTTTTTGACTATGTATAGTAGCTTTTCAACCCATCACTACTTATCCAACAATAATGTAAAGTATTTGATAGCAAACTCATTGCTAGGATTTGTCCAAGTGACTAGCAATGTGAAGCTCTTCCTCTGTAAGGGCCTCATCAAATAATGGTGGTTCAAGAGGTCAATGATTAGCTATGATTTTCCTATGGGCTAATATTCTTGCAAAAATGGGGGACATATATTGCAATTGATAAATCTGATGCCCTCCACATTTTTCATTGGATAGCATATGGCTACCTATCTAGGCATCCATTAAGAGCATACTGCATTTTCACAAATGGACTCTCATCTTTCAATTTGCAATGACATACTTAATCACTCCAATTTTCAATGTAATACAAACTTTAAAAGATCGAAGAGAGTAAAATTTATTTGATTAGCCATGTCTAAGCTCAATGTCTTCAAAAGATCTTTATCTATATCATTATACTTTTCAAAAATCTGGCTCACTTCTTTTCTCTTCATACACTTCTCCTTTTTCTTATCTTCTTTATCCTCAACCATGGATTTTGGTTAGCTTGAACTTAACAACTCTTGGTCCTCTATTTGAGTGCTTGATGATTGTTCAAAGTGATTATTTTCTTCTTTCTCACCTTGGAGATTGGTAGCTTGAGCTAGTCTAATGGCGGCTTTCATGTTGAGAATCAGGGTATGGATTAAGAGAAATGATCCAATCTTATCCTTGTTTTAGAACTTTGTTGTTGCTTCTTGAACCACTTCAAGCCAATAATTATTGGTCTTTTTTTTAAATTTGTCATGTCACAAGAATTCCTTCATAAAGTTCTTGGGAATTTGTGACATGGGCAAAGAGAAGTTATAATCATGAGGAAAGTATGGGCTTGATGGCAAATATTGGCAAATGCTATATTTGAAAAGAGCATTCTATTGTGGTTAGGAAAAAAAAAATTAAGTGAGCACTAGGAATTGGCTTTATGGTGCATATAGAGTGTTGGCTTTCGAGGTATCTAGAGGACAAAACCAACCTAATCAAGATCTAAGAAAACAATAATGTTTTGTGGACTTGGCAGGGTTGTGAAGGTAACTTCTCCAACTCTCTCATAGGTGGTTGAGAAGTAAAAGAAATGTGGATGGAGTAATACCTCTCAAAGAGACAAGATGTCTATCAAGTCCCCTTTCTAAGCTTGCATTGGAGCTTTGAACATTTTTTGTTTTGTTGTTGGGATTGATGGAGCATTGCTCATTCATGGGAGGTTGAATTTGCACCATTTTGATCCCATTTTGGTGGAACAAGGTATACCATCATTTTGCTAACATCAGATTGAGCTGGCACTCTATCTCATAGTGAAGGATAGTGCATCCAAAAACCTAAAAGTCTAGTCTAGGAATGGGTAATTTAGCTGCCAATTGCTTTGTTGAAGAAAAGAAAATCCAAATAATTCATATCAAGTTGTTTTTGCATAGGTTTCATAAGTAGCATTAAGCTATGACATAACTAGTTATGTATGATAGGTATAATTGTTTTTTGATAAATTTTGTCAGTTTTGGGCTTTTGGGTTCATGCAGGGCTCACTGTGCACCATCTTAAGCAATTGAGGTCCAAAAAGCTTGATAGAGTTTATCCTTGTTTGAGTTGGAGGGATTTAACATCATGAGAATTAGTTGATTTTTCATTTTGAGGTTGTCTGAGAGCATCATGAATTGAAACAAGTATACCATGACTAGGTTAGAAACATTATTTGCATGTGTTTCCCTTGTTTGAATGACCTGAGAGACTTTAGGTTGAAAGCTATACTTTTTGTCCTAAGGATAATGTCCTAGAGTCAAAAGTTAAAAGTGGTATTATAACTCTTGAAGTCATGGCAAAGTATCCCCTCAACCATTTGGCAAATTGAGTTCACTCCAAGGGCCATCCTACTAATGAGCAATTTGTTAAGGGGCTTCAAAAACCCAAGGCATTTTCTCAAGGTCCCATTTCAACATAATAACTTTCGTTCTAAGGGACAAACCTCTTTTTATATCGTGCCTTTGTACATCCAAACATTGATTAGACATTTAGTAGGAAGCAAGTTAGCATAACATAAGGCTAAACTTGCATGGAGCATGATTTTTATATTGAGCTAAAAAATAAACCTTGAGCTAAAAGCATTCCACCTTGAGATGAAAATTTGAAGGGTTGAAAAGTGTTAAAATATCAATTATCTTTGCCTTTGGGATCATGATGTATTAAGAATGTTCTCCTCCTTTCCCCTTCTCTCTCTTCCCCCCTCTTTTTGAACCATCATAATAGTAGCTCATGTTTCAAATTTCTACATTAATGCCCTTTGGTAACAAACACACACACACTCTTTCTCTCTATATATCTCTCTAGTTTGCAACACTCTAAACTAACCGATTAACTAATTAGTTTTTAACTATTTTATACACTAATTACACACACACACACACACACACACACACACTCTCTCTCTCTCTCTCTCTCTCTCTCTCTCTCTCTCTCTCTCTCTCTCTCTCTCTCTCTCTCTCTAACTTAATTAATTACAACACCAATTGTGACTACCTATCTTATACTATTGAATGTGACTTTTATTTTCAAAATAATAAAAAGTACACTATATTTCACTATACAATGGAACAATTGACTAAACTACCTAAGAGTCACTAACCTATTAGTCTTAACTATGTATAATGTAACTAATAGAAATTTTCTACCTAAAAAGATTTTATAAACAAAACTATATACACACCTAAAACATTAAATAAACGCATACCTCACTAGAACTATGTACATAAAAGACTACGCAACTAGTAACTCAACGCACCTCACTCGAAAGTAAATGTAAGTATGTATGTAAAACTAACTATGTAACTAAATGAAACTTTGTACAAAAGATAATATGTAATTATAAATGAAACTATTTACCTAAAACACTATGGAACTATATATCGAACTACATCTATATACCTAAAAGATTACATAACTACATACCTAAACTTGATTAACTAAATGTATTAATTTCACTTAATATTAACTATATAAAATTAAAATATAATAACTTAATTAACCAAATATATTAAACTCAACTAAAAACTAAACAACTTACCCTCACCTTACCCTACTAAAACCTCACTCCCCCTAGCCCTCACCATTGGCCTACCTCCTATATAACTCACTCCATCTCCAACTATTCCAACTCACTTGGACACTTTGCATGCTTCAATCCCTCCAACTCACTCTCTGCCTCCCTTTGCCCCAATCTTTCGTGAGACTTCATCTCCAACTACTCCAACTCACTTCAACACTTCGCATGCTTCAATCCCTCCAACTCACTCTATACCTCCCTTCGCGCCAACCTTTCATGAGACCACCACCACACCATTGAGGCCACTATTCCAACTCACTTCTTTGCCATACATTGCTTAGATTCTAAGACTCAATTAAAACACATTGTTTTTTGCATTCCTTATTGCAATGATGCACCTTTGTTTAGGGATTTTATCTATAGCCACTAGCCCAACAATCGGATGAGAGCAAGGTCTCTCTCTCTATGCACACATGAGACATGTAGGTGGAACTAGTCACTAGATCATGTAAAATATTACACGGCGCAGCGAACAGATTCTGAGAAAGAGATAGAGAGTACACAACAGATAAGAGGAGAATCAGTAAATTCTTTAACTCCAAACAACTAATACAAAGATGGCTCTGTCCACCCGTGCGCTTCCACTGTGTGAAGCTTAGATGGCGATCTAGACAGAAGATAGATGAAGAGCTTAAGGCTAGCTGGAACAACAACTCTGACTGGGTGAAAGATGAGTGAGTGATGACTGCGAAGGGGTTTAGCTTTTATAGCCCGTGAAGGTCGTTAGGTCGGCCTGCTGATCGACCTACTATATGAGCCTCCACTAGTCGGCCAGGGAATATTCCCTTTACCATCGGGCCGAGGGCGCTGCCCCCGGACCCCACAATAGGGGCCCCTTTTAACTCCCTTACCACGCAACTCAATGCAATGTGCCTCGAGTTGCTACCAGCTTAACCACTCTGTCTAACCCAAAGATTAGACCCACAACAGTCACCTTTTTGCCATCCGGTCACATAGACCTCATCTGATATACAAGTCAGGATTCAACCAATGTCCGGGCTCACATTTGGCTTCTCCTCATAATGGGGGCCTTACAACTTTGAGCACCATGGATCATTGGTAGCACCTAATGAGGGTGGGGCATTGATCATATCTAACAGATCATAACTTGATTTGTTCTATGATCACTTCATAAATACTATCTTATCATCCATTCATTCATCTGTCCATCCATAAATGAGACAACTATTTGATCCATACTCATACTATTGTTGCATCACAAAGGCGACTATAATGAGTAGGCAAGCCGATGAGAGGCGAACACCAACACACACACGCATTCTCTCTCTCTCTCTCATGCTAGTATTTTTTGAATCACTGTGACAACCTACAAGGGTGCCACAAGATTCCCATTCATTATCACAACATGAGTAGATGGAGTAGAATGGAAGTGGGAGCATACTGGACGAAGCACTAAGATGGAACCCAACATATACAATGAATATGACCACAATAGTAGAACCGACAACCACTTAATTGAACAACTAAAATAATTGATTGAGAAATCAAAATTGTATGAACCTAGGAAGTTGAAGATGGACTCTGCTAATGACCTAGAAAACATCGATTGCTTCTTCGTATAATTGCATTACATGCTATTGCTTTCTTTATTTTTGAAAGGAAGGCTTGAATTTTGAAAGATGCCTTAGAGGTGTATCCAAGGTTTGAACTCACACACCCATTTACATACCTAAGTGTTCAAACTGCTTGATCTACAACCCATTGGCAATTGCTTTCTTTTTTAACATCTATGGACAGCTTTGTTTGCACTCTTTACAAGTGGCCTTTTAGTTTAGTGTTTAATATATTCCATATATTATTTAAAGGTTTGCCTTGGGGGATCCCAAATTAACCATGAGGCTCCCAAGCCTATGTGGCACAAGTTGGAGAAGTTTGGTATTCAAGAAATAAATAGGGTTTTTTCTTGAAGGGTGGGGGTTATATTTGTTTTTTATCATCTCTCTCTCTCTCTCTCTCTGTGTGTATATGTGTGTGTGTGTGTGTGTGTTCTTTTACAGAAGTTTGGTATTCAAGAAATAAATAGGGTTTTTTCTTGAAGGGTGGGGGTTATATTTGTTTTCTATCATCTCTCTCTCTCTCTCTCTCTCTCTATGTATATATACATAACTTTGGGTTGCCTCTTTATACTTTCATTTTAAACTTGCTTTAGATGTTAGTTTTGCATTGTTTTTGTTCAAATCGCTTAGTTAGCTTTATGGACGAGAGAGCAAGAAGGGAAAGAAACGAGCATGCCTTGCAAGGATTTGATTCCTTTTCAATCGAATTCATTGACTTGTTCTTTTCCTTTTCCTTTACTCTATATATATTGAACACACACACACACACACTCTCTCTCTCTCTCTCTCTCTTAATTAAACACATATACACACATTCTCTCTCTCTCTCTCTCTCTCTCTCTCTCTCTCTCTCTCTCTCTCTCTCTCTCTCTCTCTCTCTCTCTCTCTCTCTTTGTCTATTTAAATTGAACATGGATATAACCATGGAAAGGGAAATGTGAGTCCTTGAAAAGCTCTCTCTCTATCTCTCTCTACTATGAAGTGATATGATATTTTAATGGTTAAAAGCATTCAGAAATGCATATACATTGAAAAAAAAAGAGTTGATTTTTAAAAAAACGAACTTATGGGATGAGATAATAATTTTAATGGTTGAATATGTCCATGCAATGTATACATGCTCTCTCTGAAATCACACACAAATGTACATAGACTATGAAAACACATAAACAGTACATGCACACATACACATGTATGCATGCACATATATGTGTAAACACATATACACATCTTTGCATATATGCATGCATGTATATATATTCACACACATGTAAACATATATGAGTGAGAGAAAAAGTGGGTGGAGAGAGAGAGAGAGAGAGAGAGAGAGAGAGAGAGAGATGACATGGAAATAGAAAGGAGAGAGAAAAATAAAGTGAGGAGATAAAAATAACGAGAGAAGAGTACACATACTTATGAGACAACACAAATGGATACACATGTATAAAACACATGCACAATTGCACACATACAAACATATGTAAGAGAAAAGTAAGAGGAGAGAGAGTAATAATCACTTAGAAAACACATACTTATAAACGTGAATACATCCACATGTACATAGACACACATCCACACACAAATATATACATGTATATATACACGCAATGTATATACATCTATACATGTGTATACAACATGTACATATTTGAGATGAAGAAAGATGAGAGAGAGGAAAAAGAAAAAGAAAGGAGAGGAAAAAAAAGGAGAGAGAGAGAGAGAGATTTATGAAACTAGACAAATAGATATACGTATTAAATACATACATAATATACATATATATTAATGTATTTATATATGTGTGTATGTGTATATTTAAAAAAAAGAGAAAGTACCAATAGGCTCATAGCTCAATGGTTTGTGGGTGCATAGGTCGAGTTCCATGGGTGCGTGAGTTCCAAACCTGCAATGCGAGTAGTCCCCCCTCCTCAGTGCATCTCTCGAAAGAGAGCTAAAATCGCATTTTAAAAAAAAGAGTAAAAGAAAAAAATCCACAGAAAATCAGAAAACATAAAACCTTCTATCGCAAATCTGCCACCGAATTGGGTTCTGGGACGCGTCAACTTATCGACTCCGCGAGTGCGAGTCCCTCCTGGCTCCGCAACGATGAAGTGAAAGGGTACTATGCAGGCGTTGCAAGGATTGCCATGGTTCTCATGTTTATCAAGGCGTGCTGGCTCGTTTTGGGAGCGCGGGACTCATAGGCGCTCCTTCCCTACAAAGGTCATGGGGGCAACTCTCTACACAGGCGAAGAAGCCCTTGTCTCAGCAGAGATGCAGAAAGGAGGAGGAGAGGCCGGCCGGCAAACTTTGGCATTGACGTGTGAGACTGGGGTCGTTTTATCCGCTTCTTTGGACCATGTCCAGGAAGCTGTGGCCGCTCTGAGAAGTGGCAAAGTCATCGCTGTACCGACTGACACCCTCTATGGCTTAGCTGCGGATGCCTGGTATATCCCTCTTCTTCTCTGTATTTGAGTATATGTCAGACTGTCACTGTAAAGCAAGGAAAGCCTCCCAAATGTTTGGCACTAGTGCTAAATGTATAGCCGAAATTTCGACGTGACCCTTGGCTGCAGTTAGTCTAGGATAGGTCTGGTCTGACTGTGCGTCTGTGCGACCTGTCCAATTGGTTGCCTTGGTCCGGCTCACCTTGGCTGCGTCTGCTACCTACTGCCTGTCCGTTTGGCTCCGGCCTAACATCTTTGTCCACCACATTTGATACTTTGCATGCATTCGTGCACATATATCTCGTATAGTCGCCACAAGTCATGCTCCCCCAACAAGTACATGACTGTCCTAAAACCACACACACTGTTGCCTTCTCTTGTTGATCTGGGATAAACGCTACTGCCACGATCCTAGACCACCATTGCAAGGCACAATTTGCTCCTACCGGCCACCTTCTATGTAAATGCATGTCGTAGCAACTGCAAAACTTGTGCTACATCATAGCCAACATGACGCCAAGAATCATCTGAACCAGCACATGGTGAATAATCTTGCATATGCTGTGGATTGATATAGCCACCTTTGGACAAAGAACTTTCTACCATATGAATGACTTGTACCTAGTCATCTTTGTCACACTCCTTGGTTGTAGCAAACAAAATCCTAGCTGTCCACCCCCTAGGGCTTACTGTGTTATCTAGAAGCCATCAAGAATGCTATGCTTCGCTTCAAACATGCAGACATACCACCACAAGACCCTACTCCAATGCGAATTTTGGATTCTTGTAATCTTTGGAGTTTCCATTGCAGTTGTGGATTTGGAATTTTGCACTCTAATCATCATCATCCTTTTTGTTTATACTCTGAGATGACTTGCTACATGAACTTGAAATGTTTGAGTGACAACTTGCACATAAATAAAGTAATATGATTGCAAATTGACTTCGGTGGGTCACTTGTGGCAAATTCGACGAGGAGATGCTGATACTTTGCAAGTAGTACCAGCACTCCGTATGGTCAGGGTGGCAGCTAAAAGGGCAGATATGATGTTGGTCACTGCTATGGAGTGTTTGGATTGAAGGAGTGCAATAGCTTGTCACCTAGTAACAGTAGCTGAAATCATAGGTTGATTTGGTGGCAGATATGGAGCAATAGTAGTAGGAAACAATACATGGTCTGAAAATACATTTGTATGGAGCCTAGAGTTAGGAGGGTGGTAGCTATAAACCGGGTGCTTGGGTTTGAAAGAAACATGGTAGTAGTAGGTAAAGGGTTGGTGGACAAATGTTGAATGGCGTGTGTTTTGTTTGCTCTCACTGTATCCTTGGATTTAGAGTTGGATCAGATGGATGTGAAGACTGCTTTTCTTCATGGTGATTGGGATGAAGAGTTGTATATGAAACAGCCGGAAGGTTTTGCTATTCTAGGGAAAGAGCATTTAGTTTGTAAGCTGAAATGCAGCTTATATGGGCCGAAAAAAGCCCCTAGACAGTGGTGTTAAAAGTTTGATACTTTTATACTCAGCCATGGATTCAAACACAACCATGTAGATCATTGCTTATACACTAAAAAGGTTGATGATGGAAGTCTTATTGTGCTGGTTTCATATGTGGATGACTTGTTGATTGCAAGAAAGCATAAGAGTACTTTACGTACTCTGAAAAGGTAGTTGAGTTCAGCCTTCTCAGTGAAAGATTTGGGAGTAGCTGAACACATTTTGGGCATGCACATTAAAAGAGATAGAGGGCAACACTTATTATTTCTCTCACAAGACAAGTATGTCAGCAAAGTACTTGATAGATTTAATATGGCTGATGCTAAGCCTCTTGGTGTGCCTTTACCACCATATACAAAGCTTAGCAAAGTTGATTGCCCAAAAGATGATGCAGTTGCTACTGCTATGAAGGGCATACCTTGTGTATCAGCTCGTGGTTCTTTGATGTACGCCGTGGTTGCAACTCGTTCCAGACATTGCTCTTGTAGTGGGAGTTGTTAGTAGATTCATGTCTCACCTTGATAAACCACATTGGGAAGGAGTGAAATGTATCTTTAGATTCTTAAAATGTACACAAGACAAGTGTTTATGCTATGGAAAGGATATACTAGAGTTGCAAGGAATTTGTGATTCGAACATGGCAGGAGATCTTGACACTAGAAAATCTACCAATGGGCATGTCTTCACTTTGGCAGGTGGGGCTATTTCTTGGTGTTCAAGGTTGCAGAAAGTTGTAGCATTGAGTACTACAGAGGTTGAATATATTTCAGCCATAGAAGCTTCTAAGGAAGCTATTTGGCTTGGCCATTTGGTCAAGGATTTTGGTCTTTCTTCACGTACTCTAGTGCTTGGTTGTGATAGCTAGAGTGTAGTATGTTTGGCTAAAAATGCCACGTTTCATGCACGTACCAAACACATAGATGCTTGGTATCACTTCATTCAACATGTCTTGGATAATGGCCTTGTCACACTTAGGTCAAAACCCAAGATAACCTTGTAGATGTTCTCACTAAAAGCCTTGCAAAGGCTCAGCATGAGCATTGCATTTGACTAGTGGGAGTTGGATAGTTTAAAGACACCACTTCGGGCCTTTAAGTGGGATGTTGTCGGGTGTAAAGCCCCTTTGGTTGTAAACTCCCATTCATCCCATGTGTATAAACTTACAGGTGTGAACACACTCTTTACTTATACCCTAACATATAAATACATTTTTATTCTTTGTGCACCGTGCAACACACTGGTACACACACATTTGATTCTCTCAGCTCTCAGCTCTATCCCTGCTCATTCTAATCTTGCACTCCATAGCACTCGCACTCAACAATGTCTTCATCTCATCTAACTCATGATGATATGCTATAGACACTGCTGAAACCTGTGGTTTCCTAGACAAGGCATTGGCCACAACATTCTTTTTACTCTCCATGTGCACTATTTGAAAGTGAAACGGCCCATTGCACATGTTTCTTAGACAACTTAGTTTGAGTGAGAAAATATGGCAAAGTTTGATGATCTGTTTGTATAACAAAATCAGCCCCTAGTAGATAGTGTTTCTGTCACAAGACTGTGACAATTATTACCTTTTTGTTGATTTCTTTATTACATATTTTATTTGGTTTTTCTTTTTTGAAGGATCCCTCTTGAAATCTAAACGCCTGAGTTGCATGGCCAGTATGTGAAACGGACAGGAATGTCCAGTAAGTCAAGACTGGACAGTTAAGGTCCAATACAAGTCTGGAAGAGACTGATGGCACTGTAGATTGACAAGCCTGGAAGAGACTTGTGAAAGTGTATATACACTATGGACAAGTGTGTTGAAGAACTAGCCTGGAAGAGACTAGTTCAAAGTGAAGATGGACAAATCTGCAAGAGATTAGTCCATGTGGGATCATCAGTGGAAATTTACTTCCAGTTGAGCTACATTAGAGATTTGGATGTAGCCATAGTCTGCAAAGATGATCAGAAGACTAGTGGGGATGCAATGGAAGCAACTCCTAAAATTTAGGGAGTTACTATTTTTGGATCCCAGAATCTGTTCGCGTCATTATCTTTGTTTTTGCACGAGGATCAATCCTCTGGTCTGTGCCGAGGTCAAATTTTGATCAGGGGATGGAGAATTTTAGATCGGAAGGCTGGAACGGGAAATATCTTCCAGTGCTGCCACTTGGCACAAATTTGTGCACTTACCTCTTTAAAGACGGGCTGGCATGCAGTTTTTTGAGGTTGGGGGCTCATTTGTGAGAGGGGAGATGGATTGCTGCAGTTGGAGAGCTCTTGAGAGCTGGTCTACCTTGTCTATGATGCACAGAGGGCTGAGCTTGCTTTCTACTCTCTCTCTCTCTCTCTCTCTCTCCCTGACAGTATGGTTATGCTGCAGAATCAAGGGCCTTTCTTCTGATTCAGGTACAGCTGTGTGGAATATGCTGTTTTTGCATGAGGCAAGAGCCTCCTTTCTCCAGGAACAGGAGCAGTTGTTTGCTGCCCACAAGCAGGAACAGGTGAGGGTGGTAACCTCACCAAGCAAGTGCCTAAAAGAGCACTAAACCAGTACTGATTCTGGACTGTTTAGAGGTTATTTCAGAGTCCAATTGATGTCAGAATCAAGGGGCACTTGGCCCAGATGATGCAGGACAGTGCAGGGAACAATATGAGCTGAAAACAGGTGTTAGAACAGGTCTGAACCAGTAATTACAGTGGGCTGAACAGTACAGGGAACAGTATGAGTTGTAAACAGGTTTCAGAACAGGTCTGAACCAGTAAATACAGCAGGCTGAAATGGTCAATTCTGCACTCCAACCAGAAGTTTCAGACTTGGGCAGAGTTTCCCCTCCTGGTCAGCTTGTTTTGGGCCAGTAATTGTACTGTTATGCTGCCAAATTTCACCCAGAATAGGTGAAAGACAGCTCATTGTATTTTCTCCCTTTTTTAAAAAATAAAGAAATACCACAAGGGGCGCCTAACTTAGGGGCCAACAGGGTGTCTGTGTGGCAACAGGAGCATTCTAGCTTCCTGTATTTCTTCTTGGTTCTGTGTCTTTAAGTTCAAGTAAAGTGGACGACTGTTAATTGGGTGAAAGCATTTATATATTTTGGTTGTACACTACCGCCCTTCCCCAGTGAACAGGCGGGTTACAGCAGCCCTACAGTGATCATGTGTAGGAGTCTTCATAAAAGAAGATAACAAAGCCACCACAAAAGAGATATTCAGCCGAGTGTGAAGAAGCCAGATAAGTGAACCAACAAGGCACCTGTAACGGGTGGCATTAGAAAGGGGAACGCCATATGCCAAAAGCTTGGACTCAGGGTCCATGGGGCATGAAATAGGCCGACACTCGGCCATACCAAACTCCGAAAGAAGCTCGGAGATGTACCTGTGGTGCGAGATAAGGATGCCCTGTACCATCTGATAGATCTCCAGTCCTAGAAAGAAGTGAAGGATCCCTAGATCCGTCATGTCGAACTCCTGTCGTAGAATAGACCGAGTATGCTCCACCTGCGGAGTGTGGCTCCCTGTAAGAATAAGATTATCTAGATACAAGATAAGCAAAACACAAAGAGAACCCACAACCCTGAAGTAGAGGTTGGGGTCATGATTGGAGCGCTGAAAACCACTCTGAAGAAAGAAGCTGTCAATCCGCTGGTACCAAGCACGAGGAGCCTGCTTCAGGCCATAAAGGGCCTTCAGCAGCCTGTAGACATGAGCCTCCTTCCCCTGCACAAGAAAACCGAGAGGCTGTGAAACATAGGTCTCCTCCTCAAGGATGCCATTCAGAAAGGCTGACTTGACGTCCATTTGATAAACACGCCAACAGTGGTGAGCTGCAAGAGCCAAAATAACTCGAATGGTAGACATCCGAGTTGTAGGAGCAAAAGTCTCAAAGTAATCCAAACCTGCTCTCTGTGCAAAACCCTTGGCAACAAGCCTAGCTTTATGCTTGTCCAAGGAGCCATCTGCAAGATACTTGGTCTTAAAGACCCATTTCACACATATCACCTTCCATTTCTTGGGACGCGGTACAAGCTTTCAAGTATGGTTCCGCTCGATGGAATCGAGCTTTATCTGCATAGCCTGTCTCCAAATATCCTGTGCAAGAGCCTCCTCCACTGTGGAAGGCTCAAAATCCTGAAGAATCTGGGACATAAGAGCATAGTTCACACAGAGTGAACTATCCCGCTGGGCCTGTAAGCGGGCTGATCTGCGTGGACCTGTAAAAGAAGCAGGAAAGTGAGTAACATCCGAATCCTGCATAAGCCGGCGATACCACAAAGGAATCCTAAGAGACTCCTCTTGTTGCAAGGGAGACTAAGTAGCCTCCGGAACCTATAAAGCACCTGTCTCAGAAAGAGACTCTCCCTCACCAAGAGAAGGTAGATTCCCCTCATTTGAAGAAGGCTCCCCATCGAATGGCTATGGATCCCTAGAAGACTCTGAAGGGGAGGCTGAAGGGGTGGAAGTACTCGAAGAAGGAGTCACATCCGCCAAAGGGGGAGGGAAAGCCGAAGTAGAAGGAGAAATAGGAGGGGGAGGACCGCGTGTCAGAAAATATAGGTAAAGTCCCCACGCCTCGAACAGGAACTGTAGAGTTGTCACCAATGGTGACAGTGTCCCCTCTTGAACGAAGATCCTAAAGCCAATCCTATCTAAAGGTCATATGAGAAGATGCTCCGCTATCCACGAGCCAAGGCTTCTCCTGAGTGGTAGAAGCTAGGGCTGTATCCTCCTCAACAAAGACATGCATAAAAGCAGAGTTTGTCGTGGCTGGGGCCGCCTTTGAGTCCTTCTCCTTGGGCTTCAGATGGGGGTACTTTTGCCAACACTTCTCCTCGGGATGAGTGCCCTTCCCACAGTGTGGGCACTTGGGCTTCTTCTCCCTCGCATCCTTCTTGTCCTCCTCCTTCTTGTCCTTGGCCTTCTCCTTCTGTTGCTTCTTCTTCTTGCCGCCATCGGTACCTACAGTAAAAGCCTTGGTGGAGCCACTGGCACCCACCTCTCTGAGACGCTCGTCATGCTCCAAGACAAGCGGGGAAAGTTCCTCCCATAGAAGTTTCTCGCGGGTCCTCGAGGTGATGAGGCTGGTGTAGAAGACATCATATCGGGGTGATGGCAGCTGAGTCAAGAGAATCATCACCATATCCTCGGACGAAATCACCCGACTAAGAGAGGCTAGCTCGCCTCGCATGTCCTCCATCTTCGTGATATGCTCCTTCATGGAAGAAGAATCATCAAGACTGAGCATCCGCAACTTCTTCTCCAAAGAAATCTTGTGGGTGAATGTCTTATGCTCGTACAAAGATGCAAGCTTCTTCCACACTTCCGCCGCAGTCTTTAACGTGTGAACATGAACAAGAACCGAGTCATGAAGACTCATAAAGAGAAAGGAACGGGCTCGAGAGTTGAGCCTATCCCACAAGGCTGCATGGTCCATAGAAGCTCCATTTGACGAATCCACGGGGGGACGGTCGATGGGTGAAGAAACAAGCTTCCATAGGTCGAATGTATCGAGGATGCACTCCACCTTGCACGACCATAGGGAGTAGTTGGAACCATCCAACTTGTCTTCCTTCAGAAAGGAAGGGAGTATGGACACTTGTATCGAGGGAATCAAGGAAGGCATCCGGACATCTGAAGCAGTCTTCACCGATGGAACCTTCACTGTAGATGGAACCCTCTGAGATGCATGGACAGAAGGAGGACGGGTACGAGGAGACTCCTCCCGTCGTCGATCACGAAACTCCTGATAATCCCATCTCCGTTCAGAGGAATGATGAGAAAGAAGCTCATCCTTTGAGTCGTCAAAGCTTGAAAACTGGTAAGACATCTTCCAAATCTGCAGACACCAAACACACCAAAGAAAACTTTGCCGATGCCGAAGTATGACCAGCAAAAGGGTCACCAACCACCAAAACACAGGCTGTGGAGGCCTACAAACACCTGGAGTTGCAAAATGCAATGATGTCTGATGAAGATCACCTAGAGAGAAGCCGCCGAGCACCAAAATGCAGCCTGGGAGGATGTCGCCAGCAAGAAGAAGGCCAACAGAAGGTGGAATGACCTCCAGAACAGCAAAACGCAGCTTGGAGGAGTGTCGCCCAGCTGTAGGGATGACCGCCTTGTAGAAAACGCACCTAGGGGAGGAGTGTTGATGATGTGGCAGCCTCAAAACTGCCGGCTGCAGCAAAAGCAAGGGTGGGAGCCGCCTTGGCTGTTGGAGAGTAATCGGCAGCAGCAGAAAAAGAGGATGGTGTCTCTCTATTAGGGAAGATCCTGCGTGCTCTCAGTTAGGCGATGATACCATGTGAGAGTGCACAACGGAAGAAGAAACATGAACACAGAGGACAGAGAGAGAAAGCAGAGAATGAAGGAAGAAAATCTGCACTGACTGAAATGAATGCTGAATACACTGAAATGGATTGATCAATCCCTGCACGCAGCCCGAAGTGTCAGTGAGGGCACCAAATCAGGCTGGAGACAAAGGCAGAACCAATGCTGGAGTGGGAGAGGAGAGAGACTGTGCTGAACCTGCGAAAACAACATATATGGCTGATGGGGGGGGGGGACTGCTATATATAGCCCCCCAGCCACAAAACTGGCCGATTGGCCAAAATCTGGCCGGCTTGGCCAAAACTGGCCGACTGCACCAAAAAACAGCCACTAAAGGCTGACTGCCACCCAACAACACCTAAATTGACAGAGCTCCTCTGTCTCCTGCCAGACTCTGACAGGAGCTCACAACCAGGAGATGACAGACTGACACTGAAATAGAGTAGGCTAACACAAGACTGAAACACAAAGGCTCAGTCAGAGACAAGCAAAACTCAAATCCTAAAGGCAAAATGCAAAAAACTCAAAACTCAAACACAGGGAGAAGAAACTTTGAATTGAATGAATGTTGTAAATGAATGTAAGAATTGAATGAATGTTGTAAATGAATGTAAGAGTGTACAAAATGCCCAAGGGTAGAGCAATGCAATGTCGGAGAGTAACGTTTAGTGGAGATGGATCCCGCTTGACGGGATCAAACAAATGGTAACCTTGGGACTGGGAGCTATAGCCAATAAAAACCTGTCGTCGGGAAGCCGCCTCGAATTTATCATTCTGCGTCTTTGGAATGTGTACATAAGTGTCACACCCAAAGATCTTGAAATAAGAGACATCAGGCTTAGTCCCGAAGTAAGCCTCAAAAGGTGTCATCCTGTCAATGGCCGAAGTGGGAGATCGATTGAGGATGTGAATTGCGGTAGCCACTGCCTCGATTCAGAGAAACTGAGGTGTCTATTGGTGCTCCATCATGGTGCGCACCATCTCGATCACACTTCGGTTCTTCCGCTCCAAAATGCCATTCTCTTGGGGAGTATTGGTGTTAGGAAATTCCTGGTGAATGCCCCTATCTGTAAAAAGCGAGCAAACTCATTAGACATAAATTTACCTCCCTTGTTTAAATGCAAGGTCTTCAGTCATCGGCGAGAACAATTCTCTTCAAAGAGAAGCCAATCCTTGAAGTGAGAGAAAGCCTCCGACTTCAAAGTCAAGAAATAGGCCCAAGTCATCTTGTTGTAGTCATCTACAATCAACATGAAGTACAAGCTCCCCTTCAAGGACTCGGTCCTCATTGAGCCACAAAGATCCGTAGATACAAGCTCCACGGGTGAAGTAGAGCACCTAGAAGCTTTGTTGGGAATCGCATCCCGATGCAGTTTTCCACGAATGTAGGGGACACATGGCTGATGGCTCACCACTATGTCCGGCAAGCCTTGGACAAACGACCCTCGCAACGCCTTTCAAAGGTACTCGTAGTTCAAGTGGCCAAACCGAGCATGCCATAACTCGGACTGTGTCTGAGAAGTAAGAAGAAGAGAAGTAAGACCTGAAGAAGACTTCAATTTGTAGACGCCATTCTCCTCATACCCTGCAGAGAGAACCTTCCTTAATCCACGATCAAGGACTCGAAGAGTATCACTGTCAAACTCCACCAAGAGTCCAAGAGCACAAATCTTATGGACCAAAAGTAAATGATACCCCAAACTTGGCACATGCAACACTTTAGAAGTGTGGATACCACCACGTCCATCTGGAATAAGTTGCATCTCACCCTGCGCGGCAATAGACACATTAGAGCTGTCTTTGATGAGAATCTGCCGACGCGAAGGTCGCAAATGGGCAACACCAATGGGAGAAGGAGTCATGTGCTGGGAGGCATCACTGTCTACGATTCACTCACGAGTCTAGGGAGCTGCCATCGCAACATCAGAAGTCTTCGGTGTAGAGTCCTCAATGACTTCTAAGTGTAGAAAAGCAGGTGATGAGGGTGCAGCCACCGCTCTAGAATCCTTCGTGTCCTTCTTGTCTTTGTTGGAGCAATTCTTCTTCCAATGACCGGTCTTTCCACAAATATGACAAGTCAATTCGTTCTCCTTGTCCTTCTTGGATTTGTTGTCCTCCTTCTTTTTCTTTTGGTCCTTCCCCTTCTTCTGAGAGGCTTGACCAACCAAAGCCTCCGATTTGGAAGCATTCTGTCCCTTCAACTCTTCCTCCTGGTCCAAGACCATAAGAACCAACTCTTCCCACCGAAGAGTCGACTCCCCCTCTGATACAATAAGAGCGGAATAAAAAGTACCGAATCGTGGCGACAACTGGGATAGTAAAGTGATCGCCGTGTCTTCGGAGAAAATAGGCTTTCTCGCATTTTGAACTTGCTTCTGAAGCTGTCGAAGCTTGTTGATGTGTTCTCGAAGTGAAGAAGACTTATTCATGGACAAGGTTCACATCAGCACCTCCAAAGAAACCCTCTTCATTAGGGTCATCTGGTTGTACATCTGATTGAGCTCCAGCCATATCTCTCGAGCCACCATCAAGTGCTCGATGTGAGCTATCATGGTTGTAGTGCAAGACAGAAACAGAAAAGATCGAATCCTGGCATTCAGTTTGTCCCAATGAGATTGGGCCTTGGTCAACTCTGCGCGAGCATTAGAAGAGAGTTTGGATTCATCCCTCATCGAGGGCCTGTTAATCTCCTCCATCACTAATTCCGCTAAATCATAAGACTCCAAAATGGCCAACATCATCACCCGCCAGATGCGGTAATTGTCACCATCAAGCTTGTGATCCGATGGAAGAGCTGATAGGACAGGCATCTTCCTGTCTATTATCGCCTGGAACTCCAAATTAGTCTCTGTAGACATGTTAACGTGAAATACCTGCACAAACGCAAAATCAGCCCCCTTTGACTGTGAAAACGCAGCCTTCTAGGGCTGGTTCCTCCGCTGCCAAACCTTCTTCACCTGCCGGAGGCGATGAAAAGGTAAAATCTGCAATGGAAGGCCTCAAACGTAGCCTTCCTCCCCTTCAAACAGCAATAACGTGTAGCTAATTCACCGATTAGACTCCTTTCCCGCACGCCCACGCTTGCTTCAGCCTTGATCCTATACGTAGCCCTCCCTCTCGCCCTCGAATCCTGGAAACGCAGCCTTGTGTCGTGCTGAAATCTCCTCTTCAGATAGGTTTAGCCCTCAGTCAGTCCATCTTCACCGCTCTGATACCATTTCAGAGTCCAGCGATGCAGAAGCGTAGGACAGATTGAGAGAGAGTGAACACAGAGAGAAGAGAGAGAGAGAGAGGAGACCGTGTAAACGCAGAAAATTTGTGGTGTAGTATGCTGTATAAAAGTGCAGAAATACACAAGGGGGCAGAGGAAATATATGTGTATGTCTCCGACTTGATGACCTCGATCTCCGTCAACTCGAGCACAGTCTGTCTCAGCCAACAGATCTCAAGATTAGAATCTGAAATGAATGACTAGATAGGAGGGTGTGCCACAACCTGACTATAAATAGCCAGGAAATAAAGAATGTCCAGCATCACGTCGGCTGCATTAAATGCAGCCGACTTTGCAGCCTGTACTATCCGACTGCAGGCTGCCACATGGCACCTGCGCAGACTGCTGACGTGGCTGTTGACATCCGTACTGCTGACATGGCACTCTGCCGTACTCCGTTGTCTACCAACTGTCCAGGAAATGACTGTCTAACACTTACAGCCAGCGTTTTCAGTTAGCATACCTTCCCGACATCTAGTTCTCCCTTCCTACCTTGGATACTCCCCCCGTCTCCATTAGTTTTTTCTGATTCATAGATTGATGGACCCCATATAGGTGGACATTCTAGTTGCAGCATCGTCTTTGTTTTCTTGCAGGCATTTCTTGAAGGACATCTATGGCCGACGTGTATGCTATGTGGGATTGTGTGATTTGGGATATTCCGACTGACCACCATCTTATCACTCTTTACTGTTATAATCTTCCGGGGCTTGTAGTCCTTGATTGGCATTGATGGCATCTCCTAAGTAGGTGCCGGTCCTATCCTCTCTCTTCGCCTGTGACAAGTTGGATTGGACAAACTACCCTCTATGGTTGTGCTACATGGAGTGTCTCCTCGACGATCATGACCTTTGGGATTTTGTTACAGTCCCTATACCTCGACCTATCGTGGGTCCTTATGATGGTGTGACTGGGGATTTGGTAGCTTTATGGGATCGGTTCAATGGCAGAGCCAGCTCTTCTCTCCTTTTGAGTTGTACAGATTTTGTGCTCATGCATGTTTGATGTATTGGCATTGCTGCAAATATTTGGAGGATATTGGCATCTCTCTCGCAGATCCAGACATTTGGGCATCGATCATCTCTTGAGTTGAAGCTACAACAACTTTCTATTCCAAATTCCCCTACGATGAGGGATCACATGCATAGGACGGAGGAGATTCAGGATGAGCTTTCCTTCCTTGGTACGAAACATTTCTTCGGAGGACCTAGTTGTAACACTACTCTCACATCTTCCTCCACCAACATATGATGTGTTCTACACCATGCTTCTCACTTCTCATAGTCGGGAGACTCTTACTTAAAAGGAGCTATTCCCATTGATGTGCATCACAGTGAGACAAATTCTTGCAGTGCAACCGACGAGGCATAATCTAACACAAATCAACACAATTTTCAATAAAGAGATGCAAGTAAAAAGACAGAAAGAAAAATATGTATTATACTTTGAAGGAAATAGAGCAGCAACAGATAGCACAATCAGAAATTGCACTCCGATGTGGAGCTCGAACCTTCCAACCATCCTTGAGTTGATTTCATGTACATGAAAGAATTGTAATCTCACTCTCAATTGTACTCTCACTCACAATCTCTATCACGATTGCAATCACATTCATAGGCTCAATCTTGGATTTTTGGAAGAAGAAAATGATAAAGATAATTATTCCTTCAGCTTTTCTATCAAAACAACTTCACATGTTGAGAATAGGATTTTTCAATAACAACGCGTTTCCTAAGCAAAGTGCATACCAAAATGATGCGATTCTCCCAAATCATCACTCATATGCAAACCTACCAAAAATGAAAAAAAAGCACAAAAAGCATGATACATTTTTTTAAAAATGTTGCAAATTTTTTATTTCTCATTTTTGAAGGCTTATATCTCCAAAATGGTGAAGAATTGGACAGAGCTTGTGAGACAATAAAATATTCTCCTCAATCTCCTCTTCAAACTCCGTGAGAGGACCTTTAACCAAATTCTATTCCATTTAATTACAAATCAGCTTCTAAAATAGGTATTATGCCTAAAGTTAGAAAAATTTTGATGAAAAATTTGCCATCACTAAAATTTGTCAAAATACTTAAAATGATCTAAAAATCATTTTCAAATACTATCTACACATGTTAGAAAAAAATTCAATATGACTTTATTAGGGTATATCACATGCAGAGCCCGTACACATGGTCGTGTTTATGCAATCTTATCTATAGGTACAAGACAAGCCAAGTGAAAGAAAGGGAAGAGGAAGAAGTTGGAGCCATCTTCCAACTCTAATATAGCTTTTGTAGGGAAGCGTAGAGGATATTCCATGTGTCCTCATTGTGGGAAGATCTCACACCTAGAGGAGAAGTGCTAGAGGATGTATCGTCACCTTTGTCCAAGAGCAAAGGGTGGATCTACATCAGAGCCTTCATTTACGTCCACTTCGTCACCCGCTATTACCACCAAGTTTGTGTTTCTACACATTTATTAGGTGTAGGAGCCTTCTTCACCTATCTCATCTTCTAAGCAGGCTTGGCTCTTTAGTAGTGGTGTATCAAGTACTATGACTCCAAGTGATTTGTTACAGGTTCTCTGTCTGTCAGAGGGTATTGTCATTGCTGATGACATTTCTTTGGTGCCAATTAGTGGTGTTGGCACCTTGTCTCTATTGTTTGACCATCCATCGAACTTCGTTTTTAAGGCCTTACATGTTCCTAACTTGGGCTTCTCTCTTCTCTTAGTTCATGGCCTTTCTAGACTTGGAACCCATGTTGTCTACTCCGAGCCGGCCGTCTTTGTTGATTATGACTAAAGAGGAGGAGGAGCACCACTAAATATAGACACAAAATAGTCTTAACTATAGCAGTTGGTCGGTGAGCATTAAATGCTGACTGACTGGCATACAAGGCCATAAATGCTACAATTAAATCACTAAAATAATGCCTAAAATAATGCCGATGTGCCTAGCCTTGACAGACATGCATAGACTCACACATGAGTTGATAATCCTGCTAGCACCCTCTTTCAGATCATGGATTGATCTGATACAATATGATGATACAATGATAATGACTCATCACAATCCATGCAACAAAGAATCACCAAAATAGAACCATGGATACCCAAGTAGTGGATGATCAAGCCACCACCAACATGCCTTGGAGAGAACTTGATGTTAATGTTGATTGTATGAGCTCTTGAAAATAAAGAAGAACCATAGCATGTCTTTGTGTCCATCATTAGTGTCTTGTAGTAGCATATACTACCATCCTATTGAAAATGCTTTTGAATATATGCGACCATGAATCTCCCGCCTTTGGCCAGATTGCCAGAGTGTCTCCTCATGTGAGTATAAGCCTAGGAGTCCAGCCCACTCTCTGTCAAATACCAACCCATCATGAGTCTAGATGTCAATCCCAACTCTAGGGTTGAACTTGCCAGGCTTAGGTTGATGCGTTAGGGACGTCTCTCTCTGGAACTTGTGCACTTGTATACTTGTATAGATAAGGCTTGGTTGCCCCATCTCACCATTCTCTCATACTCCCTCTTTGGCATTAGAGAGTGTGAGGGATGATTGCATCATTTGGACTAGAAAGTGGCAGAGGAAGGGGCTACTAAGCTCTTCCCTCGATTTGAAGAAGTAGATCCCTTCCGTGCTTTAGACTTCTCCTTGGCCAAAGGATTGGAGTGGGAGTCCGAGGAAGAGGATGACACATCAGAGGAGCCTGCATCTTACTTCTTGTTCTTCTCCTTCTTCTTTCATGAGGTTGCTAACTCCTTGTAATTCTTCTGCAAATGTCCTTTCTTATCACAGTGGTAGCACTAGGCCTTTTACTTCTTCCTATCACCCTTCTCTAAAATTGTAAATGTCTCATTGAAACCTCCATAATGAGATAGAAGCCTCCCTTGTAAACGCAAAGATGCCTTATGCTCAAGCAACTCAAAGATGTGTAAAACTCATAGTTGTAGATGGTATCTGCACCCGCAAAGCATTTTTGCCGCTCCATCAAACTCCTAGGGGAGTTTGTAGAGTACCATTTCCACCAAATGTGCCTCTGGAAGAGCAAATTGCATGTGTCAAAGTTGGTCATGTACTTGTGTAACACGGAGGAAAAGTGAATGAATGGTGTCCTTTGGTTCAAACTTCATCTGTTGAAGCTAGCCATAAAGGGTCATTGCATGCATGGTGGAAGGTGCCTTGTACAACATTTGAAGCCTCGATGATACTTCTAGAGATGTTCTGTAGGAGGTAACTGCGGGTAGAACTTCTTTAGAAATACATGGAAGAAGAGCAGAATGGGCACGTGCATCATTCGAATCCCATGTAAGCACAACTTTCTCATGGTTTTCCTTGTTAAAATCTCTAGGAAGAGAAAAAGGATGCTGTAGACAAGGAATAGTGCCACAATGGACCAAATCTGCTTCTACACAAACCATGCTTTCATCACATTACTCCATTAGTCAAGTCCATGTAACTTATCATCTATAGAAGTGCATGGAGGAGCCATATGGAGAGGATAAGAAGAGAAGATAGAAGGTAGACAAAGAGAGAAGATAGCCAATCAAACAACACAGATTGAACAAAACGAGAGTTCACACGTAGTATTCATAGGCTGATCACAAAAAACACTATGCTATAACAGTCAAAAGATGTTGCCCAGTAGTAGAAAAGTGTTAGATACTGAAAACACAGAAAATCTGGAAGAGTAGCAAGAGGGTTGCAGCCTGAAAATGCAGATCTTGGGAGGGCTAACATCAGCTGACACTGTAGTAAATGCAGCAAACACAGAAGAATCAAAGGGAAATCTGCATGATGGATAGGAACAAACAATCGCTTGATCAGCAAATGAAGGGGAAGGCTGATATCAGTAGAGAAATCGCAGCAGCAACCTAGATCCTCCAACTTGATACCATGTTAGAAGTGGTGCAGCAATGAAAGCATAGACAAGTGCTAAAATACATTGTTAAACATAAGATAGAAGAGAAAGAAAACAAAAGAACATTGCAAAAGAAAAGAACTCAGAGATATGCTTAGGAAATGGAATTCATATACCAAATATAAGACAGTCGTGTACAACAATGAGTCACTGGTTGTGAAGGCACTAATACCAGCTACTCTTTCCAATGGGAAGTCCACTTAAAGAATGATGATGACTAAGGAGGGGGAGGAGCCCCACTAAATATAGGCACAAAATAGGCCAACTATAGCACATGGTTGATTGGCATTAAATGCCACAAATAAATCACTAAAATAATGCCTAAAATAAGGATGATGTACCCAGCCCTGATGGCATGCACAGATTCACACATGAGATTACAATGTTGCTAATGTTTATAGAGGCCGCCTATGCACAACACCTAGAACCTAATGTGTTTATGTATTTTAAACATCTTGTTGCAAAGCTTGAGGCTGAAATTGGACACTTATATGGTTGTGTAGATTGTTGACTGATCTACATATACCATTGGAGGGTCCTACGCCCATTCTTTCTAATAGTTAGAGTGCTATTGCACTGGCATGAAATCTTGTGTTTCATGCTTGTACGAAACACATTGAGGTGCATTACCACTATGTCAGAGAGAGATGCTATGTAGGAGAGATCAGCTTGATGTATGTACCCACACAAGAAAATGTTGTAGACATTTTCAGCAAAGCATTACCATGTGAGAAGTTTAAGGCTTTTCGAAAGTCCTTGAACTTGTTATCCTTTGGTGGTTGATCATCCTTGTACTTCATCACATTGGCACTATGGGGGGGTGTTAGAATTTTCCAATTCTAGGCAGCATCCATGTAATTCGTGTGGTGTGGACGCTTATCAAATTGTCAATGTAGTGTGTGTACACCTAGTGTCTTTAGACATTAAAGTATTGACTCTAGGGTCTAGAGTAAGTTAACTCAGGTTAGTTGGTGGAAGGCTGGTTAGGTCAACCTATGACCTCAATTGGAGTTGTACTTTCACTCTATCTTTCAGTTCAGCAAGTACATTGTACTCTCTTGCTTCAGCTCGCTCACTCAGTCTCTTGTTTCTCTCTCTTCCATAGTTGGTGCATTTCTCACACAGTCAGCTTCTGTTTTGGCACAACTTATTTATGGGTTATGAACACTTCATTGCTGATTTTGCACAAAAGATCCATAGAGCTTTGGGCCCACGATTGTACTTTTTAGTTATGGCCAAGTATTGTTTCATTCCCTCTGAATTCTTACTCACATGATGTTGCCAACTATCAGGGCTCTTGTATTCTATTTTGCATCAGTCTTAATTGGTGCAACTACAAGGTAGTATGCAGCAGGCCAGCAGCAAAGTGTTACACAATGCGAGGGGGAGTAGGGGAAGAAAGCTTTTTGGAGTGGTAAGATTGTGGGAGGGGGTGCTGAAAGGCTAGAAACACTTGATTTGCTTCTATGCTTTATCAGGTTTACATGCACAAGAGCACTTTTACTAATATTCATTCATTAGTCATGGTCTTTTTTGGCACTTAAATTCACATTACAGCTGGTTTTGTTTTCAGTGCATAGAATTTGGTTCCATACCTTAATTTGTTTTGTGTTGCTGTGAATTGTTTTTTGGTATCTTGCCATGAAAGCTAGTGTCAATCTTGGAAAAGCACACCTTTTTCTTTCAGTTTGGTAGCATCCTGGGGCCATGTTATCTCTCCGCCAGCTGCTTACACCTGGTGGATAACTAAGTTTTTAACAAAACCTACTGGTCTCGTGTTTGTCTTCAGTTCTGAAGAAGCAGTCAAGAGGATTTATGCAATCAAAGGAAGGAGCAGTAAAAACCCTCTAGCAGTTTGCCTGGCAAATACAGATGAATTTGGAAAATACAGTGTCACTTCCCATCTGCCTAGTGGCCTGCTAGAAGAGCTCTTTCCAGGGCCTGTCACAGCAGTACTGCAGCGAGGTATGTTTGTCTAGTTTCTACTCAACATATGTAGTAATGCAACCCATTCATCTATAGCTCATGTTTGTCTACCCTGGGGTGCACAACATTGATATGCTAAATAGTTTTCTCCTGGCTTGAGGGAGCTGGAATATTAGTTGCTACTCATCAATGAAGCAAGCAGATCATAGTAACTGTAAATCTTTTAAAGCTGTGTAAAATCTAATCTTAATAAAGTGCTGAGTCTTCTTTGCCCAATTATGGATGTTAATTTCCTGCATGGTTTTTGTTTTATGTTTACGTTTTGCTAAGGAAGGACTGCGTGATGGCAGGTGACAACAGTCTGTTAGATGAGTCTTTAAACCCTGGTTTGACAAGCATTGGAATAAGAGTTCCAGACAGTGATTTTATTCGTCAGGTTGCTCAAGATTTTGGTGGGGCTTTGGCTCTTACAAGTGCAAATTCTAGTGGTCAAGCAAGCTCAATCTCCATTCAAGAATTTGAGAAGCTGTGGGAGCATTGCACATTTATTTTCGATGCTGGTCAACTTCCTGCTAGTAGAGCAGGTTCAACAGTTGTTGATCTCACAGTTCCAGGGATGTACAAGATTTTAAGGGAAGGCAGGTAAAATTTGATGAATGCATTAAGAGATCTTGATATTCTATGTTATTTGAGATTGTGGTTTGGGTGAATTTTTGTAGTGATTTCCACCTCTGTTGATAAGTGCAACTGTGAACATGCAGTGCTTTGGTTCCCACAGCTGCAGTCCTTGAAAGATATGGACTTCTGGATGCATCTCACGATTAAGAGGTTGATGTCAAGCTTTTCATCATGTTTAAATGGATCCTCCATTTTCTATACTTTTTGTTATCTCTTGAGCCCTCGTGTATATGATCACTGAATGCATTTAGGGGGAATTCATGTGAAGAAATTCAGCAAAATATATTGAATGTGCTTCTGAGGCATTGGGGAGTAATAGGACGAAGAATGAATGTGTAATCTGCAAGTATTGCAATTGGTCTATTGATTATAAAGGGATTATGGGGTGTTGCAGCACATATTTGTGGGGATCTTGAAATGTCAAGTTTGGAATCTTCTGTGATTTACAGCTTTGATACTCTTACGGTTAATTTACAGCTTTGATACAATAAGGTTCAGATGCTTGTCATGGAAGGTTTGATATACTAGGTTCATTTACAGCTTTGATACACTAAGGTTCCGGTACTCGTCATGGAAGGTGTGCGTTGGTATGCAGAGTTCATGGTACATGTGGAGCTTCTCATTGAGAAACATTTGAGTAAGCTTATTTTTGTGGTGAACTTGCAAGAACATCCCGAGTTTCAGTACTGTGGTGTAATTTTATGGTATGTACCTCTGATTTTGGTTGTAAGTTTTCATCATTCCTGAGCGAAGGAGTATTAACACCTTTGATAGCTGTTTGCAAGTCAAGATCCGTCTTACTGGCATTAAAAACTGTGAAATAGTTGTAGGGATTTGATTATGATGGTTCCTTTCTGATGCGAAGTTTTCATTCAAAAGGGATACATCTGTTCTTGCCCATTAAAGTAGCTTGTGGAGATACATATATACATACACATATATGTGGGTGAGCGTGCATATAAGGTATTTTCTGTAAATAGTTCTTTCTTATTCAGAGATTTTATGTGAACCTCTTTACTTGGAGTAGCTAGCTTTTGCAAATATAAATATAAGGACAAGCATTGCTTTCTAAGAGTTGAGTAGGGTGTAGCGATAGCGTGTCTCAAGCAAAAGATCTTAAGCACTAGACATTCCTGGTTTGTGACACGTGTACTGTTAAGGTCCTTTAAGCGCGGCGTCATCTTCGTGAGTCGCTGCGTTTGCAGTAGTATTTCGACAACGATTATCTGGCCATAACTATCCTGCCTATTTTAGTGCCTTGAAATCTGCCAAAAAAGTAAAACTAGGTGTTAACGATCGCGTCTACATTTTCTTCGTGAAAATACCAAAACACGTGTGAACTTGCTTCACATGGGTGGAAATGACCATATGCATTTATCCGATTTTGGAGTTGGTGGGATGGTTACTAAATAAATGATGTGCTTTTGTTTGCTGCAAATGCAATGTACTAATAATTATTGTGCCTTTTTGTTCATATATCAATCTATATTTTCTAGTATCTACTATACCCTTTTAGTTTATAAGCCATGTGATCTATTTGTGAATTAGTCCATTGCAAGAGAGGGTCAAGCAAAGGACATCACCCTTTGTTTTGGATTTGCTATGTGCTACAAAATTACCATGGCTTTTTCTTCTTACATGAAGCTATATATTCCAATGTGTATGCATTTAAATCCAAGACCATACTTGGTAATTGATTGCATACCATTCATCTTTTTGTAAGAGTTATGAGATGGAAAATGTCTACAAAATGGAAGTTTGGTGAGTTTTTGAGTGAAAAAAAGGTTGAACAAATGCCATAGGAGTGGAGCATGCAATTTCAAGTTTCTTTCAAAAGATCAATGTGTTTTGCCATTGTAGGTATGTGATGGATATACACCCACAAATCAACATGAGGAAAATATGAATGGTGTTTTAAACTCTTGGTGGACAATTGCTTCACAAGGTCAATTTTGTTGGCACCGAGGGGAATTGAATTTCTAGCAATTTTTGTTTTACTTGACCCTAGCTAGACTAGAGGAGGTAACATTTACTCCTCACCTAGACATCTCTTTGGGAGCAATGCTGAGGAGCATAGACTTGGTTGGTTGGGTGTTCTCTAAGTTTACCCCACATGGAAACATCAAGGACCCTAGTTAAAACGTTTTAATTTGAAGGTTCTTATACTTTTAATGTCTTTTCAAAATCACTAATCTAACGCCCATCCAAGATAGTCACTAGCATTCGATTAGAGATAAAGAGTAGCTATTATTGCACTTACTATGGCAATTGCTTTTATGGCCTCAAGGACCAATTCTCTACTACATTTTAGTGAAACAATGTGAGCTCGGATTCCATCCATTTATGCAAATAGTTATGATCACTTGGCTCTAATTGTAAGAAAAATGTAGAAATTTGCTTGACTAATGAGTTCACTCATTTTTAGGATAGGGTCATCGAGGACCTTGATCCATCTAATGTTTGCTTCATGTACCTAATTTCTTTAGTTTTCTAATTAATTTTCTAACGTGTACACAAAAAAGCAATATTCTTAAATAGTCCATCACAATGTGTTTCTAGAAAGTTGCTTGATTAATTGAGCCCACCCATCCTTGGGGATAATGCGGTTGGGATGTCTATCTATTCAATGTTGTTCCTCGTGAACCTAACATCTTTTGTTTTTTGATTAAGTATCCTAATACATGCACATAGAAAAACAATCTCATTAATTAGCTCATTATACAAAATGTATGTTTAGACAATTGTAAAACAAAGAGTTGTAGCCCTCTTGATAGAGTTTTTGAAATCAACATTTGAGTAGCTTGTACATGTTCTTTGCCTTGGGAGAGAGATTCAATTACCAGATACCCCAACCCTTTTTAAGCTTTTATCCTATCCTCGTCTAGAATTAGGCCTTCCAATGCCCAAGCATCGAGCATGCAGAGGATTTATCCTCCTAGGATCGATTATAGGGGTTGCCTACATGACCAAAGCCCCACTAGTCCCATGTTATGGAGGGAACCTTCCTCCATGGAGACCTCTTGTCATAGGGGTGGGTTAGCACTTTGGCAGAGTCCTAGTTCTTCATGAGAGAGCCTTGGGAAGGACCTTGCCAAAGTACATTTTTGAATCATACACATTTGAGTGGGATAAGACTTTGATATTGACTTTCAGATAATTAACTTTCAGATAACAAACAAAGCAACCAAATTTATCCAAACTAAGGTATAAAACAATCCTTTTAAGGTATTCTTCTCACTTTAGATAACGCAATTGCATGGCTCTAGTCATTGTACAACAATGCATTCACACAAGAAATAGACACTAATCAAAACACATCCCAAAAATAAATAAGTATTCATTTGTTACCCTCAATCCTTCCAAGGACCTTGAACAACCCTAAGGCATCGTTTAATTAGAAGTCCAATGTTTAGTTTTTAATCATTGTTTTGAGACACATTGGAGAGTCCCTAATTAATAGGTTCGCAACATTTGTTTGTTTACCTATTTTGAAGGCTTGAGGGTATTGAGATATTGACCATAACTAAGTTTTTATAGCCAAAGGTAAAGGTAAGATTTGTCATACAAGATCACTACTTATAAGTAGTCTGTAGTTGGTTTGATAAGTATCTTTTTCAATGTCCAATATATAGTCTTCCTTGAATCAAGTGGGAAAGGGCATGGCCCTTTTTATGCCCTCGATCGATCTAGAGTGTTTATAAACTAATGATATGATTCCCCTCCAAATGGGGTGCCTTCCTAAGGTAGTTAGGGTTTTAGGTTTTCTTTGTTGGGATTTTAAAGTCATATTCACCTTACTTTAATTTACTAATTTGTTAGTTATGTTGAGACTTTTCCATTCGGATCCTCTCCTCTCATGACATTATCCTTCATTTGGTTAACTTCTTACCAAGTCACAAGGTACTCTTAGTCACTATGACATCTAGTTAGATATTGGCTTCGTCAATACCTCAATGGAAATAAAATTTTATAAAGTTACTTTTTTCCTCGCATTATTCCTCTAAGCAAGGATCTCTTTAGGTTTACTTACTTATATCAACTTCAAGCCTTCTAGTTACCTTGCGGATCTACATTCATCAATTGACCATTACTTTTAAAAATGGATTACTTAGGTTATTAACATGTGTATTATACATTGAAATAATTCCTTAGGTACTTCATTATGCCTTAGGCGAACTTCATTGCCTTTTGGAGCCCAATGATTTATGGAATTACCATTTGATCCCTACATTACTTCAACACCTATCTACCTCTTTTTAAGACTCCAATCTAGCTTCCTTAAGCACTATTTCTACTTTAAAAGGAGCTTTGCTTAGTTAGATCCCCTCTATTTTTGGCCTAAAGTTATAATCTATTACTCCCTACATGTTTCCTTATTTTGTTCCTCTAAACATATTTCCTTGGATGTTCGAATAGATTTAGATTGCCTAAATTTGACTAAACCATTTAAAATCACCAATTTGTTGTTCAAAATATGTTGCTACTAATTGTTTCTAAATATATTAATACAGCTATTATTGTTCCTTGTTCTTTAAAGAAATTTATTTACTCGCGAAGCCTCTGAAGGAACATCATTGTCTTAAAGAGGGCCTCTATGACTAAGATGTAGCACTTATCTCTACTCCAATGATCTCATGGGATACTAACTACTTACTCCTTAATCATATGTGTTATCATCATCATCAATTGTATCTCATGGGTTGTCATCCATCATGGAAGTCTTTATTTGTTGCCTCCTATTTGGTAAGTCAACCTCTCCTTGTGTGGTAGATGCTAGGCCCCCAAATCTTTACTCTATCAAGAAGTGTTGTGGTGACCAAAGCAAAGACCCATCTTTGGTGTGTGATTCTTGGAATTGTACATGTGCCCATTGTCTTTGTAATGCCCCTAACATCATTAAACCTCATGCTAGCTTGGCTTTTGCTACCTCTTGCATGGAAAAATGCGGTCCTTTAAAGGTTACATCCAAGTATACATAACATCTAACTATGTAAACAACTTTTCTCTTTTCTCTCAAAGGTGAATTGATACTTTGAGTGGGTCACTTGAGGCGGTGTGGTGTTAAACACCGCAATCTTGGTTTTCTAAGTTTGCCTGAGAAACCTTTGTCTATGCAAAGGTTTGTAGTGCATCCAAATGTTGTTGTAAGCCTTTAAGGGAGTGCATACGAGTGAATGGGTATCATCACCCCTACAAGCTACACACTGGGGCCTCCTAATTTGTCTATATAGTCTATTATCTCATCAATATAAATACCAAACAGAGTTAGTGATAATGGACATCCTTGTTTCACCCCAATCATGTTGGTAACTCTATCTGATAGTCCCCTTGGTGTGCACAATCTATCTATTATTATTGGCTCATACAAGACATAAATCCCCCATTGTAACTCCTTCGGCAATCCATTGTCATGTAGTCTCCTAATAAGCCCAGCTCATAGGATATTGTCAAACACTTTATGAAGGACTTTAAAGAAGCAACATATTCTCATCCCTCATACACAGGGCCTCCTCTATGATAGCCTTGAGTGTGGCTATATGATCCAATGTCATTTGTTCCCTTCTAAAGCCAACATGTATTGTGGTTCTATGCATGGGTTTCCATGCCCAACTACCAACTCATGCTCAAGGATGGAGCCATAGAAATTGGCTAGATAGTGACCAATCATTATGGTTCTTATTAGGGGAGATTTGAGGTCAATTTTTGGTCGTGTAAGAAATTGAGGAGAGAGAAAGTGTTGTGCAATTTATAAAATATACCATTGGGAAAAAAAAATTGCAATATAGGGAAAAATCTGCCCTTGGTGTGTGAAAGCACAGTTTGGTGGTACAAGAAAAGGACCAATTTTGTTTGTGCTTGGCTTGTGCTTCCATTAATCCTTAATTTAGATTTTGGAGGGAAATCCCTCAATAAGAAAAGTTAAAATTGTAAAGAATTTTAAGCACGTTGCTGGCCCAAATGATGTCAAGCTGTGACATACGTGTATGGTGTCATTATG
Organism: Lygodium microphyllum; assembly: GCF_053477565.2. NCBI lineage: Eukaryota > Viridiplantae > Streptophyta > Polypodiopsida > Schizaeales > Lygodiaceae > Lygodium > Lygodium microphyllum. The sequence continues at coordinate 133,983,098 of NC_141158.1, forward strand.
ATCACGTATGGATGGAGTTTAGTCAAGTAGAATCAAGTTTGAACTACTGAGAAATGTCATATCCTACAAATGAAACTCACCATTATCAAATTGACAGGGCATAGGAGATGTGCGAAAGCTCATTGCCCTGAATATAGCACAATCCCCCTCCAACCATTAAGCTCTCAATGTAGTCCCCAAGGCTCTTTGTTGTGTTGCTCAAACTCTCTTCTTGGTGCTTTGCACCTAGTTTGCATGTTGCCATGAGGACTCCATCAAGGAAGGGGCTATTAAATCCAACTCAATGAACTCCCCCAATGACGAAGCATAAGGAGGGGAAAAAATCCCCTCGTAGCATTAACAAGATACCATAGTCCATACCTGAGGAGGAGACATAGACCTCAAACACTAGTGCAAGCAATGATAGCTACTCCATGGAGCAATCCAAGAAAATGTCAGTCCTATTTGGTGATGAAGACAAGTCCTTAATAAAACATAGAGGTGAGCTTCCATGGTATTACTTTGTTTAGGATTCACTTTGTTTGCTCTATGTTTTCCCACATTTAGCTAGGACTTCATGCAATCTACTATACTAGCACATATGGTGAATGATCACATCAAAGCAACATTATTGCTCGATCTCACTATTTCAATTCCTAAGAGCTTGTTGCTTGCTCGTGACTGTCGCATGGTTTAAACCCACAATGGATCGCTACGAAGCGAGCGAGGACCCCTCCCAAGGGCAGAGAGTACCACATTACTTGACAATGACCCATTTGTGAGGTGAACTCTACATGGAAGATTACCACCAAGCAAGAGATCCCCATCTTAATGGCAAAGGGCCCTCATATCACATGGTCACGACCCTTGTATGCGGTGAGGGTGAGAATTGTATTCAAGAGATGAGAAAACCCTACAAATTGGAGGCCTCCTTTTGATCATGCACTTCGAAAAAGCTTATGATAGACTCTCATAATCCTTTCTGCTAGAAACCCTCCAAGTGATTGGGTTTGGGGCAACCTTGTGCAAAGTGTTAGGAGCACTCTTCTTCAATGCACTAGTACGTGTCTCAATGAACGACACTCTCTCGAAGGGTTTTAAGCTAATGAAGTCAATATGCCAAGTATGTCCCTTGGCACTCCTACTATTCACAGTAGTCACAAAACCTTTGTTGCAAGCTCTTTAGCTGAAGGTGGAGCAAGGTCCTATTAAAGGAATAGGGCTTTTGGATGGATCAATCTTTATCAGGTAGATGTTTAAGGATGACAACACAAATATCACGAAAGTCGAGAAGGACTCCATGAAAGAACTCCTTCAGGTGTACAAAGTCTTTTTTTATCCCATCTAGCTCTAAAATCAGTAGGTTAAAACCAAAGATAATCATGCTCTCATGGGACCCTCCCCCCCAAAGTTGGCTCATAGAGATTACCTTTAAGACAATACAGCCTAAGTCACCACTTAGATACCTCAACTATGCGATTGGGGTCGAGACTCATGTTGAAGCAGATATTTGATTGACTATATAGCAAGATTAAACTCAAGATGCAAAGTTGGTCCAAGGGTCTCCAACGAGTTCCAAGAATGGAAAAATAACATGGAACTTTTCATCGAACTGTCAATCTAAAAAATTATCAATCTATATGGAACTATAAAGTTTTTGAAAACATGTTTATGGATGGGCAATAACAAGAAATGCCCATCCAAAATCAAAAAGAATTTAAAGCATATAATATGTGCTCGATAAATATCTAATCTTTTTGCTCTTGAGGGTTAAAGTGGATTCTCTATTGTAACTTTGAACTTCAAGTGGTAACAGGCACGAATGTTCTATGATTGCTATAGTTATATGTAATGACCATATCAAGTGGCTATACTTAATGCTTGATATTTATTAATTTGATCACATGTATTCATGTCTAAATTTACTATGAGTGTCAATGTTCAAATTTGCCATGCGATTGGGATTGGCACGGTCCAAAAGAAAATGTCCTATGAAAAGTAGGGGTGGTGCATGTCAAATCCTAATGTTGCTTAGGATGTAAGAAATGTGTATAAAGTGGTTGCTAAACTTTAAAGCTATTAGTAGGCTTTGAATTCTTATTGAGGCTTTAAATTTTACCTTTGCATATCAATACAAATCTATGATGGTGTTTTTTTCTTAAAATACCAAAGGGGTCAAATCTTCCAATGCATGCTTGTGCATAGAGCGCTTCTGGTCGTAACATTATTGCATGATCTCATAGTTTTAATTCCTAAGAGCTTGTTGCATATGGTTGTCTAGTTTTGGACATTTCTAAGATAACCAACAAAGAGACTAAACCTTTAGAGTACCAAATTTGGTACTATTGCATTAGGCAAAACCTCTACAAAGACTGCATTAACATGCGCAATTTCCTTGTATCCATATTATTTTGAGCAATTGAACCCATACACCCCCCACATCCATGAATTTTTTTTTAAATATACATTAAGTATTGCTTATTTTTCAAAAGAGGGCCATGGTATCTCTAACTCCAGAGTATCGATGATTAACATCTCTCAAGAAAAACTAGAATGGAAGAGTACCCACAACTAAGCAAAGTTTGTTATACATCAAAGGAGCTACACGAGGAGTATAGCATGAGTTTAGAAGGGGTGCTTCCAAAAGACTTAAGCAAAGAGACCCTCTGTGAAGACCAATGGTTGATCCTCTTCAAGTACAAGTACCAAAAAGGTGCAAAGATCTACTGAGCCATGTGTACCCTTACTTGGCATAAGCTTGCAAGTTGCTTTTCCACAAGATGTATCAAGCACCTCCATCTTGTGGTGAGATCACACCCAGGTTTGCATAGCGCAATGCATTTAAGTGATGCCATGATGGGATGAAAGACCATGTATGCCACAAAGTGGCATGGGCTAGGTTTGGAAAAAGTGTAATTAAGATTTGTAGGAGCATGCCATGGGGGATTAAAAAAGAAGATTGAGGCATGGAGAAGGGCAAATGATGCCTCCCAGTGTAGTGTCCCTCTTGGAAAGAAGCCTTGCTTCTCAAAGTCTACAAGTAACATTTGTATATAGCCAGGGCCTAGATATGCAGGGCCGGTCTATGATTACATTGTTGATTTGGATTCATTGGTGGAGAAGATGCCTAACAAGGCCAAGAATACACTAAATAGGCTATTGGAGCTTAAGGCTTTGATCTAGCAAAAGAAGGAGGTGCTGCTCAAGTACAATGAGTCGAATGCAGTGGTGGCCGAACACATAAAGGATGACATTAAAGTATATGAGCACACTTCCAAGAGCCCCAGCAGCAAATTCCATGTAATGATGTAGAGATAAAGGAGGTGGAAGCCGGCCTAGAAGTGAGCCGACAAATGCCACAACATCTCGGGGTTTGTGAGAGAACATAAAATGACTCGAACAAGAGATTGAACTTGAAAAGGTATACTCAATGTACTTTGTCTTGGTTTGTGCCTAGTATTATCTCTCAATCTTTTGGGAGCACTTGATGGTTTTGGATACATTTGGTACTCTTGAGACCCTTTCAATACCATCTAGTACTCCTTGGAACTCTCTCTGGTTGTTCTCCTTATTAAAAATCTTATTGGTACAAACTTTGGCTCTTTCTAGTATAATTTGGTGTTTTCTGTACTCTTTGGCACATTTTAAGATCTCTGGTACATTGAGCATTTGGTAGAACTTGTGGTACATTCTCAAAGTATTTGGTTGAGCTAGTCTTATTTGATACATTTGGTTCTCTTTAGTGCATTAGGTTTAGGGGTTACATTTGGTACACTTGAAAATGTAGGTGTATTTGGTGGTTTTTGGTACTTTGGGATTATAAGGTGTTTTTTGAACCCTTAGTAAAATCGGTATTTTATTGTCTCTTAATCCCTTTGGAGTACTTGGTTATTTTGGATACATTTGGTACTCTTGAAACCCTTCAAGTACCATTTGGTACTTCTTGGTACTCTCTTTGGTTATTCTCATTACTAAAAAGCTTATTTATATTACCTCGTGCTGCTTTTTATTTATATTACCTCATGCTTGTTTTGGGATATTTTGGTGGTTCTTGTATTCTTTGGTATATTTTAAGCTCTTTGGTACTTGAAGAATTTGGTAGAACTTGGTACATTCTTGTTAAACCATTGGTGCAATTAGTACTTTTTGGTGGTTTTTGAACCTTTGGTGCAATTGGTGCTTTTGGGTTCTTCCTCTTCATCTTTTTGTAGCAATTTGTATTTTTTGATACATTTGTTATTTTTAAATGTTTTCAGTGCCATTTGAAGCTTCTAAGTACTCTCTAGTTGTTTTCATTACTAAAAAGCTAATTAGTATAATCTCTATCTCTTTTAGGTATATTTTGGTGGTTCATGAACTCAGTGCACTTAAAGCTCTATAGTACATGAAGCAAATTGTTGAATTTGGTACATTTGTATATTTTCGTTCCTTTGACATTGTTTTTTCTTGTTCTCTTTAGTACCTTTGGTGTTATTGGTGCTTCCTCATTCTACTTTTGGTACAAAGCTTTCCTTTAGTGCTACTTGTAGCTATTATTGGTATCTTTTGGTGGACATTTGGTACTCTTTGGTGCATTTGGTACATTTGCTATCATTGCTACAATGGTTGGTAATGGTATCACGATTGGAAGTTTTGATACGTGTTGCTTGGTTCCTATAATGTTTGTTTTTAAGTCTAATCCTCTTTATTTCTTTCACTTGATAGTCACAATATGACAAGCTAGAGATCTCTTGCAAGGAAGGGCAGGTCCACATGGACTTCATCAATTAGATGATCACTGACAAAGGCATGGATCACTAGGTACTACAATGTGAAGAGTAAGTTGGCACAATTATCCATTATGGTTATTTTACATGCAGATTGCAGTGCTAATTCGGTGTGTTCATACCTTTGGGATTGCCTATGGTTATTGTGCAAACGAGGAATATGTGGTTATTTTACTTGTAGATTACAATGCTAATTTGGTGTGCTCATGCCTTTGGGATTGCATGTGGTTATTGCCCAGACGAGGAATATGTGGTTGAGGTTGTTGAAGATGGGAAGATTATATATGTGGTTGACGTTGTCATTGATGTAAAGCATATGGGTTTTTTTGTCTCCTTCCATCACCTTCTGTTTTAAAATCCGTCATTGTTTCATATTTTCCTTGTGTACTCTTCTTGATCTTGAAACAGGCATTCTGTTTTAGAATATAGTACCAAAGTTATGTTGGATTCTATAGCAGAGGACTACTATCTACTTATACTAAGATGGAAAATTGTTATAACCACACTTGGCACTATGTGGTTCTCACACTTACCTTCCAACGAGGGTCACTACCAAGCGATAGGAGGAAACTCTAATATTAAGATAGAGATCTCTCACTTGGTAGTGACCCATGCAAGGTTTACAACACACACAGGACACCACCAAGTGAAAATGGGCTACAACGCCCTTGGGAGGTGCCTCTCTAGCTTGGTGGTGACCTATTCAAAGCCCTCTACACAAAATGGTCACCTCCTCAACATAATTCCCCAAGATACCATAATCAACATTGACATTTTTAAAATCTCGAAGATCACCACGTATCGCTACCCACAACATCGTATCACACTTGGCACCTATGGTTCTCACCCTCACCACCCAACCACAAGGGGGGTCCCCACCAAGGTATAGGAGAGAACTCTACTATTGTGAGGGGGCTCTGTTACTTAGTGGTGATCCATCCAGAATTCACAGTACACAAAGGTCACCACTAAGTAATAACGAGCACCGTATCAACACAATGGTCACCTCCTCAACATGATTCCCCAAAATATCATAATCAGCATTGACATTTTAAAAGTTCAGAGATCACCACGTATCGCTACCCACAACATCATATCACACTTTGCATTTATGGTTCTCACCCTCGCCACCCACAAGGGTCACTACTAAGCAATAGGAGGAAACTTCCCTATTGCGATGGGGATCTCTCCCATGGTGGTGATCCATACGGGGTCTGTAGGACACAAAGATCATCACCAAGCAACGGGCAATATCAATACTTGTCACCTCCTCACCATAATTCCCTAAGATACCATAATCAACATTGACATTTTTAAAAGCCCAAAGATCGCCATGTATCACCATCCGCAATATCATATCACACTTGGTACTTGTACTTCTCAACCTCTCCATGAGGGTCACCACCAAGTGATAAGAGGGAACTTCATAACTATGATGGGGCTCTCTCACTTGGTAGTGACCCATGTGGAGTTCACAACACACAAAGGTCACCACCAAGTGATAACATGCTAATATCAACACGATGGTCACCTCCTCAACATAATTCTCCAAGACACTATAATCAGTATTGACGTTTTTAAAATGCTAGAGATCACCAACTATCGCCGCCCACATCATATCATCTCATAATCACAATGTAATTGCCACTGAGATACTTAAAAGCCCTAAGATCACCATATATTACCAACTACAATATCCTTTTGTCACTATAGAATCATCCAAAAGGGCCTTGATATTGACAATTTGATACAAAAATAAGTACACAATGTGGTATCATACAATGTGGCAATCCATGAGTGTCACCACCAAAGCGATAGGAGGGAACTCCACTATTGGGATAGGGCTCTATCACTTAGTGGTGACCCGTGCAGAGTTCACAACGCATGAAGGTAACCACCAAGGGACATCAACCCCACTACCCTTTGGGGGGCCTCCCTTGCTTGATGGTGACCGTGCCTACGTGGAGAATGAGGTGGCATGCTGAGGTCACTAGGTAATGATTTGTGACAACCAAGCTAAAAGGCCTTTCTTGAAAATGAGATGTATAAGAAAGAGAAAGAAGATGAATAAAGGGCTTTTTGCTTCTCTGATTATCTCTATTGTTTGATAGTTCATATAGTGCATATTACAATACCATAATCAACATTGACATTTTTAAAAGCCCGAAGATCATATATCGCCACCCACAACATCGTATCACCACATAATGATCCAAAAGAGCCTTTTTTGTTAATGTATATATTCATTTTATTAGAATTAAAGTATTAAATATCATTAAATAAAGTACATTACATTCAAATTAAAGTATATCATTTCATTTCTCAATCAAGACACAATGGACTAGGCCATATCTCAAAGCCTCTTATAGAACAATTTGTAGATCTAATGATCAGACCCATATTACATGTTTGACTATCTCTTCTTCCCTCCTATAGAACACACATGGAAGGGACATGCTTACAAATCTCACTCTATCTTTTGTTGGTAATTTCCTTGCCAAGACTCTCTGCAATGTCAAATTCAATGTAAATGAGAGTATTGACTACCATAATTTTTGAAACCTTCTCAGCCAAACACCCAGTGACTTGCGTGGGTCAACCTTTTTCCAATCCTCCATGGCCTTGACAAACTACCTATCATCAAAGTTGCAAAAAATATATTATCTTCTTTAGAGTAATTGATGCCTTTCCATTTTTTGTAACTACCAACCTCAATGGATTGCAAGTCTCCTGCCACAAAAGGCTGTTGGCCAATTATATTTCCTCTTGGCCAATTTTCCTATATTCAAGGACAAATCTCTAAGCCACCTCTAAATTCTCTATTCTAGAGACAACAACATTGCATGTGAGTACCTCCCAAACATCTACATAGTTACATACTTTACTAGCAATCCTAAAGTTTTTAATCTACTTGAATTTTGTTGTTGCAATGTCTCAAGGCCAAGGCCTCCCTTCATTCTTGATGTAGTTACCTTTTTCCAAGCTATTACATGCATCCCTTCCTTTCCTTCACAAGCAAAAGGCTCTAAATAATTTTTCTAGTCTTTGTCAGAAAGACTCTAAGAAAGAGAACAACAAAGCATTAAAAAGTATCATTGGATTTAGGACTGCTTTCAAAATAGTTCAATGACCTACAAGTCCTAGTGCAAGATTTTATCTTGCTTTCAACCTTTCAATAAACTTAATTACATATTTTTATGTATGTATGAATAGGAAATAAAAGCATAAGATATGGCTCTGAGAGATTACATATTGCATGAGAGTGAGCTTGACTTCTACTTTTTAATAAGAGACATATTTGTAGAATTAAATCACAAGTAGTGTTTGAATTTGTTGACCAATTTGGTAAAAAATGGGGCAAAAGTAGAGCAATGGGAGAGGAAACAAACAAGGGTAACATGAAAAAGAAATAGAAAAAGGAGAAAAGTGAGTGAAAGATTGAAAAAGAGTCAAAGAGAGAACGGGCAATAGGAAAAGACGATGGACCAACATTAAATGTGCCGACATTTAACCCCACATTGCTTAAGGGCAGAAGTTGTAAAATTAGATTTTCTCAAGGTGCCAAGCTCGCTCCTATGCAACTTGTAAAATAAAAAACACAATTAATGACGTGCAGGTGTGTGAGTGAGCCTCTTCTTGCAAAAAATAGATAGCTCGAAGGGTCATAGGACCTCGAGGGTGGGTTACAAGTGAATGGGAAGTGGGCACCAAAAACAGAGAATAGGGCCCTACCCAAGCTTCAAAAAATTAGAACATATATAAAGTGAGAAACCTTATTTGTAATTCATTCTATGACTAATGCAACAAAGGATTATCTACTTCTCCACCACTACTCTATTTCTTCACCTCTAAGTACTATGTGCATGCGAGTTTTCTCTAAAGCAGGGAGAGAGAAATCTTATGAGGGCTTGTGTGTCGGTTCTTGCTTTATGTTTGCTCCTCTACCCTTTCTCCTCACCTTCTTGGGATTCCTTCCCAAATTGAGAGATAGAGAGATTGAGTTATTGCATCAAGTGCAGAGAGCTTAAGGGACCTTGAGATAGAGAGAAAGAGAGAGAGAGATCGAAGGTTAAACCATCTTAGCTTGGATAAACAAGCAAGAGGATCATCTTCACATGCATGAGGGATGATGGAGAGAGAAGTGCAAAGCTCAAGTGCAAATGTCAATAGTCATCGGAGCTTTGGAGCTCACAACACTCATCTAGACAACAATGTGGTGAGTCTCTTGTTTCGACTATTCTCTTTTGGTATTATTCTTGCTTGGTGGGTTGTGGATAGCTATCCACCATAGCTAGTTGAGTGAGTGAGATTTGATGGAAGGAGACGGTTTGAGAGGGCACATGAGTGATATGCATTTATCGTCTAGATTTGGCAAGTAGGGACTCAAACCTACATTTTGGTTTCATTGTTAATAGAATCTCTATTATTCGAGTCTCCAAACATAGACAATGAGTGAAATACACCGATTTCGAGTGAGATTGGTTTTTTGGCCCCATGACAAACTTGATGCAGAGACCTTACATGTCTTAGTCAAGATAGACAGATTGGAAGGATACTAATCTGTGAACTGCGCTTGTATACTTCTTTTCATAGGATAGGCTAAATTGTGAAAAATTTTTATAAGATTAGGAAAAAATCATTTGATTCATTTTTTAAAAACAAATTATTTGAAAAAAGCATAAAACAAAACAATTTCACTTGTTGTCGATAAATCTCATATCATGTAATAGAGGAAACGACATGTACTTAAGCACTTGGATGAGCTTCATGGACTGGAAAGCCATACAAGCTGCAAATGTTTCCTTTGACTTTGTTGTTTTTTTATCAATTTTAATCATGGGATGCATTGGCATATCATGGGTAGCGAGTATGACAACAATTAGCTAGTTGTGATCAATGATCGATTACCCACAAAGAGCATTGAGAGTAGATATCATTGTGCTTTTTGTATGAGACAAAAAGACACTCATAAGGAGCATAAAAATAGAATGGATTTTCTATAATAACTTTGGATTTTCTAATTTTGATGAATCAAGAAAGATGCTCTTAGAAGCAATGGTACATGTAACAACTAGGTACATTATTTGCTAATTGTATGTTTTGGAGCATATTTTGAAAGGATAAAGTAATGTGGGTAATGCTAGAGATTTGCTGAGTTTTTTGAGATTTATGCTAAATTTTTTACAAGGATTGATGCGTGGAAAAAATAGGTAACTGATATTAGTGGCAATAGGTTGACAACTAGCTAGTCACAATTCCCACAAGGAAGCCTAAGCAAAGGCTAGAATACAAGTGCATGAAGGGAAAGAAGAGTATTGGTGATTTTATGATAGCTGGCTAGACTTGCACAAGACAAGTACCAACTATATATTATAGGTGGACATAATTATGATTTACGAGAGCTAGTGGGACTATTGTGTGGACTTGTTTTGGAACTGAGCTTGCTGAAGTTTCACTATAAAATCTTTGTGAAATTTTTAAATTTTTTGAATATTTGTTGGTTGGGATCAAAAGGTTGCTTTGAAGCTAGTCGAATGATGACTAGCAAGTCTACGGTAATTGTCTAGCAAGTTGTTTGTGGGTGTTTTATCGATGACATATTCAAGATTGCATTTGCTATAATTTACCGAGTTTTTTCAATAATTTTTCTTAAATCTTGGATTGAACATCAAATCATTAGGTATTAGAACTAATTGGGATGAGCAGAAAGACAAACTAACTACCATGACATAATTACTACTTAGAATGACTAGCTATGGGTATGCTAAACTGTTGGGAATGTTTAAACTCTTAATATGATCAACCAAATCAGGCTACAAAGGTGAAAATTCTCTAAGGTTTGTTGAATACTAATCACATGTATTACAAGGGTTGCATGACTCATCCAAAAAGTCCTCTACAAGGTTGACTAGCTCTTTCCTATGGGGATGAAAGAGTACATAGTTTGAGAAGGTAAGGGATGATGTGTCAGATGCCTTAGTGTTAACCTCAACACAAGAAGAAATCGAAAAAAGTGGAAAAGCGTAAGTTGGGTCACCTAAAAGAGGTGGCCCAAAAGGAAATCAGACACAGTAGAAGAAGCAAGAAGGGAAACGGTCAAAAGTGCAAGGATGGCCTCAAAAGCTGTCAAAGATAGAAATGCATTTTTAAAATGCAAGGCACCCATAAAAATTTTGTAAAAGAGTGCCAAGCTCCCTCCTGTGCAAATTGTAAAGGGTAGAAGGGCATGGGTAAAGAGAAAGGGCAACTAGAAGGGAATGGGAAAAGAGGACCTTGCCATGATTGCTAGTTATGTAAAGAAGGGGATAGGTGCCCAAAGGGATGCGGGCTTTGTATATAAACTCAAAAAGTGAATGAGAAACTCATTCTTTGGTGTGTGGCAAAGTGGACTCTTCTTCTCTCTCCTTCTTTTCTCTTGCTTGCTTGTGAGTGCTTGAGGGAGGGATTTTGAGTGAGGGAGTGAGTGTGTGAGGGTGAGGGATCATGGTGGTGAAGCCCTCCATCATCTCCTCTCTTCTTATTCTCTTCTCTTCCCTTCTCTCGTCTCATGAGTGGCTATGAAGGATGGAGCTTAAAGGTAGAGGCTTAAGGTTGCTTAAGCTTGCATTACGAATCGTGGAGCTATTGGTGTGCTTGAAGGAGGAGGGCACTGAATCGGACATCAAGGTAAGCTCACTACACTCATAGAGAGGGATAGCACGTTGGCTATGTGAGAGGTAGCCATTAGTACTCACTTGAAACATTTGAAGGAATAAGCGGTCAGTGGGTCTTGGTGGTTGAGCATGAGCTCCCATTACATTTTCATTCCATTGCAGGGACCAACGGATTCAAGCTTGAGCATCGAAGTAGGGTTCACCCCCGAACCGATGCTCTTTGTAGGTAGGATATTTGGGAGTTTAATCTTCGAAACAATTAAGTATTTTATACTATTGATGATTAGGCAAGTAGGAGGGAGCATTTCAATATTCTGTTTTGAATTTCTATTGCATTTAGAGTAGATTAGGACCAATAACTTACAGGAAAACAATAGGTTTTTATTACTGTGAAATAGGCCCAAACAGTATTTACGTCACTAGGAGAATGATTGGAAAGGTTGCGGAAAGGGTTTATAACCCAAGAGGCCAATGAAGAGCTCATTTCTGTACTTAATGTGAGAAAGAGAGCTTGACAGAGTAGAGTAAAGTAGTTTATTATCGTACGAACGGCCAAATTATGACCCATGGGACCTTTTCAAATATACAATGATTCTCCTCCCCCATGGTAGGAAAAGGGTAGCTACGGTGAAAAAACGATCTATGCGGCACGGTTCTCCTGAAAGCGTAACATGCAGGTGATGAGAGCCCCTAACTTCAATATAGGAGTAGTGGTAAAAAACTGGTGAAGTGGCCCCTGTAAAGGGATATCAAAGTCAGCCCGTATGTGTGCATATGCTGGGCATGTCATAATCATGTGCTCCTCTCATTCTACACATACGAGCGGAATAGTGGGAGGGCATTTCAGCAGGAGACACAATAGCCTGTAAGGTGCTACAGTCTCATCTATGGTGGCCTACTCTTTTTCAAGATGTAGCATGATTCGTAAAGCACTGTGATGAGTGCCAAAGGACCAAGGTACTGATTCGCAAAGACAAAATGGAGTTGGGTCCAATCATTGCAAGGCAACCATTCGAGAAATGGGGAATCGACTTCATTGGGCCAATCAGTCCTACAACACAATACTCACAAGCAAAATACATCATTGTTGCAATAGACTACCTCACGAAGTGGGCAGAAGCACGAGCTACAAGAAAGAATGACTCTAGGACCACTGCCAAGTTCCTTTGGAAACAGATAATCTCAAGGTTTGGCTATCCCATCGAACTCATTAGCAACCAAGGCACACACTTCATCAATGAACTGATCACTCATCTTCTATCCACCTTTCTAATCATCCATCAAAAATCCTCATCATACTATCCTCATGCTAATGGTCAGGCTGAGTCTACGAATAAGATACTAGTAAACATCCTAACTAAGGTAGTCTCTGCTTCATGCAACAACTGATATAACAAACTCGTGGCAGCCTTATGGACCTATCGCACAGCCTATAAAACAGCTGTGGGGGACAAACTCCCTTCAGGTTAACCTATGGGACTGAAGCAATTCTACGTGTAGAGTTCTTTGTTCCTAGCCTAAGAATCACTCATCAAGAGAGATGGGATGGAAAGGAGACATGGACAGAGCGCCTAGTTGAGCTAGAACACCTATCAGAAACTGGACTTCTAGTCACCCACGCACTAATATGCAAGAAGGCAAGACGCAAAAGCTAGTTTGACAAGCATGTCAAGAAGTGAGATTTCAAACAGGGAGACTTAGTACTCTTGTACTCTGTCAAGGGTCTTAAACAAAAGATGAAGTTTAGCCTTTCAGGGTCCACACCATCACCAGAACCAGTAATGTGGAACTCGAAACCCTAGAAGGAGAGAGCATAGGCTTTTTCAATGGCAGTCGTATCAAGAAGTACTACCCTCCCACACACCCATTACATGAGCCTCCAATGCTAGAGTCCCCTGTCAACGTACGAGTGGCCACAATTACGAAGATTAAATATGAGGATAAGGAAACAGTAAAACTGGCTTACCTAAGTATAACGGTCACTGCCAAGCACACGACCACCCTCAATGCACTAATCAATGAGGGAGCTGACTTTAATGTCCTAACTCACGAGCATTGGACCGAAATCGGCAAACCATAGTTACAACCCACTAATGCCAAACTTACCCCATTTGGTGGCCGATCATATGCACTCTTGGGAAAGTGCAAAATAGCAATCTCTATTGAGTCTGAGAGCATACCAATGATCTTTTGTGTGTTGCCAAACACTAACGATACAGGTATACGGACTCGATGTTAGGACACACGTTTAAAAAAGCAAGCTCATTGCAATGTCAACTATGAGTCCCAATGCATTCACCTCACCATAGGCAACATGCGTATAGTCATCGCTTTCAACAAGGGCTGTGTGACTCCTTCAAAGTCTGCAAAGCCATCGTTAGAGAAACCCACTGTCAAGTCTAAGGAGGGGGGTCATGACCTGTCACCACCTGCCAAACCCCAAGACGAGTGAATCACTAGAGCCAAAGCTAAGGCCTACAAACCATGCTTCAATGGATGCCTAAACATCAAAACATGCCCATGCCGTCTAGGAACACACATACCCGACCCACAAGGCTAAGAGCCCACACTCAAAACCTAGGAGGCCAAGACGAAACCATAGACATCGATGTATGGTCAAGCCACGATGGGTCCCCAAAACCTTATTGCAAGCCAAGGCTACTATGAGAGTAACACATGGATCTAGGTACCTAAAGCCAAAATGGCCAAAGGTCCTACTCAAATGCCGCCCTCAAGCATGACCACACAAAACATCAAGACAGATCAGGCACTCAGGCCACAAGAGACCCAGGCTGCTAAATCCATAAAACCTCGAAGTCTAGGTCCACAAAATCTAAAATAATCTATAGGCCACAACCGCATGCTGCTACTCACAAACTATCTTAACCTGGGCCTACTAGTGCCCCTCAAACCTCGGAAGCACCATTAGCAGTTGCTGCTCAGTCTATTGAACAAGAGCCCAAGCCACAACCTCAAAAGTAGTCCAAGCTGCAAAAATCACCTGCTGAAATATCTTGTTCGGTCAAACCCCAACCACTTATCAACCTCAAATCCTCTTAGCAACGGAGATCCATTCTAACCTTGGCCACCCACTGACCTAGCTGAGAATATAGGCAACGACTTGGTTGCATGCCTCAGATGCTTGGATGCCACGTTCACCATGCTTACTAAGAGTTACGATCAGCTGGACTTAGGCCTTTTAGACGAGCCTCTAGCAATGGAAGTGCGCGTGCTACCCTGATCATGGGAGAAATCTTAATTCCTATTCGTCAAAACTCCCCATGCAGCCGAGGAACTCATTGCCACTAAGCTCTCCATTGAGAAAGCCCGTAAACAATGCCTAATCACCTCTTATGTCAAAAGCAAAGTCATTGCCATGGACCGAAAAATTGTGCAATTGCAGCAACTCGCTGCTAACGACTCCTCTTTCTGCAAATGATACGCTCTTGGACTTTAATGGGAACAACAAGGTTGCCAAATCATGACCAATGTGGAGCAACCATGCACCATTAAAACCTTTGAGTATAATCCCACCTACGTAGCCCCTACCTCTTTTAGAGTATTGGCCACCACTCGCAATCAATCATTAGAAGACCGTGTCATGAGCCACCCTTCCGTAGATCTCATCCTTACTAAAGAAGATCTACGCATTTCTAGCAAGATCAACTCTGGCAATATTATCACTAATGTCTTAACCTATATTACACATGTAGGCACCAGACCTCAATATATGGACCACCATGCTCACTTGGAATATAACCCACAATTTTATGTATGGCTTCTCCCACGTCATGTCCCGCTCAAAGGCACCTAAACACCCATAGCCCTTCTCTCTCCAATCCTGGGAAGGATTCAACTCATTCCCTAAGGGGGAAGGGGGTGGGTAGAAAGGAAATAAGTATAAAAAGAAAATTGGAAAAGAAGAAAACAAACACGCCTTAAGCATTAATCAACATGAAATGACAAGACTTAGAATGTGGAAAATTTATCACGAATGTTTTTGTATCATGTGGATTGCTTGAAGTGAAAAGGTTAATCTATATTTCAGTGTTTCACATTCTCAAGAAGCTTTCATGTATGGTTTATCTACTTTTTGTGAAAGCCAAATCAAGAAAGCTAATGGTGGGCCATGATATATGACAAGAACCTAAAAAGATAAACGTAGTAAGCTCCCATTCACAGAGGAAGAGCAAGCAAAGTATGGCTCGACGGTGGAAAAGAGGGGCTATAGCCAGTTCACATTCAAGCACGCCATGAACCCAGAAGATGCCATCATGGAAGAGTCACCCATAAAACAACTTGTGGACCAATGCAACCTACAGAAGTATGTAGAGAAGGTCTCACAGGCAATCGACTACAGCAAGTGTGTAGAATTTCTAAGAGTTTCAATACCAAAGGAACAGTGGCACGGTGACAATGAGAAAAGGGGAAGAAACCCACCAAGTAGAGGTGGAATTGAGCCTTGCAATGGTGGAAAAGGCACTAGGTTTGACTAAAAGGATAGAGAGACGCCCAAGAGGGAGGTGTATAGCATGCTAGGGATGAACAAGGCTGTCATATGCACAATGGATGGGATAAGCTTAGCGGACATCCCAAATCATGAGATCAAGCTACAAGCAAAGATGGTTCATACTCTCTTTTCCTGTCAAAGGTACAATGCCCTTATGAACAGAATCGAGGTGTCCTTGTTGGAAAGCATCACATCTGGATCCCCAGATGAGGTAGAGTGGAACACCTTCGTGCAAAAAACTATTGAAAGCTCAGTGAAAGCTTTGACCACCAACACAGCAACGGCAGGAGTGGAATCCCTGGCCTCCATAGCAAGATTAGCCCGAAAGAAGTCCTCCAAGGCATCCACCATCAGGTTTGATGGAATCCTAATGGCCATCATCCAGAAGGCCTTGAAGGACACAAAAGGAGGTGAAGAGGAAATAGGGGAAACCCTTGACCAATTGCCTTACCATGAATAGGTGCAGTCTAGTGAAAGGACTATAAGTGATAGAGAAGAGCATGTGTCGAGGCCTAAAATGGGCCTGACATTGGCTCTCTAGCACTAGTCGGACCTCTAAGACACACAAGACACCCCACACGGCCTCACGGCTAGGAGCGTCTAAGGCTCACACTAAACTAAACTCTAATATCGATTTTGTGTTTGTAATAGGACACAGTCCAATTTTTTACCTTCCCTTCCTCCCCAGAGGGAGATCCCATAACATATAGATATAATACCTCGCATCACATATACAGGAGGCAACCTCTCAATTGAAACATCGCGGCCTCACTACAACTCTCCTACATCAAGGGAATTTGCCCCTTGATGCACTACCTCAACATATAAGATGCACGATATATTGTCCACTCTTTGATTTATCGAACGATCACGGATTTTATATTTTCTCACTAAACTTATCCCAAGGAACCACTCATCTAACCTTCAGCAAAGGACTTCCTCACACTCTCTGCGCTGGTCAGTGTTCAGCATACAAGTGCTATGTATCCAAGAGAATATACCATGTGGCATGCAATATGAAAAAGTGAATATGATCCTAGTACACAAACAATATTTATCAAATCAGCATTTTGTGATGTGTAAAAATAGCCCTTTCATGATCTTCACTAAACGTATGCTTCGATGTATGGAGACTAAAACAGATTTCTCGTGCTACTAGCCCCTTAAAACTTAAATTATTATCGTCCTAAATGGCATGCAAAAACAAAAGATCAAACTTTACTTCATTTTTCGCACTTAAACGTTTCCACAAACCTTCTTTTTCCCCTACCACTTATGTGTTGCATCATTGCATAGGTGTAGGGTTTTATTTTTTGTCATTTTTGATGTATAAAGCAATAAAAACACACTAAAACATATAAACAAGGGTGAAGTGAGGTTATACCTCATGCGTCAACCTTGGGGGCGGGGGGGGGGGGGGGGGGGGGGGGGGGGGGGGGGGGGGGGGGGGGGGGGGGTTTGTTTGGGAGACCCCAAAGGTCACCCCCCTTGGCTTTTAAGTCTATTTACATTACTCTTCTTTTGTCCCTCCATCTTGGGCACTCCCATTCTCACGTCCGCCGGCATCCATTTTGCAAATCGAAAATTTCTGAGAACTCGTCTTGAAGTCCCCCACTACCAGGTATTTCTTGAAGTCTCATCCGACATCCCAAGTAATTATTAAAATTACCCAACTGTCGCTGGGTGGGTCTTTAAAGCACCTTTGGCACGCGCCAGCTACTTGCTACTTAAAATCGACCCAATTGCCTATGCCGCCCTCGACAGAGTTTTTTTTCCCTTGAAATTCAGATTTTTTGGCAAATTTTAAGCACCTTCCGGAGGCAAAAAACCATTGCTCAGCAGGAGATGCACTCCGCTAGCCCAAGGAGAGCCAAAGGTGCCGAAGAAGGGAACTCCATCAAAGCTACATAAGGAGACGAAAGAAACAATGACAAGGGAGGAACAGGCTAAGCTGAGGAGGGCCCAAAGAGAGTCCAAGAGGGCCGAAGATGAGTGAAAAAGAAAAGTAGAGCAAGAGGTAGAATAGTTGAGAAGAAAGGAAGATGAGGACATGGCCGAGGCCATACAGAGGTCAGTGGAGGAGACCTTGGGTATGGAAGTTCCAACCACCATGAGCCCCCGAGGGGAAGGAGAGCCAAGCAACAGTGGCAAGGCCTCAAAAATCAAAGCAATCCCAATAGTAATGGGCAAGGGTAAGGCCCCGATGCACCCTCTCCACCAATCTTCACTTCCCACACCCCCTAACCACCTCGACCACCCAAGAAACTGCAATCGTCATGGACACTAGCAAGTTAATGTCCATGATGCAGTTTTTGGTGACAAAGATGCAAGAGATAACTCTAGATTCGAAAGCAAGGGCCACCCTTGTAGGAGCCAAAAGACTGGTTGTGGTCGACGTTGAATCAAGGCAATATCCCAAGAGGTAGAAGCTAGAGGTGTCACTGAATTGATTACTTATTACACATTCTCTATTTAATAAATTTATGTCAATAAATTAATGACTCACTTTTCTTTAAGTGTTGATGATGATCTAGCATGGCCATGAGATCATTTAGAGACTAGTATTCCTAGTGCATCACTTAATGGGGTGATCAAAGCACTGTGACGGGGATATTTGGTACAGGTAGTACAAGTTATGAAGGGAGAAAGAAGTGTCTGCCAAGTGTAAGAGTGTACACAAGAACCAAGGAGTTACACATAAATGAAGATGGATTAAGTTCTAAGAAGAGGAAGTGCATTAGCATTGTGTATATGTATTTATGTGTGCATCTGAGGACGCCTGGGAACGTTTACTTGTGTGTAGTGAGCATTTCATTCATTTGGGGTCATCCTCTCCCTTACAAGTCAAGGTTTAAGGTCTTTTCTTTCATTAAGAAAGACAAGAGAGGTAATTCTCTCACTAAGAAAGACGAGAAACATGATCCTCTGGAAGTGAGAAGAGAAGTGATTTTCTCTTTCTAAGGTCTAAAATGACACAAGCTTTTGTGTGGAAGTCAATCTTAAGGTTGAGGCCCAAGGCAATTTAATGAACTCTCCTTAAGGTGGTTGCATGAACCACAAGTTAAGAGCACAAGTTTGAGAAGTTGTTTTTTTTTAAAGACATGGTGAATCCATTTTTAAAATATCTCACGATAAAAAGACGATCTCTAAAAACAGCCCATGAGAGTTATCGAAAACAACGAGATCTACAACTTTTGTGTTGGATGTTTTTTCATCCGAGCAACACACAGAGAGATATCTCAAAATTGGTGTTGTAGAGTAGGTCTTGGAACAACCACAACTTGCATGAAGATCAACTCAAGTCTCTCTCCAAGAAGAGAAGCTCTCGAAAGCCTATAAAAGAGGAGGCTCTCCTTGGGTGTGAGGGAGGTAAAGGAGGCATTACTTTGCATGTATCCAAGAGGAGAAGAGAAGGTGTAAGTACTGCAGAAGCTCTATTGAAATCAAGTGCTTCGGAAGCTTTGCTGAAACCAAGTTCTAAGAGGAGAAGAGAAGATACAAGTGTTGTGGAAGCTCTACTGAAATCAAGCGCCAAGAGGAGAGCCCTACACATATTGCATAGGAGAGAGGGAGACTCAAGAAGGGTCAAAAGATGCCAACTTCCAAGTTATGCAAGTGTTAGCCAGTTGTATACCGTGCAAGGAACTATGATCTTGTCTCCAAGATCTATAAGTAAGAAATAGTTTATGTGTAACGGAGGAGCTTGCTTGTTGTCAATAATATAACTCCACAAGGGGGGGGACTAGCCCATCTTCCAGTCCCTAGTGTGTTGTCAATTTCTCTATCTCTCTTTCTCTCTCTACATCTTTCTTTTCTCTCATCTGTTCTCTCTTTGCGCCAGCATAATATTCACCATATATATTTTAAGTATATAAGAAAGTCGAGTGTATATCTTGAATATTATAACAGGAGGCCTCCATGACTACAACATCCCCTACAATGCGTGCTGCCACAACATACGATGATTATATCAAAGAGCTCATAGCATAGCTAGAAAAGGCTAAGGAGGAGAGGAGAGCAGCACAAACTGAGATGGAGATCGAAAGAGAAGCCTCAGCTGCACTCAAGTTGGAAGCAACCTACCAAGCAAGAAAGCATCAACGAGAAATTCGAGAGCTAAAAGAGCAGCTCGAAGCCAAGAATGGAGAAGAAGGAGAGTGGGAAACAAAGTGGGCTAAGGAGAAATGGAGCCGCATGAGCCTACAACAACTTAATGAGGAACTAGAAAAGTTGGGTGAAGAGCTACAAGGGAATGTGAACAACATCTTGGAGGCTACAGAGGAGGTAGAGGCCACAACAGAGGAGAGGGCACGAAGATACCAAAAGGAAATAGAAGACTTGAAAAAGAAGATTGCCCTAGAGTTGGAGGAACAATGCAGACTGGAAAGGGAGATCAAGTACTTGGAGAAAGAGAGGGAAGTAGCCATCAAGGAAGCAACCCAAAGGCTACAGGAGAAGCTGAAGATTCTAAAACGTGAGGTGGAGGAGATAAAAGTCGTGGCTACAAATGTGAAAATTCTCTAAGGTTTGTTGAATACTGTAGGAAGAAAACCAAGACCCCTACGCGCAGAGGAACGAAGATCTATCCAAAAGGTTGTCGAAAACTTGCATGCAGCTCTCCATGGCGCAACAAGCCTAGAGGATAGCCAAGGAGCAACTGAACCACTGGAAAAAGGAAAAAATACATATGCTAGACATGTGGAATAAACAGCAATAGGTGGTAATGATGAGTCTCAAAGCATGGAGAAGGGCAAGGAGGAGAGAGGGCCAAAAAGTGGGAAGAGCACAACTTTGAATGAGTGCGAGAACTTGTTGAGCACTTGGCCATAGTAGAATGCGAGCGGGTGCTCTAGCAGAGGCCAGAGCCGAAGCCATAGAAGTAAGTTTAGAAATCCAACGGCAAGCCATCTTGGGCACATTGCTCCATGTAACACAAGCAGAGGGCAAGGATTTCGTGGAGAGGACAAAAAGAAAGCTAGAATTGACCACCAAAGCCTTAAAGTATGGCCTGCACGAGCAAGCTCTCCCAACTAGCACCGACCTAATAAGAAAACAACAATGCCAGTATTTGAGGCAAGCTGGCCTCTCCACAAATGAGCTAAAGGAGCTAGGCTTTGAAGAGCATGAGCTATCGCATCCACTCCCAGCTCAGACCCCAAAGGAGCAACCTCTAGAGGAAGGGCCGGATTTTGAGTAGGAGCTAGGAGAGGAGCAACAGGCCCGGGAGCTTAGCCTAGCGCTACTAGATGAACCCAAAGAAGATCCGAAAGGCAGTCAAGTGTCAGAGTGCATCATTGCCGCTAAGAGAAGAAGATGGGAATTGGTGGAGCAAGCACAGTAGAGAACTAGAGCACATCCCCAAGAGCTTCCTAGAGAGCCCATGCCACAATACGAGGATTTCTATCCTATCAACTAGCCTAGGAGATGAGCATTTGGGGGCAAGGAGAACTCCAAACCTGACCCTTTGGACTATCATTCCTCTACCCACGGCCCTTGGATCGAGTCCTACTAGTGGAAGTAGTGGAGAGAATAATTCAAATGGCCAACAACTTGGCAAATCGATGGGTCACGAAGTAAAGCATAGCTATTACTCGATGGAGGCTAGAAGCTCCAGACTATTAGCAGGACAAGGTGTACCAAATCCCTAAGACGGTCCAAGGCTATGAAGCACAACCCAAGTGGCGGCGGAGGAGGATCTGGGACACAAACCTTGATGCATGGATGGTATTCTGTGACACACTCCCTGAAGAAAGGAACAATCCTATCTACATGCCCTACCCTTCGCAGACACGGAGTGGACTACAATAGGGAGAAGCATGGTGGGTATGACTTCCCCAAAATCTACAATGTCAATGCAAAGAATCCTGAGGAGTGCCTAATCCTCAAGGCAAGAGACCTCCGTCCTTCAATCACGCAATTCCTCTAGGATTCCTCATCCTGTCCAAATCCCACTTTTATCACAACTTGTAATTATCTTAAGACCATTAGGTTTATACTAAAGCAACTGCCGGCCGCGGAGAGGAGACCCACCTACCTCCACTCTTTTTTTATCTCAACCTAGGAACAAATAGTTGTGACATGGCCCACGGCTAATGATGAGGGCTATGTTATTCCCCTCTTTTTGTATGAAGGTGCTCGAAGATATGAATGATAGCTAGTTTACCAAGTGTGGACACCCCTTTTTGTCAACCACACCTCTTAAATGTTAGAGCTAATCTCAAGAGCTACATGCAAAGCTGTGCCTTTTTTAGCAAATCCCTTAGGCCACCCCGTGATGCATCATCAGAAGAGGACCGAGGTACAACCTAGGAGAGCCACCGTATCTATCAAAAAAAAAAGAGAAGAAGAAAGAAAGCAAAGATGAAAAGTGAAGAAATCACAACAAACAACAGTTTACACCACATGGGCCACAATCACCGCAGCTAGGAGTTCTCAAGTTAGGTGCATCTAGTGGCTTCGGTTGGCCAGCTCTGTCCCTAACCCTCTAGCCTCACATTGATCCCTCACTTCACACTTAGGGCACATCAAAGGCAGGAGATGCCTAGGGAGGTAACACTCACCTATGGTTAGACTTGTCACCCTAAGCGACACACACCACACCTCCCTTATGCACAAACTGGGTCCTCAAGTGAGGGACAACACCTCGGCTTTGCCTATGGTTCGACCCAACTCCTAGTTCCACTAGCACAAGCACAATGCACCATACAGCAAAGCAGGCCCCCAAGCAGTACACCTTCTTTTCTTTTTAGGTACAAACAAAGGCTCCAACTCCCCAACTTTGGAGGTCCCATCATCCATGCAATGCGCTCCCAGCCTCCACCACCATAACCATGTGATCCTTTTCTTCCCAATACCAATTCTCCCAAGACCCCATCATCATCGACTCACATGTCCACCCTTTTAAATCATCGAACCTTCATCAAAATCGCAAGTGTCCTGGAACTAGCATCCATCTAAGAGAGGGGTCATCTTATGCGACAATGTCACCATGCAGATGAAACAAGGCAAAGGCAGACTGAGGCAGCCCCAGTCAAAAAGTGAATGAAGAAGCTCATGGCACAGTGCAAGAGAAGGAAAGCTCAGAGACAGAGGGAGCTCCAACTACTTTAGCGAGGTTCTCTCAAGGATGAGGGAAGTCCTGTCAAGGATGAAAGATACTCTCCCAAGCACCGATTATTCTAGCAAGGCTCTCTCAAGAATGAGGGAGAACCTCCGAATGCTCTCACAAGGAAAGCGCAAAGCGCAATGTAATTCATTTTATAAGGCATGCATATTTCATCCTATGCCAGTGGTATACTCCACACAGACATAGGTGAAGGGATGAGTGGAGCATGCCATTACGAGTGTTCCAGGAACATTATCGGAGCAAAATCTATGCTGAGAATTGATCTCTCGCCCACAGAACATAATAGAAACAATTATCCTCCTCTTCTTCATCACCCTCCATAGCAATCCTTAAGAAAAACACGAGAGAGAGAGAGAGAGATCCTTTTACACAACAAATGCTCTCGAAGTACATGCGAGAGAGAGAGGGATATATTGAAGAAACACACCCCAATCTTCCCCCACATGCACCCCTTCGTGCAAGAATTTATTAATGAATAATATTTTTTCTACATTGGCCTTAGCCACCATTGCTTTTGGGCCTTCAAAAGTTATGCCCCTTTTTTGGAAATTTATCATTTTACAAAATATAATAAGGCTATTATGATATAATATGTGCTTGATATAGATCTGTTAGGGTGCTAGATTTTGAGCATCCATGGGCATCATCAATGAGGCAACTTGATGAGAGTGGGGGAAAGCCATGTCAATACCGTTGTAGCAGCCACACGAAGGGCAAGAAGACGGATCCATCCAACACCATCTTAAATTTCAAAGATAGATATGTCTGCTTGCCATTCTCCAGGAAGGGATCCGTTCGACACGATATTGAATTTCATATTCAGATCCACCTAACACCATCCCCTGCAAAGGGCTTGTATACAAACTCAAAAAAAGCCATCTGGCTACATCCATCCCACCTTCCAACCACTACACATTATTGGCATGGGATTGGCACTAAACTAGGAGAGGGGTTAATGTTAACCTCAACACAAAAAGAAAGTGGAAAAAGTGGAAAAGTGCAAGTTGGGTCACCTAAAAGAGGTGGCCCAAAAGAAAATCAGACACAACAAAAGAAGTAAGAAGGAAAATGGTCGAAAGTGCAAGGGCGGCCTCAAAAGCTAAGTCAAAGGCAAAAGCGTATTTTTAAAATGCAATGCGCCCATAAAAATTTTGTAAAAGAGCGCCAAGCTCCCTCCTGTGCAAATTGTAAAGGCTAGAAGGGCATGGATAAAGAGAAAGGACAACTAGAAGGGAATGGGAAAAAAGGACCTTCCCATGATGACCGATCATGTAAAAAAGGGGATGGGTGCCCAAAGGGATAAGGGCTTTGTATATAAACTCAAAAAGTGAATGAGAAGCTCATTCCTTAGTGTGTGGCAAAGTGGACTTTTCTTCTCTCTCCTTCTTTTCTCTTGTTTGCTTGTGAGTGCTTGAGGGAGGGAGTGTGAGTGAGGAAGTGAGTGTATGAGGGTGAGGAATCATGGTGGTGAAGCCCTTCATCATCTCCTCTCTTCTTCTCTGCTCTTCCCTTCTCTTGTCTCATGTGTGGCTATGGAGGATGGAACTTGGAGGTGGAGGCTTGAGGTTGCTTGAGCTCGCATCATAAATCATGGAGCTATCGGTGTGCTTGAAGGAGGAGGGCACTCAATCAAGCATCAAGGTAAGCTCACTACACTCGTAGAGAGGGATAGCCCGTCAACTATGTGAGAGGTAGTCATTAGTTCTCGCTTGAAATGCTTGAAGAAATAAGTGGTCTGTGGGTCTTGGCAGTTGAGTGTGAGCCCCCATTACACTTAGGTTCTACTTCCATACCAAGAAATTCATTGATATTTACAAAAAATAAGGAGGGTTCAGCCATTTAGACTCAAGGATGATATGATAAGCACTTGATAGGCCAAAAGCTAGTTTGAGTCTCCCAACAGACATAGTTTGGGTTGATTAATCCTTCTAGGTTTGTGAACTCCTTACTTATGAAGAATTGTAGGTTTTCTGGATTGAATTGCAGGTTTTGCACTAGCCATGACCCTCCCATACTCACCTATCCATTGTGAGTTGATTGGCATCTAGGAAGTGGGCAACTAGACATAGTCTAGTGACAAGCTTGCCTTTTCATGTCTGGAAGGGATGCCTTGCATTTGGTTTAGTGATCTATCTCTTTATGTTGAAGGTCACTAAGTCATTTGTATCAATTCTATTCCAAAGTTGAAACGGGGTAGCTTGCGACCTTGGGAATCACAGGGCATTCACAACCTTGAGCTATGACACTCTGTAGACTATCGAGACAGGTTGGTAAATCACTTAATAGTTTCACAACCTTATGAGAAGAACTAAAAACATCTTAGACTGTGCTTTAAGCTCTCCTAAACTTCACAAGAGAAGGGATTTTCCATTTGGCTTGAGTATGAGGCGTACACTTGCAGTCCACTAGCTAAATTGTCGACTTGAGGCACAACTCTCTATCCATTGCAAGTTCTCACCAAGTGGTACATCAGTACAAGGCTCTTCTTAGAGGTTTAGCACTTGCCTTGTTTACCTTTCGAGATATGTGTCCTTGAGGAGAGTTAGAGTGCTTTGACCCAACCTCGATATTTAGATCTCTAGTGCAAATGCCTTATTGGTGCTACAAGACTTTGGAAGTACTATAGCAACCACCTCCCTCCCAGGAAATTGAAGACTCCAAGTAACTCTTAGTGTCATGAACCTTTAAGTGGGACTAGAAATTTCATAATCATAGTTGATCAATAAGGGAGGACTTGAACCACAATAGTCAAGTAGAGACCTTGTAACATGAAAACATCACAACTAACCCAAAGAACTATGAGAGAAGGGATAACACTAAAGGTAAAACACAAACTTGCATTAGGTACTTCACGAATGTACCATAGTGACAACTTTGGATAGCTTGAAGGCTTTGTAAGCCTAGGAAAAGAGAGAGGACAATTGGAATAAAGGAAGGAGGGTCGATCCTTGAAGAAGAACCTTGGCAATTACATCAACTTGAACGCTCAAAGAGCTCACAAAAAGAAGGGAACAAGGAAGTCCCCTGACTCACTTAAGGGCATAGGTGGAGAAACAACAAAACATCTATACACACTGTGATAGAAAGAAGCGAACATATCTATAAGACCAATGAGGGTCACGAAGGGAACACATCTTAACACCTGTCACATTCATTCTCTAAGACACATGACAAGAGTAGTGTGACCTTCTAAAGGGTACTGATAGGTTCATTCTCAATGTTGCCAAAAATCGTCAGTTTCATCAAGGAGCTTGTCGTCCAAGGGCAACCATAGATAATCGTAGGGACAAGCTCTAACACAGATAATCTAGAGTTGGATGCTATGGAGTTCCCTACTGATATCCAATAGCTAATATCACTCTACAACCAACAAACATAGGTTGAACATAGAGGAAGGGATGTGGAAGAGATCATGGTAGCTTATGCAAAAGCTGAGAGGAAGCTCGGTAAGAATCTCATTAACCAAGTTGCAAGGTTTACACAAAATCAAAGGTTAGACAAACAAAGAAAGGAGATAGAGTTGGGTCAAATCCAATGCATCCTAGATCTAGTTGGAGGGGCAAGCAATTGGAGAAGAGTAAGGGAGGTAGAGACATCCAATGTCAACCTCAGTCCCTCTAAACTTCCTCTAAAGCAGTTATTGGATAGGACCTCCATAGAGAAGGGAAGTGTTGCATTAGCCACCACTCTCTTGACCGAACTAGGAGTAACACCAGGGGCTAGAAGCCAAAAAAAAAAACCAATCATCACAAAACAACTTGACAAGTATAGGGCAAGAGATTACCCTTGTGGCTTTCTTGAATAGTTTGAACATGTCTATGAGGCAAACAATCTCATGGATGCTAAAAAGAAGGCACAAGCTTTTGGGTCATGTCTAGGGAAGAAAGGCCGAACATGGTTTACAAGACTCAATGACACCGAAAGAAATAATTTTGACACTCTTAAGAACTTCTTCATCAAATGGTTCTCAAAAGCTAGGTACTCTAATAATCTAATCATCAAGCTCATGAATGTGAGCCAAAAGTATAAGGAGGAAATCTGAGATTAAGTCACTCATGTGAGAGGTCTCTACAAGAGGATCCCAGAACCAAAGAGACCTATGCCTAGGGCTATGTCAACTATCTTTACTAATGGGATAAAAAATGAGGAGTTGTACAAAGCCCTAGCTAGCAACTTGAACTTGTAGAGAGACATATTGGCAAATGTATTTGATGAGGCCATAACAGTGGACGATATGATAAAGAAAAGAAGCAACAAAGCCACACATTCGGTAAGAATCATCATTATTCATAATGAAAGATCCACCATATGTAGCAAGCAAGAAACATCTAAAGCATAAGATAAAGGCAAGGGAGTGGACTTCTCTTAAGAGATGTCTAACCTCAAGCTAGAGATTGTCAAACTTCAAGATGCCTTGCAAATACCTAATAGAACAAACATCCAATGTGTACACTTAGAAGGTAACCATTTGTCGATAGAGTGTCTTGAATCGAGATCTGGGACTTGTGGAAATTGTGATAGGTATGGGCATGAAGCTAGTCATTGTAGATTGCCTCGACGCTTACCATACCAACAACCTTATTAGACACAATATCCAATGAATAGCCAATTCCAATTTGGTCAAGGAGCACCATTAGTTCTACATGCCCCCAATGATCAGAGACTAATAGACAACCTGCATACCTGGGCCTCTAGCACCAATCATTGCCTTGCCCCAAAGCAATGCTCCTATGAATTATGTAAAGGAACCACTTGATGAAGAGCCTTATGTAAACCCCTACATCTCATATGATGAAGAGGGAAACCCGAACTACAAGCCCATCTTGGTGATGACATTCGGCAAAGGAAGAGGACGAGGGTCTAGAGGAACGTAGTCTCATAGGAACCACTGACATGTTGGAATTGTAGTCATTTTGGATACATATCCTCTTGATGCCTTGAGAAGGAAGAGGCTAACAAAGACAAAGCTAAGTTGCAATGCCTTGAGTGTGATATCCCATGCTTATATGTGGATTGCCCTAGGAGGAAAGCATCAACAAGTGGCTTGAGCGTGCCATCAATGCCCTTGTGTTTATTTGGAATTGAAACCCTTGATGAAGATGCCATGCCCATACCACTTAATCAATACCTAGACCTAGCAATGTGGATGTTTCATCCACTAGCAAGAAGAATAAGAAGAACAAGAAGAAAAGAGTGGAAAAAAAAGATTAACTTGAAGAGCAACAATGCTACAACCCTAACATCAGGAAGGCAAGTACCTGATGCAAAACCTGAAACCTTAGCTCCAAAAACTAAGAAGAAGGAAAGTGCTATGATAGGAGAATACCTTGACCTCAGACACCAAATGGGGATCATAGAAAAGGTAAGGGAATGGGTCGAAGAAGCTAAAGCACACCTCAGACAATCTGTACTAGAACATGAGGATCATGACATATCTAGTGTAGAGCCAACCTTCTCACCAGCTTACATATGACTAGCAACTAGTCAAGGACATGAACCTCACATCCATCTAGAGGAATCCACTTGCCTTAACTAGACCTAGAGATGGACAGTCAATCACCCAATAGGAATGTAACCAACAAAGTTGATGCAGGATTGCTAGCAGCTCTTGTATCGACACAAGTGTTGTTGCCTTAAGACTAATTAATGAGACAAAATTGAGGGATGTGAAGTATGTTTAAGACATGGGTTGAGAGGCAAGAGAGAGTAGAAATAGCAAGGGAAGTGGACAATGACACACATTCCAAGTGTAACACCCTCTCCTATGACAGGCTCACTACAAATCAATGTGTTCTGAGAAGGGACTGAGATGCATGTGGTCTTACCCATTGTAGCATTAGGAGATGCAATGCAAAAAGGAATTATAGACTAGTGTTATAAGCATGGGGGAGTTCACTTGTTGAAACTACTAGATTCAATGTAACCCTTGCTAATGGTACAAAGGCTCGTGCATTTGGAGTATTAAAGGATTGGCCAATTAGGATAGCAAGAGTCTAGTTTTTAGTGAACTTCATTGTGATGAAAGGCATGGATTATGAGGTCTTATTGGGAAGACCTTGGATGTGAAGTGCTTGTGTGATAGAGGATTAAGGTATTGGACTAATGTTTTTTAGAAATAGAAAAGGAGGCACTTTGAATGAAGAAGGATGCTTGGAAGATACCACCAGTCAATCTTGAGGCCATTTCTGCCATGCTCAAAGGAGAATCACAAAGCAAGCCCAATTATGGTCCATTAACCAAATACATTTCTTGTCTTGAGGACAAGTGTGATTGGATGCATGTGCTAGCCACCATTGACTTGCCATTCTCTTATGACAAGGATGATTACAAGAGGGCTATGGGAAAGGCAAGCACCTTTAATGAAGAGGCTAAGGTCTTTGCATCCAAGAGCGATACCTTACCTATGGTACCTCTGTGCATGATGGCACGAAGCTCAAGAAATAGACCGTTGTCTATGACATACCACATTCTAACAAACAAATTGAAAATGCACAATATCCTTGAGTATCTGATGAGGAAATTAGCATACAACCCTAGGGCCAACTTGAAACCTCTCAAAGATCTCTTGGAATAGACAAAGTGGAAATGGACTAGAGTGCATGAACTTGAACCTCTTATACAATTGGGCTCTACTTAAGAACGACAAAAACATGCAGGACGAAGAGCTGGTAGAGGAATTTCTTAACAAGAGGATCCCAATGATGAATACATGGACTACAACTCAAGAAGTGAGGAGAGTAATGATGAAGTGAAAATCATTGACTATGACACTAACATGTGGACAATAGAACAAATAATTATGGACTCTAAGCCCAAGGACATTGACACCTTCAACATAGAAAAAGGGGTCATCAATGTGGATTGTGATTTGGAGCATCTAGATGTGGTTGACTACGAGCAAGCAGGATTGACCGAACTTGCATTCACAACATTATATAAATTAGGATCAACAACTAAGGTTCAACAGCCTGGTAAGACTACCTCTTCCAATAAAGGTTGAGAACTCAACTCCAATTTTGAGATAAGCTCGAATAGCAATCTTGAGATTTCAAAGTCCCCCTAGGAATTGACATACCAAAGGAGACCTCTTTGTCCACCTAAGATGCAAATGATTGAAGGAGGAAAAGAGGAAGCAATCTAAGGATTTAGATACTGAAAAGGCAAAGAAACCATAGGCCCTACTTAAGTGATTTAAGAAATTCAAAAAGGGCAATCAAATAGTGGTGTTACTAGGAGCAAAGAGACAAGCCAAAAAAATGAGCCCCATTTAACGACATGCCAAGGTTAAGAAAGTTAACTTAGATGGTGAAGGTGAAATGCCCTAACCAATATTCATAGCAAACAACCTAACTCTTAAAGATATTCTCTAATGTGTTCCCATGGTCCATAGAGGAGCTAAGAGGTATTGATATGAGCATAGTAACACATAACAGTCCTATAGGCCCTGACACAACACCTGTTAAACAGAGGCCTTATGCCATGAATGCGAAGCATGCTCATGTTGTAAAAGAAGAGATTGACAAAATTTTGGGTATAGATTTCATTTATGAGATCAAGCACATGGATTGTGTATCACCCATTGTGATTGTACAAAAAAAGAATGGAAAGATTCGAGTATGCATAAACTATAAAAAAGTCAATGCTGCTACTAAGAGAGATAACTATCCTTTGCCTTATACTAGGACATGCTCAAGAGAGTTGCAGGAAAGGAAGCATATAGCTTGGACGGGTTTTTAGGATACAACTAGGTGCAAGTCCATTCGGACGACAAGCACAAAATAGCATTCACCATCAAATGGGGGGTGTTTACTTACATAGTTATACCCTTTGGGCTAACCAATACCCCTACTACCCTTCAATGCCTCATATGTGCAAACTTGAAAGACATGCTCAAGAAGTGGTTGGAAGTATGTGCTAATGGCATGTGTGTTCACACCAACTAGGAAGAACACCTAGAGAAACTCCATATAGTCTTGGAATAGTGTAGACAATATGGTCTCTCATTAAACCCCTTGAAGTCTTAATTCTGGGTTAAACATGACTGTATATTAGGCACATTGTGTCAAGGAATGGAATTCTCATTGACTTCTCAAAACTTAAGGTGATTGTTGATCTTCCACCTCCGACCAACTATAAGGGAGTTCAATGCTTTCTAGGTCATATCAGATATTATCGATGGTGGGTTGATGGTTCGTGTTGAATTATGCTTTAATTGCTAGGCCACTATACTAACTATTGATTATGTTCGAGTGGATAGAGGAGTGCGAGCAAGATTATGAGCAGTTTAAGGAGGCTCTAACATTAGGATCTATTTTAAGAGCCCCAAATTGGTTTGTCACTTTCCATGTGCACATTGATGCTTTGAAAATTGTTGTGGATGTAGTGTTGTGCCAACCTAGTGAACCTAACATGGATTTTCTAGTGAGTTTTGCAACAAGTAACTGATTGACATAGAGATGAAATATTCAACAACAAAGCGACAAGGGTTGGCAATGGTTTTTTCTGTTAAAAAGTTTAAGCATTATCTTTTGGCCACACTATTCACCTTCTTTGTTAATCATCAAGCATTACTTTACCTTGTTAATAAACCTTTGCAATAGGGTGCACTGCCAAACGGTTATTCCTCTTGTTGGAATTTGACTTTTCAATGGTAGTGTGGAGAGGAAAGCAATATTATGTGGCTGACCATATGTCCCACATATCCAGTAGACAACCTACTAAGAAAGGCATTATAGACTATCTACTTGATGTAACATTTTCAAAATATCCAACAAAAATGAGCTTTACAAAGCAGACCTTATGCCTTACTAGGTAGATGATATAGTGCAGATTCTAGAAAATGAAATCCACGATTGCCCTATTGAGAAAGCTAGACTAAGGCACCTCATTTTGAAAGTTCAACCTTATCAGTTGATTGCTAGTCATCTTTACCGATTAGGGCAAGATGGTGCCTATTGAGATAGTGCATTTGTGAAAATGAGATGCACGATGTGCTTACTAAAGCACGTGGTGGAATTATAAGGGGACATTTCAATGTAGGTAGAACTATACACAAGGTTCTACAATCTCAATTGTGGTGATCTTTACTATTCTTTGATGCTTCCAAGTTTGTTAAGCACTGTGATGAGTGCCAGCATATAAAAGTTCCTATACGAAGGGACAAAATGGAGTTGATGCCAATAATAGCAAGCCAATCATTCAAAAATGGGGTATCAACTTTATTGAACCCATTAGTCCTATTGCTCAACACTCACAAGCAAAATACATCATTGTAGCTACCTATTATCTTATGAAGTGGTGGGCTTAATCATGATCAACAAGGAAGAATGATGCAAGTACCATTACTAAATTTATTTGGAAGCAAGTTATTTCCCGATTTGGTTGCTTCGTTGAATTAGTTAGCAATCAAGGCACACACTTTATTAATGAGGTAATTAAGCATATGATGTCCACCTTTCTATGGTTATCCATCAGAAATCATTGTCATACTATCCCCAGATTAATGATCATGCGGA
Organism: Lygodium microphyllum; assembly: GCF_053477565.2. Taxonomy (NCBI): domain Eukaryota; kingdom Viridiplantae; phylum Streptophyta; class Polypodiopsida; order Schizaeales; family Lygodiaceae; genus Lygodium; species Lygodium microphyllum. The sequence goes on from NC_141158.1 coordinate 134,015,647, forward strand.
GGCAACAAACAAAATCTTGGTCAATGTAGTGATGAAAAATGTCTTTGCTTCATGAAGTGATTGGGACAATAAGCTGATGGTTACCCTACAGGTGTATCACACTGGCTACAAAATAGCTACTGGGCAAATGCCATTCAAGCTAACATATGGAATAGAAGCGATCTCGTTAATCAAATTCTTTGTTCTACAAAATAGCTTCATGAAGTGATTGGGACAATAAGCTAATGGTTACCCTATGAGTGTATCACACTGGCTACAAAATAGCTACTGGACAAATGCCATTCAAGCTAACATATGGAATAGAAGTGATCTCGTCAATCAAATTCTTTATTCTAAGCCTAGAGATAGTTATATAAGAGAGATGGGAAGGCTAGAAGGCTTGGACTACCATTTAATTGGATTGGAAAGATTATTGAAACTCAACTTATCACCATACACGCCCTTATTTATGAAAAGGCACAAAGAAAGGCCTAGTTTGACAAACATGTCAAACAGTGTGACTTTGAAAAAGTGACCTAGTGTTATTGTATTCTATCAAGAGCCATAAACAAAAAATGAAGTTTTGAGGATTAGGGCCATTTCGAGTTCATGAGATTAGTAGAACCAATAATATGGAGCCCAAAACCCTAGACAAAGAGGGTATAGGCTTCCTCAACAGAAGTTGCATTAAGAAATACTGCCCACCAATGCACCCACTCCACGATCCCCCTATGTTGTTGCCACCCATAAATATACAAGTAGTATCCATTGCTAAAATCGATTTGGAAGGGAAACCACTATACCAACCTATTTGAGACTGCAAATCACAACCTAGAAAGATCATCCTTGATGCATTGATTGACAAAGGGGTTGATAATAACGTACTCACATACGATGACTAGACCAAAATTGGACAACCCCAATTAGCCCCTACCACGGCCAAGATTACTCCATATAGGGGAAAACTATACTTCCTATTAGAAAAGTTGACTGGAGCCCATTGTAGCTCTATGGCAACAAATGTTGGCATGAGAGATTTCATATGGATCTCTTGTATCACCAAAGATTCCAGCAAGCCTTGTAACTTCAGGTTGATTGTGGTTGATAAGTACTATATGGGTTTGCACCAGGCACCAATGTATTGCATGGTGAATTTGAGTGCGAACGAACTATCATTGCATGTGAGGCTCAACTGGGCATGCTCGATCAGTGGGGGCAACCCTGACTGCTCGACACTATAGTCGAGGTTCAACATCTTGAGGCCTAACACATGTCCTCCTCCCTTCAGCTGTTCTCCCCTCTCTCGTGCAAGGAGAACAACCCCTATGTCCTAGCCCACACGGTCTTCCCCAAAAGAGCTGTTGCAACTTCTCTCTTTGGAGCCCTACCTTATGTATACATATATGTTTATGCATGCAACCTCTCTCTCTCTCTCTCTCTCTCTCTCTCTCTCTCTCTCTCTCTCTCTCTCTCTCTCTCTCTCTCTCTCTCTCTCTCTCTCTCTCTCTCTATGTGTGTGTGTGTGTGTGTGTGTGTGTGTGTGTGTGTGCGCGTGTGCGTGTGCGTGTGTGTGTGTGTGTGTGTGTGTGTGTGTGTGTGTGTGTGTGTGTGTGTGTTTCGCCCTACCTACATCTTAGCACTTGGCTTAACTAATTGCAGGTCTGCGTTTATTAGTGGTAACAATTGCCATGTTGCAGGTCAAGCAAATGGGGAGTCGCATGGCCTAACTAATGGCAAAGAAAGGGTGGGTTAGCATTCAGCCCTCTCCTATCTTTGGAGCAGAGGGTAGTCGATAGGTCGAAGAGGGTAAGGTTCTATTTCCTTTTATGCACACAAACCAAATCATGTATCAAAATATAATATTTTTTATGTACCTGTAGGACGAGGGTAGTCGAAAAGTTGAAGTTCCGACTGTCATACGATTACTGCAACCTCTTTTTGCAAATTACAAAGCACATATGTGATCATAAGAATGACAATCAGGTCATCAGCAGAATAATCAAAATCCAGAAATGCAAAAATCATGAGAAACAATTAGTGGGTACTCACCTATCCATAGTATCACTAGTATTTGTAGTAGTTAATAGTTAATTAGTAGTCAAATGAAAGGAAAAGAAAACATCCTTTGAACGTATGGAAAAAATGAAAGCGTAACAATTTCTCAAACATACTGAAAAAATCAAAACCGTATTTATTTTGAGCAAACGACATATTTTGAATGGATGGGGGAGTGGCATCTTTCCTCATAATTATTTAAATATGAAGAGACATGTGCCAACTCTTTGGTATGCTATATAGTAAGTTTTTTTATTTCATTTAGTTTTCGAAGCATTGTTGATGTTTATTCATTCTAATATTTATTGATTTTATTTATTTATTTGAATTACTATTAAACAAAAATTTTAAAAATCATCATTCTCGCACATAAAAGAGATCAACTATCTTTTTAATTTATTTTTTAAATATGTAATTATAAAGTATATCATGTTGTTTTGATCAACAAGTGTAGTGTAGCTAAATGATAAAAATATATTGTTCTCATCGATATCAATGGACGCTATGCAAAAACAAAGTCAGAGGGCATTCTTCAAGACTTCTAGAAAAAGGAAAACGATGGCTTGTAGAAAAACATAATTTAAAACCTTTGCCACAACTTGGTACGACATAGACAAATTCCAATAATCTTGGGCAACAGAATGTAAAAGCATCATTGGAACACTAACAATGTGTGCATCTTATGGTATAGTCACAATGCACCATCATGATGTCATCTCACAAAAGAACAATGCATCTACAAAAGAAATAATGGCTTTGTCAAGCATTGTTTTCATCCTTGCATGCCAACAACATGGAGTCAACATAATGATAATGAAATGCCAACCATGTCTTGCGAACAATGACAAAAACAAATACGTGGTCTCACTATTACCATACTACACAAAAATACTTCTCAATGCAAAGATGTTATAGCTTCTCCATCTCGGTCTCCCAAACAACAACAATGATTGCGAATGGAACCTTGAACTGTCAAGATCAATTCTCGCCAACCCTCTAGTCTCTTGGAACGATGCATCACTTTCATAGCCATCTACTAGAATTGACTTGACTATATCTAATATTGTGGATGTGTTCGCTTTCAACATACTACATAATCCACCGATCTAGAAGTACATCACTAAGAATATCCACATCCAAGGGCATGGCTTTGTATCCTTAGTAGGCAATCCATCGACTAGATTCTAGAGCTCCATCATGAAAGCTCTCCATTCAACCCAATGCTCCAAGTAGAACACGAGAATGAAAGAGATTACAGTTTGCTCAATAGAAAAGTCAAGCCAAGTCGACGATAGGCATTCCAAGGAGCCAATCAACACAAGTTCGCATGTATTATATTACAGAATAATAGCCATCTCATAGAAAGAATAGCAATGTTTAAGACAGACGACTTGTCTGCAGAAGCTCGTTTTGCCTAGATATCACATTGAAAAATGCAATGTTTATGTTCCTGTCTCCACTTGGCCTTGGCACCTACGATGGCAACATCTATCTTAGTGAATATATCAAGATGCGGGCATCAACCCTATTCTCTGTGTACACCTTACACAAGCCTTATATCTTGATTCTATACCACCTAAAATAGGTTTTCTTGATCGCAAACAACACAAGCACAACTTGCCTACAAAGGAGCATCGACAACTACACGTGTGCAAACAAGAATAGTTTTAATAAGGAGGTCATCAAACACATCCTCTTCTACAATGTTCCCACTTTAATACTGGGAACTCCATCTTGGCATTGGCATACTTGAAGGATCTTATCACAATGGTCGACATATGGGACATGAATCATTTCTTCCTTATGTTCAATGTAGATGAGGTCACCCGTACAGAGGTGGGCTGAGATCAACAAGTCAGAATGCATTGCAAAGGATTTCAATCCTGATTTCTCATGGCAAGACTGCTCCGTCGAGTGCGCCATCCTCTTCCACATTAGGTTTCACCTTTTCTTCGACCAATACATTCTTGGTAGAGCTACTTGCATTAGGCGTGTCCAACACCATGTCATTAGATATAAGATCCAACATAGGGGCTCCTCACTGCACTGCACGTGTGATCCTATGGTTACATGAGGCAGATGTTGCAAATATGACAAACAAGATATACATGTACATTCCATCCAACGTTGCAAATATGACAAACAAGATCTGTGTGTACGTTCCATCCAACGATGATCAATGCACTTTGATAAGAAAACAAAGAGCCCTCATCGTGGCAAAGTAAATTTATAGGTGCCATCATGCTTGCTACATAAGCAAAAGTAACGGCCATGGTAAATGCAAATACCGATTTTCATATGTCTCACGTGATGATTCAAAACCAACAATAGACCCTAAAACTCAATTATACATATACTACCGTCTTGGAGATGAGCACCAAAATGTTGTGTCATATCACCCAACACTATTGCTTCTCTCGGGAGTGCACATAAATATTCAACGAGTAACAAACTCTTCCATCTCTTACTACTTACTCAAGTAGGCAATGAAGGTGGAACCGATCAAGAATTTAAACATCCAAACAGAAGATGCTAAGAGACTAGGAGTACAAGACTTGGACTCAAACAAGTAAAAAGTACATTTTGTCGCAATATTGTGCAAGCTAGTATCACCACTGAAGCAACATTAAATTGCATGTAGATCTCGATAATCACATGAAGCAAGTCTATCGAGTACATTGACAGCTCCCTTGCACAAATACAACAATGCAAGCTCTAATGCCATGAGGCATATTTCACGGTGGATTCCGTGAGGTTTTACGGTGGATTCCGTAAACTTTGATGATCGGGGCTCATACACAAAGTGGATTCTTTGTGCGAGAAGTTGATGGGGACGCCTATCCTTTTCGGGCGTTTCATTAATTTAGTGTGTACGTGGGTGATTCCATAGCGGGTGATTCCGCAAAATACATATTAAATTAATAAACGTTTATGAGTTTTGAGTGCGCACTCGTAATAAATTAAGGTTAGGATTTATTTCTAACCAGTTGATTTATTTATGTAGCTGAAGACTGCTAGGTATTCACTTTTGTCAGTTTAATTGTATTAATTTACTAACGATTGTGAATGCTTCAGTTGATGTGTAGAGATAGCAACAGTGGCGGAGGAAAGCATTGGAGTCTAGTGAGTATTCGATCTATGGATTATATTTTGATAGGCGCCACGCCTATATTTTGTCATGTCTATTGAGGCATCGATTATTTATTATTATTTTGTATGCGCCTATGCGCTCGGATATGTTATTTCTATTTGGACATTGTATTGGGCGTGCTAGACTCTATGGGCACCGTCCATTAGCTTTATTCCTATTTTTGTAAAAGCAAACTCAAAAGCTAAAAGCTTGATATATTTTTGTAAATTGGGCTATTATTGAGCATGAAGATGAAATATACATAAAATACATGCTTTGTGAAGCGCTCACACAAGGCATGGGGGGAGATTGAACCCAATTGGTCTCTTGCTCTTGTCGTTCATGCTTTTTACCTTGTAACTTGTGCAAAAAGTAGAGTTCATTGTTCTTGGGGACCTTCCGGGATTCACTACGTGAGCATACATCGACCGATCTGCGTACCAGTGGTATCAGAGTGGAGCTGAGATCAAGAGCTTCCAATTGCTACCCATCTCGTGCGAAGGCGGAGCTCCTGGAACGATCAGGCTCTACGGTCAATCTCGTCGCGAACCGTCGATACAGGCAGACTTCTGGCGATCGAGAACCCCTGTTTCTATCCATCAGATCGCGAAGGACCGGGCTATACAGGTGGAGGACCACTCCTTCATCTCCATTATCAAGTCGTGGGTAAACAATGAGAAACTCCATATCTTATCTCTTCAAAAGTTTAATCCTAAAGCTTCATAAGCTTTAAAAGAAGCTTAATATCTTCAAAATTTATCATCGAGGTCTCAGAGGGGCCTCCGATTTTTTCGCGCGGCGAAAAAAACGGCCCCCCCTCCCACGAATTCGTCGTTTTCTGCCATAGCCCCCCCCTCCCCCCCCCACTAAGCTTAATCCATTAAGCTTACTCAAATCAAGTAAGACAAGTCATCTCTCTCTCTCTGCAAGTCAACAACTCCAGGTCACGCACCTCAGAAATCAAGTTCTGCAAGTAATCTGTGATCAAGTTCTGCAAGTTCATTAAGTCGGCTAAGTTCTGCAAGTCTGCAACTCTGCAAACTCTGCAAGTCAGACTAGTCAACTGGAGTCAGAACTGACTTGTGCTCAAAACTCCTAGAAGGACTGTTCCTGCGCAGAAACTCCGAACTGCAAAGTTGTTCATTGGAAGGTACTCTATCCATACGCAGGTTTGCTGAAGCATTTTCAGCATACGAAGAAGGATAAATCGCAGAATTTCTGAAGATTGAGAAAGATATATCCCAAAACACATAAGCCTTGTAACCCCGAACTTGAGCTACGCTCATCCCGCTAACTTGATTTTGAGTGAGAAAGGTCTTTTGAGTTTTACAGGATGACGGAACCACATACGGATGATCTTATGGCTGAAGACGACCTACCTGAACCTATGATGGAGCAAAAGCTGGACTTAATCATGATGCAATTGGAAGAAGAACGAAGGGTTAGGCAAGCATTGCAAACGCAATTGGCAAAATTACAAAGAGCGTCTACCGACAAAGAAGAACCTCAAGCTGAAGATTTGATTCGACGTACCATCGAGCCACTCTTGAAGCTCAAACCATTCGCAAGGAATCAAAGATAAGTAAACGGAGTTTCAAATTTCGTACTTTCAATGGCATACGAGAAGAGAAAAACTGTTCTAGCATTCATTAGTCAGGTTGATGACTATTTCCATGAGGAAACCTATGCAGAAAAAGATAAAATCAAGTGTGTTACTAATCATTTGGTGGACAAAGCATCACTTTGGTGGACTATAGTATGCAAGAGCATAGAATGTCCTGCTACTTGGGAAGATTTCAAGAAGAAGTTCATGCAGAATTTCCTTCCACCGCAATTTCATGAGAAAGCTATCAAGCAATGAGATCTTCTCCAGCACAACGGGATCGTGAGCCTATTCCTCAGTATACAGAGCGTTTTTGGAATGCACTCCTCCAGCTACACATGCTTGAAGACGTACCAGAGGTGACACATAAGCGGAAGTATATGTCTAGACTTCTTGGGCATTACTACGCTGAAGTTAACATGTTCAAGCCTGCTACTCTTGAAGACGCCATTTCACTAGCTCACGACACTGAAGATAAGCTACGCGATAGAGACAGACAACCACAGCAATTCCAAGCCAATGGTAATTATGGATCTAAACAATTCAATTCCAATTTTAGAAGATTTAATCCAGGTCGTTTCTCTTCATCATCTTTCCGCAAAAATTGGGCAAAACCACCTGCATTACCATCCAATGTAAATCAAAATCCTAAGCCTATTCCACAGCCAAATCCAAATGTACCTAGACTTCTCGCCATTGCAAATAATGTAACCAAAGCCAAGCCAATAGTATGCTTTAAATGCCACCAGCCTGGATATCTAGCAGCAAATTGTGATTCAAAGAAGCCACCAGCTCATATCAACTATCTTGGAGCCATGGACGAAAACGAAACATGAAGATATGCCTGACTTCACTGAAGATGAGGATGACACTACTACTACTTCCGATACTTTACCAGGTATGCCTACTCCACATTCATTATTGACTATGAAATGTTTGGTGCATGGAAAGGAAAAGACTATTTTGCATGATGACGGTAGTACTCGTGATTTTATTTCAGCAAAATTAGTAAAAGAATTGAAATTATAGACTGTACCTACGCATTATCGCATAAAAGCTGCATTTTTAGGCACTAGGTATAATGGTACACATGAAGTGCAAGACTTAGAGATTCAAATTGGTTCATACATTAAAAGAAGAAATTTCTTAGTTGTTTCATTACAGTCGAGTGACATTATTTTAGGTATGCCTTGGCAACACCAGCATAACCCAGATATAGATTATTCCACACACACAATGAATATTAATTTTCAAGGAAAATCTATTACATTATATGGTATACATGCATCTAATGTCTTTCCATTGCTTTCGCATACTCAAGCTAAACGTGCATTACGCAAGAGTAGTAAATCCTATCTCATTTGGGTGAATGAATTGCAAGTAAAGGAAAATCATATGCACCCTAGGCATAAAGAATTTCTTGCATATTTTAAGGATTGTTTTGCAGAAGACCTACCACCAGGTTTACCTCCTTCATGTCCAGAAGACCATAAGATAGATTTGATCCCTAGCACACAACCACCTTGCAAAGCACCATATAGGCATAACCAGATAGAGCAAAAAGAAATCCAGAGTCAAGTTGAGGAATTACTAAATAGAGGATTGATTAGACCTAGCAGTTCTCCATTCGGTGCACCTGTATTGTTAGTCAAGAAAAAGAATAATACCTATCGTATGTGTATTGACTATCGAGCTTTAAATAAGATCACTGTAAAGAATAGGTATCCTATATCTAGAGTTGATGACCTTATGGACAAACTGCAAGGATCTTCTATATCTAGTAAAATTGACCTTAAGTCTGGTTATCATCAGGTGAGGCTAGATAAGTCTGACATATTCAAGACTGCATTTAGAACACAGTTTGGTCATTACGAATTTTTGGTCATGCCTTTGGATTGACTAATGCACCTGCTACCTTTAGTAGAATGATGAACCGTATCTTTTTGAAATATCAGTATTGTGTATTTGTTTTCTTTGATGATATTTTGGTGTTTAGCCAAAATGAGAAAGAACATTATGAGCATTTGTCATTAGTTTTTCAGTTATTGAAAAAAAATCAACTGTATGCAAATCCTGAAAAGAGTGAATTCTTTAAAACGGAAATTGAGTATTTAGGTCATATTGTATCATCTGAAGGAATTAAATTTGATCCTAAGAAAATTGATGCAATATTGAATTGGCCTGTACCTAAAAACGTGCATGAGTTACGCTCATTCCTTGGTCTTGCTAGTTTCTATAGGAAGTTTGTACGTAATTTTTCATTACTTGCTTTAACATTAACCAAACTTCTGAAGAAAGGAATTGTTTATCAATGGACCGAAAATCAATAAAAATCCTTTGAATTACTGAAACATGCATTAACCAATGCCCCTGTTCTACAGTTGCCTGACTTTAATAGACCATTCTTTCTAGTAGTGACCGATGCTAGTGGATCAGGAATAGGAGCAGTACTTATGCAAGATAATCATCCTATAGCATATTCTAGTTGTAAGCTGAAACCTTGTGAACTAAAATATTCCACATATGACAAAGAACTATTAGCAGTTGTACAAGCATTAAGACAGTGGAAACACTACTTAATGGGTTCAGAATTTATGATTAAGACCGATCAGCAAAGTATTAGACATTTACTTAGCCAACCCCAAATCTCTGACCGACATATCAAATGGGCTTCCTTTATTCAAAGTTTTTATCCTATCATTCAATACCAACCTGGAAAAGAAAATGTAGTGGCTGATGCATTGAGTAGAAGACCTGCCATTCATAATATTTCTGTCATATCTTCTGATTCTTTGATTGCTATGAAAGATACGTATCACCAGGATATTACTTTTCATTCTGATTGGAATAAATTAGTTCAAAATAATTTCATTCCTATTGATTCATTGTCATATAATGATGGATTTATGTTTTATGAAAAGAGACTGTGTGTTACAATTCCATTTCAATCTTTTGTTTTGAATGAAATTCATTGTCTCCCATATCAAGGCCATAGAGGTATCATATCTACCTTACGTATGTTAACTAAAGATTTTTATTGGCCGCATATGGATGCTGATGTATCTAACTTTGTTTCTGAATGTTTGATTTGTCAAAGAGTTAAGAGACATCATGGTAAACAATATGGATTACTTATGCCTTTGTCTATTCCATCTAAACCTTGGGAACAAATTTCTATGGATTTCATTACTGGTTTATCAAATACTAAATCTAACCATGATATGATTTGGACAGTTGTAGATAGATTTAGTAAACAAGCATATTTCATTCCATGTAAGAAAACTTTAACAGCATCACAAGCAGCACAATTGTTTTTGAAAACTGTTTTTACTAACCATGGATTGCCAAAAGTTATTATTTCAGATCGTGATTCTAGATTTTGTAACAACTTTTGGATTACTCTGTTTGCTAATCTAGGCACAAAGATTGATTTCTCATCTGCATTTCATCCAGAAACTAATGGACAAACAGAAGCCACAAACAGCACAATTCTAGATCTTTTATGTGCATATACTATCTCTAAACCTCAGACATGGAACACTCATTTGTATTTATTACAGTTTGCATATAACAATACACCACACACATCTACAAAGAAAGCACCGTTTGAAGTGATTTATGGATATAGATTATGTACACCTGTTGCATCTTTGTCTAATAGAATTTAGAGTGCTGATGATATTGCTAGTATGCATAACATTATATTTGATGAAGTTAAAGATATGATTGCTAAAGCCCAGCAATCATATACCAAACAAGCCAACAAGAAAAGACAAGCCATGAATTTCAAAGTTGATGATTATGTTTGGTTGAGAATAGAAAAACGTAGACTGCAAAGTGTAGATAGACATCTAGTTGTCAAATTAGCTCCCAGATTCTATGGACCATTTAGGATCATTCATAAAATTAATGATAATGCATTCAAGTTAGAATTACCATCTCATTGGAAAATTCATAATACATTTCACATTAGTTTATTGAGACCATTTAGAGGCCAATTACCTGTACACCCTATTTATGAAAACCCACCTTTATTAGACGAAGAGACTGAAATACTTAAACCAGAAGCTATCATAGACACTGACTTTATGATCACTAGAACTGGCCGAAGGTATTCTAGATATCTAGTTAAATTTAAGAACCATCCTGTAGAGGAAGCACAATGGATGCATGCTAGAGACTTAAATACTTTCCCCACTCTGTTAGCTCCACATTGAGCTAATAGCAATTGAGGTCAAATGCTATCCCACCCCGGGGGTGTGATGCCAGGAGGCATATTTCACGGTGGATTCCGTGCCATGGTGGATTCCGTGAGGTTTTACGGTGGATTCCGTAAACTTTGATGATCGGGGCTCATACACAAAGTGGATTCTTTGTGCGAGAAGTTGATGGGGACGCCTATCCTTTTCGGGCGTTTCATTAATTTAGTGTGTACGTGGGTGATTCCATAGCGGGTGATTCCGCAAAATACATATTAAATTAATAAACGTTTATGAGTTTTGAGTGCGCACTCGTAATAAATTAAGGTTAGGATTTATTTCTAACCAGTTGATTTATTTATGTAGCTGAAGACTGCTAGGTATTCACTTTTGTCGATTTAATTGTATTAATTTACTAACGATTGTGAATGCTTCAGTTGATGTGTAGAGATAGCAGCAGTGGGGCGGAGGAAAGCATTGGAGTCTAGCGAGTATTCGATCTATGGATTATATTTTGATAGGCGCCACACCTATATTTTGTCATGTCTATTGAGGCAGCGATTATTTATTATTATTTTGTATGCGCCTATGCGCACGGATATGTTATTTCTATTTGGACATTGTATTGGGCGTGCCAGACTCTATGGGCACCGTCCATTAGCTTTATTCCTATTTTTGTAAAAGCAAACTCAAAAGCTAAAAGCTTGATATATTTTGTAAATTGGGCTATTATTGAGCATGAAGATGGAATATACATAAAATACATGCTTTGTGAAGCGCTCACACAAGGCATGGGGGGAGATTGAACCCAATTGGTCTCTTGCTCTTGTCGTTCATGCTTTTTACCTTGTAACTTGTGCAAAAAGTAGAGTTCATTGTTCTTGGGGACCTTCCGGGATTCACTACGTGAGCATACAGCGACCGATCTGTGCACCAAGCTCACAAGGACAATGAATATTATCATGTACCCTATAGACCTTTACTATGCCTGGCCATCAAGCTTAGAGCACGTAACACTGTTACTACCACAAAAACTATAGCATCACCAAAACCACCACTACATGCGATCTTGAATCCACTCTCCATGACACTTATGGCAATACCGTCGAGTAGCATACTAGACTAGTACAATTCACCGATTTTCACCCAAGCCACCAAGCTGAAGATTTCTACTTTAACGCATTATTGCAATGAACAATCTTTAGGTCAGAGAGCAAACTAATAAGTGTTGAGAACTTAGCACAATCATACTACATCAAGTGCCAACTTTGTGGTCTTGTGGCTAATGAGAAAGGCCTCGAAATGTTCATCACGAACTACATGCAAAGAAACTTGCTCGCCTCGGACCAAATCCACTAACTGATGAACATGATCATTCAAAAGATCCCTTTCATCAAAGACAACCCAACAAAATTCATAGTACCTCCAATAGCTTTTGACTGCGAAAGTAGCATTATATCAATACAGATAAAGATGTTACAGCTCACAAAAGAGTTCCAAAAAATTCTTGACATTACTCTAACAATAGAACAACAAGTTGTCTACAACCACCTCATTGATGTGGCATATGGGCTACACATCGTCAATAGCACACCAGGCAGTGGAAAGAGCTTCCTCATACATTGCTATAGTTACAACCTTATTGCTAGGAATAAGAGCATACTATTGATAGCAAGCACATGAGCCGTTGCAACATCAAACACAGTCCACTTCTAGTTCAAGATATTAGTACATGCACAATAATATTTGGTACAATTGCAAGAGATGGACGAATGCCACATTGCAATAAGACAAGCTAATGTAATCATCATCAATGAAATGCCCATCTTAACAAGGACAACATTTGATATAATAGTATGCTAAATAGTGAGCGTCTGCCAACGCTCGCTGCTCAGTCCATTCAGCAAAATCTCGTGATACTATTTGGCAATCTTGCATAGTTACCACCTATTTGCAACCATCAAATCGAGTTTTGCGAACAATGTCACATCACCTCCTCATCATACTGGGCGCATGGAAAGCAACACACTCTCCAAACCTCAATTTGACATGCACACGACCTACCGTTCTTATATTTTCTATAAATGATTAGACATTGTTGTCCAACAATGCAAGAGATACATGAATGCTTACATCAGTGCATGATCAACAAGAAAGACGTCCTATATTTTGTTGAGCAAAAAATAATAATCATATATACACACAAGGAAGATGTTCATAACTATAACAAGTAGATTCTACACAAATGCTCCACAGTTGAACAGATCCACACCGTCAAAGTTCAAACAAATGCAAATGACGAGCCAACATTGAAACTTTGCTACATGACAATAACTTCCACGAGATAGAGGAGATAACAACTAGGGCGATTGCAATAATAAGAACACTGACCTCACCATATTTGCAACAAATAGTGCTATGCATAAGATCAACTATATTGACACATCAAACAACAAAATGATATTAGGAATCCAGGTCACGATCTAGTCAACAAACAAACAACTCACCTTGCAGTGCAACAAGCACCAGCGCAAGGCACAGAATAGCAAGTGGTACCATAAATCCACGTTCTCATTGATACTCATATATGCAATCACTAGTCACAAATCACAAGGAGCCACAGTCAACCGAAAAGCACTTCTATACATAGGAGGCATGTTCATGCCCATACTAGTCTACGTAATGCTCTCTCGTGTAATTAAAAGAAGAAACTTGCATGTTGTTGACCTTCTAGATCCTTATGCCTTCACTCTGACACCTTTCCTAATAACACGACTCAAGTAGAGAAATAACACAACTTAACAAAAAATAAATAAAGATTAAACACAACACATTCCATCACACAAGAATGTCATATGCTTCTTGTAGTAAAGTAATATTCTAAACCTTCTTTCAAAGGTTGTTTGTTAATATACTAATGTATTTTCCTAATTTTATTCTCGTACGAATAGATTTATTAACATATTAATGTGCTTTCCTCATTTTCTCCTTTATAGATACATATCACATGTCAAGGCAAATATGACTTTGAATAAGGTACGTACAATCCAAACGATACCTAATAAGTATAAAAATACAAATATATTACTTTACCTAACCACATTGAAATATGCATGCAGATGTTTCAGTTATACATTCAAAACCACAGGAACACCCCAATTAAGCCACATGGGAACATCCCAAATTAACCATAGGAACACCCCAATTAAACCACATATGTTATTGTGTCCATCTGCACATCTGCATGGGTGTTAAATCCATTACGAACAAACGACATGGGAGCATACCCAATTAAGCTATTGCAACTATGGATTTAACATCAGACTCAATCAATTGGTAGAAGTCATGAAAAAAGAAGGCAAGGATATGCTAGAAGATTACATGAAAAAGAACCACTACAATCACGGTTGTGACAATCCAACAATAACAATTGAGAAGGTCACATACCTATTGAGTAGAGAGGTCTACACCCAGAAATACAGTTTCAACTCCAATCCATTTAGCAACATAATGTACATAACATGCAAGTTCTCAAACATGACTTCTTCTATTAAAAAGAAACTAGCAATATCAACTTTTCTCGCAAAAATGTAGACAGAAGCAAACTTTTGCCAGTGTCAAACTTGCAGTCTCAACCACTGCAAGTCATGCCACTAGTTACAGTACTTCCATATTATCAGGCATCATCTGCAACCAAAATCCATGATCCAATCCTCTAGACGCGTTAACACAGAGATACAAAAGCAAATATTTCATCTACAACATAAGATGTAAGAAAAACGGCAAGGAGTACATATGACAAATGACCAACATCAAGAAAAGAATCAAACAACACTGAAAAAATATTGTCAAGAAAATGAAAAAATACATAGAAACATTCTAGCCGTTTGAGGATAACTTCAAGTTTAACATAGAAGCAATAGTTGATAGCATAGAATAGGCTAGGAATTTTGAGTAAGCCACCATTCGTAAGAAAAATGCAATTATGACAGGGTACAATAACATATATAGATACCTAATAAAATGTAAAAAGTATTATTTTTTGAAGAAAAAATAGCTCATTTAACATAGCAAAAAAAGAGAGTAAATATTCAAATTCATAATCATTGACTTGAATTGCATAAGTTTACATATTCTCCTTTTGAGATTCTCCATGTATTTTAATAACACTAAATCTTATCTATAAACGCACTTCGCTTTAAAACACGTCACATGTCTAAACACCATAAGTAAAACTTCTATATAATAAACATGCAAGAATTGCATATGGAACTTCATACCCCTTTACTTAGGTGAATGTGTCAACCTAGTTTCGTCAAGGTAATTTTATCATGTGCCATATAAGATGTTGTGAGGTTTGGTGACTAGCCCTTGCAGATCCGAAATAAGGTTTAGTTGTAGACTAGTATAGATATAGATATAGATATCGATATACACAAACACGCACACGCACTCCCCCCTCTAAAGCTCCCTCTCTATGCCTCCCCGTCCGTGAGTGCGCCTGTCCGCTGAGACTAAATTACTGCAGGCCAGCGATGTCGAAGACGACGCCACGGCCCGTGCTCTTGTTACGCGTCTTGGTCGTCGCAACTGGGTCGTTACATGATCCTTCTCCTTTTTCTCTAAAGACCCAAAAGCAAAAAGAAAGAAGACATAGGCCAACGGGCTGCAGGGATTCGTGTTTCCATTTTTATTTGAGAATTAGTTAAAATTTTTTTGGTGATGTCTGCTGCTACTGTTGTTGACAGAGTGTTAGTGATGGGCCTAAGCGCGCAAGAGGTTCGGCGTTCTATCGAGAGCAACGAGACGCCCCCATCCCCAGAGGACGTGGCGGCCCTCAGAGCCCAAATTGAAGCTGCCAAAGCTTCCTCTCTCAGGGACGCGTTCAACCTTTTCGGCAAAAGCAAGTAGGGTAACAATCAGGTCCGTTTTGAAAGGGGTTTTTCTCACATTGTCAATGAACAATGAGTTCTGCCTAAGGTTCTTTTGAAAATGGTTTTAACTCACGCATGTCAGAGTCTTCGTATGATGTGAGACGCTTGAACTACAGTCGCCATTGTGGAGCCTTTTTGCAAAACCAAAATGGAGCTAAGGAAATAGTGATCACACAAGAGTGAGCGACAGGGAGAAAGGAAAGGGCAGGTTTTTCCCTGCAGCATGACAGATCTTGGCAAGTTTTTAATAGGCTAGGAGAGTGGCTTGCAAAACTGAAATGCACTCAGCCCTGGAGTTGTGAACATAACTATAAAATGACTGACAAAGTTGGAAATGAAAATGCAAACGCACTAAAGGTTGTTAAGGGCTCCTCTACCTCTGTCAAACTCTGAGGGAGCTTACAACCAGGAGATGACCAGATTACAAGAAATGTGAGTAGACAAAATGTGTTTAAAGTGTACCCACTTCGTTGGTGCCTTGACTTGCTCCCAGAATAGGCTATATCAAACTGTTGAATCAAGGCCAAGCCTTTAGCCTATTGAAGGTTTCAAATTGGACAGTTGCCCCATGGCTTTTGTAATCTTTGATGTTGACCCAAGGTGTCAATTTATCATACACTAGTTTACTGGAAAATTTGTGGCCCAAGTGATGCCATTGTTCCATCAGTCATTTGCCTTGCAGGGCCTCTCAATCGATCAAACATTCTGGTTTGCATTTTTGGCCACTTGCCCATGTTACCATACATGCCATTCTGCATTTCAGGCTGCAATCTCTTTTAGAATTCCCTTGAACACCTTGCATAAGTGGCTGAAAAGCAATTGTATTTGGCATGCCAGCTTTTGTGAGTTGTATTTGCATTCATAGCTTAAAACACTAAAGCACCCCAAAATAATGTGGATTTGTAGATGACAAAGGAATTGGTTTGTTGTCCATAAGAGGTAGAATGTATGTTTTGCCCTTGTGGAATAACAAATTTTTGGAATGGTCTTCCTTGGACGCTTGGCATCATTAGTGGGAGTGCATTTGATGCCTTTGATTGAGATGAATGCAGGTGAGGCTTGCTTGGTTGTGTAGAATGACAACAAAATCTTTTTTCTTTGTTATTGGGATTTGACAAAGTAAGGTTATGAAATTAACTTTTGCAATGTAACAATAGTACTTACCAACTATATTGTAAACCTTGCATCTACTTCATGAGTATCTTGTATTTACATTGGTTCTTGAGAATGAGTTACATGCTCATTTGTTCACATTAGTTGCATATTGCTCCATTGCATTTCTTGCATTAGGTTGTATAGATGTGTTAGGGTTTGCATAGAGAAAACAAAGAATGACTGAACATGGTTAAAATAAAAACTTGAATAGTAACACAATAAATGTAAATCCTAAATGCAAAATGTACAACACAAAGCACAGAGAAAAAATAGAGCTTTAAAGTGAATGAATCTGTAACCAGCCTTCCTTCTCGGATAGGGTGGTTTAACCTGATTAAGCACTTAATTACAACAATCAACAAATGAACATAAATTGAAATGCTCACTTTATCTTTATAAACTTGGACAGTGGACACCTTGTTGGTCCCAAAACTGGCACCCCTTTCGGTATTTTTTAAATTTCAATTGCTGATGGATAAATTACAAGACGAGATTTCATGATCTCCTTGGCTGATTCAAAAGCCCCTTTCTATTCCAATAATTAGCAAAGCATTCGGGCAAATTGTCCCTTGATTTTCACCCAGGACTTGCTCTAATGAAACCCCAATTGGTCAAATGCTACCCCAAATTCACAATAGATGGGTTGGCATTTGAAATCCTCACAATTCCACAAATTTTTGGTGTTGATTTCAGTGTACAATGCCTTTGACTGATGGCACAGGTCCCAAGGTGGTTGCTAAATCCTAATTACTACTGTTATTTAGGGTTTACAGCAGTAAACTCTTTGTTGTCCACCAAATTTGGCTGTACTCTGCTACCAATGGCTGAGAATTGCTGAGAACACTTCAGCATAGATTGGAGGAGATGAGAGGATGCTGTAGAAAGAGAGAAAATCAGCTGAAATGTATCTTTTGATTCGTAGCTCTGATGACAAATCTGATGGCACCAATAGCTTTAAAAGGGGGGTAAAACACTAGCTTTGTTGGCGAGCCCTCCTTTTCTACTGCCGCCTCTCTTGAGGCGGAAGAGAAATCTTGCTGCCCCCTGTCCTGTCGTGGTGCGCGATCAGTCTTTGTTGCCTGTTAGAGCCAAATTTGATCACCTCCTCTCTCTCTACCAAGCTCCGAATGGTTGCAATTCAGCTTCCACGACCCTCCAATAGTGTTCTCCCTAGTTGCATGGGAAAGTTTTGCCAAGTGGCAACCTTTCTAATGCATTTTCAGCCATTAAATTAATTTTTCAGAATTAATTAATTCTGAAAATTAATTTCAGTCCTTTTTACCCTGCCTAAAATTAAACATGTCTATCTCTAATGAAATTGGTTAGGCCATTTGCAACTTGGAGTGGTTTCCAATCTCTGTTGACCCTTAGACTAGCATCAATTAATTAATTAATGCTAGTCCCTAGTGTCACCACTGACACTTAATGGCCAAACAATTGTCCTAGGGTAGCCAACTTGGCACCAACTGACCACCAAAACTCAGTTGGCATAACTTAACACAACTTTTGCCTTTAACACCCACTGCATCCTCGGGGTCCTCGGCCCATTCCCATGAAATAACTGTCATGTGCATCACATGTGCTAAAGAACCTTGCACATTTGATTAATAACTTAATCAAATGTTACTAGTAAGATTAAAGCATCTCAAAATTTCACGTCCCTGTGACAGACCTTTCCCTTGTTAACCTTGCAATTGTCCTCGATTGCACTGCATTGGGCCAAAGCAAAAGTATATTGCACTGGAATTTCAATTTGTATGACAATCATTACAACATTGGCCATTGTTGTTGAACCGTTGCATATGTGCAAAACTCATTGAAAATTTCCAGCCAGCAAAACATAATAGAAAATTGAAAAACAGTCCAAAACTATTGCTAGAAACCATTGGATGTATCTATAACTCATGTTTCTCAACCGTTCTGACTTCAAAACCGCAGTAAAGCATATTCTCAGCATAAACCATGGCTGAAAGTGTCAATGACATTCGTTTACATGCGACTCTCCATGGAATCAGCTGTAAATCATTAAAAATCGAGCATGACCTGATCATAAACTGATCATGGACTGATATGAGAATTGATCACAAATGGCTGCAAATGTGACTTGAAACTGATCACAGGCTGATGGTAAGAAAAACTGATTAGAAATTGATGCAAAAACTGATGCAAAATTGATCCCAAAGTGATCATAAATGGTTCTCAAACTGATAAAAAACTAATCAGAAAACTGAGGCAAAAACTCATGCCAAACTGGTCCAAAAACTCATGCATAAGTATAGTCTCAGAGCCGCGGTGACAACCATACTCATATACATGTATCTCACAGTGACTAGTACACCGAGTAGTGACCTCATGGCAAACAAACTGTCAACACAGTACCTTGGATGCATGCTGAATACATCCAAGATCCACTACATATGAGAGCTATTCAAAACCGGTGGAGTGGAAGTGCTACCTCCCCCTTGAGCATCAAGCAATGCTCCCGACCCCCGCTCTATTGAACCTGAGTAAGCCCGATCCAAAGTCGACTCTAACTGAAAGGCATCAAGATAAAGTTCCTACAACTGAGGATGATCTGTCAAGTCATCCTCTTCCATCCATTTTGCATCCATTGGTGAATAGTTTTGAAACTTCAAATATCTTGTGGAAACTTTACCTCTGACCTTCCTTTACTAATGCTCCAAAATTTGCTCGGGTACCAAAATCTCATCTAGTTCCTCAACCTCTGGCTGAATTTCAGCAGATACATCTTTTGGCACATCACCACGAAAAGGTCTCAACAAACTGACATGAAAGACATTGTGTATCTGCCAATGTGAAGGTAATTTCAGCCAATATGCAACATCGCTAATCTTTTCCAATACTTGAAAGGGCCCATAGTATCTCATGCTTAACTTCGGATACAACCTCTCTCTTCCCTTCATCTTTTCAGCCTTGCCTTTTCGAGACGCAGCAATACATAATCGCCCTCTGCAAACTGCAAAGTATGTCTATGGCGATCAATTGCCCACTTTTGCTTGTCTTGTGATCTCTGAAGTGCATACTTTATTTATGCATAGGCTGCATCCAAGCTTTCCACAAAGCGATTAGCCTCAAAGATCTTATCCTTAGTGTGCAAAATAGGTGGAACCTTCTTGCCACCCTCAACCACCTCAAATGGAGCCTTGCCAATGGAACTATGCACTGTATTGTTATATGCAGACTCAACCAATGGCAAATACTACTTCCATTGTGTCTTGTGGTCTGAAACATAGCACCTCAAAAGATCCAACATTGTGGAATTTGCTTCCTCAGACTGACCATTTGTCTGCGCATGGAAGGATGATGAGAATTTCAACGTGGTACCCGTATTCTCAAACAATCCCTTCCAGAATAGACTGGTCATTTGAGGGTCTCGATCATTGATGATCGACTCAGGTATACTATGATACTTGAAAATGTGCTGCATAAATAATCGTGCCATATGATTAGCCTTTATCTTCTTCCTCATCGGAATGAAATGGGCTTGTTTGCTAAACTTGCAAATAATAGTCCATATCCCATCATTCCGTGTAGGTGTCCTAGGAAGCTCAAAGATAAAGTCCATGGCAATGCTCTGCCAAGGCCTATCTGGAATAGGCAAGGGCTGCAATAAGCCCGGCATCTTTTGCCTATCATGCT
Organism: Lygodium microphyllum; assembly: GCF_053477565.2. Taxonomy (NCBI): domain Eukaryota; kingdom Viridiplantae; phylum Streptophyta; class Polypodiopsida; order Schizaeales; family Lygodiaceae; genus Lygodium; species Lygodium microphyllum. The sequence goes on from NC_141158.1 coordinate 134,036,362, forward strand.
TTACCTTCTGACATATGATGCATGCCCTAACATATTGCTCTACTTCATGCCTCAAAGCTGTCCAATAAAAGAAATGCTCCACTGCCTTGATTTTGGCATCAATACCTCTGTGTCCTGCATACGGAGAAGCATGACTGTCAATGATCACTCTGTAAAATATTACACGGCGCAGCGAACAGAATCTGAGAAAGAGATAGAGAGTACACAACAGATAAGAGGAGAATCAGTAAAATTCTTTAACTCCAAACAACTGATACAAAGATGGCTCTGTCCACCCGTGCGCTTCCAATGAATGAAGCTTAGATGGCGATCTAGACAGAAGATAGGTGAAGAGCTTAAGGCTAGCTGGAACAACAACTCTGACTGGGTGAAAGATGAGTGTGAGATGGCTGCGAAGGGGTTTAGCTTTTATAGCCCGCGAAGGTCGTTAGGTCGGCCTGCTGACCGACCTACCATATGAGCCTCCACTAGTCGGCCAGGGAATATTCCAGGGAATATTCCCTTTACCATCGGGCCGGGGGCGCTGCCCCCGGACCCCCGCCAGGGGGGCCGCTGGCCCCCCTGGGACCCCCCAGCCAGGGGCCGCTTCCGCGGCCCCCGAACCCCACAATAGGGGCCCCTTTTAACTCCCTTACCACGCAACTCAATGCAATGTGCCTCGAGTTGCTACCAACTTAACCACTCCGTCTAACCCAAAGATTAGACCCACAATGGTCACCTTTTTGCCATCCGGTCACATAGACCTCATCTGATATACAAGTCAGGACTCCACCAATGTCCGGGCTCACACTTGGCTTCTCCTCATAATGGGGGCCTTACAACTTTGAGCACCATGGATCATTGGTAGTACCTAATGAGGGTGGGGCATTGATCATATCTAACACCCCCCCTCAATGTCCACCCATAGGTGAACTATCTCCTCGGCCCAATGCCGAGTCTCTGAAGATGAACTTGAAGCAGATCCTTCGTAAGTGCTTTGGTGAAGATATCTGCTCCATTCTCCTCTGTTGGACAGTAGACCAATTCCACTATCCCATCCTCCATCAAATCACGCACATAGTGATACTGGATCTCTATATGTTTGGTGCGTGCATGAAACACTGGATTTTTGGCAATGGCGATGCAACTCTGATTGTCACATCTCAGCACAGTTGGTTCTTCATCCTGCACTCCCATATGCCATAGAATCCTTCTCAACCATACGGCCTCACATGCAGCAAAACAAGCTGCCTTGTACTCTGCTTCGGTAGAAGACAATGCCACTGTTGGTTGCTTCTTACTAATCCAAGAGAAAATTCCTGAACCCAAAGAGAAACAATAACCAGAAACTGACTTCCTGGAATCAATGTCTCCTGCCCAATCTGAGTCACAGTTCCCCACAAGAGAAGTTCCGAAACTGTATGTGATACCATAGTCAAGAGTTTTCTTCAAGTATCTGAGCACCCGCATCCCAGCCTTCCAATGACTCTCATGAGGTTTGTTTGAGAACCTGCTCAAAACACCAACAGCAAAACTGATATCTGGTCTGGTGTTACACAAGTAGATTAGACTGCCGACCAACCTCCTATACCTCCCAATGTCTGCTAGTGCTGATGTATCCTCAACGGATAACTTTACATTCACCTCCATAGGTGTAGCTATCTCCTTGCACTCGGTCATGCCAAATGCCTTCAAGATCTCCCATGCATACTTCTTCTGAGAGATGAAGATCTTTCCTGGCTCTTGCCAGACTTCAATCCCCAAACAATAGTGCAGCAAGCCCAAGTCTGTCATTTCAAACTCAAAACTCAAAGCCTTTCGAGTTTGGTTGATCATATCTTCATAGTCACCTGTAATAAGAAGGTCGTCCACATATAGGACAATCACTACAGACTTTTTACCATCCCTGTAAACATACAAGTTAGCATCTGAGGCACATCTTTTGAAGTTTAGGTTTAAAAAGAACCTATCTATCCGCTGGTACCATGCTCTGGGGGCTTGTTTCAGCCCATACAATGCCTTCTTCAGTTTACACACTTTGTTCTCAGAATGGGGGGCCTCAAACCCTGGTGGCTGAGCCACGTACACCTCCTCCTTGAGGTCACCATTTAAGAACGCTGACTTAACATCCATTTGGTACACTGGCCACTTCTTGTGGGCAGCCACTGCAAGTACCGTGCGAATAGTGGTCATTCTGGCAGTTGGGGCAAATGACTCTTGAAAATCAAACCCTTCAACTTGTGAAAATCCTTGGGCAACCAGTCTAGCTTTGTACTTTTCTAAGGTACCATCAGCCTTGTACTTTACCTTCCAGATCCACTTGGTGCCAATAATCTTCCGCTTTGCTGGCCGATCCACTAGCACCCAAGTGTCATTCTTCATTATGCTGTCATACTCCGCCTGCATAGCAGCCTTCCATGATGGATCTGCAAGTGCTTCTTCTAAGTCAGTTGGCTCCTTTACTTCTCTCATAATCTCAACCATCAAGGCCATGTTGACTATGTGAGCAGAAGCCCTCCTTTGCTCCTCTATTCTCTGAGACCTCCTTGGTCCGTCTGCCTTCTCCTCAACAGATGCAGGCATAGGATTATTGTGGTCATAGAGCTGCTTCACCCAGCGCGGCAATGGCTTTTCCGGTGGGGTGATGTCAGGTTGGTGAACTTTTTCCTCATCATCTGAAGATGATGCTTCCTCCTCCTTAAGGATAGGGATAGCTCTCGGGACAGGTTCATAGTGGACTACTTCTTCGCTTGATGATAAAGTGGAAGACCTTGCCTTCTCCTCCTCCACTGTATGCGGCTCCTCCTTGAACACCACATCACGGCTCGCGATGATCTTCTTTGCCTCTTGGTCATATAACTTGTAAGCCTTTTGCTCATCACTATAACCCAAGAAGATACATTTTCTGCTTTTTGGTTGTAACTTGTTTCTCTTCTCATCTGGAACATGTGCATAACATTCACATCCAAAAATTCTGAAATGTGAAACAGATGGTTTCTTACCAGTGTAAGCCTCATGAGGTGTTTTTCCCTTGAGAGCCTTTGTGTAGCTCCGATTTAGAATGTAGACTGCAGTATTAACAGCTTCAGCCCAAAAATGGTTAGGCAATCCCTTGCCCTTTAGCATGCATCTTGCCATCTCCACAATGGTACGATTCCTGCGTTCCACAACACCATTCTGCTGAGGTGTGTGAGGCGTCGTCAATTGACGCTTGATCCCTTTGCTCTTGCAAAAGCCTTCAAACTCCTTTGAGTTGAACTCACCACCACCATCTGTTCTAAATTTCTTCACACTTTTCCCTGTTTCATTCTCAACAAGTATTAGCCATTCTTTAAACTTACCAAAAGCTTGAGCCTTATCACGAAGGAAGTACACCCACATCTTCCTACTGTAGTCGTCGACAATCAACATAAAATAAGAAGATCCCCCCAAGGCCTGTGTAGGCATCTTACCACACAAGTCAGCATGCACCAACTCTAGAGGAGCATGTGCTCTATTCTTGCTTTCTTGTGGAAATGCCTTTCTCTGTTGCTTGCCCATCATACAAGCTTCACATGGTTCCTTCAATTCAGTTATTGTAGGTAGGTGAGCAACCATACCTTGCTTTTGCATCTCCTTCAATACTGCAAATCCGATGTGTCCAAACCTTTCATGCCAAAGCTTACTTGTGCCCACTCCAGCGGTGGCTGTAAGAGCACTTAGCTCATACAGGTTGTTCCTCCTTTCTCCTTTGCCAACAATTGTGCCAGCACTATCAATAATTTCTGCACCTGTCTTCTTGAACCTTACTTCATGACCAAGATCAGTTATGGCAGCAACTGATAAGAGATTTCTTCTGATTTCGGGAACATACAACACATTTGAAAGCTTTTTGACTTCACCATTTGCAGCAACAAAAGAAATAGTACCTGTGCCCGCAGCAGGGCATTTAGCATCATTTCCAACCGTCACAGTGATGGATTCTTGTAGAGGCTGCATAGAACTGTATAGACCTTTCTTGTTGGTCATGTGACGGGAGGCCCCACTATCCAACACCCAAGAGTCAGTGGTAGATTCTTCTTGCGCCGAGGAGCACACTTCCTCAATGGTCGCCATGAATAATTCCAACTCTGCTTCAGCCGTATTGGCTGTCTCTTTCCCTTTAGTTTTAAGGGTACCATTCTTTTCATCTGCCTTCTTGACACGACAATCTGCAATTGCATGTCCTTTCTTCTTACAGTAGAAGCACTCTCCTTGAAACTTCTTCTTGCCGCCCTTTTTCTTTTTGTCACCATCATTTTTGGTGGAGGAAACACCTTTGCCTTTTGCATTGGCAGAGAATGCAGCATCTCCATTGTTGCTTCCTTCTCGGGCTTTCAGCCTCAACTCCTCCTCCATTAATAATGCACAAAACTCCTCAAAAGTCAAAGCTTGAGGTCTCACCTGAGTATTAAGGGCAGTTACTAGTCCATCAAACTTTTGTGGACAAATCCGAAGACACCTCCGAGCTAGCTCTTCGCTAGTCTTTTGTATCCCAGCGCCAGCCATCTGGTCGCGCAGATTCTTAATCCGAGTGATGAATGCTTCAACCGTCTCTCCTTCAGCAAACTTCTCCGCTGCTAGTTGATTCTCCAAGTTTTGAATCCTTGTTTGGTTTCGTGTTTCATACTGACTCCTTAGTACATTCCAAGCCTCTGACGCTTTGGTTGTATGCTGAATCAGAGTCAAAACACTGTCAGAACAGCTTGTAACTAAGGCACACAATGCATCTGCATTCCTTCGTTTCCAAGCTCGTAGAAGATCTGCATTCGGAGGAATCATCACACTAGGATTTGATGGGTCGGGGGTAGGCTGTGGTTCTGCGTCAGTCCCCAGCACAGTCTCCAGAAGCTCATAAGAATCAAGGATAGTAGTAATTTTGAACTTCCACAAGGTGTAGTTTGTACCATCTAACTTGCCTTCGCTGAAGGTTGGTGGACGAATCCTCAGTGTTTGAATAGCCGGTACAGCAGCACCACCTCCTGCACCGCTTCCTGATGCGCCAGAACTGCTTCCCGGAGTCGACATCGTTTCTCTTTGCTGTTGAAGCCTTTGCCTCTTGCACTCTCTCCGATCTCTAGAGCCCCCTGGGCTCTGATACCATGTAAAATATTACACGGCGCAGCGAACAGAATCTGAGAAAGAGATAGAGAGTACACAACAGATAAGAGGAGAATCAGTAAAATTCTTTAACTCCAAACAACTGATACAAAGATGGCTCTGTCCACCCGTGCGCTTCCAATGAATGAAGCTTAGATGGCGATCTAGACAGAAGATAGGTGAAGAGCTTAAGGCTAGCTGGAACAACAACTCTGACTGGGTGAAAGATGAGTGTGAGATGGCTGCGAAGGGGTTTAGCTTTTATAGCCCGCGAAGGTCGTTAGGTCGGCCTGCTGACCGACCTACCATATGAGCCTCCACTAGTCGGCCAGGGAATATTCCAGGGAATATTCCCTTTACCATCGGGCCGGGGGCGCTGCCCCCGGACCCCCGCCAGGGGGGCCGCTGGCCCCCCTGGGACCCCCCAGCCAGGGGCCGCTTCCGCGGCCCCCGGACCCCACAATAGGGGCCCCTTTTAACTCCCTTACCACGCAACTCAATGCAATGTGCCTCGAGTTGCTACCAACTTAACCACTCCGTCTAACCCAAAGATTAGACCCACAATGGTCACCTTTTTGCCATCCGGTCACATAGACCTCATCTGATATACAAGTCAGGACTCCACCAATGTCCGGGCTCACACTTGGCTTCTCCTCATAATGGGGGCCTTACAACTTTGAGCACCATGGATCATTGGTAGTACCTAATGAGGGTGGGGCATTGATCATATCTAACACACTCTAGGTCTCAACTGCTTTGTGACACACAGTTGTCCATGCATCATCAGAAATCCATCTCTTAGCATAAAATGCTCATACCTTTGGCCATTGCAAAGCTGATCATAAACATTAGCAAAGTCCGAATTAGCAGCATATTGCTCTTTTACGGTATCCAACTCAATGTGATAAACCATAGTGATGGCTAAAATTTGTGGCTTACGTGACAGTGCATAAACCACAACATTCTTTTTACCATCAATATGTATAATCTGAAAATGAAACATAGAGAGAAAATTTGCCCATCTCATATGCTTCTCTGGACAACTTTGTTTGCGTCAGAAAGTACCTCAAAGTCTGATGGTCTGTCTGCACTGTAAAATCAGCCCTCAATAAATAATGTTTTCACGTAGACAGTGTATGAATTACAGCCAAGAGCTCTTTCTTATAAACCTGTAAATTCCTCTCTGCACCGTGGAGAATTTGGCTCTCATAAGCCACAACTCGGCCATCTTGCATAAGGACAGTCCCAACGTTGTTACCACATGCATCACACTGAACCACAAATGACTTCCTTAGATCAAGCAACACAAGCACAAGATCTGAAGTGATCTTTTCCTTTAACTTTTCAAATGCTGAAATTTCCATTGCTGTCCATCTAAATGGTTCATCTTTCTTTTGCAAAGCATACAATGGAGATGCAATTTCAGCAAACTCGCGTACATCCTTCCTATAGTAAGAACATAAACCCAAGAAGCTGCGGATCTCATGAACATTCTTCAAAGCTGGCCATGAACGTATTGCTTCAATCTTAGTAGGGTCCATACAAATATCATCCGCTGATGCAATAAGTCCCAAGAAGTGGATTTCATGCAAAAAGAATTCACTCTTCTTGTCATTGATAACCAGTCTATGCTTACGTAGCTCATTGAAAACAATGTCCAAGTGCTTTCTATGCTCCGTCTCATTCTTTGAATAGACAATTATGTCATCAAAGAAAGTCCCCACAAATGCTCTATGTGGCCGAAAGATGCGATCTATCATCCGATTAAAAGTGGCAAGAGCATTCGTAAGTCCAAAAGGCATGACAAGAAATTCATATAACCCAAAAGATATCCTGAAAGCTGTCTTAGACACATCCTCCGGTCTAATGCGTGTCTGATGATACCCACTTTTTAAATCTATACGGTTGAATATTGTTGCCCCTTGCAATCTATCCATAACATCATCGATCCGAGGGATCGGAAAGCGGTTCTTTATCGTGATCTTGTTTTGAGCACGATAGTCAATGCACATACGCCATGAACCATCCTTTTTCTGCACCAAAAGCACTGGAGAACAGAAAGGAGATAAGCTGGGCTGAATCAACCCTTTTTCTAACAGCTCATTTACCTGACTCATAATCCTCTCCTGTTGGGCTGCACTGACTCTATAGGGTGGTTTATTAGGAGGGCTACTTCCAGGGCTAAGGTCTATGCCATGATCTTCGGGCCTTTCAGGTGGTAGCTGCCTTGGAAGTGACTGAGAGAAGCAATCAGCATACATTTTCAGAAATGACATGCGATCCTTCTCTAATTTAGACATATTTCCAACATTCTCACTATCATCCTTATCCTTAGCAAAAACTAAATACCCTAAAAGATGATTTTTCATTACTTTAGAAATAGCAGCTGATACAACAGGGACAGATTCCCCTTTCAACTTTACATCAAGTGTGAGTGTCTTTTCCTTATGTTGAATAGTGATCTCTTTTGCATATGAATCTATCACTGCATGCATACGATGGCACCATGGCATACCGAGCAACATATCACAACCCTCAAGTGGAGCAATGTGAAACTCTTCGTTGTCCACATATCCTTGTATGTGTAACCGAAGCTTTCCAATGAGTGGTGTGACAGGTTCTGCATGACTCTTACATGCCATTCCAACTTCCCCCATGGCTCCCATCTCATCCTCTTTGACGCCTAAACAGGCTGCCATGTCAGTAGAGATGAAGTTGGCTCGTGCGCCATTATCAAAGAAGATCAACGCATGTTGATTCCTAATTTTGCCCCATGCTCTGCACAACTCAGTAGCATCATCATTGGGTTGATCACTAACAACATTGGGCACCAATCCCATTGATGTTTTTGGCCTTTTACCCTTAAGATCTCCTTGATTTTTTGATTTGGTAGCTTGCTGCCTATTGGGACAGTTCTTGGCAATATGACCCTCCTGTTCACAAATAAAGCATTTATTTGCAGCCATCAATTCCCTATGTTGTGCCAAGGTTTTCAAGCCCTTTCTTTGCTGTTTTGGCCTCTTTTCAGGCTGGTTTTCAGATATGCCCCTTTTCTCAGCCTTAAACAACTTTTTATTCGGCTTCTCCCCGCTCTCTTGGAAACCCGAATCCTTTCCATGCAGCAAAGCATCGGCTGTAGCAACAGTCTCTATGAGCTGAGACATCCTAGACACGGTGGATTTTATGCAAAAATCCCTAATTCCTTTGGGCAGCCCACATACATATTTTTCCACTTGCTCATGAAGGGGTACGGCATGATAAGAAGTGACGGGCAGCAATGCATCCCAAAACTTCTTATTGTATTGCTCTAAATTCTTGCATTTCTTTGCATCAAGCTTGTTCCAAGCTGTCATGATGTCCACCTCAAAGGTACTAGTCAACCAATTCGATGCAAACATTTGCTTGAATTGTATCCATGTTGACGGTGCTCTACCTTGTATCAAGAGCGTGGACCACCACTGCAATGCATTGCCCTTCAAGAAAGTGGTTGCCTTTCGAATCTTAGAGGATTCGGTGAAGTTTCCCCCTGAATAGGCTGCATCAAACTGCGGAATGAAAGTCAAAGCTTTCAGCTTATCTTGTGCATCACTGAAGGACTCAAACTTCATTGCTTTTCCGCCCTCATCATAGTCTTTTGCTTCCCCTTTGGGAGTCAAGTTGTCATACATTGGCTATTGCAAAAAGGGTGCATTTGCTGTATTTACATCATGACCAAGTCCAAATGAAGCATTTGGATGACGAGCAGTCATTCCTTGACCCCCATAAGCATTCGGGGGTGCAGATGCATTGCCAAACATTCCACTTTGTGTCCCAGGCATCAAGCCAATGCTACCATACATAGGGTTTTACACATTTCCAGCCATACCCGAAAACAATGGGCCTTGCACACCATGCATTGGCTGCTGCATACCATAGGGATTTGTGCCATGCATTCCCGTATGTGGCCCTTGGCCAACCATTGCATGAAAAATCGTGCTACCACCAAAGTATCCTGGTTGCCCCATCATAGCATGCATGCCCGGCTGTCCAAAATCCATTGGATTGGCACTTCCATAATAGCCTTGCATTTGTATTCCTTGCCCCATAGGTATCAACTGTTTAGCTTCATTGGCCTCTTTAGGAGTTTCAAGTGAAGGATTTGGCACTACCTTCAGTGCACCTTGCTGTCCCGAAGGTGTAGAAGTTGACTTCTTTTTCTTGCCCTTGCTGTCCTTCTTCGGAGCATTCAAAAATCGGGTGAACTGAGGATCCTTTGCCAATTCAGCAAAGAGATTTGCCGCTGTCCTCATCTGATTCTTGAACTGGTCATCAAATTCCTCTTCACTTTGCTGGTCATCTACCTCATGATGGCTCGAAAGGCCCTACATCTTGCCCAACAGCAACATTTTCAGCTTGTTGTCCATCATGAGAGCCTTGTCCAACATTAGGCATTGCATTTCCTTCATTCCCATGAGAATGTCCATACTGAGAGCAAAGAGATTTGCCGCTGTCCTCATCTGATTCTTGAACTGGTCATCAAATTCCTCTTCACTTTGTTGGTCATCTACCTCATGACGGCTCGAAAGGCCCTACATCTTGCCCAACAGCAACATTTTCAGCTTGTTGTCCATCATGAGAGCCTTGTCCAACATTAGGCATTGCATTTCCTTCATTTCCATGAGAATGTCCATACTGAGAAGCATTATCACTGCTTCACTCCATCTCATTATATGAAGACATGTTGCTGTAATTTCTCAGCTGAGCACAAAAATCAGCACTAGCACAAAGCTTTGGCTTGCAATTAGGTGCCTCGGGCTCACCAAATCAAGAGATTGAGTGATTATCCCGGCAATGGAACCATGTAACTAGCCTTCCTTCTCGGATAGGGTGGTTTAACCTGATTAAGCACTTAATTACAGCAATCAGCAAATGAACATAAATTGAAATGCTCACTTTACCTTCATAAACTTGGACAATGGACACCTTGTTGGCTCCAAAACTTGTGCCCCTTTTGGTATTTCTTTAATTTCAATTGCTGATGGATAAATTACAAGCAAAGATTTCACAATCTCCTTGGCTGATTCAAAAGCCCCTTGTTGTTCCAATAATCAGCAAAGCATTCGGGCAAAGTGCCCCTTGGTTTTCACCCAGGACTTGCTCTAATGGAACCCCAATTGGTCAAATGTTGTCCCAAATTCACAATAGATGGGCTTGCATTTGAAATCCTCACAATTCCACAAATTTCTGGTGCTGATTTCAGTGTACAATGCCTTTGACTGATGGCACGGGTCCCAAGGTGGCTGCTAAACCCTGATTACTACTGTAATTTAGGGTTTACAGCAGTAAACTCTTTGTTGTCCACCAAATTTGGCTGTACTCTGCTACCAATGGCTGAGAATTGTTGAGAATTCTTGAGCATAGATTGGAGGAGATGAGAGGATGTTGTAGAAAGAGAGAAAATCAGCTGAAATGTATCTTTTGATTCGTAGCTCTGATGACAAATCTGATTGCACCAACAGCTTTAAAAGGGTGGTAAAACACTAGCTTGGTTGGCGAGCCCTCCTTTTCTACCGCTGCCTCTCTTGAGGCGGAAGAGAAATCCTGTTGCCCCCTGTCTTGTCGCGGTGCGCGGTCAGTCGTCGTTGCCTCTTAGAGCCAAATCTGATCACCTCCTCTCCCTCTACCAAGCTCCGAATGGCTGCAATTCAGCTTCCACCACCCTCCAATAGAGTTCTTCCTAGTTACATGGGAAAGTTTTGCCAAGTGGCAGCATTCCTAATGCATTTTCAGCCATTAAATTAATTTTTCAGAATTAATTAATTCTGAAAAATAATTTCAATCCTTTTGACCCTGCCTAAAATTAAACATGCCTATCTGTAATGAAATTGGTTAGGCCATTTGCAACTTGGAGTGGTTCCCAACCTCTGTTGACCCTTAGACTAGCCCCTAGTGTCACCACTAACACTTAATGGCCAAACAATTGTCCTAGGGTCCAACTTGGCACCAACTAACCACCAAAACCCAGTTGGCATAACTTAACACAACTTTTGTCTTTAACACCCACTGCATCCTCGGGGTCCTTGGCCCATTTCCATGAAATAACTGTCATGTGCATCACATGTGCTAAACAACCTTGCACATTTGATTAATAACTTAATCAAATGTTACTAGCAAGATTAAAGCATCTCAATATTTCACGTCCCCATTACAGAATCAATACTATAAAGGAATGTGAGAATGTATAGAATGTTGAAGGCAAAGTTGTCCAATAGCCACTAGCTCTTATGGGAATGGGCTGAGGGAGATTGATTGTGTCGTTTACCGGAGACAGATCCCGAGTGTAGTAACCACTAGTTGGAGCAGAGGCTGATGAAGAAAAGTATTGAAAACACAAAAGTGACTTGTTGTAGCTTGTAGATGCAAAGTCAAATCAAGTTGGTGCTAGAAATGAAAGGGTAGTAGGTTAGATACTAGAATACAATAGTTTGTGGGACTGGAGTTGGTAAAGGCAACAATGTAACTGCTTGAAGACGATGGCAGTTGATCATTGCCAACGGTGGGAGGCTAGATGACAACTGTAGACCACGTAGTAGCAATTGTCGGGGGTTGGATAGCTAGTGGAAGAAGGCTGATGGCCGAAACTTACAAGACAAGGATGCGTGAATGGTGGGCAACTTGTCTCTTTATAGATATAGAAGGATCCTCCCAAATTAGGGTTTTGTTTATGGGACATAGAAACTCTCTAGGACCATGTATTGTTTAGTTAAACTTTTTTTAATTGACATGTTTTGAGGGTGTTTTAAATATATAATTAGTTTGTAATGCATTTTTAGCTCAATACCCCCTCTTAGGCTCAAAATTGAAACCAAGAAGGGATTGGAAAAAAAACTCAAGCCTACTTTAATCCCAAGGCCCCCCACCCTAAAGAGGCCAGGGCATCAGACAAAGGGTGCATGTCGGTTGCCTAATGGCTTGTTGGGATAAAGGTCCGGTATAACCCACGTGTATAGTACACGCACATTGTATACGTGAATGCACCCTTACGTGCCCCAAGTATAAATACATTTTATTCTTTGTGTACCAACACAATTGTTGGTACACTCTTACTGAATCGTACTTGATTTTGCTCTCTTTTTCTCTCTAGCCGTCACACTCTCACTCTCACTCGAACTTTCATCACTCTCAGTTGAGCTCCCCAACAACTGGTATCAGAGCTTCCACTGGAGTTCGTGACCAGATTGGAGTTGGGCGACCACACTGTTGACCAATGTGACCAGTCTCCACCAAGGCTCCAACAGGCGAGCGTGGATCAGCGCAAATAGTAGTTCAGATGACTTGGTGTGGTGATGGATAACCGCCGGGCGCACGACAAGTGGCGTGTCGTGGGCTGATGGCAGGTAGCAGACCATGCGTGCAGGGAGCGACCATGCGTGTTGGTCACGGGCTGGCGACGACTTGTAGGCAATGACGGGCAGGTGACGAGCGGCAGATGACCTAGCGATAGGCATGGTGTCAGTTGCGACGCGATGGGACTGCAGGTCAACAGATCCCCCTCCCCTTCATTTTTTTTTCTAAAAAATCAGTTTAAAAAAATCAATTTTATCCCATTTCTCTGATGGGGTTCATGCGTGGAAGCACAGTTTCCAAATCTACGCAAATCTGGCCCGAAAAATTGGGGCTTCTCCTAGATTTGACATTGCTTATGCTCGTCAGTGATTTTGAAGTCAGGAATTGTAGACATTGCGTGTGGTGACCTCAATTAATTTGGGAATTTTGCCAAATTAGTCAAAATTTTGCTCCTTTGAGCAAAATTTCTTTACATTGGATCCCAGAAATTTAGGGCTTTTCATGTATTGGCAAAGTTTTGCTCAGGTGGGTCTGATTGGCTGACTTTTATACAATTTGGACTTGAAATTTTGGAGATTTGTACAAAACTTAGTAAATTTCTGCATTTTTGCCCATGTGGTGGCTGGTTTTGGTACAAACAACAGAGATTTCATATCAATAGCATTTGCACTTGGAAGGCTCCAAATTGCTATCACCTACAATAGGACTAGTCCTTGGTGGTTCCAAATCATATCAACAACCTCTCCTTGCTCTCTAACAACCTCCTTCTCTCTCACAATGGTTGGAATAGACTTCCACTAGTTCCCAAAAACGTTTTTCCCACTTGTGTAGGTAAGGTTTGCCAAGTGAAGGCTTTCTAATCTCATTTTTCAGCATTATTTAGCTTATTAAATTAATTTTTAAAATATTAAATATTAAAAAGCCCAAAAAAAAGTTCCACCAACCAATAACCATTGATATTAGTGGCCAACAAATTGGTCTAGGCCAAAATCTAACACTAAGTACCACCTAGTACCTATCAAATATAACTTATTACAACTTTTGCCTTTGGCAACAACTGATATTTCAAGGTTTTATGATCTCGTGACATGTTTGCTCTTTGAGATGATCACAAGTGCACCTCCTTAAGAAAGATGTTGATGTCACAACAATGGAACCATGAAACCAGTCTTTGAACACCCAAAGGTCAATGGACATTATTAAACAAAAGAGTAAATTTAACCATTGAATTCCACACTACTGGAGCTAGAGGGCTCCTGACACATGCGACACATGTTAGCCCCAATGCTTGCTGACCCTTTGGGTATTTAGAATCTAGAAAGGCCTCTGAATTAGTTACAATGGATTGGATTTCTAGTAGTTTCTTGTGACACAACTGATCCAATGGTGCGCATGGACATTGTTGTCTTCATTGTTAATCTCTTACCAACTATCAACTTTTCAGATGTCTACTCGAAGACTTCAGCCTGCCAAACCCTAGAAATGAAAGCCAATGATTAAACTCGAATTCATGGAGCGCTTGCTTAGATATCTGTCTTGCGTAGTTCCCATGAACCCATGCATTATTCCTCTCACAGACAAAGGGTTTTTTCATGACAGAATTGTGAGATACACAATTTCTCTCCAATTAAGTGTCCAAAAGTGGATTGATTGAGATCTTGAGGAGGAGATTTTGGGCTGTTGTGCTTTTCTAACCCGACCCGAAGAGATTTAGCTAAAAGACAACAGCTATACCTGCTGGTAATGGAGTTCTGGAGCTCCGTAGTCGATTCCCCAAGCCAAGTTGAGAATATAGGCTGCTGGCCTAACTCTCATGAATGCTGCAAATATGCTCTTCGTAGCTAAAACCGACAATTTTTGCTGCAAGCAAATTATGAAAGCTGAAAGGAGAGAGATGAGGTAGAATAATAGCAAATGAGCCCTTGAGGCTCAAAGATGCCCAAGAGCTGATCCACATGGGTTGCTTGCATAGGTAAGCTGCTCATTGGGCAGAATGTCTAATTATAAGGTGCAAACTTCCAATTAACTGAAATTTTCACTTTTCACTTGGGAAAACTTCATTGTAAAGTGCAAATAAAGTCTTGCAAGGTCTTAGAATGGACTTGGCCTTGACCTGCCCTTGCCTTGTGCCTTTATCCCTCACTATCAATGCCTCAAATATCAAGAGCTAGGGATGCTGAAATTTAGATTCAATGTTACAATTGAAGTTTATTATTTGAGTTTAGTTGTCCATATTCACTCATTTTGGTGGCACCTCTACTTAACTTCCTCAACGTTTCACACTAATATCAATGCCCTACAAAGCATTGGTTTTAGTGTGCGACTAGTAGCATTAGCAGATGCCAAATCCTAGGGTATCTGGGTGTATAACTTTTTACGACCAAAGATCTAGCTGCCTTTCTTTTGCATAATGTACCACTGACTTATGGTCACTTTGCCATTGGGATGCTAAGAGTTTTTGTATTGCATGAGAGAAAACTAGATTTATGGCTGACTAGATTTGAACAAAACCTAATAGGAGTTCCTCACATTTCAAATGGAAAACTGTGAGATTATGTGGTCCATATTGAGGCTTGCTTTGTTTATAACCTTAGCAACTACTCTCATCACTATGAAAAATATCAGCAAAACAAAGAAATAATTCCTTGATAATTCTAGCATTTGATAATACCTTAGTCTTTGCTAATGCCATTGCCAATTTCAAAAGAATGATCATTTGATAACTCCATGTGTACTAAGGTCTTTCATAAGGTCATTACTGATTTCGTATATGGAGCTTGGCCTTTGAAATGCTCCAATTGAAATCATTCAAAGCCAAGTTTTCCTTTTGGTAAAGTTGGTTTTGCTTCAATATGTTTCTTTTGGTAGTCCTTTTGGGTTGATAGACTTAAAGTTGCAATGAAGGTTCCGTTTTTCTTTATCTTGAAGAGGATCTAGTTTCTTCAAGATGAATCTCTTATAGTACCATCCCCATCCTCGAAGCCAAGGTATTCTAATTCTTGGCACTTAGTGGATGTCATCAAGTGAAATCTAAGAATATCACTGTGGTTGACTCTTGGAAGACCAAAAAGATGAAGGATGTAAGATACTACTTGGGAATGATCCAAGGTCTTGCATTTGTGCATAGGTCTTGGATTTTGGATCAAAAGTTTCCAATGGTTTTGCTCCCCATCTCCATCATGAACATTGTTTGGAAGACATTACGGAATGTAGGCTTTTGATGGAGATACTTCCACCAAGCAAAGGCCTTTTCCTTTAACATAATCTAACTCAACCTTTGAGCCTTACTGAACTTGTATATATTAAAATGGGAGAATCGTTTGGCTAGCCTACTGTAAATGCTTGTTTGCTCTCATTCCTCCTTTCCCCTTTGAATGGATAAGGTGAAATGTGAGAGACATAGCATTGGTGGTTGGTGGCCCAACCAACTTGATACTTGGGGTGAAAATAATCTCACGGGCGGCTTTTTGCAGCTGTAGTGGAGAGTCCCAATCAATGGTGCTTCTCCTCCATTTTTTTTCAAGTTGGAATGTGAAGGTTAAAGTAGAAAATTAAGTTGTGGTAAAGCTCGTGTGGAGAATTCTCTTGTGAAAATATTTGTTTCCTTTTTTGGTTCTCATTGAGATTCAAGAACTTGGTAAGAGATTGCCTAGTTCTTTATATCATATATCCGTAAGGCAAAATTTCTTGTGATGACGAGTGGTTATTGCCACCCTTGTCTTGTGCCTTGCAGCCAAGTTCAATTTTCTTCAGACTATTCCTATTTTAATTGAGTTTGATTGCCATGATTACCTATCAATTGAGATTGATCTTGGTTAAGAATCTGCGGCCCATGTTGAACTGAGCTCGATCCAATAATTTGATATAATCTGGCTAAAATTGAACCTATGGTGGCAATTTTTTGATAGTCACTTTGTGCTTGGCTTTGTGTTTTGTTTCATGAGTTTTGGATGATAGAAGTGTTCAAAGGGCTTTTACTTGCAAACCTGCATTGTACAAGGTTGCTTGAATATTATTTGCTGTTTTTGATAGTATTATGGGATGCTCATTTTCTAGCTTCCCATCTAAGTTGCATCTTGTCCTTATAGCATCCTAGTCTTGTCTTCATGTGAGAGCCCCCTTCATGGTGACAAGGAATGGCAATTCTTTACCCTCATCTTTGTCTCCGTCTTCGTCTTCATCTTTGTCCCCGATAGTATGCTGTTTTTACATATGAAGAGTATTTGAACTTGTGTTAGAATAGGGTTTTGTTTTGACAACGGGACAAAATCCTAACTATGAATGTGGTCTATACTTGAATTGCTATTAAGGTGCTACTTGCAAAGGGTAAAAATTTCTTTCAAGATTTTGTGGAAATTTTTTTCTTAGGTATGCTAGTAGTTGTTTTGGACACATCTAATTACACTTCAAAATCTCCCAAAGGTGATAGCTTCAGAGTTAAAGCTTGGAGTCATAATCGCGAGGTTGTGGATTGCACCCTTAAGCTGGGATTTGTGTTCACATTATGTGTCCTTGTAAGTATGGGTGTTCTTTGAAACGTAGAGCGTGTTAGCAATCATGTTTGTCATGCCTTGTCATCCTGCCAGTGAGCCTCAATTTGAGTCAGACGAGGACTTTAGAAGCTTTGATGTGTCTATCACTTGTTCTGACAGAGGAGAAAGCTCATTCTAGAGCACTTACTTTATTGCATTTCAATGCATTTTCTCCTCCAGTCGGGATTTTATGTGCATTTCTCAGGGTAGTTTTTGTATTCTTCAGCTTGCCTCACCTGCCAGGCATTGGCTACCCTTTTTTGGGATTTTTTTGAGCATTTTTGGCATTTTTATCAGCATTATATGCCGGTCAGAGATATTTTTGGCCCCAGATTTTAGGTCAGCCATTTTTTTGGATTTTTGGCTATTTATAGCCATTTCCCACTTGGCAGTCATATAGATCATCATCTTCTCTCCTTGGCAGGTGCACTTCCAGAATCCGTCATCTTCCTCCGTCTTCGGTGTTGTTGTCATCGTCAACTTGATCAGGTGCCCGTACTAACGTTGTGGGCTGGGTGCAAGGATTGATCAGTCAGTTCTTGTTCTATATTCAACATTTGTTCCTTGTTCAGTGCAGGTTTCTTTTTTTCTTTTTTTTGCAGACTGTCTCTCTCTCTTCATTTGTGTTCGAGTTTCTTCTTCCATTGTGCACTCGCATGGTATCATTGCCTAAGAGAGAGATAGAGTTGTCTTCTCGTAGAGAAGACCACGTGAGATTGCCAGGTGACCTTGCCATATCATCATTTTGCTGAAAACACAGCATTCGACTTGGAGGCGTCTGCTTTTCTTGTGCTAGGTACTTGTTTTGTTGCTCACTTCCTCTCTTGCTAGAGGCGATAGGCTTCCTCAGTCAGGCAATAGTCTTTTGCTGCAAACACAGTGTTCTTTGGTCAGACGACAACTCTCCTTAGCAAACACACATAGTCCTTGTATAGGCGACAGTCTATTTTCCCTAGGCGGACCCTCACATTGACTTTCTTGTGATCTTGTCGCCATTTTCTCCTGTTTTGGGGATGTCTACCGCCAAAACGGAGATTTTTTGTAGGTGTCTTGCAAGGTATCGAAGATCTCGTCACTAATTTTTTGCTGACTGAGAGGACGAGGTCTCTATTCCTTTCTCTGAGAGATGGAGAGATTTTCGTACTAGTTTATGCGAAGATCAAAGGTCACCTAGCCCATCTGTATGGGATTCTTGTCCTCTCCGTTCTCTTCGTGTTTCACATAAGGTCCGTTGTATTGGCCTTCATATGCCTTCCATGGCACCCTCTATACAGGTGCATGTACTCCCTTCTTTACTCAAAGAAGATTGGCTTGATGGTTTCAACTACTCGTTTTGGTCGTGTAAGGTGGAGTGTATCCTTGATACCTTCGATCTTTGGGAGTTTGTTGCCCACCCTATTCCCCATCCAGCGGAGGATCCCATTGTGAATCATTGATAGATCTCGTGTAGCCTTATGGAATTAGCTCAACTCTAGAGCCCCATCTTTCCTCTTTACGAGCTTACAGGATTCTGTCCTAGTGCATGCGCAGAGGTTGTGGAAAGCAGCGGTAAGTGTGACAAAGCTTGCTTCTTTGTAACATCAAAAGACATTTGCCTATTGGATTACTCTCAAGAAGAAATTACGGATGCTCGTCAATGATGATCTTCCTTCCATGAAGGATATCAACAAGTTGGAGGACATGAGGAATATGCTTGCGTCCCTTGGGAGGATGATTTTTTTGAGGATATGGCCATGATTCTTTTTGACTCAGCCGCCATCTCCCTAGTTTGATGTCTTCTGTACCATTCTTCTTACATTGAGGACTTGTGAGAAGCCTCTATGGGAAGAGCTTGCTCCGCTTGTTTTGGAGCATGACAAGTGCACCAAAGAGATAGCTAGCCAGTATTGCAGATTTGGGAGGGGAGATGACGAGGAAAGGGAAGTCAAAGGCTAAAAGTCACGAGAGTATTTTAGGCTTTGACTCCGATTTGGAGAAGCCTAAATGCCCATATTGTGGGAAGGGGACACATTCAGAGGAGAAATGTTGGAAGAAGTACCCTCACCTTCATCTGGGAGTAAAGGATGATGCTAATGCACGTGAGCCTTCTATCTCTACCTAAGTGGTTATCCATGAGTCAATGTTCATTGTTGAGGAGCCTTCTTCAGTGGTTGCCTCATCTACTGAGAGGCCTTGGCTGGTTGATAGTGGAGCTTGTAGTCATATGACTCCATGAGGTGATTTGGTGCAAGATCTATACCCTTTTGAGGGTTCAGTCCAGTGTTGGTGACATTGTTTTGGTGCCTATTTGTGGCGTTGGCACTTTGCCTTTATTTTCCAAATGCACGTCAAGCTCCCTTTTACAAGCCCTTTATGTTTCGGATTTGGGCTTTCCACTTCTCTCAGCTTATGGCCTTATTGTTAGAGATTGTCATTCCCTAGACAGCTAGGGGATCAGAGCAGGACAGCACAGCAGGCAGGACACATCAGCAGCCAGGTCAGCAATCAGCACAGATGCCACGTGGCAGTTGCAGTCGGACAGACCAGGTTGAGCAGTCGGACAGTTTTTTAATGCAGTTGGCTGCATTTAAATGCAGCCGACCTGATGCTGGTCATTTCTTGGAATTTTGTTCTGCTATTTATAGCAGTCCTCTCTAGCACTTGTCTATCACTTGTATGTGAAAGAGAGCCTGCTGGTGACAGACAACATGCGGCCTGATGGAGATCGAGGTCCTCAAGGCGGAGACATACACAGATATTCTCTCTGCACCCGTGTATAATTCTGCATTCCTATACAACATTCTTCTTTGTAGATTTTTTGTGTTTCGCTATCTCTTTTTCTCTCTCTCCTCTCTGTGTTCACTCTCACTCTTAGTCTTGGTCCCACGCTTCCGCATCGCTGCACTCTGACATGGTATTAGAGTGGTGAAGATGGAGTGACTAAGGAAAGAACCTACGTGAAGAGGAGATTTTAGTGGGACACGAGGTTGCGTTTCCAGCATTCGAGGGCGAGTGGGAGGGATGGGTATTGGAACAAGGCTGAAGTGAGTGTGGGTGTGCGGGAAAGGAGTCGAGTTGGTGAATTCGCTGCAGGTTGTTGCTACTTGAAGAGGAGGAAGGCTGGGTTTTCGGCCTTCCATTGCAGATTTTACCTTTTCACCGCCTTCGGCGGCTGAAAAAGGTTCGGGAAGTGGAGGAAAGAGCCCTAGTAAGCTGCGTCTTCATAGTCAGAGGGGGATTGCTTTTGTGCTTGAGCAGGCATTGCAGGTGAAAATGTCTACAGAGACCGACTTGGAGTTCGAGGTGGTCATGGACCGGAAGGTGCTTGTCCTATCGACTCTTCCATCAAATCAGAAGCTCAATGGTGACAATTACCATATTTGGCAAGTGATGATGTTGGCCATATTGGAGTCTTATGATTTGGCAGAGCTTGTGATGGAGGAGATTAGCCGGCCCTTGGTGAGAGATGAGTCTAAACTCTCTTCAAA
Organism: Lygodium microphyllum; assembly: GCF_053477565.2. NCBI lineage: Eukaryota > Viridiplantae > Streptophyta > Polypodiopsida > Schizaeales > Lygodiaceae > Lygodium > Lygodium microphyllum. The sequence continues at coordinate 134,056,784 of NC_141158.1, forward strand.
CCAGTCTCACTGAGACAAATTGAATGCTAGGATTCATTCTTTTCTTTTTCTGTCTTGTACTACAGCCATGATTATTCACATCGAGCACTTGACGGTGGCTTGAGAGATATGGTTGGAGCTCGACTAGATGTTTAATCGGTTGACCCTGATGAAGAGGGTTTCTTTGGAAGTGCAGATGCGGACCTTGCCCATAAATAAGCCTTCTTCGCTTCGGGAACACATCAACAAGCTTCGGCAGCTTCAGATGTAGGTTCAAAATGCGGGAAAGCCTATTTTCTCCAAAGACATGGCGATCACTTTATTGTCCCAGTTGCCGCCATGATTTGGTACTTTTTATTCCACTCTTATTGCATCAGGGCAAGAGTTGACTCTTCGATGGAAAGAGTTGGTTCCTATGGTCTTGGACCAAGAGGAACAATTGAAGGGATAAAATGCTTCCAAATCGGAGGCATTGGTTGGTCAAGCCTCTCAAAAGAAGGAAAAAGACCAAAAGAAGAAGGAGAACAACAAATCCAAGAAGGACAAAGAGAAAGAATCCACATGCTATATTTGTGGTAAGACCGGTCATTGGAAGATGGATTGCCTCAATAAGAACAAGGAGGACATCAAGAAGAAGGACACAAAGGATTTTGGAGTGGTGGTTGCATCCTCATTAGCTGCTTTTCTACACTTAGCGGTTGTTGAGGACTCTACATTGGAGACTTCTGATGCTGCGATGGTAGCTCCCCAGGTTGGAGTGTGGATCATAGATAGTGGTGCCTCACGGCACATGACTTGTTTTCTCGTTGGTGTTGTCTATTTGCGACCCTCGTGTGGGCAAATTCTCATTGGAGACAGCTCTTTTGTGTCTATTGTTGCACGAGGTGAGATGCAGTTGATTCTAGATGGACGTGGTGGTACTCACACTTTCGAGGTGTTGCATGTGCCAAGTTTAGGGTATCATTTGCTTTCGGTCCATAAGATTTGCTCTCTTGGTTTCTTGGTGGAGTTTGACAGTGATGCTATTCGAGTTCTTGATCGTGGATTGAGAAAGGTTCTCTCTTCAAGGTATGAGGAGAACAACATTTACAAATTGAAGTCTTCTACAGCTCTTACTTCTCTTCTTCTCACCTCTCACACACAGTCAGAGCTATGGCATGCTCGGTTTGGCCAGCTGAACTATGAGTATCTTCGAAAGGCAATGCGAGGCTCGCTTGTTCGGGGTTTGCCAGACAGTGTGGTGAGCTAGCAACCATGTGTCTCCTGCATTTGTGGGAAACAACATCGGGATGCAATTCCCAACAAAGCTTTGAGGCGGTCTACTTCACCTATGAAGCTTGTATCTACGGATCTTTGTGGCGTGATGAGGACCAAGTCCTTAAAGGGGAGCTTGTACTTCGTGTTGATCGTAGATGACTACAACAGGATGACTTGGGTCTACTTCTTGATATTAAAGTCGGAGGCTTTTTTCCGCTTCAAGGATTGGCTTCTTTTCAAGGAGAACCGATTTGGCTGGAGATTGAAGACCTTGCGATTAGACAAGGGTGTTGAATTTTTTTCCAATGAGTTTACTCGTTTTTGTGCAGATAGGGGCATTCACCAAGTTTGCTAATACTAACACCTCTCAAGAGAATGGCGTTTTGGAGTAGAAGAACCGAAGTATAATCGAGATGGCACACACCATGATGGAGCACCGACAGACACTTCAGTTTCTGTGGGCTGAGGCAGTGGCTACGACAGTCCACATTCTCAATCGATCTCCCACTTTGGCCGTTGATAGGATGACACCTTTTGAGGCTTACTTTGGGACTAAGCCTGATGTCTCTTATTTCAGGATCTTTGGGTGTGATGCGTATGTGCACATCCCGAAGACGCAATGTGACAAGTTTGAGGCGGCTTCGCGACGATACCTTTTTGTTGGTTACAGCTTCCAGTCCCAAGGTTATCACTTGTTTGATCCCATCAAGCAGGATGTCTACCTACACGAGTTGCGATGTGCGGTTCATGGAAGTTCCAACCACAGCGGGGGGTGAGGAGCAGCCCGTACTTGGAGATCGAGGGGAGAGTTGGGCTCCCGTGATAGTTCCTTTAGAGACAGAGTCTTTTGATGGAGATTTTTCTTTTGATTTTGAGTCTTTCCTTCCATCGGCCACCCTAGTGGAGCTTCTGCCGGTGGATGTAGTTGAGTCTTTAGCAGATGGAGAGTGACGAGGAGAGATCCGGTCTCCTTGTTGGGCTCATGACACGCTCCGAGGTTCAGGGATCAAAGGGGTCCCTGAGGAGTGGAAACCGCAGGATGAACTGTGGAGGTCACGGAGGAACCAAGCACATTCTACGGAGCTCATTTGCTCTAACTATTGTTTGATGACCCGTGTTATGCAGGATTGAGAGCCCACTTCTGTGAAGGAGGCTTTGCAGTTTGACCATTGGCACAAAGCTATGGGAGCCAAGTTGGAGGCTATTGAGAGGAATGGCACTTGGTACCTTGTGCCTCGTTCCTCTCACAAGGAGGTGATTGGTGTCAAGTGGGTCTTCAAGACCAAGTACCTTAGCAATGGTTCTTTGGACAAGCACAAGGCTCGCCTTGTTGCTAAAGGTTTTACTCAATGCGGAGGCATTGACTTCCATGATACTTTTGTCCCCACTGCTTGTATGGCGACTATTCGAGCTATTCTTGCCTTGGCTAGTCATAGGAGATGGCTTGTCTTTCAGTTGGATGTGAAGTCGGCCTTCCTCAATGGTGACTTGAAGGAGGAGATCTATATAGAGCATCCTCTTGGCTTTGGATCCTCGGATGGGAAAGTATACAAGTTGAAGGAGGCTTCGTACGGCCTCAAGCAGGCTCCGCGTGACTGGAACGAGAAGATTAACTTGTTACTTGAATCAAAGTTGGGATATCGGCGCTCCAAGGCCGATCTGTAGCTTTATGTGCACACTTCCGAGGCTGGTCATGTGTTGTATGGTGATGATTTGATTCTTACAGGTGACCATGCAGAGAAGGTTCAAGAGACAAAGACAGCTTTACATCAAACATTTGAGATGACGAACTTGGGGCTTCTTCATTTCTTCTTGGGTCATGAGATTAATCAGTCTTAGAGGGGGGTTTTCATCTCTTAGCAAAGATACATTTAGGAGCTCTTGGTGACTTTGAGATGAAAACTTGTCGGACCATTTCTACTCCTATGGATCCGAACTGGAAGGACACTTCACACTCAGCTTCTCCCTTGACGGGTGCTTCCCGCTATCGTCAGTTGATTGAATCCTTGATTTGGCTATTCAACACTCGTGTTGATCTTTGTTTTGTTTAGGTCTTTTGGCGGGGCTCATGAGTGAACCCAAATAGGTGTATTGGTAGGTTGCCTCGAGGATTCTTCGGTATTTGAGGGGGACCTCTGACTTAGGGATTTTTTTTTCCAGCAAACTGCAGACTGCAACGTGGCATCTGCGCTGAGTGCTGACGTGTCCTGCCTGCTACGCTGTCGTGCTCTGATCCCCTAGATACCAGGGAATCACAATCTCTAACACCCCCTCTCAAATCCTGGACAGGTCATAACACTGAAAGATCTCGCATGTCTCCAAAGAAGAGCCTTAGGAAGCACCTTCGTGAACAAATCTGCAAGATTATCCTCCGTCTTGCAGTACTCCACATCAGTGGTCCCATCCAGAAGCTTCTCCCAAATAAAGTGGTACTTGATCTCAATGTGCTTCGTTCGGGTATGGAAAACAGGATTCCGTACCAAGGCAATGCAACTCTCATTGTCGCACCGCAGAAAAGTAGGAAGAGTCTGGGGGAAGCCAAGCTCCTCCAACAATCACTGAAGCCACACAATCTCACATGTGGTGGAAGACGCAGCCCGATACACTGCCTCAGTAGAAGAAAGGGCTACCGTGGGCTGCTTCTTGCTACTCCATGAGATAACACCTGAACCCAAGGTAAAACAATAGCCTGTAGTAGATTGTCGGTGATCCACATCACCAGCCCACCATTAGAATTTGCTAGATTTGTGTCTTCCAATAGGTGTAATTTGTGCCATCCTTCTCAATGTTAGAGGTAGCATTGTTATTCGATCCACTAGCCATAATGCAAGAGATGAAAGCACAATCCAAGGCAAACAGATTGCTGTAAATGACAGTATAACAGCCCAAAAACCACAACCAAATCAAGGGCTGAGCAAGAGAAACTACTAGAAGGATGAGCTGTCCATTAACTGTAATTAAGTAACTGTCAAATCCAAGTGATTGCCCTCAGATAGAATGCATAAACCTGAAATGATAGGTTGTAATAAACTGCCGCAATATGCTAACAACCAAGTGTGAGCAATCGAGAAAGAAAGAGCAAGAACAAGCCACACTGAAGGTTGTTACAATTGCAGTGCGTCAGTAAGCATACATGTGGTAGGCATAGACATCATGCACATAGGAGATCTTAGGGTAAAGAGAGGAGAGCTACCAAATGCATAATCCATTGAGCAAAGCTCAATACATAATCTAAAAGTATATAAATATCATTGACAACACACTGACAAATATATGTGCCAGGTCTAAAGTAAGTGATTAAATAAACCCATTATAGGGTAACTGTATCCAATATATATCAAGAGAGCATGTATATGTATATGAAGTAAGTGTCCGATGGTCTTGGTGGAAGTAAGGTTAAGCTCAATTGCTTCATGTACACTTACTTCATGCACATGAAGTAAGTGTCCCATGGTCTTGGTGGAAGTAAGTTCAAGCTCAACTGCATAAATCCAAAGCTCTATGTAACACCAAAGTATCGGAGGTAACTCCCATTGGAACAAAACCGAATTCCAAATGAGCAATGCAAGCTCAAAGCATCAAGTGCATGATATCCGAGTATCCAAGATACATGAAGTATAAGTAAGGAGGATAAAACCTAGTGGATTCTTCAAGCTCATAATTCTATAAGCCACTGAAGTAACCAAGGCATGTAACTACATGTAAGATTAATGTAATGGATCCCCAATCTCAGCTCAAAAGCATGCCATAGCATATTGGGAAATATATAACAACTAAAGTAGTGGTACATCCGCTAAGTATCTTGGAAAGCATCAATGAGCATTAGGCTAATTGATAAATGCTTGTTGCTTTATGAAAGCACTGAAATGATAGTAAAATTTGAGTTATTTTAAGCTCAAATTAATGCCAAAAGCATAACCATACCATCCGGGCATCAAAATAGTATCCCCAAAGCATCAACTATGCATTATGAAATTTATTGCTTACTGTCCAAACCAGAACTGTGTTGTTCTGTGTGAAACAAAGAATAGAAAACTGCATAGAATCAACTCTATGAGTGCCCTGATCTGTAGCTCTTGTTGTACTTTTTGTTTTTAGCTATAGAATACTGAAATCCAATACCGTATCCAAAAGTTATGGCCAACTCTATGAGTGCCCTGATCTGTAGCTCTTTTCGTTTCTAGCTATAGAATGCTTAAATCCAATACCGTATCCAAAAGTTATGGCCAAAATATGATAGTGTTGTGAAGCTACCATAGCTGTCCATGACTTTTACATCATGCTTTGTATCCACTCAAAATGGATAAAATGGCGGCTCCTCAACCTAATAAGTACTCAACAAGGCTTAGCCAAGCCCTAGGAAGCTCCTTAGCAAGCATGTAGCAAGCTGGAATAAGTTGGAAGAGGGAAAGACTCGATGCATACCTCAAAGAGAAAGGAACAGTGGCGGCCATGAAACCTTGAGTTGAAACTTTGAATCCGAGCTGAAGCAAAGGATGAAGAAGCTCCTCGAATGGTTGGTTTTGATATTAGTAGAAAGGTAAAGCTTGAGTAGAAGCACACAAGCAGAAGCAAGAGCAAAACAAGAGCTATAGCGGATGGAGCAAGAGAGCAAGAGAGCAAGAGAGAGAGACACAATATGTGGAAACTCCAACCGTCGCAATGTGTGATTGGCTTTTCCTTTTTCAAATGTCACTGAAAGATTAAAGAATAAAGTGACAATGATAGGTGCTCGTCGCCTGTAGTGTATAAGTGTGCGATGAATACACAGGCCATTAGGCACAGAGCCTTTATCCCCAACACTCTTGCCTCATTTAAACACTCAATACATTCTCTTCCTTGGCTGGCTCATTGAGGAAGATCCTAGACCTAGTACGATCAAGCTCCATTGTTTATTTTGCTTGTGGGCGATCCTAGGTTCACATAGGAGTAACACCATCTTGGCTCTTACCTTCTCTTTCAGGCAATATTTGGGAGGCGGAGGTGTCTTCATTTGTGGGCGTTGAGGTGTGTGTCTTATCTCAGAAAAGATACTATACTTTAAGATGCTATGTGATTGGCCATATGGGGACTCTAGAGTCAAGGTCTAACTTTGTTGATGTTCTTAAGAATACTATTTAGTCCTTGCAACTTACTAGTATCAACTTGGTGGTTTTGTTTTGCATATGCGTTCACTGTTTACTCTTCAGCATATTTGAATCTACAATGAATGTAAAGCATTGCAAAGGGCATGCCAAGACAACTAAAAGTATAGATGTTATATTGCTTTTAGTACTATATGGGGCATTTGTCCTTGATATGAGAACTTCAACAAAAACAATATGAAACATGAGATATAATAGTGGTGAATGTGGAACCTTCTGCAATTGATAATATGTTACGAGGACGTAAAATTTTGATACTTTAATCTTGTTGATAACATTTGACTAAGTTATTAATCAAATGTGCAAGGTTGTTCAGCACATGTGATGCACATGGGAGTTATTTCATGGTAACAAGCGAAGTACCTTGAGGATGCAATGGGTGTTAAAGGCAAAAGTTGTGATAAGTTATGCTAGTTGGACTTTGGGGGTCAGTTGGTGTTAGTTTTGACCTTAGGATAGTTATTTGGCCAATAAGTGTTGGTGGTGACACTAGGGACTAGCATTAATTAATTAATTAATACCAATCTAAGGGTCAACAGATGTAGGGGATCACTTGAGGTTACAAATGGCCTAGCCAATTTAATTATGGATGGGCAGATTTGATTTTGGGTAGGGTCAAAGGGTTGAAATTAATTTTTAGGATCATTTGATTTTGAAAATTAATTAAATGGTTGGATAATGCTGAAAAATGAGTTTAGAATGTTGCAACTTGGCAAGTATGCTCATGCAAACTGAGAAAATGATTTTGGGGGCTGGGTCTCAGCCATTCAGTTAGTTTATAGCTTGGAGAGAGAGAGAGAGAGAGAGTGACTGGTCCATTTTTTGATAAGAAAACAACGATCTGCTGTAGAAGACAGCCATGTGTTGGCCTCAATAGGAAAGGGACAGCAAGGAGTCACCTTCTAGGGGTTGGTAATAGCATTGCTGATTACGTGACAACATTTTGGAGATGTCTGGCAGTAGATGACTACATTAAATGCAGGCTGGAAGCAGTAGGCAGAATTTAGGGTTTCTTTGCGAAGAAAATCAGATTTCTCGCTTATTTTGGCTCTCTCTTGCCTTCTGCGGGGCATTCTTAGGAGATCTCAGCATTTCTTAGCCATTTTGAGCAGATCTCAGCCAAATTTGGTGGACAGTAGAGATGTCTCTACTGTAAATCCTAAATTTCTGCAGAAATTAGGGTTTGACAGCTACCTTAGGACCCCTGCCAATTGGTGAAGCCTGGAATTTGTGTAATTGTCAGGGAATTCAAATGCCCATCCATTCATTGTAATTTGGGGCAACATTTGGCCAGTTGGTTTCATTTGTGCAAGTCTTGGGTGAAACATCAAGGGGCAATTGGCTCAAATTGATTGCTGATTGTCTCTACACCAAAGAGGCTTTTGGGATAGCAAAGGAGATTGTAAATCTCAGCTTCTACTCATACCATTAGCAATCGAGTTAAAGAAATACCGAAAGGGGGGACCAGTTTTGGGGCCAACAGGATGTCCAATGTCCGAGATTATTAAGGTAATTTATGCATTTTAAGTTATTTCATTTGCTGATTGCTGTAATTAAGTGCTATATTAGGGAATTACCACCCTTTCCAAGAAGGAATGCTGGTTTCATAATATCTCACTGTAGTGTACCATGTGAGGGTACAAACATTAAGCTCCATTTATTGAATAGTAAGCAGTGTTTCTGCTCATCTGCCAGCTACCTTTGTGCTCAGTTGTATTGCGCACCAAAAACCATGTAGGCAGCAATTTTGACTTGTCAAGAATGACATGTTTGGCAGGTTCCAGTTTTTTGCTTACTTTTCAAGGAGCAGATATAGTGTAACATCAGCATGGAAGTCATTTGGGCTTACATGTGGAGGTTTGAACATAATCGAGGCGAGTGACCTTCAAGGGTCCTTTGTGCCCTTGTAGAATAAGCTGTAAACGAGCTTTTCTATACATCTTGAAAGAAGGTGCTCCGTGTAACAGGAAATTTATACTGTTGGTCTTGATAAGCAAGATAATGTAGTCATCTTTTTCACCCCATTCGATTTTATTGAAGTTACTGTCAATTTGCATCCTCATAGTATGGTGGCCTTCGTGGTATGGTAAGAACAGAATTAAAAGATATTTATATGCCACATAATGTTCCCACTTAGTTCCTCAATGCAGATTTATCTTGAGCTGATTGTACCCAATAAGTCACTATTTTCAGATCAATAGGTTGGGCCTTCATCTTGCAATAGTACTAATTTTGCCAGTCTTAGCTCTTGTTACATTGTTATTCATTTGCAACAATTTCTATGGCATGAACATGGTGACCGCGGAGCACTCTTTTCCAGGTTTGGAACCACCGCCTCTTTCTGCATTCTGGTCTCACCTTGCAATCCTTTGAGATTGTCCCACTAGATGGAGAAAATCTTTGGATGCAAAGAGTAATGGCTCAATGAAGTTTCCAGATTCCATAGGCAATGTATATATAAACGATGGATGCTACATTAATTGGGAAGCTTCATTGGTGTATTAATTAGTTGAAGGTTCAGTTTTTTCTGTGATATCAAATAAACTGTGGGTTGCTTTGTGAAAAATAGACTTGTGTGTATGCTAGCGATTAAAAGCTATGATTTTCTGAAGATAGTGCAAGTCTGCATTTGACTCGAACAGCAGCAGGTGTCAAGACATCTGTCATGGGGCATGTATAGTGACAGCCAGTGTGTGTGTTTCAGCAGCATCCCAGTAAACATGCAGCAGATCCCTAAGTGAGCATTTTAAGCAAATAGGTTTTCTGGCCGAAACTGCATCACTAATCTACTAGTACTTTCTGTTTCAAGACCAGACTCAGTGCTGCAAGCTGTTTTTTGGTTGTTCTTTAAACCGCTTCAAACTCTGCAAGTTTTCCCAATGTGACACCAATATATGTTACAGCAGCTGTGGATCACCGAAGAAAACCCAGTCTCCAAGAACTTTAGCCTCAGATTTGGTGACATTTTATCTTAATGTTGCCAAAACCCATCTCACTTAGGACATGATGTTTTATTTGGCCCTTGCTAGTTGATTTTTCTCAAATGCTTTTAACAATGTCATACTTTTCCCAAATTTTAATAATAAATTAAATTCTAACTTCAGCTTGTGAATGGCTTGAATATGAGAGAGAGAGAGAGAGAGAGAGAGAGAGAGAGAGAGAGAGGTGGGGGAAATGAAATGATCTATTAGCATTTGCCAAAAGGCTAAAATGACTCCTGAGACCATAAGTTGCAATTACTTGTAAAATGATACAACTATTCGGCAAATAAACAGCAAGGACAAAAGGAAATTTGAATGATACCTGTACAAGCCTAAATTGTTAAAGCTCGATAGTAGCACAGCTAGCTGAATAGGTTCATAAGTGATGTAGCTGTTTGTCTATTAGACACTAAATTAATATCAAAGATACATGAAAATCTTGGAAGGCCGTAGGGCTACTTATCATCTCAACAAATCCCTCATTGGTTGCTTTTGCATGCCTCAATCTCATCCCATGTAGAGAAGCATTGTGAGGGGTGCCACTTTGGCTCATGTAATATTTTGCTGTACATGTATCATTAATGCATTTGTTAAGATCTAGGATGCTTGGATCAGCCAAGTTGAATCGCTCAATTGATTGATGTTCCTTGTGTAGATACAAGGTTGAGGTTGTGTAGGAGACTCTTGGCACTCTTCGTGGATGTAGATTGAGACTAGTTTGAAATTGGTTGGTTACTCTAAAAGATATTAGAGAGATGCCTTTGGATAGGGCCCTTGATTGGTGCTCTTATCTTTAGGGATGGTCTCCTCGAGTCCTATCTTTAGGAGAAAAATGTGAAGGCTCCCAAATTCCATGATGAATTTGATTCGCTTGAGTTTGTAATGTTTGAATATGAGAGAGAGAGAGAGAGAGAGAGAGAGAGAGAGAGAGAGAGAGAGAGAGAGTAAAATGATGTTTTAATGTTTGTCAAAGGCCAAACATAGTTTGAGACCAAAAGTTAGAATTGTCTCTAAAATGGTACAATTGTTCGGCAATTAAGCAACAAGTACAAAAATATAGTTCTAATGTTGATGCCAACATCCTTAGTTGGTAGTATGAAGAAGGTGTTTATCTAGTAGACTCTAGATTGAGCTATATATACCCTCAATAAATCTCTCATCAATTGCTTTTGCATAGCCTCAATCTCATCCTATGTGGAAAAGATTGTGAGGGATTGACCTTGGGTTAGGAAATATTTTGTTGTGCATGTGTCATTGTATCTATCAAGATCCAGGATGCTTGAATTGGGCAAGTTTCAACTATTTATTAACAACCTTGAATTAGTTGTAAGTTGAGGTGGTGTGGGAGACTTCTTGGCACTCACAAATTTAGATTGAGACTACTTTAATGTTGCTTGGGTACTCATAAAAGAATTTGATGAGTTGTCTATAGATAGACCCCTCCATTAGTGCTCCACATCTCGAGATGTATCTTTGAGTCCTTGTATTTACAGGATAAAAGGACCAAGGCTCTTGAATTTCATGATAGATTGTCACTTCATTTCATGATGAATGAATGAATGAATGAAACCAAATGATTCATTAACCTTTGTAGTTTAGAGAGGTACTAGGTGCCACTTTTCCACACTCATCCCACATAGAGGACTCCTTTCGGGATGATTATTTGGAATAGTTGGTATGATGATTGTCATGAGATCAAGGCTCATTTATAGATGTAGTATTGGCATCAACTACTCATAGATAGGCATAATTACTCTTTAGATGCCTTATACTTCGAAAGAAGAGACCATGCTTAGCTTAGTTGGAGAGAATTGTAACAATTATTCTTGAGTTGAGAGGCTTGGAGCATTTTTAGAGAGCATTGTTTGGCCACATCCATTACAACTAATACATGGAGGTAGTATGTAACTAGTCTTTGTAGAGTGGGAGGTCAACCTCTCCTCAATCCACTAGAGTGTCGCTTTCAAGACATGTTCATTGCAATGTTACGATGAAATAGAGATGTTCTCTATTTTCAACACTTTGGTCTCTACATTGGTGGGATTTCTAATTATTGAGCTTCGCTAGTAGTACTTGGATACCCTCTTACTTGATAGTTGGCTCTTCACATGGGCTATAGAAATATTTGGATGCATTACAATCTTATGCACTAGATGATCTTTTAGTGAACCTTGGTAAAAGCAAGGTAATAGTGTTAATACTACATCCTAGTGGGTTAGGGGATCAACATCTATGTTTATGCATGGGTAGGAGATGGAAATATGTGGATTCTTATACATATCTAAATCTTTATTCAAAGCCAGTTTGGACCAAAGACTTGTACTCATAGGCCCCACTTTCTCTGAGAGAGAGAGAGAGAGAGAGAGAGAGAGAGAGAGAGAGAGAGAGAGAGAGAGAGAGAGAGAGAGAGAGAGAGAGAGAGAGAGAGAGAGAGAGAGAGAGAGAGAGCAAGTACTAGATTAACAAGAGGGTACATAACATTGGCTTGTTTGAAGAGGATGTGCTTACAAGTATAATTCTAGGAACCTTGAACTAAGCTATGGCTATTTAATACAATGGGCACATCCACATTGCTCTATGAAGTGCAAGTATGGGGGCTCAATCTTGATTATTGCAACCAATTAGGTTGCACTTGTGATGGATGGAGATTTTTGCAGGGACCCTTCGTATCCATGATCCCTAAGATGATCAAATGTTGTACCAAGAGTAGTAGAGGCCCTCACTTTATTAGTCTCATTCATATGCAACCTATGGAATCTATCAAAACACATGCAAAATTGGCTCGAGTCCTCTTGAGAGTTGGCCAAAGAGTGGGACACCTCATGTTGGTATGCATAAATGTCAACCTCATTTGAACTACATTGATTTAGCATGGACAAACTACCCCCCTTGTAGTATTCCTTTGATGTACCATGTTGAGTCATTTAGAGATCAATAGGATCATTAGAGTGGGCTTCCCTCAATTTGATACCAAGAGGATATGGTTGGGATTAGTATATGAGTTGCGGACAAAGATGGCTTTCTGCCTTAGATGTGTTATTGGTCATTTGCACACCTCTTCACATTAGTTAGAGATTGAGAGTGGCAAATATAGATCGATACCCTTAGAGGAGTATAGATGTCATATATGTTTATTGGAGCCAAAAATAGAGGAGCACTACATTGGATGTTGTTGCTTGGCCTATTGTGAGATTCGATGTCACTTTCATTGTCTCTTCAAGACATGTTTGGGCTACTATTGAGAGTCATGTATTACATTGATCAACAATGCCATGGCCTCTTTTTCCTTGAGATATGACAACTTAGAGAGAGACTTCTTTAGGAGTAGAGCTCTAATGTATTGAGGGCCTATCTAGGGGTAGCTTATAGATTTGTTTACGTAGGAGATCCATGGGGTGAGCATTTAGGTGGTCGCAATCTTTTGCACCTAAATGAGGGACATTGATTGAGTGGTCCAACTTGGTTGATCCAAACATCCTAAATCTTTACCTATGCATTAGTGACATGTATTTTTACAAGATTATTTCTTCAGCTAGAGCTAGGCCTAATGTAGCTCCATTAATTAAACCCCCCCCCCCCCCCTTTTTTTAATCTTTACCTATGCATTAGTGACATGCATATGTACAATAATCTCATGTACATATACATGTGTCACTAATGCATGGGTAAACATTTAGGATATAAATAAATAAATATTTTGAGAATAAAATTGGTCTATGAGACTAAACCATGTACAATGATGATCATCACTAGACACCAAAGTGGGATGCACTAAAAGATAATCAATGATATACTATACAAAGAAGTTAAGGTGATGTACAAGACAAGACAATACATGTGTATGGATACAACATGAAGATGAAGCAATGCATTTTTAGATATATAGTTGAAAATGAAAATGGAACACTAATAACTAGGTCCACCCAAACTAGATCAGTTGGGTAGAGAATGTCATCACATCCCTAATGAAATAGTATGGGGGTAGCATCTAGACTAGTCCCTCAACTATGCAAGGTACTTGCTCGTGTTGTTAGTTGATCTCCCTCATCTCTCTCTAGTGTTGTAGCTTCTCTATAGCACCCTTGCACTTGCGGTAGGCATACTACTTTGATCTCTCAACTCTCTAAATTGTCACTCCTCTTTGTGTAGGTGGTATGTATGCAATCATTGTTTGGTTGGAAGGAATGTGTGAGCTATAGATATCATCCCTCTCTACAGAGTGCCTTTCATGTAGTAATGATGTGCAAAGACTTTGAATCTCACCTAGGAATTGGCTTTAGCAACATTGGTCTATGGAATCCATGAGTAGTATGAGGGAGGTGTCCCCCCCTAAATAAATGCAATAACAGATCCATCTCCCATGGGCTCTACCCTCCTCAATAATGGCTGTGTGTGTGAAGATATGGCCCAATGTCAAAAAGCCTCTCTTCAATCCGGTCTATTCCTATGATGTGAGGTTCACAATGTCTTTCCCTCAACTCAACTTTTGCTCAAGGATGGAGGTATAACTTGGCCAATGTGTGGCCAACCATGATGGAATCACATGACTTAAGAATAGGTGCAATGGTGTTAGTGCTCCAACTCTTTCATAAGCTTTCAAACATGTATATGAGGAGTTTTGTCGCCAATGTGTGGGCAAAAATGTTAACATGCACATATACATGTGTGCAACACGCGCGCGCGCGTGTGTGCACCTTGAGGTCCATGGGCCAAAATGGCCAACATGACATGCAAGAAGATTAATAGAATATGATATTGTTTACTAATTTATATTAAATGATTAAAGCTAAAACTTTTCCAAGTGATGGCTAGTAAATCATGTTAAATAATTGAAGCTAAAACTCTTCCAAATGATGGCTAGTAAATCATGTCTTATATAGCGTGGTTGGGGTATTATTTCATAGCTTTATGAATGTAAAGGTTGGGTATAGTCATGTAGCTCATAAATGGTGCCATATTGAAAGTGTAATAATCTAATGGTTTCTGCCTGTGATGAGGCTTAAAAGAATTGGGGGTTGGAGGATCTCAAAGGATTACCTCCTAAGGCAAAGAAAGAAGAGTGATAGCTTGAATGCCTTTGAAAATGTGGTGTGTTTGGGTATTTGAAAGTGTTAGAGGGAGCACTAACTTAGTGAATCTTATAAGGGTGACTAATTTTGAGGGATAAATGAAGATAGTAGTGATATTTTTTGAGCTTAGTTCACTCAAATTCTCTAGTGTGCCAAGCATCGGCAACTTGTGGTGCTTGTTAATTACATTTAGAGCTACCATAATTGAGGTCAATGCATGCATTGCGGCTTAGTTCTTAGTTGTGGCTTTATGTAACTAAGCCCATTAAGTATTCAAACACCAACATAACCCTAAGGAAGTAAGGATTTGAATACAATAATTCATGTGTGCATCAATGATTGTACTCTGTGTTATGGATTGCACAAGGATGCTCAAGAGTCCTTTTTGTGGAGAGGCAAGATATAGAGAATATGCAAAACATGTCAATGTTCCTTGCAAGGTTTTGTGACATTTTCTTATCATTCCTTACATACTTTGCATGTTCAAGTGTAGAATTATTAGAGAACTCATGACATGGCAAGTGGAGAATTCCTATTGAGATACAAGATGGAAGCATATTGAGGACATATGGCTAAAATTCAAGGAGGAGCCCCAAGAAATTTGAGGATTGGATTAGGCATGCATTATGTAAATCACTTTGGAATGAAGAGCTCCTCCTATTGTGTATGGTTGGTGGTATTGGTGAATTATAATATCATGCCCCCCATGGAAATATAGACAGGGCATGCTATGCTACCTCTTATGATTCAAGAGAAGCATAAATTCATGAATATTATGCATAACTTGAGCCCTTGATTGAGAAGTTGGAGATACTTTAGAGAGGCATTGAGATGCATGACATATATCGATGAACTTCATTGTTGTAGGAGTTTACATTGAAAGCCATGTCGATAAGGACAATACATGCCTTTTTAGGATATGGCAAGTGTTCAACTAAGAGGCTCATGAACCGATTTGTGCAAGTATTTGTGTGAAATTTTTTGCTCATAAGTATTTGGAAAGCTCTATGAGCATGTGATTTAAGTTTCTCTACATGGGCTACCATGCATGTCCCAAGAATAATCCAATCACAAGAAATATAGCTTGTTGGAAATGCACAAATAGGTAGGACAACTTTTCTCGCGTGTCCCCAAAGACAATAACAAATAAAGGAAAATGAAGAAGATCAAGAGTGCTCTAAATATGGAATCACCCATATGTACAAGATTGCCCAAAATACAAAGTCAACAATAGTAAGGCAATCATGCCTTTAGTATTGTTGATTCTCTTCATTGTTGAAATGATCAAGGATAAAGAAGCCATCCCTATCCTAGTCAATGCCATCACAAGAGCATAGAGCAAGAAAGTTGTAGTTAGCATTCAGGGATTGACCACAATAAATGAGTCAATGGTAGACAATGTTGATCTGAAGTTGAAAAGTGAAGGCTTAACTACTCTATAGGGCACAACTCCTATCTCGAGTGCAGAACATCCAACACCAGCACCCCAAATTGATGGTCAAGGAATAGATGAAAGCAATGCATAAAGATGAGATAGCTTTGAAGACCATTAGTCTTCCTAGCCTCTCTCATACTTTGCACATACCTTTGTTTGCTCAACATTTGACCCTTGGCAACTCTACCATCAAATTGTTCTATTTTGGCCAATGTATGCATTACATCATGTACCTTGAGGAGAAGCAAAATTAGATGTACATACTTGCCACTCTAGAATTGTTGTTTAGGGGGAAATCACATAAGGGGTAATATGGACTCAAAAAGGGCCTCATAAGAAATTGATTAGGAATACTTAAACTTGGATTAGTCCCTCTTCAATGATCATCATTGCTTGCCTTTTTGTTCCCTGGCCCCTCTACATTCCTAAACTACTCCCGCTTTTTGTGGTGGATCCTACCTAGAAAAAGGAGGGGGGTCTCCCTTTCTTTTTACCATGGTGACTAGCCTTTTTCATCCACCAAGATGAAACTACCACTCTTCCAAAAAAAGTGCCACATGAGAGCAATTTGATTTATTTTTTCCCTACAAAATAAAAAATATTTTTTTTCACAAAAATAACATTATTTTTCTTAAAAGATACCCAATCATATTGTAAGTTAAAATACTTATTTTTTGTATTTCATTAAAGGCCCTCCAAATCAATCATCCTCCAAAAAGGGACCACCACTTTTTCAAAAGTGCCACATCAATAATTTGAATTTATTTTTACTCCAAAAGATGACTTTTAAATTTTTTTCACAAAAATTATACACACACACACACACACACACACCCCATATTGCAAGTTGAAATACTTATTTTCTATACAATTTTTTACATTAAAGGTCCTCCAAATCAATTTATATATTTTAATATCCACACATGTGATACTTAGGATCCTATAGAGATAGTTACATACCTACTTTATGCTCCACTACTTCTCCTAACGACTACATCAATAGAGCGGCCTAATTTTAATCCCAAAAAGTGACTTTTTTTCTCTCCTCTCAACATATGGTCTTTTTCATCTCTTGTGGTGTCTAATCATATTATATTTGTATTTAAGTACTTTTCATGTTTTTTTTAATTTTCTAACCCTTCAAAATCAATATTATACCATGAAAATTTAATCTACTCTATTTTCTCTTTTGTCTTGCATTTTCCACTGGAATCAGTTAGGGACATAGGCAATCATAAGAGAAAGGTGGATTTGCATGTTTGTGTAGATGAAGAGTATGCTATTGCAAAGTCCCCTTACAACAAGGGTGGGCTAGATGCAAGAACTACTTCTCAACATCATTTAGAGGAAAAGAAAAGTACTGGTGTTTGGGTGGATGCTTCCTTGTATCCTAATGATCCTAGCATTAGGCTAAATCCACCTTTCAAAATCACTTCTTCATTGCTCACTTTTGTCGAGGATAGTGAAAATGGTATACAAGTATTGCAAATTCTTTGATAAAAATATTTATATGCATTAATATTATCAATCAATGTTGTATAGCACTTATCAATCTTTATTTTATAATCCTAGGATTCTTTAAATATACTACAAAAAGCTCTACAAGATTAACAAATTAAAGTGTAGAAGCTGAAAGAAGATTTAAAGTAGTGTAAAGACAAGAAGAAAGAGATGACAAATGACACACAAAGAAATTCAAACTTGAACGAGAAGAATGCATCATTAAAATCACTTTTGGAGCAAATAGATAAGGATAAGAATATTGTAAAAGCAAAGTTGCAAGAAAACTCTTGTGGATTATAAGGAAACGAAACATTGAGTTCTTCCAATGCTATCACTATTCTTGAATGGTGGAGCATGAAAAAGAAGTGTGTAAGCATTAAGGTTTATCATTTTCTATTGAAAGACAATCTAAGTCTACTATATTCCCTAAAAATGTCTCTTTTTTCTTAAGAAAAATTTCAATGATGTTGGAGACCAAGGTGAGGGTCAATAGATGGAGCTTCTAAAGGCATTCTCAAAATGCAGGCATCTGATTGGAATTTTAAGAGACCCACAACATAAGCTCTCTGGTTTGTTCCTTTGAATGAGTGCTTATAGATGTTCTTAATATTTTATTCATGGAAGAAGTTCAAATAGCATGTGAGATAGCTGGGGTTCATTGATAAGGCTATGAGGCCATATATAGTATGATAGCAAATGCATTGGCTTGTAGCAAAATAGAGCACGTGATTTTGCCACATCCATTTTGGTTGAGAGTTGTAAGATGAACACGAAATATATCCATTCTGATTCAATAGGAGAATATTTTTTTATCACTAACAAAATGGAAGTGGAGGGAACTAAAGCTAGAAAGATTTCTTATGACTGTGATAACTTCAACAATATTTTTGTTGATCTTGTTAAGTTGCAATGTGCCATGGCTTGTTTCTACAAGGTGCGATGCTCGAAATGTATTGACTTGTCCTAATATATATTAGAGATTCAATATAGTATACTTCTTTGTATTAATTTCATGCCAACTATAATTGCTAGGTTTTTTTTCAACCTTGAAGTTTGTATTTATTAAGCTTGATGAATGCCAAATCGTAAAGGGACGCAAGTTGGAGAGGATTGGTCTTACATTGATGAATTTTGCCATGGCCCATACAAAAGATAGCATACTTTTCTAATCTTCTAGTGCGCTATTGGAAAATGAAATTTGGTGGCTAGTAGCAGAGCCAAAGTATCTAAGGAGACCCATAATGTTCTCTCTTAGATCTTCTAGTACAGTCCATATTTGGATATGCTTTCTAGGTAAACATGGTGGTGAGAAGCTCTATGTGGAAGGACTCGAAGAAATCAATGTTACTTGGCACTTGGGTGGCGATCTTAAGGCTCTAAAGTATATATTCAATTGTGACACTAAGGCGTTAGCATCATTTCCTTGTCTATTTTGCATGAAAACAAACAATTCTTCTCAAGCCATATATAATGTTGCATGGAAGGGAGGAGCATTGGCCTACAATAGAAAGGCACCATTGAATAGGTCACGTCTTGATGAGAATTGAAAATCCATATTTTCAATTAACATTGAGAATGTCCATTTTTACACTTTGCATTGCCTCATTTGTATATTTGAGAAGTTGTTGAACTTGCATATCAATTATACATACATAATGAAGCCTCCCACTAGACGTGAAGCAACTATTGAAAGTGTTGAGGAGCTATTAAGTTCAGTATGTGTACAAAGAGGCAAGGTTAAGATTAAAAAGGAAAAAAAAAACCTCACGCCTAACTTATGATATAGGACAAAATATTAATGAATGGAATAAAGGCGAAGAGATTCTTGGGCAACATGAATGGTAAGGAATCAAAGTTAAAGTGGAAGTTGTGGAAAGATGTATCCAAATGTAGTATATACTTGGAAAAAAACCCTAGTCTTAAGAATGCCCAACAAAATTTTGTCATTCTTTTGATAGGCCGGTCTGTATAATCCTAAAACCATTAACAAATCATTCCACTCAACTTGAATTCATACAGTGGTAATTGATTTTACAAAGCTAGTTGTCAATGAATGGGGAGAAACCAACATCACCTACTACATGGTACGCCTTTAACTCTACTACTTACATGTTCTTTGATATTTGTATACTTTGACGTTCCAAGTTTAATACCAATGATCCATACTTTTGCATCACATATTATACGCTCATGGAGCATATTTTTTGGAGAAGTATAGGTCTTTGGAAATATGGAGCATCTAAGGTATTGAAAAGCCTCATTACCGAGCTTGTGGTGCATACATATTTCAAGAACACTTGCCATGGAGGTGGTCACGTCAAGAAAAACTACCTTGTAGAATGTTCGATTGGTTTAATAGATGTATCTTTGGTCAGCCCATTACATTGGAGAATGCTAAGGTTACTGCATTGGATAAATCTCTTAGGCAACAAGTCCAAGTGCATAATAAGAAAAAGTGGCAAAACACATCTGTAGTGAATATACATGCGGTATGGCGAGGGTATGGCACATGACAAGGTGAAGGGAAGGGTCAAAATGGGTATGCATGTAAAACATCATGTAAATCCCCTTTAAACCCTAATACTAGGTTTTATATGAATAGAGCTCTTTTAGTTCATTTCTTATTTCATACTTCTATTATTGTCATCTCTTCTTCTTTATAATCCACCTCATGACTTGCACCAAGAAAACTGTGTGGCGACCCCCACTACCAAGCTAAAGCCAAGAGAAAGTATTCACTTGTCCATTGTGGCAAGGCAAAGAGATCCCCAATTTTAGTTGGCATGATGACTCCAATAGCACCACAACCTTGTCGTCTCCATGTCTTTCCCCCATGCCTATCTAAAGGCTCAAAGGCCCTTCTTAAATTGGCATTGGAGACTTTGAAAAGAGCTCACCAGCAATAAGACCATTTCGAAGAGGAAGACGCAAGTGAGAATGTGGTGGAAGCTAATAAAGTAACAGCTAGAGAATAATGAGAGTAATGCTTTTATGGATGGGGAAGGTGGAAACAATGATGATGAGGGCAACATTGACGAAGACATCAATAGGTCCCGCAATAGGATAGAAGGGCCCAAGGCTAGTGCAGATGCAACGGAGGGACACTCAACAAATGGTAAGGTCCCCATGTGACACCCCAAGCTACAAACAAAATGAGCTAGGGTACTTTCTCCTCCTCCTAGTTCTAGAACTAGCCCTCGCTAAGAAACCTACACCCAAGCCCCAACCTCATCCCCAACAAGCACAAGGACAACAACCATGGCATGTTCCAGTGCCTGGGGAGGAGTCCTAGGGTAAAGGCTAAAGAACAGGAAGAACTCTCACTTGGCAACTCTTAGGGAGATCTGTATGTACCAAAAGAGCATCGACTTAGATAAGGAAAGTGCCCTTTGTGTGCTTGGTGAAGGAAATCCTTCACTTTTATAAATATCAATCCCGCATGCAAGGGATTTTCATGAAGGCTATTCAGGAAGCTGCAAAATTGTATCTTGTTGCCCTTTTTAAGGGTGCATATCTGTGTGTAATTCATGCCAAGTGGAGTGCCCATTATGTAGAGATACATGCAATTAGCTAGATAGATAAGAGAGGAGAGAGATTAGAGATGCCAAGCGCCTAAAGTTTTTGTAGTGCACACTGTAATGCAATGCGCTTTGTAAACTTTGATATATGTAATGAAAAGCCTTTTCTTTTTATTGTGCCTCGAATGTCACATATTATGTAACATATCAATTGAGCTATGCAACATATCTTGGATGCTATGCATATGAATGGGTAGGACAATAGCATGCACTATAGAAGTGATGAAATACACAGTAATGACAAGCCAAGTAGCTTAGTTTTGCCTCAAAACACCAAAACATGGTAAAAAAAAGGTTTGTTGAGCTTTGCAGCATGCCTTGGATGCTATGGCGCATGAATGGTTTGCCACACAACTCAATTGATCATTTTTTGGTTTGTTGAGACAAAACTAAGCTTTTTGGCATGTCAAACCACAAAATTTTCACATTAAATTTTTAACTATATTTTATACTTTGAGAATATTACCATGTGTACCATATAATGCCAATTTGTTATTATAAAAGACTTCAATTTTATAAAAGTAAAACACAAAAAGATAGAAAATATGCTTAAAAGATAGATTGCAAAAAGAAAATATGTGTTATGGTGTAGAGTACAAGGGGTTTTTCTTTACAAGACTATGCTTGGAATCCTAGGGCTAAATATAAGTTTTAGGCCATTTTCAAGTGCTAGATTTTCTCATGGGCATGCTTACGTCTCTTCTTGGCCTTTGGTAGCAACCTGACCTTGATGCTCTCTTGTATGGCGGCCTAACTGGCTCCTATAGCTTTGCCAATGCCCACAACTTGTAGTACTCTTATGCACATGCGTGTACCAAAAACATCCTTCATCAATTCATTTTTAATAAGAATAATCTTGTGCACATTCAGGGTGATGGTGGATGCACACATCACTTTTGATAGGGTCTTCACGATAAAGAGTGGTGAATGTGGCATGGACAATGGCTATGTCAGCAACAATGGAAAATTTAGTCAATGTAGTGCCCTATTAGGGCATCCTTCCCAAACACTCATTGGCCCTTTTGGTGACTTGTAAAATCATTAATGTCGATCATAGCCTATAGTGACATGAAGTTAGCACAAAATAGGATGCATAGTAAAAGAAAATGTCTAAATGGACTATTGATACACCTAATTCTTGTTGCCTCATCCTCCCTCACTCCAAAAAATTTCTCCCAATTATGGAGAAACACAAATTCTTTGTCATCGAATGAAGACTTCACTCATGCTATCTATGCAAGTCTTTATCAATGGTAAAGGGTGCATCCTATTGCTCACTTAAGCCACCTCCCAAGGTGCTATCCATAACAACTATAGCTCTATCAACCATAAGGTCTAGAGCTTTTACGTCTTTTGCAACCTTCGCTTCCTTTGTCCATTCATGAAGGCTTTAGGTCAAGGACATGTTTCAACAACCCTCCCACATGCTCTTCAACATCCACTGTGACTGCAAAGGGGTTCTCACTTTCATTGAGTAACAAAATTAAGGTGGCCATCCATGAGAGGTAGTTGATGCCATGTTGATCAATGTCATATTCCTTTGTTTTTGAAGTAGTGAGGTGCTTGAAATAGGCAAGGGTTAGATATGTAGGAAAATGACTTAATAATTTGCAAAATGCGTTTGTGTGATTGATGTAATTTAGGAGATTGGAGGGCACCCATTCCTCTACAGAATCCTCGAAGTTTTCAGTATTCTCTCAAAGATACGTTTCGTGTACTCGATAGGTTATTGCAGGTTTGGACCATGCCACAATACTGTATCATAATACTTGATATTAGGGTAAAAGGTGTGGTAGAGATCTGATCTATGGATAGGGTGTATATGTCAAGGAAGAAAGCAAACTTGAAGAGGGAAAACCTACGAACAACAAAAGTAAAGAAGGCATTGATATATCTAAAGTATTCATGGTCAAAAAAAGGATATATCCTTTGATGCTACATCGATAGACAATATTAGCTTAGAGACAAATGGGAGTGATAATTAGGATCTTGAAACTCCATCACCTATAAGTCTCACAAGGCTAAGGCAAAAATCTTGATCCATCCTAGTACAAGCATCTTAGAAATGTTGCACTAGAATCTATATAAAAAACAAGAGTCAAAAAAGCTTCAAGCTCTCCCCAAAATATTTACAAATTACAAGAACAGAGATTAAGTCATTGTTTTGCAGGCTACAAAGAGAGAAGGGCAATCCAATGAGCAAATTGAGGACTTGGTGAAGGCGAAGGAGGCAAACCTTACTAGACCAAGGGAGACCCCCAAATTGATTTAAGTCATGCACTAAGCCTCTTAGTGCAAAATATGAAAAACACCTTAGTGATCTACTCAAAGAGGATCATGGCGTATTTTCATAGAGCTACTCAGACCTCAAGGGCATCCCACCCTAAGTGCTAATGCATATTATCGCTTTGAAACCTGATGTCAAGCAACGTGTCAAACAAAGACCCTACTCCATGAAGCACACCATGTTTGAGAAGAGTGATCATACTAACTTTGTATCATGCATCATAGTGGTACTAAAAAAATGGTAAGATTTGAATATGCATTAACTACAAAAAGAATCTTGTAATGAAACGAGACCATTATCTACTACCTTACATGAATCATATAATTGAGCAAATGGTAAGTAAAGAAGCGTACAAATTCTTGGATGGATTTTCAAGCTATAATCAAGTGCAAGTTCACCCAAATGATAAGCCTAAGGCCACCTTTGCTATTGAATAGGGAGTATTCACCTAGATTTTTTGGCTTGACCAATTCATGGATCACTTTCCAATATCACATGTGCACTATTTTTAAGGATATGCTAAGATGATGGCTCAAGGTATTTGTTGATGACCTTTGTGTCCAATGCAATTGGGAGAAGCACTTCAAAAATCTTCAATTCGTCTTCAAAAGATATCAACAATACCAATTTCCTTGAATCTCTTTACACACCAATTTTGGGTTAAACATGGCATCATTTTGAACCATTTAGTATCTAAAGACAACATTGTAACTGATATTGCTATAATCAAGGTAATAACGGATCTCCCACCACCAACTAACCAGAGGGCATCCAATGTTTCCTTTGACATATTGGGTATTACTGTCACTTTATGTTAAACTATGCTTCAATAGCGCGACCCCTCTAGAATCTGTTGGTTATTTGGGAATGGATAGATGAATGCCAAGCTCCTTATGAAGTGGTAGAGAAGGCTTTAATAAACACAATGATTTTACGAACCTTGAATTGGACAATAACCTTCCACATGTATATCAATGCTTCTAAAATTGCGATTGGAGCCATGTTGTACCAACCCAGTGACTTTCCTACATGTTTGGTTAGGAGTCAACTCATTGAAGCAAAGATAAATTATTCAATGATAGAACATGAAGGATTAGCATTGGTATACTCTGTCAAGGAGTTGCACCACTACTTGTTGACTATCACATTCACATTTTTTGTAAACCATCAAGCACTCATGTATTTGGTAAACAAGCCTACGCTATAGGAAATGTTGCTAGATGGCTTCTACTTTTGATACAATTTGACATTTTTGTGATTGTATGCAAAGAGAATAAATTATTTATTTTTGACTATATGTTTTGTATCAGTAGCCACCATGAGGAAACGATGAGGGCTGATGATAATCAACCCTAATGCCCATTATTATGCATTCAACAAGAATGCCAAATTTTTAAGGTAGACATTATATCCCATTGGGAAGATGATATCGTTCACATATTGAAAAATGGCCTACTAGAGAATGCATGACTTAGCATCTCCTAATCATTCAAGAGACCCAATCATATCAAATGATTGGTGGTTAACTATATTGACTAGGCTAGGGTGGTCTTCTTCGAAGATGTACATGTGAGCACAAAATCAAGGGCACACAGAAGGATTGTAAGATGACACTTTCATACAAATGTAGTAGCAAAAAAGATTCTACAGACCCAATTATGATGGTTTACTCTTTTCAAAGATAGCCCCTTTTGTCAAACACTATAATGAGTGTCAACAAACCAAACTTCCAATCAAAAAGGGTAAAATGGAACTCTTCCTTATAATTTCCTACCAATCCTTTGAGAATTGCAAGAGGACATTTTCATACAAATGCCATACGAAGAAAGATTTTACACTCCCAATTGTAGTAACTTACTCTTTTCAAAGTCGCAGCCCCCTTTTGTCAAACACTATGATGACCGTCAACAAACCAAACTTCCAATCAAAAAGGGTAAAATGGAACTTGTCCTTATAATCACCTACCAACCCTTTGAGAAGTGTGGAGTAGACCTCATGGGACCTATCAACCCTACTCTATGATACTTCCAAGCTTGCTACATTATTATATTTATAGAATAGGACCATAAGAAAATGTGATGCCAAAACCACGGCAAAATTCTTATGGGAGCGATTCATCTCATGACTTAGCTACCCCATTGAAATTATCATTGACCAAGGAACTCATTTCTTAAATAATATCATTTAACATCTCTTATCAATGTTCCTAGTTTTGCATTGCAAGTTCTTACAAAGATCATTGTTAGTGTCATCCCAACCAAAGTCTCAAAATGGCAATTAGAGAACATAAGAAATATAGCCAATAAGGACCTAAATGCCTTTTGGCTAAGAGAAACATGGCCAAGCCTACCAAAATATCCATACCCTAACTTGCAAAATAACAAGAGGGCATAGGAAGCCTTTTACTATTCACATGGAGAAGAAGAAATGATCCACTCTATTTTCCTTATCCACAATGACATGTTAAGGAGTATCAAGAGAGTGAACAACATGGTAGATACAGCTTTTTGAAGATTCCAAACATAAGTGCCACCCACACTCATAGAATCTACATATTCCATCCCATAGAGCTAGTGCCATCTTTTGCTCACCAACTACCCTAACCCCTCCATCATCACATGCAAGTACCTCAATCTCCTCATCAAGCTACTATAGCAACCCATGACATCATGCAAAGAGGAGATTCCACCATTATTCTTCAAAATGCAAGCATTAATAGAGTGACGATGGTTTGGCTTCACCTTAGAGCTACATTGTTGTCTAGGTTCTACATATAAGTGTTGGAAGACATGGTGGATGGTAGATTCTCCATGTGCACATAGTCTTTCTACTTGGAGTCCTCATTGCAACTATATGAATATGTCAAGGAGTATTTTTTGAGTAAATGATATCTTAGAAAACACTCAAACCATTTTCTAAATGATATTTCATCTTCTATGTACTCAAAGTCATGTGACTAGGGCAAACAAGAGGGGTGACAAGGGGCACTCTTGTTGTGTGGATCTTTTGAGATCAAGTGAACCTTTAAAATAACCATCCATACCAACTAACAGAAACCACTAAAGCACTTGAGAAAAGCGTGCTTATCATTTTGCAAAAAGTGTTATCAAGTCCACACCATTGTAGCACTCGAATGATGAACCATAAGCTCATGCAATCATACACTTCATCCACGTCCATATTGATCAATCAATGGCCTCCACCCAGTTCTATTGTTAGATCTATACCCATAAGCAAATTGATAATTTCATCATATATGTTCCTTGAATGTAACAATTCATATTATCTCTCATGTAATATGCACGGCAATATGAATTTGATTTGTAGCACCAATGTTTTTGCTATTATCTTGTATAAGACATTTATCATAGTTAATGGGCTATGATATCCTTGCTTACTTTTTTCTCCCACTTCAAATATTAGCTTCATAAGACCATGATTTTAGCTTTGAGGCATTGTCCCAACGGATCTTACATATTGGTTAGAGTGCAAACATCCTTTGAGCATACCTCCCACATAGCACTTAAGATCTCTGGGGGAATGCCAATTAGGTTTAGTGCCTTCCCCCTCTTCATTTTGCTCAATGCAAATTTAAGTCCTTCATTGTTGCATGGCCTACCTAGTAATAGGATAACTTGCTTGCCCTTACCTTTCTCATGGCTAGAAACAACATTAGCCTCTACTCATGGCACTCGACAATGTTAGGCTTGGTACCTACAACTAAGGAGAAACGCCTTACAAAGATTCTAGCAAATTTTCCTTTATCTTTGACCATGTTACCCTCATCATCTTCTATATTAACAACAATATCTTGCCTCTACTTTTTGTTCATGGATCTACATAGTGTATCTTTAGCCCTTGGCTAAATCTTGATATATGAAACTTTATTAGTATCTATATATTTTAATGTTATTCTTAGCATTTTTTGAACTTAAGCTATGACGTACTCATTTCTACCCTAGGGAGAGGATGCTTAGTATTCACTTGAACGCCTTTCTTGAGTAACACCGCCTTGACCCATAGGATCCACAAGTTTAGCTAGTCAAGTGACTTTTGAGTTTACTTTGAAATAGAAAATCACAACCTTGATCCATTAGGATTTACTTGAGGGACCTATGACTTATCAATGTCTATCAATAATCTAACACCCAACCAAGAAATCTCACTTTGAAACCCATCAAGACCGAGAGTGGATTGGCATTACACTTGGTTCAAAGAGAGTAAAAGATGGGCCGTGGGGGGGGGGGGGGGGGGCATTGATCCCTCTATCTTGGCATGATATCACTTGGCCCCCTAAAATGTGCTAGTCGGGGTTATGACTTGACCTTAGACAATAGGATCTTGGCATGATATCACTCGGCCCCCTAAAATGTGCTAGTCCGGGTTATGACTTGACCTTAGACAATAGTCAATGGCACTATTCCTATAAAGATCTACTAAGAAAGCACCCAACTTATCGGCTCCACCCATTTATAGGACATCATCGTCACCACACGATGATTATCCAACCGCTTTCCACCCATGCACTTGACATTTTACTTGTGTAATTAAGGGTCCTACTATGCTGTGAGAACATATAAAAGTAGCTTCACTAATTAGCCTATTATATGAGGTCCATTAAATGTCTTTAGATACAACACAAAAATAGTTACTTTTCCAAACAGTTTAAGTAATTGTTATTTGATTAAATTAGCTAGCCTCTAATCCACAACTAATGTCTCACAATTGTTTATTTTGACCACTCTTGAGTCCTTTGTCCTTGGCCCTTTTTAGAATTGAAATCTTTCCCAATGCATATACATCATGCCCACCGAGGATTTCTTTTCTCATCTTAGGCATGTGGGGTTTAACATTAACATGATTAGAGTCCCCATTTGGCCCCATGTTGCCATAGAATGGAACCTTCCTTGTAATTCTTGACCTCGTCATCTAGGGGGCCATCTCACACTCTAGATGATAATAACTGGTTATTCCGATTCCCCTTTAATCATGTCACATCCACAACCGCCAAGATAGCCTCTTCAATCATATCCACAAACAACAATCGCGGAGCATAAGCACTTCAACCAACCAGTATTTTTTAAAAAAACATCCATTGGCATCAACAAATATTTCAGGTTAATACCATTGGCATGATCTCTATCTTGAAAAACAGTGTTGCCATACAATCACAAGGTAGAGTTCAAGAGAACATAATTTACATTTTTATACCTCTTTCTTTCACAAGTATTATTAGCACTATTGTTGTAAAATCCCTATATTCATTTGGAAAGGTGCTATTCAAAGAAATAATTATCTTATACTTCACTCTTTAAATTGTCCCACTAGCTTGGGCTCAAGCACATACGTACTGTGCCCATTGCAAATTGTGGTCTTAGGGTCTTATCCTAGCTATCATTTCAGACCCCCTAGATGCACAAACATTGCGAAATAGGCATCCCTAGGTCTACCTTGTAAACAAGCACGTAGTTATATCCCATGAGGATTGACCTAAAGAATCCTATGGTCTAACAATCCTAATAGCATTCTGCTACCTAGTTAAGAAAGATCACATTGTGATCCATCGCGGGGCTAAGAGTGGACTAATCACTTGGTTTAGAGAGAGAGAGAGAGAGAGAGAGAGAGAGAGAGAGAGAGAGAGAGAGAGAGAGAGAGAGAGAGAGAGAGAGAGAGAGAGAGAGAGAGAGAGAGAGAGAGAGAGAGAGAGAGAGAGAGAGAGAGAGAGAGAGAGAGAGAATGGGGAGTGAGCTCGCCCTTTTTGCCCATAAGATATAATCCTTGAATCTAGTTCCCTAAAATGCTTCTTAGTTAGTTCCAAGACACTAACCTTAGGAAGTCTTCGATCACCCCTAATCCTATTTTCCATCGTTTCGAAACCTTGCTATTAATTGGAGTCTCAGCTAGTCCATCAAGTGTTCCATCAGGAAACCACTCATCCACTTTCCATACATGCACCAGGCACTCTTTAATTATCTAAATAGATCATGCTACACACATTAGTGACATATATAATCAACTTTCTTAACTAGTCCTTAGCACATGGTTCTTTACATTTCTTTAGGCAGACATATACAAAAATAATTAAAATCATTCATTTCAAAACAATTGATCTCATATTGCAAATATTTATAGCTCCATTTGCACTCATAAAGAGCCATAATTCCAAAAAGATCCACCCAAAAATTGTAACCTTGTTCATAAATCAATATTGGATTCTTGATGCTCACTCATCATACTTGCAGATCTATTCCTATCGTAGGACCACTAGTGAGCATTGTTTCAAAACCAACCCAAGCCCCTCTAGTTCTCACTCTCCCATAAGGGGAAACATTTAGCATGTGACCTCCTACCTACACATTGGTCGGGTGCTCATAAGTAGGTAAAGACTATTTTGAGTGCTCACATAGGTAGGTAAAAACTATCTCAAATGTAAGAGTTTCAATGAAGAGCTTGGGGAGATGCAATGTTGATTAATTCTATCTAGCATTTAGAGCACATAGTTTGATTAGAATATTTCATTATATAATGCATTACCAATTTTCTATGCAAGAGTGACTAGCGAAACCTTTATCTCATGGAAATTTCATTATTTAATGCATTACCAATTTTGTGCTATAAATATCCGGCCATCGGGAAGGGAAGGTCTTTGATCAAACCACACTACACCTTATAATCTATTTGTATCAATAGAGGCTGATTCACCAATGAAAATAGCAAGGGTACAATCAAACAACCTCATCTTATTGACTTGTGCAAGGTGAAGGAACATCAGTGATATTGACAATTTGAAATAAGAAATAACAACAGCATGCCGTATTACAATGCATCTGCATATTGGGCTTATATTACAATATATACAGGACGCTACACGCCAACTGGAATAACTCATACATTTGGCCTTTCACGTTCATATGAATAGCCTTCCATCTAAATGAAGAAATTTGTCACTAGCCAAGTCAAGTCATTTTTGGCATCATACATCAAACATCGCCTATAATAGGCTAGTGGGTAGGGATCTTTGATCCATCCTTGAAGACAAGACTTAACAATATCCATCATATATGATAGATTGGTACATGGCTTAACCTCTGGCACATAGGAACAAATAGCTAAGCAATTTTCATATTCATTCTTTAGGGACTTGTAGCGACACTCTTCCAAGAGTATAGTGTTGCTAGCATTGAGCCGAGGGTGTTTTTTTCCACACTTTCTGCAAGCTCTTTAAAAACACATGCTTTTTCTAATGTTGCTCATCAACACAAGGGATATGGAAAAAACTCTTTTGCCACACTTCACAATCTTCTTGAGAGAATACATATGTTCATATAGAAACAAAAACAATAAACCAATAAGAAGACTACAGAATGACATAAAAATACTAATTGTCTCCAAGTCACTTTACCTAGAAGAATTTTTTCATTGGCTAGTGTGTAGGGGAAGCATGTAGACAAAATCCATATCAACTTTGGCTTCCTACAATAGCTCCAAACCATGGTACTTGCTTTGGCTCCCAGTGCTAGCTAGAAATTTTTGGCTTTAGGACTCAACCATTTTGAAGCTGCAAAACCAGTGGTTACTCTAGGAGAGACCTACAATGATAAAACAATTGGAGGAGAGCCAAGAAAAAATAAGGAAGTTGGAAACCCAACTACATGTAGCCAGGTGGAAGGAAATGACGCTTGGGTGGCATGAGTGGTAGAGAAGTCTAAAGAATATTGAGACTCTCAAGCGTGGAAGTAGAGGTTGTAGAAGAAGAATGATAGCAATACGGTAACAACTAGTCACTCACCCTAAACTACTTGTATTATTCTATTTTGTATCGAGAGCATCAAGTCCAAAGTAAGTGATCATTCTATGAATGTGTTATAAATCCACTCTCATACACATGACATTGTTGTTGTAACCGACATAGCCATTCTCCATCTAGACAAAGCAATGAGAAACATGGAGAAAGCATTGAAAACCTATAGCAACATTATTCCTCCCAAACTTGTAAGGAGCATTTTGATCGAGAAGAGGTTTAAGAAAGTCAAGTAGCAATGTGTTGAAAAGTTCTTGCAAGGGTCTTGCTTGGATAAGAAAAGCACCCTGGACAAGGTGGGGACTAGTAGACAAAGCTACACCCAACTCTTCAAAGTTACGCAAGAGACATTAAAGAAAAAAAGGATCGAGGGGTCTTTGCTTCCAAAGCCATCTTCAGTTTAACAAACAAGATGCAACATCCACCAACGAGTCTTGGAAGTGCTTGGCAAGCCCTTTCACATTATAGTAGATAGCTATCTTGGAAAGAAGAGAGTACTAAACTACAACAACTATAACAATATATTCTTTGACTTAAGGACGTTGTAAAGTGCAATGATCAAGTTTTACATGCTAAAGCATGCAAAAGAAAATGGGGTTGCCATTTTTGTTATCAAGCTAGATGAAACCGAGATTGTGAAGATCAAGGAAATGGAAAGAGTTTCTATCACCTTGATAAACGAGGATCTTAGCTACATACAAGGGGGGTGAAGGCTCCTTCGACTCATTGTACTTCACTATGCAATGAGACCAAGAAATCTGGTAGTTGAGAGCATTTTAGGTTGACATGGAAGATTTGATGTGTTGAAATGGGTGTTTCAATGAACTTCTATACCCAAGGTAATAAGTTCTCAATAATCAAGGGAGGAACTAAGCATCAAAGGGTTTTGACAATATAAAGTAGAGTGGCAGATGGCCAAGATTTAAAGAGACTAAACTGTATGTACAATGTGTCAAAAGGTGTTATTACTAAGAGTCCTTGCATTTACTGCATGGCTATGGCCAAGGAGTGCAATGCTGCTAGTTGAAACAAGGTGCCCGATAGACACACCAAAGATCTAAACTTTCAAGCCATTCTAGATATCCTTTTAATGAATGCTCACATGTGCACATTATATGCCTTGTGTAGAATAGTTGAGAAAATTGTGTATTTGTACATTCGATTTGCATGGAAATTTCAATTCCAAAAGGCCAAGGATGCTACTATCATGGCTATTGAGAGGGTTTTGTCAGACATTAGTCTCCATGGGGGGAATGTTGTGATCGAGGTAGATCCTCGAAGATCCAAAAATGAAAATAGTGTTCTTAGGAAACACTCAATAGGTGGGGTTAAGGCCATAAGGTTTTTGGGCTTCCATGGCAAGTCCAAAAAAGGTTCTTTTTGCATTCATCACAACCAATGGAAAGCGCTACAGAATGCAGTCAAAGATCATGAGGATGATGGAAGAGCAAGGAACAGGAAGGCCAAAGTCTGGGAGGCATTGGACACAGTGTTATTGTGTTGTGATAAAACACCTTGGTTCATTGAGGATCTCCTAACCTTCAAAAAGGCCCTCAATCAATTCAAAACCTTCTTGAAGGATACCTGGGTAGAAAACAATTTCACACACTATATGGTATGGAAGTTCCTTTGATTTAAAGAAAAGTTTCGAGCAAAGGAAAAGCAAATATGAGGCTTAAGTGACACTTGCAAAAGGGGTCACTACTAAGCGATATGAGGCCCTTTCTCTCTGAGGGAGGTGCTTTTACACTTTTTGGTAGTAACCCTCCCTAGAAATCAGGCACCCAACACTACAACTCACTAAATTCAAGGTAGATGATGAAAAGGGATTACTACCATGTGAAATTGGGACTTTTCTCACTCTCACAAAGGCCAATTTTGCTTCGATCTAACTTTATGTGTTGGAATGAGGTGTCCAACACTCCAATTCACTCCATTCAAGGTAGACAATAAGTAAATGACAAAATAATTGATTGGAATGAACTCACAATCAAGTAGATAGCATTTGAGTTTTTTCAAACTTCATATGGAGCTTTAGTAGGCCTTGAATTTTCTACTTAGCACTTAACTAATTCCATCTCTTTTCTTATGTGCAATATATTATTTATAGTCAGGGTCCCTAGTTTGTGAGATAGTACAAGAGTTTGTCAATTTGGTCCACCCAGGGAATGGAGAAGTCACATTACCAAATAAGGACCATATACTTGGTGGTGGTGCACAAAAGCCAAACAGCCTACTAGAAGTTTTCTAGTGGTTTTACAAATTAATTTGGCACAATGTGAGATTAGAAGAAGCAAAAAGGACATGCCAAAGCTTGGACATTGCTCTTACATTAAAATGATTGAAACAAAAGAGACAAGAAGCATACAATAACTCATATGCAAATGAATTTTTTTTTACAATGGCTAGCCTTTAGGGAGAGATAAGGCCGGAGATGGGGTTCAAGCATCAAATAAGCATGCATTCATTCTAGACTATGTGGGCTCGAAGGGGATGCTTTGATCACCTTTGCTGACATTTCCTCATCCTTATCACCATCATCCCCCAAGATTGGCACCTGTATAAGTGGTGCTAGCTCTATTCGAGGTAGTGACTCTATAGCCAGTACTCCTAGAGGAGCAGGCTCTATAGGAATCATGTACTTTGTCCACTTCAAGGATTCTCATTTTGCGTAAGGATTCAAGTCACCTAGTTTCCAGACCCCTAGTGCAATGGCACGAGCAACATACAATATGTAATAAGGGACCCTCATAGATTGGTATCCATATCCAATGCCAAACACCTGCAATGCATATCGCTTCTTGACCAGAATTATTTTCTCTACATTCACCAGAAGGGCATACCCTCCATAAAACCTGGTCAGCACCTTGAGCACAAAAATGGGAAGCCTTGCATTGTCCAAAGAATGTTCACTGTGAAAAAATATAATATTAATAGCAAAGTCATTTATTCATATCAATACAAAATATTTCTCTGCAATACATTGCTTGAAAGTGTATTTGCATGTATGTACCTTTGTATGATCCAATTTGCCAATGTATTGTGAGAGAGCCACACCTTTTTCATGGCCTATTATCTTGGAGTTGCTAGCAGCCAATGTCCTTGAGGCCCCTACTCACATAAGGAAGTCCTCACTATCGACTAGCACCTGCTTGCAAATATATATTCTTAGAAAAGAACGAGGAACCATTGTAGACCAAGAATAACAAGAGTGCATAGAATAAATAGCCATCGAGTTTAAACACTTTCAGGTAAACGTAACATCCACAAAGGGATTGCGCCACCCCTGGATTCTCATGGCATTGATGTTTCATGTTGTCCCATGTTTGCTATGCTAAGCCTTTGCATTATTACTCGTATTTCCTCTTTAGTAGGCCATTGCCACTGCTCATAGGCCTTGGCCTTTCCTTCAAGCCTTCCAAAGATCTCTTCACCCTACACCATTTTGCATCTTTGATTGTAACATCAACCCCAGGAGATGCAAATGTACATTGTCCACTATCCAGCCTGAGTTATAGCCTCACTAAACTAGGCCAAGGCAATGAGATTGTAATCCTCACATATGCCTAGTGAACACATAATGTCAGCTAACAACATAGTCTTGGTCATTTGACATCATCAATGTAGGTAAGCAAAAAGGCTGGCATATCTCCTTCCTTAGCATATGAATCGAGTGGTAGTACATCCTCTAAGTCAGTAGGGATAGTAACTAGGTCTTTGTCAAAACTTTGCCTTTGTTGAGGAGCCTTTGCTCTCCCCTCCTCTGCATCAAAGGTTACAATCTCCTCTACCTATTCAACCTCTTTATTTTAGTAATAGCAAGTTGTCTACTGTCGCTAGCGTGCAGTGATTGTGAAGTCCCTTGCAAGTCATTTCCATCTTGTAGGAGATGCAAGTAGCAAAGGAATGCAAGGAATAATACAATATACAACACCTCTTTGAGTGTACTAGGCTATCATTTGTGCCCCTTTGTGCACTAGCAGGTAATTTATCTAGTGACTTGGCTATTGGCAACTTTGTTGGTCACAAAGTCATCCAGGTGAACATATATCCTTTACATCAATGGTCAATGTATTAAATGATGTGAATCTTTGGTATTCCTCCATTAGCTCAACCAACATTTTGCCAAAGGAGACCAATATTTTCTCAATAGGAAGCAACAACTTGAACATGCACAACAATTTGAGAGCACGGAGTGAGAGCCAACATTATAAAGGAATATAAATAGCTTTTTGTGAAAGGTCAAACACTAGCTTGATCTTCCTATTTCCTATACCCAATTGAAAATCCAAAAGCAAAAAGTTATTAATTCTGTAATCCAAAAAAACGCTTTAAAACATGCCTCCTTCTCTTGGCAGTGAATCATAGTGCATTCAACTACACATGAAGGTCAACACTAAGCAATGCTCTTTGTCTATTGTCCTAGCGAGGGGACTCCCTTACTTGGCGGTATCCCATATTTCATTCAATGTACACAAGGATTAAAACCAAGAGATGTAGGAGCTCTTAAGCCTAAGGAGAAGCCTCCTTCACTTGGTGGTGACCCATATTCTACATTCAAGTGCACATGAGGGTCAATATCAAGTGATGCTCTTTGCCCGCTACCCTAGTGAGGGGCCTTGCACACTAGATGGTGATCCATCTGGTGTTCAGTGCACATGAGGGTCAAGACCAAGTAATGTGGGAGCTTTTAAGCCTAGGAAGAAGCCTCCTTTTCTTGGCGGTAACCCATACTACATTCAAGTGCACATAAGGGTCAACACCAAGTGCCACTCTTCGGCCACTATCCCAATGAGAGGCCTTCCTCTCTCTATGGTGGTGTTCATTATACATGAGGGTAAAAAACAAGCAATGTGCAAGATCTTAAGCAGAGGAAGAAGTCTCCTTTGCTTAGAGGTGACCCATATTGCATTCAAGTGTTAGGGAGAGTCAACACCAAGTGATGCTCTTTGCCTACCAACCTAGTGAGGGGCCTTCCTCACTTGGTTGTATCCTATACTATATTCAATGCAAACAAGGGTCAAAACCAAGTGATGGGGGAGCTCTCAAGCCTAGGGAGAAGTCTCCCTTAATTGGCAATGACCCATATTACATTCAAATGCATATGAGAATGGGCCCAAGCGATGCTAGGGCCCTCCACCCTAGTGAGGAACCAACCTCACTTGATGATGTCAAACCAATCAATGTGGAAGCTCTTTAGTCTAGGGAGAAGCCTCCCTTCCTTGGTAGTAACCCACAATGCATTCAAGTGTACGTAGGGTCAATACCAAGCGATGTGGGGACCCTTAAGCCTAGGGAAAAGCCTTATTTTCTTGGTGGTGACCCATACTACATTTGAGAGCATGTAAGGATCAAAACCAAGTGATGTGGGTACCCTCTACCGTCCCAATGAGTTGCCATCGCTTACTTGGTGGTAACCCATGTGACGTCCAATGCACGGCTAGGTCAAAACTAAGTGTTAACCCCGAGTCAAGATGGCGAAAAATGAAGGTAAAAGCAAAAAAAGCACGAAAAAAGAGCAAAGACATGTAGGCGACCACTAAAGCTAAGCCGGGACAAAAAGTGTAATTTTAAATGAAAGGCGCCTCAAAAACTTGAAAAACTCTTGTAAAAGAGCGCTAGGCTCCCTCCTGTGCCAATTGTAAAATATTAGATGGGTGTAGGCTAAAGGCATAAGGCTAGAAGAGGGAAATGGAAAAGAGACCTTGCCACAATGGCCAGTCATGTAAAAAAGGGGATAGGTGCCCATGGGATTTTAGGGTTTGTATATATAAAGTTCAAAAAGTGAATGGAAGCTCATTCTTTATTGTGTGGCTAACAAGAGCTCTCATCTTCTTCTCTCCTTCTTGCTTGTGTGTGCTCTTGAGAGAGGGAGTGTGAGAGTGTGAGGGAGTGAGTGTGTGGGAGTGAGGGATCAAGTGGGTGAAGCTCTTCACCATCTCCTCTTCTCTTCTTCTCTTCTCTTCTCTCGCGCGCGTGGCTATGGAGGATGGAGCTTGGAGATGGAGGAGGCTTGAGGATGCTTGAGCTAGCATCAAGAACCGTGGAGCTATCGAGGTGTGCGAGGGAGGAGGCTACTCGCATCGGCATCAAGGTAAGCTCACTACACTCGTAGGATCGACGGCGCGTCGGTTAGGTGAGAGATAGCCATTAGAGCTCGCTTGGAATGCTTGAAACAATAAGCGGTCCGTGGGTCTTGGCGGTTGAGTGAAAGCTCCCACATTTTGGTTTCATTGTCGGGACCAATGGATTCAAGCTTGAGCACTTGCGCGCCTCATATCGAGCATCGAAGCAGGAGATTCATCCCCGAAACAGAGCTTGAGATAGGTAGGAAGTTTGGGTGTTTTGATCTTCAAAACAAGTAAGTATTTTGGAATATTTTGGTTGTTTGATGATTAGAAAACATGGAGAAATTATTTCAGTTTTTTGCTTTCGATTCTTGTTGCGTTTAGAGTAGGCTAACATTAGGAAATCGCACCCGAGAGGCATAGGGTTTGTTGTTGTAAAACAGGGAGAAAATCGGGGAAAACAAGTGGAAAATGAAGAAAATGCTCATTTGAATTTGTAGCAATTGCAAGGAGAGTGATCGGTAACATCCGTGTAATGTCCAGCAGGGGTATAAGTTCTTGGAGGGCAAGGAAATCCTCATTTGCAACTAGTTGAGAGTGAGAGAGAGAGAGAGCTTGGGTGACCCGTTTCAATCAATCAATGCAAGGAGTTATGTTGCTATCGGCAATCCCCAGGTATATAGATCTCTTCCCCATCACTCCAACATCATTCCTGTTGAATCTTGTAGCTTGTAATAATCAATACCTTAAGATTTTTGACGATTTCATGCTCGAAAGTGCGTTCGGGTCGGTGGGATCAACCATCCAATCTAGTGTCCGATTCTGAGAATCGGACGCTCGGTCGGACAACCCATCCGATTTTGGACATCGAACCATAGGAAATTAGACCACCTGTCCGATCGGACGCCTCGTCCGATCGAGGCAATCGGACCCACCCCTGTCCGATTCGTAGAATCGGACCCACGGATTAGGACACGTTAGCAATCGGACCACCCACCTGGTCCGATCGGACCACTTGTCCGATTTTTGAAAATCGGACACTTGACCCCTGTCCGATTCTGAGAATCGGATAACTCAAAATCGGACCCACCTCGTTCGATTCTGAGAATCGGACCACTGGTAAATCAAACGTTCGATTCTCAGAATCGGACACACCCTTAGGCAGAAAAAAGAAAACATCAAAAATTGACCCTCGCGACCGACTGGAAGCGCAACCCGCTCCATGAGAATATAGCAAATGCCTTGTAGGCAGTTCCCGATATAGGAGTCACGACCAAGGGACATGGGGACAGTGCTGGAGCACTCCCCAGCGACCTGATGCGTTGAGAATGGAAATCCAATCATAGGACCTGTGATCGACTCCCGAGTGAACAGCAAGAAGCAACGCAGACCCTAGAATCTACTAGAACAGCCAGGACTTGAGCGACGAAGCTTATCAGACCCAAGACGAGACAAGAGGGCGTAAGGCATATAGAGATTGTTTGCCGCACTCACATTGAATTCCGCACTTGAAGTACACATAAGAAAGCTGAAAGCCTGATTGACCACAAGTGCATGAGAAACAACACACACTGAGTGATCATAAATTGAGGATTGTATTCAATATGTCAAGGAACTCAATCAGATAAAACCACTCAAGGAACCCACCAGCAAGAGAGAACCAAAACATAGACAAACCATCAAAGCCTAGAGTAGGACCAAGCAAGGAGCACCAACGACGTGGATCTGTCAAGTCTATTCAACCTGATCGACAGCTTAGTGGAGCGCGAGAACTCGACCATGGTGGAAGAGAGCTCAGACCGTCGGTCTAATGAGGAGCTCGATTTGAGCGTATTCCCAGATGCTATTCAGTAGTATCTGGTGAGCAGTTACGACGCGCACTCCCGATATGAGCACTGCGGCAGGATAGTAGACATAATCATCGCAGATCTAGAAGAGGAGAGAAGGATAGCCCGCAAAGCATTGCAGAGCATAGTCGAGTACAATAGGGATCAGCATGCTAGGAGCCAAAGGCAAAGCATGGAGTTGCATGAGGTGTAGCGAGTGCTCAACTTAGCTGGCCGAAACCGAACGGACCATGAGAGAGCACTAGAGGGAGACTTAACGTTGAGCAAGCTTCTCATGAAGTGACTGCTCGATAATACAATTGCAAAGCAGAGTGCCACCGCACTAGCTACTCGTAGGATTGGGGGCAAGCCAAAGCTCAAAGAGCCAGGCCAAAATACCGATTGTTGCCAAGCAACTCGATAAGTACCAACCTCATGACAACCCATACAGCTTTGTTGAGCAGTTTGAGCAAGTTTGCGAAGCCAACGACCTCAACGACCAAACTCAACGCTTGCAAGCATCCGGGCTTTGCCTAGGTGACAAGGGTAGGACGTGGTATACGAGCTTAGATGCTGCAAAGCGTGTCAATTTCAATAGCCTCAAGGATCTCTTCACTAAGAGATTTTCCGAACCTGGATACTCCGATAATCTACTAGTACGCTTGATGAACATCAAGCATAAAGGGAAGGAGGATATCCGTGACTACGTAACCCATGTGAGGAGCCTCTTGAAGAGAATCCCTATGGGCGAGCGACCGACTGAAAGAGCAGTTTTGACTGTGTTCATCAGTGGCATTCGGGATGAGGAGTTATATAAGGCTTTGGCAGGCAATTCGAGCTTGCAGCGAGACGCGATAGCTAGAGTGTTTGAGGAAGCCATCAAAGTCGATGATCAGTTGAAGGAGCAGAACTCCAGGAGCTTGAATCTGGAGGAGACCAACTCGGGAAGCTCAGAGAGAGCATCAGCCTCTAGTGAGCGATCAATCCCATCATCCCAAGATAAGGGGAAAGCCACTGAGGCAGACCAAGGCTTGGCTGATGTCAAGATGGAATTAGCCAAGTTGCAAGACATGTTGAGACGACCAATGTGCTCGCATGTCCAATGCGTGTACTGTGGCGGAAACCACTTGCTGGCCGAGTGTCAAGACCCTAGGTCAAGACCTTGTGCTAACTGCGGTAGGTTCGGCCACGATGTCGCGCATTGTAGATTACCAAGAAGACTTCCGTACTCGCAACCCTATGGCCAGCCTTACCTAGCGAACAGGCCGTAGCCATTCTTCGGAAGGGGAGCCCACTGGCTCTTCCCGCGCCTAACGATATGAAACCAGCCGTCCCTAGAATGAAAATAAATCCTACGGGCATCCCTAGACCGCCTGGTCCTTATGTGACCCATCCATCGAGTGATGCTCCAGTCCACTACGTGGAAGAGCTCAATGAGAAAGAAACCTATATATACCCTTACATCTCGCATGACGACGAGGGCAACGGTGTCCTCATGGACTATCGACCCGTGTCGGTGATGGTGTTAGGAAGAGGACAAGGTAGAGGCCTAGGAGGGCAGACGCATGATCCAGTCACCTGTTGGACTTGTGGTCACCCCTGTCATGTCTCATCACACTGCCCTAAAAGAGAGCAGTAAAACAGAGACAAGGCTGACCAGAGGTGCGCAGAGTGCGGAATCACCCATCTCTTTGTAGATTGCCCAAAGCGAAAGCCATCTTCTAGCTCAGCCAACGTACCATCTGTCCCATTGGGGATGTTTGGTGTCGAAAACCTCAATGGGGAGGCCACACCTATCCCATTGCGGGTCATGACCCGAGCCCAAACGAAGCAGGCTGGCATCTCTCTGCCAGGACCTAGCAATCTTGACGTAGCCTCGATAGGGAAGAAAAGCCGCAGGCGTAAGAAGAAGAGATCAAAAGCTAAAGTCGCACTAAAAACCGAGAGTGCTACGACTTTGCCTGCTGGAAAGAAGGTTTCAGACGCAAAGGCAGAGACTTCAGCCCCTAAGATGGCCAAAAAGGGAAGCGCTAAGGTAGGGGAATACCTGCATCCAAAGTGACAGTTAGAGGCCATAGAAAAGGTGAAGAAATGGGTAAAGGAAGCTCAAGAGCATCTCAAGGACGCTGAGCCCATCATAGAGGACGAGATTGATGATCTCTCCAACGTAAGCACGCCAATAGCACTGCCCCAACTTAAGTCGATAGAAGCAACCGTGCCACAAGCACTGCCGCTAAGACCAAGCCTTGATGCTCCAGAGCCGCAGATCAGTCACGGCCATTGGCCATGACAATCTAGGTTAGGGGAAAGATGAGTATCCAACAATCTCCTGACCACGCTAGTGACTACCCCTGTAACACTTTGCCTAGGATATTTGCTTAGGCAGCATCCTAACCTATGGCAAGATCTTAAGCAGTGAGTTGAAGGGTTGCGAGAGCAGGTCATGGCAGACCCTCAAGACAATGACGTAGAAACGCAAATACCGAGCTTGACGCTGCACTCTATGGGCGAACAACATAGTCCAAGTGCTTGAGCACGGACTACCTGAGCGACCAATAGAAAAAGCCCGACTTAGGCGCTTAATCCTTAAGGTCCAGCCCTATCAGCTGATTGCAAGCCAACTCTATAGGCTGGGGCAAGACGGACTACTGCGTAGATGTGTATGTGAGCATGAGATGCACAATGTGCTCTCGGAGGCACACAACGGCATTGCGGGAGGACACTTTAGCGGAGACATGACAACACGGAAGGTGCTACAGTCTCAACTGTGGTGACCCACACTTTTCTGCGATGCCACACAATTCGTCAAGCGTTGTGATGAGTGCCAACGGACAAAAGTCCCGATTCGCAAGGATCAAATGGAGTTGACCCCAATTATTACTCGACGACCCTTCGAAAAATGGGGAATCGACTTCATAGGACCCATCAGTCCTGCGGCACAGTACTCACAAGCCAAGTACATCATTGTGGCCCACAGATTACCTCACAAAATGGACAAAGGCAAGAGCCACACATAAAAACAATGGTAGGACGACTGCCAAGTTCTTATGGGAGCAAGTGATCTCGCGATTCGACTGCCCCATCGAACTGGTTAGTGACCAAGGCACGCACTTCATCAACGAAGTGATAGCGCATCTCCTGTCCACCTTTCTCATTATCCATCACAAATCATCACCATACTACCCTCAGGCGAACGATCAGGCAGAATCCACGAATAAGATTCTCATCAATGTCTTGACCAAAGTAGTCTTAGCCTCATGCAGCGACTGGGACAACAAGCTTATGACAGCTTTGTGGGCTTACCGCACAACTTATAAGACGGCTGTCGGACAAAACCTATTCAGGCTGACCTATGGAACAGAAGCAATCCTACCCTTATAATTCTTTATTTCTAGCTTGAGAATAGCCCTTCACAAATG
The DNA here is from genome assembly GCF_053477565.2 of Lygodium microphyllum. Lineage (NCBI taxonomy): Eukaryota > Viridiplantae > Streptophyta > Polypodiopsida > Schizaeales > Lygodiaceae > Lygodium > Lygodium microphyllum. The sequence goes on from NC_141158.1 coordinate 134,099,131, forward strand.
ATGGGAAGGGAAGGAGGCATGGACACAATGCCTGGTCGATCTCAAACGCCTATCAGAGACCCGTCTTCTAGCCACCCATGCACTTACATGTGAGAAGGCCCATCGCAAGAGTTGGTTTGACAAGCATGTTAAGCAGCACGACTTTGAATAGGGCAACTTAGTGCTCCTCTACTCCGTTAAGGGACATAAACAGAAAATGAAATTTCGAGGCCTTGGACCCTTCAAGGTTTGTGCGATCAGCCGCACATGCAATGTTGAACTCGAAACCTTAGATGGTGAGGGAATAGGCTTCTTCAATGGCAGTCGTGTCAAGAAGTACTACCCTCCCACCCACCCTTTGCACGAGCCCCCGATGTTAGAACCGCATATCAAAGTACGAGTGGCCACAATCATGGAGATTGATGATGAGGATGAGGAAGCCGTAGAGCCCGCATACCTCTATATAATGGTCACTGCAAAACAAACTTGCACTTTCAATGCTCTAATCGATGAGAGAGCAAACTGCAATGTCCTAAATCACGATCATTGGACCAAACTTGGCAGCCCACCACTTCAGCCCACGAATGCTAAATTAAGTCCATATGGGGCCCATTCCTACGCACTCCTCGGCAAGTTCAAAGAAGCCGTTTCTATCGAGTCTAAGACTTCGCAATGGTTTTTTACATGTTGCCAAATGCTAAAGACGCAGGGACGGAGTCGCTGCTAGGACGCACTTTCAAAAAGCAGACTCACTGCAATGTTGATTATGAGTCGCAATGCATCCACCTCGCAATAGGCAATGTTCACATTGTCATAGCTTTTAGCAAGGGCTGCACAACTTCATCACTGTCTGCAAAGCCACTGATAGAATTCTCCATGACCAAATCTATGGAGGGGGGTAGTGCGCGGCCGCCACCTTCCAGAATTCAGGAATCACAGCCCATAGTAGCAAAACATCAGGCTCAATAACCTAGATTTCAATGGAAGCCCAAACAGCCGCAACCGCCGCCTAGGAGTTGACACTCCTATCCTTGTAGGACCAAAAACTCTAGCCCTAGGAGGCGAAGACGCAGTAACAGAAAGCGCCGCATGATCAAACAAAGATGGGTCCCTAAAGCCCTCTTACATGCGCAAGGCTACTACGAGGAAAATACCTAGCTATGGATCCCTAAGGCCCGTACTCCCAAAGGCACCATTCATACACTGCCCTCAAGCTTGATCAAACCGCGCTCCATAAACCCTCAAAACCGCAAGCCACAGTGCTCTCCTGAACCATGACCATCCGCCTCATCTACACCTAGACCCAAGGGAGTCCCACAAGTCTACCGGCCCAAACCGCAGGCTCCATCACAAGAGTCATCACCCGTCAAAGTCAATCCGCCTCCCCAACTTCAACTGAATGCAGCAGCCCGTCCGTCATGGCTCCTCCCAATCCACTTAACATCCAAACGGCCCAACCACAAACTCACGAACCCTTCCAAGCGCCCATCTTCGTTGTCAAAAGTTATTGTTCTGTCAAAAACCTCAACCACCTGTCGGCCTTACGCCCTCCTATGAACGAAAATCCTTTTTAGCGCTAGCCACTGACCTCGCTGAGGACACCGGGGATGACGTGGTGGAATGCATTAAACGACTCGATGCCACCTTCGTGTCACTAGCCCTCAGCTACGACCGCTTGGACTTAGGTCTATTAGAAGAACCCTTTGCAACGGAAGTGCACAATATGCCTTGCTCTTGGGAGACCTTTGAATTCGCATTTGCAAAAGCTTCTTGCTCTGCTGCTGCTGAGTTGCTCAACAGTGAGATCTCCAAAGAGCAAGCCATTAATCAACGTCTCATCACATCCTACAATCAACGAACCACTTCTGCTATCACTGATCAGGAAATCACAGAGTTATCCAAGCTCGTTGATACTAACTCCATGTTTTTGAAGCATTGGTATACTCTTAGGCTGCAATGGGAAGTTGAGGGGTGCCGCATCATGACCAACGCTGAGTAGCGCCGCACAATCAAAATAGCAGAGTACGATCCCACTTACATCGCGCCAATCTTGTATCGAGTATTAACCACTCTTCGTGGCCGACCCATGGAAGAGCACATCAAGGGGCATCCCTACCTTGACCACCTCTTAATAGAGGAAGAAATCCACATTGCTAGTCGTGTCAATTCTGGCGATCTCCTAACCAATGTTCTGACATACATCACGCACGTGGGTACCCGTCTATTCGATTTAGACCATGAAGCTCAGGTAGAGTACAACCCCAACTTCTATGCTTGGCTCCTGCGCAAATAGACTGACACTCTATATGCAAAATGCCCTTGTCCTCTCAACCTCCAATCCTGGAACAGATTCTTCTCGTTCCAAAGGGGGAGGGGGTAAGGTGGAATTTAAAAAGTGAACCAAGTATGAAATGTCAATAAAAGTTGAAATGCAATGGTAAAATGTAATGGTAAAAGTCTGAAAAGAAAAGTTAAGGCTATACTCAAAATATTTCAGATCAATAAAATCTGCTACGCTTTTCTTCTTTCAGCAAGTTACTTGTCAAAAAGCACTAATAGTGGAAATGGCTGAACTTGCAAGCATCTAGCATGGCAAGCCAGGACAAGGCTGGCAAGCTCCCCTTCTCGAAGGAGGAGCAAGCGAAGTACGGGCTCACAGTGGAGACTAGAGCCTTTAGCTAGTTGAAGTTTCGTCACATCTTCAACCTTGAAGATGTGGCCATTGAAGAGCCGGCAGTGCGCTAGATTATAGACTAGTGCCATTTGCAAAAATACCTAGAAGCAATGGGCCAGAGGGTGGACTACACCCAGTGCGCCGACTTTTTGCGCACCTTTAACAGAAACAGAGGCACCATCATGGTGCGCGAGAATGAAGCCACCCGGCAAGTACAGATTGAGCTGGCCCCAGAATTGGTGGAGAGGGCATTGGGGCTGCCAAATAAAGTGGAAAGAAAGCCGAAGAGGGATGTCTATGCCATGTTGGGAATGGACAAGGTGAAGGTCCATACCAATGATGGGATTAGCTTGGCAAACATCCCAAACTGAGATATCCAGCTGCAAGCAAAAATGGTACACACTTTGTTCTCGAGCCAGAGGTACAACACCATAATGAGCCGGATCAACGTGCCTCTACGACAGCATTGCGGCACAATCACTGGACGAGGTAAACTTGAACGGGTTTGTGAGGAGAACCATAGAGGCTTCAGCTAAGGCTCTAGCAACAGGAGGAAGAGCCACTGGAGGAGAATCCCCATCGTCTAGATCAAAACGCAAGGCATCATCCTCCAAGGTCTCAACCATAGGGTTTGGAGGTGTCCTTACTGCCATAATCCGAGAAGCACTAGGGCAAGGATGGGAACAAGAAGATAAGAAGGGAGACGAAGAAGGAAGTGACGAGTCATCGTCACAACCCCCACCTCACACAGAAGAACAGAACAAGTCTTCAGATGAAACAGAGACTAACAAAGACGAAGAGGGAGAGTCCCAGGGCAACCCACAAAGGCACACAGAACAAAGAACAAAAGCCCTGCATGGAAAGAGGGAAGAAGAGCATAAGAAAAAAGAAAAAGAAGATCTGGAGAGGGCTTGGAGGGAGTCGCTCAGGGATGAGGAGGAGAGAAAAAAGGAGCAAGAGGAGGCAAGATTAGCTGAGATGGAATCAAAGAAGGCAGAGGAGGAGAGAAAGAAGACTGAAGAGGAGTTGAGAAGAAAGGAAAAGGAAGAAATAGCGCTGGCCACCCGTCGCTCCATTGAGGAGCAGCACAAAAGAGATGAGGAGGACGCAAAGAGCCCATGCAGAACAAAAGCACCTGGTCCCAGTACCAGTGTGCCGGAAATCACACCCCCGCCCCCAGCAGAAGGAAAAGACAAAGAACCAATGGCGCCAATTCCCCCTCTCTTTGTACCTACCACACCAACCACTCTCATTACGACAACACCCACTACCACCGCCACCCATACGCTCCACTCCCAAGGTCAATCTCAGCAATTTCTTGGAGTGGGTGCAGTTTTTGGTTGACAAGCAGATGGGCTAAGGAGGAGGAGAGGTCACACCCTCTGCACCCGGAACTAAGAGACCTATAACTCCTGATGCAGAGTCTCAAAGGAACCCAAAGAGACAAAAAACAGAAACTTCCACCACCTCTGTCCCCACAACAGGCATGCCAGCACAAGAATATGATGAATACGTGAAGCAACTGCTAGCTTAGGTGGAAAAGGCGAAGGAAGAGAAGAAAGCAACGGCTATTAAGCTAGAAGCAGAGAAAGAGGCTAGAGCTATTTTCCAGCTGGAAACAACGAGGCAGCTAGCCGCAGCTTAGAGAGAACTACATGAGCTGAAAGGGCAGCTCGAGGAAAAGGAGGATGCGAAAGCCGAGTATGAGACCAAGGCCAGTGAAGACGTCGAGGTCATGGCATCTTTAAGACAGAGAAATGATGAACTTATAGGATTTTGCGAGGATCTGCAGGCCCAGGGGGAGAAGATCCATAAGGCTGCGAATGACCTGGAGGTGGTACGAGAAGAGAGGGCTCGTAGATATGAGCAAGAGATAGAAAAGTTAAAACAGGAGCTGAGCGCGGAGCAAGAGAAATAGGTACAGCTAAAGAAGGACATGCAAAACCAAGAGCAGTGAGACTGACAGTACTGGCTCAAAGGCAAGGCGAGAGTCTGGAGGATATGAGAAAGAGGGCCGAGGAGTGGGTCGCTCACAATGAAAGGCAGGTGAAGACTCTCGCCCAACGCCTAGGACAGCTGGAGAAAGATAAACTGATGGCGGAAAACAAGGCAGGTGCAGTCTTCATGAGCTTCAATGCTCAACAACGTGCTTTCATGACCACCCTGCTGGACGTAACAGTGCCAAAAGACAACGAGACCGTGGAAATAGCCTGCAAGAAACTAGGCATGGCACGCAGAGCACTAAAAGCAGGACTACAGCTGCTGGCTCGAATGACAAGAGCCAGGCAAAGCCTGGAAGAACAACGTAATTCACTACTAGAGGCAGGGCTATCTCCCCAGGAGATAGACTCATTGGGCTTCATAGCAGAGGCAGTGCAGCAAGAGCAACAACAAGAGGGGGATGAGACCGACTTCAATTTCAAAATGGGGCCTCAAGAGGAGGAGTTGGTCCATCCACCCCCTTCGCCACCACCAAAGACCAACCGCCCACTGACCCATCCGCAGAGAGAACAACCGCTCAAGAAGAAATGCAGAGAAAGCTTATTGAAGAGGTTAGGGCTAGACAGAGGGCTCGGCCAGTGATAGCGGTGGCAGTGCCAATTCCGCCCACCCTAGAAGAGCGCCCTACGCGCTTCCAAGTAGACATCACCGCCTGGGAGCAGCAGGAGAGCTGAATAGACAACCCTATGACTTCGCTTTCAGCTTCCCCACGAACTTAAGAAGAGTTTTACCCATTAAAGTGGTGGACGAAGTCATAGGTGTCGTTGGAAGGCTTAGAGACAGGTGGTTGCTGGAAAGAGAGCAGCATCCGATTGCATGGAGCAATGTAGACAGCGAATACTAGTAGAACAAGGTATTAAGACCGCCAAGATCTATGCCAGGATTCGAAAGCCAGCCTCTATGGAGAAGAAGGCTATGTTTGATGAATATGGACTCTTGGATGACCTTTTGCAACGCACTCCCCTCCGAGCGTAGTGATCCCACTCACATGCCGTACCCTCGGAGGATTGGAGTCGATTTTGACCCAAGTGCCCATGGAAGGTATGATTTCCCAATCATCTACAACCCTAATTGTACAAATTACGAGGATGCTCTTACCTTCACCCCTAGCGATCTATGTAATGCCATTGTACACTTTCTAGACACATTCTCCTCTTGCCCTGACCCAGCATTCATCACCACTTGTAATTAACTTCGCCTACTTAGAATTCTCCTTAGGATAGATCCCACTCCGCAAGAGCGCAACTTACCCCCTCTCTTCTTCGATCCTAACATGATTGATAGCTGTGCCATGGCATGTCTCACGATGCGAGCCACGCTCCTACCCTCGTTTTGCCTAGCCCTTTTAGAGGATATGAGCAACAGCTGATTTTCGACTTGTAGTCATCCCTTCCTCTCCACCACCACACTCCAAACCCTCCTCGATCTACGTAGGTATCTGCAAAGCCGACCCTTCCTTAATAGATCCCGCAAACCGCAACCTCCTTCCCAACATGATCAGAGTGAGCAACAGTAGCCATATCCCCCTCTGTAACTTCTTCCCTTATTAACAACCAAAAAAAAAGAGAGAGAGAGAATAAAAGAAAAGCAAAGAACGTACAAAAAGAGAAAAGCTAAGAAAGAAATGCAAAGAAGAAAGCATGACAACACAATCACTCACTTGTAGAAGCACTCAATCACCACATAAGCACTATCACTGCACCTAGGGTTCTCAAGTTAGGCGTACCCGATGGCTTCGATTGGCCGGCTCTGCTCCTAACCCCCAGCTCCTTTTGCTCCCCCACTTCACCCTTAGGGCACATCAAGGGCAGGACATACCTAGGGAGGTAACACTCGCCTATGGTTAGGACCTGTCACCCTAAGCCACTTGCACTGCACCTCCCTTGGCAGAAATGGGGTCCTCAAGTGTGGGACATCACCCAGGCTTGCCTGCGGTTAGACCCACCTCCCCATTCCACTAACACGAGCACAATACACTAACATAGTACGATAGACACTTCCCTTAGGTAGAGCACAGCACCTTCTCCTGTCAGGCATCACAGAAAGTAATAAACCACCAACTTTGGAGGCCTCGTCAACCACTCGCTATCCATTTAACTTCTCCGACAACCATCATTCCTCAGCTTCCACGAGTACTTGAATCTCCACGTGGCCCTCCCCTTTACATCATCATTTGTCCAACTGCCTACCACTCTGCAACAACACAGAAGTGCCATGGGACTAACACCCGTCTAGGAGGGGGGTAATGTTAACCCCGAGTCGAGATGGCAAAAAATGAAGGAAAAATCAGAAAAAGCACGAAAAAAGAGCAAAGACACTCAAGCGACCGCTAAAGCTAAGCCGAGACAAAAAGCCCAATTTTAAATAAAAGGCACCTCAAAAACTTGGAAAACTCTTGTAAAAGAGCGCCAAGCTCCCTCCTGTGCCAATTGTAAAATATTAGATGGGTGTAGGCTAAAGGCATAAAGCTAGAAGAGGGAAATGGAAAAGAGACTTTGCCACAATAGCCGGTCATGTAAAAAAGGGGATAGGTGCCCATGGGATTTTAGGGTTTGTATATATAAAGTTCAAAAAGTGAATGGAAGCTCATTCTTTGGTGTGTGGCTAACAAGAGCTCTCATCTTCTTCTCTTCTTCTCTCCTTCTTGCTTGTGTATGCTCTTGAGAGAGGGAGTGTGAGAGTGCGAGGGAGTGAGTGTGTGGGAGTGAGGGATTAAGTGGGTGAAGCTCTTCACCATCTCCTCTTCTCTTCTTCTCTTCTCTTCTCTTCTCTTCTCTCTGGTGCACGGCTATGGAGGATGGAGCTTGGAGACGGAGGAGGCTTGCGGATGCTTGAGCTAGCATCAAGAATCGTGGAGCTACTGAGGTGTGCGAGGGAGGATGCTACTCGCATCGGCATCAATGTAAGCTCACTACACTCGTAGGATCGACGACGCGTCGGCTAGGTGAGAGATAGCCATTAGAGCTCGCTTGGAATGCTTGAAACAATAAGCGGTCCATGGGTCTTGGTGGTTGAGCGAAAGCTCCCACACTAAGCGCTCCATGCAGTGTTAGTACACGAGGGTCCAACTAACCCTAAACCCTCTATGTCATGTGCATTCAAGGCCTATTAGAAAATACCCTTTTGTGTGAATACCATCTATATCACATGCATTCAAGGCCCATAGAGGCTTCGTAGCTAGTAGAGAATGATAAGATGACTCGCCACTTTGTGGAGACCTCTCTCACTTGGTTCTCACAGAATTAAAAATAGCACAAAGTTAGAAGTAGCCTACACTTACTATGTTGTTGAATGGCACCTTCTTGCACGAATAGTCGGTGTCCATCGATGGATGGATTAGTTCCTTGGTCTACCTCATTGAGGGAGCAAGGGTGATCGAGTAGGCTTGAAGCATGAGCAAGAGGAGAGTAGATGCATCGAATGCAAGAGAGCACATGTGATTGAAGAAAGGTGAGAAAGCACAAGTATAAACACACCCCTTTTTGGGATTCTAATTTATATCTCCCTTTTTGTTGGTGCCGCAGTAGGCCACAACACTATCTCTCACGAGAATCAACGATCCAAATCAATCAGCAAAGAGTGGGGATCGATGGCCTGAATACATACAAATTTTTTTAGTCTATAATACTTTATTGTTACTTTTGTTAAACCCCTAGAAATAAGTACACTTTTTGACACTACCTTGCATCATGTCTCGATTGTGACCCACCCAAAATGAAGCTTTAAAAAATCACTATTTATGCAAAACTATTTAGTACTCGATGCCCATAGCCTGAACAGGTTAATGCAAAATACTTGATTCTCACACTGTAAACTAGTTATTGCAATAGCCCCTCCAAATTGGGCTTTCACGTATTTTGTAGATTTCTTACTCTCACCTTCGTGTGGTCCTTTGCTCTACCTCTCACCCAACTAGCCATCTGTTGAGCCCTCGTATTGAGCCCACCCCTAGAAGAAGCATATCTATGACCTATTCATACCAAGAATCCATTGCCAAACAAAGAGATTATACAACCACAGGTCTAATTCCATCATGATCTATTCACTAGTGCCGTGTTTTATTTCTAAAAAACATCATCGAGCACTATATATTTGAGATTTTTTCTCGCATAGTGATAGTCCTCTCACCAAGGTTATGCTTTGGTGGACAGTCTTTTAGGGTTACCACCAAGCAATTTGTGGTCTCTGTTTGTTAGCAATAGCCTCTATCACTTGGTAGTGACTCTCTTTGGTCTTTGGTTTCAAGCCTTATCCCTCCATCTCACTCAAGGTGCATAAGATTCCAGGCTCATTGGGTAGTTCTTGAAGAGCTACACATGATAGAAAATCGCAAGCATCCTACGATACCATGCTTGCACCTCCGAAGGTTGGTTCATGAAATCTGTGAGGAATGGGGTATTGACATGAGATGGAGTGTATCTGCGATTATATCTCTTCAAGAGATTTCAAAGGACTTCCTTGTGGAGTTTTTTTAGGATGCATATTTTCTTGCAAGCCCATGCTCACAAGTGACTATCGTGACCACAGATTTCCACAGCTTGTGCCATTTGCAACTAGCATATAATATATTATTGAATCTTTTTGATATCTCAAACCAATGCATGCAAGAAATTCTTGCCGTCCCATCTCTTCACCAATAAACTAGGCCAAGATCCCCGTTCGAAATGAGAGGGACACATGCTTACAAAGAGCATGAGCAATGGCCCATGAGGTTTTTTAGATCCAGACATAGCCCCACCAACCCGAGTTCCTCCAGGCCTTTCCCCACCACCCCAATTCACATCACATTGAGTCCCTCCAGGACAAGATCCTCCAGGCTCTCCAAGACAAGCTCCACCACCCTGAGCTCCTCTAAGTCCTGTCCCTCAAGGCCCTCCAAAACGAGCTCCACCACTCCAAGTCCCTCCAAGTCCCAACCCTCAAGGCCCTCTAGGACTAGCCCCTTTAAGAGGAGCTCCTCAAGGGCGAGCCCCTCAAGCCAAGGCCATGGCACTCCCAGGCTAAGTCCCTCCAAACAAAGCCCCATCACATGCAAGCCCTCTAGGGCAAGCCCCTCCAAGCCCATAATCCCCAACCCCATCACCTTGAGTCACTTGACACCCTCCAAAAGGAGCCTATCTAGACAGAGCCCCTCAAGGATGAGTCCCTTCAGGCTAAGCCCCCCAAGGATGAGCCCCTTCAGGTTGACCCCCCAAGGATGAGCCCCTTCAGGCTAAGCCCCCCAAGGATGAGACCCTTTACACAACTGAGCCCTAATCATTATTATTAGCCCCCCAAGGATGAGTCTCCAAGCCTCTAGGGCTAAGCCCCCCAAGGACGAGCCCCTTTAGGCCGACCCCCCAAGGATGAGCCCCTTCAAGCTAAGTCCCCCCAAGGATAAGTCCCTTCAGGCTACTGAGACCTAATCATTATCATTAGCACTCCAAGGATGAGTCCCTTAAGGCTAAACCCCCCAAGGATGAATCCCTTCAAGCTACTACGACTACATCATTAGGGCATTGAAATCGGAGTGCTTGTTCGCCCTAATGATAAGGAGTTGATCAACTCTATCCTTCTTACCCTCCAATAGTAAGTTTTTACTATTTTTTTAAAAGGAATCTCAATCCTTGATCTCATTGGTATGTTGCCTTAATAATATTTTTTCATGCCCTTGCTTTTTAATAGCTATGTAATATCATTGTTGCCACTAGAAATCCAAAGATTTGTATATTATCTTGGCCCACTTCTGTTAGGTCCTCTACAAGACAATGATGTGTTATAGACAAATGCTTTGAAGCACTCGAGTTACAAGTTGATAGATGATGTGCGTGTTGTTTTCATTTTGTACGATCAACAACAGTAAGTGCTTGATTAAATATCATTTCTTGCTTGTGTACACCTAGTTCTTTTATTTTGAAGATTGAATAGGTCTCAATGGAGTATGATATTGTACGACATGCATCAAAACATTTGTTATTTTACAAATATTGCTAGCAAGGGGCTACCATAGAAGAGCCTGGCAATAACTATTTACATCTCTCCTTTAAGATTTAGCTCGTGCTCTTTGAGGGTGTAAGACCATAAACTAACTTCACATGTGTCTCCAAGATTGGGCATAAGCTTGTGGCCTGCATGGAGGGCGTTCTTTTTGTAACAACCCTTTTATGTAACCTTACTACAAAGATTGTGCGGGTCCCACAATAGGGTCCTCAAGTTGCCAATTGTGGGGATGGAGGACATGCCTCAATGCATTTCTCCTTTTGAAGGTTATATATGGTCTTTCAAATATGAGTGGGTTTTATGATGCAAGCTTAATTCTCCACTTGAAGCTAGCAATTTGCAATTTCTTCTTTAATGCAATATATTAATATAGGGAGCTACTCAAGTTTGAGTCAAGAAATTCAAAGCCAGCACTGTTCAATTTTTTACATCTGCAATTACCAAGCATTGTAGGGAGGTGTTGCAGAGAGATGAGTTTAAGAGAGAGAATGCAAAAGAGGCACAAGTAGGAACAAGAGCAAATAAGGGCTATGTAAGAGGCGAAAGATGTCATATGAGGTCATGAGGCCACCATGAAAGACATTCATTAATGAGTTGAATCGAGAGAAGCTATAGAGAGTGGGTTGCAAGTGGTGGAGAGGGGACCACAGAGATTGGAGGCTCTTTGGCATGATATGGAGGCACATCAAACCTCATAGTCCTAGCCACAACCTCGTTCCCCATCCCAATGACAACCCCAAGGACAACATTGTCGCCCTCGCAGCCAACCTTGCCGCCCTTTCAGTTGAGCCAGCTCTCTAAGATTCAGCCCCTACCCTCAAGGAGACCCTTGAACTTGGCCTTCAAGGCCTTTGCGTTGGAATTTTTCATTGCTCATTTGCCACTTTATAAATGAAAATGGAAATACAAAAAAGGGGAAAAAAAAGAAAGATTCTCATACGTATTGCTAAACTTATTGTTTATATTTATTTGATGATATAGTCTTTTTTTAGTACAAAACCCCTTGAAATGTCTACCTTTCTTTTGTGGAAAATGCACGTGTCTACAATTATGAAAAGGCTCATTAATTTTGATTATAGTTGGGTTGATTGAAGTGGGTATCGTATGTGGTGAACCCCATGAGGGTCACCACTAAGCAAAGGAGTCCCCTCCTTAGGCCAAAGGGCCCCCACTTCATTTATGTTGACTCTCATATGTATTGAATGCCATATGGGTCACCACCGAGCAAGAGAGGCACCTCCCTAGGGCAACGGTCTTGTATCAATTGGTCATGATACTCCAAGTATAGGTTGCTCAAATTGGATGCTATTCTCAGCAAGAGTTAACTCTAATGTGATTTGCTCACATCCCAAAGTAGACCAGTACATGCTAATATGAGAGATTACTCAAATGAGGCACAAGGAACATGTATTTATGAACCTATTTATCATGTACAAAAAGTATCTAGATTCCATAGAAAGGTATTATGGAACTACTAAATTTGGTACTTGAAAATACCAAAACTACCAATAACAATACAGTGAGACTGACAATAATGGTACTAAGAAAGTACAAAAAACTATCAATTTTGGTACTTGGAATGGAGAAAACCACTAGTAAAAAGATAGTCCCAGACAAAAGTATGGAATGATTCTAAAATACAAAATAAGTATTAAGAGCTAGGAAATGTGATATCCAAATGCTAATTGTGATGTTTAAACTTTAGTCTATTCTACTTTATGTTTGTACAACTTCTATTACTATTTTTGTATTTTCACTCTCTACCTTTTTCTATCTCTATCACTATCATTGTAGCAACTCTATCTCTTGATAGGAGTGATGCTAGCTTTATTTTGTGATTGTTGAGTGTAGATGGACTTCTTACATGACGATGACATGCATCTTTCTTTCACAATCCAAGCCTTGATTTTAGGTGTGTCTCCCTGAATCTTACAAGTAGGCACATGTTGTCCTATAATTATGCAATCCTCAAAGGTAGCTCTATCGGGCTGCTAATGGCAATGCAAATGCATGGCATTGTTGTTTATCTCTTTATATGTGAAGCTCTTTTCTTTTCTTATTGGGACCTAGCAAACATCAAGAGAGTAGTTAGAGATAATGTGATGCAAACAATTACTTTGATCATGTGAATGAAAAGCAAGATAAATGATACAAATAGTAATTCACATTTTTATCATCAATATAGAAGCTAAACGAAGTACAAAGTTGGATGTCTTCATTATGCAAGTCCATGCTCAATTGTCATAATGTGCACATGGGCCCAAACACCAATATCTTGTAATAAATTTCTAGAAAATTCCTTCATATCTTGGTCTAGTGGCACCAATTTTCCACAAACATGGTGTCATATTCTATGCAAAAATGTCATTATGAACTTTCGAGTGGCAATCATATACTAATAGACAATAGAATCTAGTTGCACGGTGCAAGTGATTCCATCTTGTACCTTTGTATCCCAACCTATATCTACAAACTCTAGGATACTATTAGCATATGGGTGCTTCACTAGGAACATGGTTCTCAAGGTTGGGACTTCAGTGCTTGAGAAGAAGTCCACAAAAATGGATGTAGGCATAAAAGTGGATATTTTGCTCTACTTACTTGAAATGTTGGGCTTTAGGCATTTTTGCACCTCATCATATACCCATAAGTTATAGAGAATGTCAGGCATGCACGATCTGCTCTACTATTCCAATTGGTCTAAAGTGTGGTAAAGCTTTGTATATCTGGTATCAATATGAGTGGTCCCATCAAGTAATCCACTACGCTAACACCCTTTTTATTGTTCCAACATTAAGCACATCTGAACCAGGTCAATGAGACAAACCATCATATATATCTAGTCCACGAGCACTTCTTAATGCATGGAAATGTGTTTCATATTTTGTCACTTCTCCTTTATTCAAACTTGATCTTTGCATCCCAATATTCTGAATTGATAGCTTACAATACATGGGTTCTTTTTGAGTCACAGACCAAATTGGCAATCCTCTTGATATTCTTACATAATGGCACCTACGAGGAATCATCTTGTGATTGACATTTTGAGTATATTGATGGGAAATAATACATTGCAATGTTGTATATCTCTAGGCCTACTTGTGCATAGTTTGATTGACACATAGCCTGCATATGCATCCTCATGTACCAAATGAATCATATCTTATAGCTTCTATTATATAGCATCACCACCCCCCTAGATCCTCTGCTTCCTTGAGGCATGTGTGGTTGAGGGCAATACATTGATTCCCATCTATAGCAATGGATCTCTAGTAGCTTACTCCTTGCGAATTGGTGTGTCTTACCATACATTGCGATGTCTCTTCCTTTGAATGTATCCTCAAAGCATCCCACATCCAACCTTAGTGATAGATTATGGTTCCCAATCGTTATCATCAAGGTCTCACAAGGCATGCACCATCATGCAACCCTACCTTTAGTGTGATGATTACACATTCCATCTCTATACATCACCCATTTTCCCTCCCATGCCTCATACACCCATGCCTCTATATATATATATATTTATTTATTTATTTATTTATTTCTATTTCTATTTATATGTATGTATGTATGTATGCATGTATGTATGTATGTGCTATGAGATATCTATGGGTTATAAATTATGGGCTCTTGTACACACACACACACACACACACACACACACACACACACACACACACACACACACACACACACACACACACACACACACACACACACACACACACACACACACACACACACACACACACACACACACACACACACACACACACACACACAAAAGTAGGATGGCAATAAGAGGGCACAACAACATGAGGTGCTATGGTGATTGTTGTAGCAAAAGCCAACAAATGCTTGCTCCAAAGGCTCACTCCTTGCACATATTATCCATACTCAAATTCTTACCTTGACATGCTTTATTAAAGAAAAATGAAATTATTTTGCAAACAATATTTTATCAAACTCAAGTCTTTAACAAGCAAAGTTCTAGTCATGCAAGTGTTTATGTCTAGCACATGAGCATTCAACTAGATGTGTGTGCATTTTGACATATACTTGTCTTTTCAAACATGCGCACATACACTCCAAAGTCTATCTTTCTCAAATACTTTCTCTCTCTCTGCATGCACACACGAACGGATGTGGGTGCATGCGTGGAGAGAGACTCTCTCTCTCTCTCTATCTATCTCCCCACACACACACACACACACACATGAATGTGGAGAGAGAGAGAGAGAGAGAGAGAGAGAGAGAGAGAGAGAGAGAGAGAGAGAGAGAGAGAGAGAGAGAGAGAGAGAGAGATTAGTACATGAGTCTTGCCCTTGAAATTACCTAGGGTGAGTAGGGGTTTTTTTTTTTGGGGGGGGGGGGGGGTTTGTGTTAGGGGATTAGTACATGAGCCACTTGATTGAGGCCATCAAGTAGCATTAGCTTGAGGCCCACCTAGATGCAATGTACTTCTAGTCCTAATGGGTGGAGATTTTCTATCTTTTATTTTCTTTTTCTCTTTGTTCTCTATCCTAATTTTGAAATTTACATGGAGCCCTAGTTAACAATAGCATAACCAAGGATATACCTAAAGGAATGGAAGTGAGAGCAGCAAATGAAGTAACTCTCAATCAAGTCTTCTAGTAGTCCCAAGCAATACAAGGGAAGAAGCCTTTCCATGGAGGTATGATATATTCTCATGTTGATGTTAAAAGAGAAGGGGTTGCAATTGTTCTCCATATAGTGTGGTCCTTTATTGAAGTAGACAAATGAGAGACTAAGGTGGGGGTAGGGGTGGAGGAAATGAATGATGAGGTAAAGGGTGATGCCTCATGCTTGGGAGGGTTTTGGGCGGGGGGTGGTTGTGGGGTTTGTCATTATGTGAGGATCACATTGTTGGGATGTGGCTCCCATAAAGTACTTGCTCTTGATTGGGGCTACCTAGCCCTTACCACAATGACATTAGACTCTAATTGTCTAATGTAAGGTGAGGATCCATTTGGTTGGCGATTGATCTCTTGCTAATCAAGTTCACTTCTGAACCATGTGCACTCTGAAGTTTGACATCTAGTGGCATGTTATACCAATGAACCATATGGAAACCCCTTTTACAAATTCCATAGGAGATTCATTTTAAGAAGCTCTTGCTATTTATTCGTGGATGTAAGGGTGACCATGAACATATCTTACCACATTAGCTTTGCCTCTGTAATGTGTTAGCAACTGATGTGTCAGGTAGCAAGTGTAGAACTATCAAAGCAAAGGGGATAGGGATAGGCAGGTGATGGTTGAAAAAAGAACAAATGGATTTGCAAGATGACATAGAGGTGGTCTGAGTGAGGAGCCATACACCATAACACATGTGGGTGTAGCAACAAACATAGGTAGTAGTGGAGTTTTTGGTGAGCAAAGAAGCACAAAGACAATAGGGATAGTGAAAGGTAGGTGACAAGTGGAGAGCTAGGTGAAAAGGAGTGGCAAAAGGTGGTGACAACACAAGCACAAGGGGGGACTAATCATATCTCAAAGAAACAAGATAGACTCATTACATCATCTTTACTATTTATGATTTAAAAGTTTGTGTGGGTAACTTTTGAATCAAGGAGAAAACCCTTGAGTCTATGTGGCACAAGGAGGAGAGGTTTGGTAAAGAGGGTTTTTTTCAAAGGGTCATATAATAATGGAAAGGGGAAAGTCAAGTCTTTGAAAAGGCTCTCTCTCTCTCTCTCTCTCTCAATAGAAGAGAAAGGCTAAGTATAAAAATAAAGAGGGGTTTTCTTTTGAAGGGAGATATGATGATGAAAAGAGGGAACGCGAGCCTTTGAAGAGCTATTAGTGGCCCTGTGTGTGTGTGTGTGTGTGTGTGTGTGTGTGTGTGTGTGTGTGTGTGTGTGTGTGTGTGTGTGTGTGTGTGTGTGTGTGTGTGTGTGTGTGTGTGTGTGTGTGTGTGTGTGTGTGTGTGTGTGTGTGTGTGTGTGTGTGTGTGTGTGTGTGTGTGTGTGTGTGTGTGTGTGTGTGTGTGTGTGTGTGTGTTAAGATATGAGATGAAATCATATTTTAATGGTTGAACGTGTGTGCATAGTCTAAGAACACCCACAAATACACACACTATAAAAAAAGAGATGAATTTTCTTGATGAAATGATCTTTTAATGGTTGGACATGTGCATGTAATATGTGCATATTCTAAAAACACTCACAAATGTACATGTACTATACAAACACACACAACATATATACATAGGTATACATGTACACATATATGCATATGTGCAAACATATACACTCATATATGCATATATACATACATACCCTTTCACACACAAATATATAAGCAAGAAAAAAAATAGAGAGTGTGTGTATTGGGGGGAGGGAAGTTGGGAAAATCAATGAGAGAGAGAGAGAGAGAGAGAGAGAGAGAGAGAGAGAGAGAGAGAGAGAGAGAGAGAGAGAGAGAGAGAGAGAGAGAGAGAGAGAGAGAGAGAGAGAGAGAGAGAGAGAGAGAGAGAGGTGGAACTATGAAAGAGAGAAGAGAGGAAATAAAGAAGAGGAGGCCATCATTGTCACTTCATTCTTTCTTTATTTTTAGTGATATTTGAATAAGGGAAGGTCAGTCACACATTGTGATTGTAGAGTTTCCATATCTTGAGGCTCTCTCTCATGCTCTCTTGCACCATCCACCATAGCTCACTCCTCCATTGCTTTTGCTTGCTCACGCTCTTACTTGGGCTTTTCTCTTCAACAATGGCATGATTATATTCATTTTACACAATGAGATCAAATTTTAGGATGATTTCATTAAGAAGAAGGCAAGACAACAACATATAATAGGAAGAAAACCTAACATTTCAAACAATTAATGCAATTGACAAATGTGGAGATTTATATTATGGTGGTTGCCTATAGTAGCTTCTGGTCTCAATATCACACTCAATTTCAAACCAATGTTGTTGTTCAAATATCATCCTCTTAAATTTCTCTCCTTGTTGACTATTCCAAAGTTTTGAAGCATGAAACTTTCTTAACCAAGCTTTAGTTTTACATTCACCAATAAATAATTAAAACCAAATGTCATTATTATAGAATATGTGTGATGCTACCTATATTAGCACCCACTTGGTTGCCACTACTATTGCCATTGGTTCTACACCATGGTCTATGTCACCATTTGTACTCCCTCTCATTGACCTATTGCTACCACTATTCTTTGCTCTTTGCAGTGGTCCCAACCAATTAATCATAATTCTTATCATGCACCCTTCTTCATCCTTGTCCACTTGCTTTCACTTTCATACCTTGAGCACCTATTGCCTCTGGTTGATACATCCTTTGGCTATTCATTGTGGCTCAACTTCCTACAATCTATAGTATGTACCACCTACCACCTACTATTCCTCTTGCCATTACCTACTCTTATAGGATCATCTATTGGAGGGGCAAGAAGTGGTTTGAGGGTACAATTCTATAGATGGGTTGGCTGACAATGGAGAGTAGGATGGCTAGGATTGTGAGGTGATGGGGTGATTAAGATCACAAGCTATGGAAAAGTGCATAATATGAATGATACATAGTGAATGTTGGGATTGGGTAGCATAGTGAATGATACTTAGTGAATGTTGGGATTGGGTAGCATAGTGAGCCTCTAAAAGACTATAAGGAAAGTTGCAAAATTTATAAAGATTCAAATCCTTGGGGTCAACAAAGGGCTTGGTGAAAGAATCTTTTGCAACGATATCAAAGGTATGTTTCCAAATGATGTTTGTTTAATATCTTCCTCAACAACTTAGATATTTGACCAGCATATATGCTTTAAAGATTGAGTTTATCTTGCAAAAATTTTATGAAAGAAATATGGACTCATTCTAATAGGAAAATATTTGATGCTATACAACCCCTCTCAAGTTAGTAGGGATTATTGCTTGCAATCCAATGTATGTAGCTTTCCACTGGCCATGTATTGACAAATGTTATTTTGTTCGTTTTTTGTGCAAGTTTGTTTTAGCTTTTTCTTGAGCTAACTCAAGGGAGGTCTCTATTAGTGTTTGGCTCAAGCAATTACTTGCATAACATTTTCATGTCTTCCTTCTTAACCATAACTGCTACATCTTTATCTCGAAGCTCAAATTCCATTTCCTAAAGCTCCAAGTTATTTTCCTTAATTTTGAGTTTAGAGCTCTTACACTTGGTCTTTAGACTCAATAGGAATTGCATGTACACTACTTGAGTTTCATCCAATCTCTTGTGAAGATCTTGCCTTGCTAGTATAGCTTTGGCTTTGTCTCTCTTAAGCTCCTCACATAGCCACTCCAAAGCTTCCACTCTACTTGTTGCACTCTAGCCTCCTATAGGTGGTTCATGGGTGCTCTTGGATGATTCCTTTGGACGTAACTTGTTGTCTTAATTCATTGTTGTAGTTTCTTTTGCCTTTGCAAGCTCATTGATTTGCACCTTTGTGCTTCCTAACTGAGTCATTACCTCACAAATGGTTGTTAACTCAGATGATTGTGACTTCTCAATTACTTTTTCCTTCCCCTTGAATGAGCCTCATTTTTTTGCTAGACTCTGTGCCACCTATTGGGAGATGGATTGATCCTTCTTGCATAGTGCCCCCTTAATGGAAGCCCTAATTGCTCTCTCATATTCTTCTTGACTTTTCTTCATTCGAGCCCCTAGTTTCTTCTACTCTTTTTTTGATCTCTTTTTGCCAACTCTAATGATGACATGCTCCTTTTCCATCTCCCCCACATCAAGGTCTTCCTTGAGATCCATCCTATGCTCACACGCATCAAACTAGTCCTGGATGCCCAAGGGATTGCTTATTATTAATCATGCTTTAGATTCAATGGTGAATTTTCTTATCAATATGGAGTTGGATAAGGCATATGATCATATATGTTGGGATCTTATTATTTTAAAGTAATCGAATATTGTGGTTTTGGGATGAGAATGCTACAAGAGTTATGTGAACCTTCACATTGGACTTGATAGATTGGAGTCATCATTTTTCATTGAACTAGCACACGTCATTTCTAAGAGTCTTCTTGATATGTGTTTACAAGTCCACCTCTCTCATCTTAGCAAAACCCAAAAAGTCCATCTCCATAAAGTCTATTTTCTTATTAAGTTTTCTTAAGCATCCATACTTGCAAACCACGATTGGTTTCACATAGTCTCTTACCAATGGAAGTAACTTTCATGAACCTCTACATGTTGAGATGCATGTGGTAGTAGGTGTAATTAAAGGCATTGATTTCCTTCAATGATTGGGTGTCCAAGTACATGACATGGCTGTGAATATTCTTGCTTGTTCCCTTGATATTTGCTTTAGTTACACAATCTTTGCCAAGTAAGATTGACTTGGGGATTTAACATGACATGTTTATTTAAGATGGAACTATCAATGGTATTCCTTTCTTAGACAAATATTCCCTTTTTCAATGTAGTTGTAGTTAGATCACTAGACGAGTTGTTGAATGTCTATGAGAATTTGCTATTGTCTCAAGTTGTGTGATCAACAATGAAAAAATGTTGAGTCCTCGCATTAATATGAGATGGTTATCAAGATTGGGTTGGGGTTTTGGGATGCAAAAGAAATTTGAAAGACTTAATGTTTAGTAGTTTTGATGCACTTAGGGTTTGATGTCAAAGTGAAGAAAGACCTTGGTTGGCTATTTAACAGATAAAATGCATTTCTTTGAAAAATATTCAAATCACATTAAGACAATGTTGTCTATTGGTCTTACAAGAAGAATTGACTTGAGTAAATATTTTCTAATGGCCATAGTGATTTTCAATGACAACATTTTTCCCTCTTGGTCTAAGTGGTGTAGGTTTGATACATCATTCATATAGTTTAGATAGTCTTTGGTAAGAAGAAAGGGTGGCATATAATTGCATAGGATCAATGACTTGCATCTAAATGTAGATGGTGTAAGGTTAGAATTGTTGCAATGTATAGCTCACTAAATTACATCTATTAATTGGATATAAATGCAGATGGTGTAAGTTTAGAGTTGTTGTAATGTATAGCTTGCTCAAGAGAGAGGAAACCACTCCATCATGGTTAGTGCAATATTTAAATGATTGAGTTGTGGGATGCATCATGTAGGAAGACAAGTTAATCTTGGATGGGAGGATACAATGTATAGCTTGCTCAAGAGAGAGGAAACCACTCCATCATGGTTAGTGCAATATTTAAATGATTGAGTTGTGGGATTCATCATGTAGGAAGACAAGTTAATCTTGGATGGGAGGATATAATGTTCTATGGAAAGGTTAGGTTTAAGTAAGCAATCGTCATTGCTAGCTTAACAACTATTCATAGTTTTAAAAAGCATACTTAACACTCTCACTCTTTGCATTAGGTTATGTGACTCCAAAAACCAATGCTTTTGAAGGTGATTTTGTGCTTGACGACGTAAAGTTGATACTTTCTCTATCTATCTTTTGTAAAGGGATTGCTAAATGAAGCAATTTGTGGGATCACATATAGTTTGATTCAAAGAATGGTGACACTTAAAGATTTCTAACTTGAATAATGAGGAAAAGAGTTGGTTGCAAAAGGCATTAGTAAAAAGAAAGACCCCTTCTCCCATTCCTTTGCCATTAAAACTTATAATTTGCTTAAGAATCAATCCAATTAGAATGGGAAACCAACTTAGGTACGAAGAAGAGAGAAGACCTGCTTAAAACGAACCTTTTGTTTTGATTGTTCAAAAACCAAGTCTTTCAAAATTGGGAGTTGTAAGCTTGAGAAGTTGTTGGTATTGCTTTAAAGATGATGCTGAGATTTACTTGCTTAATATATATTTGTATTTGTATTTATGTGATGTGGTCTCTAGTGACTAATCTAACATTGTAATGAATGCGATATGCTTAATGATACTCCTTTCAAAACCTTATATCACGAGGAAACGATACTGCTAATCTTTATATGATTAGCACCTAAAAATTGGCTTCATCCCTTAGGATGACTGAATGTTTTTGGCAAGTAACGAGAGAGAAATTGTGTTGCTTCATTTTGAAGCTGGGAGTCACGCCGAGAGAGAGAGAGAGAGACACAGAGGGAGAGATTATTGGTCGACGTTGAGGCAGAGTGCTACACCCTGCAGCACCCAGTGCGAGGGATGCTGCGTGGTTGCGAGGTCTGCCTCCATGACCAGTCCCACCCCCATGGCGTTCCTTCTTGATTGTGTCACGTACACCGGCGTCTTGAACGTGTTCTGGAGCTTGATCTTGGTGACCTCCACTGGAATCACCTGCAGGATTGGCAGCTCCATCACCAGCTGCTTCGCCTCCTGCAGTCAAAATCCATCAACCATCATTTTGCTGCACTAATGCACGTCCAAGCAGAAAGAAAGAAAGAAATACTAACGTCTGCAAAAGGCCAAAATGGCCTCCGAGAGAGAGAGAGAGAGAGAGAGAGAGAGAGAGAGAGCAACCTGAGGCTTCAACTCCGATTTCTCCAAGTCCCAACTGGCCCCTTCCAAGTAGAGTCCGATAATGTAACATCCGTGCCTGGGCTTCTCTTTTATCTCCTCAGGTTTCACAAAAGGCGTCACCTGCTTGTCATCCCCCGGTATGAATATTTCATAGCGTTTAAAGGACGATCCAGCATCATAGTAGAGCATAATAGAACTACAATAATTGACACAGACCGACCTTTGTATAGATCGTGGACTTGTCCAAAGGCCATCCACAGTCTCTACAAGCAGTTTGAACCAGTGCTGCAATGTAAGTTTCGGGGATATGAAGACCTGAGAGCCACATGACTTTTGGTTCCCCGTTTTCCACCCAGTCTTTGTACTGAGCATATCTTCTAAGCAACCATGTCATCCAGGCTGACAGCATCTTTTCAGTCTGCAGCAGGCCAGATCGAAGAACAAATCAGTTTTCCAGTTTTAGATCATCTTTTGAACGGCTATTGCTTGCCATCCGGTAAAAAAAGGGGGCAAAATTATCCCCAAAAAGTACTGTTAACCAGGTGGAAAATATTCTGTTCGTGATCATGAAGACTAGGTCATGCTTATTTCAACACAAGTGGAAAATATTCCGTTCGTGATCATGAAGACTAGGTGGATGCTTATTTCAACACAAGTGTCATGTAAGATCCTCTAAAGGATGCCAATCGTGTTATTTCAACACAAGTGGATGTTGACGTCAGTGCACTTAGATTGTATTGATAAGTTATCAAAAGGATGTGTTTTGGCCACAAGTTTTGTGATATTATGTAATGATTGTATTGAGATGTCACTATGCTTGCTGATCGTGAGGAGCCTATTGATGCTTGGACATTGGATAGATCAGTTCATTACTCCATGCTATTGCGGTTTTTCTATTGTCACTTCACTTGGATAAGCAGATGGCTGAAGGTACATTTCATGGGTTGGAGTTGATTTAGGGAAGTGGATATCTCATGTCATGCTGATGACTTTCATTTCCTTTGTGCGAATGATCTCTTGACTATGGCTTTATTGAGTTTGCCCTTGTTATAGGCACATTGGTTAATGCTACCATGCTTTAAAAACACGGCGCGTGCACACACACACACACACACACACACACACACACACACACAAGGGTAGGCACAACCACATTATGCTTGCACCAGCATCCATTTCCAAGTAGTGTTGGGAATACTTGAAGGAAATAGATGCTCCTTGGTGTAGTAAACTTCCTAGATGGTACTTGAAGGCGAATGCTCCACTAAGGAAGTCAAGGGGAAGCAACATGTTGAAGGGCATGATGATGAAGAGGGAAAAGGGGTTGCCTAAAATAGGGCCCATTAGACAATTCAACTACCTTAGCTGATCTGCCACCATTTTGTTGATTCGTCAAACCATTGCTAGTTTGACTAGTGGGGCCAATTTGACCAACCCTTTTTGTCCAACTTGATCATTTATCCCACTTGCTTGTTAAGTGGTCATGCTTGCCCATCAAGTGGTCACACTTGCTCAAACCGCGTTTTCACCCTTCCAAGATACAATCACCTTGACATGGGTGGCACTCACTTGTAATCCATTCTCCCTCTTTAGAACTATGTCTATCTCCAAACAAAGCTTCATAGTAGGTTTGAAGCAAATGTAACATCGTTGAATTGAGAGGTGACACTTGGTTTTGTGCATGAAATAGTCTTTGGATGATAGGACCTTCACCTTGATGCCCCTTGGTTGGTGCATCATGTGTATCACATAGAATTGAGCCCTACAAGTTTTTGAAGCCATAAGGCAAAGTCAGCTATGGTAGTGTATCTATCCATGGTTTAGTAGACTTAGAACTAAGACCTTGTTATAACTGTAGATAGAATTTGGGATGCACCTCATGGAGACCATTTACTGAGAGAAGAAATCTCTCTCCATTGAAGTGATTATTGTTATCACATGGGGTCTCCTGTGTCAGAAGTGGATGCAACAATGGAAGCATAAACATGTGTTGAAATAAACAGCTGAACACAAGACAAAAGAGAAAGGAAAAAAGGAGCACTGAAGAACATAATCTATCGACCTTATAGTGTATGCAGAGTTGTGTCAGAAGATTGACATGGGACCATAGGGTACTTCATACTTGGAGCATCCACCTACTCAATTCATTGATGAATCGCTTATAAGGGTACATAAGATATGCATTTTAAGTAAGATCATTTTTTCAAGATTTATATTACCATACTTTGTATGATTTATATTGATTATACTAGCATTAATTTTTGTTTGTGCAGGTGACATTTGTGGATATTTAGATAATCATGATGAGTCGAGCGATGAGCGATGAGGAATTACAGGAGATCTTTACGCGTATGTCTTCATATCAAATGGCGAGATTCAGAGATATGGTGCAAAAGCCTCATTGGAACCTCCATGTAACTTATCATTAGTAGATGTGCACGGAGGAGCCATCTATAGGAGATGAGAAGATAAGGAGAGAGAAGAAGGTATTTGGAGAGGGAACAAAGCCAAACAACAAGCACAGATTGTAGAAAAGGAGAGAACACATGTATTATACACCAAAAACTGACCAAAACAAGAAAAAATATGTTGCAAAAAGTCGAAAAAACAGTTAGAAACTGCCTGAAACAGCAAAAACGGCCTGATGATGCAATTGCCCAGTTAGGAGGAGATGTAGAAACACCAAAACGTAGGCTGAACATTGCCGCCAATAGGAGAAAATTGTCGTTGCAGATGCAAGCTGGATCAGAAATGTAGGCAACTGAGGGGCTGATATAGGGTGTACGGATGCTGATGTCAGCAAATGCGGCATTGAGTCCAGGAAAATGGGTCACTTTGGTCAGAATAGCAGTCTTTGATCAATAATGGTCAAAATAGTCCTGGAACCAGTAAAGAAAACATAGGAGCATAGAACTTGAAATCCGATACCATATTAGAAGTGGATGCAGCAATGGGAGCATAAACATGTGCTAAAATAAACTGTTGAACACAAGACAAAAGAGAAAGGAAAGAAGGAGCATTGAAGAACATAATACGGATGAGAACTCAGATGTATGCTTGGGAAATGGCCATATATCCAACACGAGACAATTGCATACAACAGTGGGTCATTGTTTGTGTGGGCACTAGCAGCGGCTCCTCTCTCTAGCAGAAGATCCACAGTGTGATGGTGAGTGATTGATTGACCGAGAAGGAGGAGCCTGAATAAATAGGACAAAATAATGTCCTCAATATGATCAGGTTGGTCAGCAATAAATACTAAATATGACCAAAATGAAGACCATAAAAAAATGCCTAAAATAATCTAAACAATTCCCAATCCTAAAGCATGTATAGTCTCATACATGAATTGACATATTTGCTAAAATCTTGATCAATGCATTCATTGCTCTATTTATTTTCTTGAGCATAGACTCAACCTTGAAGCCAAAATGTAAGGAAATTGTAACCACCACAAGTAATATGAAGTTAGATCGATTGCGTTAGCATAAAGCTTGTTGACTTGTCTTGGTTCACCAATTAAGATAATGTCTCCAATTTTTCAAATCTTGTATAATGGCAACTTTTGGCTCACATAGGCCACCAAATGGCCAAGCCATTATAGCACTGTTTGAAACCACGATTATTGGCATTAATCACAATGAAGGGCACATTGAGATCCACCAATCTCAAAGTGGGTTTAGAAGAATAGATGTCCTTGAAAGTCCTTGAAAGCCTTCTCTATCTTGGCCATCCATGCATATGCACATTAGAAGTTGTGCTTTATGACATCCATAAGAGATGGTGTGACACATGCATAGTGCTCTGTGAACCATTTGTAGAACACCATTGATCCCAAGAGCATGCACATCTCCAACTCAACTTTAGGACAAGGCAATTCAATGATCACCTTGACCTTATCAAGATCCATGTAGATGGCCCTTGTAGAAATAATGTGTACCCCACCCCCCAATGTTAAGCTAATAAAGATGCATTACACATTAAACCTTCATTAGCTCATTAAAAAGCCTTCAAAACTCAAATACATTAAGTGTACAAAAGTGTCCCATAAGAAAACCCACAATTTTTGGTTGGTTTGATCTCTATAAAGAAGAGCATGCTAGGTCAATTACATTCCTTTTGTCATGTGGTTTGCCCACACGTGCATTTCATTCCAGCTACTGTTGCCATCACATCAGCCCCCTTAAAGCAGCTGGGAGGTCCATTTTAGGGTTTCTTCACTTGTCTCATGTCTTGCCTTGAGTCTTCTATATATGCTCTACTCCGCTCTTAGTTGTTGTATTGCATCATTGTGCATTCTTGGAGAGAGGAAGAGGGGAGGCACTACCGTGGGTCATCATTGTGCTGGTGCCCTACTGGTATTGTACTGCAGTCTCGCACTTCATCTTATGGAATCCATTGCCTGTTCATTCTGAGTTTTTTGTGTTCTTTCTTTCTTTCAGTGTTCATACTTTCTCTCATCTATGCACTCTCATATGGTATTAAACAGCAACTGTTGCAGGTTTGCTGGCCTTGTGTGCTATTACTGACAATTTCAGGCCTGAAATTTCTGTGTTTTCTGGTGCTGGACACTTCGACACCTGCGTTTCAGCTTCATAGCCCTTCCTGCTTGGGTAGGGACCTCTCTTCTTGCCAGTTAGGTGACCTATCTCTGGATCTGGGAGACCTGTTTTCTCAGCCTTCAGATCTGTTTTCCCTGTATTTTTGTCTGCTGATTGGTCATTTGGGGCTGGAATGGCTTCGTTCAGGCTTAGTTTGCTGTTGCCTACTGTGCTGAAGAGTCACACATCTTGTGCTTGTGGGCTTGTTGTCACCCAGTGGCTTGTAAAACCTGCACTTGGCACCCTAGACTTTTGCATTTTCACGTTTTGTGTTGGCAGGCGAGCAGCCCCCTCTCGGCAGAGCACTCCACAACCCCCCCTGTCCGCCCCACCTGACAGGACCGCAGCCCCCCACATTCTCCACATGCGCCACAGACTGCCTCGCTTGAGTTCTCATAGGCCCCTCACCCAACCCGCGCCCCCCCCCCCCCCCCCCCCCCCCCCCCCCCCACCCTTCCTTAAGGGCTTTGTAGCTATACCATGCCGTTGCTACCGATTGCACCTATATAGGGAGTAGTAGTGACTCAAAGCCCTGCCTTGTTTCCACTCTACGTGTGATTCCCTATGCCCAGTGGTGAACCCTCTTATGTGCGGCGTCACGAGGGTGTAGTCCTGGGATGTGTCTATGTTGTCCCGCTTTTTGGATTGAATAATACAAGAGTATACCTTGAGCTCATATCGTGTTACCTTTCTGTGCCGTGTTGAGTGCGTAACGAGTGCAGGTTTATCACACTTGGTATCAGAGCAACTCTTGCTCGGAGTGAAGGAGTGCTCACGGAAGTAGGAGGAAAGATCCAGTGCCCCGAAGAGATCGAAGTCGTAACGACCCACAGCGCGACGCCCCGCGTCGTGTCGCCCCACGTCACGTCGCCCCAGGTCGCGTCGCCCCACGTCGCGACGCCCCCGGACGCGTCGCCTTGGTGTGACGCCCCAACCTCGACATCTCACCGTCTGAAGACGTGACGCGGCTTCCTCGCGGCACGACCCACACCACCACAGGCGAAACGCGGCTTCCCTGCGTCGACACCACCACCAACCACATGGAGGACGAAAGGGAGAATGTCACCCTCCTAATACTGGAGGAGAGGAAGAAGAGTAGGGGGCAAGAATGGAGAGTGGCCCAAGAGGAGAAGGTGGCCGGACTAGAAAGACAATTAGATGGTATGTCAGGCATGCTAGAATCAATATGGAGGAACATGCAGATGAAAGAAGAGGAGGAAGAAAGGAGAAAAAAACTAGAAGTAGAGCAGGGCTATAGAGAATGGGTGATTCAACAACAAGAAGAGGAGAAAAGACAAAATGCAAGAGGAGATGGATAGAACGGGTAGAGAGGAGACATCTAGGAGGGCGCAAGATACAAGGAAGGAGAAGGAGAAAGTAGTAGAATTAGGAAGCAAAAAGAAAGACAAGAAGAAGGAGAAGAAGCACCATCGCAAAGAAGAGGAAGATAGCAGTAGTTCAAAAGATGATTATGGAAAATTCAAGATGCCCCAACCTGCCAAGTACAAGGGAGAGAGAGATGGGTTGGTTCTAAAGAAACGGATCGCAGAGGTGGACAGGTACTTAAAGTATTCACGAATTACCGAAGACAGGAAGGCAGAGGTGGCAGCCATTTACTTGGAGGGGGACGCTGCCAGTTGGTACCTACTAGAACAAGAGCAGGGCCACACGATCTTTTCGTGGGAAGAACTCCAGGAAGAACTGAAGGACTACTTTATTCCAAAGATGGAGAAATTCAAAGTGAGAGATGAATGGAGGAACCTCAAGCAAACACAGGGAAAGATGAAAGAATATGTCAGCAAATATAGGCAGATCATGCTGCAGCTACCAAACATGGATACAGATACTAAGCTACATGGATTTTTGTTTGGGATGCAAGAATGGGCTAGAAGAGATGTGGAGAGACAGGTTCCAACAAGCTTAGCAGAAGCCATGAGAATGGCCGAACGATTGGTGGACCTGGAAGGCAGAAGAACAGCACAAGGGAATCAAAACAGGTTCAACAACACCTTCAACAACAACAACTCATGGAACCAAAGGCCCGGTGCTCCTAGAGGGGCATTCACAGATACAAGGAGCCAAAACACCACCACCACCACGGCCGTATCACAAACCGCCTTAGTACCAAGAGGAGCAGCAGGGAGATGGGGAAACAATCACTACAGGCCAACCCCTAGTACATCGTATGGGCCGGCAAGATCAAACATGTCATGGTGAAGACCCCCAAGGCCGTCCGTCGGAATTAGATGCTTCAAATGCGGGGGTCCACACTACCAAAACAGATGCCCAATAGAAGATACAACTTCGTCAAGTGGATCAAGGGTGAATGCAACTAGTGCATATGGAGGAGAAGACCCACAACCACCGCGAATCCAGGAAACCCCAAATGGGAGTGAAGAAAGCATGGACCACCCAAGGGTAGGGTCAGTTAGCGCCCGACCCCAATGCATGGCAGCCAGAGTAGCAGCAGTCCACCATCTATACATCAAAGGCCGAGTGGGCGAGGGCAACCAACCTATCATGGTGGACACAGGAGTAACACACAACTTCATGACACCAGGGTGCGCAGCAAAACATGGATTAAAACTGTTGAAGGCCCCAGAAGGATTAACAGTGACATTCGCACAAGGAGAAGCCAAGGAGGTGAAACAAGTCTTTGCAGTCCAAGTAGCAGCCGACAAGTGGAAGGCGAAACTCAACTTCTTAGTAATCCCCATGGATGATTTTGAAGTGATACTGGGATTGGAATTCTATGACAAGTATGTCATTGCAATGTTTGGTAAAGGTGTAAATGAAATGATGCTAGATATGCAAGAAGAAGGCGTCAGAGTACCATGTGAAAGAATGCAACTGCCTGGCAGGACCCCAATCAAAGTGCAAATGAAGGAGAATAAGCCAGGAGTATCATGCCAAACAATGAAACCGACTACAACCCAACCAAAAGGACCAGACCCAAAGTGCACCGGTCCAGGGGACCGTTATTAGGCCACGTATCATGACTTGCAGTGCCAAGCAGGTCGAAAAATCAGTCAAACAAGGAGATATGGTCTATCTATGTATGATCCGACCGATTGAAGAAGAAGACAGTGGCAAGAAACCCAGACAATAGAACAAGAAAACAGAGGTGGCAGAAATAATGGAGGAGTTCGAAGATGTGATGCCAGCCGAGCTGCCCAAAGGTCTACCACCCAGGCGAGATGTAGACCACAAAATTGAGCTGATCCCAGGGTCTGCCCCACCAGCCCGAGCTCCCTATTGCATGAATCACACTGAACTAATGAAACTGAAGAAGCAACTGCATGAACTAGAAGAACAAGGATTCATCCGCCCTCGCAAATCCCCCTTTGGTGCCCCAGTGTTATTTGTAAAGAAGAAGGATGGGGGACTCAGACTCTGTGTAGATTATAGGGCCCTTAACAAAATCACCATAAAAAACAAATACCCCATGTCCCTAGTGGAAGACCTCTTAGATAGATTACACGGGGCCAAGTACTTTAGCCGTATTGATCTTAGATCAGGATACCACCAAATCCGCATAGCCGAAGAAGATATCCCCAAAACAGCATTCCACACCCGATATGGTAGTTTTGAGTGGTTAGTACTAGGATTCGGCCTAAGCAATGGGCCAGGCACATTTTGTGGCCTCATGGATGGAGTCTTTAGACCGGAGATAGATATCTTTGTCATTATCTACATAGATGACCTCCTAGTCTACAGCAAAACATTAGAAGAACACAAGCAACACCTACGCCGAGTTTTTGAGAAACTGCGGCAGCATCAGTTATATGCCAAGCCGGAAAAATGTGAGTTTACAGTGAAAGAGTTGGAGTTCTTAGGCTTTATTGTAGGAGCAGATGGAATCAAAGTGGATCCTAAGAAGGTGGAAGCCGTCCAAAGATGGCCTGTACTAAAGAATGTAAGAGAAGTGCGGGAGTTCCTCGGCTTCACAGTGTTTTGCCGAAGATTTATAAAAGATTACAGCCTCATCACTGCCCCCCTCTCCCACCTCACCAAGGAAGATCACCCTTTTACATGGGGGAACGCGCAACAGGAAGCCTTTGAGCAGATGAAGAAGTGCATGAGCCAAACTCCCGTCCTAAAGGTGCCAAACTTTACCAAACCCTTTGAAATTTCCACAGATGCATCCGACTACGGCATAGGAGGTGTCCTGGTACAGGAGGGTTACCCCATTGCTTATGAGTCAAAGAAGTTCACCGGTGCTGAAACAAGGTGGAGTACGCATGAGAAGGAAATGTTGGCAGTCATACACTGCCTTAGAAAATGGAAGCATTATGTTCAAGACAAGCATACAGTTGTCTTCACCGACAATATCTCCCTCAAATACTTCCAATCTCAGCCCAAGTTATTGGCAAAGCAAGCCCGCTGGCTAGACTTCCTAGCCGAATTCGACCTAGAGATTAAACACAAGCCCGGCTCCACTAACAAGATAGCAGATGCCTTGAGCCGGAAAGCTGACCTAAAAGCTGTCAGTGTGGTGAGCAGCAACTTCATAGAACTCGTCAAAGAGGCCCTAGAGCAAGACCAAGAAATGCACAAGATAATCAAAGATGTGGAAGCAGAGAAGACCCCACATGGAATGTACACCTTAGAGGAAGGTATCCTCTTTCTAGGCAAGAGATTGTATATCCCCAACAATGTGGAGTTGAAGAAACTCATACTGCATGAGATACATGATGGCAAGATTGGAGGCCACAAAGGGCAAAGCAAAACCTTGGAGGCCCTTAGGAAGCAGTTCTTCTGGCCAAACATGAAGGAAGAAGTAATAGAATACATCAAAACTTGCCCCACTTGCCAAATGGTCAAAGCACCACGATCAAGACCAACAGGTCTACTACAGCCATTACCGGTACCCAACCGCCCTTGGGACGTCATCAGCATGGACTTCATTGTGGAACTACCTGAGTCCCATGGGTACACAATCATCTTTGTAGTGGTGGACTATTTTTCCAAACAGGCTCACTTCATCCCAGCCAAACCACCACTGAATGCCAAGGAGGTAGCACGCCTCTTCTTCACACATGTATTCAAACTTCATGGCTTACCGCTGGCTATTGTATCAGATAGAGATGGAAGATTCATGAGCGACATGTGGAAGGAACTTTTCAAGACTCTGGAAACACAATTGAGATTCTCATCATCCTTCCACCCAGAGACAGATGGACAGACAGAACGAGTCAACCAAGGCATTGAAGATTATCTCCGAAGCTAGGCCCGAGTGGACCAGAAAGATTGGGCATTGTACCTTGATGTTTTGGAATTCCACTATAATAGCTCCATACACTTGGCAACCGGGTACACCTCCTTCGAGTTAGCAACAAGAAAAGAAGTCATTACACCATTGGCCTTAGCATCCGGAGCGGCCAAAGCGGAAGATCAAGATGCGGAAGAATTCTTGAAGAAATGGAGAGACCGCAATGCAGCAGCTAAGCAAAGCCTAGAACAGAGCAAGATCACCATGACAGAGCAAGCAAACAAAAAGAGAAAGACTGTACTATTCGCCAAAGGAGACATGGTCCTAGTGAGCTCTAAGAATATGTCACTTCCCAAAAACATGACCCCCAAGTTCAATCACCGTTACTATGGATCCTACCGAATCACTCAAGTGCTGAACGAAGTCACCTACAAGCTGGACCCCCCCCCGCACACTGCATCTCCAACCATCCCACCATATCTTGATCCTCTTCACCCCCATAACCCCCCTACCAAGCACCCCCCCTGATCCGCACCCAGGTCAGGTGAGCCCCCCTAGACCCACCCTCCCTCCTCCCACAGGAGGTGATGAGCCACACACACCTACCTCCTTTGCACACCAGCAGTTCCCCCCCGCCCACACAGCCACCAGCTCATCCACCCCTGCCACCCGCCGCACTTTTCTGAGACAGGCACAGCTGTTGCCACGAGTTCTTCCGTAGTGGCCCATGGTTCTACCTGCGAGTTGCGGAGCGCGGAGAGTTCCCACTACCTCTAGAGGTGGGGATCTTCGTGGTTCATAAGTCAAGGAGGGGCAAGGTCCACCTACTAGCACCATCGGATGGACCAAACTACGCCTTTTTTCTTCAGTCATCTTACTTAGAGGAGTGGACGACTACACATATTGAGGAGGAGTTGAAGAGTCAGGTGGCGGATCACATCTCCCAGTGGATGGGAGATGAAGGATTAGCACTGTTTGCACAATAGTGGCCAGGTTGCATGATGGACATTAACTGGTGGGCTAGTGCTGACGTCCCGGACTTAAGCATTATCTTTCGAGCCCCCCCACAGTGGAGTGCGCCGAGGGATGTGATCGAGTGGCCCCCGGCACAAGCAGCCCGCTTCTACTAGTATACAGAGTTGCGATTCTCAACATGGCTGATAGATGCATTGATAGTACCACTTGGAGTATCTATCACCCCTATGGTCCGACCGAGAGCCACCATGGGGGACTGGAGTTCACCATCCAAACTGGTGGCAAAGTGCACTTGCATGCCTCATAGTCTCTCCTCCTCATCTGCAGCATCCACACCGAACAAATGCCTATTCGATCAGTCACAGGTTTCCCCATGAGCTTACATCTTGCATCTTGGAATGTGAACAGTCTCCACTACAGTGGGGCACGTGGCTCGAGGAAGCTGATTGTTCGGCAGGAGTTGTAGCCTGCCCTTGCCGGACGGATCGACATCTTGCTTCTGCACGAGCACAAGCTCACCCTTGCCCAGGCTCAATGGGTTGGGAAGGTACTTCCGGGCAGCTCGCATACTTACTGGGAGCACGCCATAGGTGCCCACGGCAGGAGCAGAGGCGTATGCACCTCTATTGGCCCGAGTCTCACCACTTGTATACGAGACCACGGGACGATAGTGGCAAGAAGGGTTCTATGGATCAGACTTGATGTTGGGGACTCGTGTATTGGAGTCCTCAATGTCTATGCCCCTACGGAGGTCTTTTTGCTTGCAGTCGGAGCACGTGATGCCTGGAAAGACCCTGCCTTCCACAGGAGGGAGAGATTGTTGGACTTCTCCTGGGGATATAGGCGGCTAGGTGGAGCCCTGTTGGAGCGGTTGGACAGGTTTTATGTGGGAGAGTGGGGAGGCTCTCGTGGAGGCCAGATTGAGCAATTGGCAGGCACCTCGTTATCCGATCACTGCCCGGTTCTCTTGACACTTGACCCCCCAGCATCCGCCCTAGATACACAATCTTGTTGGATCCTTGACTCGATCTATAGGAGGGAGGAGGTGTCGAGACAGATAGAGCAGATTTGGACCAGAGAGTGGGACAGGAGGGACCGGATAGCAGAGGAGGTTGCAGAGGTCCTAGTCGAGTCAAGCAGAATCTGCCAAGAGACAGCCGTACAGGCCAGGCAGCAGTCTTGGGAGGAGGAGAGCACTCCGGCGGGACCTTGCAGCCACGTAGAGATTATTGCAGGAGGCACTAGGGGACCCCACCCTCCATGTACAGGAGGTGCGCGCGCGTGCAGCCATTGCTGGCCTAGAGGACAGGCGCTCGGAGTTCTCTTTCCAGCCTTTTGTTTGCGGAAGGGGGACATGATGTGCAAGGAGTTCTTCCAAGTGCACTAGCCCCGCACCGCGGGAGAGCAGATACGCACCCTTAGGGATCAGTATGGGAGGATCCGTTCTAGCCTTGATGAGGTGATGGAGATTGCCACCGACTATTACACGCGTCTCTTCCAGCAGGAGACAACTTCAGCTAGAGGACAGAGATGCAGACAACAGGTATGGGATCACACCCCGTCCCTCATCACAGAGGAGATAGAACACTCCCTCCTAGCCTCCTTTATAGAGAAGGAACTAGAGGAGGCTTTCCATACATAGGATGGGCAGAAATGCCCGGGGGAGGATGGCCTCTCTAAGGCTTTCTTCACTACCTACTGGGATGTGGTGAAGGATCCCCTATTGAGGGCTTTCTAGGAGATCTTCACCTCAGGACAGATGCCAGGGAGTCTCTCGGCAGGCCTTATCAGTCTTCTCCCCAAAGGGGGAGACCGGTTGGAGCTCTCCCAGTGGACACCGATCACCTTATTGTTAGTGGCCTATAAGGCACTGGCAAAGATGATTGGTAGGCGATTACGTCCCGTGCTTCTAGATATCATTCATGACACATGGACAGGCTTTGTCCAGGATAGGAGCATCCTAGACAATGCATTTACATTCTTTGAGGCGACAGAGTGGGCTTAGCACAGTGGGCAAAGACTGGTAGTACTACTCTTGGATTTCGAGAAAGCTTATGACAGGGTGGATTGGGACTTCCTAGAGAGCACCATGGTGAAGTTGGGATTCCCCCACGCTTGGATTCGCGGGGTCTCCGGTCCGTACAGATCAGCCACTAGCAGGGTTCTCATAGGCGGAAGGCGAGGGGAGGAGTTTCGGTTGGAGAAATCGGTCCGACAGGGCTGTCTTCTGGCCCCATACTTGTCGCTACTCTTCGCAGAGGCGATGTCTCACTTCCTCAGGTCACGTGTGAGTGGAATACGTGGCCTTCGACTTCCAGTGAGAGAGGAGACTGAGTTGTTAGACTCAGAGTACATAGATGACACATGCCTCTACATAGAGGATGATGAGGTGATGCTGGAGAGAATGAGGTTGGCTCTTGATGTGTTCTGTGTTGCATCGGGTGCGAAAATCAATTGGCAAAAGTCGGTTGGTTTCCTCATAGACCCGGACTCCAGCACGGAGTGGGGCGTCCACCTGGGATTTAGATGGGTGAGCAGAGGGCGGACCATCTGATACCTAGGGTTCCAGGTGGGACTCAACATCACTCCTGCCCAGCAGTTTCTTCCTGTCCTAGATTCTATTCGGAGGAAACTGACCTACTGGAGCACGGTTCGCCTCTCACTAGCCGGTTGAGCCCCGGTGGTTAACCAGGTCCTCCTAGCAATGGCCTGGTACGTCACCTCGTGTTGGTGCTTCTCCTCATCGTGTGTAGGGCAGCTTTGCTACCTAGTGCGGAATTTCCTTTGGTCTGGGTCTGATGGCTCCAGGGACTCCATGGACTCCAGGGCCAAGGTGGCGTGGGCAACCATCATATGACATCGATCAGAGGGAGGGCTTGGGATCATAGACCCAGAATATCAGAGTATGGCCCTCTTGGGCAAGCTAGTTGTCTGCAGTCTCATACCAGGCGGGCAGACGTGGAAGGTCTTACTACAGGAGGGCCTTCAGGACTGTAAACCGAGGTTGGGCAGTGAGTGGAGGCCGTCCCTGAGATGGATCTTCACGTCAGCCCAAATCACCCCCCCAGATCACCTTTCCTGTGGAGCCTACTCCGCGTGTGGCAGGGCCTCCGTAAGGCCCTAATCCAGAGCCCCCGAGGTTGCCAGGAGGAAATAATAGACTGTCAGCCGGTGATCTGGAACCTCTAGGTCAAAGATAGGGAAGAGGCACAGATAGGTGAGTGCCCCCACATCGAGTGGGCTGGGTGGGAGGCCGGCCTGGCTCGTTCCATCAGGACATGGCGGGAGGTGTACAGGATGGCGAACGGGGAGGTGTTGCAGCGAGTATCAGGTTGCACGAGAGGAGTGGAGTTGAGGAGAAGAGAGAGAGACGTAGCAATACCTTCGAAGTGGCTTGCCTCCCCAGATACGGGAGCCGATAGAGCGCGGGGAGGTATGGGCAGCTAGGTTCTCTCCAATAGGCATCCCTCTTTAGGTGGCAGGTAGAGTGGGTGGCGCCCCCCGAGGGAACCTTCTTCGCCGTTCAGGAGGGGGGACGTCTGGCCCTTGACAGAGGGCAGGATGAGGGGATTGCCACCCTTTCATGGAGGAGGATTCGGGTGGTGGGTCTTCAGGGGAAGACTTGGTGACTGGACCTCTATGTTTTTTGGAAGGAGCTCAAGGAGTGGCGCCAGGAAAGTGTCTATGGCCAGCCTCTGCGCTCGCCAAAAAGCCACCCAGGTTCCTAGAGTATACTGCTAGGATTGGTAGACATGTACTGATGTAGGAGGATATGGACTGGGTGCCGTCACGCAGCAGGCACTGGGCGGAGCACAGCATCACGGAGCCCTTCCGACGGACCTTTTGGCGCCGCCTATGGGATAGCTGGAGGCCGAGGAGGGTGTGGTATTTTTTATGGCTGGTGGCACATGGAGGCTTGGCGGTGGGAAGCTAGTTTGCCCAGATGCAAAAGGAGGGAGGTTGTAAACGCTGCACACAGCAGCCTCTGAAAACCCCAAAGCATTGCCTTTGGTCTTGTGAGGAGGCGCAGCTCGTGTGGAGAGGAGCATGCCGTATCCTTCGACGTATAGTGCCCAGCCTTGGGTGTATCTCATGGGGAGCTTTCTGTTGGCAGGCAGTCAGCCAGGGCCGTCACCTTTTGTATGAAACCGGGATGCAGGACACGATATTCATGATTGAGGCAGGGTCATGCGCAGTGGTCGGTTTGGAGGCTCTACCCATCTGTCAGATACTGGAGCCCATAGTAGACCGCTCGGAGATATGGGAGATCATAGAGTCTTACTGGATGGCATATTTGGAAGGCGCGATGCCAGGTGGCTTTCGGCGGAGAGAGACTTTCAGCACTTATGACCTTAGCAGAGCTATGGACCTCCATCATCCATTCCCTCCGCGGCCTATGGGATTAGGTGCAGGGCGAGTCAGGAGCTCCGTGGTCACTTCATGCATACCTGGGGCGGCCAGGGTCTGTTCTTTGTGATGCAGGCAGCCCCATTTGGCAATATATAACCCCCCCCCCCAATGGCTTCTTGCCCCCATCCCCCCTAGATTGCCTTGAGAGGCTTGTATACATGATGTACTGGTGACTCTGCTTCAGCCCCAGCTAGTCAGTTGAGCAGGAGCACTTTGTTGTAATCAGCTTTTTGAGTAATATAATCAGCCACATTTTACTTGCAAAAAAGTAAACCAGGGCTCGGAGCTAATCAATGGTAGATTGTTGGACTTCGAAATCAATGTCTCTTAGAGGCACCTTGTTGGTGACTTGATCGCCCACTACTTGGATGTCCATGGTCCAAGCTAATTGTGGTAGTAGTGTACATATCTTGGGTGTTAGAGTGGATATCCTAGGTCTTTGGAACTCTTATCAGAGTGCATTTTATTTTGAGTCTGAGGCATTAACTGTGGCTGATCAGTATTTTGGGCCTCATAAAATGCTGGCTGACTAGTGCATTATTGTTACATTATTCTTGCCAATTTATAGGCTACTCCCCTCCATTCCTTCATGCAAAGATACTTAGCACACTGGTTCCTTTGGTGAGAGAGATTGGTGCACTCTATTGGCTGTCCTCAACCTTACACTTGTATTGCTATTGAGCCTTGGTGTAAGACTCAATTTAAATGCATAGCTCCACAAAAGAAAAGAAAACCCAAGAAAAGCGGAAGAGATCCCAAAATCTTTATTACAATAGCAAAATACAAATTTGTACAGCTCTATAAGCCTAAGCTCTATCCAACACTTTGAATCCACGAATCCATGTAATTGTCCTATCTAGGACAGCTCTTTACTCTCATCTGCTTAATAAGTGCTCAATAAGTCTTCACCTCGATCAAGCCATGAACGCTTTGGCTCGCCTTGATCTCAAGCACACTCCAACATGGGATAGACTCACTCGCTATTTCTTGTAGCTCGGCATGAACATAAGAAGATGGGATAATGCCACCAAGAAGAACTTTGCGATGCTCACTATGAATGACTGATTGGAAATGAAGAATAGCTTAAAATAGCCCAAAACTCTTCAAATAAATTACGAAGTAGGATAAACTTTAAAAATAATTACAATTTGGCCAAATTGTCTTCTCCCACGAGGCATCATCCTTCACAAACTTAAACTCTTAAGTTTGGGTAGGTGGCTAAGACCACCTTGGCCTCACCTTTCTAGCCCTAGTGGTGCTTTCATCCTTCATGACTCTCCAGTATAATAGAGGCAGTGTGAGCGGGTGGTGGTGGTGGGGCATTCAAGTCTTATCCATATGCAAATGTGGTGGACCTTGAGTGCGGCTTTTCATAGCATTGATTATGTTGGTTTTGACTCACGCTTATGCTCATAGAGGAATGTTAGTAATCTGCAGTAGGACTCGAGGCACTTTTTACTCTCCTTATTAGAGGTTTTTTTCCCCAGTTACATTATCTTCTATTTTATGTGCTTGTATCACATAGTTCGATCACTTATTTTGTTTTACACCTTTCGGGTGTGAACATACATTAACAACCCTAAGGTTTAAGGGTTGTACTTTGTACTTTCATTACACTTTTGGTAATTGCATTGGAAGTTGTGCCATGTCTTCACTCTCTCACTCCTACAGTCAACTGTGTACTCAGCTGAGAGCTTCGATTTGCAACCCCTCTCACATTTGGTATTAGAGCTAATGCCACCTATACTGCCTCCATTTTCCCCTTGCACTAGTGCTAGCTCTTTGTGCTAGTGCTCAATAAGTTTTGATCAATTGTAACACATATTTGTCAATTACAGTGTGGTGCATGCTGTAATTTTTGGAAATTTTCAAATTTCCAAGTTGTTCCAGCTTTGGCTCTTGCTTTTGTGTTTTTTGAAATAGTTACCATGGTCAATTAGGGACAGAATGATGTATTCACATATGTATCCAAGGATGATAGATTGGATGGAAAATTATTATCTATGGTCTTTTATAATGAAGAATGTGCTAATTGCAAAAAATCTTTGGGATTATGTTAGTGGTGAGCAAGTCTGTTTTGGAGTTGTGGCTCTTGCAACACCTCTCATAGGAGGATGTGGTCACCACTAACACCTCTCACACCGCTAGACTGCCAATGCAATCAATGACAATGCTTGAGCATCCCATGTATCCCAAACCTCCTCACCACTAAAATACAGATTATATGATCTTGTTTCCAAGAAAGTCTTTGTTAGTAGGGATGTGATTTTTGATGAAAAATCAGAATTATCCCTTACTGGTTTTGATACATATCAGGCTGCAAATGATGTATTTGAAGGGCTTCTGCCCATTTCTTTTGGTGATAAAGCTAGAGTTTCAATAAATGAACACAACGTTCAGCTAGTTGCTCCATTGAGTAATGCAGAAATTCAGCCTATGGTTGATCTGAATATTCAGCAAGATGTTGGATTCAAGGTTCAGCAGGAGCTTGTACATAGTTAAGAAGCTAGGCAAATGCCTAGATGGTAATTGCAGACTATGAAAGATGGTCATTTGGATGCTCCTATTGCTGGTCATACTAGAAGATATACCCATTTGCATAATCATGCTAATACCTTGAAGTTTGTTATGGCAGCACACACTAGATGATGAGGAGCTTGATTGTTTCGAGGATGCACAATAGAGTGTGCATTGGATGGCAGCAATGCAAGTTGAATTTGATACTATCATAAAGAATCAAACATTGGATTTAGTGACATTACATCTTGGAAAGAAAGCGGATGGATCCATTGATAAGTATAAAGCGAGGCTTGTGGCAAAAGGCTATGTGCAAAAGAAGGGCATTGATTATGAAGAGACAATTGCTCCTACATCCCGTAGGACTACCATTTGGTGTATGCTTGTTTTGGCTGCCCATCATGGCTTGATTGTGCACTAGCTTGATATTAAAATTGCATTTTTACATGGGGAACTTCAAGAAGAAGTGTATGTATAGCAGTCCATTGGTTTGCAGTTGAGGGATCCAAACACTTGGTATGCAAGCTGAAAAAGGCTTTGTATGGTTTAAAGTAAGCTCTACAAGCTTGGTATGCGAAAATTGATGCCTTTTTACTCAGCCAAGGGTCCACTAACAGCACATCATAGTCTACTCTTTACATACGCAAAGAGGGGGGATCCTTGCTGGTCATATGTCTTTATGTAGATGATCTTTTGCTCAAAGGGACACATGCTGATTAGATTTCAGCATTCAAGAAAAAGTTGTAGCAAACTTTTGAAATGTCAAATTTGGGGTCTTTGCATTACTATTTGGGTATTTAGTTCATTTATGATGCTAGAGGCATCGGATTGTCACAATCCAAATATATTGGTAGACTCCTTGAGAGGTTTGGCTGACAAGATTGTAAAGCAGTTAGTACAGTGATGGAGCTTGAACTCAAGCTGTCTTTGCATGATGACAATGATTTGTTTGACATCCATGCGTATGCTTTGGCAGTTGGATGTCTCATTTGTTTATGCAACATAATGCTAGATATTCATTGTCTAGTTTTAGCCTCGAGCATATATATGCACAACCCACGCATGTTACATTGGCAAGCTGTGAACGGTGTTTTTCATTACTTGTAGGATACTAGGACTCTTGGACTGCTTTATGCCAAGGGGGAACCACTGTAATTACATGCTTACAATGATTTAGATTGGGGTGGTGATTTTGATTCATGTCACTCTATGAATGAAAATTGTTTGTTTCTTAGCTCATCTTGCATCTCTTGGCTTAGTAAGAAATAATCCACTGTTGCCACATCATCTTGTAAAGCTGAATACAAGGCAGCTTTCATTACCACAGTTGAATGTGTATGACTGAGACATTTGTTGATTGATCTTGATACATCTGTTACGAAGCCTACTCTTTTGTTTACTGACAGTTAGAGTGCTATTGTAGTGGCACGGAAGCAATTGTTTCATGTGTGCATGAAACACAGAGACCCACTATCACTTTATTAGAGAGAGGCTACATGCAATAGATATTAGCTGTGTCTACTGTCCTACCACGAGCAATGTGGCAGACATCTTCACCAAAGCTCTTCCTCGCAACAAATTTGAAGCATTTTACAATGCTTTAAATCTGATCTCCTTCAGGGGATGATCCTTGTATGCAGATTACTTTTCACTCTAGGGGGGTTTGTTGGGTTTGACTCATGCCTACGCTCACAAAAGATTGTCGGTGATCCATAGTAGGATGTTGGGGCACTTTTTACTCTCCTTATGAGAGTTTTTTTCCCCAGTTACATTATCTTCTATTTTATGTGGTTATGTCACACAGTTTGATCATTGATTGTGTTTTACACCTTTCGGGTGTGAACGCATATTAACAACCCTAAGGCTTAATGGTTGTACTTTATACTTTTGTTACACTCTTGGTAATTGCATTGGGAGTTGTGTGTTGTCTTCACTCTGTCACTCCCTACTGCCAACTATGTACTCTCAATTGAGACCTTTGATCTTCACTCCCTCTCATAGATTAAATTTGGTAGATTCAAATCCTAGAGGTGGTTTGCTTTTGAGGTTTATGATGGGATGTTTTATAGAGCGTGGTTTTTGCTTCTAGTTTATTCTCACATGAGGGGGTTGGCCGAAGGCTATGGTGACCATTGCTATTGATGTTTCAATTGCTAATTCTTTGGCTATTGATCATAGAAAGATTTTAAAGGACATTACTAAAAAGATTAAGCTATCCCAATTGCGGTATACATCTCAAGCTAATAAAAAGTGAGAGGCTATCAAATTTCCAGAGAATAATCTAGTTTGGTTAAGAATTGAAAAGAGGAGTTTACAATTCATTAAATGACATCCAAAATTAATCTAGCACCAAGGTATTATGGTCCATTCCACATTGTGCTTTTGTAGGGCATTGACAGGCATTGAGATTCGACTATTTCTTCTCTGTATGGTGAAGGCTTGGTATGATCGACATTGATATTAGTGTCTTTCTAAGGAACCTTGGTGGTGGCTTGATCACTCATTGCTTGGGTATCTATGGTCCTATTTGATTGTTATTATTGTATGTATTATGACGAGCCCTTAATTATTGTATAGTTTATTGTATTGATCACCCATGATCTGAGAAAGGGTGTTGGTTTTTTGTTGCTCTTGCCTTGGATTGCCTCTACCTTGAAGGTTCTTACTAGCCATATTCGTTTTATGCTATGGAGAAAGGACACTTTGCATGTTGGTATCTCGTTGATCTCATGGAGCCATGCTTGCACTTTTAGAAGCATGGATGGTGGGGCTATTCTGGATGCACACACTCACATGGT
Organism: Lygodium microphyllum; assembly: GCF_053477565.2. NCBI lineage: Eukaryota > Viridiplantae > Streptophyta > Polypodiopsida > Schizaeales > Lygodiaceae > Lygodium > Lygodium microphyllum. The sequence continues at coordinate 134,141,711 of NC_141158.1, forward strand.
TGCTCTTTGATGATCTCTCTTTCGTGCCTTGTATTGATTGACACCCTTCGGTCTTTGCTGCCTATTTCTTTTTGGAAGAGCGGGGTGTGGTTTATGGCAATATGACCATTCGGGGTTCTTGGTGGCATGTTCTTAATGGTGGTGCCTAGGGTTGCATTCCACGCGAGTACGGTACGTTTCGTACGGTACCATACCATACGTTTGTTTTGTATGGTACTATACGGTTTGTGAGTGTTTGAACTGTACAAAAAAAAAACCATTTAAAATGTCCATTGGTGGATTATTTTTTGAAAAGTTGCCCCTTTTTTTGGCCTATTACATATTCAAACTTCTCTTCTTTCACACTCCTCCCTCTTTCGTACTCCCTCTTCTCCTCCCTCGCCTCAGCCCTTATAAAAGAGCAGCCCTCTCCTATCTCACCACACGAATCAGCATCCATCTTCATCAATCTCCCTCTATCGACCTCAACTTTCAAGCCACTATCTTCTTCAATCACTCTACTCTCTCTCTCTCTCTCTCTCTCTCTCTCTCTCTCTCGCCTTCTCTTCCTCCTATCCCTATCCTTGTCCCTCTTCCTCTTCCTCTTTCTCTCCCTCTCCCTCTCCCTCTTCCTCTCCCTTTCTCACCTTCTCTCCCTATCCCTATCCCTATCCCTCTCTATCCCTCTCCCTCTCTCTCACTTTCAAGTTTCATTCATACATATTACACCCTCTCCTTTTCCCAAATCCCTCTCTCTCTCTCTCCTGCTTTCTTCTTATTCTTCTCCACAATGCCTAGGCCTCTTCATGATGTATCTTTTAGTTGCACATTTTATATGTGTAGACTGATTTTATATATAATCTTATACTTTTTTTTTAAAATGAACGTATGAAACGACGTGTTTTTGTGTACATTCCATAACGTACATATTGCGTATTATCGTACTAAATGTACGAAACCTCCATGGGTGACGCCCCCCCTTCCTCATCTTCATCGTTCTTGGTGACTCAACTGGTCTACTTATGGAAGTTGGTTCTTCAAAAGGTTCAATGCCATCTTGTAGAGAATTGTTTGGTTGCTAACTCTTTTTTCCTAGATGGAATTGTGGACTTGGTGCTACTTTTTTGTTGTGACTTTTGTATTCTTTTAGCCATGCAACTCTATGTAATCTTGTAGTCATTTAATATAATATAAATTACTCATAATGAAAAAAAAAAGAGATTGGGATCGGCCCTCAAGTCTTGCCTTTGAGAAATAGGGCAAGGTGATTACCTCGTGGGATTGGCAATATTTGTGCCCCACCTCCAATAATAAGGATAAACCTTCTACCTCAAAGTTGGAGGCTCATGGGTAGAATGCGTTTGCTGTATTGGCAAATTTTCTAGATGATGGAGTGCTTGAGGCATTGGCATTTAAGGTTCAATAGAGGCAAGATAAGCTGTGGATCAAAGTTTTTTTCATATTGCAAATGAAGATTGCAACCTGGAATGTCCATAGTGCTTGCCGTCATAACAAACAACATGCCATGTGGCATGTTTTGCATGAAAATGAATCGGATGTGCTTTGTGTTGTTGAGCATAAGAGTCACAAAGAAATGGATAGGATTGTTCATTGCCAAGGATTCAAGTTGCTGTATGTTGGGGGCATTGCAATGAGGCATTATGGTGTCATGATGATTGCTCATGGAGGTCTCCAAATCTTGAAGGAGCCATCAAGATGCCAAACGCAAGATGTATGCTTTAGGGTAATGTCAATTGTTAGAAGATGACTTGTCAAGCACCCAAACGCAAGAGGGAAGGGCTCAAGGAAGCTGTTGCCTGTGTGTAGGAAGGAGTGCCAGCAGAAGAGAAAGCCACTGCCACCATAAATGCAGCCCAAGGAAGTTGGAGATTGGCGCCTAGCAACAAGGGTGGAGATAATGGAAGGAGAGGAGAGAGAGAGAGTTGATGGTCTCATGAAAAGAAGTGAAATGAGTGTGGAATGAATGGGTGGTGCCGAATATATAGGCACAAACAGTCTTGACTCTCAACCATTGAAGTCTTTGGAGTGGCACACTAACTCTTATGGAAGGCCCTAGAAAGCCTTTTTAGGGCTAGATATGGAAACCAAAAATAGGGAGGAATGAAGAAGGGAGGTTGTATGGAATCATGTGGTTTCTCAACATCCCAGCTTAGGTGCAAAAAGGAGTGCAAAAAGATGAGTGAGGTGAATAGAAGAATATCCACCCCCTAATCTGAGAATGCCACTTGAAAGGAGAAATGTGAAGATAGTCAGGAGACCAAATGAAAAGTAGAACTTGAAACACAACTTGGGGTGAGAAGCCACTAGCTTTGTTACACCATGTTGAAAGGAATACGAAGGTTGAGTCATAAGGTTGCTACTAAAAATCCAAGGGCCTTGATCGAAGATAGATCTGCTAGATGTTGGGTTTCAATGGAGGTAAAATTGCTTGAAAGAGAGCCAAACCTCGGAAGTAACGATGATGGACAAGGAATTTCAAGACTAGTAGGGTCTCTCTTTGAAACCGGAGATGAAAGAGCCCCCTCTGAAGTTGAAGAAGGAGATATCCCTTTTGAGGGTGAAGGAAGAGGATCCCCTTCTATATCCCCCTTCGAGAGAGAGAGGGACTCCAACTCATGGATCACGGACCCTCGAGTGTCTGATGACGAAGGAAGTACCGCCAATCTTGCCAAAGAAGGTATTTGGAGTTTAAAAGGAGTAGAAGTTGGAGAGCGTGTGAAACCAGCCTTCCTCCTCAGATTGGGTGGTAAATAACCTGATTAAGCACTATTTGCAGCAATTAACAAATTCACAAAATTGAAATGCACACTTTTCCATATAATCTTGGACATTGGACACCCTGTTGGCTCCAAAATTGGCACCACTTTCGGTATTTATTTAACTTAATTGAAGAAGAAGTTGATGTACTATGGAATTCTTCCAACCCCTTTTGGTATTCCAACTTTCCTTGCAATCCAAAATGACCAGCAAGTCTTCAATTTGATTTGCCCCTTGATTTGGGCAGTCAATTGGCCTTCACTTACTTTGATGGAGATGGAGAATGCCCAAATTCATTGATTTGCTGGTTCCTCCACCTGAATTTGACTGAAAACAGCTTCAGCCCTATTGAATCCAAGACTTGGAGCTTCCAATTTCTGGCACGCTTCTCGAAGCTGCCGCTAAAATTAGGGTTTACAACAGAGAAATCTGAAATTTCTCAGCCTTTTTGTGATCTCAATGCTGTAATCTTTTGAGCAAGGCTGGGAGATGAGAGAGAATGTTGAGGAGAGAGAATGTGTCATGTACTGCTGATGCCCTATCTCAAAAGCTTGTAGATGCAAAGAACTGAAAAATATCAGTCATGTACTGTTGCTATCAATTGTTGTTGATTGGTCTTCTCCCACCCCTGGCTACCTCAGGAGATCCTCCAATGGCTGCAAATCAGACCAACAGCATCTCCTCCCCCTCTCGTGCAGCTTGAATACACTAAAAATGTCTCACTTTAGCCTCTAAAGTCGTTTTTCAGTTTTACATGGATATTTTTCACAAGTGGCTACCTTTCTAAATGGTTTTTTTAGCATTATCCATAATTAAATATTAATATTCAGCCTTTAAATATTGAAAATTAATCTAATAATTATTTTGGTGCCCTGAAAAATAATGTGATTGTCCAATAATTAAATTGGCTAGGCAACTTCCATTCCCAAGTGTCTCTGTATCATCATTGACCATTAGATTGGCGTTAAGTACCATTAAATATCATTTCTCTAGTGTCACCAATTGACACTTATGGCCAAATGAATGACCTAAGCCAACAATTGGCACCAGGTATTCGCTGCAGGAAATGAAGAAGAACCAGTTCTTCCTGATGTTCCCAATCAGTAGCAAATGCAGGCATTTAAAGCATCCTCGGATCCCGGGCTCGTAAATTTACTCTAATTCTAGTTACACCGTACATGTGCAATATTTACTTAACTATGTGGTTAAAAATTAATCCACAAGTTAAGTGAGGTTTCAAAATACATGTCCTCATGACAGCGCCCAGAGGTGTCTTCTCGAACTTGAGTAGAAGAGGGTTGGATAGTATAGGAGGCTTAGATTGAGCCAAGGGTTGGGAACAATCGCAAGTTTACAGTGGAGTGGACTATGGAGTAGATGTGGGCCGTGGTAACCATTGGACCCGAAAATGGGCGGGGGAACCCTTGGCACAATGTGGTGGTCCCTAGGAGGATTGATCCCCTTGTAAGGTCTTAGAGCCTCCAGCCACTCACGAGGGCTTGGTGTGTGTCAGATGTGTCTTATTGCCTTCAGCGTACTGAGCTGAGAGCCGATGTAGAATAATTTGTATGGCCCAGAAAGGAGAGGTAGCACAAGGAGTGCCTAGTGGAAGACGCATATACTTCGATGGAGTGGCAACCTGTAAAAGGGAGGGTGGGAGGGAGAAGAAGGATATCTTTGAGTGACACAACGGAAGTAGAGTAATAATTAGTTGTTTATGTCGAACTTGTAACGTGTCTTTGCCTTCTCCGATGCAGAGGATCTTTGCGACTCACTGAGCACCTTTGGCTCTAATACCATGTTAAGAAATGACTAAGCAACTAGAGAGACAATAGGGTTTTGCACAGAGAAAGATAGTGTGTGTACGACAAACACTAAGAAGAGAAGAGAAACTCAGATGGATAAGATGATGAAGGAATGAAATAATGAAGTGAGCTTGATACAAGGGTGCCGTAGTACGAAAGATACCTTGGAGTAGGGACATTGTAGAAGAACCTTGGAGTAGGGACATTGTAGAAGAATTCTCTGAGTTTGCAAATGCAAGGATGATGAGAGGTGGATATAGGTTGTCAAACAAAAGATGCAGTGACCATTGATGCTGATGTCAATTGGGGGATGGAGGTCGCTAGATGTTGAAGGAGCCATTAGGATGCCAAATGCAAGATATAGGCATTGGGGGTGATGTCAACTGATGAAGGCAACCTCCTAGACAACCAAATGCAAGGGGGAAGGGCTCAAGGAAGTTGTTTATGTGTGGGAAGGAATGCCAGCAGAGAAGGAAGCCATTGCCACCATAAAAGCTGCCCAAGGAAGTTGGAGATTGACGCTTGGCAACAAGGATGGAGATGGTGGAAGGAGAGGGCAGGGGGGAGATATGATGGTCTCATGAAAACAAGTGAAGTGAGTGTGGAATGAATGGGTGGTGCCGAATATATCAGCACAAATAGTTTGGAGTCTCATCCATTGAAGTCTCTTACATCAACTCTTTTGGAAGGCCCTAGCCTTTTTGGGGTTGGAAACGGAAACCAAAAACGGGAATAAAGAAGGGGAATTGTATGGAATGATGTAGTTTCTCAACATCTTGTAGAGAGACCTATTAAGGTCTCCTAGTCTTTTCTCCTTTCTCATTTAATTGCATCTTGGTAGGAGATGTTATGTTTTGCAGTTTGGCGCCCTCTTGATCTTCGTAAGGAGGAGAATTTGCTGCAAGGAGAAGTGCTGGCTACCTCTAGGTTGTTGGATTGGCCCGATAAAGAATTGCAGCGAGATAAGTTTAATCAGATGGCTCGTTTGGGGCTGTAGACAGCCCATGATGGTGTCATTCTTGGGCAGCCCCGTCTTTATTCTTTCCGGCGTATTCATCAGCACTTTCGGGTGCCTTGTGGCTATCATGACATTTGGTTGTCCATATAGGACAAGCTACTGAGGTTCTCCCCTTTGCCTGCTTTATAGCCATAGTTTGCTTGGCGAGATTGGATGTTTGTGCTTCTTGATGATTTCTAGAAAAGGTTAGCTAATTAGATCTATCATAAGATGGTCGGGGCCAAGTGATGGGTCATTGGAAAGGCTAATAAATTATGGCATATTTGGGATAGCAAAAAGAAGTGGTAGGAAAGATTCCTCCAACTTTGGAAATCTTAAGGTTCCTTATCAGGGTAAAGTGTTCATGTGGAGGTTGCTTATTGGGGGTCTTCCAACTGGGGATGTGTTGCATGCTTGCAAGATCTCTTGTGGTGGTTGTGAATTTTGCACTACATATGATGAGACATTGCTTGATCTCTTTGTCTCTTGCCTTATTGCTTGACAGATTTGGAGTTTTGTTTCCCATGTGTGGTTCTCCGCAACTCAGTAGCGGATATTAGCTCGTTCGTGGATTATGGGAAGGATGACTTCTATGTCTGCTTTGCAATCAGATTATTCCTGCCTCTTCCATTTCCTTTGATGGATAGCTTTGTGGCATATTTGGTGTACTCGGAATGCCTTTATTTTTGATTCAACCTCGGGCATCCATGGTCATGTGGCCTATGTTCATGGTTTAGTGTTATGGCAGATTTCCTCTATGGTTTCAGCTGATCTGGTTCTTTGTGACATTGGTGCTCCCTGGCTGGATATTGTTTTCTCCACACCAGCTGTCCTTTTTGTGTGATATTTGTGTGTCTTGATAGCCTTCCATTTGTGCCTACTCTGTTTTTCTTACCTAACCTGATAGTCTGATGTTTAATGTTGCTACTTAATTCAAATACCTTCATGAAAAGAGAGAGAGATACCTGAGGAGTCAACTTTCTCCACAAAGAGGGTAGCTGTCCATTATAAAGTGCTGTTGACAAATCATCAAGATCTTTGCTCATGCCAATCTCTCCTGCTAATGCTTTTTTAAGTTTTTGGAGGCTCTCTTCCATGCATATAAGAAGCTTATTCCATCTTTCAAGTTCTTGCAACAAGACAACCTGCAAAATAGTCACTTGTGAGAGTTCTCAAATGGTTACTTAAGCATACAAACTTCAAATTTTAGGGGGGACTCTCTATCAACATCCAGATAGTGCTTCCCTTTTGAAACTTTCTTTCTTCATTGAATAACCATACATATGATGGGACATTGAGAGTTGTTACTCCAGTATACCTGTATTGGGGTGGGATTCCCAATGTCTTTCCTAATTTTGGGGAGATCAAAAGGCTGGGGAAGCTTTGACATGATATCTGCAGCAGCACCACTGATTATACCATCTCTCCTACCGCCTCCTTGATCACTTCCTCCTCGAGGTTGCAAGTCCACCAGGTCTTTCCACAAATTTTTGGTTGTAGTTGTATAATAACTGATGTCAGCATTTGCATGCAAACCAAAAACTTCAGGTGTTTGAACCAGAGGTAGACTATCTATGTAAGATGTGTAATTTTCCTTTGGGCCATTGTCTGGAACCTTGTATGTGGTTCCATCAGATCCAGAGTAAAATCGGAAGGGATGGTATGGATCGAAAAGGAAGTCTCCCAAGTACTCCTCTAAATATGTTTTCAAGATCCTTCGGTCAAAAGAATCAGATACACGCCCACCATACATGGCTTCACCGATAAGATATCTCAATGTTCCCCATGGAATTGTGTCATCTTTGTTCTCCCAAGTCTTTTTCAGGTATGTTGCAATCAATAGAAGGCTGTAGACACCAAATGTTAGCATGCAGTCTACTTGCTTGTGGTCTCTGTCAATTAGTTGACAAGGTCAAAGGCTTCAAGCAAAGGAGGATTGGTTACTTTGTCACCATTAAGCTTATGGCATGGTGTGTTCTACCTGAAATAATTGTCTTTGTTCACAAACTAAACACTTGCACATATGTATGTGGATGTGCTTGAAAGCTATTGCATTCAACAATTGCTTATGATCTAGTGCAGATACATATGAAATTCATCATCTAGCCAATGACATGCACGATTTTGTGGTTCATAGAACAGCCATTACATGAAGGTGTTGTGGCTTGCATATCTGCTGTATCTTATATGTTTTAAGCAAGTGCAAACACAAGTCAGTATCAATATTAGAAACTTATGGGATGTTCCTTTCAGTCTATGAAACTGTAAGGAATATTAGAGCAACCTGATTCGAAGATCAGTTTCATTAAAATCATATGGTACATTCCATCCGAGCCTACCATACTTCCGTCGCTCTTGCACCACTGCATGAAAGAATGCCAGGACAAAAACCTGCAAGCAGGAATAAGGTTGTATGCATGAGAGCCTGATTTATTACTATTAGAAAGTGAGAAAATGTGATTTTCTTAACTGCAATTGGGCCATATTTTTACACATGCAAATTCAGGGGATGAAGACATATCATTCAAGCATTTTCTTTATAGAGGTTGATTCGATAGCAGGAGAAACTGGATCCCGATCTGGTGCTTACCAGTGCTATGTGCTAACATTCTTGATAAATCTGAAGAGCTAGATGCCAGCACGTGAATTTAGTGCGTATGTTTCTTGAGTTTATTGCTCAGTTTTCTAGTTTTATGGTCTGGTGGTTGTTTTGTACTCTACGCAACACTTTCATAGGTGGTTTGGATGTGCAGATGAACACTTTTAGTTTTTATAGTATTGTGGAATACCAAGCACCAGTTTTCATTAGTAATTTCTGGATTTGGATTAGGAGCTGTGTGCTGGAGGTCTTTTTGTCATGCATTCCTGGTCTTGGGTCAGGATAGGCCATTCAAGGAACTCAAAAACGAGGGCATGCTGGTAGTAATCTTCCATGCAAGTGTCAGGTTGCAACATCTTTACTTGGGTATAAGTTTAAAACCTACGCTTGGATGTGTGTTTACCAAATTACTAGCTGGACCATGCGGAAGGATAATACATATTTACATTGGTTAAAGTTTGTTTAACCCCCATCAAGCATGAAAATTTACTTGGTGATGATAAACAGAGTAATGATTAGTTCAAGCTATTAGAATGTGAGTGTCAATTGATTTACTACTTCAAATATCGATGTTGACCTTTTATTTTATAAAATGTTTTTAGCCAGTGCCACTTTACTGAACAAGACACACTGATCCACTTCTGCTCATTTCTTTTCATCAATTCACAGGAAGATTTTTACCTGACTTTTAAAAGCCCAATGGGGACAGTCTGAGAGCATTTCTGGAGTAATCTTTGCATATGAAGCTCTCATGTTTAGTTTTAATCCATTAGGAGGTTCTGTTACAACTTTTAGACTTCTTTGTGACACACCAAGTGGGAATGTTGAAGTTGGCTCTGTTGTAAGCCAGAGCCTGAAGTCGGCATGAGGCTTCTGAAGCTTCTCTAGTATCTTCTCCAAAGTTTTGAGCCATGAAGGAAGCAAGTGGCAATTTTGTAACATTACCCAAAGGCCACGGGCAGCTCCCACTTCTAATATCTCTTGGGCCTTTGGTCCCATGCCTTGGCCAAGTGCCATGTACTTTAGTTTTGCACCTGCTTTGAAGCCAAGCTCCTCACCAAGATTGAATACATCAAATGCTGGGTCTGCTCCTGGGCTGAGAATAAATACAACTGGAGTGAATGCAGAACTTTGTTTGTGGATATTACGGTAGTCAAGAACTGGCGGACTTATATACTTTTCCCCCATTTGTTCCATTACGTATCTCTGTCCAGGAGACAGTACAAGCAGTTAAATCCTGCAATGCTACAGGCTGCTAACTATCAGAATTGTGTGTTGTTACAAGCACATCAAACAAAATCACAATTCCTAAAGGAGTGAGCATATGTCTACTGCATGAACTTAATTAAAACTTTCTGAATTCTTAATTTGAGACCGTTTTGATCTGTGGATTTCTACTGCACCACAGGGTGAGCATTGGTCCTGGAGGAAGAAGAGAAAAGCTTGAACATCAGTGTAAGAGAAGTGGACTTTGCCGATGGGGTTGAAGCCCAAGTGGCTTGAGGCTTGAGCGTGTAGTGTACATGGGTGCACGTGAGTACAAGCCCTGGGCCTGGGTCCTTCCCCTGATGATGTGGCATCTGTCAAAGTTCAAGGCTCCACGAAAAGGAAAACAGATAAAAAAAGAGAAGCAGATTCTTAAATCCAGTCATGATTCCATATGTGCACGTGACAGCACATTCTTATAAAAAACGAATAATTTTTGCAACAGGTCAAAAAAGAAAGTCACATTAATGGCTAAAGAGAGGTTCAGAAAATTTGGTAATTAATTTTTATGAGAGGTCCAAACATAAAGTCACATAAAGAGAGGACCAGAACATTTTTGACTGCAAAAGGACATGAATTTATCTTTATTGATTCTACATAAGATTGATGATATCTTCCAAGAAACTCATACAAGGGTTGGTGTGGATATGTCAACGTTATTAGATTTTTCTTTCTCCATGATAAATGCTCTTGTATCAAGAATATGCCTTGATACCCGGATTTGTTGAGTTGTTCTTGACTTATGGTTGTTAATAATGTATTGTTGATGTGGTTGTCATTGGAAGGGTAAAGGGTATGTATCATAGTCTCCTTAGTGAGTTAATGCCGATAAATTTTCTCCATAGAAACTTCCTCTAATAGCATATTGTTTACAAGATTGGCATGGGTAGGGCAAGGTTGGCATGGTAAGGCTATGCACCATGGTCTCCTTAGGAGTGGATAACTACCTTTTGCGGAAACTTCCTCTTTCATAGCAGGCTCAGATGTTGGCACAGGTTGCATAGGTGATTGATTAGCCATGCAATTGATTATGGTGGCTCTTGGTCACTAAGGATGATACAAATCATGGGATTTCACAAAACATGAAAGTCATGAGTAAATATTTATACAAACTGAGAATAGCATTGAATCTCAAACTAAACCATAATAAGCTCTAAGTTCACAGTTAAGCTAAGCCATAATAGCTCTGAGTTCATGGTTCAGGATTTTTCTGCTTTGCTGCAATTGCTAGTATACGGTGACTTGCTCCTATATCGATGCATGCAAGGAGCTGTGGTATGGTTCAGGGTTTGTCTGCTTTGCTGCAATTGCTAGTATATGGTGGCTAGCTCCTGTAGTGATGCATGCAAGGGGCTGTGTGGTATTGTCATAACAGTCTGAGATTGATGTCAGTGGTACTATTGGCTCATTCTCTTCTAGTTTCTCTGTATTGTGAAATTTGTAGGGAACATTTGCCAGTACGTGAATACATTTCACTGCTCATAGGCATTGGCTTTGTCCTTGTGATTCTGACTAATAGATGAATCCATAAATATATTTTAGCAGTACAAGGGCGATTTAATAAGAAAGAAAGAAAACAAGCACATGCTTTTCAACTCACTTTTTTCCAGAAAGTGTTTGCAGCATTGTTGAATGTTGTTGAGACGTGAATGTTTTCATTATCAATAAGGCTGTGAATATCTCACATACATAGTGGAGATGCGAAACTACTTCAAAGTCTAAATCCAGAGAAACTTGTGGGAAGACCATCAAATGACAAAGAGTTCCAAGTACAATCAAAGGTTGGGATTGGCTAGACAATATGCAGTACGTGCCTCCAAAATCAAGAGTGATCAAGTAAGGGCACATGCATATAATCTGCATCATGTCATGCTAAATTTACAGACGTTCATTTGGTTGTGTGCTTCTTGTAAGATGGAGTGAAGACTTTTAGGCATAATACTTCTACAGCTAGTGAAGTAGTTGGTTTCAGACTAGCTACCGTGAGAGCAACAGTTATTCGATCAATTCGGAAGCAGCGAAGCACCAAAAGTTGCTCAAATGTCTTCAGTTTCTCAGTGAAGCCTCCGGGCATAGCAAATTCTTCTGGCTTTTCTTGCTCATACCATGACCTCCACGTCAGCTCATTCTGAACAAAGTGTTCCTCAACTTCGGCAAACTGTGGACCTAGTGTAGCCATCTGTACAAAATCTTGCCACCCTTGGTCTGGAAGCCAATCATAAGGCTTCTTCTTCTGCGCTTTCTCCAAGGATATATTACCTTTCAAGAAAAATTCCAGTTGCTGACGGTTGAGTTGATTTTCACCATTTGCAATGCTTATAGTCATTTGAAAGGAGAGCATCAACTTGTGCTTCTCAAACAGGCCAGTGCATGTATAGTTGTACACATCAAATGTAAGGGCATCTATAATGCTTCGCAGACGCCCCTCCAATGTCAATTCTTGTTTACTTGTTTCAAGGGAAATTTGAAAAATTTGGACGAATGATGAAAGCGAATATTCGTACATATTATTGATGGCAGAAAGTGAGGACATCACAAAAAACAGTATAGCACCCCGTTTGGCTGCTGGAGAATATCGGAGCCGTAGCTGCATGCCAGATGGATGGATATTAGTGCAGAGAAGATGAGAGAAGAAATTTCCTAAGGTATGTACCATGAACAGCACTTTTGTAATTGAATGGATGATGAAAGTTGATGCTGTATGTTTGAACCTGTTCAATCTCTAGAGCTGTCTCATGTGCAAGTATCAGCTTTTGAGAGATTTCAGAGGCCTTTGACTTGGCTCCCTCTAAGGTAGTTAGTAATTCCTCATTGTCTAGAATATTTCCAGTTGCATTACTCAACTCCTGCAAGAAAAGACGTGTAGTTTGGCAAGCTCTAACATCAGAAGTTCATTGAGGAACTATATGAGATGGCATCATCATGTTGCATATTGGGTCTTTACTCTGAATAGTAAGAGTACATACTCGCAGAAGGGTGTCCTCCAGAGTTTTCAGCAAAGTTTTATTTTCACTGCTTTCTCTCACCAAAGTTTCTCTTTCTTCTTCCAAATCTGGTCTTTCATGTTTTACCTGTTTGATTCAAGTGTTCAAGAGAAGCAACGTGTGATAAAAACCATTTAAAACAAAGTATTTGTGTTTATCTGCAGTGTATATACATGGAAAAAGAGTCAACAAGATAGACGTCCTTACAGTTGCATTCAGAAGCTGTGCTTGCAGTCCCTGCTCTGTGACACTGTAATTGATAATCATAGTTTTCCCAGATATTTCCGGTCCATAATGAGGATTTGGCAACTTGGTCACCAAATAAAGGCGAAAGTTATCATCCTAGCATAATGTACACCCTATATTCAGTCTGGTTGCTGATAAAATGGCAATTTAGTAATATACACATGAGAGAAGGGTGACATCTCCATAAAAACAATTCTCTTTGTGGTAAGCAAAACAATCATATGGACTTCTTGATGGGCATAAGTATCTTTGACACAGATCCTGTTAAAACAGTATGTTGTTGTCTTCTTAAGTATGTCAGATATTTTATGAGATAATCTTGGACCTTGGAGTCCCAATAATTAAACATGACATGCTGTGTGATTGTTCAAGCAACGCCCCAAATTAGTGAGTCTCACCTTTCCCCACCCTCGACTACTCAGGTTCGAGAGGCCTTCAACACCCCAGATACCTTCTTCACTAGGTCCGATGGCACTTCATCATGAGATGATTGGAGTCTGTGATCCATGATTCCCTCTCTCTCGTAGAGGGGGCTTCAAAGGTGGATGTACTCTCTTTGCCCTTAGAGGGGGCTTCTACTTCTTCGACTTCAGAGGGGGCCCTTGCACCTCCCCCCTTGGGGGGACACCTCCTCATCATGAAGTTCACCCACCATTTACTCTTCTGGAATGGTTGTCTTTGAGCAGTCATTTCTTCTATTGATACCTAGGATCTTTAGAGACTGCCTAGATCGCGGCCTTCCAGTTCAACTACGACTTGGTGATGAGGCCTTCAAATTCCTTCTAGGATAGAGCTATGGAGCTAGTGGCTTCTCTCCCAAGGTGGAGTTAGGTTCTACAATTCACCCCATCTACTATTCCTTACTATAGGTTACCTTTTAGTGGGACATCTTGTATCTTCGGGATTCTCTTCTTCTTTATCGTATCTCTCTCTGCTCCTCTTTCTTCATCCCTTTTTGGGCCTGAGAGGGGGTGTTGAGAAACCCACTTCTTCAGTTCACACACTTCATTTAGGGTTTTGCACTGATAGCCCCAAAAAGGGCCGGTCTTTACATTTTGGCCACTTTTTCAATGAGCATCCACACACCAGTGGACCACCCTAGACAGCTTACGCCTATAAATAAGCAGTCACTTCATTCATTCAACTCTCTCTTCAGTCATTCTTCACCACCTTCTTTGGTCACCACCACCACTTCCCTTCTCTCTGACCAAGCCCTTTCACTACCCTCACACCCCTACAGAAGGACATTGCGATTTGTGACTGACTTCACCCTTCCTCTTTTGCTTTAGGTGCCTTGTTCCATTTGCAGGCCTTGCGTTTGGAGCATCTTCCACTTGGCATCACCATCCTTTGCTTGGTGTCAGCACCCTTTTCCATTAGGCCCCACCTTTACCTGCATTTTTCAGTTCGGAGGCCTTTTCCTTGCCTAGCATCATCATTTCTAGCTTGGCGTAAGCATCCTAGCCGTTGGCGACAGTCTACACCATGTAGCATCAATGATTTCATCATTCATCTATCACACGGGCTGTTGGGGCTAGCGTTTTTGCAGCTTGGCTCCTCCATCACCTAGCATCACTTGTTTGTTAGGCTATTGGACCTGCGTTTTTCCAGCCCGGCTCATTCTCCATCATCTGGCATCATCATTATCCATCTAGCGTCACCATCTAATCTACTCTCCTTGCATTTGATAGCTTTGACACTTTGGGATTTGCGTTTTGCTGCCCAGGTCACTCCCCGACATCAGAGGACTATAGTTTGCTCCGTCAACAGTAGGTGATCATCTTCCACATCTTTGATGGCATCGGAAGATTGTGGTCTGCTCCCTCGACATCTGTCTTTTACCTTCCAATGATTGCTTTGATAGTCCATTGCTCGGAGGATTGCATTTCGCTCCCTTCGTTGTGCAAATTTCCCACAGGTGCTGCCGTCTAATTCAGACAGGACAATGCAATTATCTTTTGAGCTTCGGCTTCGTTGTATCAATTTTTCTTCTCATAGCATGATTCAATGCATCATCACCGTGTTCCTGTGATTTTGAGTTTCTCTTCTCTCTCAGTTTTTGCCGTACACACTTTGTATTACTCCTTGCAAACCCTACTCTCTCTCTACACTATTGCTTATTTTGACATGGTATCAGAGCATAACTGTTATTTTGATAGTGCACACATTCTTCTAGTGGCTTTTTAGAAGCAAGAAGGGAGGCTAATGATGGTCCTTCATATGGTTTCTTCTAGCCTTTTCACTACAAAAGGGTGGAATTTCCATTAATAATTCCAATCATTGGACAATAAATGGACCATTTTGATATAAAAAGCTGATGTTAGGGATGAAACAACTTTGGGAGAGCTTCAGTATAGTGTTATGGGTGATGGCTTGCTCATAATTGTTAAAGCTGTTAAAGTATGATATTGGGCACTGGAGGTTCCATGGAAGAGTGGGTGATTTTGATATTGCATGGGGGACTGCTTACTACATTCCAACTTACAAGTGGGCCAGTTGGTGTACACAAGCATTTGAAGTAGGGGATGAAATTGAAGTACATGTCCCTACAGGTTGTTCATTATGCCATTGCATGGTTTTTGCTGATTCATAATCGACTTGGAGAAGAGAGTGGTTGAAGTTGATCACCATCAGACTTATTGAGGAAGTAGATTGGAGATGATGAACTTGTCATTCCTTATATTTGCTTGATTTGACCTCTTTTGTCAAAGCTCCTAGGGACAGGTTTCAAACCCTCACATGTGTAGTTGATATATTTGTATATGGGATTGGGAGATGAGGTCAACACTGGTGCTGGCATGTGTTGCTTTCAATGTATTTGGACTTTGAGGCTACAGTAGATTACTTTTAATTGAAATATCCAAAATTGATTTTGTGCTTTGCTCTTAGCGTGGCCTTTTGTGCAGGGAAAGCAAGCACTTAGGACACACAGTTTGAAACCACCGGATGACACATGGAGATATTCTCAATATTCTTGAAGATATTTGGAGGCTGTACCCATTCAATGTCCTTATCACCAAGTTTGATAGTTTTGCGTCCTCCCGGCAAAGAAGAAGTTGCTTTCTCTAGAACTGGATCAATAACTGGATCAATATACTCATCTACATTTTCAAACATAAATGGAAATCCGTACTGAACTGCTAACTCAAGCTGCTTCAAGAAGTCAGAGTCATTGAATGTCTTTACACGACCCTCAAGAAGCTTGCCTTCCTTTTTCTTTATCCAATTTATTGCCTGTAAGCATAGACACAACCGGCCAGCATACCAACACCATGTATGAAGTCCAAAAGAGCAAGCATTTATATAAAACACACTCACTCAGTTTGATGGTAACTTTCATATGAGCTAAAACTAACTTCACCTATAATGTATGTTTTTGCAAATTACTTGTAAAGTGCAGTGTTCAAGAAGTTTTCTATATTTTGTTTGTGTGTCATAGAAAAAGGAGAGAATCGGTATTTTTGACAAAATCGAGGTGTAAAATAGGCTTTTCTTTCATCAGTTAATATCTTTTTGAATGTTTTACGAAGTTTTTTTTGACCAATGATTGTGAAGTGAAAAATGATAAACTGTAGCTCCAACAATATGTTCTGATGAAAGTTTGGGACCCTTGTCACTTGGATGCTTGAACACACTACCGTCTTGTGAGCGCCCTTTTTCTTCCAAACCGTGATTTGCAGTGTAGCATCCTTGTTTCCTCTTCTATATTCTCTCACATGCTCCACTGCATCTCTTTGAATGTGAACTGATACATAGATCGGGTCACTATGTTGCCAAAGTGTTGAAGATCATGACTTTGGTTTTTCCAAGGTTCACTATGAGATGTCTCTCTTTGCAAAAGGTATGTAGTGCATCCAAGTGATGCTGCAAGCCCTCCGGTGAGTCTGAAATGGGTAAGATATTCAGCATATAGTTATCGGCATTAACACTCCTGCTAGGCTAGCTCTAACTCCACCTCCCCCTATCAATGTAGTTGGACACCTCATCTATGCATAGTCCAAATAGTGTGGATGAAAGTAGACATCCTTGTTTTACTCCTATGGTGTTGTCAATCCGGTCAGACATCTCTCTAGGTATGCGCATACGGCTTGTCACTCTCTCATACAATGCATAAATGTCCCACTGCATAGCCTCTAGCACTCCAATCTCCTGCAATCTCTTCATGGAATGTGCTTGGAGTACTATGTCAAATGTCTTATGGAAATCTACAAAGCAATGATTATTATAATTCTGTGTTTTTAGATCCTTCAATCTATAACAGATTCCAATGATATTTTAGATAGCTAATTTCATCCATGGAATTTAGATTGAGTATATAGCCATGTAGCAAGAGATAATCGGTAGATAGTTATTTTGACTATCAATTAAACACTATTATTCTATCTAATGTGAATTTTCCATATCTGAAGATAAAGCCTAATTAATGATTGTTTATTAACCCTCGTTTCACAATTACTTTCCTGTTTGATTTGCATACTCATTTAATTATCTACATGGGCACTTGGTGAACTAGCGACACTATGCTCAATGACAAAAGCCTTGGTTGGGATTGCCTGATAAATGAATTCTTTGCAAAGTACGCAAATGTGCTCACACCACCCTTGACCTCTATTTTTTAGGATGTTTGGGAAGCGGGGATTACCCCTGATTGGTGGAGAGTGGGAGTTATCACATTGTTACCTAAGGTGCCCCAGTGTTCCTCTCTCAAACATTGCCAGCCTATTTCCTTGATGGGCAGTTCGCTTACATTGTTTCACCAGAAATGATAATTGGTTCACCCTGATACTATTAATGCACTCTTGATACTCTTTATTGTTGTAATGAGCAGATCTTTGTGTTCCCATGCTTGCCTGATGATGGTCATTATTGGAAACATGGATGTTAATTCCATGTATTCAAACAAAAATTGGTCCTTGGCTGTATGGCAGTGTTTAGCATCAAAATGACGGGCCTTCTTGATTTAGTTTTCTTTTTACTTTTCTTGTAGACATCAGACTTCTAGTAAATAATGTTCCCACCCATTTCTGTTTCCTAGCATGAGCCCTTGCTGACATTTTCTCATACGTTTCCTTTTTTATGTGACCAAGGTGTGTTTACCTTTTAAATCAATGTCTACTCTCTTTTGTACGGATCCTTAGACCTACGTAGCCATCCCTAAAACAGTTGCTGTCTCAGGTTTGCAGTCTGAGAATGTGAGAGAGGGAAGTAGGGGGGCTGAGTTGTCTTTCTTTTCGAAGAAAGAAAAGATGCTGACCTGCATTTGCGGATCTATACAAAGAGGGAATCTGGATGCACGTGTTGTAAGGATGCCATTTTGTATTGAAAGCTCATTAGATGGAAGCCCTTCATTAATCCATCTGCTTGTCTCAACCTCATCTGTTAATAAAGCTTCCAGTCGAAAGGGGCTAGTTATGGGAATGTCATTCTTTTGGATGTCAGAAAGCCATACATCTCGTATCATGTGTGTTCTGAAGTCAATGGTAAATGCTCCGGTGTAACTGAAAAAATATGTGATACAAAGTCAGACTAATTATTGTTCTAAACACAGCTGTGCTACTTGCTGTCTAGTTAAATTTCAACTGGAACATGGAAGTTAAGCAAACACTCCCAACCTAAGAAAGCTGGAAGTGATTAAACAATCTCCCAGTAGTTTTTCTCGAGCAACAGAAAGCTCCTCCACCTCCTTGGACCACCTCTCATGTTCTGATCCAAGTCCTTCTACCAGGCGTTTTGCTGCATCAAGTCTTTTCTCCATAAGATCTGCTTTTTTTTTCAGATCTTGTTGTTCTGCAGTGTTTGTTGCAAACTGGTTTTGTAATAGCCCTAGCTGCTTTGACAACTCTCCTATCTGCAGGTATACCAAATATGGAGTGTCATTCTTAGTTTGTGGACAATACTAGAATTGCACTTACAATGTTTTGTAGTGCTATTATGCTATTAAATCATTGAACATAAAGAATGCGATGAGCATTACTCAAGTTGATCAATAAAACATTTGAAAATAAACAAAAGTTATTCAGTGCAGCTGAGCAGTTGCTAAGTTTTTTGCTTTGGCATCTGTTTCTTCTTTCTTTTTGAGTTGCCAAGGAAGGTAATACACACCTCTTGCTGAATTTTTTCCAGCTCATTCTGGGCAGTGCGAAGGTTCTTCTCTGCTGTAGTTACTGCCTGTCGCTTTGGTGCAACTGTTTTTGCAATATTGTTATAGTTCATCATTGCCATGACCCACCTCAAAAGTCCAGCTCCAGCAGTAGATATATTCATAAGCTCGTCCAATGTGAGTTTAGGATCTTTAAAGTACTCTTTTAATGCTCTAATCTGGCATCGAAATCACAAGGTTAGGCTCTGGTTTCTATTTCTGTGTTTTTAATACCCTAACCTGGAACCAGAATCAAAAGGTTAGGGTCTGGTGCTTAATATTTTAGCAACATGATATATCTGGATGCCTTCCATGTGCTCCATTCAGTTTATACACACAGCAAGTTTGGAATGTTAAGACATCCGAAGATAGTTCTTGGAGCATATACACTCGTAACCTAGACCCCACAGTGCCAGTTTTTAAGTCTCCTGCTCGTTTGGATTATATTCAGAATTCACTTTGGCATCCACATTCTGACAGGCTGTAAGAGGTGGTTATACGGATTCAGATAAATCACTGACAGAATAGAGAGCACATAAAGTCATCTGTTATTTAAGGGCTCCAAAGGGTGTGATTTGCAAGCAGTTGAGCAAACAGCAGAGATGAACATTGCTTAGGTCTTCATATCTAGGTTGGCCAAGGCATTTGAGCTACTAGTAATGCAAATGATATAGTTGAGGGAAACTATGAAACAGAAACAGAAACAGAAAAGGAAAACGAAACGAAAATGGCAGTGTTTTAGAAGAGGGAAACAGAAATGCCACCTCATTAAGGGATGAGAGAGAACAGGCGAAGAAGGGGAAATGTGTAAAAGAGTGAATGGGATAGGACATTTCTAAAGGAGGAAAAGCAAAAGATGGGTATCTTAAAGCGGTAGAAAGCTATGGGCATATCATGGCCTAAACCCACGCAAATCTCCGCAAATTTGCCACTTGGCATTTGAAATCTTGGTTGATGAGGGAACATTAGGAGAAATGTTTTGGATCCAAAGAAAAATGCCGTGTGGTGCCATTTCCTCTAGGGAAACATGTTTCAGGGGTTCTAGAGCATTTTTTGGAGTTTTGGACACCTCCAACAAGCATTTTGGAGCGTTTCCTGCTTCTATGGCAAATGAGCATATACTGGTTTTCCTTTCTCAGGCATGGCCATATGGAAAGAAAAGACACTCAGTGATTAGGGTGATTATAGTTTACCTGCTTGTCTGTTATTGCATCTTTGTCAA
This sequence comes from Lygodium microphyllum, assembly GCF_053477565.2. Taxonomy (NCBI): domain Eukaryota; kingdom Viridiplantae; phylum Streptophyta; class Polypodiopsida; order Schizaeales; family Lygodiaceae; genus Lygodium; species Lygodium microphyllum. Next base: position 134,161,726 of record NC_141158.1, read on the forward strand.
ACTCCATCAAAGTCGCTAAAAATCGGTTGTCTGCCATCATTGCTTTTGCGCCTTTCCAAGACACATCTTTGATACCTCTAAGAATGACAACACATTCACATACCTGGAAGCAGAACAAGATTTTATATGAGGTCATACGCATTTTTAATTCTTTTGAACTTTACAGTTTAATGTGCCACCTTTTGAACAAGTATGTGAGGCTTAGCAAAAGATCGAATCTCTGTAATTTCTTCCTTTTTGAGGTTGTTTAATGCTTCTGCTGCTGCTTCCAAAGCTGGGAGTGCTTCTTCAAGTGCCTTCTCAGCCTCTTCTTTCTCTCTGCTGATTGTCTCATTTTGCCTCTCAAGCTCTACTTGTTTCTCTTGTGCAAAGCTTTGCTTCAGTTGTACTTCTGCTGTGCTTTTACTGTTTTGCCGAGAAACATTCTTTGTTATATATGGGTTTGTAATAAGTGACAAAATGCAAAGCCGAATTTTTTTTGTAACCGACAGTTTTCTCACCTGATAACTTCTAGTAGCTGGTTGCATTCCGCAGTTTTCTGATCCACTATGACTTTTGCTTCTGCCAGTGTGACCTAGAGACAAGCAAATGCAACTAGGCATGAAATGTTGGAGCTGGAACCATGTTTAGCATCTGGCTTAAGATGTGGTTTGCACTTCAACCACTATACAAAATGCACACATGGATATTTGTACGTGCACATGATGTCTTTCTGCATATGGTGACTAGGCAAAGTATAGCAATCACACAGTGTTTATTTGGGGGAATACTGATAAGTGTACGAGGATAGATGGAGCTAACCCAATGAAATCTTTTTCTTGGATTTTATTCATAAATGCAACACTCCTATTACTAAATCCTCAAGCGAAAATAGTAGAACTGTTAAGGTGAGGCAAATCAATTAAACTTGGAAATGTAAGCATCATTGACTATGAATGCTGACAACTTATTTTAGGGGGTTTTGTTTTCTCAATAATTCTGGCTTACAACTTGGCTAGTGTGACTCAATTCTCAGTCATCAAGATGCTTAAAGTCTAAATGAGTCATGAAAGCAGATTCAAAGGATGCCTTGGTAGTGATGAAAAGATGGAAATCCCATGGATTGGACGGCCCTACACTTGAAATTTGCACGCTTTTTGGGATGACATTTTAATCGCATGAACCATTGAATGGCTGAAAGTAAATAACTCTTATGAGTATCACTTATAAACATATAATTAAAATTCTAATAATGTATGGATTCATAGGCATACTGCGAAGTGTTAGCATTTAATTCTGCTCTTCTAAAATCTGCAAATAAAAAGTATGGCTGCCACCTCATGCATAATGACACATGAGAAAGCAAAAGGAAAGTTGTAAGGGAAAGACAGACAGAGGCAGCTGAGGAACCCAAGTCAACTCAGAATGACAGATTATTTTCCTTCTACCAATCTTTGTGAGAGTCCCTGTATGATTGGTATGAGTTGAGCAGGTTAACCACCATATATACATATGTCTGTTAAGAAGATTGCTAGGGTTTGCACTGAGGACACACAGAGTGTACGACCACGACAGAAACACAAGACACAGACACAGACACAGAGGGCAAAACTCAAACCCTAAACGCAAAACTCAAAACTCAAACCCTAAATGCAAAACTCAAAACTCAAAACTCAAACACAAACAGAAGAAGGGAGAGAGAGAACACAACTCTGAAGTGAATGAATGCTGTAAATGAATGTAAGAGTGTACATTGTGCTCAAGGGTAGAGCAATGTCGGAGTGTGATGTCCACCAAAGACGGATCCCAAGTCTGTGACCACCAGTCGGAGTGTAGGAGCGCTGAATAGTGAATGGCAGCAGGCTGGTCACCAAAACGCAGCAGTCTGGAGGTTGGAAACTGGTAAACACAGCAGTGTATCACTGATCGGGGGTTGGAAACTGTGCATAGTCTGCTGTAAACAGCAGGCAGAAACAGTGTCTGAGAGTGTCAGGGCCTGCAATGCTGAAAACGCAAGCTGGCTGACCCTGGAGATGATGGACGGCAGGCTGAACAGTAGTTTGGGACGGTTTGGAGTAGTCGCCAGCAGCTGAGAGCTGTCGCCTATAGCAATGGACAGGCTGAAGATGATGTGGCTGCAATCGATGATGGTTGGATTGCAGATGGAGGCGGGTTGCAGGTTGGAAACTGAGCGCCAACAACAACAGAGGGTGTGTGGGCTGGTGTAACCTGCAAACAAGGATAATTGCTGAATGGGGGCAGCTTGTCTATTTATAGATGTGGAAGAGCGCCCCAAAAATAAGGGTTTCCACTAAACTTTCTCAAACCGCTCCCCGTTTTAGGGTTTCCACTGAACTCTCTCGAACCGGTCCCCGTTTTAGGATTTTACTCTAAAAGAGCATTTTTAGTGTGTTTTGGGGCTATTTAAGAGGCTAATCAACAAGTAATGCATATTTTAGCTCAATACCCCCTCTCAGGCCCAAAACTGAGCCGAAAGGTTAGGCCAGCCATGGTGATGTTTATGTACCCCAAGGTGTCCCACCCCAAAGCAGCCAAGGCATCGGACAAAGGGTGCATGTTGGCTGCCTAGTGGCCTACCAAGACTACAAAGGCGATGGTTATCTTACCAAGGGAATCCAAGTAGTCACCCCAAAGAGGATAGGGCATTGGACAAAGGGTGCATGTCGGCTGCCCAGTGGCCTACCAAGTCTTATAAAGGCGGATGGAACCACATTAAACTTTGTGTGTGTGTGTGTGTTTTTTTTTTGGAATAAGTGTGGTAAATTTTATGAGATGCGGCCGATTGAGTAATAGTGACCCAGAAGATGGGAGTAGGGAGGGTATACCCAACACATCACAAAACAGTACAAGCTAACCCATCCACTCAGGGTGTCGATGACGAGGAAAAATAGGTGGAGGTATCCATGTGATGAAGAAGGATGGTGGTGTGGTAACAACAGCCGCCAGTGGAAACAACTTAGGATCCGCACAAGTGGTGCTCTGCACAATGAGATGCAAAGTATGCTACATACTAAAGAATGCTCATGTAACAAGTGCCACTTGGACAGTGTCTCTCATGGGAAAATTGTTCACTTGCTCAAGCGCCCTAGTACAAAGATGATGAAATCATGTAATGCAAAGGATAAGGTATAATAGGGGAGGAGAAGCCGATGTCGAAGACAAAGTGCTAAAGCTTGTAGAATACCAAGAAGGATAGGAACCCCCTCTCAACTTGGATGTAGATGCCGAAGAAGGAAGAGGAGCCTGATGTCGGTCTTCGTGTGGTATTGAGAACCATAAGGAATGAAGAGGAGGAGGAAGCATCCTAGCTGGAAGAGCTAGGTAGAAGTCACCGCCATGATAGCATCAAGAGAGATGCTGTACGATCCGCCTCGGGAGGGGAAGCCTCCATGCTGGTAGAAGAGCAAAACTCCAAGGATGATTAAACCATGAAGAAAAGACGCACATCCCAAGTCTCCAGTCTAGATAGGACTGGGCAAACCTGCATGTTAGCCCTACACTGAAAACAAAACCTACAAAGGAGATCAAAGTCTGCAATCACAGAGGTCAGTAGTGAGATGCTCCAAAAATAAAACAAAACTAAAATGAAAAGATAATTGAAGGAACAAGTACAAAGATGCAAATGTGTATGTGTGTATGAGTAAATGCAACAGAAGACTTAAAATGTAGAGACAAAAATCCTATGGGCCCGACTCTAAGAGTGCGAAAAATGAATGCTAGATTGACCTAGGGTATTCGAAAGGACCTAGAGACATGCTAGTCTAAGAAGGTGGTCACCATCGCGTACATCCAGTAGCAGGGCTCTGCCAAGGGAACGCCTGACGAGATGGGGAGGAAGGTGAGATAGATGCATGAAGTGCAATGGGATTGGAGCCTGCAGACCAGTCAACCAATCCTTCAGGAGTAGAGAAGGATGACCGCAGAGGTTGTTCGGGTGCCACATGTCCAGCAGTCGCTGTGGGGGTTGGAGGAGCAGATGGGGCAGGAGCGGAAGGCGTAGCCCTACTGGACTGTGAAGTCGCAGCGGTTTGCTGAGGCTTTTTAGGTGGAATACCTTGGGCCTTGGAGCAACACTCCTTGTTCACATGGCCTGCTCTCTGGCGATGTGTGCAAAACCGGTTTTTCTCAGGGATTTTCAGCCAGATAGGTCTTGATTCTTTGGTTCCATCGGAGGAAGAGGAGTCACCCTTTGATTGGCTTGCCTTCGCATCTAGCGAGTTCTTGCCACTGGTGGTTTTCCCTCCCGAAGAAGAAGCAACCAACGCCCTCTGCTTTGAATAAGACCGTGATGACGATTTCTTGTGGACTTGATCATGTAGCCTTGCGTAACACAAGAATTGGCACTCAAACTTGTAGAAGGTTGGCAATCGAGGTTGGGAGATGATGTGTTGAATGAAATTGAAGTATTTTGCGGGCAACTTATTCAAGAAGAATGTAACGTGATCGTCATCTGACTTTGGAGAGTCAGTAGTGGCGAACTCGGCAAGTAACCGCCTATAGTCAGCTAGCTTGACTTTTAGATCATCCCCTTTCTTAAGAGAGAAGCTCAAAGTCGAGATTGATGCGCCGAGTACGATCACGAGCTGCATAGCGGTCGAGAAGGTGACTTCAACGCTCTGACGCGAGCGGGAAGTGCTGCAACTGAGAGTGAAACTCAGGAAGCAATCCCTGCATCAGCTCAACATTGGCTGTAGCATTGCGGACTCTCCATTGACGGATGTAGTCAGGGTGAGCTAGTCGAGGGTCCGGCATAGGCTCTAGATCAATGACGAGGTCCCAAAGACCCTGAGACTTAAGCACTTGTTGCATGAAATTCGACCAAGTAGTGAAATTTGACCCGTTAAAACGTGTCTTATCCGTGAAGGCATTCTTGGCCGTTGCAACAAGAGTGGTAGTGCTCGGAGATGCATAGTGTGAAAAAGTGTAGTGGGGGTAGGATGGGGGAGTGAAGTACCCTTGGGAATGGGCCCTAGAGTGCCTACCAGGCATGCGGGTAGTGTGCAAGGTGGATCCATAGGTAGGGATGGGCTGACTAGGCATGGGCATGGTAGCCACATGAGGAACCCAAGGAGGTGGGATGGGAATACGGGGAGCAGAAGATGGGAATCCCTGTGTAGGTGTAACACAAGGAGAGTGTGAAGACGCACCATAAGCTGAGGATGGAAACCCCTGTGAGTGGTCATGGGAGATGTGAAGCTGGGGATAGTGAGGGGGATGCCCATCACAGTCGACCCAAGAGTGATGGGTGTGCTATTTTGCTGAAAGGTGAGAGGCACTGTGGTAAAGGGTGCATTCCCCCTAACGAAGTACCATGGTGCAAAGAGGTAGAGAATGGGGTGGAGAAGGAAAAGGTGCTAGGAGCGGAGATGGTAGATTCAACCCCTAGGGTGTGTGAAGCAGATGTGGAGTGTAATCCAAGATTTTGGAAAGATGATGAGAGATGATCAAGGTGTGATATAGAAGAGGGTGGGATGGGAGGGAAGTGAGAAGTGTGTGTGATATGCTCAAATGAAACAGAATCTGTAGATATACGTGATTTTCGTCTGCTTCGTGAGCCCCCTCTATTGAAGCTCACATACGCAAAGCCATCCGGATCCTGTACCTCAAAAGAAGAAACATGCGAGGGTTTTGAATTATGCAACACAAAAGAATTGTACAAACCAGATATTGGACCTGGCAGAGATGATGAAGATGGATCGCCAAACGTTCCGAATGCCGTATGTCCTCCATGGTTGGAGAGGTGGCCAGCCTCACCAACTGGTCCAGATGTGGCAGCAAAATTGGTAGGAGGGGTGTAAACATCATCGTACTTGTTGCGATAGTACTCCTCAAAGTCCTCCTCTGTCATGTTAGTGAAATCTGGTGAAGGTGGAGTGTCGTCCTCCTCACCGAGTCCATAATGCCGTCTTAGGGCCTCCAATGATGGAGAAGCCTGATAAGACATCATAGGAACTGGAGAAGAAGGTGTCTGGGACATTGTGATTCGGTTATGAGTCATATTGTGTGCCTCGCACAAAGACTAGCTCTCAACAATATCCGCAGGATAGTCTTTACAAGAGCACCGGCTTTGATACCATGTTAAGAAGACTGCTAGGGTTTGCATTGAGGACACACAGAGTGTATGACCATGACAAAAACACAAAGACACAGACATAGACATAGAGGGCAAAACTCAAACCCTAAACGCAAAACTCAAAGCTCAAACACAAACAGAAGAAGGGAGAGAGAGAACACAACTCTGAAGTGAATGAATGCTGTAAATGAATGTAAGAGTGTACAGTGTGCTCAAGGGCAGAGCAATGTCGGAGTGTGATGTCCACCAAAGACGGATCCCGAGTCTGTGACCACCAGTCGGAGTGTAGGAGTGCTGAATAGTGAATGGCAGCAGGCTGGTCACTAAAACACAGTAGTCTGGAAGCTGGAAACTGGTAAACACAGCAGTGTACGACCGATCGGGGGCTGGAAACTGTGCACAGTCTGCTGTAAATAGCAGGCTGAAACAGTGTCTGAGAGTGTCAGGGCCTGCAATGCTGAAAACACAGGCTGGCTGACCGTGGAGATGATGGACAGCAGGCTGAACAGCAGTCTGGGACAGTTTGGAGCAGTCGTCAGTAGCTGAGAGCTGTCGCCTACAGCAATGGACAGGCTGAAGATGATGTGGCTGTAGTCGATGATGGCTGGACAGCAGATGGAGGCGGGCTGTAGGTTGGAAATTGGGTGCCAAGAGCAATAGAGGGTGTGTGGGCTGGTGTAACCTGCAAACAAGGATAATTGCTGAATGGGGGCAGCCTGTCTATTTATAGATGTGGAAGGGCGCCCCAAAAATAAGGGTTTCCACTAAACTTTCTCGAACCGCTCCCCGTTTTAGGGTTTCCACTGAACTCTCTCGAACTGCTCCCTGTTTTAGGATTTTACTCTAAAAGAGCATTTTTAGTGTGTTTTGGGGCTGTTTAAGAGGCTAATCAGCAAGTAATGCATATTTTAGCTCAACAATGTCTTCCCAATGTTTTATCAATGGTACATTATGAATGGAAAGTGGATTTACAGAAGGGAAAAAAACAGACAGGATATATGAAATTTTGTCATACAAAAATCCAGATTAGTTATCTACCCCAAAGAACATGAAGGAATAAACTTCCAGATGAGTGTGTTTGTAGTAGATACCTGCATCTCTGCAACTTCTTGTTTTGCCTGGATAAGTTTTCCAAGACCTCCAGCAAGCCTTGCTGACATGTCTGAGTTATTTTTTCTACAAGTGGCAAGTGAGTTCCGATATTTCATAATGAAGTCCAGAAAATTTTTTGGTGTAACGTAATTATGTCGTCGAAGTTTCTGTTTGAATTCTGTTGATAGTTTACAAACTGACAAGTGCACCATGACCATGTGCCTAGTGATTGGTATTCTCATCTTTTCAGGGATGTCCACTTCAGCTAAGAAAACTGATGCAACTGATTGCAAAGCTTCTTCTGGCCATGTGGTTAGCCAATTGATAACACAGTTGTTAACCTGTTACATATAAGTATCTCAAGCAAATCATGTAACGTCAAACAGTGAGAACAGAAAATATTTGACAACAAAACATTTTATGTACGCATACTCATGATGAGTAAATATATCACTTGGCTTTAGTTTTAGAAAATCTTTGAAAAGAAAAAGGAACTTTTGTGTTAGAGGACCATTTCATGGCCATTTTCCCATTTTCTAATCATCTTTTGACACTTGCGTCCGTCTAAAGTCAGGGACAGTTTATTCTATTCATTCACAATGTTGCTTTGCATCACAGATCAATTTGGTGTAAAATTATAGTGATTTCTATTGGACTTTCAACAGGTGCCAGATCTCAAAGAAGAACATGCCTATCAAGGAGCATACCCTGCACACCCCTGCCCTCTCCCCTATTTTCCTCCCTTTCTCTGCAATGGTAGTAGTGCTCTAGTTTGAGATTTGGGGGGACAGGATGGGGGCAATAGACTTGCTCGGCCACCTGCTGCACCAAGCACCAGAGGCCTTTTCATGAGATGGGAATGCAACTAGGGCGAAGGTAGCTTGAGATGTCACCATTTAGCCTAGATCCAGAGGTGGTTTGGTTTATCATCATCCTCTCTATAAATCCAGAGGTTGTTTGGGGTGTCATCATTCAGTTTAGATCTAGGGCGAAGGTAGCTTGGGATATTATCATTCAGCCGAGATCCAGAGGGAGCCTAGATTGCCAAACAAAGCCTTATTGGTAAAGCTTATTCTTAGGGGTCTTCTTATAGGTGAGGAGCTATGGAAGAAGCTACTGCTTTGGGGATTATACTTGCACTCAGAGGGCCATGGCAACTGAGCATTCATTGGATCTGACAAGAGATCAAGGCCAAAGACATTGGGAGAGGATTTGAGGTCAGATCCACAGCTTCTATCATTGGATCCTGGAGATCTGTCTCATCAGGCATTCATGAACTAGCATTGACCACAGTCGAAGAGAAGATGAGGCAGCATCTTCTCTTTGACCACCATTTAGGAGCCTGGCCATACCCTAGGATAAAGGGCGTATCTTTCTTGGGGGAGATTCTCAAGGTTGCCTCCACAATGGGAGAGTGGCCTCCTTTTCAAGATTATTTGCAGGAGACTCGGGACAAAGACTGTTGGGCCTTAGGGGTGTTAGAGCTATGATACAGATAGTGATGGAGGGAGTGCCTCCAGAGTGGAGACCAATATAGGCAGCTCTTGGACCTCGATACTTTTCTTCTCCAAGAAGACATCCTATTGGGTGTGATAGTGACTGATGAGTATTTACCTTTACTTTTTAGAAAGGCCAACTTATGATAGAGGACTTGAATTAGGTAGAGTTCATAAGCTGCTCCCAGAAGATGATCAATGGTACATCATGGGGCCACGAGATGGCACATTGGCCTAGACCCAACTACTTGCATGATGGAGAGATGAGACACTGGGCTTACTAGAGGGGGCCCGTACAGAGATTGCAACACAATAATGGACTCGTTCCTTGATAGACCTTCTGATGTGATCTTTTTTGGCTACAACATCAGGTTGGGGAGGAGGATACATACTCATGATTTGTCTAGATAGAGTTTTTCTCTATGCCTTTCTTGACTGATTTTTGAAGGAGATCGGATGGTAGCTTCAGATGTGGTCTTCTTTGGCTACACCATCAAGTTGGGGAGGATGATACAGATAGGTAGGATCAGAGTGGAGCCAGCTGCTGCTCACAATTGGTAAAGAGAACCTCTATCCTTTTCTTGAAGGACTTTTGGAGGAGATTGGATGATAGCTTTAGACCTAGGAACATCTTGTTATATGTGGTGAATAGGAGGTAGGAGCTTGACAGTTGGCTTGGGTATGATGGGGTTCTTATAGTATTTACCAGATGTGGAGAGCCACAAGAGACTCAGAGGCATTGCCTATGAGACTACCTTATGGCCCATGACTTGTAGAGAAGAGCCCTTAGGATGGTCTTCCATGGTATAATTGAAACCATGATAGCAATCTAGGGGGTAGTGGCTTGTTTAGCATTATTGAATGGTTCATTTTGGGCTGCGACGTGCAATCGCGCCATCTATCTACAGGATATTTCTATTACAAAGACTCTCTCTAGGATTTGGACACAGATTATTTACACACGCTGAAACATGGAGAGACTGCAAGGTGACTTTGAGTGTATGAGAAGGAGAGATGCTTATTGTTTGCACGTCTGACATTGGCACCTTTTCCCACTTTGGGTCACATACGGTTGGCATTATAGTCTGCTGGATTTTGTTTATCCAACCATTGTGTTTATGTAATTAGCAGTTCTTCACAGAGCTTATTTTGTACGTTTAATTTTTACACTTGAGGGGTTTTACTTGAGGTGTTATCAATAGAAATGCCTTTTCTTTGGTAAAAACAACCCATGGTTGCTGGATTTTGACAATTTTCAGCACTCCCTACCATCATTAGCCAAGATGGCGCTAGTCTCTTGAACAAACAAAGTCATTAAGTGCATTAGCAATAATTGCAATTCATTAATTCCTATTTTTGGTCTCCAATTACAGCCCTAAAAAGGATTTATTGTATTATTTGGTTTTTTTCTTTGGATGGTAGGACAAATGCCAAATATTTCCCTTTATATAGGGTTGGTCATTGCAGTACTCAGCACTCTCCACTGCTGTCTACACCCTGATACTGAGGACATCTCAGTTCGTGGAGGCTTTATGTGCTGTTGGCATCTTGTTTCTCCATCAGTCGGGCTGCGTTTTCAAATCAGATCAGGCTGCATTTTCAAAGCAGATCTGGCTGTGCAGCTGACATGACACCTGCTGCAGACTGGCAATCTGTCTTGGTGCAGTCCAGGCCTATGCTGCTGTTTATAGCAAGTGCACAACATCCCATTTTCATTGTGCATTGCAGAAACCCTGTGTTTTGTTGGATAGGAAGGAACGGCAGAAGCTGACGTCATCAAAAAGGCTGCATTTGGTCTTAGACTGGCTGCTCAACTGCTGTTGCTCTTCAGGAGGCCTTCACCATTAGCACTCCTCGTGTTTTGCAGCTCTCAGACATACTGCAGCAGGCCTCTTCATTCAGCAATCATTGCATTTATGCTAGAGGTCATCTTCATCAGTTTCTTGGTCATTAACAGCTCCTGAGGACTGCATTATGCTCCCTTTATTGCCGTCCTTCATCACCGGTGTCTTCTTCGACATCTCCCCAAAAAACAAAACCACCCCCCGCCCCCCGCTGGACTGATCAGCCATGGCAGTCTTGTCACTTTCAAGTTCTTATTGGCATCATTGACTTGACTATGCCCACCCTGATACCGGTTTCTAGAGCTCACCTCAATATCAGTCCTAGAGACATGGTCATCTCAAGGCTTACTCCATTGTATCAACATGATTCATTCAGTATGATTTAGTGTTCACCATTCATTACTTCATACTCCTTCTGTGTTTTTGAGTTGTTTGTCACTCACAATGTTTGTAGTATAAATTCTATGTTTCTCCCCGCAAATCCCTTCCTTATCTCTAAATGAATCTTAGATACCCTTCCTTCCCATCCCTCTTCCACTTAGTTTCGAGACGACATATTTGGGAGCTTTTAGGCCTCTGCTCCATTGGACCCTCAAATACCTTCTTTTGCACCATCAATGGTCGTTCTTTCATCATTAGAAACATTTGAGGCCATGATTCATAAGTTTTTGGATTCCCTATCTCCTTAAAAGGGGGCTCTTCTTCCTATTGTTGCAGAGAGTCCATTACTCATCATGCAGTCCTTCACACACAAAAAAGAGCCTTTTCATACTTCATCTATCCTTGCATGGGTGGTTGGCCTTGAGTTTCCTCTCACCTACTCATTACCAAGTATCTTAAGGCAACAAGTTCTATCAAGACTAGAGCTTTTGATGTCTTAGCCATGACTTGGGGGGTGTGCCTTCTCATCTTGTCTAGCATGAAAATGGGGTTAATGCCCCCCTCTCTCTTTTTTTGGTAATGGGTAATTTCATGTTGATTATGAAAAAAGTACAATATATCAAGATTACAAAGTTCTAGTTGGCTCTAGGCCATCATGTATGAACCAAGAACAACGGATCCCGTAAGCACAACAAGACGAGTGCAAAAGGCATCTTAGGACTAGACAAACACAAAGGATCAAGAGTTTTGGCAGGATTTAGCCACATGGCCCTAGGCTTTAGCTGCCAAAGTCTCCAGTACACCATCTTCAAAGAACCCCCCCCAACACCGCAAAGGGGTTGGGCTGCTGAAGTTCATGTCAGATGGGAGAGGATCGAGGTGCAGCTGAAGTGCAGTAGACAGTGTGAGAGTGAGAGACAGAGTTGAGCACGATACCCAATGCAATAGTACTGAATAGAGTGTTAGCTGAAAGTACAAATGATAACCCTTATACCTTAGGGTTATAAGGGGCTGTTCACACCCGAACACAGTAAGTGCCCGTAAGTGTGCACCACAAGCACATACAAAATAGTACACATAATCTGGGGGAAAAAACCTCTCCTACTGAGAGTAAAAAGTGCCCCAGTGTCCTAGTGATCACCCGCACACTCCCATATGAGCGTAGGCGTAAGTAAGGCGTGTGAGATACCCAACAAACCCCCCTGGAGTGAAGAGTGATCAAGTGTATAAGGATCATCCGCCACCAAAGGGCGTCAAATTCAAAGCATCGCGAAATGCTTCAAATTTGTCTCGTGGAAGAGCTTTGGTGAAGATGTCTGCCACATTGCTGGTGGTAGGACAGTAGACAAGGCTGATATCACCTGCATGTAGCCTCTCTCTGACAAAGTGGTAGTGAATCTCTATGTGTTTCGTGCGAGCATGAAACACAGGGTTCCGTGCCACTGCAATGGCACTCTGACTGTCAGTATATAAAGGAGTAGGCTCCGTAACAGATACATCCAAATCAGCAAGTAAGCGTCTAAGCCATACGCACTCAACTGCAGTAGTGAAGGCTGCCTTGTACTCAGCTTCACATGACGACGTGGCAACAGTGGATTGTTTCTTGCTAAGCCAAGAAATGCATGACGAGCCAAGAAAGAAACAATTGCCACTAGTGGAGTGACGAGTATCAAAATCACCAGCCCAATCAGAGTCACTGTAAGCATGTAACTGCAGTGGTTTCCCCTTGGCATAAAGCAATCCAAGAGCTCTAGTACCCTGCAAGTAACGAAACACACGCTTCACAGCTTGCCAATGCGACATACGAGGCTGATGCATGTACCTGCTCAAAACTGAAACGGCAAACTGTATGTCTGGCCGAGTGTGGCATAGATAGATGAGACATCCCACTGCTGGAGCATAAGTATGGATATCAAACAAATCACTGTCATCATGTAATGACAGTTTGAGCCCAGGTTCCATGGGTGTACAAACTGGCTTGCAATCCTGTAAGCCAAACTTCTCAAGAAGTTGCCCAATGTACCTTGACTGACATAATCCAATGCCTCTAGCATCATGTACAAACTGGATGCCCAAGTAATAGTGCAAAATACCCAAGTCAGACATGTCAAAAGTTTGCTGTAAATTATTTTTGAATGCTGAAATCTGATCAGCACGTGTTCCAGTGAGCAAAAGGTCGTCTACATATAGACACAAAATCAGCATGGATCCCCCCTCTTTATGTACATAAAGGGTAGACTCAGATGGGCTGTTTACAAACCCCTGACTAAGCAAGAAAGCATCTATCTTTGCGTACCAAGCTCGTGGAGCTTGTTTCAAACCATATAGAGCTTTTTTCAGCTTGCATACTAAATTTTCTGAGCCTTCAACTGCAAAACCAATGGGCTGCTGTACATACACTTCTTCCTGAAGTTCCCCATGTAAGAATGCATTCTTTATATCCAGCTGATGCACTTTCCAACCAAAATGTGCAGCCAAGGCAATCATAGACCGAATGGTCGTCATACGGGAGGTAGGAGCAAAGGTCTCCTCATAGTCAATGCCCTTTTTCTGTGCGTAGCCTTTAGCTACCAGCCGTGCCTTGTACTTATCTATGGATCCATCTGCATTCCTTTTCAATTTGTAGACCCATTTCGTACCAATGGCACGCTTGCCAACTGGCAAAGACACCAAATCCCAAGTATGATGATTATGAATAGAATCCAATTCAGCTTGCATGGCTGCCATCCAATGCACACTATGTCGTGCATCCTCAAAACATTCAGGCTCCTCATTATCATGAGTACATGCTGCCATAACAAACTCCATGGAATGTGCTGAATCATGCAGTCGAGTTTGCCTTCGAGTACGGCCAGCCAAGGGTGTTTCCAAATGACTATCTCTCATAGTCTGCGTGTACCATCTAGGCACCTGTCTTGCTTCCTGACTGTGTACAAGTTCCTGCTGAATTTCAGTTTCAGCAATGTGCTGATTTACTGCATGTTCCATAGGAGCAGCTGGCTGAACATTAGGTTCATTTGCTGAAGTACCAGCTGAATCACCAAATGTGATGGGCAGCAGCCCTTCAAAGACATCACGGGCAGCCTGATATGTATCAAAACCAGCCAAGGATAATTCTGATTTTTCATCAAATACAACATCCCTGCTGACAAAAACCTTCTTGGTCACGGGATCATAGAGTCTGTAGCCTTTGCTTTCGCTGCTATATCCCATAAAGATGCATTTTACAGCCTTGTTGTCCAACTTCTTTCGAAGTACCTGTGGAATATGGGCATATGCAAGACACCCAAAAGTACGGAAGTGGCCAACAGAAGGTTTGCGGCTGTGCCAAGCCTCAAAAGGTGTGACGGTTTTCAAGGCCTTGGTAGGGCATCTGTTCAAAATGTGGCAAGCGCACATGACGGCTTCCATCCAAAAACTATGAGGCAAACTCTTTGCCTTCAGCATACATCTGGCCATCTCCATGAGTGACCGATTTTTCCTCTCTGCTACCCCATTCTGCTGTGGAGTATATGCAGTAGTGTACTGATGGATAATGCCCTTCTGCTGCAAATAAGAATTCAGCATAGAGGACATGTATTCCCCCCCTCGGTCCGAACGGAGAGTCTTAATCTTGCAACCAGACTGAGTTTCCACAAGTGCACTGAAAGCCAAAAATGCATCATACACTTCTGACTTCTTTTTCAAGCAGTAGACCCAGCACAAACGTGTAAAGTCATCAATAAATGTTACAAAATAGTAACAACCACCCAATGACTGTGTCTGCATGGGCCCACAAACATCCGAATGCACAAGCTGCAATCTGGCTGTTGCTCTAAAAGCAACATCACGGGGAAAAGAGAAACGATGCATTTTGCCCAAAATGCAACCCTCGCATAAATGCTCAGGAGGTCTCTCCAAGAGAGGTAATCCATCCAACATCTGAGTACGCTGTAATAGCATCAAGCTGCCATAGTTTACATGCCCCAAACGAGCATGCCATAACTCTGCCTCTAACATAGCAGGAGTAAGAGTGGATGTCAAATATGCAGACTGATCTACCGAAAGAGCATCCAACTCATATAACCCATGACACAGAGAACCTGTCAAGACCAATGTCATGTGTTCCTTGTCACGGACCATGCAACGGTCATCATCAAAGGTGACCTGCAAACCACAACGTGCCATAGAAGAAATGGAAAGCAGATTCTTCTTAATGCCAGGCACATACAAAGCATCCTGTAGGCGGAGAATAGAGCCATCAATGGCTGTAAGCTGAATCTCCCCAATACCACGAACAGGGTATGATGCATTATTAGCACACTGAACAGACTTCCCAACGGGAGGTGCACCAAGAGAAGCAAACAAATCTCTACGAGATGTGATATGCCGTGAAGCACCACTGTCAAAGAACCAAGTGTCAGCATCTTCTGTAGAGCTAAATGCTCTATCAGCCCAAGAGACATCATAACTGCAAGTGTAAAAACAATAGTCCCTGTCTGCAACAAAGGACGCGGACTCACTAGCAGTGGAAGGAGCTGCAGAAACAGACATCCCTGACTCCTTCTTCTTCTCTTTGGCGATGCGCTTCCTGCACTCAGTGATGTAGTGGCCAGGCTTCTTGCAATAATGGCATTTTCCTTTCTTGGCTTGCGTGCCCCCCTGTTTCTGACTTGTCTGTGAAGTGTTACTACTACCAGAACTCTGCGAAGCATTTTTCCCTTGGCTGTTTTTACCCTTCTGCCTTGACATAAAAGCCTGCTCAGAGGCTATACCATCCACACCACTGTTCCGTCTAGTTTGTTCCTCCTCTAGAAGCAAACTGACAAGCTGAATGAAAGTGATGGGCTCTGTCGAAATCCTCATAGTGAGGTTCAAGGCAGTATGAAAAGCCAAGTAAGAGGGAGGCAGTGAATTCAATGTCGTAGAAATCAGCTGCGCATCTGAGTAGTATTCATCCACATTCATGAGTTGCTCCTGCAAGTCCTGAATTTTGTTGAGATGATCCTGCATAGAATCACCCTCATTCATCTTTAGAGTCTCTAGCTCTTTCTTCAAGAAAGAGATGCGAGTCTCATTCTTTCCTGCAAACATCTGCTCCAATATCAACCAAGCTTCTTGTGAAGAAGCTGCTGAACGAATATGAGGAATGATAGAACGCTGAACTGCCAATGCAATCAGCGACATAGCCTGTGCATCCCGTGTATCCCAAGTTTTTTGAGCTGCAGTTCTTGGGGGAAGTGGCTGAGCGGGCTGAGGTGGAGGGGGCTGAGGTTGCCCTCTTGCACGTCCTCCTGGAGGAGGAGTAGCGGGAGCCACAACTCCCGGTCGTGCTTCCTCTCCACTGACATAATCCCACAAATTTTTTGCCACTAATACATTCTTCATCATGAAAGACCAAAGGGAATAATTGTTCCCATCCAATCGGTCTTCCTTGGACACATAGGTGAATACATCTCCTCCCTGATTTGCCATTATTTCCCAAAAGGCAATTGAGCAATGTCAATGCAGTACGGGCTGGAAATCTGCAAATTTCCAGAAATTGCAGCAAACACAAGTCTGCAATTAATGTGCAAAGGGTACTCTGTCACAAAAACTGTCACTGATGCATGCTTTCCAAGGTGCAATTAGTGCTCAGCAGCACTAAAACATCAAAAGCCCCAAAATTTTCTGCCCAAAATTTCTGTCACAAATGTCTGTTACAAAAGCCCCAAAATGTGCATTCAATGTGTCACAGACAGACACAGCACGTTTCCCAATGCTGAAAACTGAACCTGCTGTTCAGCACGTTTCCCAATGCTGAACCTGAACCTGTTGCAGGAACTCCTGTGTAAAAGAAAAGTGCAGAATGTTACCTCTGCGTGTTGACGACGGGCACGATTCCCGAGGTAATGACTGCTGGGTACAGTCGGACTGACGCACAGGTACAGGCGTGCAGGTCCAGTGACACGCGCAGGCAGGACTGGGCGCGCGCTGGGCAGAGGAGGCGGCACCCAGGACTGGCTGGTGGAGACAGGTGGCGCGCTGGCAGCTGGAGCTGACGGCACAGGCTAGCTCAGCGCAGGGAGGCTGCGCAGGCAGACTGACAGGCGAAGGGGCATGCTGGGCAGACACAGGGCAGAGGACTCGCTGGGCAGAGGTGGCAGCACGCAGGTACAGGTGGCGCGCTGGGCAGGGCGGTGCTGCGCGCTGATTGTTGGAGCTGCACGCTGGGCAGAGGAGTCGTCTGGTGCTGCGCGCTGACGGACTGACAGGCGCAGGCAGGACTGGGCAGGAACAGGCGGCTGGGGCAGAACTGGCGGGGGCTGCAGACTGCAGACTGAAGACTGCTCTGAGCTGAGCTCTGATACCAAATGTCAGATGGGAGAGGATCGAGGTGCAGCTGAAGTGCAGTAGACAGTGTGAGAGTGAGAGACAGAGTTGAGCACGATACCCAATGCAATAGTACTGAATAGAGTGTTAGCTGAAAGTACAAATGATAACCCTTATACCTTAGGGTTATAAGGGGCTGTTCACACCCGAACACAGTAAGTGCCCGTAAGTGTGCACCACAAGCACATACAAAATAGTACACATAATCTGGGGGAAAAAACCTCTCCTACTGAGAGTAAAAAGTGCCCCAGTGTCCTAGTGATCACCCGCACACTCCCATATGAGCGTAGGCGTAAGTAAGGCGTGTGAGATACCCAACAGTTCAGCCTGCAAAGACGAAGGCACATTGGCTGGGTGGGAAGAAGAACGTGGATACCTTCGATCCCATGGAGTGATGACTCTACTAGCAACATCAAAAGCCAATAAGATGGAGGGTCACAGGTGTGGGGATGATCGGGATGGTTGCTAATGTGGTTGTTGCTCTTTGGAAGGTGGCAGTTCCTTGGTTATAGTAGGGGCCTGAATGGCAGGTGTATCCAAGGATTTGTCTGTGTGATGGGAATAAGTGGTGAAGGTGGTCCCACGAAGAAGAAGGGCCAATAGGTGTGGGAAGGACAGAAGTTTCCTTTGCCTTTCCTTTGTTGTGTCAGGCTTGGGCTTCCGTCCACCCCTATTTTTCCAAGTCTGAAGGAGTGAGTTGCTTGTCTTTGGGCTGATTGGGCTAAGCAATAAGTTGAATAGAGTGAGGAGATATGTTTTGGTCCGATTGGCCCACAAAATGTTTGCCAACGGAAGAGAGAGACCAAATAATTGTCTTATGGTCACCAAGTGAGAAAGGATAGAAATGACTGGATGGGTTGCCAGGGCAAAGAACAAGGGGCTGTCTCTCTCTCTCTCTTTTTGTTTCGTAATAGGTAGTTGTATTATTTACAAAAAAAGTACAAGATTACATGATTGGAAGATGCATGATGACTCTAGGCCATCGTGCATAAACTCAACTCTCTTTTACAAGCAACATGAGAAAGGAACATCAAGGAGTATGAAAATCAAGGCAAGGTCATTGAAGAAACTGCTCAACGCCAAGGTGCTAAATCCTTTGCAAACAAAGTATTAGCATGGTGAATAAGATCAAGCTGCCACAGTGAAGAAGTCTTTGAAGCTTCCCAACACAATTCTAGATGGTAGAGGCAGCATAAAAAAGGAATGCATTGCACGTGACTCAAATATGCTAGTAGTCCGAGAATTTGAGAAAGTGAAATAGAATCTTCATGTGAGGTTGCAGCTGACTATGGTGCTAAGGCTTATCGAAAACCCAATCAAAGAGATGCATCTTGGTGCCCACCACAACATGCCAAATGTTAGAAAGGAGAAAATTTCCGAGAAAAAGGATAAGAGATAAATTGGTGATGGGAAGACTACATTACAGTAGTATAGAAGAAATAGTTCCCATTGGAAATACCCCGGTGGCGAAGAGTTGAAGCATCTCTCTTTCTCTTTCTCTCTTGAGTCTTTCATAATAGGTCATTGTATTAATTATGAAAACAATACAAGATTATGTGATTACAAGATGCAAGATGGCTCTAGGCCATTGGGCATAAACTTTCAGAAGATCAAATAACTAAAATAATACAAAAGTCACAACAAAGTAGCGTAGATTGCTGTATGCCAAGGAGCTAAACCCTCCCTAGGGAGAAGATCAGCATGGTGTACAAGACCTAATTGCTAGTGTAGAAGACCCTTGAGTTTGACTGTCCCTGGACGCTTGTGGTGGAGTCAAAGATGAAAGCATTCTAGGAGATCCAATTATGCCAATAGCCCCAAAATGTGAAAAAATGGAACAAGACCAACAATTGCTTGCCAAATATGTGCTAGAAGAGCCTGAATTTTCCTAGCCTAAGGACAAGAAATAAATCTATGATGGGAAGATTCCACGTTGGTTGTACAAAAAAAGCAGTTGCCATTTGAGATTCAACGCTTAAAAAGGGTTGAAGCAAGGGGAAGCCCAGCAATGACCACTCTCTAGAGAAAGACCTTGCATTTGAACAGAGTCTTGTTCAACCATCCTTCCATGATTGCCATTTCAAACCAAGCCTTGGATTTATGCATGCCCCACATCGCATTGGACTTAGTAACCAACCAATACTTGTCATTAATCAAGAGATGATACACTCAGTTAGTTGAAGCCTTTTGAAGACAAAGATGGCTAGCTAGCAAGATCCCAATCTTGCCAAGGGCAATCCAAGTCAAGTACAAGAAAAGTCTCCTTGCCATATGGAAAGACATCAACCCCCCATGGCCCATCAAGGTGACATCCGCAATAGAATACAAACCCAAACATGCCATATGATTGAACTTGGGCCTGTCCTCCTATTTCTCGTCCCAAGAGAGCAACTGTGACACCACCAACAACTCAAATTGAAAGGAATTTGCCTCTAGATGATCTCTAGAGGATGCTAGTGGACCTTTTGAAGGAGTCTCCAAGAAGAAACCAAATGATTCACCAAAATGGAGGAGGATGTGGAAAAGTGAGCATCGGAATTAAGAACGTGCCACCATGATGCTTGTATGTTGGAATTACCATGTACAATATCTCGGTCTTTAGAAAAGAAGTGGACTATAAAGACCCAAGGATGATGATCAATACATATTTCTCTAAAGAGTGACAAATGAAGGGCCACCATATGGGTTTGTGCATCCAAAATTGCCCCACCACCCATGCTTTTTGGGATGTAGATATAGCTCCAAGAAATCCCAGAGAGACTTGCATGCAAGGAGTCTTTTTTCCACAACATAAAAGGGATATATTTGGTAAGTGCATTCAAAGAAGCCGTGTTCCAAGGGAGAAGTGGTAGAAAGTAAGTTTGCACGGGTAGCATGATGGCCCGAGCTACTTTGAGGTGTACATCAAAGAGCCATGCTTGTGTTTTCCAATAGATATTTTTTTCCTCCATCTTTTGGGAGATCCATTCCAACAAGTGTTTTGACTAAACATCAACACCTAAAGGATATCCCAAATGTCTAACAAACATTGCCACGGGGCACCACCACCCCCTGCCATCCCAAGGATTGGATGTCAGATTCAGTGCGGCTAGTGAGGGATGATTTTGCAGCATTAACATGGAGACCAGAAGCATGCTCAAACAGTGTCCGAACATCCAATGCCTTGCGAAGATTGTCCTTCTCTGCATGCAAGATCATGAAAGTGTCGTCTACTAGCACCTATGCAACAAAATGCTGTCCAAAAGCAAGAGATAAACTTGCCAACTGCCTAGTGCTCATCATATGGGATAACATGATGAGCATTGGATGCGTTGCCAAGGCAAGAAACAAAGGGCTCAATGGACAGCCCTGTCGAACCAAGCGTGCAAGGGGTCAATAACGCCACCATGTAACATAACCCTAGAAGAAGCATCAACAGTGATGGTATAGGTCAATAGGGACATATGCGGCCTAAAATCCGTAGTATGCATTAGTTCTGCAGGAAAGGACCAGTTCAAATAATCAAGAGCTTTCCCCAAATCCAATTGAACTAATACCACCTCCTAGTTAGAGTGCTTGGCATAGTCAATTCCCATCTACACATTCAATATGTTGTGCAAAATGTTTCTACCCTTAATGAAGCTATACTATTTGGGGGGCACAATGGTAGGGAGACGTTTTTGGAGATAGTTAGCCAATACTTTAGAAGAAAATGTTATATATTGAGCCCATTAAGGAGATGGGTCTCCAATGTTTCAACATTGATGGAGATGGCACATTCGGAATGAGTCTAAAAACTCCCTTCTTCCATAATGTTGGCCTAGCTCTTGTCTCCCAAACATGTTAACACATCACAACCAAAGGTTACACCAAGTGAGTGCCATAGGTCTCAAAAAATTCATTAGTGAGGCCATTCCAACCGGGGCTTTTATCCATGGGTAAGTGCAGTAAGACATCCATGACCTCATCTTGATGATTGTCACTTTCCAGTGCAACCTGTATGTCTGATGAAATGTGGTCCCGAATCAAATCATAAAAAGCCTAAGGGGATGTAGAAATATGCTTAGAGGGCTGTTGGAGCGAACCAAGAAGCTTCAGAAAATAGTTGTGACACATACAAACAATGGACTATGGATCTGTAACCATATGCTCATTTGGATGATGTAGTCTAATCATATTCTCATAGGTAGGGGAGGGATGTGTAAAGAAATACCCTAACACAAAAACATAAACAGAAACCGTATGACAAAGGATAGACCGATAAAAGAACATAGTTAGAGTTAGGGTAACTCAGAGACAATGAACATAGAAAATAACTGAAGTGATATAATTGCTGAATATACAATGCTCATGCAGCAAACATACTATGCAGTGATTGAATACTAAAACTTGAACTCCTGTATCTCAAGGATCAGGGCAGGGGTAATGAGTTGGAGAGTGTGTCATACTTTGAACGGATCCCGAATCGTTGCAAGGCAACCCCGGGATGTTGAACACCAGTAAATGTAGTAGTGAGAAGCTGGATCTAATGCAAACAGTAGTGAGGAGAGAAAAATACTAAAAACGCAGATAAGACAGCGTGTAGGAGAGAGAAAGACTAAAAACGCAGGCAGGACAGCTTGCAGGAGAGAGAAAACTGCCAAATGCAGGCTGGACAGCCTAGCGACAGCAGGAGAGAGAAAACTACCAAACACAAGCTGCAGATGACATGGCAGGCAGTACGGCAACAGGTCTGTGCAGGCACACCAGTTGCGTGGCTAGGATCAGCTCCAAACTGCGAGAAGAGAGCTAGAAATCATGTGCCAACTAATGTAGACAGCAATGGACAGCTTTGGCTAAGATGTCCTCCGAGAAACAGGGTGTGGGCAGCAAGCTGAAACACCCGAAATCTGCAAAAACGAGATTAGAGGCTAAATAGAGAGCAGCCTACGTATTTATAGAAAGTTTGGGCCCTCCCAAGTGGGTTTGTACTCATGGGACACAAAAGCTCTCTAGGATCGGGTTTCTTTTAAATAAACTAGGTTTCTTCATTGATTAAGCATGTTTTGGGGCTGTTTAAGTAAAGCTAATGTATTTTTAGCTCAACATCTCCTCTTAGGCCCAACAATGGTGCCATGAGAATAGAGACCAACCAAGCCCTTGCATTTATCTTTTACCCCAAGGTATCCCATCCCAAAGCAGCCAGAACATCGGACAAAGGTTGTGCGTCAACTGCCTAGTGGCCTACTAAGTCTACAGAGGTAAAGCTAATGTATTTTTAGCTCAACATCTCCTCTTAGGCCCAACAATGGTGCCATGAGAATAGAGACCAACCAAGCCCTTGCGTTTATCTTTTACCCCAAGGTATCCCATCCCAAAGCAGCCAGAACATCGGACAAAGGTTGTGCGTCAACTGCCTAGTGGCCTACTAAGTCTACAGAGGTGATGGCTATCTTACCAAGGGAGCCCGAGTGATCACCCCAGAGAGGATAGGGCATTGAACAAAGGGTGCACGTTGGATTCCCAGTGGCCTACCAAGCCCTACAAAGACAGATGGAATCAACTATGGACTTTTTTTTTTTAGGGCTTTTAGGTTCGATAGATTAAGCATTAAGTGAGGATTTTAAATCAGTTTTCGTCCTATTGAGTATTTGTGCCCTAAACGGGAGAGTGATAAGGGATGGTCAAGATCGACCCAAGACCTTCACAAGACAAGCATACTATCTCTACCATTACAGGGTGTCGGTGACGAAGAAAATGGTGAAGGTGGGTGTATAGCAAATATGTCAAGCAAGCAAGACAAGCAAAGCAAGCAAGCAAGCTGGGAAAGAATGCCTTGGAGAGTACCATGTGCAATGCCACGAATATGGTGGATCCTAGAGTCGACCACTCCAAAGGACCGAAAAGGGATAAATGTGCACAGATGCATGTTTACATGAACAGAATGCCAATGTATGGGTTAATGCAAAGGGAGATGCAAGATATCATGCTCATGCAATATGCTATGCAGCGGTGCTACTTGGACAGTGCCCTCGCAGGGGAATTGTTCACTTCTCCAAGAATCCTTTTACTGTCATGTCATCCTAAAAATGCAGATGAAATTATAAATGTCCATAATACAATACAAAAGAATAAATGAATGTAATGTCTAAAAAAAACTGTAAGCATCATCACTGTCACTATCAAGAGTAGAAGCTGCCCCCTTTCAAATTGGAAGGAAAAGCAATAGGGAAGCACCCTCTCCCCGTTAAGTTGAAGAAGTAGGGGAGGGTATACCCAAGCTGATCTTGGGTAGAAGGTACTGAAGAACCGGCCGGTTAACTGCTTTGGTCAAGATATCTGCAAAATTATCTGACGATGGCACAAACTCTAGGCGAATAGTACCTAGCTCAACCTACTCTTTGGAAAAGTGGAAGTGCTCCCACATGCCGTGTCCGTGGTGTGATGATCGGATTGTCCGTAAGGGCAATGGCAATGGCACTCTAGTTGTCGCAGTAGACAACTGTGGGAGAGTCACATGGAAAGTGAAGCGCCGCCAGTAAACTCCTCAGATAGATGGCCTTGGTGGTGCCATCGAAGAGAGCCCGGTACTCAACCTCGGCTGTGGAAGCCGCCATCGTCTCCTGCTTACGGCTAGACCAAGAAATGGGAGCTGTGCCCAAGGTAAAGAGATAGCCGCCATGGGAATGCTGGGTGTCAGGATCTTCTACCCAAACAGAATTAGTATACCTCTGCAAACATAAACCAGAACCATATGTCAGGCCATAAGAATAAGTACACCGCAAATAACACAACACACGAAGACATGCAATCCAATGTGACCTTCTAGGTGCTGTGAAATATTGACTGAGGATGCAACTGAGTAAGCTAAATCTGGCCTAGTGTACTTTTGTTGTGACACAAAAATACAATCTCCAAAATGAACTACCTCCATCCCCGAGAAATAGGATAACAAACCAAGGTTTGTCATCTCAAATGTAGCTTTAAGCTTAGCCTTGATTTCCACGATGGCAGTAGAATCTGTGTCTATGATGAGTAAGTCATCAACGTATAGTAGGATATAGCTAACCCCCTCTGTAGCAGATCGAACATATAAGTCTGGGTCATAAGGGGTAGAATGGTATCCGTTAGTCTGCAAGAACTTATCCATCCTATGAAACCAAGACCGCGGCGCTTGCTTTAGCCCATAAAGAACTTTATGCAAGCGGAATATTTTATCCCTAGGGTTCCTTGAAGGAAAGCTCGGTGGCTGCACCACATAGACTTTCTCCTCCAAGAAACCGTTCAGGAAGGCACTCTTGACATCCATATGATGTATCGGCCAACCGTGGTGAGCGGCTAGCGTGAGTAGCAACCGAAAGGAAGTTAACCGTGCAGTAGGGGCAAAGGTCTCTTCATAATCAATGCCATGCTTTTGTCGAAATCCTTGCATGACAAGGTGAGCCTTGTACTAGTCTAAAGTCCCATGAGCTTTTAGCTTGGTCCTAAAAATCCACTTTGTCCCGATGAATTTCTTGTGGCTCAAACGATCCACCAATGTCCAAGTCTCATTTCGGTCAACACTCTCTAGCTCCTTCTCCATGGCCTCTCGCCATTGAGGGTGCTGAAGAGCCTCCTGCCATGTATTCGGCTCAGAATCCGCTATATAATCAGTTGTAAACAACGACGCAAATGATGCTTGAGAAGCAAGCCAAGCAGATTTTCTAGGTCTCTCCAAAGTGAAATCCGGTGGTAGGATCCCTAAATCCCGCATGGTCTGCTGGTACCAGCGAGGTAATAGGTCTCGCAGAGGGGGCTTGGTAGCGGAAGAATCTACGGAAATGTCAAGAGTGGGAAGTAGACTAGGCTCAGCGGGCACGATCTTTGATAATGTGAAAGAAGGAATCGGATCGGAATCCGGTACAGAGGATTGCACGATATCCCTCTTGTCAAAGAGGACATCCCA
This sequence comes from Lygodium microphyllum, assembly GCF_053477565.2. Taxonomy (NCBI): domain Eukaryota; kingdom Viridiplantae; phylum Streptophyta; class Polypodiopsida; order Schizaeales; family Lygodiaceae; genus Lygodium; species Lygodium microphyllum. Next base: position 134,186,866 of record NC_141158.1, read on the forward strand.
CCTAGTGATCACCTTGTTTGTCTGAGGATCAAACAAATGATGGGCTTTCGCTTCAGAGGAATATCCCACAAAAACAAGGAGATCAGCTCGGGGAGTGAGCTTTTCTATCTTGTCATTAGGCGTGTGTGTGTATGCACGACATGCGAAGACTCTGAAGTGAGAAATAACAGGCCGAGAGGCAAAAAATGCCTCATATGGGGTCTTTTGAGGAAGAGCCGCAGTGGGGCACCGGTTGAGGATGTACACCGAAGTGTTAATAATTTCAACCCAAAGGCGCTCAGGGAGCTTTGGTGCGAACAGCATAGAGCATGCCATTTCCATGTTTGTCCGGTTCCTACGCTCTACGACTCCATTTTGAGAAGGGGAGTTGGTAGAGGTGAGCTGGCGTGAGATGCCATGCTTCTGTAGAAACTTGAAAAACTCGTGGGAGATGAACTCACCACCGCTATCACTCCTCATGCAACCGACACGACGATCGGTCTGGTTATGAACCAGTAGCACCCAAGCAGAAAAATATGTGAAAGCATCTGACTTATGCTTGAGAAAGTACATCCACATGTATCTGGAATAATCATCCACCATAAAAAAGAAGTACATCACACTGTTCAAGGCGGCAGTGGATGTTGGCCCACAAAGATCAACATGAATCAATCTAAGAGGTACCTCAGCATGATGCGAGGTTTGCTAAGGGAATGGGATACGGTGTTGCTTCCCGAGCTGATATGCTTTACAAACATCTCAAGCTAGCTTCAGGTGTGGAAGGCCCTCAACCAGCTCATGGCGTGACAACTCATAAAGAGAGTCATAACCAAGATGCCTTAAGCGAAAATGCCAAAGGTGCTTATTGTTTGTAGGCTCTTGAGATGTGGCTAAGGCTTGGAAGCTATGGAACACGGAGCCCTTAACTGTCGGCTCGGTTAGAAAATGTGTCATGTGTTATAGGCCATTAGATTGTGCCTCACCGCAAGCAATCACTAAACCAGTCTGAGAGTCAAGGACCTCAACTGTGGTCGCTATAAAGAAGACTGCTCCCCCCAACCGGCAAAGCTGCTGAACAGATAACAAGTTCACCCCAAGCTGAGGGACATGATATACATTGTCCAACGAAGCTAGATCCAGACCCTTGTTAGTGAAAAAATTGATGTAACCTTGAGTCCGAATCTTGATCAAGTTGTTTCCTATGCGAACCTGCTCGACTGCAGGGGCTTGGGAATGGAAAATGTTCGCTATAGGAGTCGTATAATGTGTAGCTCCACTGTCCACAATCCAAACAGGAGCTGAAGTGCTCAGTTGTGACAAGTGGGCCTCTACGGTAACCTTGTCAAGAGGCAACTCACAGATATGGATGAGACTCGCATCTGGAGAGGATGTGGGCCTCTGCAGACCAACCAGACAAGCCCTTTGGAGTTGAGAATGTTGTCTATTGAGATGGCTGAGCGGTGGCACTATGAGTCTAACCTTTAAATTGCCCCTTGCCATCACCCTGCCTCCCTTGCTGGGGTTTCCCCGACTGAGGGGCAGGGGTCTGTGACTTAGGTTTTGGTGCTGTGCCTTTTGCCTTTGATCGACACTCATCGTCAAAATGGCCAGCCTTTTGACAAAGTTGACAATACCTATTCTTTTTAGGTACATTTTGCCACCCAAGTTTGAGAGATTGGGATGTTCCTTGTGATTCCTCGGATTGATTTTACTTTTTCTTTTGATTTTGATTTTGATTTTGATTTTGAGTGGAGGTTTGGTTTTGTTTTCCCTTCCCTTGTTACCCTTTTTGAAAATGAGCAATAAGAGCTCCCTCTGAAGGGGAATTTATATGAAAGTGATTGAAAAACCGTGCGTAACGCAATAGTTAACACTCAAATTCATAAAATGTAGGCATGGTAGGCTTTGAAACTATACCTTTCAAAAAATTGAAGTATTTTATGGGGAGTTTATTTAGGAACAATGTGACCTGATCGTCAGAGGACTTGGGAGTCCCCGTAGTGGAGAATTCATCAAGAAGACGCGGATACTCAGCCAACTTGACTTTCAAGTCATCCTGGTCAGTGATTTTGAAAAGCTGGAGCTCATGGTCAAGATTGATACAATGGGGTTCTATCCCGAGCCACATAGCGGTCAGTCAAGTGTGCCCATCGCTCAGACGCTAAGTCAAAATGTTGAAGCTGAGAATGAAACTCAGGCAATAAACCCTGCATCAGCTCGACAATAGTGGAGGCATTCTTAGCCTTCCATGAGCGGACAACCTCGTATGGGACCAGTGTGGGATTGGGTTGGGATTCCAACCCTTGCACAAGATTCCATAGGTTCTAGGAGTCAAGGACATGTCTCGTTAAGTTTGACCAAGTGGTAAAGTTTGACTCGTTAAAACGGGTCTTGTCATTAAATGCATGCTTAGCAGAAGATGAGCTAGAATCATGAGGTGTCGGGTAGGTGGGGTAAGATGGATGTGGGGGATAAGATGGTGGGGGGTAGAATGGTGGAGGTGCATGTGTTTGATAGGTAGGAGGGGCTAGAGATGGGTAGGCAGAAGTAGGGTGTGAGTGTCCAATGAGTGCCGATTGAGGTAGAGGCACTGGAACATGAATGTTTCCATAAGGTGTCGGTGTAGGTGAAGGCACTGGGACATGGAAGCCTTGTCCAAAGTGAGGCTGGGGCACAACAGTATGACTAGAAGGTTCACTAGGTAAACCCATGGAGACAAACTGTCGAGTCAACTGATCCATACTCAGGAGAGACTGGGGGGGATATCCAGACTGCAATGATCCCGAAAATGTATGTGAAGTAGGTGGAACACCACCCGACTGAGGGAAGGATGAGGTCCTAAAGGATGTGTCTATGTTTCCGTAACCCCCTGGTGTGATGTGCGATGTGACATGAGGTGTCTGAAATGGAAATGTAAATGGTGCGAATGGAAGTGGAGAAGCAATGGAAAAATGTGGTGGGATGGGTGGATTTTGAAAATGTGGTGTGGGAGGTGCAGATGCATTTTGTTCATTTTTAACAATTATTGATTGGAAATGAGAATGTGAATTCGATGATGCACCATGCAATGAAGAAAAAAGAACACCAAATTGATTCTGATTTTGTGAAGTAGACTGAAAAGAAGGAAGGTTAGAAGAAGAGGTACCTGGCTTTTTCTTATAATCCCCATGACATGTGTTAACATACAAGAATTGGTCCTCAAGAGGACATTTTCCGTAGTCAACAAATTGGACTCTTTTTTCCACATGATCTCTACCAGAATATTGCAAAGCAGAAGAGGTAAAATAAGAAGGAACAAAAGACGAATCTAAAGTACCTTGCACTGGAGTGGACGGAAGAGGATGAAAGAAAGGAAGATACTTCGGGTCTTGTTCTCCAAGAGGGGGGATCCATCCCTGATGGAGGTCTGGACGGCTCTCCAACATCATCAGATTTACGTGCAACATTTGAAGAGAGAAATTCATGTATACCTTCATTTAGAAGCTTTTCTTAAAGGGCAATCCTTCGATCAAGCTCCTCAATCTTCTTTTGTCTATAAGCTATGATTAGATTGTATTCTTCAGAGGTCAACTTGCCTAGCTTTTCTTCTTCTTTTGTCTATAAGCTATGATTAGATTGTATTCTTCAGAGGTCAACTTGCCTAGCTTTTCTTCCATGTAATTAGAAGTATCTTCCACCATGTTGGAACTTTGTGAAGCAAGCTGATTGGCCCACTCTCGCTCGGTTCTCGGCATAGTTGGTTTTGTAGACTAAATTGGTGTTATTGTATTCGAAGTCATTTGAACTTACTATTGTTCTTGCTTCTTGTGTAGAGCTTTCAGATCAAAGGCCTAGGTTTCTCAGAGAGTACCAAGCTTTGATACCATGTAAAGAAATACCCTAACACAGAAACATAAATAGAAACCGTACGACAAAGCACAAACTGATAAAAAAAACATAGTTAGGGTAAGGATAACTCAAAGACAATGAATATAGAAAATAATTGAAGTGATATAACTGCTGAATATACAATGCTCATGTAGTAAATACACTATGCAGTGAATGAATACTGAACCTCGAACTCTTGTATCTCAAGGATCAGGGCAGGGGTAATGAGCTGGAGAGTGTGTCGTACTCTGAATGGATCCCTGAATTGTAGCAAGGCAGCCTCTAGATGTCGAATACTAGCAAACACAACAGTGAGAAGCTGGATCAGATGCAGAAAGCAATTAGGAGAGAGAAAGACTAAAAATGTAGACAAGACAACTTGTAAGAGAGAGAAAGACTAAAAACGTAGGCTACAGGAGAGAGAAAAACAAAAAATGCAGGCAGGACAGCCTGCAGGAGAGAGAAAATTGCCAAACGCAGGTTGGATAGCCTGGCGGCAACTTGCAGAAGCTGGGCGGCAACTGGAGGAGAGAGAAAACTGCCAAACATAGGCTCCAGATGATGTGGCAGGTAGTACGGCGGCACGTCTGTGTAGGAACAGCAGTCGCCTGGTTGGGATCAGCTCCAAACTGCGAGAAGAGGGCTGGAAATCAGGCGCTAACTGATGTAGACAGCAATGGACAGCTTTGGTTGAGATGTCCTCCGCGAACGGGGTGTGGGCAGCAAGTTGAGACACCTGAAATCTGCAAAAACGAGATTAGGGGCTGAATGTAGGGCAGCATACGTATTTATAGAAAGTTTGGGCCCTCCCAAGTGGGTTTGTGCTTACGGGACATAGAAACTCTCTAGGATCACGTTTCTTTTGAATAAACTAGGTTTCTTCATTAATTAAGCATGTTTTGGGGCTGTTTAAGTAAAGCTAATGCATTTTTAGCTCAACAGGATGCAGACCCCAAAAGCATTTGTGAGATTGGCAAGAGGCATATTGCAAATTGTCAGTCAATGATTTTAGTTTAGCTTGCTGATAAGATCTGGATTGGAATTGATGAATAAGATCAATCAACCGTATAACTAGTGAGGACAAGAATGTATCATCCAAGGATTGAAGAAGCAATGAATACACTAAGGCTAATAGTTCCTTTGCCGCTTGTCAGTATTGTTTACAAAGGGATGCATGATGGATGCCATATTGTCGGGTGACCCTTTGTACATTACCAATCAATTGCTCAAAGGAGTGAGCTCCTCTTGATGGGAAATTAGACACGAATTGGTCAAGTAGTTGTCCCATATGACCATTGAAATCAGGGTGCTTCAAATAAGACGAATTGAAGCACAATGAAAGCTTGCCCAGAAACTGCCCAAAAGGAACCATTGATTGTGCATGCATCTCAAATTGCATAGGAAAATGGTTTGACAAGGTGCAGCTTTGCAAGACTTGTATGTCCAAGATCTTTGGCATGAAGGCATCATCATGCATGACATAGATACGGTCTAGTCTTGCCCATGTAGGGATATGTTATGCTGACTGAAAAGTGAATCTTAGATCTGATTGGCAAAGCTAGGACCAAAGATCTTGTTAAATAACATTCAAAGCAAGCTCATGCCAAACATGACTCTTGGGAGCATCCATCACCGAATACTTAGGTAGACTGCAACGTATTGGTACAATTCAAATTTCCAATCAACAAACCTGGTTTACCAAGTGCCAAACTGGCTGCTAGTTTTCCCACAAACCACATTTAGACAAGGGATCATTCAAGGCATATAGGCCTACCAACCATAGGATCTCCCCTTTGAACATGATTTCGAAGTGATAAATGCAGTAGGAAGTATCAAACATAGCGTTTTGGAGCAAAACACAGCTTGATTTTGAGGTTGCCGATAGCTAGAGATGATGGATGAGCACCAAATGTAGATGGTGTAGGCTGTTAGGCTGAAACATAAGCTCCTAGAAGGTGGGTGACAGTTGGTGACAGTTCCTTGGGGAGAGAACTGCAAAGGGGAGGCTGGAAAGAAGTGCTAGATGGGTGTAGGCAATGTCCAGAAGCTTTGGCAGGGATGTCCTCTACAAACAGGGTGTGGGAAGCAAAGCAGACTTGAAACTTGCAAAAGAGGGCAGGTTGTCTATTTATAAAAATTTAGGGCCCTCCCAAATTAGGGTTTACATGTGGGACACTGAAACTTTCTAGAAACATTCTTGGTTTAAGAGAACAATTAAAATTCATTAATTAACTTGAGTTTTGGGGCTGTTTAATGAAAGCTTATCATAATTTAGCTCAACAAATGCCCTGGCTGCTTTGGGGTGGGTTTTTGAAAAAAAAGATTTGGGCTTGGGCTAGTACAACCCTTTTTGGTTCCAGTTTTGGGTGTGAGAGCGGGTGTTAAGCTAAAATTACATTAGCTTCTTTAAAACAGTTCCAAAACATGCTTAATTACTTAATCAAACCTCTTTATAAAAAAGAAATGGGTTCCTAGAGAGTTTCAGTGTCCCATAAACACACCCTATTCGGGAGGACCCAAACTTCTATAAGTGGACAGGCTGCCCTCCACTCAGCCTAATCTTGTTTGTGCAGTTTGCCAGTGCCATATCTATGCTGTCCACACGCCGTTCTTGGAGGATATCTTAGTTGGAGTTGTCCATCATTGCTATCTACCATCTGTCACTTGTCTACAAGCCTTCTGTTGCTATTTTGGAGCATTCTACCAGCTGGTGAGTGCTGTCAAGGCTGGAACAGCCTATGTTTACTGCTTCCACACCATCTGCTGCTGCGTGTCAGTGTGCAGCCTAGCTTGCCACATCAGCCCTACTGCTGCATTTTGCTGCAGATTCTACCAGCTGGCAACTGCTGTGCAGGCTGGAGCAGCTTATGTTTACTGCTTCCACACCATTTGCTACTTCCGTACAGCCTGTCAGCGTGCAGCCTAGCCTGCCACATCAGCCCTACTGCTGTGTTTTGCTGCAGACTGCATCGACCTGATCTGCCACATCATCAAAACCTGTGTCTTGCAGCTGCATGCATTTGTGCAGCTGCCACCTCATCAGCATACCTGCATTTTACTGATTTGCACACTCTGCTGCTTGTTTGTCACTGATTTGGCCATCACAGGCTAGGTTTGCTCCTACTAGGCACATTTGAGGTTGCTTGCTACATCTCGAGATCCGCTAGAGTATGACCCACTCTTTTTCTCATACTCTTTGCCCTTGTCTTCTAGACATGGGAGTTCAAGGGTCAGTTTTCACCTTGCATAGTGTATTTGTTGCTTTGAGCATTGTATCTATTCATTCATTATTCAGTTTCATTATCTTCTATGTCTTTGTGTAAACCCTAATCCTAACCGTGTTTCTTTATTAGTTTGTGTGTTTATCATACAATTGTGTTTGTATTCCATAGACGAGCATTTCTTTACATGGTACACTCTTCCATGGCTTGTTTCCTCCATACCCCCTAGACCACCTTGAGAGGCTTGTATATTTGATTGTTTTGTGAATTTGTATCCACTCCAGCTAGACTATTGAGCACATGTACTTTGTCATAAAAATCCTCCAAGTAATATAATTAGATACACTTTAGTTTTGCCAAAAAAAACATCAGCTACTAGGAGAGGTCTTATTGGTGTGATAGCCAATGAAAGGATAATGAACAGAGTGTGAACAAGGGGGGTCTCCATACAGTTGATTTCTGTGTGAGCACACTAGAAGTCTTATTTGAATGCAAGAACAATGAGCTGATCTTTGATCCCAAGGGGGAACCCATACAGCTGCCTGCCCTGAGTATTGCTGACATTAGGGTGGGAGCTGCTGGAGTTGGGATTTCTGAACCATCTCCTCTTCTATAAGGTTATAAGGAGTGTACACACCCAAAACTTGTGGGAAAAGTTTGGAGTGGCTAAGAAAGTCTGTGCCACCTCTGCATGATCTCTAAATCACCTTGGCTGTCTGATTTGCCTCCAAAAAGTTCCCTGTCCAGATCTCTGTTTCTGATGTGGAAGTAGTTCAAAGATCTATGGCATGTTTGTATCTGGCTTCTAAGTGTACCTTGCAATGAAAAAAGCAATGGGCTCCCATTTGTGGTAATGTCTTCTGGACCACTGATCCTGAAAAGTTGGGAGTCTCAATTGCCCTTGCTCATAGCAGAATAACGACACAATGTGGTTCTTATTTTGTGTTTTAGGTACACCATAATAGTTGTTTTATCTCTTTGCATGTAAGAAATGTATCAGTTGCATCTACCTTTTTGTCTCATCTTAGGGCATATTAGCCTTCTGTAACATTAAAAATTGCTATTTAGTTCTTTGTTTCATCACATTATAGAAAACAAGACAGTATCTTGAAGAACTGATGATGTTGAAAGAGTTATACCATGCCGGGAAAGTTTCGACAACGTGTTCTAAGTGTATCACCTACAGGTGACATTGCTAAGACAACATGAAGGTTCCGACGACATCGTTTGATAAAATAACCCCAACAGTTTTCCTTTGTGTCTACAATGCCATCAGCTACAACATCATCTCTTACCTGAAAACCAGTCACTGTTTTATTGCAATGCTGGGATGAACTGAGCAGATTCCCCAGATTTTAACTCAGAATCATATTTTCCTTGCTGTGATAAAAGATTTTTAAGGTCTTGGATATTTAGGTTAAGACCTGGCCGACTAACGCATCTTTCTCATCCTCTTTAAACAGAGCTGGAACCATGCCAGATGTAAGCATGTTATTAACCAGCTCCAGAAAACCTTCATCTACAACATGTGCGTCCGTGAAAAGAAAACTGACATGCTTGTTCTCTACACCCAACATAGTGTACAGAGCTTTAAGATCATCCCGAAATGATGCTTCATTGTAACCTCGTGTCAGTGTTATCTCAAAAACTTTACAGCCAGCTGCAAATGCAGCTAGCTTTGATAAACTCTTTTTACCACTACCTCCTACTCCTACTAGCAAAGCATTTCCCTGCATGAAAGGACATGTAATTCATTAGCTTGTTCATCTTAAAAACAAGATGTTAAGCTTAGATATGGGTTAGCAAGTGTTCATGGTTGGTAATGCATTTTTAAATGCAAGTGGTAATGCATTTTTAAATGCTAATGGATCTATTTAGGTATGCATTGATGCCCATGTTTGTTCTACAAAGTCTGAACGGTAGAAACCTTTACTTACTTGGTCCAATCTCATTATTCGTTCGATTCGAGTTAAGTGCTCCAGGGCATCATCAAACATTACCAGATTCATTTTCTTGTTTGTCATGTTGTACTCATCAAGTATCTCTTCAAAGGTAACCTTAATTGCTGAGTAATCACCCAAGTCCTCATACAGTCTAGGCTCAGATTCATTGAGTGTGTTCCGATAATCACCATATAGTATAGGATCTTTAGCAACGTAGCTCAAATCATTTCCATGTTTTTGGCCCAAAAGATCCAAATTTTTTTTCTGAAGTCATGCGAATTTCTTTGAGTGCACTAAAAGGCAAGGCAACATTGAAATCCTATTGAACAATGCAAAAATCTAAGATACTCCTAACTTGTAAGGCTTATTGATATGACACTACATTCTCTTTTTTTGAAATAAGATGCACACAGAAATCCCCACAAGGGGGGCCGCATCATCTCTAAATTTTAGCCAAGAGAACAAGCAAGAGACATGCTTGCTTTGTTCCTATGCACAGATAGGATAGCTTGCAAGCTGAATGAACAGCAAAGCTTGATGACATTGGGGCCCTCCTCCTTGGTAAACAAGGAGGATGAACCAAGTGTTTGGGTGGGGCAAGATCCTGGACTTACATGAAAACCTCTAACATTGGTGTCCAACTAAATGATGCACCTAGCAGTTGGCTTGAACCCACAATCTCACAATTGGATGACACTTTGCTCTTTAAAATGTGTTGTTCTAGTTTATCTGTTCTGATGTCCTTGTTTTCAATCCTTTGAAAATCCTGAACAATAGTTAGAATACTCTTGTATGACTGTATATTACCTGCACAATATCTTTGTCCCTCTCAGATATGAGCCGATCATGAAAAATTCTAAGGCATTCATTTCTCCACAGCCGCAGCATTTGTGCTGAAGTCTTTACAGTATCTGCTGTTGAAAGGGTCAAACCTTCATAAATGCGGCTCAGGTCTCTTAAATTGAAGATATAGTGAAACCTCGATGGAGTTGGTGGAAGTTTATCCACTATGAAGTTATAAAGTTCTAATGTCATATCTGTAATGGTCCCACAAAGGTCCTGCAATCCTCAAGATATCAAGAGATCGAAATGGATTAGCTTTCTGGAAGAAATCAAATCATGTTATATACCTACAGGTTGTTTGCCCCATACTAACATTTTATTTTTCGAAGTGAATGAACATTTGGAGAGGCCTTCAGCAGTAAAAGAATGCAAAGACTGGAAATATTTGTTAGCCTATAGATTCCATTTTATCACATGCGGATTCTTTCCAGAGACATCCTTCTCAAAGGCTTCCTTCCCACATGCTTGATTTCTCTCCCAGACATTTGAAAAACAGTCTTAAAACAATTTTGTTTTTTTAACAACTTCTAGATTGTCAAGGTACACAAAGTTGGATCAAATATTGAGCATTTCTTTGGAAAGTATGGCAAGATCAGAATTGTGCAATCGTACAGTTTCTTTAGGACTCTGAGCAACAATCCCAAATAGCTGCTATGCTTGTAACATGCATACTTCTCACATGGATGTGTTCCAGTAGTTTTTTTGACATTTTTTGGATTATTACAATGGTTTTAAGTACTGTAAGCCTCTTGTGACAGGAACATTAGTTTGTGTGTTTTGGGCCTCACTATATAAAGATCAGCTCAACCTTGTTTGATGTATATTTGGCTTGCTGGACAATGCTGAAGTAAGTAAGGCAAAATTTCTACAGTTTGTAATTTAAAATCTTCTAACATGACTACATCTTTTACAAACTTTGAGAAAACATTAGTTTCTTCACATCCATTTAATGAAGACTTTCAATAGGATTAACCATTCTTTGGCTTGATCATATCCGTTTCTTTCCAGAAAAGTGACCTAAACTAGCATTGTCTAGTTGAACTTCTCGAAAACAAATGGAAGGAATCCATGCTTTGCTAAGTATCAACTGATGATTCCTTACTGATCTTAGGTTTTTACATATCTGGACAACTTTGATTTGATTGATCATTTTGGTAAGCTATCAAATTACTCTTCTTCAAGAAAAGCAGTCCATAAACTAATTTATGCAAGATGAATTTTTAGATAATAGCCCCAAAAGTAAATATTTCTTCCTAAATCTAATCTAGCCAATGACTAGGTAAATAACTGTATTTCTAATGATTATACTGATGATTCATTTAAGTTTACTTTTACTGATAGCTATAGATCATGTAAATTGCCAGGATCTGTTTAGGTTGTTAAAGAGGTTAGGATTTCAATTCAAGTCTAAATTCAAGAATGACACTTGGCTGGCAACCACAACTCTCCCTGCTAAAGAAAGCCTCATGGAGCTCCAATAAAGGAGCTTCTACTTGATGCTCAAGAGAAGAGGTGCCTTTTTATTCTTTACTATGTGTGTACAGATCATACATCGATGCATATGTGTGTCTTTATTTTCTGTGTGTCAATTGTTGCTCTGAAGTAATGTCATGACATCCAAGATATCTCACTGTAGTTGGGTGGGGGAACCTAGGTGAAGTCCTCATGAGGTCTCCAGTTTGGCCATCTACTGTCACGTACCAAAAGGCCATATAACATGTGCCAATTCAATAGAGTGCTAGATGCTGTAGGACCTATAGCAGGCTACAGGTTCAAATTGGCTCTAGCAAGGCCGTGGATCAGCTCTAGCAAGGCCACATATCTGCTCAAGCAAGGTGCAAAAGATATGAAAACAAGTCCTTTGGGTCTTGGTTTACTAAGGTCCCACCGACTTTAGCAGCTACTCTTCATAAGAGCGAGTGGCCAAGCATCAGCAGGTGTGGTTGCTCTCCAGCAGCAGGGATCTACTCACTACTTTTTTTTAGCAGGATGCTACTCTTGACTAGACAGCTAGACACGGTTATTCTGGCCCTAGGTGTGGTTATTCTTCAGCAAAAGTGGGCCCATTAGACTGTCCCCAGCTTTTGAGTGATAGGTAAGAATACCCCAATGGACATTGTACTGTGTGAGAGTCGTGGATTGTAAGCATCCCCAGGAGTAGCTTGGGCAGTGCTAAGGTTTTGCTATAGTTTGGCTTCAGCTGGTGCTGGCCATGGTTGTATCTATTTCTACTTTCTGTTCAATGGACGGTTATCTTTACAGTCATGTATGATTCAGTTTCTCTATCTTTGTATTGGTGTACCCTTTAGGTTCTTTCATTGCTTTTTACTTGGTTCCCTCTCTGTATTTGAACTTCACTCCCCTGTGTGCACATGAGCTTCATCCTCCACTCCCACTAGCACACTGTTTTCTATGCCTACCCTTAGCCCTTCTCTAGCCTACCACTAGCACGATTCCAATGGCAAGGAAGAAAGCATACTGCTCGATGCAAACACAGCACTCCCTGATCGAGTACAGTGGTCCTTGTTAAGTATGAATAAAGACAACATCTTACAGTTCTGAAAACACAATCAACAACATCTTACAGTTCTGAAAACACAATCAACCACTTATCACTTCACTTGAAAGCCCTTGGGGATTCGCACTGCCATGTCAGGTGTGCACATACATTGAAGCTTTTTGGGTTAGCATTTGCAGCTAATTTGGATGTTGAGGCTTTGGATAGGGATCCCTCTCTCCTTTATACCATAGCTCTAGCAGTTTGATAAACCCAAAAGGCCTAGTTTCTCCTTGCTTCACCACAGCGGATGAGAAAAAAACTGAAGATAGAAGAGCACTAGTTTGGGATTTTTAAAAGTCCAGGGTTGAGCTGCAAGGGTTCAAGAGAGACTAAGAGGGAAACACACAACTTATTTGTCTAGTTAACTTTGACCTAGGTTCTTGAGGAAACAGGGGGTTTAAGTAGCTGTTCATGACAAGATCATTGAATTGGGGTGCTGGATGATATGGCAAAGTTCCATGCCTTTGCTTGCTGATAGAGAATAGCAGTAGGGTGACTAGTGTTCACCCCCAAAAATCTTGATCAACTTCCCTTGATAATAGCTAGCATGTTTGAACCAACATATCACCCAGATTAGGCACCTGTTTCTGGTGAAAACTGATTTTACTAGTGCCCAATCATTGACCATAGAGCCTTCTAGTCCTGACTAGCTGCATCTCACCTGTATGAGAGTTTTTCTAATGTTAAAATTTTACCGGGCAATTTGGTCAAAACTGACACACATATCAAAACATTGTATCCATGATACATTTTGATTTGTGAGGGAATATTCTAATTGGAGGAAGTTCTCTTTCTTTTTTTTTTTTGCAAGTAAAATGTGGCTGATTATATTACTCAAAAAGCTGATTACAACAGAGTGCTCATGCTCAACAGACTAGTTGGAGCTGAAGCAAAATCACCAGTACATCATGTATACAAGCCTCTCAAGGCAGTCTAGGGGGGATGGGGGCAAGAAGCCATGGAGGAGGTATATCGCCAAATGCGGCTGCCTGCCTGCATCACGAAGAACAGACCCTGGCCGCCCAGGTACGCATGAAGTGACCATGGAGCTCCTGACGAGACCTGGACTCGTCGTGCACCTGATCCCATCGGTCGCGGAGGGAATGGATGATGGAGGTCCATAGCTCTGCTAAGGTCGCAAGTGCTGAAAGTCTCTCTCCGCCGAAAGCCACCTGGCATCGCGCCTTCCAAATATGCCATCCAGTAAGACTCCCTATGATCTCCCATACCTCTGAGCGGTCTGCTGTGGGCTCCAGTACCTGGCGGATGGGTAGAGCCTTCAGACCGACCACTGCGAATGACCCTCCCTCAATCATGAATATCGTGTCCTGCATCTTGGCCTCATACAAAAGGTGACAGCCCTAGCTGATTGCCTGCCAACAGAAAGCTCCCCATGAGATACACCCAAGGCTGGGCGCTATACGTTGAAGGATACGGCATGCTCCTCTCCACACGAGCTGCGCCTCCTCATAAGACCAAAGGCAGTGCTTTGGGGTTTCCAGAGGCTGCTGTGTGTAGCGCTTACAACCTCCCTCCTTTTGCATCTGGGCAAGCCAGCTTCCCACTGCCAAGCCTCCATGTGCCACCAGCCATAAAAAATACGACACCCTCCTCGGCCTCTAGCTATCCCATAGGTGGCGCCAGAAGGTCCGTCGGAAGGGCTCCGTGATGCTGTACTCTGCCTAGTGCCTGTTGTGTGACGGCGCCCAATCCATATCCTCCTACATCAGTACATGTCTGCCAATCCTGGCAATATACTCTAGGAACCTGGGTGGCTTTTTGGCGAGCGCAGAGGCTGGCCATAGCCACTCTCCTGGATCCCACTTGAGCTCATCAAGTGGTCTACCCTCCTAGATCCAAAGGCGCCACTCCTTGAGCTTCTTCTAGAAAACATAGGGGTCCAGTTGCCAAGTCTTCCCCTGAAGACCCACCACCCGAATCCTCCTCCACGAAAGGGTGGCAATCCCCTCATCCTGCTTCCCTCTGTCAAGGGCCAGATGTCCCCCCTCCTGAAAGGCGAAGAAGGTCCCTTGGGGGGCGCCACCCACTCTACCTCCCACCTGAAGAGGGAAACCTGCTGGAGAGAACCTAGCTGCCCATACCTCCCTGGGCTCTATCGGCTCTCGTATCGGGGGGGCCAAGCCACTCCGGAGGTATTGCTGTGTCTATCTCTCTTCTCTTGAACTCCACTCCTCTCGTGCTACCTGATACTCGTTGCAGCACCTCCTCGTCCGTCATCCTGTACACCTCCCGCCATATCCTGATGGAACGAGCCGGGACGGCCTCCCACATAGCCCACTCGATGTGGGGGCACTCACCTATCTGTGCCTTCGAGATCACTAGCTGACGGTCTATTTCCTTCTGGCAACCTGGGGGGCTTTGGATTAGGACCTTATGGAGGCCCTGCCACACGCGGAGTAGGCTACGAAGGAAAGGTGATCGGGGGGGGGGGGGGGGGTGATTTGGCCTGACGTGAAGATCCATCTCAGGGACGGCCTCCACTCACTGCCAAGCCTCGGTTTACAATCCTGAAGGCCCTCCTGCAGTAAGACCTTCCAGGTCTGCCTGCCTGGTGTGAGACCACAGACAACTACTTTGCCCAAGAGGGCCATACTCTGATACTGTGGGTCTATGATCCCAAGCCCTCCCTCTGATCGATGTCATATGATGGTCGCCCACGCCACCTTGGCCCTGGAGTCCCTGGAGCCATTAGACCCAGACCAAAGGAAATTCTGCACTAGGCGGCGAAGCTGCCCTACGCACGATGAGGAGAAGCACCAACACGAGGCGATGTACCAGGTCGTCGCTAGGAGGACCTGGTTAACCACCAGGGCTCGATCGGCTAGTGAGAGGCGAACCGTGCTCTAGTAGGTCAGTTTCCTGCGAATAGAATCAAGGACAGGAAGAAACTGCTGGGTAGGAGTGATGTCGAGTCCCACCTGGAACCCTAGGTATCAGACGGTCTGCCCTTTGCTCACCCATCTAAATCCCAGGTGGACACCCCACTTTGTATTGGAGTCTGGGTGTGTGAGGAAACCAACGGACTTTCGCTAGTTGATTTTCGCTCCCGCTGCAACGTAGAACACGTCAAGAGCCAGCCTCATTCTCTCCAACATCACCTCATCATCCTCTATGTAGAGGCCTGTGTCATCTGCATACTCTGAGTCTAACAACTCAGTCTCCTCTCTCACTGGAAGTCAGAGGCCGCATCATCCGCTCACACGTGACCTGAGGAAGTGAGACATCGCCTCTGCGAACAGTAGGAATGGGTATGGGGCCACGGGACAACCTTGTCGAACCGATCTCTCCAGCCGAAACTCCTCCCCTCGCCTTTCGCTTATGAGAACCCTGTTGGTGGAGGATCTGTACAGGTTGGAGACCCCGCGAATCCAAGCGTGGGGGAATCCCAACTTCACCATGGTGCCCTCTAGGAAATCCCAGTCCACCCTGTCATAAGCTTTCTCAAAATCCAAGAGTAATACTGCCAGTCTCTGCCCATTGTGCTGAGCCCGTTCTGTCGCCTCAAAAAATGTAAATACATTGTCTAGGATGCTCCTATCCTGGACAAAGCCTGTCTGTGTGTCATGAATGATATCTGGAAGCACGGGGCGTAATCGCCTACCAATCATCTTTGCCAGTTCCTTATAGGCCACTGACAATAAAGTGATCGGTCTCCACTGGGAGAGCTCCAACCAGTCTCCCCCTTTGGGGAGAAGACTGATAAGGGCTGCTGAGAGGCTCCCTGGCATTTGTCCTGAGGTGAAGATCTCTTGGAAAGCCCTCAGTAGGGGGTCCTTTACCACTTCCCAGTAGGTAGTGAAGAAAGCCTTAGAGAGGCCATCCTCCCCCGGGCATTTCTACCCATCTTGTGTATGGAAAGCCTCCTCTAGTTCCTTCTTTGTGAAGGGGGCTAGGAGGGAGTGTCCTATCTCCCTTGTGACGAGGGACGGGATGCCATCTTATACCTGCTGTCTGCATCTCTATCCTCTAGCTGAAGCTGTCTCCTGCTGGAAAAGGCGCGTGTAATAGTCGGTGGCAATCTCCATCACCTCATCAGGGCTAGAACGGGTCCTCCCATACTGATCCCGAAGGCTGCATATCTGCTCTCCCGCGGTGCGGGGTTGGTGCACTTGGAAGAACTCCCTGCACATCGTGTCCCCCTTCCGCACCAAAAAGGCTGCTGAGGTGCAGAAAGAGAACTCCAAGTGCCTGTCCTCTAGGCCAGCAGTAGCTGCGCGTGCGCACCTGCTGTGCGTGGAGGGTGGGATCCCCTGGTGCCTCCTGCAATAATCTCTCCGTGGCTGCAAGGTCCCACCGGAGTGCTCTCTCCTCCTCCCAACACTGTTGCCTAGCCTGTATGGCTGCCTCTTGGCAGTTTCTGCTTGACTCGGCTAGAAACTCTGCAACCTGCTCTGCTATCCGGTCCCTCCTGTCCCACTCTCTGGTCCAAACCTGCTCTATCTGTCTTGACACCTCCTCCCTCCTATAGATTGAGTTAGGGATCCAACAGGATCGTGTATCTAGGGCGGATGCTGGGGGGTCAAGTGTCAGGAGAACCGGGCAGTGATCAAATAACGTGATGCCTGCCAATTGCTCAATCTAGCTTCCACGAGAGCCTCCCCACTCTCCCACATAAAACCTGTCCAACTGCTGCAGCAGGGCTCTACCTAGCCGCCTGTATCCCTACGAGAAGTCCAAGACCTCTCCCTCCGTTGGAAGGCAGGGTCTTTCCAGGCATCACGTGCTCCGACTGCAAGCAAAAAGACCTCCCATGCGTCCTGCTCCTCCCCAACCATGCCGTGGTAGTTTCTTCCTCTGCCTTGCTGGTCCTCCAAAGCCTCCAGGTTGTTGAAGTCTCCTCCAACAATCCAGGAGTCCACCTCTGGGAGTCCAGCTGCAATCTCCACCCAGAACCTGCTGCGTGCCCTAACCTCCGTAGGGGCATAGACATTGAGGACTCCAATACACGAGTCCCCAATATCCAGTCTGATCCATAGAACCCTTCTTGCTACTTTCGTCCCGTGGTCTCTTACACAAGTGGTGAGACTCGGGCCAATAGAGGTGCATACGCCTCTACTCTTGCCGTGGACACCTATGGCGTGCTTCCAGGAAGTGTGCGAGCTGCTCGGAAGTACCTTCCCAACCCGCTGAGCCTGGGCGAGGGTGAGCTTGTGCTCCTGCAGAAGCAAGATGTCGATCTGTCCGGCAAGGGCAAGCTGCAACTCCTGCCGAACGATCAACTTCCTGGAGCCACGTGCCCCACTGTAGTGGAGACTGTTCACATTCTAGGATGCAAGATATAAGCTCATGGGGAAACCTGTGACTGACCGAACATGCATCTGTTCGGTGTGGATGCTGTAGATGAGGAGGAGAGACTATGAGGCATGCAAGTGCGCTTTGCTGCCGTTTTGGATGGTGAACTCCTGTTCCCCATGGTGGCCCTCGGCCGGATCATAGGGGTGATAGATGCTCCAGGTGGTACTATCAATGCATCTATCAGCCATGCTAAAAATCGCGACTCTGTACACTTGTAGAAGCGGGCCGCTTGTGTTGGGGGCCAATGGATCACGTCCCTTGGCGCTCTCCACTATGGAGGGGCTCGAAAGATAATGCTCAAGTGTGGGACCTCGATGCCAACCCACCAGTTAATGTCCATCATGCAACCTGGCCACTGTTGTGCAAACAGTGCTAATCCTTCATCTCCCATCCACTGAGAGATGTGATCCGCCACCTGACTCTTCAACTCCTCAATTTGTGTAGTCGTCCACTCCTCTGAGTAAGACGACTGAAGAAAAAAGGCATAGTTTGGTCCATCCGGTGGTGCTAGTAGGTGGACCTTGCCCCTCCTTGACTTATGAACCACGAAGATCGCCACCTCTAGAGGTAGTGGGAACTCTCTGCGGTCCGCAACTCGCAGGTAGGACCATGGGTCACTGCAGAAGAACTCTTGTGGCAAGAGCTGTGCCTGTCTCGCAAAAGTGTGGCGGGTGGCAGGGGCGGATGAGCTGGTGGCTATGTGGGAGGGGGAAGATTGCTGGTGCCCAGAGGAGGTAGGTGTATGTGGCTCATCACCTCCTGTGGGAGGAGGGGGGGTGGGTGTAGGGGGGCTCACCTGACCTGGGTGTGGATCAGGGGGGGGGTGCTCGGTAGGGGGGGTGATGGGGGGGAAGAGGATCGAGGGATGGTGGAATGGCTCGAGATGCATGGCGGATGTTGGGGGGGGGGGGGGTGGTGGCCTTGGCAAGGGGGGGCTCTGGGCCAAGGTCAGTGGGGGGAGGGGGGGTATGGGATGTGGGGGGGGGGTGGGTGAGGGGCCTGTGGGAACTTAGGCGAGGCAGTCTGTGGCGCGGGTGGAGAATGTGGGGGACTGCGGTCCTGTTGGGTGGGGCGGACAGGGGGGGCTGTGGAGTGCTTTGTCGAGAGGGGGTCGCTCGTCGGCCAACACCATGTTGACGAGGTTGGGTCTCAGGAGTTGGCTGTGCCTCCCCTTGCCATCTCCCTCTCTGTCAACTTTGGACCGGTGTGAAACCGTCAGCATCCACCTGCGGACCTGTGGGCGGAGCCACATTTGCTCCATAACGCGTACAAACTGCTGCTTGATGCCCAAAGTCGTGGCAGCGCAGGCACTGCCCTTGTTGCCTAGTCACAATGACTTGCTGCCTAAAGGAGTGCCCGCCTACCTCAATCTTTAGGAACTGTGGGATATTCTTGACCTCTTTCATTGCCACCCGTACCTTTGGGACTTTTGCTACTGTCACTGCATCCACGAAGGACGCAGGAAGGACAGCGCTGAAGAACCATCCAAAGTCTTCCACCAACTGGCGATACTCAATCGCCAGGCCGGGGAAAATAAGGGTGATCGGGTGCTGAAGAAACCTGTTGTGGAGGGCAAATGCCTCCACAGTAAAGCCACTATACCAAGGGACCATGTATATGACCCCCTTCGTGGACGCATATGGTGAATTGGCGAGTAGCTCGCAAGCTGTGTCTACCGAGCTGAGCCCGACCATGAAAATCCCTTGGCCCAATAGGACCCCCTCCATGATCTGCGATGTGCTGATGCGCATCGTGGAGTGAAGCCAGTCCCGAAGCTGGGTCCTGGCTGGGGAATGTCCTACTACCTGACCATAAATCGTTGTTTCCATTAGCTCCAGCTCCTTAGCTCGGACGGCTAAGAGCTGCTCCTCAGAGAGGACTACGTGCAAGGTGTTTGACTGGGGGGCACTTGCTGAGTGCGCCAGCGTCTGACCATAGGTTTCTATTGCGCGTCCCTTTTGGGAGAACCTACCTATCACGCTGCTGTGCTACTGGATGGGGAGTTGCTGCAGGGGGAGGGAGCAATTGGAGGGGGGGGGGGGGGGGGGGTGTCGATGGCGAAGGGGGAGATTTCTGTTTTCGATGGCAGTGGTGTGGCAGCCTGACAAAGGGCTAGGCCTCCTGGCAGGACAGCACGCGGGGGGGAGGGGGACTGGGACGGGTGGGACAGGTGTGGGGGGGGGGGGGGGCGGGCGCAGGCGGCATGAGAGCACAGGCGGTGGTGCAAGGAGCTGGCGATGGGGGCCCTGGCGAAGGCGAGGGGGATGGGGTGCAGGTGATGACGAGGGGAGTGGTGATGTTCCTGTCAATGGCGAGGGGGGGTGACGCTGGCGATGGCGCTGTTCCGGCGGGGCACGACGATCAGACGGGGCGACATGACGGACAGGAGAGCTGTTTTACTTCCATCAGTCGGGGAAGTTCTCTTTCTACATTTAAGTATTACAGAAACTGTTGTTTTACAAAAAACTCCCAACTCTCCCACCATGGAGTCTATTGATGAATTGTTACAGAAATAACATCTTGCTCTGGTTCCTTTTGGTTTGAATCATATAAGAGGTATGAGTTTTTTATTCTAAGAACATTTACCTTGGCTTCTACAGCTAAATTCTGCACATGAGCCGCTAAAATTGAGCTGTAAACATGGTATAATGATTCAACTGCTGGAAATTGGATCTCAAAGGTAGAGAAAAGAGAAATAAATCGAGGATCTACATTGTTTCTTGATCCTCCTGGCCTTCCCATTGCACTTACAAACTTAACATCCTTGATATTTTTCCAATTCAGCTCTTTTCTGAAAAGCAAAACATGTGGAAGCTCAAAGGTGGTTTTATATGCAAGCCTCATTTTCTTAATAAGCTTAGTATGCCAACTGCTCTGATCTCTGATTACTTTACAGTGTTACTTTTCTTGACTCTGCATCTTGATCTTCTTGCATTAGCTGCTGATACAAACAAAAAAATTAACCTACTTGTGGAGAAAAACGAAGTCTCAATTATGAAGTAACATACCCTCTATCATAGAATCCTCCACGTTCAATGAGAAGTTTCAGAAATGCAATTGGTTGCTGTGTACCATATGTGTCAACCTTGGGCATATTGAGGTCATCAATAAACACAATCATTTGTCTTCCAAGGGGTGGACCATAAATGTCCTGTGAATTTGATAATGAAAGAAGGAGAAAACAACAAAATATTATACTCTCCTCTTGGACAGCAGCATTGTTTTGCTTTTGGTATTATGAATAAAAACGTAAATAAACTTTCCTATTAATCCATTGATGTATTAGTTTGATTTTTCTGCAGGTTATTGTTTGATTTGAGAAGCAAATAAAAGATGTTAAATCCAGAGTGTGAAGCTATTTGTTGATTGAGCTGAATTCATTCCTTAATTCCAATACCTTGGTTCTCTTCTCAATAGAATCTTCAATTGTGAGTTGGACATCCATTGATGTGGTCCGGCTGCTAAAGTTTATACTAAGGATGAGGTTTTCTGTAACGGGTAAACTTCCTAGATGTTTCTGAATAATCACAGACTTGGCAGTTCCACTTTCTCCAACAAAAAGCACTGGTTTACCAACCTGAAATATGAAAACAGTTACTTGAAAGTGATTCAACTTTTAGAGATAATCAAGTTTGCAGTCTTTGTAAGCTTTCTAGATCCAGGATAGCATACATGCCATTCTTCTCATACCTGAACCAAAGCATGAAGAATCCATGTTGACCGGACTGTGTCAATTGTAGGGACCAAGATACTGCTGAACAAACCATCAGAGGGAGGCTGCCAGGAAATGTTTTGAAATATCATAATACAGACGGGATGCCAGTAATATTTTACATCTTTTGAGGAGCAACAGAGTAGAATACAACTGGATTTCTGATTCGACTACCTGGTATTCGGGAACCATTGATTTCCAAGAGCGCCATTTGAGGTCAGTAGTATCAAAGAAATAGTCATAAAGCAGGT
The DNA here is from genome assembly GCF_053477565.2 of Lygodium microphyllum. Lineage (NCBI taxonomy): Eukaryota > Viridiplantae > Streptophyta > Polypodiopsida > Schizaeales > Lygodiaceae > Lygodium > Lygodium microphyllum. The sequence continues at coordinate 134,208,558 of NC_141158.1, forward strand.
TGCTTGGCAGCTGATTTGGAGGCAATGGATCTCCGGTACTTAATGGAAATCCTGCAATATCCTTAACAAACTTGTCAAATCGAGTACGATCCTGGACAGTTGATGTTTGTATGATTGCCCCACCTAGAGACCAGGTCACACAAAAGATAAAGACTGCTTCTAAGCTCTGAAAACAGTCAAGAGGAGAAGTTAGGCCTTTCATAGTGTCAGAAAGCTAAAGAATTGACTGAAATGTATTGCAAACAGCTGGATGACCTGTTTTGTAGATAATTTTGTGTCACTCTTCAAAATAGCTTCAAGGAGAGAGCAGAGTTGGGTAACCATGTTCAGATTAGTAAGTGGAATAGTTTTTTGCAGAGGTGAGGTTATAGTATCTTTCTCAATCCCTTCAAGAATGTAATCCACACATGGCTTAACATATTTTTCCATCATCTCACGTAACCAATCTGCCTCTTCTCTGCAATGGTAAACAGGGGAAGTTAAGTTTTTGCTAAATTTTGTTTAATAGGGTGTACGAATCAAGAATGCAGTTTGTGATACTGTACACATCACTTGTGGCACTTCAATTTTTGTGTATTTTGCAATTATGTTTCCAAGCGATCACCAAGGGGAGGTCATTCATTGATGAAGCCTGCTGTGCTACTTGGTGTCTACAACATCAATTCATGCTATTGTCATTGCCTGCCTGCTCATCCCAGCTATTGCAACCTATCCTTTATGTTTTCACTTGTGTCTCCATTCTTTCTTACATGCATCTCCTGCATCTTGCTGTTGAGCAGCAGCAGATTGTATTCCTGACAACATGTGATGAACTGCCTCAGGGGCAGGGATAGATATGGAGGAGTTTAGAGGCTGCTCGAGACAGGCCATAGGAGACAACAACAGGATTTGGTAAATTGACCATTACCTTATGCTGATCCTTTGTGATGACCCCTATGCCTTTGGGTCTGGGAGAGGGAACCTCTTTCCAGTCTAAAGTAGGATATAGGAGAGTGGTATTATAGGGGACCATAGCCAATGTATGGCCAATTAAATGCACCCGAAGTAAGCATCTCCAACATATAACCCATTGCTTCAAAGATAATCTGCTTCATAAAGAAACCATTTTCATACATACCCCTGGGGCAATAAGGGCTTCTCATGTGCATTCTCAAATCTGCTCTATCCTCCCTTCTATTGGATCCTCCCCATCTTTGACTCCTGCTTTCCTTCTGTCATATGCCTGCCTACCCCTCTTTTTCCTTCCAGTCTACCATTTATTATCATTTCATATCCTGAGAATGTGCTCTCCCTTCCATGTTTCATCAAAATTCAATACACCTATGATCGCAACTTGATATATTCAAAATAAATACAACATATGAGAAAGTACAAGATTAAAGTAGACTTGCTAATACAAGGGCTGTGAAAAGATAATTAGGAGATCTACAGTGGCAACCCATATGAGGCTCCAGATGGAAGAAGTCTGATAAGTTTTCAAGTTTAAGTTATCAGATTTATTAAACCTTGTTTGTCTAAGAAGGTGGAAAAAGATCATCAGAATACTGATTCTAGAAAATACCTGGGGTGAAGCAGTTAACGAGTATAAGATGTGCCAGAAAAATTCAACTCACAAGAGGAATGTCAAGACAAACAAAACATTTGATTCAGCATTTATATTTACCCCTTTCTTGTGTTACACCATTTCCATATAAAAGGATGATAGCCTAGATTTTTGGAGTCAACAAACACCATTCCACATCTGCTGACAGTTGCAGGTGATGCGTACTGCAAGTCTGCAACCTACAAAGCAAACATAACAATAAAATCGATACAAGTCTCTAATCCAGTCTTTTTTATAATCTGAATTGCTGTAGAAATTGGCTGTTGTGTAATTACTTCAAACAAAAGTTTACAGTGATTTTGTAAACGGATCCTCTCTCCATTTGGAAGAGTCAGCAGCTTGTTATCATCCATAACACTATTCATATCCTCAACCCATAAAGCATCTACATCTCCATCAAACACAAGGTAATTCTTATCATTCCTGTCGTTGATAATTGGTTTGTTCATCTCTCGGAATATGTTTGACAGCAAACCATCAGTCCAATCACGTGTATCGGGATCTGGTCACACATTATTCAAATTAGATTTCTTAAATACACAAGCTTTCAAGGAAAAATGAACTTTTTTTCAATTATCTAATTCCTGGATGATGATAATGAGGATGGATCCAACCAGGTTAAAACCCCAATGTACCTCTTGTCTTATGCTTTCAATCATTAATTATTTCAGAGCTTGTTATACTATTCTGACCCCTTCACCCATGCTATTATGTCATTGTGCTTCTGAACCGAGGTCACTTATGGTAGTGATTTGTTTGGACAAAGATTTCTATATGGAGTACTAAAGGTTAAGTTTGTACAAAATTTAGCCCCACGTTTTGCAGAAATGGAATTTTCTGTATAAGCATGAACATTGTGATTCCAATAATTCAGTTGCACACACAGTATGTGTCTCATGGTCTTATGACTTCAAATATCACCTGACTTTCCAAATGTTCGATAACTGAATAAAGGCAGCTGGAGCCTGTAAGGTCTGTACATTTTAAGAAACAGTTTACATCTTCCACCACATGGCAAGTTGGACATGGCAGGTCAGACAGTCTGTGGTCAACCATTAAACAGCTCCAGTTTAAGCAGTCTGTAGCATCAATGGATGAATTAAAGGTCATCCTTTTATTAAAGCCATCCCTCCCAGCAGTTTAAATAGTCAATTCTAACAACGATCAAATGCCCCATGGACCAGTTAGTACAGCATCAGCTCTTAGCTCTGGTTTATTGTACTTTTTTCTGTGTCAAGTGGCTACCCTAGTGGTAAGTCACTTATTTTATAAATCCACTGACCTGGGTTTGAATCTCTTGTTTTCTACACCTATACTAAATGACTGTGCAGAATGTAGGAGTTGAACCCAAAACCTTCTAGTCACCACATGTTCAACTTAACCAACAGAGCTGCATACATTTGGTCATCATGCTTCTCCCTTTTTTTTGTAATGGGTAGTTATATTAATCACAAAAGAGGTATAAAAGTCACGGCAGAGTAGAAGAAATTGCCGTATGCCAAGAAACTAAATCCTCCCTAGGGAGAACGCTAGCTTGTTGAATAAGATCCAATTGCTAATGGAAAAAAGGCCCTTGAGCCTAGCAATATGACTTAGAACTGTGGAGGCAGAATTGAAGATGAAGGCATTTTGGGTAACCCAGTTGTGCCAATAGCCCCAAAATCTGAGAAAATAAAAAACAATCTTCATATGGGGCTGTGCGGGAGTGGGATATTTTGCCTTACCAAAGACCCAATCAGAGGGATGTAGCAATGATCCCACCACAAAGCTCTAAATGTCAGACAGGATGGACCAAATCTTCCTCGCTAACAAGCCCAAAATACATTTATGATAGGAAGATTCCACATTGGTAGTACAGTTGCCATTCGAAATACATGGCTAGAAAGACCCGAGGCAAAGGGGTAGGTTACCTATCATCACTCTCCAAAGAAAACTTTTGCATTTGAATGGAGTCTTATTAAGCCACCCTTTCATGACAATCAATTTCCACCATGCCTTGATTTTATGCAAACCCCAAACAACATTGGCTTTGGTCACCAACTAATGGCAATCTCTAATTAGAAGGTGATAGATCTGGTTAATCGAAGCACCCTCTAGACTTGGGTGGCTTGCAATAATCCAATCCTGTTTGGGTTGATCAGAATCAAGGGTGGGGAAGGGCTGTCTGTCCTGCAACTACAATGAGATCTTTTGCCATATATTGTGGTATCCATGAGGGTATTGAGCTAAACAATGCATTACCATTTGATTAGCTCTTAATTACAGCCCCAAAACTCAAATTTATTGAACTTTTATTAAAAAGAAACGTGATCCTAGAGAGTGTCTATGTTGTCCCATAAACCAAACCCTAATTTGGGAGGATCCATCCATCTGTAAATGGATAAACTGCCCACTGCTCAGCCTTAATCTCATTTTCACAGATTGTGGGTGCCATAAGTTTACTTTCCACACTCTGCATGGAGGATATCTTATTTGAGTTGCTGTCCACTGTTGTGCTGCTGGTGCCTACTGTCCAGCCCTCCACATCAGCTAGTACCCTGATTCAGCTTGGGTTTATTGCACTTGTTTATCGTCTACTGCTGCTGTTTGAGACCTGCCAGTTGTTTCCGACCTACCATATGGACTGCTGAACCTATGTTTTGCTGTTCTAGCTATCGCTGATCCTGCCACTGTCACTGCAGCCTGCGTTTTGCAGTTTGCAGCCACTGGCAGACTGTATTGTGTGATTTCTCCATTCAAGGGGTACCACCTCCTTGATGCTCTCCATTATGAATCTAAACCCCCGAAGTCTCTTGACTTTGTATATGAGCTGGCAGCTCTTGAAAATGCAAACCACTCCCCCACTGTAAAAGCTACCTGTGTTGTGAACCTTCCCCAAGATAGGAGTTTTCTCTCTCCGATGGTGTGGCCTCTCTCTATCTTGAGTAGTAGATTAAAATGAAGTGGCTGCCTCAACTTCTCTTTAACACTTGCTGGGTCAATCTAATGAAGTCCTATAGATATTGATCTCCATGCCCGTATAATAGATGCGACAAATCTGACCCCAAAACTGTTCCCAAGCCCGGTAGCTTGGATATGTTGAAATAGCTAGTGTGTGCTAGGCTGTGCCATGGCCCTCCATGAGCAGTAACAATGGTCTCTAATCTCCATAATTCTAGCTTCTTCCATGGCTCCTCACCCAAAAGAAGGCCCCTCACAATGAGCTTTACCATCAATTCATTCATCCCTTGCAGATTCCAATGCATGCCCTATTGGAGAGAGGGAGCCAGTGCTTGTGCCCATGTAGCCAGTGACTCATTGTTGTACATGACTCTCGTGTTTGGTATATAGATTCCATTTTCCAAGCATATCTCTGAGTTCTTCTTTGTTTTGTTCTCATGTTTTCTCTTCTCTCTTTCTTCGGTCTTGTGTTCAACAGTTTATTTCAGCATTTTTCTATGCTTCCATTGTTGCATCCACTTTTGACATGGTATTAAATTTGAGGATCTACATTTGCATTGCTGTCTTTTGCTGATTATTGTTAATCTCTGTTTGATACAGCTAGATGATTAGTTTCCGGGACTTTTCAGCCTTTAAATCTCTGCATTTCATTACTGTTATCACCTTTGAGGCTGCGTTGACCCGGAAACTAGATGACTAGATTCTAATCTCCACGTGTTTTCATTTTCAATCTCTACGTTTTCTGTTTTTTTGCTTTATTCTAATGCTGCTGGCTGCATTTAATGCTTCTTTGTCTGCATTTTGATGTGTAGCATTTGCATTTGCAGCATCTTTGGCTCGTGTAGGCTAGGTGAGAAGGCTTTCAGCTTTGTCCGTCTTTGATTGGTTGATTCTTCCTGATTTTTTGCAGATTTTGTGATCAAATGTCCTTGACACTACGTGTGAATTCTTGATTGTGCATTCTATGTTGTGTTTGGCAATACCCCCTCTCTCTCTCTATATTCCCTATCTTTTCTTTCTATCCTCTGCAAATGGCTCCTCCCTGTTGTTCTATTGATGACAAACTTCATGGCCTTGACTACCTAACATGGACTGCTATTACGAAAGCTTGGTTTATGCAGAAGCGACTATGATACACTCTATTTGGAGCTATTGAGCGTCCTCAACACCCTACTCCTTTTCTAGCCAGTGCTCTACTCTGACTAACTGGGTCAATAACCCCCAAACCACCCTTGGATCTAGGCTGGATAAGAACATTCCAAGATACCTTAGCCCTCTCAAGACTACCATCTCCACTTGATTGAATGAAATTCTTGATGAGTTGCTTTACTTGGCCAATGCATGACCTAGAGAAGGCCCAACAAGAAGCTATATACCACATGGTGGCTAACAAAACTTGATTTGCAACTACCACCTTGCCTGCTAGTGATAGTCTTGCTATGCTCCAATATAGTAGCTTTTGTCTTATGCTAAGTAATAAGGGTGCCAATTTCTACTTTGAAGAAATATCAATGCCTACATGGCAGCTCAGGTATCTCACCCTGCCTGCTAGTGAAAGTCTTGCTATGCTCCAATATAGTAGCTTTTGTCTTATGCTAAGTAATAAGGGTGCCAACTGCTACTTTGATGAAATATCAATGCCTACATGGCAGCTTAGGTATCTCATAGAAGTAACACGAGAGACCCAAGTGAAACTATTATGTGGTTTCCAATCTATCTGTTGAGTGTCGCAAATCTTATGGATTTTGGATTTGTGATACTCAGCAGAAAGATGTATTTGCAAGAGCAGCATACCTCCATCATAGCTACAAAGGCCCTAAAATTTTCCTCATCCTTATCTAGGTGAACAGATGTATCTACAAACTCTACATACAACAACTCCTCAAACTTTGTACTAGGAAGTTTGATGTCTCGAATACTTGTATTCCTATCCCTCAGCAAGGAGCTCATAGCCTTTGCAGCAAATAAGAAAAGGAGAGGTGCAAGGGGACATCCCCGTCTCACTTACCTCTGAATAATGAATCTGGCGCCTTTGGTCCCACCAATAAGGACTTGGCTATGAGCTGATGAATATAGAGCCAATATACCTCTGATCCACTGCTCTAGGAAACCCATCCTCAACATGGTGCCCTCTCGAAACTCCCAATCAATTCTATCATAGGCCGCCTCAAAATTGAGAAGCAAAACAATGAGATTTTGTCTCCAAGATCATGCAAGAGCTGTGGATTCCTAGGAGGTGAAAATATTATGAAGGATGCAACGCTCCTAAACAAAATTAGTTTGGGTAGGGTGATTGAGGTTTGACATCAAGAGAGAGAGTCTGAGGTTGATCATTTTGTCTAGGATTTTATATGCTGTTCCAAGCAAAGTGATTGGTCTTCACAAGGTGATCTCCAATCTGTCTCCCTTTGGAATGAGGTGAATCAATCCCTCTAATATCCTTTCCGGCATATCTTCTAATGCCATGATCTTTTGAAATGCTACTAAAAGTCTTGTGCTGATCATGTCCCAATAGCTTAGGAAGAAAGCCCTATCCAATCCATCATCCCGTGGGCACTTTCTTGATAGTAGTGCTAACAAAGCCTTGGCAATCTCGTCCTCTGAAAATGGGGCCATCAAATGTATCCTCATGCTCTTTGTGACCAATCTCTTGGTACTCTGCCACATAATCTCTCTATGCCTCTCCAATCCTAGAGGCTTTGTCGTCGTGCCCAACAAAGCACTGTAATAATGCGTGGCTACTTGACCAACCTCTTGTGGCTCTTGGGAAGGGATCCATCTGCTCTTCTAAGTTGACTAATACTCTGTCTAGTGTCTAGGATCTGTGGTGCGAAAGAATTCTTTGTTCACCCAATCTCTTGCTTGTCTCTAGAAAGAGGGCCTTGCATGGTTCTTGTACTAAGATTTGGCCTCCTTCATAGCATCTGTTTCGGCTTTGGTTGCATACATCCTCTTTGCCACCCACCTACATCCTCGTCTTTCCTCCTCCCTTTGAAGAGCTTCCAATGAGGCTCTAGCAGCCCTCTCTTTCCCTAAGAGACCTTCCCTCTTGCTCCTAGCCTTCTCTTTAAGAAAGGAGCTCACTTCTTGCAAACTCTCATCCAAGTCCCTAGCTACCATGCCCACTTAAAATGACTTGGCCATTTGTTGACCGTCCACAGGACCCTCTTGCTCAACTTGCTTTTGATCCCCATGGCAAAGTGATCACCTGTTGGGATGGGGGTTGTTGTTATCAAAGGGATGCTCTAAAGTAGGGGAATGATACTTGCACCTCCAAAGCGGAGCGAAGGGATTTAAATTCATTTGCAGTATTAGCTGATTTTCTTGATGAGGGCACTCTTGATCTTCTAGTTGAAAAAGTGTAGTCAAGGCAAAAGGGGCCTCAATGTTGAACCCTTTTGTGATGATATATAAGGATTGCCTCTTGGAATGTAAATGGCATTTATTCATGCGATAAATAACACGATAAGTGGTGCGTCTTGCATGATAATCAATGGGATGTGTTGCGTGCTCTTGAGTGTAAAAGTCATGGTGAAGCCAAGAAAATGTTGGAAATTTCATGACTTCCATTTGTTCTATGCAAGAGGTTGACTGCGGCACTATTTAGGTGTACTTATGGTCGTGCATCAGAAATTTCAGCCGGTTCTTGTCAAGAATGACGTTCAAGGCTGTTTTTTGGTTATTGAAATTCTATTTGAAGGCAAGGTTCTATGGCTAGTAGGCCTTTATGCATTGAATGATCCTTCCTCTAGAGGACATCTATAGGATTGTTTGGAAGCTTGACCAGGAATATTGATGGGAGACTTCAATATGGGTATTCATCATTTGCAATTTACCTCAGAGCACTCAGTGATGGATGCACTTGAGAGCCATGCGTGGCATAATTTTGAGTTGAGTGTTCTAAAGCAAGACATTTGGTCTTGGCTTCACCTTGGGATTTAGGCTTACTTTTTAGTCGGGCATATTATTCTGCCACAAGGTCTTGCTTGGACTGCATGCATGTTATGCACGATGATGCCTTCCTCTCGGAGACTTTGGACATGCGGGTGCTGCAATAATATGCCTTGTCATATCATTTCCCTTTGTGACTAGACATGGTTTCCCACCCTGTTGCTCCTTTTGTACAATTTTGGGAATGCCTCCCCTTGCATTTCAATTCATCTTGCGTGAAGCATCTAGTCTTTAATGGTTATATGGGGCAGTTGGTCAATAGGTTTTTACTTGAACTTCCCTCTACAGGCAATGACTCTTTTGAGCAATTGATCCATAATGTGCAGAGGGTTGCTAGACATTATGCTACTTGTCATACCTCTGTTTGCAAGAGACAATGTCGACGAGTTGAAGAAGCAATGCTAGCCTTGATCTGCTACTTGATTCAGTGGATGATCCATTTCTACTACAATTAGCTACAAGGTTGGTAAATCTCATCCATTTCTACTACAATTAGCTACAAGGTTGGTAAATCTCATTCGATAGTTCCACTTGAGATCGTATTAGCAAGCCAAGTTGCAAAGCTTGATTGAGAACTTGCAAGATGCTTTGTGTTAAGTCTCATAATTTTTTCGACGCTTGTATGCCTATCCTACACTTGTGAAAAGGATTAGATTTCAACATGTAGAGGGCCAGATGGTTATGGATCCATAGTCCATTGTGCATATGCGTAGAGATTACTTCCTCAACTTGCTTGGCTCTTTGTCTCCTACTCAACACACCACCTAGGCCCGCTTGGCTTTCTATGCTTTGGTTAGAGATCAAGTGTCACCAAATATTTATGATGATTTGGACAGAGATATTTGTGAGGAAGAGATCATGGATGTTTTGTTACACTTGCCTAAGGACAAAAGTACGGGATGGGATGGCTTGACTAATGAATTCTTTGAGCCTATACTCCTAGTTTGGTGAAACCCTTGATTGCCATGCATTAGCAGGTTTGGGAGGCTAGAATCATGCTAGCCTCATAAAAGGTGGGAGTTATAAAGCTACTTTCGAAAGTGCCGTCGCCCTCAATGTTGAAACATTAGTGACCCATATCTTTGATGGGATCTATGTATAAGATCTTCTCTAAAGTGATGGCTAATTGCCTCCATAAGCATCTCCTTGATCTTGTCCACCCTAATCATCATGGATTTATCAAGGGTAGGAATATATTGCACAATGTGTTGAATGTTCAGGTTTGCATTGACTATGCTAAGCACAGAGTTGTGCTGGTTCAGTGGAATCGTGAAAAGGCTTTTGACAACTTGGATTGTTCTTTTGTGGCAGAGCTTATGGGTTTTGAACCGTGCATGTCCTGTTCTCTTTGTGGTTGGTAATGTTGAATAGTGGGGTCACTGAGCCATTGCCTCTTGTGTGCTCAATTAGACAAGGCTACCCTTTGAACCCCTTGTTCTTTGCTTTGGTGATCAACCCGGTCCTTTCCATGTTATCTCATTTGGTGGACACGGGCCAACTGGCTGGTCTTTCTCTTCCCTTTGGCGAACATTTTGTGGGCCAATCATTAGTACATGACACATTCATGATTCTTAATGCTAAACAAGATAACCTCCACAAGGCATTAGATGTATGGAATCTTTTTTGACATGCTTCTAGTCTTCATATCAATGCGGTTAAATTCATCCTCATTAGCTATACCAAATCGCATTTGTAGTCTTTACAGTGGCAAGGTATAATGATACCGTGTGGCAATGTTGTGAGGCATTTGGGTTACCCCTGGGTGTTGATGTTCAGCCCAAGCAATCGCTGAAATGGATGTCCCAAAAATTGGAGGCTAATTTTCTTTACTGGAAATCATACACTTGGCCTTCTCATGTCTACCTTAAAGTGGCACGGTCCATCATGCTCCCCACACTCACTTATTTTTTGCCACTTTTGCTTAAGATTGCCTCTACCTTGCAAGTTCTTACTGGACACATTCGTCCTATGCTATGGAAGGACACTTTGCATGCTCGCATTTGATGGATCTCATGGTGCCATGTTTGCATTCCTAAAAGTATGGGTGGTGGAGCTATTCTAGATGCACACACTCACATGGTTTCTCTTTGCTGGTCTGTCTTTCATGCAATGTGCACCGATTGACACCCGTGGGTCTTTGTTGTCCGTTTCATTTTGGAAGAACGGGGTGTGCTTCATGGTAATACAACCATTTGGGGTTCTTGGTGGCATGTTCTTAATGAGGATGCCGCTTTCTCCTCATCTTCATCTTTCCTGGTAACTCAGCTGGTTAGCTCGTGGAAGTTGGTTCTTCAATATGTTCAGTCTAGTCAGAATATTCTCATTGTAGCAATAGCTGCTTACCAGCACCACTCATCCAGCAACCTGGACCAATGGTTGTTCCATGCTTGTAATGGCTGCACCTCAGTTGTTCCAATCCTTCAACTATCATGCATTGGGCTAGTTCTTTTTTCTTCAAACTAGAAAGCTCTACTATAGCCACCTTACTCAATAAATTAAGCTTAAAAAAGAAAGCCCTATAAATGACAAACAAGGATAGCAAGAAATACATCAAGCTGTCTGGCTCATATGAGTGTTTCTAATACAAGGACTGTGAAAAGACAATCTGATGGATGGTGGTGCCATACCATGTGTGTGAGACATTGTGGATGAAAGTTCTTGAATCTCACTGTATCGTCTCCCACCTACCTTGTAGAGGGCAGATGATTCTTGATGTACTGATCTATGAAGATTTTGTACTAGGAATCATCTACCAGGCATGACAATGCTTTGTGGTGTACGCTGTCTGACTGGAGTGGCCAAGTGCTCAAATTTGACCATTCCATTGTATACATTTTTTGCAAAAGCTCTCATTCCACCCAATGTACAAGATTTTGCAGTTGTATGATCTAGCTCAAGAGCATTATTAAAGCATTCATATACTGGGCATATCATTGTGCAGTCCCTACCATATCCTAGGCTTGATCTGCAAAGTTTGTGATGCAAACTTCCCTTTCACATGGAAAATGAGCCATCTCTTATACATCTGCTCCAAAACTCAACTTTCACCAACTATTTTTGCATGATGGAATCAATGTACCGCTTAGAGAACAAATACCATGCCATGTTGTAACCCAAATAATGAGACTCATACAGATTTGTTATTTGAGCGGGCCATACTATCTCATGATTCTCTTGTTATTGGACCTGACCATAGTAACTCATGATTCTCAAAACAGGGTGGGGCAATATTCTTACATTCTTCAGTTTCCCTTTTTGTCAGGATATACAAAATTGGCACTTCTTCTGTTGTTAGACACTTTATTTTGCACCTTGAAGTGTTTACTTTATTAACTGCCAAAGTATCTTAAGAGATTTCCCCCCACAGAAAGAACAAAACTGTGGAAGAAAAGGTTTTGAGCTTAAATGAGATTTTGTGAGCATGTTTCCCCCCACATTATAAAATAAATATTAAGTCACCCATTACTTTAAGAATTGTATGAGAGGAAAGAGTTTTCTGCGTCAAACAAAGATCATCTTCATAACTGCTTGTAGGATCAAATGCTCAGCATGAGCGCTCATAGGTTTGAAAGCTTGTAGTGCAAGGTTGTTTACATGAATGCTCATAGTATCAAAAATCTTGGAAAAGAGATGTATACTTACCCATCAATCCATATAGTTCTGATGTCGGCTGTGCTTTTGGGTTAATAATAGAAAGTTTCGTAGGATAACCCATCTTTGTTTGTGCTCGAGCGAGTGTATGAATTATCACACTCTTTCCTCCCCCAGTAGGACCAACAACCATGGTAGTATGACGAGTTAGCATTGTCTCATAAAGTTGAATAACTTTATCCACTTGTTCACTTGGTCCTGTCATTACGAGATAGCCATTCTCCTACAAGCAGCAAACTTATGAGAGTTTGATGCTGAAGATGGATATTGTGATTCAGATACACCAATATTATGTTGTCTAAGAATGTTGTTATAGAGAATTGGTAAACAAAAATCCATAAATTCCAACTGCATTGAAGATGATGAATGTTGTTATATGATGCAACCAACATCATTTTACATGCTAAATACAGTTTGCCTTGATTTGGCTGAATAAAGATGAAACTTGCTTATGTGTATGATAGGCCAACATTTCTTTTGCTCAAACCATACTGTAATATGAGTGGATATTTTGAGAAGTCAAAAAAACCTTGAAGCCTTGTAATCGTGAACTAATAGATTGTTGGAGGAAACTTACACAATCTGGAGACTCTAGAGGACCAATTTAACTTCCAACCTAGAGTAGAGGTAAAGCATGAGGAGTGAGGTGTTCTTGTTTGCAGTGGGCCTGTGGGTGCATGGAGGGATCCGGCCTATGAGGGCAGGTTCCTTGGAGGTTTCGCGGGGCTACTTACCTGCAGCTTGTTGACCTTAGCTCTCTAGGACCAGTTTTGTCTTAAGATAATGGATATGGTAGGAGAGTGGCAGACCTTCATAGGGTAGCCATTTCAAAATGTTAATATTCAATAGACTCACCAGCATCTAACAAGATAGGACTATGTTTTCCATACCTCCTTTGGTGGTGGCATACTGAATATGGCCAATCATATTCTGGTCTTGACAAGGCGATTCAAAACTAGAGAGATTTAGTGACAAAGACTTAGAGGCCTCAAAAGGGGATGCACATGCCTTAGAGGGGGATGCACCATGCCCTAGTTTTAGTGACAGAGTTCATCCTCCCTAATTGGTTCAATTAGGACCAAACTGATGGACTATGAATTGGACATGTATTAGAGGAGATATGTTGCTTGTGGTACTGGATTCACATGAAGACAAGATCTTCACCTTACAATTCAAGACGAGGTTGACTACTCAGACAAGAGGCTGACATGCAAGAGCTTGCAAAATTTTTCAGATGGGGAATTCAGGTGGCTCATAATGATTGGAGTTGGTCTTGAATCTTTGTGCAATTACTCAGTGAGGATAGAGATTTGGACCTACCAAAGAATATTCTTTCAAAAACTAGTGTGACCCAAGAGTGGTGTGGGGAGAACCTTTTTAGGAGGCCAAGATATTTTCTGTTTTGGTCAAACGACCCAATCACGAGGATGAGCAAATGAACAAGATCAAGGTCACTCCACAGCAACACATCGTTTGTTAAGGCTTCTCCAACAGCAACAATGCCATTGTTATAGGGATCACTCAACCATGCTTGATTGATTTCTTGAGGAGATTGGAAGATAGCTTCTAACCCTGGTAGATATCCTTGTTTTGTTTGTTGATGGGTTATAGAGCCTAGCATGATTCCTTTTCCTTGTTGAGGGTTCTTTTCCCAAGAAAAACAAAATTCTATCAATAACACACCGAGGAAATCCCCTCGAGGTAGAATACAAAGTACAAAGAACCCTAGTAGTGCACCATAAATACAATGGCTGTGTGAGCCAATCTAGAGAGCTATATTGCCAGACCTTCTGAGCGGCTAGGTGAAAAATTTTAAAGCTGAAAGTCCCAAGTCCAAAAAATTGGCATCTCTCCTCCTTATCCTCTTAAGAGTGACCCTATAAACTCTCTACAAATGGAGAGAGCATGGATGATCTCTTTACAAATGGAGAGAGTCTCTGCAAGTGAGACATCCTGGAGGTCTATAGCATGGTTGCATCTCACAGTCCAAAAGCACCATGCAATAACTAGCAATCAGATCCATTCTATGATAGGTTCCCTAGGTCGATTCTTCTTGCAAGTAATCTCAAGTGGGGATCTTGCTCAGATGCTGGCCAATGATGAGAAAGGAGGAGCTCCCTTCAAAATCCTCATATCCACATGTTGGGCCACTGTTTGTGACCCAAGCTACAGCCCCCCAAGTCACAACCATGGTCTTTGCTATGCTGTAAAAGACCATCCTAAGGGCTCTTCTCCATATCTCTTGAGCTTTGCTACAGTACCATAGGTAGTGTCTCTAAATCTCCTATGGCTTGCTACATCCCACATATACCACTGGGAGCCTTCCATACCCAAGCGATGTACTGACTGCCAAGCTCTTGTGAGCTAGTAGCCATAGGATGAGGGGTATCTTCCTGGGCCTAAAGCTTCCATCCAGCCTGCTCCAAAAGTTTGACATGAAATGATCCGAGATGCCTTGTCTATGCTAATGAGATGTGGCTAATGGCTATGCTTTGATCCTTCTCATCTTAATCCTCCCTCCTAGCCTGGTACAGCGGTACTGCAGCCAAAGAAGGCCACATTGCATGGCCTATCAAGTAATGGATCTGTCCAAACTTACTCTTGTATCCCACTATAATCTCTATGAAGGACCCTCCTCTAAAAGATCTAGTGTCTCTATCCATCTTTCAAGCAGGAGGCTAGGCCCTAGTCGATACACCACCTCCTCTCACAATGTGCCCTACTGCTAATCCTTTGTCTAGAGCTTCAAGTGAACTCTGCTTGATCCAAGCCCTGTTTCCAAAGGTGACCATTTCCTCCACTGTGAAAGTGAATACCCTATCTCTACTAGGTGTGATGGCCCCAAGAAGTATGTCCTGTTTGGAGAAGTGGTCATATTTGGCCTCCATTTAGGTCTATCACAGCCTCTATCATAGCTCTGGTGTCCCTAAGGTCTTGTAGTATTTGCTCTTTGATCTCCTATGGATGGTCTTGAAATGCAAACTAGTCTTCAACCTGGATCTCTTCAGAAGGCATTTGTGACATAACTTATAAAGAACAAGTTGTAAGGTTCAGATTAGAGCTCAAGATGAGCGCCTTTGCATCTTACTAGGGTTCTCATTTGCTGTATTAGTTGTTTCTGATCTCACTATCAATGAGTTTTTGTAAGGTCGACCATTGGTAAGTGGAAGTGAATAAAGTTTGATCTTGTTGATTTAAGGCAGATGTAAATGCAACTCCTTAAATGCTTCAGATCTATCACAACTATTGGCTTATGCAGAATTTGACTGGTCTGACAATCTTAAAAGCTCCAGAATGCTTCAAATCCTCAAAATTCTCTTCAAATGCTGAGTTTTCTGTATGAACGAGAGGGAGATGATAATTTCATAGTATGCAAAATTTCCGATCCTGTGGCTAGAAGGAGCAAGTTTTCCTCATTCCCACATCTGCACGTCTTTCTTTTGGTGAAAAAAATGTTATGATCAAGGCTATTCATAGGGACTTGTGCTACCAAGGAGGTCAGCACCACAAAATTGTGTTGGACACATTGTCAAATCAGACAAAATTTGGAATTATCAACATCACCTACTAAAGGAGATATATAATTGTTGTAAAGAAGCACAGGAAAAAGAGAGGCTGAAAGCATGAAGACCCAAATTTGGTAGGTTGGTGCTATTTGTGTTGTCCATGGGGTCCAAAATCTAGTGAATCATAATATAACAAAACTATGAGTGACGAGACGAGAGGGGGATCTGCCAAACCACCAATGCTATTGCCAAAATTTGTGTTAGGAATTCTGAATTTGTGTCATGCAGTCCCATGATGGAGTTTTGCTGAAATGATCCTCTCTAGTAAGTGCTTACCAATGTCATAGAGTTACAGTCTTGGTCTTGCCAAGAAAATCCATGTCACATTAACCAATAATATTATGTGCCAATTGTAATAAGTGTTGTAGTGTATGAACATTCCTCCATGGCTCCTTACTTTTTACCATAAAGAACTATTGTAATTCCAATACAAATATGCTAGGATAACAGTCAAAGGTTGCTTTTTCTCAAAATAATATTGAAAGAATACAGGATTTTCTAGCTGATGCATGCTGATTGATGTTTAACATTAAGGTGTCCTTGCATCTTTAAAGAGAAACTTTATTTGCTTTATGTGCTTTAAGTGTCAATGCTTTTTATTATTTGCTCAGAGCTCCATAGGGTTGAGATAAAGGAATCCATTTTGATTTTGCCTTTGCATTAATGCTTGGCTGGATCGTGAGGCACCGCCTCCACCAGACTTTCATCCCCCTCTCTTTTTTTTCGTGAAGATAATTGAATTAAGTAGTAAATATTTACATCAGACCATCAGGTCAGCAATCTCTCTGTATCTCTTACTTTCTGTTACATCAGACCATCATGTCATCCGAGAAACTCTCTCTCTCTCTCTCTCTCTCTGAGGATGAGGATATCATGAGATATGCTAGCATTGGGGACATATAATTAGTAGGAGATTTCAATGCACGCATTGGAGATAGATAGAGTGGCTTTTATATGCATGACAGTGCCATGTTCAAAGAGATCGACATAGATGAAATAGGCCTACGCAGGAGAGCCCAGGATAAAGAAGTGAGTACCTATGGGCACACCTATTGACTTCGGGAAGTGCACATGGACTAGCCATCTTTAATGGTCTACCACAATGGCCAGGATCTGATAATTTGACATGTTGGAATCGCAAAGGAGGGGCAAGTACTGTGGACTATGTGATGGGCTCACCAGCATTGATACCAAACATCCAAAATTTCAAGATATCTAAGAGGCCAATTGGCATAGCAGCAGATCATGCTATTCTGACACTCATGCTCTCTTGTGTACATATGAAACATGAAACACCATGCCTCCCTAAACATCCCAAATACTACTTTATAGAAGACACCTCACACATCTATAGTGGTTCTCTACAGACTAGTTTACATACATTGGACTTGAGTAGATCGTTGGAAGAATGTACAAGGGATTTAGCAAAGGCCATACATGGATCAGCCATGTATGCATTCCCACACACCTTGCCCCGATGTAGACCCACACGATCTACTGCTCCCCAAAATAGCTGGTATGATGATGAGTGTAGAGTCACCCGAGCTCGCTTACAGAGGGAAATGGAGCTAGGCACTCAAACACATCACCAAGCAAAGGCGTTCTTCAAACGCCTTGTGCAGAAGAAGAAACGAGACTACCTAACGAAAGCAGAAGCAGAGATATATCAGCTATTTTTGGGGCAGGACAGCAAGAGCACATGAAAAATGTTTCATGAAAGACAACCCCCCATACAGATTACATCACCAGATGCTTGGCTTGACTATGGGAGACAGTTGTATGACTTGCCAGGACAGCCACCTATGCAGCCCCCACAAGCTTGTAGGCCAACACAGTGGTCTTTCTTCACATGGAAAATGGTTAGGGATGCAATCTATAGATTACAAAATGGGAGGGCATAGGATGAGGATGGACTAGTAGCAGAATATTTCTCACATGCTGGTGACATATTAGTACCCATATTAGCACATATGTTCAATAGAGCAGTAATGTGAAGGTTTTCCCATGAGTTGGTCAAACAATACTATAATTCCGCTATTTAAAAGTGGTGATTCCTTGATTCCTAGCAACTATAGGACTATCATGATCGGTCATTCTTTGGCCAAGATATATGGATCTATATTGGAGCATGAACTCAATGAATGGGCTGAAATGCAAGGCAAGAGAGCACAAGGATAGACAGGTTTCAGACGAGGATATACCACGCTGGATAATATTCTCACACTTAGAGCCATTATTGAGGAGGGTCGAGCCCGAGACAAGAGGATCTATTGTTGCTTTGTAGACTTTCGCAAAGCTTTTGATACAATTCCTTGTACACGCATCATGTAGAGATTGCAGGACATTGGAGTACCAGAGGGTATACGATGGGGTGTCTATGCATTATTGAGGCAGTGACAGGTCATGTACGAGCACCTGGGGGGACTATCAGAGAGGATTGACAGTACTATAGGAGTGAAACAAGGATGTCCACTTTCACCCACATTGTTTGGTCTATACATCGATGAAGGATCTGATTACATAGACCGAGGAGGAGAAGCTGGAGCCAACCTGGCAGGGGTGCTGATACCGATATTACTGTATGCAGATGATATTGTTCTCATTTCAGATTTACCGGAGGGTTTGCAGTGCCATCTAGATGCTTTGCACATCTTTTGTAGAGATAAAGACCTCACAATGAACCTTGGGAAGACCAAAACCATGGTTTTGAATACTTCAGCAGCATGGGTGACTAGATCTATGCACCAATTCACATTTGGGGGAGACATACTCGAGCATGTGAGGGAATATGTCTATTTGGGAGTCACTTTCTCTGGCCCACGTTTTTCGTTGAGAGGGACGTCAGAGGCACGTCTGGCACGTGGATACACAGCACTAGGGGCACTTGAGAGTCAATGTGCTCACATACAATTCCAGGAGCCCCGCACTAAACTTTGGTTGTTTGACACCCTTGTCACACCTACATTACTATATGGAGCAGAGGTATGGGGTTGCTGCTTGTACCATAGGCGCCTTAACCCACTCACTGATCAGATTGGGGTAGAGAGGGATTATTATGATGGTTGGGATAGCATGGAAAGGCCATTGATTTTGATGATAGCACACATGATTAGGAGTAAGCCCTCCACCCCGCACCCCATTGTCAGAGCAGAGCTAGGGGCAACACCCATAGTCATGGAGGCACTCTTCAGGGCAGTGACCCTTTGGCACAGACTATGGGAACTTCCACGCCATAGATACTCTAGATTGGCACTAACCTCATCTAGACAACTAGCAACAGGAGGCGAGAAGAACTGTTGGTTTTCACAGATGGCTATTTGGATGAGCCTACATGGTTTGGATATTGACGTCTTTTACCTTTGGATTATAGCCTTGACTGCCCTACACTTTCTCTCAGCCGATCAGAGTTGAACCAGGTGATCAGAGATGATATCTTGAGGATTAAGACGGCAAGGACATGGATCCACCCACCACTCCCTCTAGGATTGAGGATGGAGTTCTACAGGAGTCATTTCTTGTGCCTCTCTGATGATGGTTTCACTATTCGGCCAGCATATATGGACACCCATCTCTCCCATAGCGTATTGGTTGCTATTGGACAGATTCGCACCTCCTCACATAGGCTCTAGATGGAGACAGACAAATGGACAAATACCCTAGCAGAGAATAGGACTTGCCAGCTTTGTGGTCGAGAGCCTGAGACGGGGGAGCACTACATATGCAAATGCACAATATACTATGACATATGAGGACGGTACCACTGCCTCTTCCGGGATGGATTTGGACCCCTTCGTCACGTCATGGAGTACGAGGACCAAAGATGCCTAGGTCTCTTCCTCCTGGAGCTCGAGAGGTGCCAAATTGCACTACTACGAAACAGGAGGCCAGCTCACCCAGAGGGACACACACAGAGAGCAGTGACAGACTTCTTCTACAGAGCCGACCCTACTGACACTACCAGCCTTGTAGAGATAGAGCCACCCTGCCAGACACCTTATAGGCCACTTCGTGGAGTCACATTGGATAGAGCCATTTCCCTTCGTCGAGCACGACGACCCCGTCTACCAGGACCACATCTGAGGAGGCCACGCCAGAGTCGGATTAGAGCCATTATCACGAGACACCGCAGACTCACCACCACGCATATCAGTGAAGTAGCTAGGGACTGCATCATAGCTGAGATCATGCGCAGATCTTGAGACCAGATATAGCCCATAGTCTCCACCACACTTTTGTACATGGCTAAATCAGATCTAGTTCTCCTTTCCTTTCCTTTTCTTTTCTATCGATGGAACAACACTACACATGGTTCAACCCTAGTATAGCCCCATCGTATAGTTATTTTCAGTATTGTTTCATAGGCCACCCACTTGTAATGTTATCTTTACCTTACTGATGAGATGACATTAGACATGGATGTAATCTGGATTTTGTCTCATAGGCCACATTGGCCTTATGTAGTTGTTAATATATCTTTCTTTCTTTCTTTCTTCTTCTGTGTGTGTGTTTGTGTGTGTGTTTATATTCTGTTACATCAGACCATCAGGTCCTCAAAGAAAGTGACGAAAGACTATTAGGACTATGACACAGAGAAAATCACACTGCTGGTGTAGAGCGAACAATGGCCAGCCAATGGGCAGCAATGTCAGGAAGAACCAGGTTAGTTGATATCATAGAAGAAATCTGCCATAGCAGTAAACCTCGAATACGGGCCACATGACCATGGATACCTGAGGCCGAATCAAAAAGAAAGGCATTCCGAGTTCGCCAAATATGCCATAAGGCAGTCCATCTAAGGAACTGGAACAGGCAGAAATAATCAGAATGCAAAGAAGGCATGGAGGGTAGCTTTCCCATAATCCATGACCGGGCTGTTATCCGGAGCTGAGTCGCCAAGAGCCAGACGCTAGAAATAAAACACCAGATCTGTCGCACTAGTGGACACCATCTGATTTCATCCCCCTCTCTGTCTCTTCCTTTCCCAGTTCTTCCTTCTTCCCCTACATCTTCATGACTTCTTCCTTCTCCCCACACATCTAGTCTACGGACCAGGAATGTTGATATCCTCACCTCAGTCTCTTCCTTGTCTTCAGCAACCCCATCTCCATCTTTGCCATAGCTGAATCCCCCATCTAGCTCCACTCCAACACCACCCAGCCTACAAAACCTTAGGCCTCCACACACACACACACACACACACACACACACACACACACACACACACACACACACAGAAACAGGGAACGCCCATTCCGGCACTTAGGAACGGATTAACGCGTTCTGGGAGGTCCGAGCCCAGGAAACGCTGGCGGAATGTTCCACCCGTTCCTTGTCCCGTTCATGCCCGTTCCAGGCCGTTCCCTGGCCATTCCGTGTTTGGAACGGCCGTTCCAGCAGCGGGGCATTAAATTTAAAAAAAAAAATATTGATCGCGTCCTGTCCCACCTCGTGCCAGTTGGCCTGACTCCCGCCTCTCGCCTACCTAACCTGCCTCCCGCCTCTCGTGCCTCTCTCAACTGCCTGGCCCGATTGCTTGGTGCCTGACTGCCAGGGCTACCTCTCGCGACTCCCACCTCTCTCGCCTGCCTGGCGCCTCTCCCGCCTGCACATGTGCATGATATATATCTCTAGATGAATCTAGGCTTAAGTGTTGAATATATATATATGTGTGTGTGTGTGTGTGTGTGTGTGCACACACACACACACACACACACATATATATACATATGTATATAATGCCGTTCCTGTTCCCGTTCCCCGTTCTTGGTAACTATCACACACACACACACACACACACACACACACACACACACACACACACACACACACACACACACACACACACGTGTCCCATTTCAGGGGCAAGGGGCCATCATCACTAGAAAGGCCTTGTGTCATGGGTGCATTGAAATCCTCAATATCTGTGCACCGATAGAAATCAAAGCATAGGTTGCTTTTGGGTTCGATGTGGTGGTAGGCTTGCCCAAGGTGAGCTCTCCGAATGTTGGAGGAGACTCCAACAATCTAGAGACCTTAGATCATTTGCAAGGCAAAGGCACATATATTCAAGGCATTTAGATGGAGAGTAGGAGGCCTACGAGCATTCACTTTTTGGAGATGCCTATGGAATAATTGCTGGTTGAGGAGGTCTTGTCCTTCCTATGGCTAGTGGCCCATGGGCTAGCTGCAATAGGATGGGTTTCCTAGCATTGCCCACAGTAAGGCCTCAAGAACCCAAAGCACTTTTTTGGGATCATGTGAGGTAGCAGCACTACTGTGGAGAGGAGTCTATAAAATCTGCATTTGAGTAGAGTCCGACCTTACATGTATTACTTGGCAAGCCTTTTGTTGGCAATCAATCAGTCAGGAATGTCACTTACTCTTGAGGCAGATGTGCATGACAACATTTTCATTATTGCAGTAGTTCAAGTGAGTGGTGGGCCTAGAGGCATTGCCCACAAACATGAGATCGGAGGTGTGGAAGCTTATCAAACAAGGTGGTACATTTGGAAGGCCTCTTGCCAATTGACTTTTGACATAGGTCTGGTCTTCCATCATCCACTCCCTCTGGGTCATTGGGATTAGCTTTACAAGGAGTCCAACATCGATGAAAGCTTTGGAAGATGTTCCTTCACATAGCTTGTCTTTCACATTATTGGATGGAAAACACTACTGGCGTTATAACCCCCCATTGTGGCTTCTTCCTCACATTCCTCCAGACTGCCCTAGGAGGCCTTGATTTGCCTGGCATTCAGCTACAACTAGATTGTTTTGTGAGCACTTGTACTACATTGTTTTTTTTTGAGTAATACAATTTTCCATATTGTATTTTGCAAAAACCTCCAAGATCAAGGTAACCTTGAAAGAGATGATAGGGAAAATCAGGTTGGATAGAACTCAATTGATTCCACTTAGTGAGGACAGTCCACAGAGCTCAGAACCTAGTCCATGTGATAAAAGAGAGAGAAATTTGCCAAAGTAGGAGAAAGTAAGGCATAAATTTCAAACATTCGTACCAAAATTATTTTCTTAGAAATCAGGTTTCCCAGAAACATGACAATGTCTTCAACAGGGACTTTGTAGCTAGCCATGATCATAACACATGCCCATGGAGAGTACACGCACCAAATAGCTCCACAAAAATGCACATTTTTCTAAAGGAAACTTTCGTTTCCAAATAGTGGAAAGATTTACTTGGAAGGCTTATTTGTGTTCTCTAGCCGATTCCAATGAGATGTATCAATGGAGAGGGAACAAACCTATAATCTTCGCTCAAAAGTTGAAAAGTAGGAAATGGGGAACACCATAATCTCTATCTCATGTGTGGAAAATAAAGAAGGCTTGAGATTGGTTTCTATTGCTGATGCAACACTGTCGGCACAAGGTGTCCTTATGTCCTTTCCACCATCCGACGGGTTTTCTGGATCCCTCCCAAACACTCTGGTTTGTGGGACATGCTTTCCTTGCATTTGCAAGATTGGGAGCCTTTCCCTAGCCTTGCTCCAGATCATCCCTGGCAAGATTGGAGACTTGCGGGCTGGTTTCATTTGGAGACTGCTTCTGTTACTCAGGTCTATCACCTACTTGTTAGGGATCATCATTAGTTGGCAACTAATGCAATTTCTATTTGGGGCTGTCACAAAAGCAGGTCATGGTGGAAATTGACTATTATGGAAGGATGGATTAATAAAACTCTATTCAAATGCAAGGACTTTCTTTGGAGAACGTTGATTGGTGGCTTGCCTCTTGCTTCAAATTGCTAGAAGACATATTTCTAATGGCACCTACTTCTTTTGGACTACCAGTGTCAAGTCTTCCTAGCATAGATTTATCTCCTATCCATTGACTAGGAAGATCTAGTTTCTCCTATCCAGGATTTGGTTGAAAAGTGGTGGGACCTCTTATTTGTCCCTCTGGTTGGGTTAGCTGCACATGAAGAGAATGTTCCATTTTCTCAGATTATGGGTTGTTGGCACGACTGGGTCACCACCCAGGATACCTTTATTTTTAATTCTTGTTTTGGTTTTCAAAGTCATGTGGCCAGATTGACAGGTCTTCTCCACAGGCAGCTGGATCTTGTTTCCCCAGCTGCTTTTCCATCTCTTTAGTTCGCTGTGAACTCTTGTGCTCTTGTACTTTTATAGTAATTAATATATTTACTATTTATTGGGAATAATTATAAGAGATCACCTTGAACATCAAGCACACCCACACATCTGACATTAAGGAACATTAAGAAGCATGGTCACACATCTCATATCAAGGAGCATCTCTTAGATGCAAGATTGCCAATGGTTGATGGGAAGCCCAGCCCCAATGAAAGCTTTTAGCTTTAAAAGATTTACTCCTATTAGTGGTGTACTTGACAAATGAAGATACTTTATTGCTGTCAATCCTATGTCAAACTTGTAGAGAAAGGACAGTTCTTAAATCTCCCAAAAACAGCCTTATAATCCTCTGTTCCACAGGAAAGAACCACAATAACATAGTTGGTGTATGTCATGTAGGTTCTATCCTTTCACATTACATATTTCTTGATTCTAAAAGTTACTGTTAGTAAAAAATATGTAGATTATAAGCAGTGATCTCTTGGTAAAAAAAACCAGATCAGTTTATCATGCTGGCCAACTATAATGTCTTAAAATGGTAGGCTAAAAGAAAAACAATGTTAGTTATTAGAGAAACAATGCCTATTTTAAATCCCCATATTGGCAAGAAACAGTGGTTCAGGACAGAGATTCAAATCTTGTTCTGTGACATCATTTATTTCAAAGTTACCTTTAAATCCTGCTCGATGATGTCATTTAATTGAGGATAGCGGACACGTGGACAGTCTAATCCCGGAAACAAATCATTTATCAGCCCCAAAAATAATGGGACGTCTTCAAAAACAAACTTTGGAAGGTTCATATCACGAAGAGCTCGCATTAGCACCAGCTGTTCGCTCATGTCAGGGGAACCACGCTTGAGGGCTCCAGCCATAACCAGCACAGATTTTAATGCTCTCAAACCAAAATCATAATGGTACTGTTTTGAGAGTTGCTCTTTTGCAAGTTTATAAAGAACAGTCATTTTTTTGGCAAGGATCTTGGCCAAGTCAAACCTAGAGCACAAAAAACACAATCAAGAGAAATTTTAACTCAGACTTTATGATACTATTTTGGAGATGAAAAAAGCTGCAGTGAATGTGTGCTTGTACCACAGTGCTGTTTACAGGTAAGTCAATTTGAACCCATTCTGAGAAGGTCGTGCTTGTAATATTTTGCAAACATCTTGTGTACAGGGAAATCAATCACAAAAGTTTGGTGACATACCCTTCTGAGAAAAGCATAATCTCACAGATTTGCTGCAGGTCAGGAACAATCATAGTGACTGGACGAAAAAGTGCCTTAAGATTGTCAGGAAGTTCAGTTCTTCCAGCATAGCCTGGGTTCATCGTGATAAAAATACCAGTTCTAGAGTCCAAAGCTATTTCTTTTCCTTCAAATTGAAATCTCCGCATCCCATTCTTCAAAGCTTCCTATTAACAAAACTAAGAATGATTGCAAGTTTCAGTTATACTAACTGTAAGACTTCTGCACATAACACTATGTATTGCTCAATTTTGAAGTAGTGTAACTCACCTGCTTAATGCAACGTTGAATGGAAATATTTGGAGACAGGCCAGAGTTTGTTACATATGAAGAGTTATTTTATTAAACTATATCTTGTAGATGAATGTGAGAGGTATGGAATATGATAAGTAACAATATATATATATATTTTGCAAATAAAGTGTGGTTAATTATATTACTTCAGAGAAAACCTTGAATACAAAGAAGTCTTCATGCTCAACAGACCAATTTGGAGCTGGTGAAAGTCACAGATACATCATATATACAAGTTTCTCAAGGCGGTCTGGGAAGGATAGGGGCAAGAAGCCATGGAGGGGAGGTGTATCGCCATCTGGGGCTGCCTGCCTGCACCATGAAGAACAGGTCCTGGCCGCCCCAAGTGCGCAGGAAATGACCTCGCAGTTCCTGACGAGCCCTGGACTTGCCCTGCACCTCATCCCATCGGCCTCGAAGGGAGTGGATGATGGAGGTCGAGAGCTCTGCTAAGGTCGCTTGTACTGAAAGTCTGTCTCTGCCGAAAGCCACTTGACACCGCACCTTCCAAATATGCTAACCAGTAAGACTCCCTATGATTTCCCATACCTCAGAGCGGTCTGCTGTGGGCTCCAGTACCTGGCGGATGGGTAGAGCCTCTAAACCCACCACTGCGCACGACCCTGCCTCGATAATGAATATCGTATCCTACATCCCAGTCTCATACAGAAGGTGTTGGCCCTGGTTGATCGCCTGCCAGCAAAAAGCACCCCAAGAGATACATCCAAGGCTAGGTGCTATGCGGCATACTCCTCTCCACACGAGCAGTGCCGCCTCACACGACCAAAGGCAGTGCTTTGGTGTTTCCATAGACTGCGGTGTGCAGCGCTTACAAACTCCCTCCTTCTACATCTGGGTAAGCCAGCTTCCCACCGCCAAGCCTCCATGTGCCACCAGCCACAAAAAATACGATACCCTCCTCGGCCTCCAGCTGTCCTATAGGCGGCGCCAGAAGGTCCCTCAGAACGGCTCCGTGATACTGTGCTCCACCCAGTGCCTACTACGTAACGGCGCCCAATCCATCTCCTCCTGCATCAGTACGTGTCTGCCAATCCTGGTAGTGATCCCACTCTAGCTCATCAAGTGGCCTTCCTTCTCATATCCAGAGGCGCCACTCCCTGAGCTCTTGCCAAAAAACCAAAGGGTCCAGCCGCCATGTCTTTCCCTGAAGGCCAACCACCCGGATCCTCTTCCATGAAAGGACAGCTATCCCCTCGTCCTGCTGCGCTCTGTCAAGAGCCAGATGCCCCCCCTCCAACACTGTGAAAAAGGTCCCAGGTGGAGCGCCACCCACTCTTCCTGCCACCTGTAGGGGGATGCTTGCTGGTGAGAACCTAGTGGCCCATAACTCCCCAGGCTCTATCGGCTCTTGGATCGGGGGAGCAAACCACTCCCGAGGTATTGCTGCGTCTATCCCCCTTCTCCTCAGCTCCACTCCTCGCTGGTACCCTGATACTTGCTTCAGCACCTCTTCGTTCACCATCTTGTACACCATTCGCCATGTCCTGATGGTACGAGCCGGGCTAGCCTCCCAACCAGCGCACTAAATGAGTGATTTTTGCCCCCGCTGCAGTACAAAACACCTCAAGAGCCAACCTCACTCTCTCCAGCATAAATTTGTCGTCCTCCATGTAGAGCACCGTGTCATTTGCATACTCTGAGTTTAACAACTCGGTCTTCTCTCTTACTGGAAGTCGAAAGCCACGTAAGCCGCTCACACGTGACCTGAGGAAGTGAGACATCGCCTCTGCAAAGAGAAGGAACAGGTACGGGGCGAGGGGGCAGCCTTGTCGGACCGATCTCTCCAGCCGAAACTCCTCCCCTTGCCTCCCTCCTATGAGAACCCTGCTGGTGGCCGATTTGTAAAGTGCGGAGACCCTGGAAATCCAAGCCTGGGGAAAACCCAACCTCACCGTGGTGCCCTCTAGGAAATCTCAGTCCACCCTGTCATCGGCTTTCTCAAAATCCAAGAGTAGTACAGCTAGTCTCTGCCCACTGTATTGGGCCCACTCTGTCGCCTCAAAGAAGGTGAATACATTGTCCAGGATGCTCCTATCCTGGAAAAAGCCTGTACGTGTGTCATGGATGATGTCTGGAAGCAAGGGGCGTAGTCGCCTACCGATCATCTTTGCTAGTGCCTTATAGGCCACTGACAATAAGGTGATCGGTCTCCACTGGGAAAGCTCCAACCGGTCTCCCCATTTGGGGAGAAGACTGATAAGGCTTGCCGATAGACTCCTTGGCATCTGTCCTAAATTGAAAATCTCTTGAAAGGCCATTAGTAGGGGGTCCTTCACCACTTTCCAGAAGGTAATGAAGAAAGCCTTAGAGAGGCCATCCTCTCTCGGGATTTTTGCCCATCCTGTGTCTGGAAGGCCTCCTCTAGTTCCTTCTCTGTGAAGGGGGCTAGGAGGGAGCGTCCCATCTCCTCTTTGACGAGGGACGTGATGATATCCTAGACCTGCTGTCTACATCGCTGTCCTCTAGCTGAAGCTGTCTCTTGCTGGAAGAGGTGACTATAGTAGTTGGTGGCAATCTTCATCACCTTGTTCGGGCTGGAATGGGTCATCCTATACTGATCTTGGATGCTGCGTATTTGCTCTCTTGAGATGCGAGGCCGGTGCACCTGAAAAAACTCCTTGCACATCGTGTCCCCCTTCCGTGCCTAGAAAGCTACTGAGGTGCGGAAAGAGAACTCAGAGCGCCTATCCTCTAGGCCAACAATGGCCGCTCGTGCACGCACCTTCTGTGTGTGGAGAGTGGGATCCCCTGGTGTCTCCTATAGTAATCTCTGTGTGGCTGCAAGGTCACGCCGGAGTGCTCTCTACTCCTCCCAGCTTTGCTGCCTGGCCTGTATGGCTGCCTCTTGGCAGATTCTACTCGACTCAGCTAGGGCCTCTGCAACCTCCTCTGCGATCTGGCCCCTCCTGCCCCACTCTTTGGTCCAAATCTACTCTATCCCTCTCGTCACCTCCTCCCTCCTTGTAGATCGAGTCAGGGATCCGACAAGATCATGTATCTAGGGCAGATGCTGGGGGATCTAGTGTTAGGAAAACCGGGCAATGATCGGACAATGTGGTGCCCGTGAACTGCCCAATCTGGCCTCCTCGAGAGCCTCCCCACTCTCCCACATAAAACCTATCCAATCGCTCCAGCAGGACTCCACCTAGCCGCATGTATCCCCAAGAGAAGTCCAGCGACCTCTCCCTCCTGTGGAAGGCAGGGTCTTTCCACGCATCGCGTGCTCCTATTGCCAGTAGAAACACCTCCCATGTCTCTTGCTCCTCTCGGGCCATGCCCTGGTAGTTTCTTCCTCTGCCCTGTTGGTCCTCCAAAGCCTCCAGGTTGTTGAAGTCTCCTCCAACAATCTAGGAGTCCACCTCTGGGAGTCCTTCCGCAATCTCCACCCAGAATCTGCTGCGTGCCCTAACCTCCGTAGGGGCATAGATATTAAGGACTCCAAGGCACGAGTCCCCAATATCCAATTTGATCCATAGCACCCTTCTTGCAACTATCATCCCGTGGTCTCGAACACAAGCGGTAAGACTTGGACAAATAGAGGTACATACGCCTCCACTCTTGCCATGGGCACCTATGGCGTGCTCCCAGTAAGTGTGCGAGCTGCTTGGGAGTACTTTCCCTACCCGCTGGGCTTGGGTGGGGGTGAGCTTGTGCTCATGTAGAAGTAAGATGTCGATCCGCCCGGCAAAGGTAGGATGCAACTCCTGGCGAACAATCAATTTCTTGGAACCACGTGCCCCACTGTAGTGGAGGCTATTCACATTCCAGGATGCAAGGTGTTAGCTCATGGGGAAACCTGTGACTGTCCGAACATGCATTTGTTCGGTATGGAGGCTGTTGATGACGAGGAGGAGCGATGAGGCATGCAGGAACGCTTTGCCACCGGTCTGGACGACGAGCTCCATTCCCCCATGGTGGCCCTCGGCCGGACCAACGGGGTGATAGAAGTTCTAGGTGGTACTATTAATGCATCTATCAACCATGCTGAGAGTCGAGACTCTACGCAATGGTAGAAACGGGCCGCTTGTGCCAGGGGCCACTCAATCACATCCCTCGGAGCTCTCCACTATGGAGGGGCTCAAAAGATAATGCTCAAGTGAGGAACCTCGGCACCAGCCCACCAATTAATGTCCATCATGCAACTAGGCCACTGCTGTGCAAACAGTGCTAGTCCTTCTCCCATCCACTGGGAGGTGTGGTCCGCCACCTGACTCTTCAACTCTTCCTCTATCTGTGTCGTCGTCCACTGCCTTGAGTGAGACTCATCATCTCTTGTGGGAGGCGGGGTGTGGGTTTGGGGGGGATTGCTTGAACCAGGTGCGGATCAAGGGAGGTGCTCGGTATGGGAGGTGGTGGGGGGGAGGATGATCAAGGGATGGTGGGGTGGACGGAAGTACATGGTGGGTGTGGGAGGGGGGCTGGTGGTCCTGGAAGAGGGGGGCTGTGGGCCAAGGTCAGTGGGGGGGCCTGGGATGTGGAGGGAGGTGGGTATGAGGGCTGTGGAGACTCAGGAGAGGTAGTCTGTGGCGTGGGTGGTGGATATGGGGGGCTACGGTCCTACCGAGTGGGGGGGGGCAGGAGGGGGTTGTGGAGTGCTCTGCCGAGGGGCCGTCGCATGCCCACCTGCTCCGTGCTACCAAGGCTGGGTCTGAGATGCAAGCTGCGCCCCCCCTTCCGACTCCCTCTCTATTGTCTCTAGACCCGTGTGAAGCCATCAGCGTCCACCTGTGGCCCTGTCGGCGGAGCCACCTTGGCTCCGAAACGCGTGCAACCTACTGCTTGATGCCCAAAGTCGTGAGAGCGTAGGCATTGCCCTGGCTGCCTCGTCACAATGACCAACTGTCTAAAGGAGTGCCCGCCCGCCTGAATCTCTAGGAACTGTGGGATATTCTTGACGTCTTTCACTGCCACCGGTACCTTTGGGACTCCTGTAGCTCTTACTGCATCCGCGAAGGACGCGGGAAGGATAGTGCCGAAAAGCCTTCCAAAGTCTTCCACCAACTGGCGATACTCAATCGCCAGGCCAGGGAAAAGAAGAGTGACCGGGTGCTGAAGAAACCTGTTATGGAGTGCAAACGCCTCCACAGTAAAGCCCCTGTACCAAGGGACCATGTGTATGATCCCCTTTGTGGACGCATATGGGGAACTGGCAAGTAACTCGCGAGCTGCGTCCGTCGAGTTGAGCGGGACCATGAAGATCCCTTGGCCCAATAGGACCACCTCCTCGATCTGCGCTATCCCGATGCGCAGTGTGGAGTGTAGCCAGTCTCGAAGTTGGGCCCTGGCTAGGGAATGTCCTACTACCTGACCATAAATCGCTGTTTCCATTAGCTCCAGCTCCTTAGCTCGGACGGTTAAGAGCTGTTCCTCAGAGAGGACTATGCGCAAGGTGTTTGTCTAGGAGGCACTCGCTGAGTGTGCCGGCGTCTGACCAGAGGTTTCTATTGCGCGTCCCTAACTGAGAGGACTACCAATCACGTCGCAGTGCTACTTGAGGGGGATGGTTGCTGCAGATGGAGGGAGCAATTGGAGGGTGGGGGAATCAATGGTGAGGGAGGGGGACACTGCTGTGTTTGCTACAGATGGATCTGAGGTTGTGGATGGGGGAAGTGCGCCGGCGGGGGGGGGGGGGGGGGGGGGGGGGGGGCGCGACGGGTAGGATGATGGCCAAGGCGGGGCGGGGCGGGGCGACAAGCAGGGTGGGGTGATGGGCAAGGCGGGGCGACGGGCAAGGCGGGGTGGGACGAGGGGCAGGGCGGGGCAAAGCGGACGACGGGTGGGGCGATTGGCAAGGCAAGGCGACGAGCCACAGGTGGGGAAGGGGGGGCACCAGCGAAGGCGAGGAGCAGGGCGAGCTCGAGCGTGAGGGAGTAGTCGGGAGGTGGGGGTAGTAGGCGACGCGATGGTAGAGCTAAGAAGTTCGAAAAGTTCAAAACGACAAGTAACAATCTATCATTATTTACTCCAGGCTTTTCCAGTTTCTCTTATCTCATCAGAGTTTCAGTTTCTCATTTATCATGAAGAACCTTTTATATTCCATAGAACTGATGTTTATCCACAACTCAGCCTAAGTTATTAAAAGGCCATTAAAATCTAGAGTGGTGTGCACCATAGTTTTCAAATTCCCTGGTAGCATCAGTCACTACTAATTCTCATTGAGACAATACAGATATAACCAAACAAAGTGAACGGACTTTGAATTGCAGGACCATGTTGGGGAGTGGGACTCAAATGAGCATGATCAGAGCACAGTTAGCAGCCACCTCCAATTGCATAGACCTTAGCTTTTTAGATATTAGCTCATAGGAGCTTAATACTTGGTACCTAAATGTGGTGAACTAGAGGAGACACAAAGACACTGCTTGTGGAACTCTGCTTGACCCTAGGAGCTATAGAGGAGAGCCCTCAGGATGATCTTTCACACCACAACATAAATATGGTCATGACTTGGGGGCCGTAGTTTGGGTCATAAATAGAGGCCCAACACATGGATAGGAGAATGTTCAAGGGAGCCTTTCTTTCCTGATCATTGGACAAGGTCTCAAGATCCCTACTCCAAATCACTTGCAGGCATACTGGACCCAAGGATTCTATAAGAGATGGGAGTTGATTACTAGTATTATTGCTAGGTACATTTGGACTACAAGGTGCAGCATGCTTCAAGATGTATCCATAACAGAGACACATTTGAGAACTTTGATAGAGATCGAAGCTCAGCTGAGTACATAGTTGACAGTGAAGAGAGTGTGAGAGTGAAGACACAACTCCCAATGCAATAATCATAAGAGTAACATGCAAGTACAAAGTACAACGTTTAAACCTTAGAGTTATTAGTGTGTGTTTACATCCGAAAGGTGTAAAACACGGTATGTCCCCAAATTGTGTAACATAAGCACATAAAACAAAGAAGAATATAACTAGGGGAAGAAACCTCTCATAAGGAGAGTAGAAAGTGCCCTAGTGTCCTACCGAGGATCACTGACACTCCTTCGTGAGCATAGGCGTGAGTGAAACCCAACAAACCCCCCTAGAGCAAAGAGTGATCAGCATACAAGGATCATCCACCAAAGCATATCAAATTTAAAGCACTGCGGAATGCTTCAAATTTGTTACGAGGAAGAGCTTTGGTCAAGATATCTACCACGTTACTAGTGGTAGGACAGTAGACAAGGCTGATATCTCTTGCATGTAGCCTCTCTTTGACAAAGTGATAGTGGATCTGTATGTGTCTCATGCATGCATGAAACACTGGGTTCCGTGCCATTGCTAATGACACTCCGACTGTCAATAAACAAAGGAGTAGGTTCCGTGATAGATACATCAAGATCAGCCAACAAATGTCTCAACCATACACATTCAATTGTGGTAGTGAAAGCTGCCTTGTATTCAGCTTCACAAGACGATGTGGCAATAGTAGATTATTTCTTGCGAACCCAAGAGATGCAAGATGAACCAAGAAAGAAATGATTTCCACTTATAGAGTGATGTGAATCTAAATCACCAGCCCAATTTGAATCACTGTAAGCATGTAGTTGCAGTGGTCCCCCCTTGGCATAAAGCAATGCAAGAGTCCTAGTCCCTTGCAAGTAACGAAAAACACGCTTCACAGCTTGCCAATGTAACTTACATGGATTGTTCATATATCTGCTCAAGGCTGAAATTGCAAAGTGAATATCTGGCCTTGTGTTGCATAAATAAATGAAACATCCAACTGCTGGAGCATATGTATGGATGTCAAACAAATCATTGTCATCATGCAAGGACAGCTTAGAGTCCAGTCTCCATTGGTGTGCAAACTAGCTTGCAATCCTGTAAGCCAAACCTCTGAAGGAGTCTATCAATATATCTTGATTGTAACAATCCAATGCTAACAAAAGTTTGTTGCAAACTTTACTTGAATGCTGAAATCTGATTAGCATGTTTCCCTATGAGTAGAAGATCATCTACATAAAGACATATGACCAGCAAGGATCCCTCCTCTTTACATACATAAAGAGTAGACTCTGATGAGTTGTTAATCGAATCCTTCAACTGCAAAACCAATGGGTTGTTGTGGATACTTATTCTTGAAGCTGTCCATGTAAAAATGTAGTCTTAATATCAAGCTGGTGTATAGTCCAACCATGATGGGCAGCCAAAGCAACCATAGACTGAATGGTAGTCATACGGGATGTAGGAGCAAATTTCTCCTCATAGTCAATGTCTTTCTTTTGTGCGTAGCCTTTGGCCACAAGCTTGGATTTATACTTATCAATGGATCCATCTGCATTTTTTTTGAGCTTATAGATCCACTTTGTACCAATGGTTTCTTCCCAACAGGCAATATCACTAAATCCCATGTTTGATTCTTTATGATAGAATCAAATTCAGCTTGCATTGCTGCCATAACAAACTCCATTGTATTAACATGATCATGTAGATGAACTTGTCTTCTAGCACGACCAGCAAGAGGAGTATCCAAATGACTATCTTTCATAGTTTGCAAGTACCATCTAGGCATCTACCTAGCTTCTTGATTGTGTACAAGCTTCTTGATTGTATCACCAAAAGAAATGGACAGCAACCCTTCAAAGTCATCATTGGCAGCCTAAAATTGATCAAAACCAGCAAGGGATAATTCAGACTTTTCATCAAAAACCACATTCCTACTGACAAATACTTTCTTGAAAATAGGATCATACAGTCTATATCCTTTGTTCTCACTACTGTACACTACAAAAATGTGTTTAACAGCCTTGTTGTCCAACTTTTTTCTTAGTATCTTGGGAATATGAGCATATGCAAGACACCCAAAAATACAAAAACAACCAATTGAAGGTTTACGGCTGTTCCAAGCCTCAAAAGGCGTAACATTCTTCAATGCCTTGGTAGGGTATTTGTTTAAAACATGGCAAGCACACGTAACTACTTCCATCCAAAAACCATGTGGCAAACTCTTAGCTTTTAGCATACATTTGGCCATTTGTATGAGTGACAAATTCTTCCTCTCTGCAACCCCATTTTGCTGTGGAGTATATACAGTAGTATAGTATTGGACAATGTCTTTTTGCTTCAAAAAATTATTCAGCATGAAAGACATGTATTCCCCCCCTCTGTCTGAACAAAGAGTCTTAATCTTGCAGCCAGATTGATTTTCAGCAAGTGCAACAAAAGAAAAAATTGCGTCATACACCTCTGACTTTTTCACCAATAAGTAGACCCAACAAAAACGAGTAAAGTTATCAATGAATGTGATGAAATAATAGCAATCACCCAGTGACTTTGTCTGCACAGGTTTGTATACATCCAAATGCACAATTTGGAATCTGGTGGTTGCCTTAAAAGCAACATCACGAGGAAATGAGAATTGATGCATTTTTCCCAAAATGCCACCCTTACAAATATGCTCAGGAGGTCTCTCCAAGGGAGATAAGCATCTAGCATTTGTATATATTGCTTAAGCATCAAATTGCCATAGTTGACATGCATATGTGAGCATGCCATAACTCTGCCTATGATATAGCAGGAGTAAGAGTGGGTGCTAAATAGATCGATTGATCAACCGAATAAGCATCTAGCTCATAGAGTCCATGACATAATGTGTTAGTCAAAACCAAAGTTATGAATTTTTAATCCCTGACCATATATTTGTCATCATCAAATGCGACTTGTATACCACACTTTGCCATAGAAGAAATGAACAACAAATTCTTCTTTATGCTTGGCACATATGATACATCTTGTCATAGTTGGCTTTGTACGACGTATGGTACTGTCCGTACGGTACGTCCGTATGGTATGCTTCGTATGGTACTATACGGTACGTATCCGTATGAAATTGTATGTTATTTTGGGCCTATTTGAGCCACCTCGCCTGCGCGTCCTGCATCCTACGTTGCGTGTTTCCTGTGCCTCCATCTTTACTCCTACACGTTCCGCTTGCTTGCGTGGCACTTTTTGGGGGTGGGAAGCCTTGAATACCTCATCCCACCCCCTTTTTCAGCCATGCACTTCCCCCCCCCGGCAGCCCTCTTTGGATTCCTTCCAGCTGGCAGCCCTCTCTTTGACAGTTGACCCCTCTTTGACTGTTTGAACTTTGACCTTTCTCTCATCTACAAAAGTTGTTCCTCTCCTCCATGCTTCCACACCAATTCAGCAAGCACTTACCATTCTTATCTTCCTCTCTTGGATCTTGATTCTTGAATGGACTTGTGATTTGTCATTCTCGAATCTCATCTCCCATCCCCTTTTTCCCGCACTCTATCGAAGCATTTGCCATTCTCAAATCTCATCTCCCATCCCCTCTATCCCGCACCCTATCAAAGCATTTTCCATTCTCATTTCCCATCCCCTCTCTCTCACTCTTGCTCTTTCAACTTTATCCCAACCCTCAGGCCTCTCGAGTCTCCCTCCCTTTCAAGTTTCAAGACTCAAGTTTCAAGAGGCTCTCTCTCTCTCTGTTTTTTTTTTTTCGTAAAAGGTAATTGTATTAATTACGAAAAAAAAGGTACAGGTTTACATGGTTACAAGATACACGATGACTCTAAGCCATCGTGTGTAAATCTCTCTCTCTCTCTCTCTCTCTTTTTTTTTTCGTAAAAGGTAATTGTATTAATTACGAAAAAAAGTACAAGATTACATGATTACACGAGTACAAGAGACACGAGGGCCATAGGCCAACGTGTGGGAAATCCCCGGACTAGTATACTAAAAAGGTTACACCAATCATGGCAAGGACCCAGAGGCAATTGCCAAATGCCAGGAATGCAAATCCTCCCAAGGGAGCAAGTCAGAGTGCCTGATGAGATCTAGCTGCCAATGCAAGAGCCCTTTAAGCCTTGCAATATGTCGCGGTACATTAGAGGCCGAATCAAAGAGAAAAGCATTTCGGGTGGTCCAAATGTGCCAGCATCCCCAGTATCTGAAAAAGTGAAATAAGATCTTCATATGTAACGGTGGCGGCGTGGGATACTTTGGGCGCACAAAAACCCAATCGAAAGGAGTCAGTGAGGACCCCACCACTGCGCGCCAGATTTGCGACAAGAGAGACCAGATATTCTTGGCGAGCGGGCAAGAAAGAAAACGATGTCGGGCCGATTCCGCTGTAGTGGTGCAGAAGAAACAATTGCCATTCGAGATTCGACGCTTGGAAAGGGCCGAGGCAAGAGGAAGACCACCAATCATTACCCGCCACAGAAAGACCTTGCATTTGAAAGGTGCCCTATTCTGCCATCCCTCCATCAGCGTTGCCTGCCACCATGACAGTGATTTCCGCAGGTCCCAAACAGTATTAGCTTTCACACCCAGCCATTGGTGATCTTTAATAAGAAGATGATACACCTGATTAGTAGAGGCCTTTTCCAGACTCAACCGGCCTGCAAGGTCCCAGTCCTACCAAGGGCGATCCATAGCCAGGGTAGGAAAGGGTTGCCTACCCTGAAGTTCCGACGAAAGCTTCCCCCATAAATCACGGTATCCGCGCAGGATCCTGAAAAGTCTCCTAGCAGTCCGAAACGATGCGAGGACATTGCGAGTAGCAAGGGTAGCATCCGCAATCGAAGTCACACCCAAACGGGCCATGCGGTTAAATCTTGGTCTGAGCTGATGTTTATCTTCCCATGAAAGTAATCTGGATACTGCCAACAATTCCAGCTGGAAAGAATTAGTTTGTAAGCGGTGCCCTACAGGATGCCAACGGGTCTTTTGGAGCACCACTTTCCAAGAGCCGACCAAGTGCAGTAACAAAGAGGAAGAGGGACTGGAAAATCGAGAGTCAGCATTAAGGACATGCCACCATGAGGCCTGAAGCCGTGTGTTACCCTGGCGGAGCTCGCTGTCCTCAAGAAAATAACGGGCTATGATGGTCCACGGGTGATGATCCACACACATGGCACGAAAAAGAGACCAACGAAGAGCCAGCATATGAGTTTCTGCATCCAAAATAGCTCCACCACCCATGCGCTTAGGGGTACATGCATGTGACCATGAAATCCAGGAAATGCCTGCCTGCAGTGAATCTTTCTTTCATAGCATGAAACGAATGGGATGGGTGAGAGCCTTCAAAGTAGTGGGCGTCCATGGCAGTAGTGGCAGGAAATACATCAGCATTGGTAGCATAATTGTCTGAGCCACTTTGAGGCGGACATGGAACGGCCAGGCTTGCGACTTCCAATACATAAACTTCGCGGCCAGTTTTTGTGAAATCCACTCCAGCAGGTCCTTTGGCCGTACATCCACCCCCAATGGGTATCCAAGATGCCTGACAATGGAGCCACGGGAAACCACCTGGCCCTGCCAGCCTAATGACTGTAAATCCGGCTCCGTGCAACTGAGAATGGCTGACTTAAAGGCATTGATGCGAAGACCAGAGGCTTGACCAAAGAGCGTCCAAACATCTAATGCCTTGCGAATGTTGTCCCTGTCCGCCTGCAAAATCATAAAGGAGTCATCAGCCAAAGATTGGCTAATGAAGTGCTGCCCCAAAGGAAGAGATAACCCTGCCAGCTAGGCAGAAGCCGCCATGGAGGATAACATTGAAAGGACCGGGTGAGTCGCCAGGGCAAAGAAGAGAGGGCTCAAAGGGCAACCCTGTCTGACCGAGCGTGCAAGGACAAATGGCTCTGTAACCCCACCATTAAGCATAACTCTTGAAGAAGCCTCAGTACTAATGGTGTAGATCAATCGGGACATCCGGATACCAAAGCCCATAGCAGACATAAGATCTGCAAGGAAAGACCAGTCCACACAATCAAACGCCTTTTCCAGGTCCAATTGAATCAAGACCACTTGCTTATTGGAGTGCCGCGCATAGTCAATAGCCATTTGCACATTTAAGATATTATGCAAAATGTTGCAGCCCTTAATGAAACCATACTGGAGAGGGTGCACAATAGCTGGAAGGTGCTTGTGAAGGCTATTTGCCAGCACTTTGGAAAAGATTTTATACATCGCGCCCATCAATGAAATTGGTCTCCAGTGTTGCAGCTTTGACGGCGAAGGGACCTTGGGAATCAGTTTGATAAGGCCTTCTTTCCATGAAGAAGGCATGACCCCTGTTTCCCAAACCTGCTGAAACATGACCACCAATGGCTTTACCAACTGCGTGGCCGAGTGCTCAAAAAATTCATTAGTGAGACCATCCCAACCAGGACTTTTATCCTTAGGCAGGTGCAACAAGACATCCATAACCTCCTCTTCGCAAATATCCGCCTCCAAAGTGGCTTGCATATCAAATGGAACCTGCTGGTGGACCAGATGATAGAAGACCGAGCGGGCATGCGTAACCTGGCTCACGGCAAGGAAGAAGAACCAAAAAGATTCATAAAATAATTTCTGCACATATTGATAATGGTCTGCGGATCAGTGACCATGCGACCTTCCGAATCCTGGAGTCGAGTCATATTTTCGCGAGCCGGAGAAGCATGCAAGGTGCGAAAGAACTTATGAGACTGGCAGGCACTATCTTGCAATGTGTCAGTCAAGTTTTGCAGCTTGGCCTGCTGATAAGATTTCAAGCTAAATACTTGAATAAGATGGGCCAAATGCCGCTCCAGGGACAGCAGAAAATCATCATCTGGGGAGTCCAGGAGCAAGGAACGGACCAAGGC
This sequence comes from Lygodium microphyllum, assembly GCF_053477565.2. Classification (NCBI taxonomy): domain Eukaryota; kingdom Viridiplantae; phylum Streptophyta; class Polypodiopsida; order Schizaeales; family Lygodiaceae; genus Lygodium; species Lygodium microphyllum. Next base: position 134,247,523 of record NC_141158.1, read on the forward strand.
CAATAAGTCCTCTGCTGCATGTCGACGACGGCGACAAAGAGAGGCATTATGAATCCCATACTGCCGAGCAACCCGCTGCACATTAGAGAGCAGGCGTGCGAACGAAGCCAAGCCCTCAGAGGCGAAGTCCAATAAGAACCTCTCAATCAATTGCTGCATATAACCCTGAAAAATTGGATGCTTCAAATAAGAGGAATTGAAGCGTAAAGGGAGCTTATTCAGCAACTGCATAAAAGGTGCAATAGATTGTGCCCGCATCTCAAGCTAGAGGGGGAAATGATCCGACAACGCATATTGCTGCAAGACCTTCATCTCCAGCATCTCGGGAAGAAAATCATCCCCCTGCATGATATACATTCTGTCCAATCGCGACCAAGTGGTTGCATATTGTGCGGAATGAAAAGTAAAACCTGAAACAGAAGGGTGAAGCCACGACCAAAGATCTTGCTTAAGTACATGCAACGCAAAGGAGTTCCACACCCGGCTTTCTGGCGTATCCATGACCGAATGCCCTGAGGTGGACTGAGAAGAGTCAACACACATATTGAAATCTTCCATCAAAAACCCCCTACGGCCAAGTGCCATGGAGCCCTGCAAAGTCGACCATAGATCCCGTCGGGATGCGGGATCATTCGGAGCATAGAGTCCCAGCAACCATAAAATCTCTCCTTCAAATAAGACTTCGATTACCAGAAAGCGGCCCTGCACATCATTTTTAACAAGAACAGGCTGGTATTTCTCATGGACAATCATCAGCACGCCCGAATAGTGCTTAGCAGGTGTCCCTGCATAAAACAGACGGAATCCATGGCAATCCACAACTTTCCCTGCCTCACCGTGACTTTTGTGCTCCACTGCACACAAAACATCCCACTGGTTCTCATGCAAGACAGACCACATGGTATGTTGCTTATGGCGAGAGCAAATGCCTCGCACATTCCACGTGGCAAGCTTCATATATTTTCAAAAAAGGAAGTCAGGAGCGAGGCGCCTGTTGCCTCGATTGCACCTTTTCCGCGAGGGCATCCAGGACACCCTCATCCAGAAAATCAGCCAATACTGCAAACGAATTAGGGCGACCTGCTTTAGAGGTAGAAGGAAAATCCACTGCCTTGGGAGTAGGGCGGGGATAACGCCTATCCCAAGGTGTAATCACATTACCTTTTGCATCAAATGCCAGCTTAGCAGGTGGGCCCTTGGGGCCCTCTGAATAGACTTTCCTTGAAGACGGATGACAGGGGGCAGACGGGGCCATAGTACGCGCATCCTGCTGTGAGGTGACCATGTCTTTCCTGCGCGTGTACGTGCGCACGGAATCCGGGGAAGCATTAGGCCCAGGATCTACCAGGCCTGCGTCCAACTTTTTACCTTTTTTTTGTCATGCCTCAATCCAGTCAGTGTTAGGAGAATCCAAACCCCGGACCTGTTGTTTGCCTTTATCCATGACAGTAGGTGGCTGAAGGGTCTCTTGTGCTGGGGCATCAAGCACCATGTCATCCTTGGGCTGCACAACTTGCGTCTCCTCAGAAGACGGTTGCCGTTTCGGGCATTCGGCCACAAAATGCCCTAATTTACCACATGAAAAGCAATGTCCGGCAAAATTGCCCCATTTCAGGCGAAAATGCAAAGGATGCATGCCAGAACAATTGAGGCGAAGCCACGCAGGCCTTTTCCTGGCCGTATCCCATAGCATGCATAAACGGTTTCGGTTCATAGCCCTGAGGCTTGGGGGAACCAGCACTGTGCCCATAACCGCCATCGCGTCCTTCAACAATGGCCAGTATACCGCTGGACAGTTTTCCACTTCCACCCACACCGGGCATTCTCGTTGAAGCAGATGCTGGAAGTCAGCCATAGGGCGCCATGGTACCACATGGACTAAGCGGCGATCAAAGAATAGTGGCAACTTGGACAGGAGCTCAGCTCGATGCGATTCCGATTTCAACAGCACCTCATAAAAGCCGCGAGGTCCAAGGAAGATCTCCTCAACACACTCCCCTTGCAATAAATGGTGCATCCATTGGCGAATATGTGAGAGCACTGGGATCCTGCCGGTGAAAAAAAGTATAACTGCACGGTCATAAAACACCGAGAAGGACCGCAAGACTGATTTTGGGTCCACCGTGGCTTCCAGCACATCATCCGCAGCCGCAGCAGAGAAAGTTTCATTATTATGCTGGACATAATCGCCAAGCAGAGTATTGGCAAAGTCCAGCAGATGTTCCTAGTCAATTTCCTGCGAATCCACAGGTTCAGAGGCAACCTGCGCATAGGAACGGTCCTGAGGACCCATTGGCTCGTCTGAAGTATGCTTGGAGCGTTTGCCTGCAGGCGGCAGTTCAGAACCCGGAGGCGGCTCCTCCGTGCATGGCACCATATCCTCCGGCTCCTCTGTATCGGAATCAGGGCCAAGGGCTGCCACCATCCGGTCGAGAAAATCCATATCCAGGCCAGCCATACTGCTGTCTTCTCGCTTTCGCTCGCTCCCTCACTCTCTCTCTTTCTCTCTCTGTGCAAGTCCCGGAGGGCTCTCTCTCTCTCTCTCTTCTCTCTCTCTCTCCCTCTCTGGCTCTCTCTCTCTGTACAAGAGCAGATCAGATCTCGGAGCTGAGCAGGGTTGCAGTCACGTGCTGCCAGGTTAGGGCTCCCTTTCTCTGTCACGGCACCGCAAGATGCAGAGGGTAGGCACCCGCGGGCAGCAGACGTAGAGCAGACGGCGGACGGGACAACTGACGAAGGCGCTGAACTCGCTCGCTCGCTCGACTCCTCTCTGTCGAGCTCTGTCTCGCTCACGGGCACGCGCAGAGGTATCCAGGCGAAGACGCGTACCTGCGGACGCAGACGAGCAGAGGCCGACGGCGACTGGCGTAACGCGGGCAGACGACGGGGGCTTAGGCGACGGTGGCGCAGACGACGGGGGCCCAGGCGACGGGGGCTCAGGGGCTCAAGCGACGGGGGCACAAACGACGGGGGCTCAGGCAGACGACGGGGGCTCAGGCGACGGGGGCTCAGGCAGCCGACGATCCATTGCGATCCTCCGCCATCTCTCTCCGCCTTCTCTCTCTCTCTCTCTCTCTCTCTCTCTCTCTTTTGATTACAGGATACACGATGGCTCTACGCCATCATGTGTAAAATCTCTCTGTCTTGCTAAAGTGGTAAACGACAAAAGGGTTACAAAAAGTCATGGCAAAGACGCAGAGGAAATTGCCATATGCCAGGGAAGTAAGTCCTCCCGAGGGAGTAAGTCAGAGTGCCGAATGAGATCTATCTGCCAATGCAACAGGCCTTTAAGCCTAGCAATATATCCCTGAACATTATAAACTGAATAAAAAAGAAAAGCATTCCGAATGTTCCAATTGTGCCGACAGCCCCAGTATCTAAGAAAGTGAAACAAGATCTTCATATGCAACTGAGCCGGTGTGGGGTATTTGGGCCGCGCAAAAACCCAGTCAAAAGGGCTTAACGAGAAGCCAACCACTGCCCGCCAAAGTGCCGACAAGAGGGACCAGATTTTCCTTGCAAGAGGGCAAGAAATAAATCGATGACGGGCCGATTCCACACTGGTGGTGCAAAAGAAACAGTTGCCGTTGGAGATTTGACGCTTGGAAAGGGCTGAAGCAAGAGGAAGACCACCAATCATCACCCTTCAAAGAAAGACCTTGCATTTGAAAGGAGTCTTGTTCAACCAGCCCTCCATCACAGTTACCTTCCACCATGACTGAGGTTTACGCAAACTCCATACAGTATTAGCTTTAGTAAGCAGCCATTGCTGATCTTTAATCAGAAGATGATACACCTGGTTAGCTGAGGCCTTTTCCAAATTCAGCCGGCCTGCAAGGTCCCAATCCTGCCAAGGACGATCCAAAGAAAGGGCAGGAAAGGGTTGTCTGCTTTGGAGCACCATCAAAAGCCGATCCCATAAATCACGGTATCCACGAGGGATCCTGAAAAGCCTTCAGGCTGTACGAAACGATATCAACACATTGCGGCTGACAAGGGTGGCATCCGCAACTGAAGTCAAGTCCAAACGTGCCATGCAGTTAAATTTTGGTCTGAGCTCATGTTTCTCTCCCTCTCTCTCTCTCGGGCCTCTTTATCCATCATCGGCACCATGACTCATGAGAAGCATGAGGCCTTCAATTTGCATGCGATCCATGTGGAGAGGGACACAAACAAGTCCAACTTCCACCATTGGATATGCAAGTATTGCAGGAAGTGCTATACAAGTGGTGCAACTTGGCTTCTCCAACATCTTTCCAAGACGGGGGGGCAAGTTGCTCCATGCAAGGAGATCCCTCAAAACATTGCGGAGGAGTTTCTTGCCAAGATGAGAGGGGGAACCATAAGAGAAGGAGAAAGTGGCTCATTAGCACCAACTCCTATGCCTACTAACGAGGAAGCATCGAATGTGGGCATATCTTCAACCGATGCGGGAGAGACCTCTACCATTGGTGGTGAGGGCTTCACATCCGCATCCGGCTCCGGTCAAAAGACAAAGAGTGGAGGCTAATGCGGTGCCAGAGAGATAATCCTCCTTCCTCTCTCTCAAGCTCTTGGTCATGTGCGTGGATCGGTTGCTTTTCTTAGAGAAAGGCAATGACTTGCGGACATTGAAATTGCATGCATGGTGATTGAGTGCAATCTTGCATTTAATGTTCTAAAGCAAGAGTAATGGAAGAAGATGGTAATAACCATTGCCAATGTGGATCCATGTGAAGGATGGACCGGTGTTACATATAACGTCATGAGGACAAAAAAGATTGATGAAGAGAAGGAGAGGATTGATAGAGTCCTTGATCCTATTTAGGCCGCGTGGAAAAAATAGGGTTGCTCCATTCTCACCGACAGATGGAATGATCGTAAGAAATGGGGCATCATCAATATACTTGCCTCAAGTCCACTTGGTGCTTACTTTTTGCGGGCCATAGATATCGACAAGAGGGGGAGGAAAAGATCGGGTGCATTCATCTACCATCAAGTTTCGGCAAGCTATCATTGAGGTATAAATTGCAATTTTCCTATTAAATTTATTTCACTTTCTTTCATTATGATAATATCATAATTGAAATTTGATTTATATATAACTATCTATCTCCCTATTCTAATAATTAAATTTTCTCTAGTATCTATAATCTATCTCGATTCTCTCTTTTCCCCCGGGCCGCAAGGTCCCCAACCTCCATCTCTCCTCATTCTTGAATCTTGAAAGCTGAAAATTGAAAGTTGAAAGGCTCAAGTTTCAACTCTCTCTAAACTCTTTTTCTCTCTAACCTCCAACTTCCAAGTATTGTTAGTAATAAGTATACTTGTAATTCGTAAATTGTGGTTGTAGGTGGGCCCCTGCTCGAATGTGGTACAAGTTGTTACCGACAATGCATCGAATTGTCGACGCATGGGCCATTTGCTCGAGGCCGAGTTCCCTACGATTGTGTGGACTCCATGTGCAAGTCATTGTTTGGACTTGCTCATGGAGGACATTGGGAAGCTCAAGTGGGTGAAGAGGGTGGTCCGTAAAGCTACATCAATTGTTACATTCTTCATGGTAAAGGTAAAGGTGCTTGCGATGTATCGTGAGCATAGCACATTGGAGTTGAAGAAGCCTTCTTCAACTCGCTTTGCTTACATGTGGTTATTGCTGGAGCACCTTTATGAGGTGCGGTTCGCGATAGTGGTGTCCACTCTATGGAATGAGTATGAGACAGAGTAGGCCAAAGCCATGCAACACTTGTGCCTTAATGAGCAGTTTTTGGCAAAAAGTCCATGCCGTTATCATTGTCGTGACTCCCTTTTATAGGATGTTACGTATGAGTGATTGCGAGGGGTCCACCATGGACCTTCTCATTCACTTCTTTAGAGCGGCATTGGTGGAGGCACGTGCTTATATAGTGATCACAGAAACACAGCATCCTTGGATAACCACAATGCAGTGTTGGAGGAGCTAGGATGCTATGCAGATCAGAGAGGGCATATGGCTTTTGCTTCTCCCACTTGTTGGAGGAGAGAGTCACTTGTGAAGCCTTTATTTTGGTGACAAAACTTTGGATATGCACTAGAGACCCTTCAGCCCTTAGCCATGAGGGTCCTTGCTCAGGATTGCTCTTCGGGTGCATGTGAGAGAAATTGGAGTGCTATTCTCTCATTCACACAAAGATTTGTAATCGGCTTAGCATACGACAGTTAGAGCGGCTCGTCTATTGCCGCACTAACTTACGCATGATGAGGGCTATGATGAGTATGGGTAGTCCGAAGTAGGTGAAGTTTAAACACTTAACCATAACATTTAAAATTTGTTGTTTTAAACTTTGAACTTTGAAGTTTATACTTTAAAATTTAGACTTTAGCATTTACAACGATCAATCTTACGTGCATCACTGCATTGTGTAGGTGAATGTTGATAAATTCAAGTTGATGGGCGACACTCTTTCGAGTATATATAAGGAGGTGGACGAGGAGGAGATGATTTTTGCAGAGCTCTATAGAGAGCTTATAGCAGTAGATACTCGTGACACAACCCCGTCATGTCGCGCGCGCTATCCCCCTGCCCCGTCTGAACGTCTCGTCCTGCGGACTCAGCGCCATCCCTAGCGCTTGGGCCTCATCGCCATCGTCATTCCCCTTGCCAAGGCTATCCCCATCGCCAGGGCCACCGCCATCGCCATCCCCCCTCGCCATCGCCTGCGCCCCATCCCTCTCGCCATCACCAGGGCCCCATCGCTATCTCCCTGCGCCACCGCTTGCGTTCTTTGCGCCGCCTGCGCCCCCCCTGCCCCCCCTACGCCCGCCTTCCCCCCTGCGCCCGCCTCCCCCCCCCCCCCGCTTGCGCCCACCTGCCCCCCCTTGCACTTGTCCCGCCCGTCCCAGCCCCGTTTTTTCTCCCCTGGCCGCCGCCCTTGCCCCCGCCTATCTGCATACTCTGAGTCTAACAACTCGGTCTCTTCTCTAACTGGAAGTTGAAGGCCAGGTAAACCGCTCACACGTGACTTGAGGAAGTGAGACATCGCCTCTGCAAAGAGAAGGAACAGGTATGGGCATAGTTGCACTCGTATGTAGTACGAATTGGTTCATACTATACGGTTCATACCGTACCGTACTGCACGAAATCGTACCAAAAAACAAGTTTTTTTTTTTTTTTTTTTGCCGTGGGTGTTGTTGTTGTTGGTGGTTTGGGTTGTTGATTGTTGTTGTTGTGATGGTGGTGGTGATTTTGTAGCCTTGATCGATCAACGAAGAAAGGGTGTGGAAGCTTGATTAGACTCCTCATACATGTTTTGTTATGATTTATCCTAGAGCCAAAGGCCATATATAAGGTATTCAAGTAGTTCCAAACGTTTCTAATTGATGTCCCATCATTTTTCACAATATGTTAATGTCATCAATAAATAAATTCAGCACCATTTGAGAATCATCAAGTAGCTTAATCCTATTGATTTAACCTTTGTTCACAGCTCATTTTGCACCATCCAACCCAAAGCATTAGTACACATTGCTAATAAAACTAGGCTAGAGGATAGCTTGGCCTAATGTACCTTCTGAGAGTACACGAATTAGTGAATGTACCATCAGTAGCTGCTTTAGCCTTAGCAATGCCAAACAAAACCATAACAAAATTCATAAATCTTTTACCAAAACCTTTGGTGGTTTGTTTGAAAATTGTTGGTCTTACAGGTCATTTTGGCCACTTGTAGACGTTAATAAAGCATCTCATGTCATTTCATCTCTTTTTTTTTCGTAATGGATGTTATATTTATAAAGTAGTAAACGAAAAAAGAGTTACAAAATTCATGGAAAAGACGCAGAGGAAATTGCCATATGCCACGGAAGTAAGTCCTCGCGAGGGAGTAAGTCAGAGTGCCGAATGAGATCTGTCTGCCAATGCAAGAGACCTTTAAGCCTAGCAATGTCCTTGAACATTAGAGGCTGAATCAAAAAGAAAAGCATTCCGAATGGTCCAATTGTGCCAGCAGCCCTAGTATCTGAGAAAGTGAAACAAGATCTTCATATGCGACTGTGCCGGTGTGGGGTATTTGGGCCGCACAAAAACCCAATCAAATGTGAGGGTTGGGAGGATCGAGGTGCAGCTGAGAGTGCAGTAGACAATGTGAGAGTGAGAGAGACAGAGTGAAGCACGACACCCAATAGAATAGACTGAAAGAGTGTAGAATGAAAGTACATAGTACAATCCTTAAACCTTAGGGTTGTAGGGGGTGTTCACACCCGAACACGGTAAGTGCCCACAAGTGTGTAACATAAGCACATAAGCACATACGAAAATAAGACTATAAGTCTGGGGGAAAAAAACCTCTCCTACCGAGAGTAAAAAGTGCCCCAGTGTCCTACTGATCACCGACACTCCCATATGAGCATAGGCATAAGTGAGGCGTGAGTCAAATACCCAACAAACCCCCTTGGAGTGAAGAGTGATCAAGAGTACAAGGATCATCTGCCACCAAAGGATATCAAATTTAAAGCATCGCGAAATGCTTCAAATTTGTCACGAGGAAGAGCTTTGGTGAAGATATCTGCCACATTACTGGTGGTAGGACAATAGACAAGGCTGATATCACCTGCATGTAGCCTCTTTTTGACAAAGTGATAATGGATCTCAATGTGTTTCGTGCGGGCATGAAACACTGGGTTCCGTGCCACTGCAATGGCACTCTGACTGTCAGTGAACAAAGGAGTAGGCTCTGTAACAGATACATCCAGATCAGCTAGCAAGCATCTAAGCCATACGCATTCAACTGTAGTAGTGAAAGCTGCCTTGTATTCAGCTTCACATGACGATGTGGCAACAGTGGATTGTTTCTTACTAAGCCAAGAAATGCAAGAAGAGCCAAGAAAGAAACAATTGCCACTAGTGGAGTGACGTGTATCATAATCACCAGCCCAATCAGAATCACTGTAAGCATGTAACTGCAGTGCTCTCCCCTTGGCATAAAGCAACCCAAGAGATCGAGTACCCTGCAAGTAATGAAAAACACGCTTGATAGCTTGCCAATGTGACATATGTGGCTGATGCATATACCTGCTCAAAGCTGAAACTGCAAATTGTATGTCTGGCCTAGTGTTGCATAGGTAGATAAGACATCCAGCTGCAGGAGCATATGTATGTATATCAAACAAATCACTGTCATCATGTAATGACAGTTTCCGTCCAGGTTCCATGGGGGTACAAACTGGCTTGCAATCCTGTAAGCCAAACTTCTCTAGAAGCTGCCCAATATAACTTGACTGTGATAGCCCAATACCTCGAGCATCATGTATGAACTGGATGCCCAAGTAGTAATGCAAAATTCCCAAGTCAGACATGTCAAAAGTTTGCTGCAAATTTTGTTTGAATGCTGAAATTTGATCAGCATGTGTTCCAGTGAGCAAAAGGTCATCAACATAAAGACATATAATCAGCATAGATCCCCCTTCTTTACATACGTAAAGAGTAGACTCAGATGAGCTGTTGAGAAACCCCTGACCAAGCAAGAAAGCATCTATTTTTGCATACCAAGCTCTAGGAGCTTGTTTCAAACCATATAGTGCCTTTTTGAGCTTGCATACCAAATGTTCTGAGCCTTCAACTACAAAACCAATGGGCTGCTGTACATAAAATTCCTCTTGAAGTTCCCCATGTAAAAATGCAGTCTTGATATCCAGCTGATGCACTGTCCAACCATAATGTGCAGCCAAAGCAATCATAGACCTGATGGTCATCATACGGGAAGTAGGAGCAAATGTCTCCTCATAGTCAATGCCCTTTTTCTGTGCATAGCCTTTAGCTACAAGCCGTGCCTTGTATTTATCAATGGATCCATCTGCTTTCCTTTTCAGTTTGTAGACCCATTTCGTTCCAATGGCTTTCTTTCCAAATGGCAAAGACATCAAATCCCAAGTTTGATTCTTAGTGATAGAATCTAATTCAGCTTGCATTGTTGCCATCCAATGCACACTGTGTTATGCATCCTCAAAACATTCAGGCTCTTCATTATCAAAAGTACTTGCTGCCATAACAAACTCCATGGTATGTGCTGAATCATGCAAACGAGTTTGCCTTCTAGTACGACCGGCCATGGGTGCATCCAAAGGACTATCTTGCATAGTCTGCAAATACCATCTAGGTAACTGTCTAGCTTCCTGACTGTGTGCAAGCTCTTCCTGAATTTCAGTTTCAGCATTATGCTGAATATTCCGATCAGCCAATGGCTGAATTTCTGCACTTTCCATAGGAGCAGCTGGCTGAACACTAGGTTCATTTTCTGAAGCTCCAGCTGAATCACCAAAAGTAATGGGCAGTAGCCCTTCAAAAACATCACGGGCAGCCTGATATGTGTCCAAACCTGCCAAGGATAATTCTGATTTTTCATCAAAAACAACATCCCTGCTGACAAAAACCTTCTTTGTAATGGGATCATAGAGTCTGTAGCCTTTGCTCTCACTGCTATATCCCATAAAAATGCACTTAACAGCCTTGTTGTCCAACTTTTTTCTAAGTACTTGTGGAATATGGGCATAGGCAAGACACCCAAAGGTACGGAAGTGGCCAACAGAAGGTTTACGGCTGTTCCAAGCCTCAAAAGGTGTGATGGTCTTCAAGGCTTTGGTAGGGCATTTGTTCAAAATATGGCAAGCACACATGACTGCTTCCATCAAAAAACTATGAGGCAAGCTCTTTGCCTTCAGCATACATCTGGCCATCTCCATGAGTGACCGATTCTTCCTCTCTGCTACCCCATTCTGCTGTGGAGTATAGGCAGTTCTGTACTGATGGACTATGCCTTTCTGCTTCAAAAAAGAATTCAGCATAGAGGACATGTATTCCCCCCCTCGGTTTGAACGGAGAGTCTTAATTTTGCATCTAGATTGATTTTCAACAAGTGCACTGAAAGCCGAAAATGCATCATACACTTCTGACTTCTTTTTCAAACAGTAGACCCAGCAAAAACGTGTAAAGTCATCAATGAATGTCACAAAATAGTAACAACCGCCCAATGACATTGTTTGCATATGCCCACAAACATCTGAATGCACCAACTGCAATCTGGTTGTTGCTCTGAAAGCAATATCACGGGGAAATGAGAAACGATGTATTTTCCCCAAAATGCATTCCTCGCATAAATGCTCAGGAGGTCTCTCCAAGAGAGGTAAGCCATCCAGCATCTGAGTACGTTGCAAAAGCATCAAGCTGCCAAAGTTTACATGCCCCAAACGAGCATGCCATAACTCCACCTGTATCATAGCAGGAGTAAGAGTGGATGTCAAGTATGCCGACTGATCTACTGAAAGAGCATCCAACTCATATAAACCATGACACAAAGATCCTGTCAAGACCAAAGTCATGCGTTCTTTATCTCTAACCATGCAACGGTCATCATCAAATGTGACCTGCAAACCACAACGTGCCAAAGAGGAAATAGATAGCAAATTCTTCTTGATCCCAGGCACAAACAAAGCATCCTGCAGGCGGAGAATAGAGCCATCAATGGCTGTGAGCTGAATCTCCCCAATACCACGAATAGGATATGATGCATTATTGGCACACTGTATAGATTTCCCAACGGGAGGTGCACTAACTGAAGCAAACAAATCTCTGCAAGATGTAATATGCCTAGAAGCACCACTGTCAAAGAACCAAGTGTCAGCATCCTCTGTAGAGCTAAGTGCTCTATCAGCCCAAGAGATGTCATAACTGCAAGTGTAAAAACAATAGTCCCTATCTACAACAAAGGACGCGGACTCACTAGCAGTGGAAGGAGTAGTAGAAACAGACATTCCTAACTCCTTCTTCTTCTCTTTGGCAATGCGCTTCCTGCACTCAGTGATATAGTGGCCTGGCTTCTTACAATAATGACATTTTCCCTTTTTAGCTTGCGTGCCCCCTTGTGCTTGATTCTGTGATGTGCCAGAAGTACCAAAACTCTGTGGAGCATTTTTCACCTTGCTGTTTTTGCCTTTCTGTCTTGCCACAAAGGCTTGCTCAGAGACTATAGCATCCACACCACTATTTTTCCTTGTTTGCTCCTTCTCTAGAAGCAAACTAACCAGCTGAATAAAAGTGAGTGGGTGCTCGGCAATCCTCATGGTGAGGTTCAAGGCAGTATGAAAGGACAAGTACGAAGGAGGTAAGGAATTCAAGGTGGTGGATATCAACTGTGCATTTGAAAAGTAGTCATCTACATTCATGAGCTGCTCCCGCAAGTCCTGAATCTTGTTCAAGTGATCCTGTATAGAATCACCCGCATTCATCTTCAAAGTCTCTAACTCTTTCTTCAAGAAAGAGATTCGAGTCTCATTCTTTCCTGCAAACATATGCTCCAAAGTCAGCCATGCATCTCGTGAAGAAGATGCTGAACGAATGTGAGGGATGATGGACTGCTGAATTGCCAAAGCAATCAGCGACAAAGCTTGTGCATCTCGTGTATCCCAAGCTTTTTGAGCTGCAGTTCTTGGAGGAAGTGGTTGAGGTGGAGCGGGCTGAGGTCCCCGTTGTCCACGTGCCCCTTGAGGAGGAGGAGTAACGGGAGCTACAACTCCCGGTCTAGTTTCCTCTCCACTGACATAATCCCATAAATTCTTAGCCACTAATACATTCTTCATCATGAATGACCATAGCGAATAATTGTTTCCATCCAATCTGTCTTCCTTGGATACATTACCTCCCTGATTTGCCATGATGACAAATTTCCAAAGACAAATGAGCAATGTCAAAGCAGTAAGGGCTGGAAATCTGCAAATTTCCAGAAATTGCAGCAAGCACACTTCCACAATTAATGTGCAAGGGTGTACTCTGTCAAGAACTGTCTTTAATGCACGCTTCCCAAGGTGCAAACAGTGCTCAGTAACACTGTAATGTCAAAATCCCCAAAATTTCTGCCAAAATTTCTGTCACAAATACCCCAAAATGTGCATTTAATGTGTCTCTGTCACAGACACAAGCATGTGTCCCAATGCATAAAACTGATCCTGCTGCTGCACGAACTCCTGTGTTTGAAATAAAAAATGCAAAATGTTACCTTTGCAGAATGATTGCAGCTGACTGACGACAGACACGGATCCCGAGGCAATGTCTGTGCACAGGAACAGGGCGCGTGCAGGTACAGGTGGCGCGCGAAGGGACTGGCGGGGCCTGAGGAGGCGGCAGCTGCAGCTGGCGGCGCCTGGAGGAGGCACGCTGGGCAGAGGACAGGCTAGGCAGTGGAGGCGGCGCCTGGACTGGCGGTGTCTGCAGGTGGCGCGCTGGTACAGAGGAGGTGGTGCCTGAGCTGGCGGTGTCTGCAAGAGCAACGGCAACACACAGGTACAGGGCGCTGGTACAGATGGCGCGCGTAGGCAGATGAGGCGGCGCCCAGGACTGGTGGCGACTGCAGGCTTGGCGATGGTAGCTGGCGGCTGGGGCAGAAGGTACAGTCGGGGGCTGCAGAGTGTAGACAGGTGGTGAGCTCAGAGCTGAGCTCTGATACCAAATGTGAGGGTTGGGAGGATCGAGGTGTAGTTGAGAGTGCAGTAGACAGTGTGAGAGTGAGAGAGACAGAGTGAAGCACGACACCCAATAGAATAGACTGAAAGAGTGTAGAATGAAAGTACAAAGTACAACCCTTAAACCTTAGGGTTGTAGGGGGTGTTCACACCCAAACACGGTAAGTGCCCACAAGTGTGTAACATAAGCACATAAGCACATACGAAAATAAGACTATAAGTTTGGGGGAAAAAAACCTCTCCTACCTAGAGTAAAATGTGCCCCAGTGTCCTACTGATCACCGACACTCCCATATGAGCGTAGGCGTAAGTGAGGCGTGAGTCAAATGCCCAACATCAAAAGGGATTAGCAAGAAACCAACCACTACTCTCCAAACCGCTGACAAGAGTGACTAGATTTTCTTAGTGAGAGGGCAAGAAATAAATCGATGACGGGCCGATTCCACACTGGTGGTGCAAAAGAAATACTTGCCGTTGGAGATTCGACGCTTGGAAAGGACTGAAGTAAGAGGAAGACCACCAATCATCACCCTCCAAAGAAAGACCTTGCATTTGAAAGGTGTCTTGTTCAACCAGCCCTCCATCACAGTTACCTTCCACCATGACTGAGATTTACGCAATCCCCATACAGTATTAGCTTTAGTAACCAGCCATTGATGATCTTTAATCAGAAGATGATACACCTGGTTAGCTGAGGCCTTTTCCAAATTCAGCCGGCCTGCAAGGTCCCAGTCGTGCCAGGGACGATCGGAAGCAAGGGCAGGAAAGGGTTTTCTACTCTGGAGCACCATCAAAAGCTGTCCCCATAAATCATGGTATCCACGAGGGATCCTGAAAAGCTTCCTAGCTGTACGAAACGATATCAATACATTGCGACTGGCAAGGGTGGCATCTGCAACTGAAGTCAAGCCCAAACGTGCCATGCTGTTAAATTTTGGTCTGAGCTCATGTTTGCCTTCCCAAGAAAGTAATCGCGAGGTTGCCAACAATTCTAGTTGAAAAGAGTTAGTAACTAAGGTCCTCCGCTGGATGCCACTGAGCCTTCTGGAGAACCAATTTCCAGGAACATACCAAATGAGCAAACAGGGAGGATGAAGGACTAGAAAACCGAGAGTTTGCATTAAGAACATGCCACCAGGAGCTCCGAATTTGGGTATTACCAAGCACAAGCGCATGATCCTCAAGAAAATAACGGGCTATAAAGACCCACAGGTGATGATTCAAGCACATGGCACGAAAAAGAGACCAACGGAGTGTCAACATATGAGTTTCGGCATCCAAAATAGCCCCACCACCCATGCGTTTGGGGGTACATGCATGCGACCAAGAAATCCATGAAATGCCTGCATGCAAGGAGTCCTTCTTCCATAACATGAAACGAATGTACTGCGTAAGAGCATTCAATGTAGTAGTAGTCCAAGGTAGCAATGGCAAGAAATATGTGAGCATTGGCAACATAATTGTCTGAGCCACTTTGAGGCGAACATGGAAGGGCCGAGCCTGTGACTTCCAATACAGAAACTTAGCTGCCAGTTTCTGTGAAATCCACTCTAGTAGTTTCTTTGGCCGAACATCAACACCCAAAGGGTACCCAAGATGCCTGACAATGGAACCATGGGAAACAACCATTCCCTGCTAGTCCAATGACTGCAAATCTGACTCCGTGCAATTGAGAATGGCTGATTTCAAAGCATTGATATGAAGACCAGAAGCATGACCAAAGAGAGTCCAAACATCTAATGCTTTGCGAAGATTATCCTTGTCCGCACGCAAAATCATAAAGCTGTCATCAGCGAAGGATTGACTAATGAAGTGCTGTCCACAAGGAAGAGACAATCCAGCCAACTGAGTAGAAGTTGCCATATGAGATAACATCGAAAGAACCGGATGATTCGCAAGGGCAAAAAAGAGAGGACTCAAAGGGCAAGCTTGTCTCACAGAGCGTGCAAGGACAAATAGCTCGGTAACACCTCCATTCAGCATAACTCGCGAAGAAGCCGCAGCACTAATGGTGTAGATCAAACGAGAGATCGAGTACTAAAGCCCATAGTAGACATAAGTTCTGCAATGAAAGACCAGTCTAAATAATCAAAAGCCATTTCCAGGTCCAATTGAATCAATACCACCTCCTGATTAGAGTGCCTTGCATAGTTAATAGCCATTTGCACATTTAAGACATTATGCAGAATGTTTCGGCCCTTAATGAAGAGTTAGGTGGTGGATCAAATCTCCCAGTGGATGGGAGATGAAGGATTAGCATTGTTTGCACAGCAGTGGCCTGCGTTCATGATGGACATTAACTGGTGGGCTGGTGCCGAGGTCCCACACTTGAGTATTATCTTTCGAGCCCCTCCATAATGGAGAGCTCCGAGGCATGTGATCAAGTGGCCCTTGGCACAGGCGGCCCGGTTCTACCAATGCACCGAGTCATGACTCTTAGCATGACTGATAGATGCATTGATAGTACCACCTGGAGCATCTATCACCCCTATGGTCCGGTCGAGGGCCTCCATGGGGGACTGGAGTTTGCCGTCGAGACCGGTGGCAAAGCGTACTTGCACGCCTCACAGTTTCTCCTCCTCATCGACAGCTTTCACATGGAACAGATGCCTCTTCGGTCAATCACAGGTTTCCCCATGAGTTTACACCTAGCATCTTGGAATGTGAATAGCCTCCACTATAGTGGGGCACGTGGTTCCAGGAAGTTGATTGTTTGGCAGGAGCTGCAGCTTGCCCTAGCCGGACGGATCGACATCTTGCTTCTACAAGAGCACAAGCTCACCCCCATCCAAGCGCATTGGGTAGGGAAGGTGCTGCCGGACAACTCGCACACTTACTGGGAGTACGCTATAGATGCCCACGACAGGAGTGGAGGTGTATGCACCTCTATTGGCCCAAGTCTCACTGCCTATGTACGAGACCACGGGACGATAGTGGCAACGAGGGTTCTATGGGTTAGATTGGATATTGGGAACTCGTGCCTTGGAGTCCTCAATGTCTATGCCCCTACGGAGGTTAGGGCACACAGCAGGTTATAGGTGGAGATTGTGGATGGACTCCCAGAGATAGATTCCTAGATCGTTGGAGCAAACTTCAATAATCTGGAGGCTCTAGAGGACCAGCAGCGCAGAGGCAGTAACTAGAAGAGCATGACTGGGGAGGAGGAGGAGGCATGGGAGGTCTTTTGCTGGCAGTCGGAGCACGCGATGCTTGGAGAGACCCTGCCTTTCGCAGGAGGGAGAGGTCATTGGACTTCTCTTGGGGATATAGGCGGCTAGGTGAAGTTCTGCTACAGCAGTTGGACAGGGTTTATGTGGGAGAGTCGGGAGGCTCTCGTGGAGGCCAGATTGAG
This sequence comes from Lygodium microphyllum, assembly GCF_053477565.2. NCBI lineage: Eukaryota > Viridiplantae > Streptophyta > Polypodiopsida > Schizaeales > Lygodiaceae > Lygodium > Lygodium microphyllum. The sequence goes on from NC_141158.1 coordinate 134,264,339, forward strand.
CAGGTGGCACGCACCACGTTGTTCGATCACTGCCCGGTTCTCCTGACACTTGACCCCCCAGCATCCGCCCTAGACACACGATCTTGTCGGATCTCTGACTCGATCTATAGGAGGGATGAGGTGACGAGATAGATACAGTAGATTTGGACTAGAGAGTGGGGCAGGAGGGACCGAATAGCAAAGGAGGTTGCAGAGGTCCTAGCAGAGTCGAGCAAAATTTGCCAAGAGGAAGCCATACAGGCCAAGCAACAAAGCTGGGAGGAGGAGAGAGCAGTCCGGCGGGTCCTTGCAGCCACACAAAGATTATTGTAGTAGGCACTAGGGGACTCTACCGTCCACGCACAAGAGGTGCGTCCGCAAGTAGCCATTGCTGGCCTAAAGGACATACACTCAGAGTTATCTTTCCGAACCTCAGCAGCCTTCTAGGCGCGGAAGGGGGACATGATGTGCAGAGAGTTCTTCCAGGTGCACCATCCTTGCACCGCAAGAGAGCAGATATGCAACCTTTGAGATATGGGAGGACCCGTTCTAGCCCAGACGAGCTGATGGAGATTGCCACCAACTATTACACGCGCCTTTTCGAGCAGGAGACAGCTTCAACTAGAGGATAGAGATGTAGATAGTAGGTATGGGATCACATCGCGTCTCTCCTCATAGAGGAGATGGGACGCTCCCTCCTAGCCCTCTTCATAGAGAAGGAACTAGAGGAGGCTTTCCATACACAGGATGGGTAGAAATGCCCGGGGGAGGATGGCGTTGCTAAGGCGTTCTTCAGTACCTACTGGGAAGTGGTGAAGGACTTCCTATTGATGGATTACTAGGAGATTTTCACCTCAGGACAGATTCCAGGGAGTCTCTTGATAGGCCTTATCAGTCTTCTCCCCAAAGGAGGAGACCGGATGGAGCTTTCCGAATGGAGACCGATCACCTTATTGTCAATGGCCTATAAGGCACTCGCAAAGATGATTGGTAGACGACTACGCCCTGTGCTTTCCGATATCACCCATGACACTCAGACAGGCTTTGTCCAGGATAGGAGCATCCTAGACAATGTATTTACCTTCTTTGAGGCGACAAAGTGGGCTCAACACAGTGGGCAGAGACTGGCCGTACTAATCTTGGATTTCGAGAAAGCTTATGATAGGGTGGACTGGATTTCCTAGAGGGCACCATGGCGAGGTTGGGTTTCCCCCAAGCTTGGATTAGTGGGGTCTTTGCCTTGTACAGATCGGCCACTAGCAGGGTGTTTCCCCCATGGAGAGATCGGTTTGATAGGGTTGCCCCCTGGTCCCATACCTGTTTCTAGACTTTGTAGAGGCGATTTCTCACTTCCTCACGTCATGTGTGAGCGGATTACGCGGCCTCCAACTTCCAGTAAGAGAGGAGATTGAGTTGTTAGACTCAGAGTACGCAGATGATATAACCCTCTACATAGAGGATGATGAGTTGATGCTAAAGAGAGTGAGGTTGGCCCTTGACGTATTCTGCTTTGCAGCGGGAGTGAAGATCAATTGGCAAAAGTCAATTGGTTTCCTCATAGATCCGGACTTTAGCACGGAGTGGGGTGTCCACCTAGGTTTTAGATGCGTGAGCAGAGGGTAGACTGTCCGGTACCTAGGGTTCCAGGTGGGACTCGACATCACCCCTGCCCAACAGTTTCTTCCTGTCCTCGATTCTATTCAGAGGAAACTGTGATCTACTGGCCGCCTCTCACTAGCCGGATGAGCCTTGGTGGTTATAACCAAGTCCTCTTAGTGACAGCCTGGTACATCGCCTCGTGTTGGTGCTTCTCCTCATCGTGTGTAGTGCAGTTTTGCCGCCTAGTGCAGAATTTCCTTTGGTTAATGTTTAATGGTTGCAGGGACTCCAAGGCCAAGCTGGCGTGGGCGACCATAATACGACATAGGTCTGAGGGAGGGCTTGAGATTATAGATCCAGAGTATTAGAGTATGGCTCTCTTGGGCAAGCTAGTTTTCTGCGGTCTTACACCAAGCAGGCAGACCTGGAAGGTCTTTTGGTAGGAGGGCCTCTGGGACTATAGACCCATGCTTGGCGGTGAGTGGAGGCCATTCCTGCGACGGATCTTCACGTCAGCCCAAATCATCCCCCCCCCCCCCCCCCCAATCACCTTTCCTTCGTAGCTTACTCCGTGTGTGGCAGGGCCTCCGTAAGGCCCTAATCTAGAGTCCCCCAGGCTGCCACGAGGAGATAGACCGTCAATTGGTGATCCTTCCAGGTCAAAGATCGGGAAGGGGCATAGATAGGTGAGCGCCCCCACATCCAGTGAGTTGGGTGGTAGGCTGGCCCGGCTCATACCATCAGGACATGGCGGGAGGTGTATAGGATGGTGGACGAGGAGGTGTTGCAGCGAGTATCAAGCTACCAGAGAGGAGTGGAGTTGAGGAGAAGGGAGATAGATGTAGCAATACCTCCGAAGTGGCTTGCTCCCCTGGTATGAGAGCGGATAGAGCCCAGGGAGGTATGGGCAGCTAGGTTTTCACCAGCAGGCATCCCGCTTCAGGTGGTAGGCAGAGTGGGTGGTGCCCCGTAGGGAACTTTCTTCGCTGTTCAGAAGGGGGGACGCTTGGCCCTTGACAGAGGACAGCAGGATGAGGGGATTGCCGCCCTTTCGTGGAGGATGATTTGGGTGGTGGGCCTTTGGGGGAAGATATGGAGACTGGACCCCTATGTTTTTTGGAAGGAGCTCAAGGAGTGGCGCCTGTGGATTTGGGAGGGCAGACCACTTGATGAGCTGGAGTGGGATCCAGGAGAGTGGCTATGGCCGGCCTCGGCGGTCGCCAAGAATCCACCCAAGTTCCTAGAGTACACTCCCACGATTGGCAGACATGTACTGATGTAGGAGTATATGGACTGGGCGCCCGTGACGTAGCAAGCACTGGGCAGAGCACAACATCACGGAGCCCTTTTGACGGACCTTCTGGCACCGCCTATGGGATAGCTGGAGGCCGAGGAGGGTGTTGTATTTCTTATGGTTGGTGGCACATGGAGGCTTGGTGGTGGGAAGCTGGCTTGCCCAAATGCAGGAGGGAGGTTGTAAGTGCTGCACACAGCAGCCTCTAGAAACCCCAAAGTGCTGCCTTTGGTCATGTGAGGAGGTGCAGCTCGTGTGGAGAGGAACATGCCGCATCCTTTGCCGTATAGCATCCAGCCTTGGATATATCTCACGTGGAGCTTTTCGTTGGTAGGCAGTAAGCCAGGGCCGTCACCTTCTGTATGAGGCCAGGATGCAGGACACGATATTCATTATCGAGGTAGGGTTGTGCGCAATGGTCGGTTGGGAGGTTCTACCCCTCCGCCAGGTATTGGAGCCCACAACAGACTGCTCAGAGGTATGGGAGATCATAGGGAGTCTTATCGGATGGCCTATCTGGAAGGCGCAGTGTTTGGAGGCTTTTGGCAGAGAGAGAGTTTCAGCACAGGCGACATTAGCAGAGCTCTGGACCTCCATCATCCACTCCCTCTGCGGCCGATGGGATCAGGTGCAGGGCGAGTCTAGGGCTTGTCAGGAGCTCCGAGGTCACTTCATGCGCACTTGGGGCGGCCAGGGTCTGTTCTTTGTAATGCAGGCAGGCAACCCTAGTTGGCGATATACTATGCCCAACCAGACCCCCCCCCCCCCCCCCCCCACCTCCCGGGCCCCAGCGCGGCCATGGCTTCTTGCCCCCATTCCCCCTAGACCGCTTTGAGAGGCTTGTATAGATGATGTAGTGGTGACCTTGCATCAGCTCTAGCTAGTCTGTTGAGCCCTTAGGTGGTGTTTCATGACTCAATAGAGTCTATGGTTGTGACGTGGGGAATGGTTGCATGGTCATGGACAAAGGCCCCACCCATGGATAGAAGGATATACCCAAGGGAGTCATGCTTATTTCACTTTGGGTCAGCTCTTGAATAGGATTTTTCAGAGTCAGTGGACTTGGGGTAGTGCCACAGGTGGGAGCTCATAGCTAGCACCCGTGCTTTGTACATTTGGACCAGGAAATACTCATGGTATAGGAGATATTAATTGCAAAGTCTTTGTCTAGGATTTGGAGAGAGAGTGTCCATATTCTCCAAGGGAGATCAGAGAGGATATAGGGTGATTTGAACACTACAAGGAGGAGATACTGTTTTCTCAAGACCTGGGATTTTTGCACTTTCTTTCACTTTTGGCCACACATGATTTGTCAATGCAGACCACCCTGATTAGTTATCTACTCAGACCTTGTAATAGGCTTTCACTTTGTTGCATGTTTTTGTTTTGAAAGATGGTTATTCTTTGTACTTTCCCCAAGATACTTTTTCTCGAGGGATATTAATCAAAATTTCCTTTCTTTGAACAAAAAAGAAAGAAAGAGACAAGCAAACTTTTAGAGGATGTTGTGGGCACTATGGCAGACATATCACATGAGAGTGCTTTCTTTTTTGAGATACCTTCTATGAGAAGCTCATCCATGGGAATAAGTGGGTCCATCCTACACATGTCTTCCTATCTACTTATAGGTTTTCACCTACTTTTCATTGCCTACCAACTAAACTACCAGCCTAAAATCGTCATCATACATGCCTGCATGTAAGCATCCATCTCCCACTATTTCAATATATGATCTCTTATTAATGCACTTAAATTTGAGTTTTTTCATCATATTTACATTTGTTAGTTATACTTATATGGTTCAAGGTTGTAAGCTCCATTTGAGTCTATTGCATCATAGGTCCATAATTTCATTGTGCGCACTCAAAATTTCTTCAACTATAGAAAGGACAGAAAAAAGTAGGCCTGAGTGTTGTTGCACATCAGGAAGGAGTGTTTCCTCAGCACTCACTGCTAGATACTAACTAGGAGACAGTCCTGATAGATGAATCCCTTGTAACTGCCTTGCAGAATAGCATCTTCTAGGTTTTTTTTGTCATTTGTCTGATTTTCGAGATGGGAGGAGACCATTCTTGCCCAAGTTGTAGCCTCACAAGATTCTATGACAAAGCAATGTTTACATTAAGAGATTTCCTTGACTGTTGACACTTGTGGCACTGGAGGTGGTCACTATAAAGACTATATTTAGATTGAATAACACTAGAAGGACATGGGTGCTTTCACCAAACTAGAGGCTCTTCTACAGGCCAGCTGCCCATAACCAAGCCAAATCCATACTCAAAAGGTTTCTCCGTCGTCGCTGCTGCTGCTGCCGTTGCACCCCCGCACTATCCCTGTCTCTCTCGCCTTGTCCCCCTGTGATGCACTGCGTCCCCCCCTGACGCCCTGCCCCCACGTTGACGTGCTGCGTCCCCCCCTTCTCGCCAGGCAATCCGCACGTCCGCCCCCTCCTTGCCACCGTTCCCCTGTCACTCGACCTCTCCTCGCATCCAAGTTGCCCCTCGACCTCCCTCTCTTTGCCAACATCCAGTGAGCCGCCACCACCTGTGATAACAGCGCGAGCCCAAAGTAATCGAATGCCCCCCCCCCCCCCCCCCCCATTGCTCCCTCCGTCCTGTAGCAACATTACCCCTTGGTAGCACAGCAGCTAGCTCGGTAGGTCCTCAATAGGGACGCGCAGTGGAAACCTTTAGTTAGATGTTGGTGCATTCTACGAGTGCCCCCCAGTCAAACACCTTGCGCATTGTCCTTTTTGAGGAACATCTCTTAGCCGTCCGTGCCACAGAGTTGGAACTGAAAGGAATAGCAATCTTTAGTCAGGTCGTAGGACGCTTTCCATCTAGGGCCCAACTTCGGGATTGGCTTCACTCCACGCTACGCATTGGCATAGCGTAGATCGTGGAGGCAGTTCTCATGGGTCAAGGGATCTTCATGGTTCAACTCACCTTCGCGGATGCAGCCTGTGAGGTAGTGGATGGCTCACCTTATGCCTCCACAAAAGGGGTCATCTACATGGTTCCTTGGTATAGTGGCTTCACAGTGGAGGAATTCATGCTCCACACAGGTTTCTTAGACACCCGGTCACCCTCCTATTCCCCAGATTTCTGGCGTGCACGAGCAGCCCTCGCCGGTCTTGAGGATTGGCGCTCCGAGTTTTTCTTCCATACCTCAACAGCCTTTTGGGTGCGGAAGGGGGTCACGATGTGCAGGGAGTTTTTTTAGGTGCATCAGCCCCGCACCTCAAGAGATTAGATTCACAACCTTCGTGATCAGTACGGGAGGATTCGATCTAGCCTAGATGAGGTGATGGGGATTTCCACCCATTACTACAGACAGCTTTTTCAGCAGGAGGTAGTCTCAACCAAAGTACAACGTTGTAGACAACAAATCTGGGATTGAATTTTGTCTCTCGTCACAAAGGAGATGGGAAGCTCCCTCCTAGACCCCTTCACATAGAAGGAATTAGCAAAGGCCTTCTATGCACACGATGGGCAGAAATGCATGAGTGAGGATGGCCTTTCTAAGGCCTTCTTCACTACTTACTGGGAGGTGGTAAAGGACCCACTACTTCTGGCCTTTCAAGAGATTTTCAGCTCAAGACGGATGCTAGGGTGTCTATTGGTAGGTCTTATTGGATCCCAATGGAGACCGATCACCTTGTTGTCAGTGGCCTATAAGGCACTGGTAAAGATGATCGGTAGTTGACTCCGCCCCGTGCTTCCAGGCATCATTCATTACACACAGACAAGTTTTGTCTAGGATAGGAGCATCCTAAATAGTGTCTTTACTTTCTTCGAGGTGACCGAGATGGGTATGCACGGGACAGATCGTCCGATATCTAGGGTTCCACGTGGGACTCCACATCAATCTGGCCCAACAATTTCTTCAAGTTCTCAACTCTATTATGCGAAAGCTGATGACCTACTAGAGCACTGTTTGCCTTTCCTTAGCGGGTTGAGCTGTGGTGGTCAACCAGGTCCTCCTAGCAACGGCTTGGTATGTAGCCTCTTGTTGGTGCTTCTCCTCATTTTGTGTGGTTAAGTTTAAGCTTCGCCGCCTAGTGTGAAATTTTCTCTGGGCCGGCTTAGATGGTTTCAAGGATTCCCGGGCCAAGGTGGTGTGGGCAACCATCATCTGGCATCAGTCTGAGGGAGGGCTTGGGATCATCGACCCAGATTTCTAGAGTCTGGCCCTTTTGGGCAAGCTAATGGTCCGTGGTCTCATACCAGGAGGGCAGACGTGGAAGGTCCTTTTGCAAGAGGGTCTTCAGGAGTGTAGACCAAGGCTTGGTGGTGGTTGGAGGCCATCCTTGAGATGGATCTTCATGACTGCCCAGATCACGCCACCTAGATCTTCCTTCCTCCGTAGGCTACTTTATGTGTGGCAGGGCCTTCGCAAAGCCCTAGTTCAGAGGCCCCTAGGATGCCAGGAGGAGATAGACTGCTAGCCATTGGTTTGGAACTCCCAGGTCTGAGATCGAGACGAGATACAAATTGGCAAGCGCCCCCACATCCAGTGGGCTGGATGGGAGGTTGGCCCTGCTCATACTATCAGGACGTAGCGGGAGGTGTACAGGATGGCGGAAGGAGGTGTTGCGGCGGGCATCAAGTTTTGTTAGCGAGGAGCTGAGGTGAGGAGGGAGATTGACTTAGCGATCCCTCAAGAGTGACTTGACCCCTCGATCCAAGAGCTGATGGAGCCTGATGAGGTGTGGATTGCTAGATTCTCACCAGCAGGTATCCCCTTATAGGTGGCAGGTAGAGTGGTCGGTTTTCCCTATGGGATTTTCTTCATCGTACAGGATGGGGGGCGGTTGGTCCTTGACTAAGGGTAGCAAGAAGAGGAGATTGTTGTTCTCCCTTGAAGGAGGATTCATGTGGTTAGTCTCAAGGGGAAGACCTGGCGTCTGGACCCTTATGTACCCTGGGAGGAGTTCCGAGAGTAGTGCCTTTGGATATGGGAGAGCCGGCCACTTGATGAGCTGGAGTGGGACCCTAGAGAGTGGTTATGGTCCGCCACTGCGGTCGCCAAGAAGCTACTAAGGTTCTTGGAGTACACAGTCAGGATTGGTAGACATGTACTGATGCAGGAGGACATGGATTGGGCGCCTTCGTGTAGCAGATACTGGGCAGAGCACACCATCATGCATGCCTTCCGTCGGACTTTCTGGCGCCGCCTATGGGATAGCTGGAGGCCAAGGAGGGTGTCGTATTTCCTTTGGATTTTGGCACACGGGGGTTTGGCGGTTGGGAGTTGGCTTGCCCAGATGCAGCAGGATGGAGGTTGTAAGTGCAGTGGTCGGCTTGGAGGCTTTACCAAACCCCCAAGTATTGCAGTCCACAGCAGAGCACTTGGAGGTATGGGAGATCATAGGAAGTCTTAGAGGACGGCACATCTAGAAGGCACGCTGTCAGGAGGTTTTTGGCGGGGAGTGCCTTTTAGTACTGGCAACTTTGGCAAAGCTTTGGACTTCCATCATCCACTCCCTCCACGGCCAGTGGGACTAGGTGCAGGGCGAGTCTTGAGCTCGTCAGGAGCTCCATCTTCACACTTTCTGCAGCGGCCATGACCTGTTCTTCATGATGTAGGTAGGCATCCCCAAATGGTGATACACCCCCCCTCCATCGCTTCTTGCCCCCATCCCCCTAGTCTGCCTTGAGAGGCTTGTATACATGATGGATTTGTGATTTGCATCAGCTCCAGCCAGTCTGTCGAGCATGAGAACTCCATTGTAATCAGCCTTCTAAGTAATATATTTAGCCACATTTTACTTGCAAAAAAAAAAAAAACCAAGCCAAATCCTGCATTCACATGCCAAAAGATTGCAGTGACAGGCCACACAGATGAATTTACTTGAAAATTTCAAGAAGCGTTCTTGGTTCTTGGAAGGAAAAGTATTCAATTTGCTTGTCAGAATGGATATTCATGGACTACAAGTCAGGGCATCCTAAGTACAAACATACAGCATTAGAAAAATGGTCTAATCCACTTCTATGATTTGTTTCAATCCAGTAAAAGAAAAGATACCATCCACATGATAACACACCTGAATTTGCTTAATTTGTGAGGATACAACTGATAATACTTCTGCATCAATACGATTGAACTCATCAAAGCATCCCCATGCACCACATTGGACAAGTCCGGAAAATATTGAACCCATCGCCTTCAAAACGAACAACATTTGTCATGCACCTTGTAGATGGAAGATTTAGCTGTTTATTCTCATCTAGTTTTAGAGGAATCATGCGCAGTAACCAAGATCGAAGAAGGAACAACGCTAACTGAGTTAGAATTTTTAGTGAGAAAATTCAAGCATAGCGAGATTGAAAGTTATGATGAATCAAACTAACACAAACTAGCAACTCAGTATTTGTTTCCAACAAATCTTTCTTGTAAAACAAAGATCTCTGCAGAGTATTCGAATTTACCAAACATCTCCAACATAGGAAACTTCTCTACAAACTTAGAAAACTCATTAGTCAAAGCAAACAATCACTGCAAGGATGGTAAGACCATTGAGATCATAGGGTGCCTTAACGATTCAGATACTTCTCTAGTAACTCAGACCTCTATGGCTACATCCAGCTGCCTGGAGGTGGACAAAGGATTGCAGTGTGAAAATTCCCTGGATCCCAGCTGATCTAATCATTGGGTACTAGGAACTCTTCACTTTGATTGCCACATGGTCAAGGGACACCACCCTTGCCCAAAACATGTCAACAGTGACGGAAACCGCCTTCCCAAGATCGCACTGCTAGGATCCTGACTAAACTGCCTGCACCCTCCAGCCAAGAAACTAAAGCACCAAATGTTCATCTTGAATATGGAATATTTTCAGCAGTCTGGCTTAGAGACACAATTGTGACACAAAAAGATTGATGACACCTCCATCCATAACGCAACAATTCTCATACATGCAATAGAAGAAGGCACCCAATGGAACTAGAACAGTTCCAAGACATGATACACAAATACAACTTTGGAAAACTGGAAGTGCCAAAACCCATCTTGTTAGCAGCATGGCTATGAGAATTCCCTTCTCATCTTCAAAAGGTAACATCCTTGTTTCTATCCTCCCACATTTTCATGGAGCAGCTGCATCTTCAATAACTTTAATAAGTGTTCATGCGTTGTAAAGAAACCAGGCTGAGACTGAATCCAAGGAAGTGTCACTTCCTTGTAACCAAGGTAACCTTGCTTGGACACATTGTTTCATTCGGCGACCTCACTCTGGATCCGGATTAAACCATTGTCATACTCAGGATGCCTACCCCAACATCAACTAATGCAGTCCAGTCATTTTTTAGGTAACACCGCATACCATTGCCTCTTCGTTAGCTTGTGTGCACACGTCGCCATCTTCTTTTCCAACTTCTTAGTCCTTCCACTCCTTTCCACTAGTCCTCCAAGGCTAACAAAGCCTTCCAATATCCTCAAGCATCCATATTAATCACCCTTAATTTGACCAAGACCTTCCATATTCATATAGATGCTAGCCTTTACCAATAGGGGTCGCCCTCACACAGATAGATTCTTCAGCCAATATCGTCACTTCATCTATTATGCTAGCTGTTTGCACAATAAGGCCAAAGGCAACTACTCCACAATTCAGTGGGAGGCAAGAATGAAGGCAACCAGTCCACAATTGAGCACCAGGAATCAGCCATTGTATATGCTTAAATGAAAACTTGCTATTATCTTTTGGGAACCATATTGTTAGTATTTCAAAACATTAAGCTCCAAATAATTTATTTAACAAATCTCAACTTTTTGGTTGTGGTTGGAGTGGTTGCTTCTTTTTCATGAATTTGATTTTGAGTTATGGATCGATCCAAGAAAACACCACAACATGGCTGACCACCTTAGTCATGTCATGAGGGTAGAAGCACGAACTGTCTATCAAAACAGAGAGGCAGCCTACCCAAAAGATCATCTCTATCTGTCGCCGATGTGAGCATGACCTCATAGAACCCCTTGGGGTCCACAAAAACCTTGTCGACACAATCACACCTGAGAATGGAAGCCAACCACCACTAGATCCAACGGATCACTGGGATCCGGCCCGTGAAGAAAAGTATGACACCACGCTCATAAAATGCAAAGATAGATCAGAGCACTTTTTGCGTACCAACATGTGCATCCACGATGTCGTGCTCAACACAAATTGCAAGATTATTGCGATTGTGTTGAACATATTCTCCGAGCAAAGAGTTAGCAAACTCTAGAAGTTGTTTCCAATGTAGTTTTGGGGAATCATTGGAAGCATTGGCAACCTGCACATACAAATGTGGTGTGGATTCCAAAGGTGCCGACCTATCAACCATCATCATAGCCTACACGTCACGCTGCTGTCCCCCCGCCCGACACGCGCCATCCGACTGTCAGGCTGTCCGACTGTCCTGCACGCTGCCCAACTGGTCGTGGCAGTCTTCCCACTGCTCGCACCTCTCTGGTAGGCTCGCGCGCCCTCGCCCAAGGTGTGTAACGGCCGCCTGTTCCCCCTCTTGCCTGGCTGCCCCCCGGGTTGACCGCTTCCGCTCCCCCCCCGCCCCTTCCCCTCCAGTTGCTCCCTCCCCCTGTAGCAACTCCCCATTCAGTGACACAGCAGCGCGATAGGTAGGTTCTCCCAGTAGGGATGGGCAATGGAAACCTTTGGTCAGACGCCGGCGTACTCACCGAGTGCCCCCCAGTCGAACACCTTGCGCGTAATCCTCTCTGAGGAGCAGCTCTTAGCCGTCCGAGCTAAGGAGCTGGAACTAATGGAAATAGCAATCTATTGTCAGGTAGTAGGACATTCCCCAGCTAGGGCCCAGCTTCGGGACTGGCTCCACTCCACGCTGGCGCAGATCATGGAGGCGGTCCTGTTGGGCCAAGGGATCTTCATGGTCCGCCTCAGTTCGGCAGATGCAGCTCGCAAGCTACTCGCCAGTTCACCTTATGCATCCACAAAAAAGGGGTCATATACATGGTCCCTTGGTACAGTGGCTTCACGGTGGAGGCGTTTGCACTCCACAATAGGTTTCTTCGGCACCCAGTCACCCTCCTCTTCCCCGGCCTGGCGATTGAGTACCGCCAGTTAGTGGAAGACTTCGGGAGGCTCTTCGGCACTGTCCTTCCCGCGTCCTTCGCGGATGCATTGACAGCGGCAGGGGTCCCAAAGGTACGGGTGGCAGTGAAGGAGGTCAAGAATATCCCACAGTTCCTAGAGATTGAGGCAGGCGGGTATTCCTTCAGGCAGCAGGTCATTGTGACTGGGCAACCAGGGCAGTGCTTGCACTGCTACGACTTTGGGCATCATGTAGCAGTTTGCACACGGTTTGGGAGCCAAGGCGGCTCCGGCTATAGGTCCGCAGGTGGATGCTGACGGTTTCACAAGGGTCCACAGGCGACAAAGAGGGAGACGGAAAGGGGGGGTGCAGCCAGCCCCTCAAGCCTAGCCTCGTCAGCAGGGTGATGGCGGACGAGCGCCCCTCTCTCGGCAGAGCACTCCACAGCCCCCCCTTGCCCGCCCCACCCGGTAGGACCAATCCCCCCCATTTTATCCACATGAGCCACAGACTGCCTCGCCGGAGCCCCCACAGGCCCCTCACACCCCCCCCCCCCCCCCCCCCCCCCCACATCCCATCCCCCCCCTCCCTCCACTGACCATGGCCCACAGTCCCCCCTTGCGAGGGCTTCCACCCCCTCCCCACACCCACCATGCATCTCTAGCCACTCCACCATAGCGCGATTCAATCCACCCCCATCCTCCCCCCCTACCGAGCACTCCCCCTGATCCGCACCCAGGTCAGGTGAGCCCCCCCAGACCCACTCCCCCTCCTCCCACAGGAGGTGATGAGCCACACACCTACCTCCTCTGCACAGCAGCAGTCCCCCCCGCCTACACAGCCACCAGCTCATCTACCCCTGTCACCCCCCTTACTTTCCCGAGATAGGCACAGCTATTGCCACAAGAGTTTTTTCACAATGGCCCATGGTCTTACCTGCGAGTTGCAGAGCGCGGAGAGTTTCCACTACCTCTAGAGCACCACTGGATGGACCAAACTACGCTTTCTTTTTCCAGTCATCCTTCTCAGAGGAGTGGATGACTACATAGATTGAGGAGGAATTGAAGAGTCAGGTGGCAGATCACATCTCCCAGTGGATGGGAGATGAAGAACTAGCACTGTTCACACAACAGTGGCCAGGCTGCATGATGGACATTAACTGGTGGGCTGGTGCCGACGTCCCGCATTTGAGCATTATCTTTCGAGCCCCCCCACATTGGGGAGCGCCGAGGGATGTGATTGCGTGGCCCCCGGCACAGGCGGCCTGCTTCTACCAGTGTATAGAGTCGCGGTTTTCAGCATGGCTAATAGATGCATTGATAGTACCACCTAGAGCATCTATCACCCCTATGGTCTGGCCGAGGGCCACCATGGGGGACTGGAGCTCACCATCCAGGCCAGCGGCAAAACGTACCTACACGCTTCGCAGTCTCTCTTTCTCATCTGCAGCTTCCACGCCGAATATATGCCTATTCGGTCAGTCACAAGTTCCCCCATGAGCCTACACCTTGCATCCTAGAATGTGAACAGTCTCCACTACAGTGGGGCGCATGGCTCGAGGAAGTTGATTGTCCGACAAGAGCTGCAGCCTGCCCTCGTCGGACGGATAGACATCTTGCTACTGCAGGAGCACAAGCTCACCCTCGCCCAGGCTCAGCGGGTTGGAAAGGTACTCCCAGGCAGCTTGCATACTTATTGGGAGCAAGCCATAGGTGCCCACGGCAGGAGCAGAGGCGTATGCACATCTATTGGTCCGAGTCTCACCACCTGTGTAGGAGACCACGGGACGATAGTGGCAGGAAGGGCTCTATGGATCAGATTGGATATTGGGGACTCGTGTATTGGATTCCTCAATGTCTATGCCCCTACGGAGGTTAGGGCACGCAGCAGATTTTGGGGGGAAATTGTAAATGGACTCCCTGAGGTGGACTCCTGGATTGTTGGAGGAGATTTCAACAACCTGGAGGCTTTGGAGGACCAGCAGGGCAAGGGAAGAAACTACCAAGGCATGGATGGGGAGGAGCAGGAGGCATGGGAGGTCTTTTTGCTTGCAATCGGAGCACGGGATGCCTGGAAAGACCCTGCCTTCCACAAGAGGGAGAGGTCATTGGACTTTTCTTGGGGATACAGGCGACTAGGCGGAGCCTTGCTAGAGCGGTTGGACAAGTTTTATGTGGGAGAGTGGAAAGGTTCTCGCGGAGGCCAGATTGAGCAGTTGGCAGGTACCACACTATCCGATCACTGCCCGGTTCTCCTGGCACTTGAGCCCCCAGCATCCGCCCTAGATACACGATCCTGTCGGATCCCTGACTCGATCTATAGGAGGGAGGAGGTGTCGAGACAGATAGAGCAGATCTAGACTAGAGAGTGGGTGAGGAGGGATAGGATAGCAGAGGAGATCGCAGAGGTCCTAGCTGAGTCAAGTAGAATTTGCCAAGAGGCAGCCCTACAGGCCAGGCAGCAGTGCTGGGAGGAGGAGAAAGCACTCCGGCGGGACTTGGCAGCTACGCAGAGATTGTTGCAGGAGGCACCAGGGGACCCATCCTCCACGCACAAGAGGTGCACGCGGGTGCAACCATTGCTGGCCTAGAGGACAGGCGCTTGGAGTTCTCTTTCCGCAATTTCAGCAGCCTTTTGGGCACGGAACGGAGACACGATGTGCAAGGAGTTCATCCAGGTGCACCAGTCCCGCACCACGGGAGAGCAGATACACAGCCTTAGGGATCAATATGGGAGGACTTGTTCTAGCCCTGATGAGGTGATGGAGATTGCCACCAACTATTACACATGACTCTTCTAGCAGGAGACACCTTCAATTAGAGGAAAGAGGTGCAGACAACAGGTATGGGATCACATCCCGTCCCTCGTCACAGAGGAGATAGGACACACCCTCCTAGTCCCCTTCACAGAGAAGGAACTAGAGGAGGCGTTTCATACACAAGATAGGCAAAAATGCCCGGGGGAGGATGGCCTCTCTAAGGCCTTCTTCACTACATACTGGGAGGTGGTGAAGGATCCCCTACTGAGGACTTTCCAGGAGATATTCTCCTCAGGATAGATGCCAGGGAGGCTATTGGCGGGCCTTATCAGTCTCCTTCCCAAAGGGGGAGACCGGTTGGAGCTATCCCAGTGGAGACCGATCACCTTATTGTCAGTGGCCTATAAGGCTCTGGCAAAGATGATTGGTAGACGATTACGCCATGTGCTGCCAGACATCATTCATGATACACAGACAGGCTTTGTCCAGGATAGGAGCATCCTAGACAATGTATTTACATTCTTTGAGGCGACAGAGTGGGCTCACCACAGTGGGCAAAGACTGGCAGTACTACTATTGGACTTCGAGAAAGCCTACGACAGGGTGGACTAGGATTTCCTAGAGGGTATCATGGTGAAGTTAGGATTTCCCCACGCTTGGATTTGTGGGGTCTCCGGCCTGTACAGATCAACCACCAGCAGGGTTCTCATAGGCGGAAGGCGAGGGGAGGAGGTCCAAATGGAGAGATCGGTCCGACAAGGCTGCCCCCTGGCCCCATACCTGTTCCTATTTGTCGTAGAGGCAATGTCCCACTTCCTCAGGTCATGTGTGAGTGGACTACGCTGCCTCCGACTTCCAGTGCGAGAGGAGACTGAATTGTTAGACTCAGAGTACGCAGATGACACAGGACTCTACATAGAGGACGATGAGGTAATGCTGGAAAGAATGAGGTTGGCTCTTGAGGTGTTCTGTGTTGTAGCGGGTGCGAAAATCAACTGGCGAAAGTCGGTTGGTTTCCTCACAGACCCGGAATCCAGCACGGAGTGGGGAGTTCACTTGGGATTTAGATGGGTGAGCAGAGGGCAAACCGTCCGATACCTAGGGTTCCAGGTGGAACTTGATATCACTCCTGCCCAACAGTTTCTTCTTATTCTAGAGTCTATTAGGAGGAAACTCACCTATTGGAGCACCGCTCGCCTCTCACTAGCCGGTCGAGCCCTAGTGGTTAACTAGGTCCTCCTAAGCGACGGCCTGGTACATCGCCTCGTGTTGGTGTTTCTCCTCATCATGCGCAGGGCAGCTTCGCCGCCTGGTACGGAACTTCCTTTGGTCAGGGTCTGATGGTTCCAGAGACTCCAAGGCCAAGGTGGCGTGGGCGACCATCATACGACATTGATCAGAGGGAGGGCTTGGGATCATAGACCTAGAATATCAGGGTAGGGCTCTCTTGGGCAAGTTAGTTCTCTGCGGTCTCACACTAGGTGGGAAAACCTGGAAGGTCTTACTGCAGGAGGGCCTTCAGGATTGTAAACCGAGGCTTGGCAGGGAATGGAGGCCATCCCTGAGATGGATCTTCACTTCAGCCCAGATTACCCTGCCCAGATCACCTTTCCTACGGATCCTACTCCGCGTGTGGCAGGGCCTCCATAAGGCCCTAATCCACAGCCCCCTGGGCTGCCAGGAGGAAATAGACCATCAGCCGGTGATCTGGAACCTCCAGGTCAAAGACAGGGAAGGGGCACAGTTAGGTGAGCGCCCCCACATCTAGTGGGCTAGGTGGGAGGCCGGCCCGGCTCGCTCCATCAGGACATGGCGGGAGGTGTACAGGATGGCAGACAAGGAGGTGCTATAGCGAGTATCAGGGTACTTGAGAGGAGTGGAGTTGAGGAGAAGAGAGATAGACGCAGCAATACCTCCGGAGTGGCTTGCCCCCCCGATACGAGAACCGATAGAGGCCGGGGAGGTATGGGCAGCCAGGTTCTCTCTAGTAGGCATCCCTCTTCAGGTGGCAGGTAGAGTGGGCGGCGCCCCCCAGGTGACCTTCTTTACCGTTCAGGAGGGGGGACGTCTGGCCTTTGACAGAGGGCAACAGGATGAGGGGATTGCCACCCTTTCATGGAGGAGGATTCGGGTGGTGGGTCTTCAGGGGAAGACCTGGCGACTGGACCCCTATGTCTTTTGGATGGAGCTCAAGGAGTGGCGCCTTTGGATCTGGGAGGGTAGACCACTTGATGAGCTGGAGTGGGACCCAGGAGAGTGGCTATGGCCGACCTCTGTGGTTGCAAAAAAGCCACCCAGGCTCCTAGAATACACTGCAGGATTGGCAGTCATGTATTGATGCAGGAGGATATGGATTGGGCGCCGTCATGCAGCAGACACTGGGCGGAGCACAGCATCACGGAGCCCTTTCGATGGACCTTCTGGCGCCGCCTGCGGGATAGCTGGAGGCCGAGGAGGTTTTTTATGGCTGGTGGCACATGGAGGTTTGGCGGTGGGAAGCTGGCTTGCCCAGATGCAGAAGGAAGGAGGGTGTAAGCGCTGCACATAGCATCCTCTAGAAACCCTAAAGCATTGCCTTTGGTCTTGTGAGGAACAAAACATCCTTGGGCAAGTGCAACAAAACATCCATAACCTCCGCCTCACTAATATCTATCTCCAAAGTAGTTTGCATGTCATGTGGAACCTGATTGCGGACCAAATCATAGAAAACTGAGCGGACATGAGTAATTTGGTTAGAAGGTGAAGGAGTAGAACCAAGAAGGTCGAGAAAATAATTCCTACACATATTCACAATAGTCTGAGGGTCAACGACCATTTGACCTTCTGCATCCTGGAGTCTAGTCATATTCTCTCGAGCAGGAGATGCATGGAGAGCTCGAAAGAACTTATGAGTCTAGCAAGCACTATCTTGCAAATTCTTAGTCAAATTTTGCAATTTGGTCTGCTGATAAGATTTCAACTGAAACTCTTTAATAAGAACAGCCAAACACATAGCCAATGGCAGCAGAAATACATCATCTGGAGTCTCGGCCAGTAGAGAACGAACCAAAGCCAATAATTCCTCCGCTGCTTGTCGACACCGCCGACAAAGAGAGTCACACCCCCGGCTCGCGTGCATGCGCGAGCAGGGATAAAAGAATTTGCAGTGACGGGGTCAAATGGACAGGGACGGTGAAGCGCAAGCCACAGACACCACGGGGCGTCCCAAGGCGCGTAAAATAAAAAACAAGCACGTTCACGCGCGACACGAGAAATGCAGTCACACAGGAAAAATGAAGAAAAATTAATAAAATCCAAACCGTTCATCGGATCAAAAATTCGTAAAAAAGAAAAATGTGCCAGGAGACAAGGGGAAAATGTTGGAAATATGCAACACCAGGTCCGGGGCAAAATCAGGGTGTTTACATGGAAAAAACATAAAAAAAAGCTCGAAAACACATATGGGTATTAATGTCATGGGGAGGGGGGGCGGCACGTCGCGACATGGTGTGGTGTGTGTTGAGGAGGGAAGGGGGAGGGGGGGGGCGCGTCGCGTCGTGTCGTGTCATGGGGGGGCACGTCGCGTCGTGTCGTGTCATGGGGGGGGCGCGTCGCGTCGTGTCATGTCATGGGTGGGGGGGTGGGGTGGGGATGTCATGGGGGGGGAGAGGAAAAATCTCTTTAACACACTTCTCTTGTAGTAGACTTTGCAGCCACTGGCGAATATAGGAAAGCATTGGGATCCTACCAGTGAAGAAGAGTATAACAGCACGTTCATTAAACACTAAGAATGAGCGCAAAACATTTTTAGGGTTCACAGTGGCTTCCAGAACATCTTCAGTTTCAGAGTCAGAAAACGCTTCATGATTATGTTGAACATAATCACCAAGTAGAGTGTTGGCAAACTGCAACAAATACTCCCAGTCAATATCCTGAGAATCCACAGAATCCGAAGCAACCTAAGCATAAGAACGTTCCTGATGATCCATTGTATCTTCCGAAGTATGCTTGGTGCGTTTGCCCGCAGGCTGGAAGTCAGGGTGGCATCTGCAACTGAAGTGAAGCCCAAACGTGCCATGCGGTTAAATTTTGGTCTGCCCAACAATTCCAGTTGAAAAGAGTTAGTAGCTAAGCGGTCCTCCGCTGGATGCCACTGAGCCTTCTAGAGAACCAATTTCCAGGAACATACCAAATGAGCAAGCAGGGATGATGAAGGACTAGAAAACCGAGCGTCTGCAATAAGAACATGCCACCAGAAACTCCGAATTTGGGTATTACCATGCACAAGCCCGTGATCCTCAAGAAAATAACGGGCTATAAAGACCCACGGGTGATGATCCAAGCACATGAAAAAGAAACCAACGGAGTGCCAACATATGAGTTTCGGCATCCAAAATAGCCCCACCACCCATCCGTTTGGGGGTACATGCATGCGACCAAGAAATCCATGAAATGCGTGCATGCAAGGAATCTTTCCATAACATGAAACGACTGTACTGAGTAAGAGCATTCAATGTAGTAGTAGTCCAAGGCAGCAATGGCAAGAAATATGTGAGCATTGGCAACATAATTGTCTGAGCCACTTTGAGGCGAACATGGAAGGGCCAAGCCTGTGACTTCCAATACGGAAACTTAGCTGTTAGTTTCTGTGAAATACACTCTAGTAGTTGCTTTGGCCGAACATTAACACCCAAAGGGTACCCAAGATGCCTGACAATGAAACCACGGGGAACAACCATTCCCTGCCAGTCCAATGATTGCAAATCTGACTCTGTGCAACTGAGACTAGCTGATTTCAAAGCATTGATACGAAGACCAGAAGCATGACCAAAGAGAGTCCAAACATCTAATGCTTTGCGAAGATTATCCTTGTCTGCACGCAAAATCATAAAGCTGTCATCAGCCAAGGATTGACTAATGAAGTGCTGTCCACAAGGAAGAGACAATCCAGCCAACTGAGTAGAAGATGCCATATGAGATAACATTGAAAGAACTGGATGAGTCGCAAGGGCTAAAAAGAGAGGACTCAAAGGGCAACCCTGTCTCACAGAGCGTGCAAGGACAAATGGCTTGGTAACACCGCCATTCAGCATAACTCCCGAAGAAGCCGCAGCACTAATGGTGTAGATCAAACGAGACATCCGAGTACCAAAGTCCATAGTAGACATAAGTTCTGCAATGAAAGACCAATCTAAATAATCAAAAGCCATTTCCAGGTCCAATTGAAGGCGTCCATCACCGAATGCTCTGATGTGGACTGTGAAGAATCAACACACATATTAAAATCCCCCATAAAAACACCCCGTTTGCCAAGTGAGAAGGAGGTCTGCAAAGTATTCCAAAGATCCCGGCGGGGTAAAGGGTCATTTGGAGCATAGAGCCAAACAAATCCCAAATGTCCAATGCTTTAGGGAGGTTGTCCTTGATAGCTTTCAATATCGTAAATGTGTAATCAGCTAGTACCTACCCAAGGAAATGCTGATTGAAAGCTCCCTGCCGTCGCGTTGCTGCCCGCCATCATGCCTCCCCCTTCCCTCTTGTCACACCATCACGCCTTCCCCCCCTCTTGCCCGCCATCGCGCCTCCCTCCTCCCTCTTGACCGCCATCGCGCCTCCCCCCCTCCCTCCTCTCGCGCAGCGCTCCCTCACCCTCCTGACGCGTTGCGCCCCGCTTCCCGTCAGCTCCTTCTCCTTATGATTCCCCCTCCCCCCCCCCCCCCCCCCCCCCGCCCTGCTTCCCCTACCCTAGTGGCCGCTAGGAAACCCCTATGCTGCCCCATGCCTATAACTGCCCCCCTCCCCCCACACTGCCCCCGCCTCCCTCACCTTGAAGCCTCGTTTGGCCCTTCCGCCCGAGGATCATTTCACCGCCCTTTCCCACTTCCCTCCCCCCCCCGCTTCGATACGAGCTGAATTACAGCAGAGTCCACACTTTCCCAACCGTGTAAACAAGCTTCTTCCCCCCCCCCCCCCCCCCCCCTTGCCATCGTTTCTTCTCCCCTCCAGTTGCTCCCTTCCTCTACAGCAACATACCCCCCCCTTCTCCGACAGTGCAGCAGCGTGAGTGGTAGGTCCTCAATTGGGACGCGCAATGGAAACCTCTGGTCAGATGCGGGCGCATTCTACGAGTGCCCCCTAGTCAAACACCACGCGCACCATCCTCTCTGAGAAACAGCTCTTGGTCGTCCGGGCCACAGAGTTGGAGGTGAAAAAGACAATGATCTTTGGTCAGGTCGTTGGACACTCCCCATCGAGAGCCCAGCTGCAGGATTGGCTCCACTCCATGCTGCACATTGGCATAGCGAAGATCTTGGAGGCAATGCTAATGGGCCGAGGGATCTTCATGGTTCGACTCACCTCTGCGGAGTAGCCCGTGAGTTGGTGAAGAGCTTGCTCTATGCCTCCACGAAGGGGGTTATATACATGGTTCCTTGGTATAGTGGGTTCACAGTGGAGTCATTTGCGCTCAACAACAGTTTTCTGAGACATCCAATCACCCTACTGTTTCCTGGACTGGTTAGTGGAGGACTTTGGACGGCTTTTTGGCATAGTTCTCCCTGCTTCCTTCGCGGATGTAGTGACAACTGCAGGAGTCCCAAAGGTACGAGTGTCGTGAAAGACACAAAAAGTATACCAAAGTTCTTGGAAATTGAGGCTGGAGGTCACTCCTTTACGCAGCAGGTCATTGTGATTGGGCAACTAGGGCAGTGCCTACGTTGCCATGACTTTGGACATCACACAGCAGACTGTACGCGTTTCGGGGCCAAGGCGGCTCCGGCAACGGGCCCATAGGTGGACGCCGACAGCTTCACACTGGTCCAAAGACAACAGAGAGGGAGACGGCAGGGGGGGCCGCAGCCAGTGCCTCGACAGCAAGGCGTAGGAGGGTGAGCGGCGCCCCCTCGACAGAGCACTCTGTAGCCTCCCCCTGCCTGTCCCACCCGGCAGAATCGCAGTCCCTCATAGCCACCACTCGCGCCACAGACTATCCCACCTGAGACCCCACAGCCCCCACACCCACCCTCCACCACCTCCCAGGCTTCCCCCCACTGACCTTGGCCCACAATCCCCCCTTCCAAGGCTACCAATCCCCCCCCCCCCCACATCCGCGACATACTTCTGACCATCCCACCATTCCTTGACCCTCTTCCCCCCCACCATCTCCCCTGCTCAGCACCCCACCTGATCCGCACCCGTTGCAAGTGATCCCCCCCAAACCCACGCGCGTTCATTCCACAGGAAGGGATGAGACACACACGCCTACATCCTCCTCGCACCAACAATCTTCCCCCTCCCACATAGCCACTAGCTCATTTGCCCCTATCGCACGTCACACCTTCCCAAGATAGGCACAGTTGTTGCCACAGGAGTTTTGCCGCAATGACTCGTGGTCCTACTTCAGAGTTGCGAAGCGCGGAGTATTCCCACTACCTCTAGAGTTGGGAATCTTCGTGGTTCGCAAGTCAAGGAGGGGCAAGGTCCATCTACTAGCACCACCGGATGGACCAAACTACTCTTTCTTCTTTCAGTCCTCTCACTTAGGGGATTGGACAACGACATAGATAGAGGAGGAGCTGAAGAGTCAGGTGGCGGACCACATCTCCCAGTGGATGGGGGAAGAAAGACAAGCACTGTTTGCACAGTAATGGCGCATGATGGACATTAACTGGTGGGCTGGTGCCGAGGTCCCACACTTAAGCATTATCTTTCGAGCCCCTCCACAGTGGAGGGCTCCGAAGGATGTGATCGAGTGGCACCTGGCACAGACGGCCCGTTTTTACCAATGCACGGAGTCACAACTCTCAGCGTGGCTAATAGATACAATGATTGTACCACCTGGAGCATCCATCACCCCTATGGTCTGCTGGTCGAGGGCCAACATAAGGGACTGGAGTTCGCCATCCAAACCTGCGGCAAAGCGTATCTACATGCCCCATAGTTTCTCATCCTCATCAACAGCTTCCACACTGAAAAGATGTTTGTTCGGTCAGTCACAGGTTTCCCTATGAGCTTACACCTTGCATCCTGGAATGTGAATAGCCTCCACTACAGTGGGGCACGTGGATCCAAGAAGTTGATTGTTTGGCAGGAGCTGCAACCTGCCCTTGCCGGACGGATCGACATTTTACTTTTACAGGAGCAGAAGCTCACCCCCTCCCAAGCCCAGCGGGTAGGAAAGGTACTCCCAGGCAGCTCGCACACTTACTGGAAGCACGCCATAGGCGTCCACAGCAGGAGTGGAGGCATATGTACCTCTATTGGCTCGAGTCTCACCGCCTACGTAGGAGACCACGGGACAATAGTGGCAGGGAGGGTTCTATGGATCAGACTGGATATTGGGGACTCGTGCCTGGGAGTCCTCAACATCTATGCCCCTACGGAGGTTAGGGCATGCAGCAGGTTCTGGGTGGAGATCGCGGATAGACTCCCAGAGGTGGACTTTTGGATTGTTGGAGGAAACTTCAACAACTTGGAGGCTTTGGAGGACCAATAGGGCAAAGGCAGAAACTATCAAGGCATGACAGCGGAGGAGCAAGAGGCATGGGAGGTATTTCTATTGATAGTAGGTGCACGACGTCTGGAGAGACCCTGCCTTCCACAAGAGGGAGTGGTCGCTGGGCTTCTCTTGGGGATATAGGCGGCTAGTTGGAGTCCTGCTGGAGCGGTTGGATAGGTTTTCTATGGGAGAGTGGGGAGGCTCTCGTGGGGGCCAGATTGGGGCAATTGGCGGGCACCACGTTGTCTGATCACTGCCCGGTTCTCCTGACACTAGATCCCCCAGCATCTGCCCTAGACACTCCATCCTGTCGGATCCTTGACTCGATCTATAGGAGGGAGGAGATGACGAGGCAGATAGAGCAGCTCTGGACTAGGGAGTGGGGCAAGAGGGACCGGATCGCAAAGGAGGTTGCAGAGGCCCTAGCCAAGTCGAGCAGAGCTGGGAGGAGGAGACCAGCCAGACAACCACACAGAGATTACTACAGGAGGCACCAATGGACCCCACCCTCCACGCACAGGAGGTGAGAGCGCGAGCAGCCATTGCTGGCCTAGAGGACAAGCGCTCTGAGTTCTCTTTCTGCACCTCAGCAGCTTTTTGGGTGTGGAAGGGGGATATGATGTGCAAGGAGTTTTTCCAAGTACACTAGCCTTGCATGTCAGGAGTGCAGATAAGCAGCCTTCGAGATCAGTATGGCAGGACTCGTTCAAGCCCAGACGAGGTAATGGAGATTGCCACTGATTACTACAGGTGCCTTTTCCAGCAGGAGTAAGCCTCAGCTAGAGGACAACAATGTAGGCAGCAGGTCTGGGATCACATCCGGTCCCTTGTCACAGAGGAGATGGGACGCCCCCTCCCAGCCCCCTTCACAAAGAAGGAACTAGAGGAGCCTTTCCATACATAAGACGGGCAGAAATTCCCTAGAGAGGATGGCCTCTCTAAGGTCTTCTTTACTACCTACTGGGAAGTGGTGAAGGACCCCCTACTCATGGCCTTCCAAGAGATCTTCACTTCAGGACAGATGCCAGGGAGCCTTTCGACAGGCCTCATCAGTCTTCTCCCAAAAGGGGGAGACCGATTGGAGCTTTCCCAGTGGAGACCGATCACCTTATTGTCAGTGACCTATAAGGCACTGGCAAAGATGATTGGTAGGCGACCACACCCCGTGCTGCCAGACATCATCCACGATACACAGACAGGCTTTGTCCAGGATAGGAGTATCCTAGACAATGTATTCACCTTCTTTGAGGCGACTGAGTGGACTCAGCATAGTGGGTAGAGACTGGCCATACTACTCTTGGATTTCCAGAAAGCTTATGATAAGGTGGACTGGGATTTCCTAGAGGGCACCATGGTAAGGTTGGGTTTCCCCTAGGCTTGGATTCGCTGGTCCCCGTACTTTACAGATCGGCCACCAGTAGGGTTTTCATTGGTGGTAGGTGAGGGGAGGAGTTTCGGCTGGAGAGATCGGTCCGACAGAGTTGCCCCCTGGCCGTGTACCTGTTCCTACTCTTTGCAAAGGCGATGTCTCACTTCCTCAGGTCCCGTGTGAGCGGATTACGCAACCTCTGACTTCCCGTGAGAGAGAAGACTGAGTTGCTAGACTCAGAGTATACAGATGATACAACACTCTACATAGAGGACAATGAATTGATGTTGGAGAGAGTGAGGCTCGTTCTTGAGGTGTTCTATTCCGCAGCAAGAGCGAAAATCAACTGGTGAAAGCCGGTTGGTATTCTCACAGGCCCGGACTCTAGCACGGAGTGGAGCATCCACCTAGGATTTAGATGGGTGAGTAGAGGACAGACCATCCGGTACCTAGGGTTCCAGGTGGGACTCGACATCACTCCCGCCCAGCAGTTTCTTCAAGTCCTCGAATCTATTCGGAGGAAGCTGACTTATTGGAGCACGGCTCGCCTCTCACTAGCCGGCCGAGCCCTGTGGTTAACCAGGTCCTCCTAGTGACGGCCTGGTACATCGCCTCGTGTTGGTGTTGTTCCTCATCTTGCGTAGTGCAACTTCGCCACCTAGTGCAGAACTTTCTTTGATCCGGGTCAGAGGGCTCCACGGATTCCCAGGCCAAGGTGGCCTGGGCGACCATCATACGGCATCGGTCAGAGGGAGGGCTTCGGATCATAGACCTAGAGTTTCAGAGCAAGGCCCTCTTGGGCAAGCTAGTTGTCCGCGGCCTCACACCGGGAGGGCAAACCTAGAAGGTCCAATTGCAGGAGGGTCTTCAGGATTGTAGACCAAGGCTTGGCGGTGAGTGGAGGCCGTCCCTGAGATGGATCTTCGCTTCAGCCCAAATCACCCCCCCAGATCACCTTTCCTACGCAACTTACTCCGCGTGTGGCAGGGCCTCCGCAAGGCCCTAATCCAAAGCCCCCCAGGCTGCCAGGAAAGATAGACCGTCAGCCGGTGATCTGGAACCCCCAAGTCAAAGATCGGGAAGGGGCACAGATTGGTGAGCGCCCCCACATCCAATGGGTTGGTTGGGAGGCCGGCCTAGCTCATAACATCAGGACATGGTGGGAGATGTACAGGATGGCGGATGAGGAGGTGCTGCAGCGAGTTTCAGGCTGCCAGAGAGGAGTGGAGTTGAGGCGAAGAAAGATAGATGCATCAATACCTTCGAAGTGGCTTGCTCCCCCGATACGAGTGCCGATAGAGCTTGGGGAGGTATGGGCCGCCAGGTTTTCACCAACAGGCATCCCCCTACAGGTAGCAGGTAGAGTGGGCGGCGCCCTGCAAGGGACTTTCTTCACCGTTCAGGACGGGGGCGTCTTGCCCTTGATAGAGGGCAGCAGGATGAGGGGATAGCTACCCTTTCATGGAGGAGGATTCGGGTGGTGGGCCTTCAGGGGAAGACATGGCGATTGGACACTTGTGTTTTCTGGAAGGAGCTCAGGGAGTGGCGCCTTTGGATCTAGGAGGGCAGACCACTTGATGAGCTGGAGTGGGATCCAGGAGAGTGGCTATGGCCAACCATTGCAGTCGCCATGAAGCCACCCAGGTTCCTAGAGTACACTGCCAGGATTGGCAGACACATACTGATGCAGGAGGATATGGATTGGGCGCTGTCACGTAGCAGGCACTGGGCGGAGCATAGCATCAGAGAGCCGTTCTAACGGACCTTCTAGTGCCGCCTATGGGATAGCTAGAGACCAAGGAGGGTATCGTACTTCTTATGGCTAGTGGTACATAGAGGCTTGGCGGTGGGAAGCTGGCCTTGCCCAAATGCAAAAGGAGGGAGGTTGTAAGCCTTGTGCATAGCAGGCTTTGGAAACCCCAAAGCACTGCCTTTGGTCATGTGAGGAGGCGTAGCTCGTGTGGAGAGGAGCATTCCGCATCCTCCGCCGTACAGCACCCAGCCTTGGATATATCTCATGGGGAGTCTTCTGTTGGCAGGCAGTCAGCCAATGCCGTCACCTTCTATATGAGGCCAGGATACAGAACACAATATTCATCATTGAGGCAAGATCGTGCACAGTGGTCGGGTTGGAGGCTCTAGCCATCCGCCAGGTACTGGAGTCCACAACAGACCACTCTGAGGTATGGGAGATCATAGGGAGTCTTACTAGATGGTATATCTGGAAGGCAGTGTCAGGAGACTTTTGGCGGAGAGTGACTTTCAGCATAGGTGACCCTAGCTGAGCTATGGACCTCCATCATCCACTCCCTCCGCGGCCATTGGGATCAGGTGCAGGGCGAGTCCAGGGCTCGTTAGGAGCTCCGTGGCCACTTTATTCATACCGGGGCAGCTAGGACTTGTTTATCATGATGCAGGCAAGCAGCCCCAGATGGCGATATACCCCCCCCTCCATGGCTTCTTGCCTCCATCCCCCGTAGACCGCCCTGAGAAGCTTGTAATCATGATGTATTTGTGTTTCAGCTCTAGCTAGTCTGTCAAGCATGGGCACTACATTGTAATCAGTTTCTTTGAGTAATATAATCAGCCACATTTCATTTGCAAAAAAAAAGGAAATGCTGATTGAAAGAAAGGGAGAAACCAGCCAACTACCCACTCTCAACAAGATGGGACAATATATTGAGGATTGGATGGGTTATTGAGCTAATACAAGCATCACATGCTGAATTAGCCACTTGAACAGCCCCAAAGATGCTTAATTAATGAAAACCTTGAATTGGTGCACGGTTCAAGAGATTTTTAAAACGGTGTGCGGTATGAGGTTCTAAAACTTTCTATAAATAGATAGGCTACCCTCCATTCCATCTCAATCTCCTTTTCGTAGGTTTCAAGAGTTGTATCTTTACTGCCCACACCCCATTTGTGGAGGACATCTCAATCAGAACTTCCCCTTGCTGTCTGCTACCATCTAGTGCCAGATTCTAGCCTCCATGTCCATCTATTGCCTGTCCCCTTCATTAGGCTGCTGCTTGGTCCTCTGGAGTTTGCATTTGCTGCTGTCGTCACCTGCTGGAGATGTCGCCATCATCCAAACATTTGCCTATGTTTGGTTTCTCTCTCTTCCAGCTATTGCCATTTCCTCTTACACAATCACTGTGAGTCTCTAGCTATCACCCAGTTTTTCTCTCTCCTCAGGTACCTGCGTTTTTAGTGTTTCTCTCTCCTATTTTCCTGTCAGCGTCAGATCTAGCTTTCATAGTTGCGCTTGCTAGTGTTCGACTTTTGGAGGTTGCCATTGGTACGTTTCGGGATCTATCAGGAGTACAACATACTCTCCTGCTCATTACCTCTGCCTCAATCATCAAGATGTGAGAATTTGGGGTACACTTTTCAATCTTTCATGGTTTGTTTGGAGTGTGAGCATTGTATATTTAATATTCAGTCATTCATTCAAATTCCACTGTGTTCATTGTCTTTGAGTTCCCCTAACCCTAACTGTGTTCTTTTGAGTTTGCACTTTGTCGTCCACATCTATGAGTTGCCTCCTAAGGAGGTGATTGCACAGACCCATACGCCTTGGCCAAGTACTTCAACTACTCCTTCGATTGTGGACAATGGAGCTACCCATAATATGATCCCTATCGCGGACATTTTCCTTTCCCAGGCCCCTCAGTTGAGCATGTTCTAGTTGGGAACAACTTCTTGGTCATGATTTAGGCTCATGATTGCGTCCGTTTTGCCACTGACCAAGGCTTGAATCCTGCTATGCCACATGATGTATACTATGTCCCCTAGCTTGGGGTCAACTTGTTAGGGTTCCAGGTGAGCAAAGGGCAGACCGTCTGATACCTAGGGTTCCAAGTGGGACTCGACATCACTCCTACCTAGCAGTTTCTTCCTGTCCTTGATTCTATTCGGAGGAAACTGATGTACTAGCGCATGGTTCGCCTCTCACTAGTCAGACAAGCCCTGCTAGTTAACCAGGTCCTCCTGGAAACGGCGTGGTACATCACCTCGTATTGGTGCTTCTCCTCATCATGCGTAGTGCAGCTTCGCCGCCTAGTGCGGAATTTCCTTTGGTCAAGGTACGATGGTTCCACGGATTCCATGGCCAAGGTGACGTGGGCGACCATCATACGACATAGGTCAGAGGGAGGGCTTGTGTAAACGCCCTGAACAACGTAGTATGCTTAACAATTATGATATTCGCTTGTTTTCGAGATTTAATGTAAAAGAGAATGAACACTTAAAGCTGAAAATGAAAATTACTCACAAAATTACAGCCATGAAAATGTAAAAGTAATGGAGACAAGATTGAGGATTGAAGATGGGCAAACCCACCCCCCCCCCCCCCCCCCCCCCCCCCCCCCCCCCCCCCGCCCCCCCCCTCCCCCCCCAAAGGAATGTATTTCTGCTCAACCCAAGTTCCTTAGGGAAGATCTCAGTTACAATCAACCTGAGAGTGAGGAGAAGTAATTCTCACTCTCACAAGATCATGCAAAGATGTACAAACACACATGCATTATCTATTATGCAATCATAAGAACTGATTTCTTTACAGTATGAGAAAAGAAAGAGGGGAAATCAGCCTTTCTTCATCGTTGATCAGCAGTACATGGATAGGGCTTGCTTCTTGTTGCTAAAATGGGAGAAAGAGCTCGAGAAGGAGGTGCTGTAATGAATTTACAGGCTTGCTATCCTATAAAACAGCAGTGATAGAAGAGGGAATATGAAGGAATTTGATAATGGAGAAGTGGGGGATGATGATGGGGATGGATGGGGCCAGCTTTTTGGCTATCTGTGGGTGCTGTACATGAGTTTACAGCAAAGAAAAATGATGCTGAATGAAGAAAAACGAGCTCTTATTTATAGGAGAGGGAAGAGCTAGTACAAAAGGGGAAAGTGGAGTAGCACAAGACAAGTGTCCAGCCACATGTCATGAGATGTGACAAGTGGTAGGACACTTGGAAACTTGTGTGACAAGTGTCTTGACACTTGTCTCTTCTCTATGGCCTTCCTTTTTGGGCTGAATACTGTCAAGAATAGAAACAACCAAAAATTGTAAGCACAGTCAGAGTACAAAATTTACTATTTTTAGAATGACATTCCTATTTTTTTAGGACTAGCATTTTTAGGCTAATTTGAGACTCCTAAAATTTAGGGACCCCCCAATATGGGTGTCATATAGAAGCTTTTTCCGTGTACATCGCAAAAACGGTATCAGAATCTTCATGTGACTTTCCTATGCAAAGAAATGTGCATTTCAAGCTTTCAGTCCACACATGCACATTGTACAAGCATTTCATGATCATGCCATCTTGTTGATTGTAACTGTTTGTTCTGGCGGATCTAGCCCACACTTCAAGGCATCAATCCTTTCTGTGTGCAAGTCTAACCCTGATATGCGTGAGTTCTGGTCACAGGCGCCCAATCGGGCCATATAGGTGGAAGTGTAAACTATCTTTTCTCTAACCCACCGCCCACCATAACCTGTGACCACTCATCAGTGGCCAGCTCCAATGCACTTTTCTTTATATCTAATTAGTGCAAAGGAAACAAATTTAATAAATCATTATATAGACAAATTAATGAAAAAGGATACAAATTCTGTTTCTATAGAGTTGTGACAGCTTGAGATCATAGACCCAGAGTATCAGAGTATGGTCCTCTTGGGCAAGCAAGTTGTCCGCGGTCTCACACCAGGCGGGCAGACCTGGAAGGTCTTATTGCAGGAGGGCCTTCAGGATTGTAGACCGAGGCTTGGCGGTGAGTGGAGGCCATCCCTAAGATGGATCTTCACGTCAGCCCAAATCAACCCCCCCAGATCACCTTTCCTTCACAGCTTACTCCGCATGTGACAGGGTCTCCGCAAGGACCTAATCTAAAGCCCCCCAGGCTGCGAGGAGGAAATAGACCGTCAGCCAATGATCTAGAACCCCCAGGTCAAAGATCGGGAAGAGGCACAAATGGGTGAGCGCCCTCACATCCAATGGGCTGGGTGGGAGCCTCGGCTCATACCATTAGGACATGGTGAGAGGTGTACAGGATGGTGGACGAGGAGGTGTTGCAAAGAGTATCACGCTGCCAGAGAGGAGTGGAGTTGAGGAGAAGAGAGATAGACGCAGCAATACCTCCGGAGTGCCTTTCTCCCCCGATACGAGAGCCATAGAGCCTGGGGAGGTATGGGCAGCTAGGTTTTCACCAGCAGGCATCCCCCTTCATGCGGCAAGTAGAGTGGGTGGCGCTCCGCAGGGGACTTTCTTCGCCCTTCAGGAGGGGGAACGTCTGGCCCTTGAGAGAGGGCAGTAGGATGAGGGGATTGCCACCCTTTTGTGGAGGAGGATTCAGGTGGTGGGCCTTCACGGAAAGACATGGTGACTGGATCTCTATGTTTTTCTAGAAGGAGCTCAAGGAGTGGCGCCTTTGGATCTGGGGGGGCAAACCACTTGATGAGCTGGAGTGGGATCCACCAGAGTGGCTATGGCCGGCCTTTGCGGTCGCTAAGAAGCCACCCAGGTTCCTAGAGTACACTATCAGGATTCGCAGACATGTACTGATGCAGAAGGATATGGACTAGGCGTCGTCATGCAGCAGGCACTGGGCAGAGCACAGCATCACGGAGCCCTTCTGACGGACCTTCTGGCACCACCTATGGGATAGCTGGAGGCTGAGGAGGGTGTCGTACTTTTTATGCTTGGTGGCGCATGGAGGCTTGGCGGTGGGAAGTTGGCTTGC
The DNA here is from genome assembly GCF_053477565.2 of Lygodium microphyllum. NCBI lineage: Eukaryota > Viridiplantae > Streptophyta > Polypodiopsida > Schizaeales > Lygodiaceae > Lygodium > Lygodium microphyllum. The sequence continues at coordinate 134,295,599 of NC_141158.1, forward strand.
CCAGATGCAGAAGGAGGGAGTTGTAAGCACTGCACACAGCAGCCTTCGGAAACCCCAAAGCACTGCCTTTGGTCATGTGAGGAGGCGCAACTCGTGTGGAGAGGAGCATGCCATATCCTTTGCCGTATAGCAGCTAGCCTTGGGTATATCTCATGGGGAGCCTTCTGTCCGCAAGCAATCATCCAAGGCAGTCACCTTTTGTATGAGGCCGGGATGCATGACACAATATTCATGATTGAGGAAGGGTCGTGCGTAGTGGTCGGTCTGGAGGGTCTACCCATCCGCTAGGTATTGGAGCCCATAGCAGACCGCTCGGAGGTATGGGAGATCATAGGGAGTCTTATTGGATGGCATATATGGAAGGCGCAGTTTCAGGAGGCTTTCGGCGGAGAGAGATTGTCAGCACATGCGACTTTAGCAGAGCTCTGGACCTCCATCATCCACTTCCTCCACGGTCGATGGGATCATGTGTAGGGCGAGTCCAGGGCTCGGGAGGAGCTCCGTGGTCACTTCATGCTTACTTGGGGCGGCCAGTGTCTGTTCTTCGTGATGCAGGCAGCCCCAGTTGGCGATGTATCCCCCCCCCCCCCCCCCCCCCCCGGGGTTCTTGCCCCCACACCCCCCAGACCACCTTGAGAGGCTTGTATACATGATGCATTGGTGACTTTGCATCACCTCCAGCTAGTCTATTGAGCATGAGCACTTTGTTGTAATCCGTTTTTTTGAGTAATATAATCAGCCACATTTTACTTGCAAAAAAAAAGAGAGAATGTTGACGTGATTGCCTGTTTTAAATATTCACTACCTAATTCAAATATCTTCACCAAAAAAAAGAGAGGGTGTGTGTGTGTGTTGTTACTGATGTAGTAGGTTGTTTTGTTAGCCTGTTGGCTTCATTACAAGTGTTTCCATCTTGTTTGGTTGGCCTAAAGGCCTGATGTAAATATCTCCATACATTAATATACTCTTGTTCACAAAAAAGAAAAAGAGAGAGAGAGTGTGTGTGTGTCTGAGGGACAAAGAGAGTAAAACACTCCATTGCATCCACCCTTCTCTTCTTCTTCTTTTTTCCTCTTGCAACATGCTTTAATCAAACTTGGAGGGAGGATCAAAGGCATTGGATTGAGAGCTTCTTGTACTTTTATTATAATTAATATAATTATTCTTTACGGGAAAAAAGAGAGAGACGGGGGGGGGGGGGGGGGGGGGGGGGGGGAGATAGACAAAGAAGAAGACCCACCTCTTTCCCTCACCCTTGGGCTAGATCGACTGGAGTTGCTGCTAGCCTCGGAACCAAGAAACAATTTTCATTGGGTACCATCTCTGAATCATTTGGACCTTTTCTCCTTTTTGGATTGACTATCCCCTCCATTTGGGTCCCATCTTGGTCTCTAGACCTTTTGCTCTTCTTGACTAGCTATTCTCCTCTCTGATACATTCCGCCATTGCCTCCAAACCTTTTCTCCTTTCCTCAACCATCCATGCCATGCCTAGGCTCCATGCCATGGCCCATCCTTGGGATCCTTCTACTTTGTCTCCCTTGTGTGGACCCACCTTAGACACAACTACATGCCATCCCCCATCCATGGGACCCTTTCCACTTTCTATCACCCTCTTCTATGGGCCCCTCTCCAACCCTTCTATTCAATGATTTATTTTATTTAAAACAAAGTCAACTTGACTGGACTCCACTCCCTGGTCCAAACAGACCACCTGGTTCCCGTTGTCACACCCTTGGACCCTCCTGCCCTTCCCACCCCTCAACTTGGCTCCATCCCTTCTCAGCCACACAACCTCTCCCCCTCCCCCTCCCCCTTCGTCCCCCACCCCCAACCTGGAGAAAAAAAACAAACTAAAAAGAGAGACAAAAAGAAATTAAAAAGGAAATCTCGGTTACATGGGCACCATTATTCAATGTCTTACACAACATCATAGATAAATGGTAGAATACTTCAAAAAACGAAACATGGTTGGATGAAATGATCACAAAAGAATTTCAATGGTTCCTGGACATACTTTATAATCAAGGCCATCCCCGCAATTGAAGACAACACAGAGAAGTGCCATGGATTTTGCTAAGTCCTTCACAGTTTCTGTTTTCCCTGTCCCTGCAGGTCCTGCTGGAGCACCTCCAAGACGGTATGTAAGAGCTGTAGTTAAAGTCATGTAACATCGATCTGTCAATGATGTAATGACAAGCCTTCCATTCAGTCCCATATACTCATATCCGAAACGAAAAGATCCTGTGCATTGTCTGCAATAAATTACCAGTAAGATTCCGAATAATAACACATACTTTGGTTCAAGAACTAGAATAAACTATCAAGGATTTACCTTATGACTATATCATCTACTGCCCTGTCCCAATAAAATCTTAGCTGGCTCTCCCAAGCAAATTCTCTATAATCAAGTATACTATCACGCACAAAACTATCTATAATATCTCTGGCATGTACATCCACAATAATGAGGGCATTCACCTGTTTGAAATGAAAATTGATACTTGAGTGAATCCAAGATATCAAGGATGGCAGAATTTCAGATTGATTATAGAGCAATTTCTACTATTGATTGAGGATGGTGGCTTTGATGTACCTTTGTGCCTGTGATGAGATGAGATTTGTGTGCATGCATGTGTGTGTGTGTGTGTTGACGTCTGTGTGTGGTTGTTTGGTTGTGTGGAATGTGTGTGTTTTCCAGTTCGCATGGGCCACTTTGGCATTAGGTACATATTGTGCATCCAGATGTGTTTTGTCTACAAGCACATAGTCAACATTGGTTGGTTGGACAGCGTGGTTTCTTTGCTGCATACAACATATTTTATGTGGAGTCTTGATAGCATTTCGGTGTTGTCATGTTGGTCAGACATGACTTCCAGCCTTTTGTGGCGGGGAATGATCAGCAAGGCTGATGGATGTTTATCCAATGCATGTTACCGGCTGCAAGATATGAATTCACTGGAGCGGATGCTTCTCAAACATTGGTGCATTGTGTCAAATATGGGATTTTATGAGACAGTACCGGTAACAAAGCTCTCATATTTGGGGATTTTAATAATTTCCTCCTCATGATGACGATACTACTCATAGCTCACATATACTTCGAGCTGAACTATAGCAATGTATTGCATGTAATGGATCTTTGAAAAATTTTGCAGCCAAGTATAATGGGATTCACTTATTGTCCCAATAATTCAATAGCTATTGGGATAGGTTTGATAGATGGTACATGTTGCATGCCCAAAAATATGACTTACATGTAAACGTTTGGGTGGGCTTTTCTCTTAAATTATCTCATGCCTCTTCATGGTCCTTTCTTGGCTGCAAGGGGTGGTACATGATACATTGTCACGTCTCATTCAGGCCCGTGCTGCCACCAGCCCCACCACATTGCTAGTTCACACCAGCATTATTGCGGGCTGACATCCACTGCATAAATCAGACACATTCACCTACTTTTCTGCATGGGTGCCTTTGGTACATAACCTGATTGGTTGTCATGTTGGTTGCATGAGAAGTGATAGTGGTGGTGAGTTTCTAGAGGAGCATGGCATCTATCACCACCCTTTCTTTGAATAGAGTCATAGAGCATAGAAATTGGACAATTATGAACATGGCATACTCTATGTTGTTTGCAGCAGAGCTCCTTGAATGCCTTTTGGTCAAGGCTACTAGCACTTCAGTGTACATCCTCTACCGGTGCTTCACTTGGGCAGTCTCTTAGATGACCTTGTATTAGGTATTCTTTAAATCTTGGCTTGTAGTTTCCCACTTTAGAGTCTTCGGGTGTCGTGCTTACATGCATACTCCTAATGATAGGATAGGAAAGCTCACTTTCCAAGATAATCTCTTGATTTTTGCAGGATACTATTCCAAGGTGAAGGACTATTGTTTGTATTAGGTATTCTTTAACTCTTGGCTTGTAGTTTCCCACTTTAGAGTCTTTGGGTGTTGTGCTTACATGCATACTCCTGATGATAGGATAGGAAAGGTCACTTTCCAAGATAATCTCTTGATTTTTGTAGGATACTATTCCAAGGTGAAGGACTATTGTTTGTTTGATCCTCAGACAAACAAGGTGATCATACACAGAGAGGTAATTTTTGATGAGAGAGGGACATTGTGCACTGTTACACCAAACTCCAAGCTAGTTTCTCAAGATACACCATCAGAGATTGTGCCTTCTGAGCTGCGCCTACTAGCCCCTCCTGACCTTCCTGTAGATTCTTAGCTTTCAAGCTCCCTTTGTGAGACCCATTACCTCATTGGTACCAGTAGACCATGTAGGATTCACGGATCCTCCCATCGGATTCCACTCTAGAGAGCCCTAGAAGATATGCTCGGCTTGACCCTCAAGCTTCGTTTACATCGTTGTTTACAATTGACTATATAGTGCATTCTGAGCCGCAAAGTTGGCAGGAGACTCTTGAGCACCCCCAATGGCAAGAGGCCATGGAAAAGGAGCTAGAGAGTAATGACTGGAATGAGACTTGGATCTTTGTGGCTTATCCAGGTCACAGGATAATCATTAAAACCAAGTCCATTTTTAGGACCAAGCTTAAGGCTGATGGAACTTTAGACAAGTACAAGGCTCGCCTTGTTATGCAAGGGTTTCAACAAAAGAAAGGTATTGACTATGAAGAGACCTTTGCTCCCCTACTACGTGGTTGGCATCTTTCCGTTTATTCATTGTGCAAGCTGCTACCATAGTTGCTCAACCTACTAGATGGATGTCAAAAGTGCCTTTTTGAGTAGTTATCTAGAGGAGGAAGTCTGAGTGGAGTAGCCATCCAGATTTTCTTTCCTTAGAACGCATGGATACCATTCTATCCCTAATAACCTAAACTTATATGCAAGAGAGAGGGAGGAGTTGTTACTGGTTTGATTTGTAGAACCTTCTGATGTAGCTAGGGGTAGGATAAGACCAATTAGCAGCAGGTGACAGCATCTACGGGTGGTTGAGACAAGGCAACAGCAGTAAATGACCATTTTTCTTCAGTTCTTTGCATCTACAAGACGTTGAGAGAGGGCAATAGCAGTAAATGATAGATTTTCTTCACTTCTTCACGAAGAAGTGTGAATTTTCTCTCTCCTCACCACTCTCTCATCTCCATCCTTTTTACAGCCTTCCTCCGAAGGTTAATTTTCATTGAGATCACCAGAGACTGGGAAATTTCAGATTTCTCTACTGTGAACCCTAATCTGCAACAGAAATTAGGGTTTACAACAGCCTTGGGAAGCGTGCTAGAAATTGGAAGCTCCAAGACTTCGATTCAACAGGACCGAAGCTATCTTTAGTCAAATTCAAGTGGAGAAACCATCAAATCAATGAATTTGGGGCATTTTCCATCTCCATCAAACTGGGTCAAGGCCAATTGATAGCCCAAATCAAGGGACAAATCAGATTGAAGACTTGCTGGTCATTTTGGACAACAAGGGGTGTCAGAATATCGAAAGGAATTGGAAGAATCCCATTGTACATCAACTTCTTCTTCAATTAAGTTAAATAAATACCGAAAGGGGCGTCCGTTTTAGAGCCAACAGGGTGTCCATTGTCCAAGATTGTAGGTTAATTTGCATTTCTCAGTTTTATAATAAATATCACTGTTGTAACTATGTTGTAATTAGGGAATTACCACCCATGGAAGGGCTGTCATGAGGACATGTATTTTTGAAACCTCACTTAACATGTGGATTAATTTTTAATCACATGGTTAAGTAAATGTTGCACACGTGAGGTGTAATTGGGTTATAGTAAATTTGTGAGCATGGAACCCGAGGAAATCATGGGATGTTAAAGGCCAAAGTTGCTAAAGTTATGCCGCACAGGTACTTCGAGTATCCGGTAGCATTAAACGCCACTTCTCTAGTGTCACCAAATGACACTTATGTTTCATGGTTTGCTAGTCATTGTAGCTCAAGAATCTTTGGATCTGTTCGAACTGGACATGAATCTCCACATCCATTTACTTAAGCCACTTTAGCTCAAGGATCTCCGAATTTAAACTGGACAAGAGGAAATTTGGACTGAGTGGCATAAGTGAGATATGTAGCCTGAAAAGAAACACCAACAAAAAGTAATATCTCAGATGGTCATAAGAATCATCTTGATTGGACTAGACATAGTAGAAGAAAGTCTGTCATTGCTATGTGTAGCAATGCCTAGAGACCCCGAATCATTGTCTATGATCAAGTGAGGCAACATGACTAGTGTAGCTTGCAAAATCTTCCATTAAGTAGAACCCAATCTCAGATATATTACCTGGGAGCTTTTTGCTAGTAGCCAATTTTTCAAAGATGTAACAAACTTTATGAGGCAGAGATACTAGTAGCCAATTTCTGCTAGTAGACAGGATTTTCATCCATGAGGATGGTTTGTGTGCAATGGTGGGCCGATCGGAAGTGGTCGTGTATTTGGTTGCCCTTAGAGCATTCACTTGTGTAGATCGAGCATCAGTTGAGCTAGCCATGGTGGATTGCACAGGCATATCCTTAGGTTAAGAGCTAAGGGTGGTGTCATGTTCCGCCTCTTGGACATTTGAAAGCTCAGATGTAGGTAGAGATTGAGATTGAGTAGCTGCACTTGATGATTTTTGTTGTGCTTCCTGTGTCCGTTTACGAAAAGAGGGTGTAGGACATCTGGGACTCTTAGGTGGACTTGACACTAGTTGGAAGATTTGCTCGTGGTTGTTAGATGATTCTGCCATTTGCCTTGTTGAGCATTTAGCCTTGCCCTGAGCAATGTTGTGCCTATGACGCTTGTTATCCACTTGGGAAATCAAAGGCTCCTTGGGCACTAGTGGCTTTTGCGTCTCAACAATTACATCTAATATCTACTTGTCAAGCATGCTAGGCTGAGGATCTACCCTTCGATTAGTTCCGTTTGGTTTCTTGATCTCGATAGTGAGGGGCTCAATCACTCCAATGTTTTTGGCTCGAGACTTGGCTTTTTGTTTAGACTTCCTCCTACGCTTCTTTGCTCTTGATACGTTTTGGCCTTCGGCCGACAGAGGAGGTTTAGCAGGGGGTTTTGGTACCCAAATCCATCGGTTACCTGCGTAATATCCTTGTGCACGTAGCAGTACTTTGGGTATCCATTGCTGCATTGTGCTAGCTCTCCATCGATGCCTTCGTCTATCAGGCTTGGGCTTCTTTTGGGGTCTTCTACTATATTTGTAAGTCCAAAGCCAACCCTTGGCATCGTCTCCTGACCTTCTTGTTTCAAGCATGGCCTCATTCACTAGTTCTCGTTGTTCAACTTGTGCTTGTATCAACTCTTTCAACAAGTCCTTGCTCTTGTTAGTAGACTTGACTATTATGTCAACACCTTCCTTGCCTTTTCCTCGAGGTTCAATGAGGTCACCCTTGCTAAAGGTTGTGACTATCCTTACACCCGGTAGTGTCAAGTGTATCCTTTGTGCTACATAATCGGCCTCACACTTTGTAGCCCTTATGAAGGGTCTTCCTAAGAGGGTTTCTTTTCCATAATTAACACCATTTGGAGGAACATGGAAGAGGATAGGCAAGCTTTCCGTTTCAGTAGTTACAAGGATTTTGCACTTCCCTATAAGTGCTTGTGGGTGTCCCCCGTAAGGACTAAGAGTTGCATTAGTCGGTGTGAGCTCTGGTTAGCCTAGTAGAGTCCATGCTTCATAGGTCAAGATATTAAATCTGCCCCTTCATCGATGAGAGCATTGACAGTATGCTCTCTTTTTGCAGTGAGTTTGACCCTAAGATAAGCAGGCGGTACTATGTCTTTATCTTTCGGGTCTTGGCTTATAAATTTAAGCCTTCTGACAAACGCCCTTAAGTCCCCAACTATACGACCAGATGTGGATTCTCCACTGATGTCTTGGATCATCTGTACAGTGCTATGCAAGATGCATCTATCTTTAGGACTGTCATATCTAGTCACCCTCGCAGTTGTAGCTTGATGTTGTTGATTTCTGCTTTGACTAGATGCAGTCCCCCCGGGCCCGCACGGCCGTTACGGTAAATGCCATGCGCGATTTGAAGGACCGTTTATAGCCAAGTTTTGAACTATTTGCTCTAGATTTCAACCCAGTGATAGATCTATGATGTGGTTTTGGCTCTATATGGTCTCTCAGTCAGTTTCAAGGTCTACAGGTTAAATTTTGAAAAAATCTAAATTCAGCCCAATAGGTCCGACTTGCAGGGGCCGAATGTTCGATTCGGCCCGTCCAAATGGTCAAGGGCCGAATGTAACTGGTCCGAATGTCAAATTCCGCCGGTCAGAGTATGGGTGTCAAGTGGCCGAGTGGGCCGAGGGCCGAATCAGGTGGGCGGAGTGGGCCGGGTCAAGGGCCGAATATCAAGTTGGTCCAAATGGTCAATTCGCACGGGCCGGACAAAGGGTGTCCGAGTCAAGTGGGCCGAGGGCTGAATATTTCAATGCGTCCAAGTCTAGTGGTCCGAGTCAGGTGGTTCGAGTGGTAGTGGACTGAGGGCCGATTCTAGGACTCGGTCCAAAATTGTCGTCACTCGGACGGGCCGAGCGCGGCGCAACTTTAGCCAGTGCAACGATAAATCGCTCGAATCACACGATTCAGGTCAGGGGCCATCACACACACCTCCAGATCAAAGCTATGGATGGAGGGGGAGAGTTGTATATACTTGGAATAGCCAATAAACTCCAAAATGCAAATTGGCAACCGAATCAAACCCTCATGCCTTGTTATGACAACAGAAACCCTGATGCTTGTTTTTCTTGTTTTTCTTTGTTTTTTCCTACCCTAATGCATCCAAATCACAAGAAAAATACCTACACTACTACAACATGCTTTCCCAAATCCAAAAAACCAAAAACCTACTTGCTAAGGAGATCGAATACCTCTTCAAACTCCCTCACTCCTATCTATCTACCTCAAGCACCGGTTTGGGAAAAACCCTTACTTTGATACTCGATTTGAAGCGCGCAAGTGCTCAAGGCTTGAATCCGTTGGTCCCGGCAGTGGAACCAAAATGTGGGAGCTTACGCTCAACCGCCAAGACCCACAGACCGCTTATTGCTTCAAGCATTCTAAGTCGAGCACTAATGGCTACCTCTCACATAGTCGATGCGCCATCCATATATAGGTGTAGTGAGCTTACCTCCATGCCGATGGAGTTACCTCCTCTCCCGTGCACTCCGATAGCTCCACGATCCAAGTACAAGCTTCAAGCAAGCTCCATCCTCAAGCTCCACGCTCCAAGCTCCATTGCCGCGAGCAAGACAAGACAAGAGAAGAGAAGAGAAGAAGAGCGGAGAAGATGGAGAGCTTCTCCTCCCCGGTCCCTCACCCTCACACACTCACTCCCTCACACTCTCACACTCCCTCTCTCAAGCACAAGCTCAAGCAAGCAAAAACAAGAAGAAGAAGAGGAGAGCCACTTTTGGCCACACACAAGAATGAGCTTCTCGTTCACTTTTCAACTTTATATACAAAACCCTAAATCCCTTTTGGGCGGTCATCCCCTTATCTCCTTTTTAGCATGGCCGGCCATGGTCTAGGCCCTTTTTCCCATCCTCCTTCTATCTTCTTAGCTTCCTTCCTACTGTCCATCCACCTTTACAAATTGCACGGGTGAGAGCTCAGCACTGTTAAAATAAATCATGGTGCGCCTTACGCGTTTTTACAGAAGTATAGACTCGTGCTTTTTCCCATGCGTCTTTTTCCTTTATTTAGTACTTTTCTGTACTTCTTGTGTTTCCATATTCTTCTTGGCGTGCCTTTGTCTTCTGTTTTCCTTTTGCCTTAGCCTTGTCTTCTGCTTTAGATTTTTCGGCTTTTCCATCTTGTTCGTTTGAGGGTTAACACCAACGGTCCCCATGTCGACACAACCGTTCAAAGCGCAAGTCAGTCCGTCTGACATCTGCCGCCCGACAACACGTGATTTCTGTGGTATACGTTTTTTTTAAAAAAAAAATTAAATTTCCTACAATTCCTGGAAGCCGGAGTTCCCACGCCACAAACACAGAAATCAGGAAACGTGTCTGGGACACATTAAATGCAATTTCTGGATACATTCATCAAAATATTTTGGGGCTTTTATGTTTTCTGGGAACATTAGCATACGCACTACACCTACAGTCACTGAGAGATTGTTTTGACAAACTTGAGGCAAGAAATTTTGGGGATTTTGTTGATACAGTGTTGCTAAACACTGATTGCACGTTGGACTGCGTGCATAATAGACAGTTTTGACAGAGTGCATCTCTGTACACTAATTGCAGAAAGTTATTTCTTGCAATTTTTGAAAATTTTCAGATTTCCAGTGTAATCCTGCTTCAAAATTGCTCTTTTGCATTTTTTGGTAATTGAAAATCATGGCAAATCAGGGAGGAGATATTTTCACCTATGTATCCTAGGAGGACAAATTGGATGGAAATAACTATTCACTTTGGTCCTTCATGATGAAGAATGTACTTGTGGCGAAGAATCTTTGGGATTATGTCAGTGGAGAAGAAGCTCGACCTGGAGTTGTGGCTCTAGCTACTCCTCCTCCAGGAGGACATACACCATGGGCATCTCAGCCTGCTCTACTTCAGTCACTTCCCCAAAGAACAACAGCTCAAAAAGCATGGGATACACAGGATGCGTAAGCGCTGTTCGCTGATTGCATTGGCAGTTCAACGATCAATCATCCCCCACATTCGCTCAGCAGCTTCTTCACGAGAAGCTTGGCTAACTTTGGAGCAGATGTTTGCAAGCAAGAATGAGACTCGTATCTCTTTCTTAAAGAAAAAGCTAGAGACATTGAAAATGGATGAAGGTAATTCTATTCAGGATCACTTGAACAAAATTCAGGACTTATGAGAGCAACTCATGAATGTTGATGAAAATTCGGATGCACAGATGATATCTACCACTTTGAACTCGTTACCTCCTTCGTACTTGGATTTTCATATGGCCTTAAACCTCACCATGAGGATTGCCGCACAGCCAATCACTTTCCTTTAGTTGGTCAGTTTGCTTCTAGAGGAGGAGCAAACACAGAGAAATAGTGGTGTGGATGCTATAGCCTCTGAGTAAGCTTTTATGGCTAGACAAAAGGGCAAAGGCAGCCAAGTGAAGAATGCTCTTTAGAGTTCTGGAACTTTTGGCACATCACAAGTAAACAAAAAACAAGGGGGCACGCAAGCCAAAAAGGAAAAATGCCATTATTGCAAAAAGCCAAGTCACTACATCACTGAGTGCAGAAAGGGCATTGCCAAAGAGAAGAAAAAAGAGTCAAGAATGTCTGTTTTTTATGCTCCTTCCACTGCTACTGAGTCCGCGTCCTTTGTTGCAGACAGGCATTTTTGTTTTCATACATGCAGTTATGACACCTCTTGGGCAAATCGAGCATTTAGCTCTACTGAGGATGCAAGCACTTCGTTTTTTGATAGTGGTGCTTCTAGGCATATTACATCTTGCAAAGATTTATTTGCATCTATTCATGTAGCTACAGTTGGCAAGTCTGTACAGTGTGTCAACAATGCATCATACCTTGCTAGAGGTATTGGGAAGATTGTGCTCACAGCCATTGATGGCTCTATTCTCCGCCTAGAGGATGCTTTATTTGTGCCAGGCATAAAGAAGAATTTGCTCTCTATCTCTTCTTTGGCACATTGTGGATTGCAGATCACATTTAATGATGACAGATGCATGGTGAGAGACAAAGAACACATGACTTTGGTCTTGACAAGTACTTTATGTCATGGGTTATATGAGTTGGATGCTCTTTCAGTTGATCAGTCAGCGTGTTTGACATCCACTCTTACTCCTGCTATGATACATGCAAAGTTATGGCATGCTAGGATGGGGCATGTGAATTTTGGTAGCTTGATGCTCTTATAGCATACGCAGATGCTAGATGGGTTACCTCTACTGGAGATAAATAAGCTAGGTTGCAGTTAGTGCATTCAGATGTATATGGGCCTATGCAGACAAAGTCATTGGGAGGATGTTACTATTTTGTGACTTTTATTGGTGACTTTACTCGATTTTGTCGGGTCTACTCTTTGGTCAAAAAGTCAAAAGTGTATGATGCATTCTTGACTTTTATTGCACTTGTTGAAAACCAATCTGGTTGTAAAATTAAGACTCTCCGTTCGGACCAAGGGGGGGGATACATGTCCTCTATGCTGAATTCCATTTTGAAGCAGAAGAGCATTGTCCATTAGTACACTACTGCTTATACTCCATAGTAAAATGGGGTTGCAGAGAGAAAGAATCGGTCACTCATGGAGATGGCCAGATGTATGTTGAAGGCAAAGAGCTTGCATCATAGTTTCTGGATGGAAGCCGTCATGTGTGCTTGCCATGTTTTGAACAAATGCCCCACCAAAGCTTTGAAGAAAATTACACCTTTTGAGGCTTGGAGCAGCCAGAAACCTTCTGTTGGACACTTTCATACCTTTGGGTGCCTTGCATATGCACATATTCCAAAGGTACTCAGGAAAAAGTTGGATAACAAGGTTGTTAAATGCATTTTTATGGGATATAGCAGTGAGAGCAAAGGCTATAGACTCTATGATCCTGTTTCTTAAAAGGTGTTTGTCAGTAGGGAAGTACTATTTGATGAAAAATCAGAATTGTCCTTGGCTGGCTTAGACACATATCAAGCTGCCTGTAATGTATTTGAACGGCTATTGCCCATTACATTTGGTGATTCAGCTAGAGTTTCAGCAAGTAAACTCAATGTTCAACCAGCTACTTCTTTGGAAAATGCAGAAAATCAGTCATTGGCTGATCTGAATATTCAAGGGCTGAGACTGAAATTCAGCAAGAGCTTATGCACAGTCAGGAAGCAAGACAAATGCCTAGATGGTATTTACAGACTATGAAAGATAGTCATCTGGATGCACCCATGGCTGCTCGTACTAGAAGGCAAGCTCGTATGCATGATACTGCACATACCATGGAGTTTGTTATGGCAGCAAGCATCCTTGATGAAGAGGAGCCTGAATGTTTTGAGGATGCACAACAGAGTGTGCATTGGATGGCAGCAATGAAAGCTGAATTGGATTCTATCACTAAGAATCAAACATGGGATTTGGTGTCTTTGCCATTTGGGAAGAAAGCCATTGGAACAAAATGGGTCTACAAGCTGAAACGGAATGCAGATGGATCCATTGACAAATACAAGGCAAGGCTTGTAGCTCAAGGCTATGCACAGAAAAAAGGTATTGACTATGAGGAGACATTTTCTCCTACTTCCCGTATGATGACCATCGGGTCTATGGTTGCTTTGGCTGCTCATTATGGATGGACTGTGCATCAGTTGGATATTAAAACTGCATTTTTACATGGGGAACTTCATGAGGAAGTATATGTACAATAGCCCATTGGTTTTGCAGTTGAGGGCTTGGAACACTTGGTCTGCAAGCCGAAAAAAGCTTTGTATGGTTTGAAACAAGCTCCTAGAGCTTGGTATGCAAAGATAGATGCTTTCTTGCTTAGCCAAGGGTTCATAAACAGCTCATCTGAGTCTACCCTTTACGTATGTAAAGAGGGGGGATCCATGCTGATCATTTGTCTTTATGTTAATGATGTCTTGCTTACAGGGACACATGCTGATCAGATTTCAGCATTTAAACAAAATCTGCAACAAACTTTTGACATGTCAGACTTCGGGTCTTTGCATTATTACTTGGGCATTCAGTTCATACATGATGCTAGAGGTATTGGGTTATCACTGTCAAGATACATTGGTAAACTTCTTGAGAATTTTGACTTACAGGATTGCAAGCCAGTTTGTACACCAATGGAAACTGGACTTAAACTGTCATTACATGATGACAATGATTTGTTTGATATACACACATATGCTCCAGCAGTTGAATGTCTTATTTACTTATGGAACACTAGGCCAGACATACAGTTTGCAGTTTCAGACCTGAGCAGATATATGCATCAGCCACGCATGTCACATTGGCAAGCTGTTAAGTGTGTCTTCCGTTACTTGCAAGGTACTAGATCTCTTGGATTGCTTTATGCCAAGGGGGAAACACTACAGTTACATGCTTATAGTGATTCTGATTGGGCTGGTGATTATGATTCATGTCACTCCACTAGTGGCAATTGTTTCTTTCTTGGCTCGTCTTGCATATCTTGGCTTAGCAAGAAACAGTCCACTGTTGCCACATTGTCATGTGAAGCTGAATACAAGGCATCTTTCACTACCACAGTTGAATTCGTATGGATTAGGCGCTTGCTTGCTGATCCGGATGTATTTTTACGAAGCCTAGTCGTCATGTGAAGCTGAATACAAGGCAGCTTTCACTGCCACAGTTGAATACGTATGGATTAGACGCTTGCTTGCTGATCCGGATGTATCTTTTACGAAGCCTAGTCCTTTGTTCACTGACAATCAGAGTGCCATTGCAATAGCACGGAACCCAGTGTTTCATGCATAAGCAAAACACATTGAGATGCATTATCACTTTGTCAGAGAGAGGCTACATGCAGGTGATATTAGCCTTGTCTATTGTGCTACCACTAGTAATGTGGCAGACATCTTCACCAAAGTTGTTCGTCGTGAGAAATTTGAAGCATTTCTCCATGCTTTAAATTTGATCTCCTTTGGTGGCGGATGATCCTTGTACTCTTGATCACTCTTCACTCCAGTGGGGGTTTGTTGGGTATTTCACTCACGCCTCACTTACGCCTACACTCACATAGGAGTGGTGATTAGTAGGACACTAGGGCACTTCTTACTCTCGGTAGGAGAGGTTTTTTCCCCTAGACTTATGGTATTATTTCGTATGTGCTTATGACACATACTTAGGGACACTTAACGTGTTCGGATGTGAACACCCCCCTACAACGCTAAGGTTTAAGGGTTGTACCTTGTATTTTCAGTTTACACTCTTTCAGTCTATTGCATTGGGTGTCGTGGTTCACTCTCTACTGTCTATTGGTTTTCTTTGCTGAGCTTCGATCCTGTCCTTTCTCATATATCAGTTAGGCTAAGAGGCGTGACTCTGTACACTGGTAGAAACGGGCCACTTGTGCCAGGGGCCACTTGATCACATCCACTTGATCACATCCATCGGTGCTCTCCATTGTGGAGGGGCTCGAAAGATGATTCTCAGATGTGGGACCTTGGCACCAGCCCACCAGTTAATGTCCATCATGCAACCTAGCCACTGCTAGGAAAAGAGTGCTAGTCCTCCTTCTCCTATCCACTGGGAGATGTGGTCTGCCACCTGACTCTTCACCTCCTCCTCTATTTGTGTCATCGTCGAGTCTCCTGTGTGAGAGGTCTGAAGGAAGAAAGCATAGTTTGGTCCATCCGGTGGTGCTAGTAAATGGACCTTGCTACTCCTGGACTTGTGTACCACGAAGATCCCCACCTCCAGAGGTAGTGGAAACTCCGTGCTCCGCAACTATCAGGTAGGACCATGAACCGCTACAAAAGAACTCCTTCGGTAGCAGTTGCGCTTGTGTTGGGAAAGTGTGACGGGCGGCAAGGATAGATGAGCTAGTAGCTACGTGGGGGGGGGGGGGGGGGACTAGGCTGCTAGTGAGTGGAGGATGTCAGCATATGGGGCTTCTCCCCTCCTCTGGGAAGAGGGGGGGATGGACAGGGGATCACCTGTACTGGGTGGGGATCAAGGGGGACTGGTCGGCAGGGAAGATGGTGGGGAGGAGAAAGATCGAGGGATGGCGGGGCGGTTGGAGGTACAAAGGCGGGGGGGGAACAATGCCTCTAGAGAGGGGGGGCTGTGGGCTAGGGTCGGGGGGGGACTATGGGGAGGGGAGGGTGTGTGTGGGGGTTGTGGGATCTTAGATAAGGTAGCCTGTGATGCCTCCATGGGTGGTGGCTGTGGAGGCCTATGGTCCTACCGGGTGGGACGAGCTACGGGGGGCTGCGGGATGCTTTGGCAGGGGGGCGATGCTTGCCCTCCTGCTCCCTGCTGCCATGGCTATGTCTGAGGGGCTGACTGCGGTCCCCCGTGCCATCTCCCTCTTTGTCGTCTTTGGACCCGTGTAAAACCATTAGCGTCCACCTGCGGGCCTGTCAGTGAAGTTACCTTGGCTCCGAAGGGCGTGCAATCTGTTGTCTAATGCCCAAAGTCATGGCAACGCACGCACTACCCTAGCTACCCAGTCACAATAACATGTTGTCTGAAAGAGTGTCTGCCTGCCTCAATCTTCAAAAACTTTGATATATTCTTTGTATCTTTCACTACCACCCATACCTTTGGGACTTCTGCGGCTATCACTGCATCTGCGAAGGAGGCGGGAAGAACTGTGCCGGAGAGTTGTCCAAAGTTCTTCCCTAACTAGCGATACTCAATTGCCAATCCAGGGAAGAGTAAGGTGACTGGATGTCTAAGAAATGTATTATGGAGCTCGAATGCCTCCACTATGAAGCGAGTGTACCAGCAGGGAACCATGTAAATGACCCCCTTCGTGGAAGCATAGGGTGAGCTATCCACTAGCTCACAGGCTGCGTCTACAAAGGTGAGTTGAACCATGAAGATCCCTTGACCCATGAGAATTGCCTCCACGATCTACGCTGTGCCAATGCGTAGTGTGGAGTTTTTAAGCTGGGCCCTAGATGGGGAGTGTCCTACAACCTTTGACCAAAGATCGTTGTTTCTTTCAACTCCAGCTTTGTGGCACGAACGGCTAAGAGTTGTTCCTCAAAGAGGACGATGTGCAAGGTGTTTGACTGGGTGGCACTCATAGAATGCACTAGCGTCTGACCAACGGTTTCCATTGCGCATCCCTACTAAGACCTACCAATCACGCTGCTGTGCTACCAGAAGGGGGGGGGGGTGTTGTGGGGGGCGATGGGGAGGAGGGGGGAAATGCTGTTATTTGACGGTCAGGGAGGTGCTAGACACCATTGAGGATGGGGCCAGGGCTGCAAGGTGAAAGAGGCAGAGGATCAAAGGAGGTGGGGGGTCATGGCGGAGGAGGCGGGGGATCAGTGCAGGGGGAAAGCTGGCGCACGACAGCAGGCGGGAGATCTTGGCAGGGGGATCACGCAGGGGAGAGCTGGTGGGGGGGAACAGCAGGCAGGGGCAGCACTCCACAAGGGGGGAGTAGGCGGGGCAGTAGGTGGGGGAGTAGGTGGAGGAACAGTGCACCCTGGGGTAGTAGGGGGGGGGGGGGGGGGGGGGGGGAGAGCTGATACGATGGCAGGGGTGGAGCAGCAGCGCACGCGAGGGCAGGGAGCAAAAAAACTTTAACATGATCTGGACAGATGGAAGGGAAAAGGATGAAGCAGTATTCCTAGTCACTTAGAACTCAGGCATCTTATTTCATTCATTACCTCACATGTCTTAATAGTGATAGTCATCCCAAATGGATCTTCCTTTAGCCTGATGTACAGGACACTCACCTTTGAGAGTGACCAGACTGGGAGACTGACCTATTTTCCTTTTTTTCCTCTAAATTCTTTATATTTTCCTGCCTTGGAAATTCACCATGGATTTACAGCCAGGAGCTATAGTAGGATCTTCCGTCTTGGAATTTTTAAGTGGGGCCAGAAGTGGGGGGAGGGGGATGTGGGTGGGTTGTGTGTGCGCAAGCCAAGACACTAATGGGGCAACAATAGTGTGCATGTGGATTTTCAGATTCACAAATTTAGCTCAAAGAAGCAGAAGTATCATATAACAGGTCAAAAATGATTTAAACCCTCAGTAAATATAGGAGATCTCAGTACCTTTTTTCTCTGCAAAGAGTCTAAGTCACTAATGGGGCAGCCATAGTGTGCATGTGGATTTTCGGATTCACAAATTTAGCTCAAAGAAGCAGAAGTATTAAAAACAGGTCACAAATTATTTAACCCTCAGTAAATGTAGGAGATCTCAGTACCTTTTTTCTCTGCAAAGAGTCTAAGTCAGATCTGACCATTGCAACAAGATCTGTTAGCTGTTTGGTGCACTTTGTACTAAATTGTTTCATTGCATTCTTATTTCCCTTCCTAACATTGTGAAACACATCTTCAACTTCCCATGTCCACCATATTTGGCTTCCAGCCTGCAAAGTCAAGCAAAAAGCTCAGTGAAAAGAAAGTAAACACATTACAATAATCAGTATCTAGACTGGTCAAAACATCAAATTTCTCAAAGTAGTGTGCTAAAACCCTCTCTCACCTCTCCCCCCACAGTTTCACCTGCAATGAAACTTCTGTTTTTGCTCTGTGGACTCCTGGATTAGGCCTCTTACAGGTGGTGGTAAAAGTGCGTACATCCTAGCCTTCAAGAAAAGATTTCAAGGGTCACTGAGATCCAGAGAATGTCTAGGACAAGACAGATGCCTTTAAAGCTTATTTTTATAAACTTCAAACCCATATACGCAATGGGCAATATGTTATGGAGTTCATTGAAGCTGGCAGTATCCCTCCAGGCTTCTGTTGGAAATGGAAAGATACTATGGAGATCCTTAAATCTTGGTCTTCTCCCATTGAGCTTCTAATGTTAATGGGAAGAAAACTACAAAGGTCACTGGAGATTGACATTATAATGCTCAAGCTTTTATGGTCACTGGAAAAGAGACAATAAAAAAAAGGTGCAGAGTATGCTTTTTTGATTCAGCTTATTAAACTTTCAAATCCTTATTTTTATTTTTTGAAATTTACAAGTGATGAATATTAGCTAAAATCATCACTGCTGTCCAGTTCATTAAAATAGGCATAAAGAACTGCCATGCAGGTTGAGATGCCATAAAGACCATTAATTTCTCTGACCCCTGCCTGAAATGTCCGTCTAACCGGCACATGCAACACAACATGAGCTATATCCACCAACATGTAGGGACTGGGCATCAGACTTACCTCCCCACCATACAGCCAAATGGCCTCACCCCCGAGCTTGGGAGCTCGCAACACTTCAGGTCATGACCATGTGCCAAGAGCTAGTATCCCATACCACCAGCCCAAAGCATCCCGTTGTATGGACACGTCGGCCTACGGGCCAAGAGTCCAAGAGTGGTGATCACACAATGATGTGCACAATAGAGCCTTGAGTCCTATAAATAGGACTTAGTTGTCCTAACCTGGATGTGCCCTCGGTGTGTTCATACTAAGTCACTTCGTGACCACTATGACCAAAGCTACCATCATCCATCCAGATGTCCAAGAATGGGGCATACTCCGGATGTCTTTCTTTGACAAGGAGGTACATCCCTGATGGTGGTCTCAATGACCCATCCAGATGTCCAAGGATGGGACATACTTTGGATCTCTTTCTTCGATGAGGGGATACATCCTTGATGGTGGTCTCAATGGCCCAACATCATCAGAATTATGCTAAAGAGAAAGAATCATACCTTCCTTGAGTAGCTATTATCGAACTGCAACTCTTTTTTCAAGCTCTTTGATCTTCTTTGCTTTGTGAGCAATGATCATCCTTCAACTCCTCATCTATCATAGGGTAAGGCTGTGTTTCTACAAGGTATCCAAAAGTATCTCCACCCATGTCAAACCATTCAAGCTAGGCTGTGGGACCCACTCCTACTTTGTTCTCAACATAGGCTGCTTTGGAGATTGTGTTGGTGAGGAAGTGTTTGATGTTATCTTTCTCTATTTCTCCTAATTCTAAAGAGGGGCTTTCCAATCAAGGGCCTAGATTTCTTCAACACGTACCTAGCTTTGATACCAGTTAACGAAATGCTCGTCTACAAGTACAAATACAATCGTATGACAAATGCACAAACTAATATAGAAACACAGTTAGCTTTGATACCAGGTAACACAGAGACAATAAGCATAGAAAATGAAAGAAATTTGAACAACGAATAAATACAATGCTCAATGTAGCAAACACACTATGCAAGGTGAATACTAAACCTCTCAAGGACCGGGCTAGAGAGTATGAGTAAAAAGTGTGTTGTACTTTGACATAGCAGACAGCCACCGAATATGTTTGGCAGCATCAAATGCAACTCAATGATGGATGGATCAATGTTAGATAGAGCCAAGAAATGTGAAAGTGATAAAATTGCAGAAATATTGATGATGTGGCAGTTGGCACAGTGCTACAGTTGGCAAAACACACTGAGATGATGGCATAGGCAAACCATACGGTGATGTCAGCTGTTCTTTTTTTTTTTGCAAATAAAGTGTGGCTAATTATATTACTTCAGAAAAAACCCCTGAATACAAAGAAGTGTTCATGCTCAATAGACTAGCTGGAGCTAATGATGAGTCACAGATATATCAAGTGTACAAGCCTCTCAAGGCGGCCTAGGGGGAATGGGGCAAGAAGTCATGGAGGGGGGGTGTATTGCCATCTAGGGCTGCCAGTTTGCATCAAGAAGAACAGGTCCTGGCCGCCCCAAGTGCGCATGAAGTGAGAATGGAGCTCTTGATGAGTTCGAGACTCGCCCTGCACCTGGGCCCATCGTCCACGAAGGGAGTGGATGATGGAGGTCCAGAGCTTTGCCAAAGTCACTTGTACTGAAAGTCTCTCCCCGCCGAAAACCTCCTGACAACGCGCCTTCCAGATGTGCCATCCAGTAAGACTCCCTATGATCTCCCATACCTCAGAGCGGTCTGTTGTGGGCTCTATTACCTAGTGTTAGCTGTTCATACATGTTGGTATCCACTAAATGCAAGCGTGCAGGCTGTAAACAACAGTAACACAAGCTATATCACAATCAAACAGGCTAGAAACACATCGCTAGCTGTAGGACAAGTCAAGACAGCAATCACCGGCAGTAGAGAAGGACTGAACAGCAGACAACCTAGATGGTGAGAAGGACCAGAAGGTAAGCAAGAGCTCTAATGAAGACACGGAGCTTGAGTATTTTGAAGCTATGCACACCAATGCCATTGTCCATGAAGAGGCTAGGAAGGCTATGCAAGGCACGTATAGGTGCAGAATAGGAGATGTAAGAAGTGACTGGCTAATGATGGGAATAAGAGAGTGCTTTGAACACCTCTTGCATTATGTTGGTTGTGCTCATGCTAGTTTGTTCTCCTATTTTATGAGCAAGCCCCTAGGGGAATACAAGTTAGAACGCTGGTCTGATGAGACTTGCCATGGAAGAGCGTTGCTGCAACACTTTAGATTCATTGGAAGGGGCTTTCTTTTGGCCTTCGTCAGGTTTGAGCAAGAGCGAGATTCGACCTTGGGACATTGTTGCCACAAAGGTAATCTTATTTACACAGTTCCCTAGTTTGCTAACTTTTGTCCATATGACATGCTCCAACACGAATTTCTCATTTGGATTACCTTCCCCTTTTTGCCTGATTGGATGGATGTAGAGGTGCAAACATTGCCAAGAGCATTGGGTCATGTGCACTATGTCCCCTCAATCTAATGGAACCTCAAGATCATAGAATCGTGCATGTAGTTTGTGGGATTGCTGCAAAGAACCCCCTAAGGTTCTTGAGGTTTGATACCAATCAGATTGAAATTTGCATTCTAAAATCATGTTTTCCCCATTTCCAAATTCTTGTAGCCATTCTAGAGATTTGGGAAACTATGCAAAGAATTTTCCACAAAATCCAAATCAGCTAAGAAGCGTCTAAGCCATACGCATTCAACCGTGGTAGTGAAAGTTGCCTTGTATTCAGCTTCACATGATGATATGGCAACAGTGGATTGTTTTTTGCTAAGCCAAGAGATGCAAGATGAGCTAAGAAAGAAACAATTGCTACTAGTCGAGTGATGAGAATCATAATTACCAGCCCAATCAAAATCACTCTAAGCATGTGAGTGCAGTGGTCCCCCCTTGGCATAAAGCAATCCAAGAGTCCTAGTACCCTGCAAGTAACGGAAAACACGCTTGACAGCTTTCCAATGTGACATGTGTGGCTAACGCATATATCTGCTCAAGGTTGAAACTGCAAACTTTATACCTGGCCTTGTGTTGCAAAAGAAAATAAGACATCCAACTACTGCAGCATATGTATGGATATCAAACAAATCACCATCATCATGCAATGATAGCTTCAGTCGAGGTTCCATTAATGTACAAACTCGCTTGTAATCCTGTAAGCCAAACCTCTCAAAAAGTTTATTAATTTATCTAGATTGTGATAATCCAATGCCTCTAGTATCATGAATGAATTGAATGCCCAAGTAATAGTGCAAAGGCCCAAAATCTAACATCTCAAAAGTTTGCTGTCAATTTTGTTTGAATGCTGAAATTTGATCAGCATGTGTCCCTATAAGCAAAAGATCATCAACATATAGACATATGAGCAGCAAGGATTCCCTCTCTTTACATATGTAAAGGGTAGACTTTGATGAGCTGTTTATGAACCCTTGGCTGAGTAAAAAGGCATCAATCTTTGCATACCGGGCTCGAGGAGCTTTCTTCAAACCATATAAAGCCTTTTTTAGCTTGTAGACCAAGTGTTCGGATCCCTCAACTGCAAAACCAATGGGCTGTTGTACATACACTTCTTCTTGAAGTTCCCTCCCTCTGAAAATGTAGTCTTTATATCAAGATGATGCACAGTCCATCCATATGGGCAGCCAAAGTAACCATACACCTAATGGTAGTCATGCAGGATGTAGAAGCAAATGTCTCCTCATAGTCTGTGCCTTTCTTCTGTGCATAGCCCTTGGCCACAAGCCTAGCCTTATATTTGTCAATGGATCCATCTACATTCCTTTTTGAACTTATAGACCCAGTTTGTACAAATGGCTTTCTTTCCAAGGCAAGGACACTAAATCCCATGTTTGATTCTTTATGATGGAATCAAACTCAGCTTGCATTGCTGCCATCCAATGCACACTATGTTTAATATCCTCAAAGCATTTAGGCTCCTCATCATCAAATGTATCTGCTGCCATAACAAACTCCATGCTATATGCACCATCATGCATACAAGGTTGCCTTCTAGTACGACCAACAATAGGAGCATCCAAATGACTATCTTTCATAGTATACAAATACCATCTAGGCATCTACCTAGCCTCCTGATTGTGTACAAGCTCTTGCTGAATTTCAAGTTCAACACCTTGCCGAATTTTCAAATCAGCCATGGCCTAATTTTCTGCATTACCCAATGGAGCAGCTGGCTGAACATTAATTTCACTTGTTGAAGCTCTAGCTGTATCATGGAAAGAAATGGCCAACAACCCTTCAAATACACCATTGACAGCCTGATATGTTTTAAAACCAGCAAGGGATAATTCTAATTTCTCATCGAAAACCACATTCCTACTAACAAATACCTTTTTAGAGACAGGATCATATAATCTATGTCCTTTTCTCTCACTACTGTACTCCACAAAAATGCATTTAATAGCGTTATTATTCAACTTCTTCCTGAGTACCTTGGGAATGTGTGCATATGCAAAACACCCAAAAGTATGCAAATGTCCAAACAGAAGGTTTATAGCAATTCCAAGCCTCAAAAGGTGCAACATTCTTTAATGCCTTGGTGGAGTACCTCTTCAAGACATGGTGAGTATACATAACTCCTTTCATCCAAAAACTGTGGCAAGCTCTTTGCTTTTAACATACATTTGGCCATCTCCATGAGTGACCAATTCTTCCTCTCTGCAATCCCATTCTGATGTGGAGTATAAGCAGTAGTACATTGATAAACAATGCCTTTCTCCTTCAAAAAGGAATTTACCATAGAAGACATGTATCCCCCCCCCGGTCCAAACGAAGAGTCTTTACCCTGCAGCCACATTGATTTTCAACAAGCGCTACAAAAGCCAAAAATGCATCATACACAATGACTCCAACAAAAAAAGGTAAAGTCATCAATGAAAGTGACAAAATAGTAATAGCCACCCAATGACTTTATCTGCATAGAGCCACATGCATCTAAGTGCACAATCTGTAATCTGGTAGTTGCTCTAAAAGCAATATCATAGGGAAATGAAAAAAGATGTATTTTTTCCAAAATACATCCCTCGCATATATGCTTAGGAGGTCTCTCCAAGAGAGATAAACCATCAAGCATCTATGTACGCTGCATAAGTATCAAGCTACCATAGTTTACATGCCCCATGCGAGCATGCCATAACTCCACCTATGACATAGCAGGAGTAAGAGTAGGTGCTAGATAGACTGACTGATCAACTGAAAAAGCATCCAACTCATATAACCCATGACATAAGATTGCGAGTCAAAACCAAAGTCATGTGTTCCTTATCTCAGACCATACATCTGTCATCATCAAAGGTGACTTGCAAACCACACCTTGCCAAAGAAGAAATAGATAATAAATTCTTCTTTATGTCTGGCACAAACAAGGCATCCTGCAAGTACAAAATAGAGCCATCAATGGCTGCCAACACAATCTCCTCAATGCCTCTAACAAGGTATGATGCATTGTTGGCACAATGTATAGACTTGCCAACCAGGGCTATAATAACAGAAGCAAATAAATCTTTGCGAGATGTGATATGTTTGGAAGCACCACTGTCAAAAAACCATGTGCTCGCATCCTCAATAGAGCTAAATGCTATATCAGCTCAAAAAGAGTCATAACTACATGTGTAAAAACAATAGTCTCTGTCTAGAACAAAGAACACGAACTCAGTGGATGTAGAAGGTGCATTAGAAATAGACATTCCTAACTCCTCCTTCTTCTCCTTGGCTATGCACTTTCTATATTCAATGATGTAGTGTCCTAGCTTTTTGCAATAATGGCACTTGCCCTTCTTGGCTTGTGTGTCCCTTGTTTTTTGCTACTCTGTGAAGCACTTGATGTCCTAGAGCTCTATGGCGCATTTTTTAGCTTGGCTGCCCTTGCCTTTCTGCCATGCCATAAAAGCCTACTCAGAGGCTATGGCATCCACACCACTATTCTTTCTTGTCTCGATGTAGAAGGTGCATTAGAAATAGACATTCCTAACTCCTTCTTCTTCTCCTTGGCTATGCACTTTCTATATTCAATGATGTAGTGTCCTAGCTTTTTGCAATAGTGGCACTTGCCCTTCTTGGCTTGTGTGTCCCCTGTTTTTTGCTACTCTGTGAAGCACTTGATGTCCTAGAGCTCTATGGCGCATTTTTTAGCTTGGCTGCCCTTGCCTTTCTGCGCCATGCCATAAAAGCCTACTTAGAGGCTATGACATCCACACCACTATTCTTTCTTGTCTGCTCTTTCTCGAAGAGCAAACTAACAAACTGAAAGAAAATAAGTGGCTGTGGAGAAATCCTCATGGTAAGGTTCAAGGCCGTATGAAAGGCTAAGTACGAGGGCGGCAATGAATTCAAGATAGTAGATATGAACTGTGCATCTCACTAATACTCATCTACATTTATAAGCTGCTTATGCAAGTCTTGAGTTTTATTTAGATGATCCTGTAAAAAATCACCCTCATCCATCTTCACCGTCTCAAGGTTTTTCTTCAAGAAAGAGATGTGTGTCTTGTTCTTTCCAGCAAACATTTCCTCTAAGGTTAGCTATGCTTCTTGTAAAGAAGCTGCAGAGACCAAATGTGAGGGATGATAGACTGTTGAAATGCCAATGCCTCGGTCTACATTCCTGGAGACCCTCCTGCAATAGGACCTTCCAGGTCTACCATCCTGGTGTGAGGCCGCAGACTACTAGCTTGCCTAAGAGGGCCATACTTTAATACTCTGGGTCTATGATCCCAAGCCCTCCCTTTGACCGATGCCGGATTATGGTCGCCCACACCACCTTGGCCCGGGAATCCCTGGAACAATCTAACCTAGCCCAGAGGAAGTTCCACACTAGGCGGTGAAGCTAAACTACACAGGACGAGGAGAAGCACCAACACGAGGCGATGTACCAAGCAGTCGCTAGGATGACCTGGTTAACCACCAACGCTCAGCCTACTAGGGAGAGACGAGCCATACTCCAATAGGTCAGCTTCCTCCGAATAGAGTCAAGGACTTGAAGAAACTGTTGGGCCGGAGTGATGTCGAGTCCCACCTGGAACCCTAGGTAACGGATGGTTTGCCCTTTATACATCCATCTAAATCCCAAGTGGACGCCCCACTCCGTGCTAGAGTCTGGGTCTATAAGGAAACCAACCGACTTTCGCAGTTGATTTTCGCTCCTGCTGCAGTACAGAACACCTCGAGAGCCAGTCTCACTCTCTCCAGCATCAACTCATCGTCCTCTATGTAAAGTGTTGTATCATTTGCATACTCCGAGTCTAACAGCTCTGTCTCCTCTCTCACTAGAAGTCATAGGCCATGTAACCCACTCACGCGTGACCTG
Organism: Lygodium microphyllum; assembly: GCF_053477565.2. Taxonomy (NCBI): domain Eukaryota; kingdom Viridiplantae; phylum Streptophyta; class Polypodiopsida; order Schizaeales; family Lygodiaceae; genus Lygodium; species Lygodium microphyllum. The sequence continues at coordinate 134,321,707 of NC_141158.1, forward strand.
AGGAAGTAAGGCATCACCTCTGCAAAGAGTAAGAACAGGTACGGGGCCAGGGGGCATCCCTACCAGAGCGATCTCTCTAGCCAAAACTCCTCCCCTCACCTACCAACTATGAAAACCCTACTGGTAGCCGATCTGTAAAGTGTAGAGACCCCACGGATCCATGCTTGGAGAAAGCCCAACCTCACGATGGTGCCCTCTAAGAAGTCCCAGTCCATCCTATCATAGGCTTTCTCGAAATACAGTAGTAGTATAGCCAATCCCTGACCACTGTGCTTGGCCCACTCTGTTGCCTCAAAGAAGGTGAAGACATTGTCTAGGATGCTCCTATCCTCGACAAAGCCTATCTGTGTGTCATGAATGATGTTTGGAAGCACAGGGCGGAGTCACCTACCAATCATTTTGTCAGTGCCTTATAGGCCACTAACAACAAGGTGATCGGTCTCCATTGGGATAGCTTCAACCGGTCTCCCCCGTCCTGAAGTAAAGATCTCCTAGAAGGCCAACAGTAAGGGGTCCTTCACCACCTCCCAGTAGGTAATGAAGATGGCCTTAGAGAGGCCATCCTCTCCTGGGCATTTCTGCCCATCTTGTGTATGAAAAGCCTCCTCTAATTCCTTCTTTGTGAAGGGATCTAGGAGGGAGCGTCCCATCTCCTTTGTGACGAGGAACGGGATGAGATCCCAGACTTTTTGTCTACATCGTTGTCCTCTAGCTGAGGCTATCTTCTATTGGAAAAGGCGTCTGTAGTACTCGGTAGCAATCTCCATCACCTTGTCTGGGCTAGAATGAATCCTCCCATATTAATCCCGAAGGGTGCGTATCTGCTCTCCTGATGTGTGGGGCTGATGCACGTAAAAAAACTCCCTACACAACGTGTCCCCCTTCCACGCCCAAAAGGCTGCTGAGGTGCGAAATGAGAACTCCGAACGCTTATCCTCTAGGCGGCGATGGCTGCTCGTGCGCGCAACTCCTGTGTGTGGAGGATGGGATTGCCTGGTGCCTCCTATAGTAATCTTTGCGTGGTTGCTAGGTCCCGCCACAGTGCCCTCTCCTCCTCCTAGCTCTGTTGCCTGGCCTGTAGGGCTACCTCCTAGCAGATACTGCTGGACTCAGCTAGGACCTCTGCAACCTTCTCTGTGATCCGGTCCCTCTTGCCCCACTCCCTAGTCCAAATCTGCTCGATCTGTCTCTTTATCTCCTCCCTCCTGTAGATTGAGTCGAGGATCCGACAGGATCGTGTGTCTAGGGTAGATGCTGGGTGGTCAAGTGATAGGAGAACCGGGAAGTGATCAGACAAAGTGGTGCCAGTCAACTGCCCTACCTGGTCCCCGCAAGAGCATCCCCATTCTTCCACATAGAACCTATCTAACCGCTCCAGCAAGACTCCGCCTAGCCGCCTGTATCCCCAAGAGAAGTCCAGCAACCTCAATTAGCATACATCTGGTAACCAGTATACAACTCCTTATTAGTATTCATGTCAGCATATAGATTACTGTACTAGCTTGCATACAACTACTACTTATTAGCATACATGCTACTACAAATAGCATTGTTAACCAGCATACATGAGACTGTTAACTAGCACATAGTGGCTTTAAATGGAACAGATAATAATGGCATGATAGTACACATCTCAATGAAGATATTCCATCTGGGATATCCTACTTTACACATATACATGGTTGGTCAAAAGTTCTCATACATTTGAGCCCTCATTTTTCTCAACTACTCAATGGCCTGATTGGTGGGATTAAGAAGATTAGCATTCCATGCTGAAATATACGTGCTCAAAACTCAGCTACATACCCTTCCGTTCAGGGACTGCAGGACATACCCAACTTGGTGGACAGATCTGGAAAAATTGAACCGTTGGATCCAGTTGATTTCTTCTAACTATTGGGATTGTTAAGATCTTACTCCAGCTGATACTGAATTAATATTTACTGATCTGCAATTTTCAGACAGAACAGCAGTGTGCCACATTCAGTGCTATATATACTGAGCTAGTCTCAATGCATTGTATGGGGGATTGTATATGAGGAAAAGGGACCAAGGAAGTGTGAGCAGACCTGACTCATATCTCTTATCATTGTAATACTCATTTTCAATCAATTCATTATCTCTTTGAGTGTGTCCAATCACTTCTACTGTTCTACTTTGAATTGAGTGAGTTAAGTGTTGTTCACCTCATTCTTAGATTTTTATGATGGTATCAGAGATTGGTCATCTTAAGTCTTCAACTTAGTTTCAACACTCTATTTGTCTCACTCAGAACCAATAAGAGGCTAGAGGCATTCTTCCTAGCTCTTGGCTAGATGATATTCCTAGCATATGTCTCCAGCATCTCTTCAGAAAAATCTAATCCTTTAGGTCCTTCATCATCTAAAATTGCTCCAAGCGACATCTCCTTGCTTGGTGATGTAAGTAAGCTAGATAAAAATAACTATAGCACATGGAAGTTCAAGATGCAAATGCTACTATCAATTAAGAACATATGGATTGTTATAAGTGAAGATGAAACGCAGCAAATTCACTGGATTGCAGCGAAAAGAAGACTCTTAAATATGTCAGAGGCACTTTAGTATCCAGGTTACTTTATGAGTTGACTTCATCTTTGAAGTCATTTGGATACACAGATGCTGATTGGGCTGGTAACATTGAGGATAGAAGGTCTGCTTCGGCATATTGCTGCTCATTGGGAAGTGGTATAATAAATTGTTCAAGCAAGAAGCAACCCATAATTGCATTATCATGTACTGAAGATGAATATAGAGGAGCAGCTAATGTCACTTGTGAGATTGTATGGTTGAGAACAATGCTTGCAGATATTATTGTACCAATTGAAGGACCAACTGAATTATTCCATGATAATCTCTCTAGTATCACCTTGCCAATAATTCTATTTTGCATGCGAGGACCAAACACGTCGAGATACACAACTAGCATTTCATGTGAGAGAGATTCACTGTTCCATGCATGATCAAGTCGCAGATATTCTTCACAAAGCCGCTTGGACTAGATAAGTTGAGTATCTCCAACAACAAGCTTGGAGCAAGTACACTTCTGTACTTGTGTGTGTGTGTTTTGGTTGTTTTGGGGGGGGGGGGGGGGGGGGGGGGGGGGGATGGGTGTTTTGTTTTTTGATAAAACTAACGTGCTAACTAGCACACAAGCAGCTACTAAATGAGCATACAGATAGTGTTAACTAGTAGATAGATTGTAGCTACTAATTAGCATACAGCTGCTAATCAGCTTTCATAAAACTAAGCTGCTAATTAGCACACAACCAGCTACTAATAGCATACAAACAGTGTTAACTAGCAGATAGATTTCAGATACTAATTAGCATACAACTGCTAACCAACATACTACTTATTAGGATTCAGGTCAGCATATAAATTACTATGCTAACTAGCATGCAAATACTTATTACCATACACTGTTTATTAGCATATAGGGTACTGCAAACACCACTGTTAACTACTAGCATACACAATGGCTTTAAACAAAAGAAATAATAATGACATGATAGTACACGTCTCAATAAATATATTCCATCTTGGATATCCTACTTTACACGTGTACATGGTTGGTCAAAAGTGCTCATACATTTCAGCCCTCATTTTATTCAACTACTCAACACCCTATAATAGTGCTGTCGTCCAGAGGCAATAACTTCATATCTAGCCATTAAGTTTTGCTGATGTGGGAAAAAAAAAATGCTCCTGAGATCACTCTCCACACACTGATTTTTGAAATTAAGAAGATTCTCATTCCATGCTGAAATATAGGTGCTCCAACCTCAGCTGCATACCCTTCTTGCATTTCAAGGACTGCAAGACATACCCAACTTGGTGGAAAGATCTGGAAAAATGAAACTGTTGGATCGAGTTGATGTCTTGTAAAAAGTTGTTCCCCTACTCATGATCTATATCTTGACCGTTGGGATTGTTAATAAGATCTTACTCCAGCTGATACTGAATTAATATTCACTGATCTGCAATTTTCAGGCAGAACAGCAGTGTGCCACATTCATTGCTACATATACTGAGCTAGTCTCAATACATTGTACGAGGGATTGTATTGTGAGGAAAAGGGAGCAACGAAGTTTGAGTTGACCTACTTTTTTCCCCTTATAAAGGAGGTAGTTACATTTCATAAAAAGAGCAAATCCAAGTCCTAATGTAAATTCCTACTATTATATAATACAAAGCACACATTTCTTTTAAAAGGTCTACTTGGTTGAGGTAGATGAGGTCCCATGGCTCTTATACCATGAAGACATGGAATCATCTACAAGAGGGGAGCTCAATGTGAAAGTATGCAAGAGAATGGAGTGAGAATGATAAAGATAAGGCTTCGCATATTTCATAATCCCTTGAGATCCTTAAACATAGCTTTAAGCCAAGATAATGTATGTGGTTTTTTTCTCCACCACTCATTTCAATGCCACATCCCCCATGTTTTTTAAATATGCTGGGTCTCTAGGGACTGGATGGTTGTACCCTTGATATTCCAATACTGGATATGTCCAGCTGGATATTTCCAATTGTGTTCATAGGAAAATTTTAATTTGTGTGAACCAATAAAATGCTGTTGATAACTGCTGCTTCTTACCAGAGAAGTGATTACATATTGGACGTTTATGAAAGATTTAGCAAAACTTCACTTAAATCCTTAAGATTTTGTCACGTTCTAAACACTAAATCTCGTTGAGATCATTGCTGCATGTTCAGTGGAGAAAATAGCCATTTCTGTGTCAAGTGGCATTTCTCCTAGCTCTTAACTTGGCTGAATAAAACAAAAGAGACCTACCAGCGTAACCATGCCAAGATTTTTTGTAATCCATTCAGGGCGTTCAGTTTTAGCATAATAAAACACGCCTTCTTTTGTGATTTGGTATAAAGAGTCTCTCATCTCAGCTTCCACAGATTTCATCCATACTTCTATAGGACCATCAGTAGCCACAGGCAATCTGAAATCATAGGTTTCACCTTCAGATGAATGCATGCCAATCACTGTTTTATGGCGTTCCCCAAAAACTAGGGCTGCACAATTGTCAAACATCTTAAGCATGTGCTCTTGTATTGTAGTCGGATCGGAGGTTCCAAGTACAGAAAGAAGTTCATCATCTGAAATAAAGAAAAACCTTGGAAAAGCATTCCGCTTCGTGTCCAAGTACCTGTCAAATAGCATATCAACAGTTAAGTCACAAAAAGAAAATTGTGTTTAAATACAATTTCCAAATAGAATAAACTTCCTTGCAGAAGACTTTAGATAAAATAAGGCTTTGCAAATAAAATTGACTTCCTTGCAGAAAACTGTAGATTAGACAATGCTCTTGCATAAAACCCTTTTCTGTTGTCGAAGAAAAGGCTCAAAAACAGATACGAAACAGAAACCAGTGGAGTCCTTGCTTTGAGTGTACACTACAAATTGCTCTTGCATAACCTTCTTCCTTCTTTGGCAAGCATAGGACTACAAAGAATATACACAGGGAAAACCAGTGCGGTTCTTGTTTGTTATCATACTAGTTCCAAAGCAATTTGCATAAAGCTGTGTGATCTTTTTAGAAAGCGGGTTTCTTTCTTTTTCTTAGAGAAATTTGTTTCCATCAGTCAATATAAAGGACCGATAGAAATTTCTGTGATGAAGACTGGATGACAAGAACTTTAGGTATTTGCCATTGTGCAAAGATTAGCTACATTGTACATAGGGTGGTGGTGCGAATACCCAGAAAGCAGAGGATTCTCTCTTTTCCATGGCAACCTATCGGATACAACGAAAATGTTCCCAGTTACACCAGTACTAGTAGGAGGATACATATGTGTAGCCAATCACAACCCTCAAGAGATGTGGCACGTGCCCAATGTCTCCATCCTCCTATTAGGTGGCTGGGTCTGGGTTTGATGAACCACCTGCTCTCACAATCTTCTACTATCTTGCTCCTCTGCCTAGAGCATCCTGTGAGTTCAGTTTGGTCTAATTCCTCTCTTTGAAGGCGATTGTCCTCCTCCGTGAAAGTGAACACCCTGTTCCTGCCAGTTGTGATGACCCGAAGGAGGATGTCCCTCTTGAGAAGAGACCAATCCAAGTCTAATTAGTCGCATCTGTCCTCCACCTGGGAGGGACTCCCTATCACATGGCTTCTATCATAAGTGTGGCCGGTCTAAGGACCTGTAATATCTGCCTCTACATCTCCTATGGTAGCTCCTGAAATGCAAAACAATATAGCGAAATCCTCTGACCAAGAGTGTGTCCCAACTCTGATTGTAAATAATGAAGTGAAGAGAAGAGGCTTCCTTTTTTTCTCTTCAACTATGGTTGGTGGTAGCAGATGGAGGCCAAAAGATATAGATCTCCAGGCTCTGATGATGGCAGCTGAAAATTTGACCTCAAAACTCCTCCCTAAGCTTCTGCTCCTTGTTAGAACTAAACTAAGATACAAAGAAGGGGAAAGTCTGCTTGACTAATCGGATGTATCTGTTTGAAGGATGGAGCCATCAAGAAAAATGTCTGCTTGCTTTCCATGCAACTCATCAAAGTCATGTTATTTTGGTAGATAGGTTATGCTAATGCACATATGTAGCACAAGAACAACTTCGTTTTTATGATCCTAATGCACATTCCTTTCCTAGATAATTCATTAACATTGAAATAATATAACAAAACAATTTCTGTCCAAGATTCTTGTTCTACAGCCATCAAGAATCAGCCTTACAACCAAAAATCTTGGAAGTGTGATTTACCGCCTATCCTAGGTCCCAGGAGGGATTTACTGGCTCATATTTCCTTTTACGCTCCTAGTAAGCCTCAAGAGGGAAGTCTACTACACCTGTTGGCTTTATTGCACTGCTAAGCTTGTGCCCAAAATACCAAATAACATTGTGTAGATCCACCCTCCGTGCTAACATGGGGCTAGTCTAATGCTCAAAACCTTGGTCTACTCCTTATGTCCAGCTGAACACATATGGCTTTCAAACTCATCTTTTCAGCTCATTTCTTGGCTTCTTATAGTCACATGACTTGAAAACACATCTTCGCCATTCTATTTCAATTCTAGCTTTCACCTTGCTTTTAGCTCCCTCTTCATGTGCATGAGTTTTCAGCCACTTTTTTAACTTGAGTTCCAACCCACAGTCCTAATTGATGGCTCCCTTGAATCCCACAAGTCTAGTGATGCTCCGATTTTCGGATAGCCTCCCTCTACAAAGACTAGTAATGAACATACTTTTTCCAAGAGGCCATATCATATTGCAAATAAAGTAATTATATTTTTCAAATGGATGTATTGTAATTATATGCTAAATTTTGAATTTCAAAAGGTAGTATTCTGCATGCTTTGGTGAAACTATATTTTGCAAAAACATGTACTGCACTGATATGTTAAAATTTGAACGTCAAAAGGTAGTATTCTGCATTCTTCAGTGAACAGCATATTTGTATGTATACTAATATATACTTGGCCATATGTACATAATTACAACTATTTGTTTTCATGCATTCATACATCTCTTATGATGACATCCTAGATCGTGGGTAGAGATATTCAAGGTGAATATAGCATTCATACATCTCTTATGATGGCATCCTAGATTGTGGGTAGACATATTCAAGGTGAATATAGCATTAGGGCAATAAAGTCCATACTCCATTAATGACTTTCTTTACTGAAAGAGTTACTAACGGAGGAGGTTCTATTATATCATCATTATAGAGTATGGAAAACAAGGATGTCTCCATTTGCATTTTCCTCCAAAGAAAGTTAGAACATTGATTGATGATTGATATGCAGACATTGGGTATGCAACATACTCTGCTGAGTGACCTTGTCCGTGCAAAGAAGAAAAGGGTGAATGTCAATGGCAAATAACAAGGCGCTCAAAAAGCAAATCCCTATTAGTAACTATCTCTCCAATATGGATAAATTTCTGTAAACGCTCCCTACCAACGCGCCGCTGCCGTCACCCCTGTGCCCCATCGAACTGCGCCGCCTCTTCGCTATCACTCTGCCCCCCCCCCCCCCCCCTTTGGCTTGTCATCAACATTGCGCCTCCCCTACTTGCCACCACATTACGCTCCCCCCTCCTCGCCATCGCCATCATGCTGCCCCCCACCCTGTGACCCCCACCATCACGTTGTGCCTGCACGGCCCCCCTCCCCCCCACCCTAAAGCTACCCCTCGCCCCCACCTGATACTACTCTCCTCTCCCCCCCCCCCACTCTGGCACCTCCCCCTCGCCCTGATCACCTCCACGCCCTAGTACCGGCCACATGCCTGGTCCCCCCCCCCCCCCGGCCCTGATACCTCTCCCGTGTTCTCTCCCATCTCATCCACCCTGCGGCCACCTGCCTACACGCCTCTCACACCATCATTCGTGGCGCCCGGTGCCTCTACCGGCATCAAAAAACAAAATCCACACCCCCCCGCCCCCGGGCCATCGCCCTCATCCCCTCCCCCGGTTGCTCCCTCCATTTGCAGCAACTCCCCCCCTCCGACAGTACAGCAATGTGTTTGGTAGGTTCTCAGTAGGGAAGCGCAATGGAAACCTCTGGTCAGACGCCAGTGCATTCTACGAGTGCCCCCCAGTCAAACACCTTGCGCGTTGTCCTCTCTGAGGAATAGCTCTTGGCCGTCCGCACCACTAAGCTAGAGCTTAAAGAAACAGTGATTTTCGGTTAGGTAGCAGGACACTCTCCAGCCAGGGTCCAGCTTCAGGATTGGCTCCACTCCACGCTGCGCATTGGCACGGCGCAAATCGTGGAGGCAGTCCTCATGGGCCGTAGGATCTTCATGGTTCGTCTCACCTCCACGGACGCAGCTCGGGAGTTAGTGGAGAGCTTGCCCTATGCCTCCACGAAGGGGGTCATTCACATGGTCCCCTGGTATAGCGGCTTCACAGTGGAGTCATTTGAGCTCCACAACAGTTTTCTCAGGCACCCAGTCACTTTACTTTTTTTTGGACTGGCAGTAGAGTACCACTAGTTAGTGGAGGACTTTAGTCAGCTCTTCGGCACAATTCTCCCTTCCTCCTTCGCAGATGCTGTGACAGCTGCAGGAGTCCCCAAGGTACGAGTGGCCGTGAAAGACACAAAGAGCATACCCAAGTTCCTGGAGATAGAGACTAGAGGTCACTCTTTTAGACAACAAGTCACTCTAACCGGGCAACCAGGGCAGTGCCTACGCTGCCATGACTTTGGGCATCAGGCAGCAGACTCTACGCGCTTCAGAGCCAAGGTAGCTCCGTCCTAAGGCTCATAGGTGGATGCTGACGGCTTCACACGAGTCCAGAGATGACAGACAGGGAGACGGCAAGGGGGGCCGCAACTAGCTTCACAAACACAGCCTCAACAGCAAGGGGCAGGAGGGCAAGCGATGCCCCCTCAAAAGAGCACTCCGCAACCGGCCCCACCCGATAGGGCTGCAGCCCCCCATGTCCACCACCTGTGCCACAGACTACCTCACCTGAGAGCCCACACCCACCCCCCCTACCTCCCATGCCCCCCCCACTAACCCGAGCCCACGCCCCCCCCCCACCCACCATGTACCTCCGACCATCCCACTATCCCTCGATCTTCTTTTCCCCCACCACCTCCCCTGTCGAGCACCCCCCCCCCTCCGATCCGCCCCCGATTCTGGTGATCCCTCCCAAAACCACCCCCCCTCCTCCCACAAGAGGTGATGAGCTACACACGCCTACATCCTCCTCGCACCAACAGTTCTCCCCATCCCACACAGCCACCAGCTCATCTGCCCCTGCCACCCATCACACTTTCCCGAGACAGACACAACAGTTGCCACAAGAGTTCTTCCGCAATGGCCCATGGTCCTACCTGAAAGTTGCGGAGCGGGGAGAGTTCCCACTACCTCTAGGGGTGGGGATCTTCGTGGTTCGTAAGTCAAGAAGGAGCAAGGTCCATCTACTAGCACCACCGGATGGACCAAACTACGCCTTCTTCTTTTAGTCCTCCCACTTAGGGGTTTGGACGACGACACAGATAGACAAGGAGTTGAAGAGTTAGGTGGAAGACCACATCTCCCAGTGGATGGGAGATGAAGGACTAGCACTGTCCACGCAGCAATGGCCTAGCTGCATGATGGACATTAACTAGTGGGCTGGTGCTGAAGTCCCGCACTTGAGTATCATCTTTCGAGCCCCTCCATTGTGGAGAGCTCCGCGGGATGTGATCGAGTGGCCTCTGGCACAAGCGGCCCGTTTCTATCAGTGTACAGAGTCACAACTCTCAGCATGGCTGATTAATGCATTGATGGTACCACCTGGAGCATCTATCACCCCTATGGTCCTGTCGAAGGCCACCATGGGGGATTGGAGTTTACCATCCAGACCTGCGGCAAAAGCACACTTGCATGCCTCATAGTTTGTCCTCTTCATCAGTAACTTCCACACCGAATAGATGCCTATTCGGTCAAGCACAGGTTTCCCCATGAGCTTACACCTTGCATCATGGAATGTGAACAGTCTCCACTACAGTGGGGCACGTGGTTCCACAAAGTTGAATGTTCGTCAGGAGCTGTAGCCTGCTCTTGCCGGACGGATCGACATCCTACTTCTACAAGAGCACAAGCTCACGCCCACCCAAGCCCAACGGGTAGGAAAGGTACTCCCGGGCAGCTCCCGCACTTTCTTGGAGCATGCCATAGGTGCCCACGGCAGGAGTGGAGGCGTATGCACCTCTATCGGCTTGAGTCTCACCGCCTCTGTACAAGACCACGAGATGATAGTGGCAAGGAGGGTTTTATGGATCAGACTAGACGTTGGGGACCCGTGCCTGGGAGTCCTCAATGTCTATGCCCCTACGGAGGTTACGGCACGCAGCACGTTCTGGGTGGAGATCAGGGAGGGACTCCCACAGGTGGACTCCTGGATCGTTGGAGGAAACTTCAACAACCAGGAGGCATTGAAAGACCAACAAGGTAGAGGCAGAAACTACTAGGGCATGGCCGGGGAGGAGCAGGACGCAAAGGAGATATTTCTACTGGTAGTAGGTGCACGCGATGTATGCCTGGAAAGACCCTGCCTTCCACAGGAGGGAGAGGTCACTGGACTTCTCTTGGGGATACATGCAGCTAGGTGGAGTTCTACTGGAGCGGTTGCATAGATTTTATGTGGGAGAGTGGGGAGGCTCTCCTGGAGGCCAGATCCGCAATTGGCGGGCACCACATTGTCCGATCATTGCCCGATTCTCCTAACACTAGACCCCCCAGCATCTGCCCTAGACAAACGATCCTGTCGAATCCATGACTCGATCTATAGGAGAGCGGAGGTGACGAGACAGATAGAGCAGCTTTGGACTAGGGAATTGGGCAGGAGGGATCGGATCGCAGAGGAGGTTACAGAGATCCTAGCCAAATTGAGCAGAATCTGCCAAGAGGCAGCCATACAGTCCAGGCAGCAAAGCTGGGAAGAGGAGAGAGCACTCCAACGAGACCTTACAGCCACGCAGAGATTACTACAGGAGGCACCAGGGGATCCCACCCTCCACGGACAGGAGGTGTGAGTGCGAGCAGCCATTGCGGGCCTAGAGGACACGTGCTTAGAGTTCTCTTTCCGCACCTCAGCAGCTTTCTGGGCGCGGAAGGGGGATACAATGTGGAGGGAGTTTTTCCAGCTGCACCAGCCTTGCACCTCAAGAGAGCACATACGTAGCCTCCGAGATTAGTATGGGAGGACCGCTCTAGCCCAGACGAGGTGATGGAGATTGCCACTAACTACTACGATCGCCTTTTCCAGCAGGAGACAGCCTCAGCTAGAGGACATCGATGTAGGCAGCAAGTCTCGGATCACATCCCATCCCTCGTCACAGAGGAGATGGGGCACTCCCTCCTAGCCCCCTTCACAGAGAAGGAACTAGAAGAAGAAACATAGAAAGTCAAGAATTGGAGCTCTCAACCTGTTACATCGCAAGCTGCCCCCCCCCCGTTCTGCCTGATCACGCCCGTCATAGCTCGACCTCACCATCGTCAACGCCCGGTTCGCCAACTCGCCCCACCCCCCCCCACCGGTGCCCGACGGTTCGCAATTGTGCTCCCTCCACCCCGACATTTCGCCTCCCCCCCAACATTTCACCTCCGCCCCGACATTTCAACCTGCCCCACTGTCTTTCCCTTCCGCCCCGACATTTCGCCCTATCCGCCCCGACATTTCACCTCCCCCCTGACATTTTGCCTCCGCCCCGCCATTTCGCCTTGCCCTGCCGTCTTTCCCCTCTACCCCGACATTTTGCCCTGCCCTTCTTCGTCATTTCGCCCTGTCACACCCTCGACATCTCACCTAATCCCGATCAAAGGATTCAGCCCTGCCTTTCCCGCCCCAACAATTTCGGCCGCCTTGTTCTCCTGCAAGGGGGGGCGCAGCCAGCCCCTCAGACCCAATCTCATCAACAGGGAGCGGGGGGGCGAGCGACGCCCCATCGACAGAGCACTCCATAGCACCCCCCTGTCGGTCCCACTCGGCAAGACCGCAGCCCCCCACATCCAACACTCGCGCTACGCACTACCTCACCTGAGATCCCACAGTCCCCACACCCCATCATCCCCCCCCCCCACCCCCCACTAACCCTAGCCCAGAGCCTCCCCTTGCCAGGGCCACCAGCCCCCCCCCCCCACACCCATCATCCACTTCCGTCCATCCCACCATCCCTCAATCTTCTTCCCCCCCACCACCTCCCCTGCCGAGAGCACCCCCCCTGATCCGCACCCGGTTCAAGTGATCCCCCCCAAGCCCACCGCCCCCCCTCCCACAGCAAGTGAGGAGCCACACATGCCTACATCCTCTTCGCACCAGCAGTCCCCCCTCTTCCACACAACCACCAGCTCATCCGCCCCTACCACCCATCACACTTTCCCGAGATAGGCGCAGCTGTTGCCACAGGAGTTCTTTTGCAGTGGCCCATGGTCCTACCTGAGAGTTGCGTAGCGCGGAGAGTTCCCACTACCACTAGAGGTGGGGATCTTCGTGGTTCGTAAGTCAAGGAGGGGCAAGGTCCATCTACTAGCGCCACCGGATGGACCAAAGTACGCCTTTTTTCTTAAGTCCTCTCACTCAGAGGAGTGGACGACTACACAGATAGAGGAGTTGAAGAGTCATGTGGCGGACCACATCTCCCAGTGGATGGGAGAAGAAGAACTAGCATTGCTTGCACAGCAATGACCTGGCTACATGATGGACATTAACTGGTGGGCTCGTGCCGAGGTCCCACAATTGAGTATCATCTTTCGAGCCCCTCCACAGTGGAGAGCTCCGAGGGATGTGATCGAGTGGCCCTTGGCACAAGTGGCCCGATTCTACCAGTGTACAATTCACGATTCTCAGCATGGCTGATAGATGCATTGATAGTACCACCTGGAGCATCTATCACCCCTATGGTCTGGACGCCCGATACGAGTGCCGATAGAGCCTGGGGAGGTATGGGCCACTAGGTTCTCACTAGCACGCATCCCCCTACAGGTAGCACGTAGAGTGGGCGGCGCCCCATAGGGGACTTTCTTCACTGTTCAGGAGGGGGGACGTCTGGCCCTTGACAAAGGGCAGCAAGATGAGGGGTTAGTTGCCCTTTCGTAGAGGAGGATTCAGGTGATGGGCCTTCAGGGAAAGACATGGCGAGCCGGATACTGCAGTCGCCAAGAAGCCACCGAGGTTCCTAGAATACACTACCAAGATTGGCAAACACGTACTGTTGCAAGAGGATATGGATTGGGCTCCGTCACATAGCAAGCACTGGGCGGAGCACAGCATCACGGAGCCATTCCAACGGACCTTCTAGCACTGCCTATGGAACAGCTGGAGGCCGAGGAGGGTATCGTACTTCTTATGGCTGGTGACACATGGAGGCTGGGCGGTGGGAAGTTGGCTTGCCCAGATGCAGAAGGAGAGAGGTTGTAAGCGCTGCACACAACAGCCTCTGAAAACCCCAAAGCATTGCCTTTGGTCATGTGAGGAGGCACAGCTCGTGTGGAGAGGAGCATGCCGCATCCTTCACCGTATAGCACCCAGCCTTGGATACATCTCATGGGGAGCTTTCTGTTGGCAGGCAGTCAACCAGAGCCGTCACCTTCTATATGAGGGCAAGATGCAAGACACGATATTCATCATCGAGGCAAGGTCATGCGTAGTGGTCAGCTTGGAGGCTCTACCCATCCGTCTAGTACTGGAGCCCACAGTAGACCGATCCGAGGTATGGGAGATCAAGGGGAGTCTTACTGGATAGCATATCTGGAAGGCTCGGTGTCAGGAGACTTTCGGCGGAGAGAGACTTTCAGCACAGGCAACCTTAGCAGAGCTCTGGACCTCCATTATCCACTCCCTCCATGGCCGTTGGGATCAGGTGCAGGACAAGTCCAAGGCTCGCCAGGAACTCTGTAGTCATTTCATGCATACTTGGGGTGGCCAGGACCTGTTTTTCGTGATGCAGGCAGGCAGCCCCAGATGGCGATACACCCCCCCTCCATGGCTTCTTGCCCCCATCCCCCCCAAACCGCCCTGAGAGGCTTGTATTCATTATGTATTTGTGACTTTGCATCAGCTCCAGCTAGTCTGTTGAACATGAGCACTCCATTGTAATCAGTTTTTTTTTAGTAATATAATCAGCCACATTTTGTTAGGAAAAAAAAAACTCTCCTCCAATCCAAGTGGTTATTTCTAGAGATTAACTATCTCTCCAATCCAAGTGGCTATTTTTTGCCCCTAAAGCTACATTAACTGTGTCATGCATGCTGTGAATGTCTCCAATCAATGTCCTGTAATGTGATTATTTCTGGAGATTCACATTTCCCAGTCATATTTAGGAATCTGATTCTTGATGTGCTGAGCTAGAGGAGATGCAAAGGCATTGCCTATGGGATCATCTCCAAAGGACAAGAGGTAGAAGAGTGCCCTCAAGATGGCCTTCTATGGCACAATCGAGAACATGGTTGCGATTTTGGGGGGCCGTAGCTTGAGTCACAGATAGAAGCCCAGCTTGTGCACCACTATGTTCAACATATCCAAATTTTCTTGAAAAATATGAAAAAGTGTAACTCTATAGATTTAGATCAATGCTAGCAATAGAGCAATAAACATTACAATAAAAAGATAACACAAGGCCATGTTTAAAGAGACCATGAATAGAGAAGAGAATATTATTATATTATAACATTACTTATAAAACAAATTACCAAAAAGCCAAAATAATTTTTTTGCGTAAAAAGTTTTGAGAAATTGTTGATTGTGGATATCCAAGCCTTTCCTTTTCATCACCACAATACATGTTTACTTGTGTTAAAGTTTGTTACGATTTCTTCCTTCTTTGTCTCTTTAAATGTTACATTGCTTTGTTAATTTCAAATACTCTTACTGCTTTCTCTTCTGGCTGCTCTATGGACAAGCTTTTGCAAATGCATTGGTAGAAATTTTCTCGACTATTAGCTTTCTCTGCTCCTTCGTTAGGGCTTGTATAGCTAAGATAGCCAAGACTAGTTTGTCACCTTGAGCCAACCTTAGTACTTTGGCTTCCACGATTACAAGCCTGCTTTACCAAAATAAACGCTGGGCTTGCCTCTTGCATAATAATGGAGTGAAAAGCCCCGCATGCCTTCCTCACATGCATCATCCACAAGAAGGTCATTCAGGTAGTGGAAAGACAATTTAGGATTATAACAGCAAACATCAAGGACTCTGGTTTGGATATCATGAAAAATAAAACAGCTCTTTGTGGGCCCCGCATTAAAAACAACAATAATCTCAATCGAGATATCGATGTAGCGGCATTTGTCGGCTTGATTCCATTCCAACTACTCGCCAAAACACTCGATTCAAGGACACTGTCCCAAAAGGGAGGTGATTGCTGTTATTATCAGCTGGTACATCTGGACTTCATGGTGTGGTCACACTAGATCTCCAAGATAGAGAGACTCCTGACATCTAGATAGAGGTTATCCACATTCTCCAAGCAAGAGGCGGGAGGTTGCAAGGTGGTTCTGAGAGGATTCTGGCACCTTCTTTCACCTTTATATGGTCTGGAATTATAGGCCACCAGATTGGTTGTTTACACAACCACTGTATCTATGGTCTACTTAGCTCCTCTCTATAGGGATCTTTTTTCTTTGTATGTTTCCTAAACGAAATTTTTTTCTCAGGTATTAATAGTATCTTTCTTTTCTTTGGAAAAATGAAAATTTAGGTCTAAAGTGTTTGAGTCTGATAGGAGTAAAGAACCCATGAAAATTTCATTTTAGGGAAGCATGCTGACATATGTGTTTATAAGTTAGAAAGAGTCAAGTTCCTAAAATTTTGGAAATTTGTGCTACCTTGAAGGCATGTCTCCCAAACAAAAATAATATAGTATGACTAATGATACGTAATTGTTTCTAGGTTGATTGCACTTTTACTTGCAAGAGAAGGTCACCTACTTCTAGTTATTTGAATTCCATACTCCTAGAACTTACTGGAGTATAATGGATCTAATTTCCAATAAAGGGGTTTCTCATAGATGATAAGACCAACGACCTTACATGTGGCATAAGTGCACAAGGTTATTTATATTTAATAACGTTAGTGTGGGAATGGTTGGAAATCTGTTTTCAATAAAAATTATTGTTGCTAAATTGAATTTGATATTTTGTAAAACTTGCATGCAATAGAGAGAAAGCATATAAAGCTTATCCTAATTCCTATCATATAGATCACACATATAGCGCATTGACAATGTAATATCCCCATACGACCCCACCCCAAGGAAATTTTCATTTTTTTTTTCTGAATTTTTTTAAAACCCCTCTCTCTTCCCTGCCGACTGCATGGCGGGAAGAGAGAGAGAGAGAGAGAGAGAGAGAGAGCCATGTGGTAAAGGGAGGGGGCACGTAGCCCAGGTGGCGGGTGGTACTGCCGTGCCACCTCTCCCCCCCCTCCACCTATAAATTTTCCCTCCTCCGCTGCAGGTTGGGGGGGCTCAGCTCCTCTTGGCTTTCAAGAGACTCTTCTCCTGCCCGTGTTGGGTGCGGTCAGAACCTTGTCCTCTGCGCCTACGGCAGTGGCATACCTCATCAGCGACATGCTTTTTCTCCCCCATCGTCAGAATTTTTTTCCCAATCGGGTTATTAAAGCACGCCACCCCTGCCTCCCTTTACGTCAGCACTTCCATTATTCGTTGACTTCAACGAAACCCCCCGACGTGATCCGCTTAAAGGAAGTGCAAGACGGATCGGTGGTGGCTATCCCATAGTTCCACCCGGCCATCAAGGTGGCTAGCGATAAGGGGTTGGAGAGGTATCGACGGGTGATGGCGAGACATCTTTCAAGAGGAGAAGGAGGGTGAGAGAAGGGAAGAGAAGGAGGGTGAGAGAGAAGAGTGAGGAGAGGAGGAGAAGAGAAGAAAGAGAAGGGAAGAGAAGGAGGGTGAGAGAGAAGAGCGAGGAGAAGAGGAGAAGAGGAGAAGAGAAGAAAGAGAAGGGAAGAGAAGTGTGAGAGCAGAGGATCGAGGTACAGCCAGATTCAGTAGACAGTGTGAGAGTGAGAGAGACAGAGTTGAAGCACGACACCCAAGAGAATAGACTGAATGAGTGTAATCTGAAAGTACAAAGTACAACCCTTAAACCTTAGGGTTGTAGGGGGGTGTTCACACCCGACACACACTAAGTGCCCAAATGTGTGTAACATAAGCACATAAGTACATACGAAAATAAGACCATAAGTCTGGGGGAAAAAACCTCTCCTACCGAGAGTAAAAAGTGCCCCAGTGTCCTACTGATCACCGACACTCCCATATGAGCGTAGGCGTAAGTAAGGCGTGAGTCAAATACCCAACAAACCCCCCTGAAGTGAAGAGTGATCAAGAGTACAAGGATCATCCGCCACCAAAGGATATCAAATTTAAAGCATCGCGAAATGCTTCAAATTTGTCACGAGGAAGAGCTTTGGTGAAGATGTCTGCCACATTACTGGTGGTAGGACAATAGACAAGGCTGATATCACCTGCATGTAGCCTCTCTCTGACAAAGTGATAGTGAATCTCAATGTGTTTCGTGCAAGCATGAAACAGTGGGTTCCGTGCGAGCATGAAACACTGGGTTCCGTGCCACTGCAATGGCACTCTGACTATCAGTGAACAATGGAGTAGGCTCAGTAACAGATACATCCAAATCAGCTAGCAAGCGTCTAAGCCATACGCATTCAACTGTGGTAGTGAAAGCTGCCTTGTATTCAGCTTCACATGACGATGTGGCAACAGTGGATTGTTTCTTGCTAAGCCAAGAAATGAAGGAAGTGCCAAGAAAGAAACAATTGCCACTAGTGGAGTGACGTGTATCATAATCACCAGCCCAATCAGAATCACTGTAAGCATGTAAATGCAGTGGTCCCCCCTTGGCATAAAGCAACCCAAGAGAACGAGTACCCTGCAAGTAGCGAAAAACACGCTTGACAGCTTGCCAATGTGACATACGTGGCTGATGCATATACCTGCTCAAAGCTGAAACTGCAAACTGTATGTCCGGCCTAGTATTGCATAGATAGATAAGACATCCAACTGCAGGAGCATATGCATGTATATCAAACAAATCACTGTCATCATGTAATGACAGTTTCAGTCCAGGTTCCATGGGAGTACAAACTGGCTTGCAATCCTGTAAGCCAAACTTATCAAGAAGCTGCCCAATATACCTTGACTGTGATAACCCAATACCTCGAGCAGTATGTATGAACTGGATGCCCAAGTAGTAATGCAAAACTCCCAAGTCAGACATGTCAAAAGTTTGCTGCAAATTTTGTTTGAATGCTGAAATCTGATCAGCATGTGTTCCAGTGAGCAAAAGGTCATCAACATAAAGACATAAAATCAGCATAGATCCCCCTTCTTTACATACGTAAAGGGTAGACTCAGATGAGCTGTTTAGAAACCCTTGACCAAGCAAGAAAGCATCTATCTTTTCATATCAAGCTCTAGGAGCTTGTTTTAAACCATATAGTGCCTTTTTGAGCTTGCATACCAAATGTTCTGAGCCTTCAACTGCAAAACCAATGGGCTGCTGTACATAAACTTCTTCCTAAAGTTCCCCATGTAAAAATGCAGTATTGATATCTAGCTGATGTACTGTCCAACCATAATGTGCAGCCAAAGCAATCATAGACCTGATGGTCGTCATACGGGAAGTAGGAGCAAATGTCTCCTCATAATCAATGCCCTTTTTCAGTGCGTAGCCTTTAGCTACCAGCCGTGCCTTGTATTTATCAATGGATCCATCTGCTTTTCTTTTCAATTTGTAGACCCATTTCGTTCCAATGGCTTTCTTCCCAAATGGCAAGGACACCAAATCCCAAGTTTGATTCTTAGTAATAGAATCTAATTCAGCTTGCATGGCTGCCATCCAATGCACACTGTGTTGTGCATCCTCATAACATTCAGGCTCTTCATTATTAAAAGTACTTGCTGCCATAATAAACTCCATAGTATTTGCTGAATCATGCAAACGAGTTTGCCTTCTAGTACGACCAGCCATGGGTGCATCCAAAGGACTATCTTGCATAGTCTGCAAATACCATCTAGGTAGTTGTCTAGCATCCTGGCTGTGTGCAAGCTCTTGCTGAATTTCTGTTTCAGCATGATGCTGAATATTCTGATCAGCCAATGGCTGAATTTCTGCACTATCCATAGGAGCAGCTGGCTGAACATTAGGTTCATTTTGTGAACCTCCAGCTGAATCACCAAAAGTAATGGGCAGCAGCCCTTCAAAAACATCATGGGCAGCCTGATATGTGTCCAAACCTGCCAATGATAATTCTGATTTTTCATCAAAAACAACATCCCTGCTGACAAAAACCTTCTTAGTAACGGGATCATTGAGTCTGTAGCCTTTGCTCTCATTGCTATATCCCATAAAAATGCACTTAACAGCCTTGTTGTCCAATTTTCTTCAAAGTACCTGTGGAATATGAGCATAGGCAAGACGCCCAAAGGTACGAAAGTGACCAACAGAAGGTTTACGGTTGTTCCAAGCCTCAAATGGTGTGATGGTCTTCAAGGCTTTGGTAGGGCATCTGTTCAAAATATGGCAAGCACACATGACTGCTTCCATCCAAAAACTATGAGGCAAGTTCTTTGCATTCAGCATACATCTGGCCATCTCCATGAGTGACCGATTTTTCCTCTCTGCTACCCCATTCTGCTGTGGAGTATAAGCTGTAGTATACTGATGTACTATGCCCTTCTGCTGCAAAAAAGAATTCAGCATAAAGGACATGTATTCCCCCCCTCGGTCCGAACGGAAAGTCTTAATGTGGCATCCAGATTGGTTTTCAACAAGTGCACTAAAAGCCAAAAATGCATCATACACTTCTGACTTCTTTTTCAAACAATAGACTCAGCAGAAACGTGTGAAGTCATCAATGAATGTCACAAAATAATAGCAACCACCCAATAACATGGTCTGCATAGGCCCACAAACATCTGAATGCACCAACTGCAATCTGGTTGTTGCCCTAAAAGCAACATCACGAGGAAATGAGAAACGATGCATTTTCCCCAAAATGCATCCCTCGCATAAGTGGTCAGGAGGTCTCTCCAAGAGAGGTAAGCCATCCAGTATCTAAGTACGCTGTAAAAGCATCAAGCTGCAAAAGTTTACATGCCCTAAACGAGCATGCCATAACTCCGCCTGTATCATAGCAGGAGTAAGAGTGGATGTCAAGTATGCTGACTGATCTACTGAAAGAGCATCCAACTCATATAAACCATGACACAAAGATCCTGTCAAGACCAATGTCATGCATTCTTTTTCTCGAACCATGCAACGGTCATCATCAAAAGTGACCTGCATACCACAACGTGCCAAAGAAGAAATAGAAAGCAAATTCTTCTTTATTCCAGGCACAAACAAAGCATCTTGCAGGCGGAGAATAGAGCCATCAATGGCTGTGAGCTGAATCTCCCCAATACCACGAACAGGGTATGATGCATTATTGGCACACTGTACCGATTTCCCAACGGGAGGTGCACTAACTGAAGCAAACAAATCTCTGCGAGATGTGATATGTCTAGAAGCACCACTGTCAAAGAACCAAGTGTCAGCATCCTCTGTAGAGCTAAGTGCTCTATCAGCCCAAGACATGTCATAACTGCAAGTGTAAAAACAATAGTCCCTGTCCACAACAAAGGACGCAGACTCACTAGCAATGGAAGGAGTAGTAGAAACAGACATTCCTGACTCCTTCTTCTTCTCTTTTGCAATGCGCTTTCTGCACTCAGTGATATAGTGGCCAAGCTTCTTACAATAATGACATTTTCCTTTCTTTGCTTGCATCCCCCCTTGTGACTGATTCTGCGATGTGCCCGAAGTGCCAGAACTTTGTGGAGCATTTTTCACCTTGCTGTTCTTGCCTTTCTGTCTTGCCACAAAAGCCTGCTCAGAGACTATAGCATCCACACCACTATTTTTCCGTGTTTGCTCCTCCTCTAGAAGCAAGCTAACCAACTGAATAAAAGTGAGTGGGTGCTCAGCAATCCTCATGGTGAGGTTCAATGCAGTATGAAAAGACAAGTACGAAGGAGGTAGGGAATTCAAGGTGGTGGATATCAACTGTGCATCCGAGAAATACTCATCTACATTCATGAGCTGCTCCCTCAAGTCCTGAATCTTGTTTAAGTGATCCTGCATAGAATCACCTTCATGCATCTTCAGAGTTTCCAACTCTTTCTTCAAGAAAGAGATCCGTGTCTCATTTTTTCCTGCAAACATATGCTCCAAAGTCAACCATGCATCTCGTGAAGAAGATGCTGAACGGATATGAGGTATGATGGACCGCTGAACTGCCAGAGCAATCAACGACAAGGCCTATGCATCACGGGTATCCCAAGCTTTTTGAGCTGCAGTTCTTGGAGGAAGTGGCTGAGGTGGAGCGGGCTAAGGTCCCCGTTGTCCACGTGCGCCATGGGGAGGAGGAGTAGCGGGAGCTACAACTCCTGGTCGAGTTTCCTCTCCACTCACATAATCCCATAAATTCTTGGCCACTAATACATTTTTCATCATGAATGACCAAAAGGAATAGTTGTTTCCGTCCAGTCTGTCCTCCTTGGATACATACGTAAAAACATCACCTCCCTGATTTGCCATGATGAAAAATTTCCAAAGACAAAATGAGCAATGTCAAAGCAGTACGAACTGAAAATCTGCAAACTTCCAGAAATTGCAGCAAATACGTTTCTGCAATTAATGTGCAAGGGCGTACTCTGTCAGAAAACTGTCTTTTACTGCACGCTTCCCAAGGTGCAAATAGTGCAGTGCAACACTGTTATGTCAAAATCCCCAAATTTTTTGCCAAATTTCTGTCAAAAACAGTCTTTCTGTGACTGTATCAGCAGTCCAAATGCAACTATCCTCCAAATACACAAAAGCCCCAAAATGTCTAACGATCCTGTCTAAAAATTTGCATGAAATTTATCCCTGCACTTGCTCTATGTTGCCGCGTGTGAACCTCCGCTTCCAGAACTATGTTGTGGGCTGAAATTTTTTTAAAAAATGTTTAAAATTGCACCTGACGTGGAGCAGACAGGCATGTGAACGTAGGCGGGCAGTTTGGCGCAGGACAGGCTGACGTGGTCACCTGACGTGGTCATCTGGCGGGCTGACCAGTCGCGAGTCTGACACGGGCAAGCGGGAGTTCGTGGTCACAAACGGGGGGCAGTTTGTGGTCACGAGCGGGTGTTGACTCCGCCTGCAGGAAACGGGGCCCTGGCGGACGACGTGGAGCCCTGGCGTCTGATGTGCAGGATACTGGTGGAGCTGCGCTGAACTGGCACTGGAGGCTGACGTTGCTGACGACGCTGATGTCTGACAAGAGAACAGCACCTGGGCTAACGTTCAGGCTTTTGCGAGTTGCTGGCGGGTGGCTCGCTGTGCAGAGGAGGCGACGCCTCCAGCTTACAGGTGGCGCGCTGGGTAGGGCACGCGGAGCTGTGCGCTGACGGCTGGAGCTCACGGCACGGGGGCAAAACTGGCGAGGACTGCTCTGATACCAAATGTGAGAGCAGAGGATCGAGGTACAGCCAGATTCAGTAGACAGTGTGAGAGTGAGAGACAGAGTTGAAGCACGACACCCAAGAGAATAGACTGAATGAGTGTAATCTGAAAGTACAAAGTACAACCCTTAAACCTTAGGGTTGTAGGGGGGTGTTCACACCCGACACACACTAAGTGCCCAAATGTGTGTAACATAAGCACATAAGTACATACGACAATAAGACCATAAGTCTGGGGGAAAAAACCTCTACTACCGAGAGTAAAAAGTGCCCCAGTGTCCTACTGATCACCGACACTCCCATATGAGCGTAGGCGTAAGTAAGGCGTGAGTCAAATACCCAACAAGAAGGAGGGTGAGAGAGAAGAGTGAGGAGAAGGGAAGAGGAGGAGGGTGAGAGAAAAGAGTGAGAAGAGGAGGAGAAGAGAAGAAAGAGAAGGGAAGAGAAGGAGGGTGAGAGAGAAGAGTGAGAAGAAGAAGAGTGGGAGAGAAGAGGAGGAGAAGAGAAGGAAGGAAAGAGAGGAAGAGTGAGAGTTATTGGGCCAGCTACTTACCATGGCCCCCAAGCGCAAAGAAGGAGTGAAGACCACGGGAGCTACCCTAGATGCTTAGGGTACAAGTATAGATGGAATTCATGGTATAGTTGGAGCTGTTGGAATTGCGGCCAATAATGGAGCACCGAGTATAGCCAATGCGGGAATTAGCACAACTCCAGACCCCGTCTTGGAAAACCAGGTTCTCCTTGGCCCAAGGAAGATATATTCATTTCATTCCGCCACATGAAATGATAAGGTTTTCATAATATGTCACATAAACTGATAGACTTTCACTTAGTTTGATGCATGATTTGTTAACTATAGTCCATGGTTTACTCCCGTGATTAAAATAAATACATGAAATATTAGTTTCCATTCATAGGATGCAACTGCACAGAAGCATAGAGAGCTTGTCATCTATCTTGCGTTCCACGCGAAAGATAGGCCCTGATCTTGTATACCACGAATAGTTTATCCTATCCTATGACAACCAATGTTTATGTTCGAGACCGCATGAAATATTAGGGTAAAATTGCATTTAGAATACTAGTAGGTTCTTAGACTTTTATGGATCGCTTACAGGGAAAGATTTTTATACAGTATATGATTATCTTTTACTTATGTTAGAGCATAGAGGTGATAAGTGAATTGAGTTTAAACTTTATACACTCAAGTCACATGAGACCCTACACTCTAGGAACAAGTATT
Organism: Lygodium microphyllum; assembly: GCF_053477565.2. Lineage (NCBI taxonomy): Eukaryota > Viridiplantae > Streptophyta > Polypodiopsida > Schizaeales > Lygodiaceae > Lygodium > Lygodium microphyllum. The sequence goes on from NC_141158.1 coordinate 134,345,957, forward strand.
CATTGCTAGATATGAAAAGAGTTAAAGGTTGTTTAGGTTGTACTAATATACTAAATGCACCTTGTGCATGCGAGAAGTTTAATTAGAAAATTCTGCATAGTATCGCACTAAGAGAAGATAGAAAGAATGTATGACAAGTCATGCAATATATTTAACGCACTTTAAACAATACCAAGTATGTTAAAAGATGTGCAAAAAAATCAAGGATTCACAACTTGGATCCTTAGAGAAAAACCCAAGGGAAAGAGGGATTCAAAAGAAGTCGAGTGATTAAACACACATGCTTGTGAGTTCTTTTCAATTATTGGAAGTGAATATCCTCCAGGCTTAAGCTAGGCTAATAAGCTAACTCTAAATGGAACGTTGATCAAGGCTTATGCTTGGACGTTTCGAGAAGAATATTTCTAAGTGAATTGACCGGTTGCCTTGGTAAGAAGAGATCCCTATTGAGGACAAGTGGTTTATAAGCAAGTGATTGCTTGATGTAGAAAAATGATATTTTTTTTTTCTTGATTAGAAATGAAATGGATGTTTTCCTTAGTAATTGTTTGTAAGGTGGGTGCTTCAGCTATGATTGATTCCCTAATGGAATAATTAAGAAAGGATGGCGCTAGCTACTCCCCCCCGCAAGCTTCCAAACCCTAACCAAGGGGGCTATGAATCCACGTCGGGAATGTGGACCGAACCCGCCGCGAGAGGTCTCTCCGTGGAAATTACTTGGAGTAGGAGGACGCTTGGGTGCTAGTGGGGGCTCTGGCTGTAAATCCCAATGCCTCCGGGTCCTACACAAGTGTTCTACGGGATCTCGAGACCTTGATACTAGTTACAAGGCGGAATCTTGGGAGGATAAAACCTTCGGGTTTTATTACTAGGAGACCGAAGGATTTTTCTGCGGAGGCAGAAAGGAGCACTTAATTCTCCTATATGGGCAAGAGGCAAACATTAATCTTAAGATAAGTTAAGGAAGTGTTTGATCTTGTTTTATCTTGTCTTTGTGTCAATGCCCTAAATTACGTAAAGGAACCTGTGACTAACGAGCTAATTAAGGAAGCTACTTTTATGTGTCAAACATAACGTGGTAGGTAATTAGATAACTAAAACAAACCCGAGGGAAGCGTGGTGGATGTGACCAATACGTCTATCCTACGAAACGGTGGTCTCGGTTAGCCGAGAGCTTTCTTCAAAAGGAAATGTTAACAAGTAATGTTAGGGAAGGATGGACGATGACCTTAGACAATGTTGGTTAGAATCCTGATTCATACTATTTTAGGGGACCGGAATGGGATTATGCCCTATGGGCAGAGAGGTCGAGCGATGCATCCCTCTCGTTTCCCACTCTCTTTGAACCAAGTGCGGTATGAGTCAGCTTGGGTCTCGTTGTATCTATGCAAAGTGGAGCAGTTGTAGACCGACGCTAGGAAGCTATTAAGAAGATTTGACTGCTAGGAACCCAGACTTCAGGTCGATCCTAGTGGGAACGGCCGGATAAGTTCCGTTGCGGGGCAGACTCGAGAGACCCTAGTTGGCAAACCCCGTGTCATTCCTTGGGAGTGTCGGTGGCATCTTCTAGATTGATCTCTCGATGGGCTGCTAAGATGTGTCCCGCAAATTGAGGGACGGGCACGTTACAGACAATCCGTGATTCTTTATCTCAATAGCACTTGGTCCCAAGTAACTTTGAACATGATGGGCATGATGGACACTACAATAGTAATAATATAGGACATGGGAAGGACCTTGGAATTCATAATTAGAAGGTTTAAATGTAAAACCTTCAATTAAGGATCCAAAGATGAGTGTTTATATGTAATGTGAAAGTTTTGAATAAAACTTGGACATGGCTAAGATCAAGGAGCGGGAGCCTTGCCAAACTGTAATAGGCGCAAAACTGCTCTTCAAAGTCAGGAATATGACTCTAATAACTTTCAAGGAAATAACTCAATGAGAACTTAAATCTTTATCACAAAAAATTTGATTACAAGAATGGATACAAAACTTGACTTGGATTATGCAAGAAAAGACTAAACAAGACAAGTCTAATTACAAGACTTGAACTCTAAATGGCTTGAACAACATAGCATGCTTGACAATTAAAATATTCACTTATTTTCGAGACTTAGCATTTCAAAGAAAAATAAATACTTGAATTGATGACAACTATTTAGAGAATTACAGCCATAGATACAAAAAAAAATTGGAGAAAAGTAGAGAGTTAAGCGCCCCCCCCCCCCCCCAAAATAAAAGAAGAAAAAAAGAAACGAATATATCTCTATTCAACCGAAGTCCCTTAGGGGATGAGCTCAATTACAATCAACCTAAGAGTGAGGAAGAGTATTTCTTACTCATGCATATACTTCTATGCAATAAAACAAATGATTTGTTTACAAGTTGAAAGAAGCACAAGAAGGAAAATCAGCCTTTCTTTATGGTTGATCAACAATACATTGACTTGGCTCCATTATTCAGTCTTACAGTGAAAGAAGAGATTCAAAAGAGGTGAGGTAAAGAACAAAGGTCTACTATCCTCTAATTCTATAGCAAAGGAAGAGGAAATTGGAATGATTTGATGAAGACGAAGTGGAAGATGATGGCAAATATTGTTGGGATCAACTTTGGAGCTATCTTTAGTTGCTATAGATGAGTTTACAAGAAGGAAAATGATGTAAAGTTAGAGAAAATGGTTTTTTAATTAGAGAAAGGGAGACTTAGTACAAAGAGGGAAGTGGAGTAGCACAAGACAAATGTCTAATCACATATCATGAAGTGTAACAAGTGTCTTAACACTTGTCCCTTCTTTTCTTTATGGCCTTCCTTTTTGGGCTGAGTATTGTAAAGAATAGAAACAATGAAATTTAGTACGAATTGTCAAAACACAAACTTATTACTTTAGAATGCCATCTCTATTTTTAGAAATAGTATTTTTTGACCAATATGAGGCTCCTAAAATTTAGGGATCTCCTAAAATTTAAAAAACGCCCAATATGGATATTATCTAAAAGATCTTTGCAAGAACATTATAAAAGTAGTGCTAGAATTCTCATACGAGTTTTCTATGCAAAGATATGTGCATTCAAAACTTTCAATCAACATATGTAGTCGATTATACAAACTTATCATGACCATGCCATCTTGCTTATTGTAATTGTCTACACTTCAAGGCATTAATCCTTTTTGTGTGTGAGATCGACCATGGTATGCTTGAGTTCTAGTCACAGGCACTTAATCAGGTCATAGGTGGAAGTGTGTACTATCTTCCTTTTAACTCATTGTGTGGGTGCATCAAAAACTCTTACCAGCTCTAATGCACTTTTCTAGATATCTTTTAATTACAAAGGAAATAAATTTGATAAATAATTGGCTATGAAAATTAATAAAAAGGATACAAGATCTTTGTCTATTGTGTTGTGACATGAATTGATAGAGGAGTTACCTTGCACAAGTGTTAGCAAGACTAAGAGGCTTGCAGCCCAAGACCCGTATATATAAAGTCTAGAGAAGTTACAAGGGAAGCTTCTAGGATAAAGCTGACAAAAGCGGTAACACAAGCATTGATGATATGGGCAACTCTAAGCCTTGATGATATCATCAATGACAAAAGTGATGACACAAGCATTGCTGATATGGGCAACTCTAAGCCTTGATGATTTGATGACATAATCATTGTTGACATAAGCGCTTACATAAGCAATGATGCAAGTGTTAACATCGAATGACTTGAGCAATCTTTTCAAATCTTCTAAAACTTTCTCTATGAAACTTCTGAAAACTTCAGGACACAACAAAGGCCTTCTCTAGGTTTGAGTATCCATGATACAAAAGCATAGCCTATGGTCATACAGCTGGTGTGGAGAGGGGCTTGGTGCCTACTGCGTCAAGTCGCACCCAGCCACTAAATATTGGAGCATGTGGCATCACAATCAAAGGTTTGTGAGATCATTTAAGAGCCTCACAAGTTGGCACATCTGGAAGGTGTGTTGCCAGTTCATTTTCAACTGTGAGAGCCTCTCAGTGTATGCTACTTGGCAAAGCTCTAGTTGTCCATCGTCCACTCCCTTTGAGCTATTGGGAGTAGCTCAAGGGTGACTCTCAGCACCATCAAGACCTTCAGCAGTAGTTCATTGGTACCTGTGGTGGCCATGGCCTGTGTTTCATGTTACAAGATGGCCAACCTTGATGGTGCTATATTCCTCCTCCGTGCCGACTCCCCCAAACTGCCCTGAGAGGCTTGTATGTATGAGGGGTTTTTTTATCTACAGACAACTCCAGCTAGACTATTGAGCACTGTACTTCATTGCAATTTTCTTCTGAGATACACAATTAGACAATCTTTTTTGCGAAAAAAATCAGCATGGCCTCTACATATGAAGCTTCAAGGGTTCAAATCAACAATGACGGCACACGTAATCTTCAATGTCTCTACTTATTTAAGTATTGCAGAAGAATACACTCATGCTTGATGAGGCATGATTATCACATGTTGGCAAAAAAATAGATAAAGTCACTATCCTGAGTTGTCTATAGGTACATTGGAAATGGAATTTGGGCTATCTTCAATCATATGGGAATTGAGCCGGGTAGAAATACATCTACATAAAGAAAATTATATATGCAAAGCGGATAGAAGTAAGATATCCCACCTCCAAGATAGTGATCGAAAGGGAAAGCCCCCTTTCCTCAAATAGAAACGAAAGGAGACAATTCACTTCTGAAGTTCAGTTCTGAGTAAAAGAAATCCTAATCTGGGACAGTCTGTGGGCATGTACCATACAAGCAATTGAGAAAATATAGACACTGTCACATTGAGGACAGACATGAAGCTGACCGACCACTTATACTAGTATATGAGAAACACTTCAAATTTCATCATAGTAATTTGAAGTAATATTCTAGATTGGGTCTGAGTAGAACTTGCATGATCCATGTAACAGTTATTCTATTTTTTGTGAAGAAGCAAGAAACAATATAAAGAAAGTTCAAACAAGTAGAAAAACTACAAAAATGGGCATTTATTTTGATGTAACACATCAATGTCGATTTCTCCAAGAGACTCACTCGCTCAAACACTTCTGACACGTTTCCAACTGCTGAAAAAGGCTGTTGAGAGTGGGCAATCTGTCTGGCACAGTACATGCATCAAGGATAACTGGATTCTTGGCTGTTTCAGCCATTATCTTTTTCCAGACACGATCTATATTGTCAAAACGCTTTGCTTCCTCAGGAAGTTGATGACGTATATCATCAGATCCAACAAAGATACTCTCCAAATACATCCACTTTCTTTGCACCTAAATGAAACAGCAGACAGTGGGTGTCAAATACAAGCCTTTCATTTCATAGATCATATTTATGCTCCAACATAGAACAATTTGAAAGCTGAACTCTAGAACTAATTCATGTAAAATCTTTATTCCAACATGCTCAAGCCGTGTGGAACATTTTTTGACATAATTATTGTGCAAACATCGCGGCCCTTTAATCAGGATCAGAGAGGAATGCTTTCCAAATGAGGCAAAAGCTATTCATAAAGGACAAAAGAACAAAAAGGGGCATCTTCACCTGTGTCTCCTGCTTTCATACATGCACTGCATCAATTACAGGCAGAGAGCAATCAACTAGGACTCTGATGTCCAATCATTATTGTCTGACTGTGATATTCAACAAGGCATCCATGTAGGGAATCATCATGAGAATGGACAACTGTGCTAATATACACAACACAAACTAGGTCAAAGCACTTTGATATCAAACAGAACACATGTAAGAGATAGGTGCATAGTACTACTGATAGAATGCTTTGTCATTTTGAGACAGGCCACATCCACAACTCTGGAGAGTGTTCCACTTTGCTCTTGCCTCTCTTCTGTTGAATACCCACCTTGAAACCAATAGAGTGCGTAACCCTTGGTAGTCATCCAAATATTTAACCTAGCCAGGACAATCCATGTCCCATCGAACAAGTGGACTTAGATGACTAGGCATTCCCGGGGTCTACCTCACAATGAAGCATTAATCAGCTCCTACACACGAGGATCAACTTGAGATGCCTAATGGACTGCATTAAGTTATCCTAACATCATTCTAGCATCGAACTCAAACAAACAGTCAATGTCGTTGACCCCTCTACCCATAAGGTATAGTCTAACACCAATCCCTCTAAAATGGTGCTATGCCAACTCTAAGACACGGAACCTAGGGTACTCAACGAATTCGGCCCTTGTTCTAGTTCTATTGAGAAGCAACCCAACTGATCAAGTCTACCTATCCATAGGATGCTCCCATCGGGGGAAGTTTATCCTCACACTTCCCACACACACACCTAAGGCATTCTTTAGTTGTATGAACAAATGTGTTGTTAACATATAAAAATGCACATGTAAGAATTAAAATAGACCTAGTCTTCTTTAGCCTTTACTTGGTCACTCTCTTACAGCACACTCTTACTATTTCACTATTTCCAAAGGAAAAATTGACTCTCTTCAAAGGCATCACAATGATTTTCCACAATATTCTGCAACATGAAACACCTTCAATTAGTGCTATTGTTGTTGTTGCTCATAATTGATTTCTTGCTCAAAAGATGACAATGTCTTTCTCTTGAAAATCCAACGATTGTAAGCATTCAAGTCAAGCTTCTCTGACTTGCCACTAAGAAGAGCTCCATCTTCTCACTCTTCTAAGCTGATAATATAATTCAGTATAGTGTGTAATTTCCAATATTAATACACCTATAGTTATGGTTATAAATGTGAAAACATGTAGTATAAACATAGAAGTAGTCGCAATCATAAACATGGTAACCTGATTATAGCCCTATTTTCTTGTAGTTGTTTAAATTACTTGGTGCTACTTCCATGGGCTTTTCATATCATGATAATGTGGAGACATAGATTATGTTGGCAAACATAGATAAGTTTTTATGTATCTTACTAACATCCTAAATACTCTAAGTTGATGATGTCAACTTCAGAATATTATACACAGGGCTCCTTTGAATGTCTTCTTAGGTACAACATGAAATTATTTAAACAATCATTTGCAAACAAGTTCCTTTATTCCAAGTTATCTACAATATCTACCTACTCATAAGAGCAATAAAAACAACCCACACTAGGTTACCACCCTACCTTGTTCTTCCTGGGCCTTCTGATGCTAAACCAAAAATATTTGCTAACAAAAGTTGAATCAGAGATCAAAATCCATCATCTCAAGGGAATCCAAATGTGCAAATAGAGGTGATTAATAGTAGCCTAAGCACAAGCATCTGATACCCCTATGGTGCAAATTGTAATGTCCATTTGCAATGACCAACTTTGCATTAGAAAAGCAACAAAGGATACATCTTGAGATGGACATCAATGCCAAGAAAAGTCACTCTGCTAAATATATGAATTGATCAGTCGATAAAGAAATGTGAGACAACCTTGTGGAAATTTTTTAAAAGGTAGTATTGCTAGGGGCTGAGCACAATCATATCCCCCCAACATACATGCATGTAGTTTGGTAGGAGAAATGTTTTAAAGATCAAGAAATTTATAAGAGGGAACCTTCTTGTATGTAGATCCTGCTACCTAAGCTGTCATCTAACATCTTGGGTAGTTTTTATTGTGGCTTTGGGTGTGAAGCCCCAGCAAAACCCTAGGGGAGGCGTTTCACCCTAGTCTCCCATTGTTTACAACTAGGGCTACTGGGTTTTCTAGTCCCATTTGCTCCCCTAGCTTTTGTATAACAATGACAGAAAAATAATTAAATTAACGCTATAAAATAAAAGTAGACTCCTAGTTGGTCCAAAAATTGGTGCCCCTTGTGGTATTCCTTTAACTTCTATTGTGATTGGATGAAGTACATTGAGACTCCTCCAATATCCTTCACTTTTCAATGCCTCTTGCTATCGTAAATGACCAGCAAGCCTTCTTATCAGCTTACGCCTTGATGTAATAGGGGATTGGCCTTTAATTGACCCTTGGCTAGTCAAATCTAGCCACAAATCCAATTGGGATGGCTGGCTTCTTGAAAACTCTGGCAATTCCTTGAATTCCATCTGCAGTTTTCAACTACTAAGCCTTCAATTTCATAGAAAAGACCTAAGGTGGTTGCTAAGCCCTAATTTATATTGTAAACTAAGGTTTAGAGCAGCAAGCGCTCTATTGTCCACCTTCTATAGCTGAAATATGTTGTAAATGGCTGAGAAAAGCTGAGGGAATGTTTGTAAATGAGAGAGAAAATCGAAGAGAGAGAAATCTCTGAGTTCTATCCCAAGAAATTGCTCAAATTTGCTGCTTCCCACTAAAAAATGGCTGAATGACTGTAGCCCACCATCAACAAGATCCCCACATGCGATCATCTAGCCTTGTGAGCCCCAAAATTGCCGTTGCTTGGCTATAGGCACTTTATAGGCATTGTCACCTACCTCCAATGGCCTTTTGATTGATTGGCAACACTTCCTTGATAGCCTCCAATGGCTGGAAAATTGTACCAGCAGCTCTCTCTCCTCCTCTCCCAACCTCCGAGGCTTGGTCAGACTCCAATAGCCTTTCCCTCACTTGGGTTGGGCAAGTTTTGCCAAGTGGCAATCTTCTAGTTAGATTTTCTGGCCATTTAATTATTTTTTAAATTTTTGAAAAATAATTTCAGCCTTTTTTCTATCTAGAAAATTTAATGTGCCCATCCACAATTAAATTGCCTAGGACATTTTGACTCCCAAGAGGTCACATGCATTAATTGACCCTTGAACTAGCATTAATTAATTACTCAATACCTAGTCCCAAAGTGTCACCATTGACACTTATTGGTCAATTAAATGCCCTTGGCCAAAAGTGACATCATGTACCACCTAGTACCTGTCCAATAGAACTTGCAACTTTTGCCTTTGACATCCACTGACATCTCAAGGTTCCTGGCATGTCATTGTGACTTAACTCACTTGCACAACACATATGGAACTCACATCTGCACATTTTGATTAACAACTAAATCAAATGCTAAGCAAAGCATTAAAACACCATGTCCCTATGACATCGACGAGAGTGATTTTAGAGGGACACATTCATATGTGGGCATGGGATTCTAGCACATTCTTTTACCTAGCACCTCACATAGTCTGGCATTACAACCCACGAGATTGATTCTTCACTCCGCAATTGTATTTATGAGGTGCTTAGTTTCTCTTTACAAGGCCTCATTTGTACTTCATATTTCACCTTTGAGAGGAAGAGGGGCTCTGAGTCGTTATTAACAAGATTTTCTTATCTTTAAAAAGAAAGTGAAATTAAAATCAACAAAATGTGCATCCTATGTGTTAAGTGTCGTTGAACACATCTAAGAAGAGAGAGTAAAAGTGAACTTCAAACATTAAGTTCAGAAATTTTCATGTGATAGTTTTTAAGAATATTACACACCTGCATCCATATTTCAATAGCTTCTCCCATAAGACTGAGTTTCTTTTCCCAAAAGTTTACATCATCAAGGAATGCACGGACATAGCGAGAGCTTGTCATGCTTTGCAAGTTCAATGCCATGTCCTCCAAAAGCAAGACAACTTGCTCTGTTGATTTTAGAACCCGACCTCTATCTTGGCCATCTTTAGAATATTTGAAGACCTCAAATTGTTGCTCTTTCCAAGTATCTGCCATTTTCTTTAATTCGGTCTCTATGTTGAGCTCCTTTGTCGCAGCATTTGTGATTTCACTAAAAATTAATAAAACTAATGATTCTTCAAGCAAAAGAGATTATTATGCTAGTAGTTTCCTATTAATTTTACATGTGATTATGAAATCAAGGAAACAAATCCTATATGCCTCTAGATTTGGATCAAATCATAATCCTAACAATAAAAACGGTAAAACAAATTTTTCTTGCAAAGAAAGTTTGATAGAATATACTCTTTGCAGGGGATAGGAAAGGATACATGATGGTTTGAAAAATATGTGGAGAGACACTTTTCTCAAGAATATGGGATACATACATACATAATGCCAGTCACACATGCTTTGGCACTATAGACCTCTTGAATGGTCATTCACTCATGCCCTGTAGTAGACTTCCCCTTTGCTGTATAATTTTGTATTTGGAAGTCCCTTACAAGGCTATCTTTGTACTTTGCCTTGGGATACTTTGTCTCAGGGGGGTTTACTGATAAAATAATTTTTATTTCTAAAGGAAAAAAAGAACCTGTAATAGAAGAAACAAGAGACCACTATAGGATGTGGGATTTATGTTAAAATATCTGTATGGGATCCAAAATCTGTCAAAATATCACTATGGGATCCAAAATATGTAGGAATTAGTTTATTTCTTAGAATTCGGTATTATTTCAAAGGGTTGGACATGCCACCTAAGTATGGAAGATATTGTCCTAGAAGATAAGAGTCCCTCCCCGCCCCCCCCCCCCCCCCCCCCTCGGAAGGGATCTTTTTTATCCTAGAAGAAAAGTTCTTTTTTTTTTTTTCAAGTAAAATGTGGCTAATTATATTACTCAAAAAACTGATTACAACAGAGTGCTCATGCTCAACAGACTAGCTGGAGCAGATGCAAAGTCAAATACATCATGTATACAAGCCTCTCAAGGCAATCTGGGAGGGATGGGGGCAAGAAGCCATTTGGGGGTGGGGAGGGGGGGGTATATCGCCAACTAGGCCTGCCTGCCTGCATCACGAAGAATAGACCCTAGCCGCCCCAAGTGCACATGAAGTGACCTCGGAGCTCTTGACGAGCCCTAGACTCGCCCTGCACCTGATACCATCGGAGTGGATGATGGAGGTCCAGAGCTCTACTAAGGTCGCATGTGCTGAAAGTCTCTCTCCACCAAAAGCCTCCTGACACCGTGCCTTCCATATATGCCATCCAATAAGACTCCCTATGATCTCCCATACCTCCGAGCAATCTGATGTGGGCTCTTGTACCTGGCAGATGGGTAGAGCCTTCAAACTGACCACTGCACACGACCCTGCCTTGATAATGAATATCGTGTCCTGCATCCCAGCCTCATACAAAAGGTGACAACCCTGGCTAACTGCCTGCCAACAGAAAGCTCCCCATGAGATACACCCAAGGCTGGGTGCTATACGGTGAAGGATGCGGCATGCTCCTCTCCACATGAGTTGTGCCTCCTCACATGACCAAAGGCAGTGCTTTGGGGTTTCCAGAGGCTACTGTGTGCAATGCTTACAACCTCCCTCCTTCTATATCTGGGCAAGCCAACTTCCCACCGCCAAGCCTCCATGTGCCACCAACCATAAAAAATATGACACCCTCCTCGGCCTCCAACTATTCCATAGGCGGCACTAGAAGGTCCGTCGGAAGGGCTCCATGATGCTGTGCTTCACCAAGTGCCTACTATGTGACGGCGCCCAGTCCATATCCTCCTGCATCAATACATGTTTGCCAGTCCTAGTCGTGTACTCTAGGAACCTGGGTGGCTTCTTGGCAACCGCAAAGGCCGGCTATAGCCACTCTCCTGGATCCCACTCCAGCTCGTCAAGTGGTATGCCCTCCCAAATCCAAAGGTGCCACTCCGTGAGCTCCTTCCAGAAGACATAGGGGTCCAGTCGCCATCTCTTCCCCTAAAGGCTCACCACCCAAATCCTCCTCCACGAAAGGGTGGCAATGCCCTCATCATGCTACCCTCTGTCAAGGGCTAGACGTCCCCCTTCCTGAACGGCGAAGAAAGTCCCCTGCGGGGCACCACCAACTCTACTTGCCACCTGAAGGGATATGCCTGCTAGTGAAAACCTAGCTGCCCATACCTCCCTAGGCTCTATTGGCTCGCGTATCGTGGGAGCAAGCCACTCCGGAGGTATTGCTGCATCTATCTCCCTTCTCCTCAACTCCACTCCTCTCTGGCAGTCTAATACTCGCTGCAACACCTCCTTGTCCGCCATCTTGTACATCTCCCGCCATGTCCCGAAGGTACGAGCCACGTCGGCAGCTCATCGGATATGGGGGCGCTCACCTATCTGTGCCCCTTCCCGATCTTTGCCATGGGGGTTTCTGATCACCGGCTGACATTCTATTTCCTCTTGGAAGCCTGGGGACTCTCGATTAGGGCCTTACGGAGGCCTTACCACACGACGCGGAGTAAGCTGCAATGGAAAGGTAATCTGGGGGGGGTGATCTGGGCTGACGTGAAGATCCATCTCAGGGACGGCCTCCACTCACTGCCAAGCCTCGGTTTATAGTCCTCAAGGCCCTCCTACAATAAGACCTTGTAGGTCTGCGCACCTGGTGTGAGACCGCGGACAACTAGCTTGCCCAAGAGGGCCATACTCTGATACTCTGGGTCTATGATCCCAATCCCTCCCTCTGACCGATGTCGTATGATGGTCGACCACGCCACCTTGGCCCTCGAATCCTTGGAACCAAGCCATCGCTAGGAGGACCTGGTTAACCACCAGGGCTCCTCCAACTAGTGAGAGGCGACTCTAGTAGGTCAGTTTCCTCCGAATAGAATCAAGGACAGGAAGAAACTACTGGGCAGGAGTGATGTCGAGTCCCACCTGGAACCCTAGGTACCGGACAGTCTGCCCTCTGCTCACCCATCTAAATCCCAGGTGGACGCCCCACTCTGTACTAGAGTCTAGGTCTATGAGGAAACCAACCAACTTTTGCCAGTTGAATTTTGCTCCCGCTGCAGAGCAGAACACATCAAGAACCAACCTCACTCTCTCCAGCATGAACTCATCGTCCTCTATGTAGAAGGTTGTATCATCTGCATTCTCTCTGCGTACTCTGAGTCTAACAACTCAGTCTCCTCTCTCACTGGAAGTTGCAGGCCACGTAATCCGCTCACACGTGACCTGAGTAAGTGAGAGTAGAAATAGGTATGGGGCCAGGGGGCAGCCCTGTCCAACTGATCTCTCCAACTGAAACTCCTCCCCTCGCCTTCCACCTATGAGAACCCAATAGGTGTCCGATCTGTACAGGTCAGAGACCCTGCAAATCCAAGAGCCTGGGGAAATCCCAACCTCACTCTGGTGCCCTCTAGGAAATCCCAGTCCACCCTGTCATAAGCTTTCTCGATATCCAAGAGTAGTACTGCCAGTCTTTGCCCACTGTGCTGAGCCCACTCTGTCGCCTCAAAGAAGGTAAATACATTGTCTAGGATGCTCCTATCCTGGACAAAGCCTATCTGTGTGTCATGGATGATATCTGGAAGCACGGGGGGTATTCACCTACCAATCATCTTTGCTAGTGCCTTATAGGCCACTGACAATAAGGTGATCAGTCTCCACTGGGAAAGCTCCAACTGGTCTCCCCCTTTGGGGAGAAGACTGATAAGACCCACCGAGAGACTCCCTGGCATCAGTCCTGAAGTGAAAATCTCCTGGAAGGCCATCAATAGGGGGTCCTTCGTCACTTCCCAATAGCTAGTGAAAAAGGCCTTAGAGAGGCCATCCTCCCCCGGGCATTTCTGCCCATCCTGTGTATGAAAAGCCTCCTCTAGTTCCTTCTTTGTGAAGGTGGCCAAGAGGGAGCGTCCCATCTCCTCTGTGATGACGGACCGATGTGATCCCATACCTGCTGTCTACATCTCTGTCCTCTAGCTAAAGCCATCTCCTGCTGGAAAAGGCGCATGTAATAGTCGGTGGCAATCTCCATCACCTCTTCTGGGCTAGAACAGGTCCTTCCATACTAATCCCAAAGGATGCGTATCTACTCTCCTGCACTGCGGGGCTGGTTCACTCAGAAGAACTCCCTGCACGCCGTGTCCCCCTTCCGCGCCCAGAAGGCTGCTGAGGTTCGGAAAGAGAACTCCGAGCGCATGTCCTCTAGGCGAGCAATGGCTACTCTCGCGCGCACCTCCTGTGTGTGGAGGGTGGGATCCCCTGGTGCCTCCAGCAATAATCTTTGTGTGGCTGCAAGGTCTCGCCGGAGTGCTCTCTCCTCCTCCCAGCACTACTGCCTGGCTTGTATGGCTGCCTCTTGGCAGCTTCTTCTCGACTCGGCTAGGACCTCTGCAACCTCCTTTGCTATCCAGTCCCTCTTGTCCTACTCTCTAGTCCAAATCTGCTCTATTTGCCTCGTCACCTCCTCCCTCCTATAGATCGAGTCAGGGATCCCATAGGATAGTGTGTTTAGGGCAGATGCTGGGGGGTCAAGTGTCAAGAGAACCGGGCAATGATCGGATAACGTGGTGCCTACCAACTCCTCAATCTGGCCTCCATGAGAGCCTCCCCACTCTCCCACATAAAACCTGTCCAACTACTCCAGCAGGGCTCCACCTAGCCACCTGTATCCCTAGGAAACGACCTCTCCCTCCTATGGAAGGCTGGGTCTTTCCAAGCATCACGTGCTCTGACTGCAAGCAAAAAGACCTCCCATGCCTCTTTTCCTCCCCAACCATGCCCTGGTAGTTTCTTCCTCTGCCCTGCTGGTCCTCCAAAGCCTCCAGGTTGTTGAAATCTCCTCCAACAATCCAGGAGTCCACCTCTGAGAGTCCAGCTCCAATCTCCACCCAGAACCTACTGCGTGCCCTAACCTCCGTAGGGGCATAGACATTGAGGACTCCAATACACAAGTCCCCAATATCCAATCTGATCCATAGAACCCTTCCTGCCACTATCGTCCCATGGTCTCGTACACAGGCGCTGAGACTCGGGCCAATACAGGTGTATATGCCTCCACTCCTACCATGGGCACCTAAGGCGTGCTCCCAGCAAGTGTGCGAACTACTCGCAAGTACCTTCCCAGCCCGCTGGGCCTGGGTGGGGGTGAGCTTGTGCTCCTACACAAGCAAGATGTCGATCTCTCCGGCAAGGGCAGGCTGCAACTCCTGCCGAACAATCAACTTACTCGAACCACGTGCCCCACTGTAGTGGAGACTATTCACATTCTAGGATGCAAGATGTAAGATCATGGGGAAACCTGTGACTGACCGAACAGACATCTATTCGGTGTGGATGCTGCTGATGAGGAGGAGAAACTGTGAGGCACGCAAGTGCGCTTTGCCACCAGTCTCGATGGTGAACTCCAGTCCCCCATGGTGGCCCTCAGTTGGCGGACCATAGAGGTGATAGATGCTCCAGGTGGTACTATCAATGCCTCTATCAGCCATGCTAAGAGTCGCGACTCTGTACACTGGTAGAAACGAGCTGCTTATGCCGCAGGCCACTGGATCACGTCCCTTGGAGCTCTCCACTATGGGGGGCCTCGAAAGATAATGCTCAAGTGTGGGACCTCGGCACCAGCCCACCAGTTAATGTCCATCATGCAACCAGGCCACTCTTGTGCAAACAGTGCTAATCCTTCATCTCCCATCCACTAGGAGATGTGATCCACCACCTAACTCTTCAACTCCTCCTCAATCTGTGTAGTCCTCTACTCCCCTGAGTAGGAGGTCTGAAGAAAAAAGACGTAGTTTGGTCCATCCGGTGGTGCTAATGGATGGACCTTGCCCCTCCTTGACTTACGAACCACAAAGATCCCCACCTTTAGAGGTAGTGGGAACTCTCCGCACTCTGCAACTCTCAGGTAGGACCATGGGCCACTGCGGAAGAACTCCTGTGACAACAGCTGTGCCTGTCTCGGGAAGGTGTGGTGGGTGGCAGGGGCGGATGAGCTGGTGGTTGTGTGGGAGGGGGAAGACTGCTGGTGCACGGAGGAAGTAGGTGTGTGTGGCTCATCACCTCCTGTGGGAGGGGGGGTGGGTTTGAGGGGGTCACCTGAACCGGGTGCAGATCAGGGGGGGTGCTCGGTAGGGGGGGTGGTGGGGGGGAAGAGGATCGAGGGATGGTCCGATGGATGGAGATGCATGCCAGGTGGGGAGGGGGGAGGGGGTTGGGTGAGAGGACTATGGGAACTCAGGCGAGGCAGTCTGTGGCGCAGGTGGAGGATGTGGGGGGCTGTGGAGTGCTCTGCTGAGGGGGCGTCGCTCGCCCGCCTGCACACTATTGACGAGGTTGGGTCTGAGGAGCTGGTTGCACTCTCCCCTGCTGTCTCCCTCTTTGTCGTCTCTGGACCTGTGTAAAGCCGTCAACGTACACGTGCAGGCCTATCGGCGGAGCCGCCTTGGCTCCGAAATGCATACAAACTGTTGTCTGATGCCCAAAGTCGTGGCAATGCAGGCACTGCCCTGGTTGCCCAATCACAATGACCTGCTGCGAGTGTCTGCATGCCTCAATCTCTAGGAACTGTGGGATATTCTTGACCTCTTTTACTGCCACCCATACCTTTGGGACTCCTGCTGCTATCACTGCATTCGCGAAAGACGCGGGAACGACAGTGCCAAAGAACTGTCGAAAGTCTTCCACCAACTGGCGATACTCAATCGCCAGGCTGGGAAAAAGAAGGATGACCGGGTACTGAAGAAACCTGTTGTGGAGTGCAAACGCCTCCACAGTAAAGCCACTATACCAAGGGACCATGAATATGATCCCCCTCGTAGATGCATATGGTGAACTAGCGAGTAACTCGCGAGCTGCCGAGCTGAGCCGGACCATGAAGATCCATTGGCCCAATAGGACCGCCTCCATGATTTGCGCTATGCTGATGCACAGCATGGAGTGAAGCCAGTCGCGAAGCTGGGCACTGGCTGGGGAATGTCCTACTACCTGACCATAAATCGTTGCTTCCATTAGCTCCAACTCCTTAGCTCGGACAGCTAACAGCTACTCCTCAGAGAGGACTACGCGCAAAGCGTTTGACTGGGGGGCACTCGCTGAGTGCGTCGGCGTCTAACCAGAGGTTTCCATTGCACGTCCCTTCTGGGAGAACCTACCTATCACACTGCTTTGCTACTAGAGGGGGGAGTTGCTGCAGGGGGAGGGAGCAACTGGGGGGGGGGGGGGGGGGGGGGGGGGGGGGAAGATAGGCGGCGACGGCAGCCAGGGGAGAACAAAACGGGGCTAGGGCAAGCGGGGGCAGGCACTAAATGGGGCAGTGGCAACTTGCCCCATGCAAGAGGGGGCCCTGGCAATGGCGATGGGGAGGAAATAGCGGCCCTAGCGATGGCGATGGGCTCTGGCTATGACGATGGCAATGAATTCGGCGGGGGGCAACGCGACGATCAAACAGGGGTGGGTGTAGCATGCGCGACGTGACGGGATTTAGTCTTTTTTTTCTCTTTTAATAGAAAAGTTCTATTTAATGACACCTCGGAAGAAAACTTCCACAAGGTAAGATAGAAAGTACAAAAATGTCCTAAAGGGGATGCTAAGTATAGCATAAATACAATGATCGAATGAATGTTTATCTGGTAAGCTATAAATTAAAAAACTAGCTTTATAGCTTCCTTTTGATGGATCTGTAGAGGACCTCCATCGCAACTACAAAGGCCCAAAAATTCTCCTCATGCCCATCCAAGTAGACAGATATGTCATCTACAAACTCTACATCCAGCTATTCCTCCAACTATGGAATGGGAAGTAAGATGCCTCGAATACCTGTATTCCTATCCCTCAAGAAGAACTCATAGCCTCTGCAACAAATAGAAAAGGAGAGGTGCAAGGGGGCATCCCTCTCTCACTAACCTCTGAATACCGAATCTAGCACCTTTGGTCCCACCAATGAGGACATGGTTGTGAGCTGATGAATATAGAGCCAATACACCTCTCATCCATTGCTTTGAGAAACCCATCCTCAACATGATACACTCTAGAAACTCCCAATCAACTCTAACATAGGCCTTCTCAAAATGGAGAAGCAAAACAATGAGATTTTGTCCCCTGGATCGTGCAAGCACTATGGATTCCCAGAAGGTGAAAATATTGTGAAGGATGTTGCACTCCTGAGTTTGGGTAGGTGAATGAGGTCCAGCATCAAGAGATAGAGTTTGAGGCTGATCATCTTGGCTAAGAATTTATACATTGTTCCAAGCAAAGTGATTGGTCTCCACATGGTGATCTTCAGTTTGTCTCCGCTGCCCTTCGGGATGAGGTGAATCAATCCCTCTGACATTCTTTCCAGCATATCTCCTAATGCCATGATCTCCTGAAATTTGGATTGTGATTTTCAGAAGGATTGAGATTGGGTGATCACCTGAAATTTCCACATATCTCTTAATGACATGAGAGTTTCAGAAAGGCTTTTAGAACTGTATATTTGGAGGAGGATGAGATGATTCCAGGGCCTTTCTAAAAGTGATGGAGGCAATTCCCAGATCCTCATGTGTCCGTGTTGATTGGCATACATCTAATGGATAGTCTAAATCCCTTGAAATCAATAATTATCTAGGCATATGTTCAATATCAGCAGTTATTATTTTTGCCTAGATAGTCTACATCCCCTAGCTCTATCAGCTGTTTCTCTCTGAAAACCTCTCGAGACCAATGAGGAGCCACACTTACAGATAGAGGAGTCCTCTCTCTTAGGGAGGCTCTCCCTAAATGCCATTCGCATACTAGGAGAGTGATTTGAGTCCCCCTATTTACCCATTAAAGCTCATGTGACTTGAGTCTGTCTATCTACCTCAAAGAGAGTGAATAATCTCTGTCTAAGTGCAAGCACGTGTCTCTAAAGTAGATGTATGCTGTTGCTTTCTGCCAGAATTGGATGGAGTACATAAAGGAGGAGAGATGCCTTTCTAGCTATCTGGGACAAGCACCATTTTCATTTCAAAATTGGGACCTCACATAGCATGGCACTGCATGCCTCCTGATTGGCTTTCAATACGACGCATCTATTAGACACTCTCTTGCCGCCGCAGAGCTTGCAGGTTGTCTTGTGTGAAGCTCATTTACGTTTTCCCATTTACAGGGCTTATATCCTACTTTTACCTCAGATTTTTCAGGTTGCAGTGTTTAGTATATTATAATGGTTTCTTGGAAAAATCAAGGTAATTCAGCACCAGATCCAAATGTTGGCTTTCACAAGCTAACAAGTTAATTTGGTCTCTATAAAATCAGATTAGATGCATTGGCATTGGTTTTTTTTTTTTTTTTTTTTTTTTTTTTTTGCATGCGTGTGTTGAGATAAGTTCAGTGTACTTATTCTTATAGTCTAACATATAGTCCCAGAAATGTACATAAAAAACACACACAGCCAATTCATGTTTATGTTGCATCCTTCTTTATTGAGAAAATAGCAAAGTAACAGTGGCACCCATACAACACACTTTCATGATGTAACAAGCCAAAAATGTACATACTAGATGCATTGGCATTGTTTTTTATTCTGCCAGAAATGAACATATAAAGTACACAAAACCAATTCATGTTTATGTTGTAGCCTTCTTTATTGATAAAATAGCAAAGTAACAGTGACATCTATACAACACACTTTCTTACTCTTTTCAAAGAAAAGAAAAGGCTTTGTTTCATTTCATCATCGTGTCTAGAATTCTACCTAATAACATTTGCAAACTTATGTAGTTCCATCCTGAACAAGTTGGCTAAAGTGAATGACTTCAGATCCATATCAAAACTTTTTCCTGTCTCCTTCATAAGTTTATCCCAATGGCGTGGCCGCAGAGCCTCGCTTTTTAAATCCTGAACATATGATTACAAGTCTACTAAGCATTGAAGCAACTAAAAGACTAACTCAAGTTCTACATTTTGGCATGAATAAAGATTCATGTTTCTTATTCATCTTATAACAAATAAGACCATTTGATGTTAATAGTATTGTATTCATCAAGGCTCAAGGAGAGTGGCAAATGGTGGAATGTGTGGTAAATATTCCAGATGTCATCCACATCTCTATTGATGAAGAGCTTTACGAGGGGAGGACCAAAGTGACATTGGCTAAGAGGGACATATACTTTTACGATCATTTTTATACCATAAAATAAAGGTTGTCAAACTTCCTAACCCAACAACCCACTTTCAAAAGACCCAGGCCCTTAGCCACATAATTGGGTCAACACAATCCATACATTGTACCCTGGTGACTTTCTAAAATTACTCAATATTACATGCTAATGAAGTAATCATGTGAAAGGCCATCTTTAAATTTTCATTACTCAGGAAGCATAAGAATTAATGTTACATAAAATGTCACCTGAATCAGTGGAAGAGATTCTTGGAAAGCCTTGATGGTTGACTCAAGATTGACATATGTTAACTCAGTCTTAAGGTTTTTCATCCTTTTCAATCGTATGACAAACTCTTCTGTCACAGTGACTAATTTTTGGATGTCCAACTCTGCCCAAAGGGTTTTTGAGAATTTATCCACACAAGCTTTGAACTCCAAGTAAACTGAATATATCTGTCCAAGACTCTTCAGTGCACTTTCAACCTGCACATCACCCGCACACATGCGTGGCAGAAAATGCACAAATAAACAAAAATATCTCTCTTTTTTTCGTAAAAAACAAAAAAATATATATATCTCTCTCTCTCTCTTTTCGTAAAAGGTAATTGTATTAATTACGAAAAAAAGTACAAGTTTACATGATTACAAGATACACGGTGGCTCTACGCCATCGTGTGCAAGAACTCTCTCTCTCGCTACAAGAAGTAAACAACCCAAGAGTTACAAAAAGTCATGGCAAAGACGCAGCGGAAATTGCCATATGCCAGGGAAGTAAGTCCTCCCGAGGGAGCAAGTCAGAGAGCCGAATAAGATCTATCTGCCAGAGTAAGAGACCTTTAAGCCTGGCCATGTGCCCCTGAACATTAGAGGCGGAATCAAAAATAAAAGCATTCCGAATGGTCCAGTTATGCCAACAGCCCCAATCTCGGCACGAGGGCCCTAGGCCAACGTGTGGAAAATCCCCGTAGTAATGCACTAAAAAAGTTGCACCAATCATGGCAACGACCCAGAGGCAATTGCCATATGCCAAGGAAGCAAATCCTCCCGAGGGAGCAAGTCGGAGTGTCGGATCTCTCTCTTTTTTTTTTTTTTTTAAAGGGTAATTGTATTAATTACGAAGAAAAAGTACAAGTGTACTTGATTACAAGATACATGATGGCACTAAGCCATTATGTGAAACAGTTCTAGTTCTACGAGTTACAAGGTCATGGCAAAGATATAGAGGAAATTGCCATATGCCAGGGATGCAAGTCCTCCGGGGAAAGTAAGTCAGAATGCTGAAGAAGATCGATCTGCCAATACAAGAGCCCCTTAAGCCGAACAATATGCCGCTGAACATTAGATGCAGAATCAAAAAGAAAAGCATTCCGAATGGTCCAGTTGTGCCAGCAGCCCCAATAGCAAAGAAAGTGAAACACTAGTTTCATGTGTGGCTATGCGGGTGTTGGGTATTTGGGCTGCACAAAGACCCAATCAAAGGGCCTTAACGAGAAACCAACCACTGCTCTCCAAACAGCTGACAAGAACGACCATATTTTCTTAGCAATAGGGCAAGAAATAAAGCGGTGACGGGCAGATTCGACACTGGTGGTGCAAAAGAAACAATTGCCATTGGATATTCGTCGCATGGAAAGACCAGAAGCAAGCGGAAGACCCCCAATCATCACCCTCCAAAGAAAAACCTTATATTTGAAGGGTGTCTTGTTCAGCCACCCTTCCATCACAGTTGCCCTCCACCATGACCGGGATTTACGCAATCCCCATAGCGCATTAGCTTTAGTGACCAGCCAGTGATGATCTTTAATCAGGAGATGATAGACCTGGTTTGCAGAAGCTTTATCTAAACTCAGCCGGCCTTCAAAGTCCCAATCCTGCCAAGGACGATCCGAAGCAAGGGCGGGAAAGGGTTGTCTGCTCTGGAGCACCATCAGAAGCTGTTCCCATAAATGCCTGTATCCACGAGGAATCCTGAAGATTCTCCTGGCTGTACGAAATGATATTAGCACATTGCGACTGGCAAGGGTGGCATCCAGGACTGAAGTTAAGCCCAAACGTGCCATACGGTTGAATTGTGGTCGAAGCTCTTGTTTTCCTTCCCATGAAAGTATCCGCGAGACTGCCAGCAATTCTAGTTGAAACGAATTAGCAACCATGCGATCCTCCGCTGGATGCCACTGAGCCTTCCGAAGGACCAGTTTCCAAGAACATGCCAAATGGGTAAGCAAGGATGAAGAGGAACAGGCGAATCGGGAATCGGCATTAAGGACATGCCACCACGAACTCTGGATTTGGGTATTGCCATGCCGAAGCCCCTGCTCCTCAAGGAAATAATGGGCTATCACGACCCAGGGATGATGATCTGAGCACATAGCACGGAAAAGAGACCAACGGAGGGCCAGCATGTGAGTTTGGGCATCCAAAATAGCTCCTCCACCCATGCGTTTGGGGGTGCACGCATGCGACCAAGAAATCCAAGAAATGCCTCCATGCAAGGAATCTTTCTTCCATAACATGAAACGAATAAACTGAGTCAGAGCATTCAGAGTAGTAGTAGTCCAGGGCAGCAAGGGCAAGAAATATGTGAGCATCAGCAACATAATTGTCTGGGCTACTTTGAGGCGAACATGGAATGGCCAAGCCTGAGACTTCCAATACAGGAACTTAGCTGCCAGTTTCTGAGAAGTCCACTGAAGAAGCTGCTTTGGTGGCACATCAACACCCAAGGGGTAGCCAAGATGTCTGACAATGGAACCACGAGGCACAACGATACCCTGCCAATTCAATGACTGCAAATCCGACTCCGTGCAGCTGAGAATGGCTGATTTCAGCGCATTGATGCGAAGGCCGGAAGCCTGACCAAAGAGATCCCAAACATCCAATGCTTTGCGAATGTTATCCTTATCCGCCCGTAGAATCATAAAACTATCATCAGCCAAGGATTGACTAATGAAATGTTGTCCAGAAGGAAGCGACAATCCAGCCAACTGAGTGGAAGTGGCCATATGAGATAACAGCGAAAGAACCGGATGGGTCGCAAGGGCAAAGAAGAGGGGGCTCAATGGACACCCCTGTCTGACAGACCGGGCAAGGGCAAATGGCTCGGTAACGCCTCCATTCAACATGACTCACGAAGACGCCGCTGCACTAACGATGTAGATCAGTCGCGACATCCGATTACCAAAGCCCATAGTAGACATAAGCTCTGCAACAAAAGACCAGTCCAGATAGTCGAAAGCCTTTTCCAGGTCCAATTGAATCAGTACGACCTCCTGATTAGAATGCCGTGCATAATCAATCGCCAGTTGCGCATTTAACACATTGTGCAGAATGTTTCGGCCCTTAATAAACCCATATTGAAGTGGATGCACAATGGCAGGGAGATGCTTGTGGAGCCGATTCGCCATTACTTTGGAAAAGATTTTGTACATAGACCCCATTAAAGAAATTGGGCGCCAATGTTTCAACATAGACGGCGAAGGAACCTTCAGAAGCAATTTAATAAGTCCTTCTTTCCATGAGGAAGGCATAATCCCCGTTTCCCATACCTGCTGAAACAAAGCCGTTAATGGTTTCGCCAATTGGGTAGCAAAAACCTCAAAGAACTCATTGGTGAGACCATCCCAACCAGGACTTTTATCCTTGGGTAAGTGTAACAAAACATCTACAACCTCCGCCTCACAAATATCTGACTCCATAGTGGCTTGCATGTCTTGCGGAACCTGATTACGGACCAGGTCATAAAAGACTGAACGGGCCTAAGTAGTTTGAGCTGAAGGTGGCGAAGTGGAACCAAGAAGATCAATGAAATAATCACTGCACATATGCACAATAGTCTGCGGATCAATGACCAGATGCCCGTCTGCATCCAGAAGTCTAGTCAGATTCTCTCGAGCAGGAGAGGCATGGAGGGCTCGAAAGAATTTATGAGTCTGACACGCATTGTCTTGCAAAGTCTCCGTCAGATGCTGCAATTTGGCCTGCTGATACGATTTCAACTGAAATTCTTGAATAAGATGAGCCACACGCATTGCCAGTGCTAGTAAGAACGCATCATCTGGAATATCCATCAGCAGAGAACGGACCAAAGCCAACAAGTCCTGGGCGGCTTGCCGACGCTGTCGGCAAAGAGAGGCATGATGGATTCCATACTGGCGAGCAACCCGCTGCACATTAGCGAGCAATCTTTCAAAGGAGGCAGTGCCCTGAGAAGGGAAGTCCAGTAAGAATCTATCAATCAATTGCTGCATATAACCCTGAAAGATTGCATGCTTCAAATAAGAGGAGTTAAAACGCAAAGGGAGCCGGTCCAGAAATC
Organism: Lygodium microphyllum; assembly: GCF_053477565.2. Classification (NCBI taxonomy): domain Eukaryota; kingdom Viridiplantae; phylum Streptophyta; class Polypodiopsida; order Schizaeales; family Lygodiaceae; genus Lygodium; species Lygodium microphyllum. Next base: position 134,369,955 of record NC_141158.1, read on the forward strand.
GCTTGAAAGGTGCAATGGGGTGTGCGAGCATCTCAAGCTGCAGAGGAAAATGGTCCGACAATGCATATTGCTGCAAGACTTTCATTTCAAGCATCTCAGGGAGGAAATCATCATTCTGCATGATGTATATGCGGTCCAGCCGCGACCAAGTTGTTGCATACTGAGCGGAATGGAAAGTAAACCCTGTAGAAGAGGGGTTCAGCCAGGACCAGAGATCTTGCTTAAGAACAGCAAGAGCCAACTCATGCCACCTACGGCTTTCCGGCGCATCCATCACCGAATGCTCCGAGGTGGACTGCGAAGAATCAACACACATATTGAAATCGCCCATGAAGAGGCCCCGTCTGCCAAGTGACAAAGAAGTCTGCAAAGTATGCCAAAGCTCCCGGCGCGATAAAGGATCATTCGGTGCATAGAGACCAAGTAACCATAAGATTTCTCCATCTAGTAAAATTTCAATCACCACAAAGCGCCCATGCACATCATTTTTAATAAGAAGAGGTTGATATTTTTCGTGTACAATCATGAGCACACCAGAATAACGCATGGCCTGTGTCCCTGCATAGAACAGACGAAAGCCATGACAGTCTACAACTTTTCCAGCTTCACCGTGACTCTTGTGTTCAACAGCACACAAGACATCCCACTGATTCTCATGCAATACAGTCCACATGGCATGTTGCTTATGGCGAGAACAGATTCCTCGCACATTCCAAGTGGCTACTTTCATGGTTGTTGTAAAAGAAAATCAGGTACGAGGCACGGCTTGCCGTGCTTTGACCTTGTCCGCGAGAATATCAGGACTCCCTCATCCAAGAAATCAGCCAACACGGCAAAAGAGTTCTGCGGACCAGATTTGGAGGTAGACGGCAGATCTGCTGGCTTGGGAATGGAGCGGGGATAACGACGATCCCACGGGGTAATGACATTGCCTCGGGTATCAAAAGTCAGCTTAGCTGGTGGACCCTTTGGACGATCCAAATACCCTCTCCGAGGGGGCTGCGGACGGGGGGCAGAGGAAGCCATCGCAGGAGGAGAGTGCTCTGACGGCAACATTTCTTTCCTGCGCATATAGGTACGCATGGAATCTTGTGGCGCAGAAGGCACAGAATTCTCCATACCAGCAATCACCCCGTTACCTTTTTTTGCACGGACTTCAACCCAGTCGGAGCCATGGGAGGCCGAAACCGAAACCTGTTGTTTACCTTTATCCAGAGATTTGGGTGGATGACTAGCATCCTGCGATGGGACATCACAGACCATATCTTCCATGGGGGGCGCTACATGCCCCGCATCTGAAGGGTGGTATCCTGCGATGGGACATCACAGACCATATCTTCCATGGGGGGCGCTACATGCCCCGCATCTGAAGGGTGGTGCTGTTCTGGGCATTCGGCCATGAAGTGCCCTAATTTGCCACAGGAAAAGCAGTGTCCTGCAAAAGTGCCCCATTTCAAACGAAAGTGTAAGGAATGCATTCCAGAGCAATTGAGACGTAACCACGCGGGCCTTTTCCTGGTAGTGTCCCATAACATACATAAGCGATTACGATTCAGTGCCCTTAAACTTGGCGGGACCAGAACCATGCCCACTACAGCCATGGCTTCCTTCAACAGCGGCCAATAAACAGCCGGGCAATTTTCCACTTCAACCCATACAGGGCACTCCCGTTGTAGCAGGCGCTGAAAATCTGCCATCGGGCGCCATGGTACAACATGGACCAAACGGCGATCAAGAAACAGAGGCAGTTTAGACAGAAGAGCAACACGGTGCGTCTCAGATTTTAACAACACCTCAAAAAACCCTCGGGGCCCCACAAAAATCTCTTCCACACATTCTCCTTGTAGCAGGCTGTGCAGCCACTGGCGAATACGGGAAATCTGGGGGATCCTACCAGTGAAGAAGAGTATCACCGTGTGATCATAGAATACTGAAAAGGAAACACAACTGTAAACTCCCCCCTCCTCGGGTTACCCGGATCTCTCTCTCTCTCTCTTTTTTTTTTTCGTAAAAGGTAATTGTATTAATTACGAAAAAAATACAATATTACTTGATTACAAGATACATGATGGCAAGCCAGGCCATCATGTGAAGGGGTGCTAAGTACTACGAGTTACAATTTCATGGCAAGGATGCGGAGGAAATTGCCATATGCCAAGGACGGAAGTCCTCCGTAGAGAGCAAATTAGAACGATGGAGAAGAGCTAACTGCCAATACAAGAGGCCCTTAAGCCTCACAATATGCCCCTGAACATTATGGGCGGAGTCAAACAGAAAAGCATTCCGAATGGTCCAGTTATGCCAATAGCCCCAGTATCGAAGAAAGTGGTACATGAGCTTCATATGTGGCTGTGCGGGAGTAGGGTATTTGGGCTGGCCCAAAACCCAATCAAAGGGGCGCAGTGTGATACCAACCACCCCTCGCCAAACGGCCGACAAAAACAACCAGACTTTCTTAGCGACGGGGCAAGAAATAAATCGGTGGCGGGCAGATTCCATAGTAGTGGTGCAAAAGAAACAGGTGCCATTGGAGATTCGTCGCTTGGAAAGAGCCGAAGCAAGCGGAAGACCCCCAATCATCACTCTCCAAAGAAAGACTTTGTATTTAAAGGGTGTCTTGTTGACCCAGCCCTCCATCACAGTTGCCCTCCACCATGACCGGGATTTACGCAATCCCCATAAAGCATTCGCTTTAGTAACTAGCCATTGATTGTCTTTAACCAGAAGATGATACACTTGATTAGCAGAAGCTTTGCTCAAATGCAGCCGGCCTTGTAGGTCCCAATCTTGCCAGGGATGATCCAAAGCAAGAGCAGGAAAGGGTTGTCTGCTCTGGAGCACCGTCGAAAGCTGTTCCCATATAGGCCTATATCCACGCGGGATCCGGAAGAGCCTCCTAGCAGTACGAAACGATATAAGCACATTGCGACTGGCAAGGGTGGCATCCGCGACTGAAGACAAGCCCAAACGTGCCATCCGGTTGAATTGTGGTCTAAGCTCATGTTTACCTTCCCACGAAAGTAAACGCGAGACTGCCAGTACTTCCAATTGAAAAGAGTTAGTAGCCAAGCGATCCTCCGTTGGGTGCCACTGAGCCTTTTGAAGGACGTGTTTCCAGGAACACACCAAATGAGTAAGCAGCGATGACGAAGAACTGGAAAACCGCGAGTCCGCATTAAGAACATGCCACCAAGAACCTTGGAGTTGGGTAGTGCCATGCCGAAGCCCATGGCCCTCGAGGAAATAACGGGCGATAGCGACCCATGGATGATGATCATCCGAGCACATGGCGCGGAAAAGGGACCAACGAAGTGCCTGCATGTGAGTTTGGGCATCTAAAATCGCTCCGCCACCCATGTGTTTGGGGGTGCACACATGCGACCACGAGATCCAGGAAATACCTGCATGCACTGAGTCCTTCTTCCATAGCATGAAGCGAATAGACTGAGTGAGAGCATTCAGAGTCGTGGGAGTCCAGGGCAACAATGGCAAGAAATATGTGAGCATTGGCAACATAATTATCTGGGCTACTTTGAGGCGAACATGAAAAGGCCAGGCCTGAGACTTCCAATACATAAACTTGGCCACCATTTTCTGAGAAATCCACTGCAGAAGCTGTTTTGGAGGAACATCAACACCCAAAGGGTATCCAAGATGCCTTACAATGGAACCTCGAGGAACAACCAGACCCTGCCAGTCCAAGGACTGCAAATCCGACTCCGTGCAGCTTAGAATGGCTGATTTGAGCGCATTGATACGAAGGCCTGACGCCTGACCAAAGAGACCCCAAACATCCAATGCTTTTCGAAGGTTATCCTTATCCGCCCGCAAAATCATAAAAGTATCATCTGCCAGTGATTGACCAATGAAGTGTTGTCCTGTAGGAAGCGACAGTCCGGCCAACTGGGAAGAGGCGGCCATATGTGTTAACATGGAAAGAACTGGATGTGTCGCAAGGGCAAAGAATAAAGGGCTCAAAGGGCACCCCTGTCTGACAGAACGGGCAAGGACAAATGGTTCAGTAACACCTCCGTTCAGCATGACTCGCGAAGATGCCGCAGCACTAATGGTGTAGATCAGACGAGACATCCGAGCACCAAAGCCCATAGCAGACATAAGGTCAGCAACGAAAGACCAGTCCAGATAGTCAAAAGCCTTTTCCATGTCCAGTTGAATCAATACCACCTCCTGATCAGAATGGCGGGCATAATCAATGGCCAATTGGGCATTCAAAACATTATGTAGAATATTTCGGCCCTTAATGAAACCATACTGGAGAGGGTGCACAAGGGCAGGGAGATGCTTATGGAGCCGATTCGCCATTATTTTGGAAAAGATTTTGTACATTGAACCCATCAAAGAAATGGGGCGCCACTGAGTCAACTTAGATGGCGAAGGAACTTTTGGAAGCAGTTTAATAAGTCCTTGTTTCCATGAGGGAGGCATGATTCCCGTTTCCCACACCTGTTGAAACAAAGCCTGTAATGGTTTCGCCAGTTGAGTAGCGAAAGCCTCAGAGAACTCATTGGTGAGACCATCCCAACCCGGACTTTTATCTTTGGGCAAGTGTAATAAGACATCCATAACCTCTGCTTCACCAATATCTGACTCCAGAGTAGCTTGCATGTCCTGCGGAAGCTGATTGTGGACCAGGTCATAAAAAACCGAACGAGCCTGAGTAATTTGGGCTGAAGGTGGGGAAGCGGAACCCAGAAGGTCACGGAAATAATTCCTGCACATATGCACAATAGTCTGTGGATCCAGGATAAAATGGCCTTGTGCATCCTCGAGTCTGGTCATATTCTCTCGAGCAGGAGAGGCATGGAGAGCTCGAAAGAACTTATGTGTCTGACATGCACTATCTTGCAAAGTCTCTGTCAGATGTTGCAATTTGGCCTGCTGATACGATTTTAGCTGGAATTCTTTAATAAGATCAGCCACCCGCATGGCCAGTGCAAGCAGAAATGCATCATCCGGAGTGTCCACCAGCAGGGAGCGAACCAAAACCAGCAGGTCCTCCGCTGCCCGTCGACCGCGCCGACAAAGAGAGGCATGATAGATCCCATATTGCCGAGCAACCCGCTGCACATTAGAGAGCAATCTTTCAAATGACGCAGTGCCCTGAGAGGAAAAGTCCAAGGAGAATCTGTCAAGCAATTGTTGCATATAGCCCTGAAAAATTGTATGCTTTAAGTAGGACGAGTTGAAACGCAAAGGGAGTCTCTCCAGAAATTGCTTGAAAGGGGCAATGGGTTGTGCAAGCAACTCGAACTGCAGAGGGAAGTGGTCCGACAAGACATATTGCTGCAACACTTTTATTTCGAGCATCTCAGGCAGAAAATCATCATTCTGCATGATATATATACGGTCCAGCCGCGACCATGTTGTGGCATATTGGGCCGAATGGAAAGTAAAGCCTGGAGAAGACGGGTGTAGCCAGGACCAAAGATCTTGCTTAAGAACAGCAAGAGCCAACTCTTGCCACATACGGCTTTCCGGTGCATCCATGACCGAGTGCTCCGATGTAGACTGAGAAGAATCAACACACATATTGAAATCCCCCATGAAAAAGCCCTGTCTGCCAAGTGATAATGAAGTCTTCAAAGTCTGCCAAAGCTCCCGGCGAGAGAACAAATCATTCGGAGCATAGAGGCCAAGTAACCATAGGATTTCCCCTTCGAATAGGATTTCAATCACCAAGAAGCGGCCATGAACATCATTTTTAATAAGAACAGGCTGATATTTGGCATGTACAATCATGAGCACACCCGAATAATGCATAGCCTGTGTTCCTGCATAGAACAAACGAAAGCCATGGCAATCCACAACTTTACCGGCGTCACCGTGACTCTTGTGCTCAACAGCGCACAGGACATCCCACTGATTCTCATACAATGCCGTCCACATGGCATGTTGCTTGTGGCGAGAACAAAGCCCTCGCACATTCCACGTGGCCACTTTCATGTGTATACAAAACACAATCAGGTACGAGGCACGGCTTGCCTCGATTTGACTTTGTCGGCGAGAATGTCCAGGACTCCCTCATCCAAGAAATCCGCCAACACCGCAAAAGAGTTCTGAGGGCCGGATTTGGAAGAAGATGGCATATCTGCTTGCTTGGGGTTGGAACGTGGGTAACGACGATCCCACGGAGTAATGACGTTGCCCCTGGTATCAAAAGCCAGCTGTGCAAGTGGGCCCTTTAGACGATCCGAATACATTTTCCTGGCTGGTTGATGACGGGGAGCTGAAGAAACCATAGCAGGGGCAGAGCGCTCAGAAGACATCATCTCCTTCCTGCGCATGTATGTTCGCATGGAATCTTGTGAGGTAGTAGGCACAGTACTCTCCATGCCAGCACCAATCCTGGTGCCTTTTTTGGCACGTACTTCAACCCAATCAGTGGCACGGGAATCCAGACCCGAAACCTGTTGTTTACCTTTGGCCAGAACTTGGGGCGGATGGATAGTATCCTGCAACGGAGCATCGCACACCATATCTTCCATGGGCGGAGCAACATGAACCGTATCTGAAACGTGTTGTTGCTCAGGGCATTCAGCCATAAAGTGTCCCAACTGTCCACAGGAAAAGCAATGGCCGACAAAATTACCCCATTTCAAACGAAAGTGTAGCGAATGCATGCCAGAGCAATTGAGGCGTAACCAAGCAGGCCGTTTCCTTGCAGTATCCCATAACATGCACAAGCGGTTGGGATTCACAGCCCTGAGACTGGGAGGAACCAGAACCGTGCCCACAGCGGCCATAGCATCCTTCAATAGCGGCCAATAAAAAGCCGGACAATTTTCCACTTCTACCCACACAGGGCATTCACGTTGCAGGAGGCGCTGGAAATCTGCCATCGGGCGCCATGGAACCACATGAACCAACCGACAATCAAAAAACAACGGCAGTTTAGACAGGAGAGCAGCACGGTGCGTCTCAGTTTTCAAGAGGACCTCAAAAAAACCTCGGGATCCAACAAAAATCTCCTCAACACATTCTCCTTGTAGCAGACTCTGCAGCCATTGGCGAATACGGGAAAGCAGCGGGATACGACCAGTGAAGAAGAGTATCACCGCGCGATCATAAAATACCGAAAAGGAGCGTAGGACAGTTTTTGGGTCAACGGTTGCTTCCAGAACATCGTCTGGAGCAGAGTCAGAGAAGGCTTCCTGATTATGTTGAACATATTCACCAAGCAGAGTGTTGGCAAATTCCAACAGATGCTCCCAGTCCATCTCCTGAGAGTCCACAGAATCCGAAGTAACCTGTGCATAGGAACGATCCGGAGTAACACCTATCTCTTCCGGTGCATGCTTGGTATGTTTACCCGCAGGCTGGATGTCAGGACCTGGGGGCAATTCTTCAGCGCACGGAACCATATCCTCCGGTTCCTCAGCATCAAAGTCCGGGCCAAGTGCTGCCACCGTTTGGTTTATGAAATCCAGATCCAAACCAGCCATCGTGTATGACGAGCAGATCTCGAAGAAGGGCTAACCTACAGTGCAGAACGGGACCGCTCACTCTCTCTCCCTTCTGCCTCTCTCTCTCTCTGTGTACAGAGCCGGGGGCACGCTATCCCGGACGCTGCCTCTCTGACGATGGTCAGGTTCAGGTTATTACAGGAGCTGGGTGCCTCTGCACAAAAGGAGGAACGCACGCAGGCGGAGCCTCGAACGGCAGCACAGGCGAGGTAAACGGGGCGGCTGCAGACGTTTCAGCGGGACAGGCAGTAGACAGGGCGGTGACTGGCCGGAGCGGACAGCGTCTGACAGGCGATGACGGCTTTTAACAGGCGAGGGCGGATGGGTCTGGCGGGCTATGGCGTCTGACAGGCGAGGGCTGATCTGGTAGCGAGCAGGACGACGTGCAGGTCTTGGTAGCGAACAGGATGACGTGCAGGTCCCGCGGCGGGTCGGACAAGTCGGATGGGCGGTGCCGCAACGGGTCAGGTCGGGGTGAGAGGGCGCAGGCGAGACGGAGCGAGGGGGCGCAGGTAAGGGCGACGGCTGGGGGCGCGGGTCGCAGGTCGCGCAGGCAGCGACAACGGATCACGCACAAACGGGGCTTCGTCAGGGCTCCTGTCGAGAGGGCGAAACGGCGGCGCATTAGGTCAGGACAGCGGCAGCACGACGTGCAGGCGACGAGCCTTGGGGATTGGCCCTCAGTGCGTCGCTCAACATATAAACATTTCGTACAAAATCCACTCAAGGTACCAATTGATCGTATATAGGAATGTACCATTGTCCTTACTTCTCTTTCCCCTAGACCCCATGACTGGCCTATGGCTTAGGGTGTCCTGTCTCTCACTCAACGTGGGTCAAGGTCCTAATGAAAGCAATTGCTGTGCATCCATGATTTCTGATACCTTCTCTCTCTCTCTCTCTCTGTCTCTCTCTCTCTCTCTCTCTCTCTCTCTCTCTCTCAATATGTAATATTATTAATCACAAAAAAAAAGTACAAGATTACTAGATTACAAGATTACAAGGTACAAGATGGCTCTAGGCCATCATGCATAAACTCTCTTTTACAGAAGGTCAGATAACTAAAAGAGTACAAAAAGTCATGGCAAAGGACCAGTAGAGATTGTTGTATGCCTAGGGAACAAGTCCTCCCCGGAAAGAAGATCAGTGTGCTGAATAAGGTGCAGCTGCCAATGTAGGAGACCTTTCAACTTGGCAAGGTGAGTTTGCATGCTAGACACGGAATCAAAAACAAAAGCATTTTCGGTTGTCCAATTGTGCCAACAGCCCTAGAAATGGAGGGATGGAAACAGAATCTTCATACGTGGTTGTGCCAGGGAAGGGTATTTTGGCCAATCAAAGGGGCGCAGTGATGTGCCAACCACATCCCACCAAATAGCACACAACAGGAACTAGATTTTCCATGCCAAATGGCACAAGAAAAAACGGTGACAAGAAGATTCCACAATGATGAGGCAGAAAAAACAAAAGCCACTAGAGATACAATGTTTTGTGAGTGCCGCGGCGAGAGGCAACCCACCAACCATGACATGCTAGAGGAATACTTTACTTTTGCATGGCGTCTTATTAAACCAACTCTCCATGATTGTCATTTTCCACCAATCCCAGGATTTGTGCAAGCTCTAAATAGTATTGGCCTTCGTAGCCAGCCAATGCTGGTCCTTAATCATAAGATGGTATACTTGATTAGCTGAATTCTTTTCCAAATGAAGTCAACCGGCAAGGTTTTAATCTTGCTAGGGACGATTGGAAACAAGGGCAGGGAAGGGATCTTTAGGCTTCAATGTCATCAAAAGGTAGTCCCACAAGTCCCCATAACCTTGAGGGATGTGAAAAAGCCTCCTGGTAGTGCAAAAAGACATCAACCCCGCAGCGAGTCACCAATGTGGTATAAAAAACAAAAGATAAGCCTATCCATGCTATGTGATTAAATTTAGGATAAGCCTCTTGCTTCCCATCCCAAATAATCAACTTGGACATTGCCAGCAATTCCATCTAAAAAGAGTAAGTGGCCAAATGATCCTTCGAAAGGTGCCACTCGGCGTTTTGAAGAACCAACTTCCATGAGCAAACGAGTTGAACGAGTAGGAAGGAAGAGCGTAATTAAAGGGAAGCTTCAGCATTAAGAACCTACCACCACAAACCGCAAATGGACATTTTACCATGAACCGCCCCCTGCTCTTCCAAAAAGAAAGACCCATGGGTCTCGATCAATGCACATGGCACAAAAGAGAAACCACCAAAGAGCCACCATGTGACTATGCACATCCAAAATAGTCCCACCAGCCACTTTTAGGAGTGCAAGCATGGCTCCAAGAGATCCACGAGATACCATCATGAAAAGTGTCATTTTTCCATAGCATAAAGTGAATGTGTCCAATAAGAACCCTCAAGATGGAGGCAATCCAAAGGAAAAAGTAGCAAAAAATATGTGAGCATAGGAAGCATAATGGAATGTGAGCGTAAGAAGCATAATCGATTGTGCCACTTTAAGGCGGAAATGGAAAGCCCAAGCCTGTGAACATAGGAAGCATAATGGACTGTGCCACTTTAAGGCAAACATGGAAAGGCCAAACCCATGATTTCCAATACAGAAACATAACCTCCAACTTCAAAGAAATCCATTGCAAGAGTTGCTTGGGCTACACATCAATGCCCAGGAGGTAACCCAAATGCTGCATGACATTCCCATAGGGCATCACCATCCCTTGCCATTGCAAAGACTACAGATCTAGTTCAGTACAATTGATGAGGGAGAATTTGGCTGCATTAATACAAAGACCAGAGGCTTGGCTAAAAAGCTTCCATACATCCAATGCCGTGTGGAGATTCTCTCTTTCTGCTTTGAGGATCATGAATGTCTGATCTCCTACTAACGATTGGCCCACAAAATGTTTACCAAAGGGAAGAGAGAGACCGGTTAGCTTTCCCATGGCCACCAAATGCAAGAGCATGGAAAGGAACAGAAAGATTGCGAGGGAAAAGAAAAAGGGGCTCAAAGGGCAACCCTATCTAATTGAGCACACAAGAGTGAATGGCTCAATGACCCCATCATTCAGCATGACCTGTGAAGAGGCATCCGTACTGACTGTGTGTATCAAACAGGGCATGCATGGACTAGAACCAAAACCCATAATATGCATGAACTCTGCCATAAAAGACCAATCCAAATAATCAAAAGCCTTTTTGAGATCCAATTGAACCAGCACAACTTTTGCTAGGTGTGCTTTGCATAGTCAATGGCTAGTTGGACATTCAATATATTATGCAAGATATTTTGGCCCTTGATGAACCCATACTGATTAGGGTGCACAAGGGCATGGAGGTGCTTGTGTAGATGATTGTCCACGACTTAAGAGAAAATTTTATAAACATATCCCATCAAAGAAATTGGCACTACCAATGTTTCATCATCGAGAGCAATGGCACTTTCGGAATCGTCTCAATGATTCCCACCTTCCACAGGAAGGCATTAATCCAATCTCCCAGGTCTATTGGCACATGGCTACCAAAGGTTTAGGGTGACTAGCAACATAGACTTTGAAAAACTCATTAGCCAAGCCATCCCATCCTAGACCTTTGTCCTTGGGTAGATGCAACCAAACATCCATGAACTCTCCCTCTAAGATATCTCCATCCAAATCATCGTGCATAAAAAGCTGAATGGGCCTTGGTGGATTGCTAAGTAGGAAGAGACAAAGTACCAAGACGGTCAAGGAAGTATTCTCTACATATGCGCAGTGGACTACAAACTCGTAACCATTGAGCCTTGTGAAGGCTAGAGTACACTATATTCTTTCATTCAAGACAGGCATGCAAGCCTCAAAAGTATGTGATTGAAATAAAGCATCTTGTGAATTCTTAGTTAAGATTTGGAACTTCGCTTTACTGATAGGATCACAACGAGAATTACTGAATGAGATTCATCAGCCTTGCGGCCAATGGTGATAGAAATAGATCATCTATAGAATCAATTAGCAAGGAGAGGACCAATTCTAGCATTGCTTCAACAGTGTGTCGATGTTGCTTGCAAAGAGAAGCATGATGAGTACCATAATGTCTGGCAACCCTCTGCATGTTATGGAGAAATTTCTCAAAAGAATCATTGCCCCCTTCGAGGAAATCAAGTAAAAACCTATCAACTAGCTGCTCCATATAACCATAGAAGACTCGGCGCTTCTGATAAGTTGAATTAAAACGCAATGGGAGCCTTCCCAATAATTGCGCAAAAGGAGCGACAAGGTGGACAAGCATGTCGAACTGCAAAGTGAAATGATCTGACAGAACATATTGTTACAGCACCTAGATGTCCAGAATCTCTGGCAAGAAAGTATCATTGTCCATAACATACATGCGGTCCAAGCGGGACCATGTCGTAGGATATTGTGCTAATTGAAAAGTAAAACCCAAATCGGATGGGAGGAGCCAAGACCAAATGTTCTACTTCAAAATGACCATTTCAAAATCATGTCATGCACAGCTCTTAGGTGCATCCATTACCAACTACTCAAAGGTAGATTGCAAATGATGAACACACATATTGAAATCTCTCATCAATACTCCTAGTCTACCAAGAGACACGCAAGTTGCCAGTCGGTTCCATAGATCCCATGTAGATGAAGAGTCATTTGGTGCATAGAGGCCTACCAGCCATAGTGCCTTCCCTTCAAATAGAATCTCAATAGCTAGAAAGTGACTATGGACATCATTCTTGACAAGGACTGGCTGAAACTTGCCATGCACGACCATAAGCACACTTGAATAGCATCGATCTGAGCCACCTACATAGCACAAATGGAACCCATGGCAATCCACAACTTTTCTAGCTTCACTTTGATTTTTATGCTCAAGAGCACATAACACATCCCATTGATTATCATGCAGAACATGCCACATATCATGTTGCTTGCTGCATGGACAAATGCAAGCCCTTGGGTATCAATGATCGCAAGGGGTGATCACTTTACCATAGGGATCAAAAGGAAGTCATGCAAGAGGGTCTCATGAATGGCTGGTTGAGGCCTTCAAGGCAAAATATTTTTGAGGGCTCATTAGGACTGCGGCATTAGCAATAGATATAGATGATACTTTATCTTTGCAATGCACATAAGTGCATAAGGGGTCTTGTGAAGTACTAAGCATAGAGACTTTTTGACTCCTGTAGCACAGACATCAACCTAATCTTAGTTAGGCAAATCCAAAGGCTGCATAGGTTTTCCCTTTATTCAGAAGAGGGTGCACGGAGGCCTCGTTTGTTTGAGATCCACCATTCATAGGAGCATCACATACTAGTGAAGCCAAACCCCCATCCATAGCAATGGTCTTTTCCGAACATTCAGCCATGAAATACCCCAATTGTCCACAAGAAAATAATGCCCTGCAAAGGTTCCCCATTTCAAACAATAGTGCAACGAAGGCATTCCAAGGCAATTCAAGTGCACCTAGTTGGGCCTTTTACATGCAATAACCCGCATCATGCACACATGGTTGCAATTGTCAGCCCACAAGCTAGGGGGAACAAATACTATGCCAATCACTCCCATGGCATCCTTAAGCAAAGGCTTGTAGACTATAGGATAGCATTCAACTTCAACCCATAATAGCGGGCAATCCTGTTGTAGCAACCGTTGGAAGTCTGCCAATGGTCTCCAAGCCACTACATGCACAAAGCATTTATCAACAAACAGTAGAACTCTCGTCAGAAGATCATCTCGAGCACTTGTCGATTTGAGTATTATCTCATAGAAGTCTCATGGGCCAACAAAGATTTCCTCTACACAATCACCTTGCAAAATGGAGTCTAATCATTGGCAAGTCCAAGAGAGCATCGGAATCCTGCCAGTGAAAAAGAGGATGGCCCCTCTTTCATAGAAGGCTAAAAGAGAATGCAATACAGTCTTGGTATCAACAATGGAATCCCAAACATCCTCTTTGTCTTGGCTTGGAACGGATTCCTGGTTGTATTGAACATATTCACCCAATAGCGTATTTGCAAATTCCAATAGATGTTCCCAATCCAAGTCCTTGGACTCCTAAACCACCAAAATCACCTGCGCATAAGAATCGCTCAAATCATCATGGGTATGCTCACAGCATTCCATCACTGCATCAGAGACATATTTATTGCATTTAATGGGGGTTGCACATTAGAGCAAGGCTAGACATCAAAATAGGGGGTGACCATCTCCGTACAAGGAACATGTTCCCACTCTTCATCTTCCAAATTAGACCCCAAGGCATCTATCACCTCGTCTATGAAGACCATGTTGAGCTCTAGCTCAACTGGAGCTCTTGCATGGTGCAAAATCTCGGCATTGAGATGCTGTCGTCCTGAAACTGTAGTTGGATTGCGCCTATTCACAATAGACCTCTATTGGCTTGTCCATTGTTGCTTGCACAGCAGCCACAAACCCTAACTAGGGGGCGTGCTACAGACCAACAAGTCCACATTGTGGGCCTTGATGCAATCGATCTACTTGTTTATTGAACTCAAAACCTAAATCTTTTTCCTTTCTTTCTTTCTTCTCAAGCAAGGCACTACACCATGTCCTGCTTGTGTGCATGTGTGCGTGTGTGCGTGCGCGCGCGCGTGAGAGAGAGAGAGAGAGAGAGAGAGAGAGAGAGAGAGAGAGAGAGAGAGAGAGAGAGATGTCTACATGTTGATGAGCATGGAGGGTGGGGTGATTTTGGATGTACAGAGCCATATGCTGGCCCTTCATTGGTCACTCTTCAAAGCAATGTGTATTGATTGCATCCTCCTTGGGTCTTCATAGTCTACTTTTTTTTGGAAGACCGAGATATTGTACATGGTAACACCAGAATACAGGCATCATGGTGGCACATTCTTAATTCTATTGCTCACTTTTCCACATTCTCCATTTTGGTGAATCATTTGGTTTCTTCTTGGAGGCTCATTCTTCAAATGGCCCGCTGGCATCCTATTCAGTATCATTTGGAGGCAATTTCATTTCACTTAGAATTGGAGAGTGACAATTGGTGGGCTTCCCGTTGCTTTATCCCTTTCTAAGCCCCAAATCTCAAATGGCAACTGCTTTTTTTGTACAACCAACATGGAATCTTTACATCATAGATTTATTTCCTGCCCTTTAGCTAGGAAAATTTGGGGCCTTTTGATAGATATTTGGTGAGCGGTTGTTGGTCTATCACTACGCCCTTTTCATTGGGTTTTTGCCATGGCCAAATATCCCACTCCAATGCAGCTGCATATGAAGGTCTTGTTCCATTTTCTCAGATTTTGGGGCTGTTGGAATAATTGGATCACCCAAAATGGTTTTGTCTTTGACTCTGCTACAAGCATCCAAGAACACATAGCCAAACTCAAGGGTCTTCTACACTAGCAATTAGATCTTGTGCAGCATACTAATCTTCTTCCTAGGGAGGATTTAGCTCATTGGCATATGGCAATATCTTCTGCTTCTTTGCCATGAATTTTTGTATCTTTTATGTCATCTAACTTTTGTACGCATTCTGTGATTTGATATAACATAAATTACCCACTATCAAAAAAAAAAAATTTATTAACATTTGCAAAAGACCAAGGTGACCTATGAGACCATGATTTACAACCACCTGTGATGATACAACTGTTTGAAAAAGAACAGTAAAAGAAAGTTAAAAAACTATAGAGCAAATAGCTAGCACAAAGCCCTAGCTGATATGATCTCTTGTATCCTCATATGCATGTGTTGCCAATGTCTATGTCCAGATCTAGGACATTTGGATCAGCCAAGCTAGGGACCACTCGATCAATCAATGTCCCTCATGTAGATGTAGGCTGTGGCTATGTCGAAGTCTCCTCAATGCTCCTCCCAGATGTAGCCCGAGAGTGGGACTGCTCATTGGGTCTCTCTCATAAAGAAATCTATTAAGCTACTTCTAGATAGGTCCTTGATGTCCTCCACCTCTACTCCTAAGGAGCGTAGACAATTTTTGAAGTGAGCATACATACATATATGGATGCATACATCCACACATGCATATATTAGAGAGAGGTAGAGAGGGAGAGAATCTTTCTTAATCCAGAAATTCTAGATGCAAATAGACTAGTGTCATTGGAGAAGAGTAACCTAGTTTAGAATGATTTGTGCATGCACTATGAATCATTCTAAACTTTGGAATGATTTCTAAGGTCTAGAAGGGATCAGGATTTGGTAAGTGCCATTCTTTTTCACTATGTGCATCAACATTAGTGTAGCAACAAACATGTCTCTTGAGGTGGTTTTTCAAGTTTTGCTGAATTTTTTGGCTCACTCAAAAGAATTCACTTGGTGAATGGATTTCCTCTTGTTGGTGAAGCTCATTCTAAGGGGTGTTCTTGTGCATGAGGAGCCATGCAAGAAGTTTTTGCTATGAAGACTTGAGACAATCACTCTAGTTGACGGAGGACCATTGCAGCCTAGCATTCATTTTGCAGCACATTAGACCTATGGATGCTTCGGGAGAGATTTTGAGGTGAAACTTGTAAAAAAAAAATCCAAGAAAAGAAAATTCTATCAATAACACCTCAGAGTAAATCCCCTTGAGGCAAGATACAAGGTACAATGAACCATGGAAAATGTATCTAAGTGCATCACAAATACAATGGTTGTATAAAAAACCGATTTGGTACATTATAATGCCAAGCAATCTAGGGAGCCATCTAGGAAAAAGTGCTAGAGTCCCAAGTCTGCAAGAAGAGCTCTCTCCTCCTCATCCTCTCAGAGCTGCCCTACATTCTCTATCCAAATCCTCAAGGCCGATAGCATAGCTGCCTTGCAGTCCAATAATCCCAAGTGGGATCCTGCTCAAATGATGTCCAATGATGAGGAGAGAAAGACTCCCTTGAACATCCTCATAACCACATGCTTGGCCTCTGTCTATGACCAAAGCTACAACCCTGCAGGTCACGACCACGATCTCTATTGTGCCATTGAATATCATCCTAAGGGATCTCCTCCATTGGCAATGTCTCTGCATCTCCTCTCGCTCACCTCATCTCACACATGCCACTGGGCCTCTGTTGCATCCAAGCTAGTGCCAATTGCTAAGTTCCTATAGCTAATAGCAATAAGAAGAATCTTCCTAGGCCTACACATCTCATCTAGCCTCCTCCAATATTTTGATGCTTTCAACAAAGCTTTAGAGTGGTGACTCATTGTGATAGGACTTGGTATTTAGACCTAGGCCACATGATGTGCATGATGGATGGTTGGAGGTACATGGCCTATCGGAGTAGGCATCTCCAAGATTACATTGCCACCTAGGAGAGTGGGTTTGGAGAGATCCCTTTCTAAAGAGACCCAAAGATGTCCCCATTTTCAGATACACTACCAGATTGGGCAAGAGAATCCAGATGAACAGGATTAAAGCAATGGTACTTGCTGCTCAGCGTCGGATTGCTGGACAGGGTATCTCACTGACTGTCGTAGATGACTTCTAGAGGACATTGGATGATTGCTCAAGCTTAGTTCATGGACCCGTGTAAGTTATTGTTTTACCTTATATTATTCTCTCTTCTGATGGTGCCGCATTCATTTGCACTTTCTTAAAATCCTACCCTTACATATAATTTTCATGGTTTACAAACACCCACTCTCCTTTACAATGCAGGAAAATTGTTATGCCACTTGAAACCTAGACTTCAGAAAAAATTAAATTGTGCCTCACATGACCACAATCAACCAACTAGATATCTACAGCATACTCTGACCTGCCAGAAAGCAATTTTGTACCAGTAAAGAAACTTTAAAGGAGAGAGTCCCAAAACTTGCCTCAACTAGCATAGGAAATGGTGTTACAGGAAGATCAAAGAGCTTCTGTGCAAGAACCAGTTGCTCCCTCTTTGACTGGAACTTCTCCAACTCGGACTAAAAGAATAATGCAAGTGGTCAAAGGTATTGATTAACCTCTAAATGTTGGTATACACAAAGTTTCAAACTAACTAAACTTTTCATGGCCTAGTAGAACCTGCAGGATTAGGATTCCTAAGGTTCAATATTCAGGAAGAAAAGTAAATAAGAAAAAGTTTCTTATTACCTGGCATTCATCCAGCATTTGGAGACCAATGTCAAGGTCATTGCATTTTCCAGGTCCTTTCTGTACTGTACGGTCCCGAAAGGCAGAAACTTCTCTTGAAAAGTCCATCACCTAAACCGATACAGTACAAACACACAAAAAAGTAAATCACAACTTAATCATATGCAGTTGTACATTCCAGCCACAGAAAAGCAGTAAATACTGCAACAAATCTCCAGAATGACTTAATGAAATATTCAAACACCTAGTCCTGCAGGCATGTAAGCCACACGTCCTTTATCGGAACTTATGAAACACAAACGCACCATTTATCTCACATATGAGAAAGATTCCTGCAGCCAAGATTAAAAATGTATAGAAATGCTTTATTTTTGGCTTGGCCTGTAGAGTTCATGTTCATGTTGGTTGCACTCAAGCATTATTATTGTGTCAAGCTGCTTCATTGATGCGGGCAGGAGTTTTAATCTGTGATGTGGCTGCTCAATGGCTAGTGGTCATTAGCACGACTTCAATCACTAGTTTGTGTGTGACAGTGCAGAACACTCTTATTGCTCAAGGGCTTCAACAAGAATCATTTTCTTCTAGTCATGTGACTTTTTTTATTTTTTCTCTTTAGCTATGCATACAGCTTTTGCATGCCGGCTAGAAGCCCTCCAGCACATCTGATTATTCTTCAATTCAGCCATGTTTACAAACAAAAAATATATGTACAGCAAAATACCCTTCAAAAACGAATCCTACTGTTAGTTAATGTTAAGCATTGCCATTTTGTGCACACGTAAGGTAAGTCTAGTGGAGGTCCCATTTATTATGATTATCTTTAAAAAGTAAAGAAGGTATATCAAATGAGGAGTTATGGATAGCCTCCCAACCATCAAGGCCGTGCATAGCCTCTTAAGCACCAAGGTTGGGCACATTTGTATTTCCATTGTAACAAGTGGATCCTGGTGCAGTTGGCCTAGCAACACACCAATCATGTGCACATAAATATTCAAAAGACAAACCTGATGGTCAGAAATCAAGGAGGCCTACAGTAATGGCCACACTTGTCTGGAAACAAACCTAACGCTGGGGAGAATGACATAGCAGCATTAGGGGATGTAAACTCCTCGCTTCTTGCTCCCATCTGATCACATCTACCGCTGATGGTGCCTGTTGCATACTTGGTAAAATATTTTTCTTTTTTTGGTAGACCCTTTTTTTTTGTTTTTTTGCTTTTGCAGGTGGTTGTTGGGTGGGAGGAGGGGGGCCACAGAGGGGGGGTTCTGTGGGTGGTGTGTGTCATGGGGGTTTTCTAAGTAATATTCAGCCACTTTTCTTTAAAAGAAAGGCCATTAAAATTATGTAAATACACAGCCAATTATGCCAGGTGTAATGCAAACTTTATCGTAGATAAAGTCTCTGTGTATGGCTACAAACATCCTTGGGGCAAGAACTTGGTACCTGGCTCTTAGTTATTTCAGTAAACTTCTTTTTGGTTTCATGCAGTTGCACACCCAATGCTTTTGCCTCCTCTTCAAGAAGTCTCCACCTTTGGGAAGCAATTGTAACACAAATATAACAAGGAAAACAGTTGTTCAAATGCCACACAGGGAAAACCTGATTATATTTGTTCTGAATGTGTCCAGAAATATGACCAGTTTGTGACACTTACGAACCTGCTCCGTATCTGAAAGGTTTGGGCAGTGTCTTCAGACTTATTTGCAATGCCATAGAGTTCGCGTGTTCTGCAGCGCTCTTCCAAATCTAAAAATCTAATGGGAAAGAAACATATAAAGAAATTTTAGGTCTCATTGTTACAAAAAAAACATACCGAGCAAGCACAGAAATAGATTTATGATAAGTTTTACATGAGGCTTAGTATTTAGCATGTAGTGCAAAATCATCATTACTCAGAATTTGATACACAGGACAAGAACACTGCACCTGTGGTTAATTTCTTAGTCCATCCCTAACATTGGCTTTCCTACATATGATATACAAATATTTTGTGCTCTTATGCGGTCTGGGATAAGAAAGACTCTTAAGATGAACCGATAGCAGTATCCCATTACTGTAAGAGAAAAAAGTCCTACTAGCTTGCCTGTGGAATGCAGTCACACTTGCGCCATGAAGGCAACTAACTCCACTGTTTGTACATAATTACTTGAGCTAAGTTGCAATGGTGATCCATATTATTGTTTACAGGACTCTCCAACATGGTTATTACTTGCATGTGAAATTTTCTGACATGATTTCTAAATTTAAATCTGCAATTCCAAGATTTTATTTACCACAACCCTTGCTAGTGTAAAGTTAGCCAATTATGAAAATCACAAGTAGCCTATTACTTGAACCACATTCTGTAGAACTACATCATTGAATCAAAATATTCTTGCTAGAATACCCTCTATAAGACTTACTCGAGTTCAACTTCCATGCCAGAATTTTGTATTTCTGCAACAACATTGAGCACAAGCTTTAACTCATCCAATGTATCAGGTTTCTACAATACAACAAGCACAGTAAATCTCATCCTCAACCATGTTCCCCTTACATCTGTGACACTCTTACTATACTACCAGAAAATAGTACCTCGTGCAAGGTTTTCAGAAACATATCAATCCTTGAATGTAGAATGGCCACTCTTGGCAATTCATTTGTCACCATCGTCTGTCCAATCGCATTGACCCATGACAGAGCCTCACTCCGTACAGAAGTGATCAGCTGATGTGACATAACTGTCAAGAAGTCTATTGTCTTTTCTTTTGGAATTTCTGTAACATCAGCTGCCACCTATAGATCTAACAGAGTTCAGGTCATAATATCTACAGAAAATCATTGAGCAGGCAGATAAGATGTATGATGTACACTTTCATACAATACAATATCACTAACTCATATTTACCTTTGCATATTTTGCAAGTTTCTCTTCAAATTTTGCGCAGGTTGGATTCTGAGAAGCAAACTTTGTGAGGACAGAGTTTTTATCTTGCCTCCAAAGATGTTGATACTTTCGCCAACTTTCTAGATGTCTAGACAATAGAAGAAGAGTACTTCAATATCTTAGAAATGTACCAGAAACCAACTCAGTTAGTAGAATAAACATTCAGCATTTAGAACCTGAAAAGAAAGTGCCATAGATGTACAAAGGCATATGTCATTTATTAGCTAATTAGATTTCAGAACCATCATTTTTCTGAATAATGTTAAATCTCAATCAAAAAATAGGTTAAATTATTTCACACATTGGCATAATTCAATGCTGAAACTAGTGTCAGTACATTAGGGTTCCGCAGTGCTAGCAATGGAGCTTTGTAGTGTATGCACATAAATGCACACAAGGTAGAATATGGTCTATGGCTACCAATAGATGATATTTGCTTATTAGAATGCAAAGATGGTTGTTTGTTTGCACATCAGTCATACATTGTAAGAAATGACATCAAAAGCAGTGTTGGATATAACCATTTGCTCATGTCAGGACAAATTGTAAGCTTGGCATTCATGCTGGACAATCAAATCTACATTGAAAAAGAAGAATCTTTAGTCATACCTGCTTTACTGTACATAGTTGGTGATGGTTGTGAGCTTCCAGGAATATCAATATCCTTTTCATCATTTGTCTTGGAGAATCGTAGATGTAGAACCATAATCTAAGGAATAATTATACCGGATCCTCGCTTATGGCTATGCTCTTCCAAAGAGATCAAAGACCATCAATGGTAATATACTTACCATTACAGCTGATGGATGGTTATGAATAAACTTGAGAGGGACATTCACGACCAGCATTGCAGCAACACATAGTTGGTACAATGTAAAATTATTTGTTCTGGCCACTTACATCTAATGCAAATAAACTGCTGGAGCAATAAAGAAAAACTACGGCCATTCTACAAGACTTTTAGGCTCATCATATAGCCCCTCGTTTAACTTTTCATTTCCAGAGAAAAGAAAAATCTATTAACGAATCCCCTTGGGAAAAAGTATCCTGAGGCATAATACAAAAATCACCCTATAAGGGACTCTTAGAACAAAAATAATAATAAGTGGAACAAAGTGAAAGTCTATTACAAGGCCTGAGTGAATAGCCAGTCAAGAGGTCTATAAGGCATCTCTCCTCCTCTTCATAATCTTCAGACCACCCTGTATCCTCTCCCATCTCCTTGGAGAGGATAGACTAATCTCTGTCCAAATCCTGGAGAGAATCTTGGAATTGGATATGTCCTATAGATCTTTGGCATCCTACATGTGACTGTCCGGATATGCCACACAATGAAACTAACTATGAGCTACCCCTGTAGCAGTGCCCCTGAGTTGCCTCCTAAGAAATCCAACATGGCAATCTTGCTCAATAGCTGATCGAAAATGAGGTAAGCATGACTCCCCTCTATATCCCCACCTCACCATCATAGACTCTGCTGAGCTGTGAAACATAGTCCTAAGAACTCTCCTCCACAGCTCCTGGACCCTAGGCCGATCCCACATATCATGTCTTTGCATCTCCTCCAACTATTCACATCTAACACAAGGAACTAGATCTCCTCCATAACAGAGCCAGGTGTCAATTGCCAGGCTCCAACGCACTACTAACCACAGAAAGAGTGAGATCTTTTTGGGTCTAAAGCTATCCTCCAATCTTCTTTAGAAATGTGCAAGAGAAGGCTATTGATACTTTGTGCTACCAAATGCTTAGTCACTACTGGTATCACTCTAATTCATCTGCACCCTCCTCAATCTGGTGGTGTACCAAAAGAAGGGGACATCCTTGGGTGCCTCTACAAATGGAACCCTCCAAACCCAATGTAATCTCTGAAATGGCCATCTCCTATATGCCCAATACCTCCATCTATCCGTCATATGGTTCACAAGGTTCAAGTTTAGACAACCAAGTATTATCACAATGACCCAAAACCCTAATCCTCTAGTGAGAAGATCCTATAAACGCTAACTGGTCTTAATCCTCTCTCCTGATTCTGCCATCCTCATATACTGAAAGCAAATCCTCTCTCTAGTGGTAGCGACAATTGCAATAAGAATGTCTCCTCTAGTTAGAAGCTCAATCCAGTCTTGAGATGTGTCTATCTCAATTCTCCACTCAATGGGGCCACCTCCCTAATGCTCTGCATCCTGTATTTGGCCCCTCTAATGCAATGGAGCCTCTGTCTTTCTGACTTATCCCGTAGCTCAAGAAATGTAAAATACTCCCCCACTGTAGAAGCAATCCACAAACAGAAGCTTCTCCAAGATAAGCACATTCTCTCCCGAGGCAATATACTACATGGTGGCAAGTAGAACCCAGTGTACACCAGTCACTCATGTATACAGCATAGAAACGAGCTCTTGTTAGAATATAGTAGTCACTTTTCACTTTACCTTTCTAGACATGAGTCACCTTGGTTGACAATTTTTTCAAGGAGATTTTAGTTTTCCAAAGACCTATTTTTAGATTTCTCAAAAGACTTCTCAGTATACTTTTCGACTCGACGACAGAGACTTTCAAGGTCCACAGTTCTCCCTGTAGAGGTTGCTTATTTTGTGAAGGTCTTAGGTCTCTAACCATTTGTTAATCTCCGATCTGTTACTTAATTGACCATAACCCTTTTTTTTTTTTTTAATCCAAATAAAAATCATTGTGATTCCATCCGCCTTTGCAGGCCTTTGTAGGCCACTGGGCAGCCGACCTGCACCAATGCCCTGGCCTCTCTGCATGACCACTTGGAGTCCATTTGGTAAGACAATCATTGCCTTTGTAATCTTTGTAGGCCACTAAGCAACTAACATACACCCTTTGTCCAAAGCCCTAGTTGCTTTTGGTTGGGACATCTTAGCGTAAAAACACCAAAACAAACAAAACTTTGGGTTGGCCTTCCTTTCTAGCTCAATTTATGGGCTTGAGAGGGGGTGTTGAGCTAAAATATGCATTGCACACTAAACCAGCCTCTTGAACAACCCCAAAAAGGCTTAATTAAAGAAAAACCCTAAAGCAAGGAGCATTTTGAGAGAGTTAAAATGGGGAGAGGTTTGAGGTCCTAAAACTTTCTATAAATAGGCAAATTTCCCTCCATTCATCCCAATCTCATTTTTGCAGGTTTCAATTGATCTAGCTCCGCTACCACACCCCGTTTGCAAAGGACATTTCACCTTAGGCTGCCCGTCACTTTCTACATCCATCCAGCACCTATTTCCATCCTTCTCAATGCAGTCTACACCCTTCACTACTGCAAACAGCTAGGCTGACCTCTCCTATTGCTCCATTTGCTACAGCCAGTTGACACCCTGCTGTCCATGACCATCTATAAGCTGCGTTTGCTGCAGACCATCTGCCACCACCCTCCTGAGGCTATGTTTTTGCTGCTACTGCTGCCTGGCAGTCCTACACTCCCTGGAGGCTGTATCTTGTAGATTTCTCTCTAATCTGCTTATCTCAGTATCACTGTTTGCTGCATTCACTGCTGTCCAACATGTGGAGGCTGCCTTGCTGCATTTCGAGATCCATTAGGAGTACGGCCCACTCTCCAGCTCATAACCTCTTCCTCAGCCCTCAAGACACAAGAGTTCGGGGTACAGTTATCATTTCCTATACAACTTTTTTGATGGATGAACATCGTATTATATTTATTCATTCATTCAAATATTCACTATGTTCATTGTCTCTGACTTACCCTAACCCTAACTGTGTTCTATTGAGTTTATGCTTTGTCATACCCTTTCACTTATGTTTCTGTGCCAAGGTATTTCTTTACACACCACTCTTGGACTCTTGGCTCATTGGCCAACACATCCATACACTAGGATGGTGTGGGCTGGTGATATGGGATGCCAACCCTTGGGTTGCGATTGTGACCCGGAGTGGTGCTAGCTCCCACGCTCAAGAGTGAGCTCGTTTGGCTGTCCTCTTTAAAGCTTTTCTTCTTTGTCTTGAAACTAGCAAGTATAGAAACCACCAATTTGAGCAAAATTATGACGACAAAACCTCACTGCTTTTAGAATAGTGTTCCTAGTAATTAGTATGATAATTTTAGGCCAATTTGAGACTCCTAAAATCTAAGTATCTCTCTAAAAATGTGAGGATCTTATATAGATACCATCTCCCTTTCCAAGTGCGTTACAAAAATGATATCAAAATCCAAGGTTAATTTTTCTATGCAAAGATATATGTGGTCCAAAATTTCAATCCATATCTATACATTGTACAAATATTTCATGTTCATGTCATCTTGTTGATTGTAATTATTACTCCTAGAAAGCCCACACTCCAATGTGTTAATCCTTTCCCTGTGAGAGTTTGGCCTTAATATGTTGGAGTTTCACCATAACAAGTGACAATTCATATTTTTCCATTTAAGAAAAAATTTAATTAAGCTATTTAAATGTGAAAATTTATTAAAGGGATACAAGTTTCCTTTCTATTGAGTTTGTGATGACAATAATTGCATTTAGGCCAAATCTGTTTTTTCCCACCACCCAATAAGAGTTTAGTAGCTACAGTCTTGTCCCTGTAAAAAATGACAAGCAACCAACCATCCTCTTCCCAAATTCAACTAGTTTCACATATAAAATCTACAATGAAACACTCATTGTTTCTAGGGCCATCTCAAAAGAACTAAGTTTCCCAATCAAATCATTACATTCTTGTGAATAGGACATATTCAATGCATAAGTTACATGAGGTGCCAAATTTAGAAAAATGTGTTAAGTTCAAATAGGAAATTTAGTGTTTAAACTAAATTAGCCTCAACTAGCATAGAAGATGAACATAGTAATAATAATATTCACTTGGGATACAGCAATAACTAATATCATGGACAAAAGCCTACCATATGAATGTGACAACTTTTAGGGGAGCCCCGACCTTTGTTACTTCAAGATAACACTTGAGCACGATACCCATACTTGATAGACAAAGTGAACCAAGTGATATTATAATGAATGGAAGCTGATGCTAGTTGGTTCATTTGGTCAGCAAGATGTAGGGGTGCCATAGCATACCTATCACATAGACTCTCTCTAGCATTTGGACAAAGATCATCCATATTTTCCACAAGATATGGGAAAGATAACAAGGTGACTTTAAGTATATGAGGATGAGAGAGAGATTTCTTTGTACTTGTGATTCTAGCACCTTCATTGAATCTAGAGTAATGTATGCTTTGGCATTATAGACTAGTTGCCTGATGGGCTATTCTTCCAACCCTTGTACTAGATTTTATCTCCTACCTTGATGTACCATTGAAATCATATACATGACTTATAATGTATTTTACCTCAAAAAGGCTTCTAAGGTGCTTATTAATTTAAAAAATTCTTTCTTGGAAAAAGATAACGTACATTTTGAATTCTACAAACTTCAAAATTAAGGAGTTTTTGCTTTTGAATGCTTTAAAATTGCTTGGAATTTTGGTTACTCACTTTTGAACACCCATAACAGCTTTGCTAATAGAGTTGTTTAAGACTAGCATTTTCTTTATTATCTGCTGAGTCAAAAAATTGAGAGGTAAGCCTTTAAGCCAAACACTTTGCATGTCCAATCAATCAAACAACATTCACAATATCTTAAACTAGATTTAAAAATGAATAAGGAAAACCATGGCATGGAACTATCATTGTAGATCAAGATGAAAATATGAGGCCCGCTTTGAAAAACCATGTAACATCAACATTACACTAGCCTTAAATCTTAAGTGGTTGCTTTTCTTTGTAAATTTGCAGTTGACCTATTTCTTCATCACGATGAGTTTGCAGCGGGCTAAACATTCTAATCAGCTCTAGCAATATCACAAAACCCACTCTGGTGAGGCCATGACTCAGCTCGAGCAAGGTGTGGCAAAAACATAGAAACAAGTCCTTTAGGCCTTGCCTTCATTCAAATTACACCTCCTTTCACACTATTATTCTCCACCAAGGGCACTAATAACAAGTGTGGCTAATCTCTAGCAACCTTAGCTGAACTTTATTCTTCACTAGAGATGGCGACTAGATGTACTACTCCAGCTACAAGTGCAGTTACCCCTCAAGTTACTATTCAATAGCGATGGAACCACCAAATGGTTTCTTAGCTTTTGAGTGATAGCTAAGCATGTCCTAATGGCAAGTGTAGTGGATGTGAGTAGTGTGAATAGTGTGAGTTGTGGAGTATGAGCATTGCCAAAGACTAGCTACAGCTTGGCTTCAGCCACTCCTGGTCATGGTTGTATCTATCTCTACTTTCTAGTTAGTACTAGGTTATATTGGCAATCATACATGATCTAATTACTTTTTTTATAATCAGTCTATACTCTTATCCTCGTTGCACTTGAGCATCATTCCTCCTCTACACTCGAGCTTCATTCCCTACAGCTTCACACAATTCACTCCCATCAACACGTGATTTGCTACCCCTACCCTTAGCATATCTCTAGCCCACCTCTAGCATGTTTCCAACAACAAGGGAGAGACAATTCTACTTGGGGCGAGCCTAGCACATGTTGAGCCCCTACAAATCAAATTTTGGTGATCTTGCCAGGGGCAACATCTTCTTGCCACATATATCCCTCTAGACTTGTTCTCTGTATGCCAACCACACACTCTAGCAAAACCACAGCTAAGCCAGTCCCCCTCAATTGAATCCACACTCGAACCACTTCTAAAGTTCTTTTTAGCAAATAAGGAATTAACCGCCCCATCAACCAGCTTTAAGCTCTTTTGTAGGTCTTAAATCAGCCCCAGCATGGACCTGCAATGCATTTTTCCGTATTAGCATACTCATAAATAATAAGGTTTAATCTTATTAAGATTAACCCTTATTTTTAAATTCTACTCCCTGCAGATCAGCTAGTAGAGCCGTAGACCTATTTTTCCCTATCCTGACAATCTTGTAGGGGCCATCCCATCTAGGTTCAAGCTTCCCTGGAAACAGCTCCCTACACGCATCGTAATACAGAACTAATTGCCTTTTTTTAAAGGTATACTTCTTTGCTTTAAGGTCGTGCAACTGCTTCATCCGACGTTTAGCTACCTCACCTTTTTTCTGCCCCTAAATGTCTTAGTGCCTCCAAACCTCCATCACACTCTCACATGACAGCTAGCACTACATCTAGCAATTGAATGGGAGGAAATGTATTAGGAGGCAACTCAGGAGGTGGCATAGTACCTTCAACCCTCTCTAACTAGAGCTACAAAAAGCCTTGGTAAGAGTTACCAAGTTACCTACATTCACAAGTTCTGCCTACAAAGATCCAAAAGACCATTTCTGCCACTTCAGAAGCTTATGTAAGAGCTGGGGAGTCCATAGACAGAACACCTCCTTGGCTCTATTTCCATCTCCCATGGAAGGGTCCGTAGACAAATGGTACAACAAGTACTCAAACGACCACTTTCTCATCTAGCAAACCCTCAAGAACCACTTTGTGGAAGCCTTCCTCCCTGTTACCGCATAGTAGAAGAACTCAACAACTAAAGTAGCAAGGAGGGAGAAAAAAGTGCCCATCTCATGACAGAGCTGAAGTCTTGGTGGCCATGCTCCCTACATTACCTAGAGTCTTCTTGGTTAGGCAATGGGAAATGAAAGGTTTGCTTTCCCCTGCTCAGCAAAAGATCCTAAAGGCACTACATACAATCTACATTCCTTCTTGAAGAATTTCAGCAACCAGCCATCAAGCTAAAGAACACTCAAAGGCTGCCCAAAATAAAGCTACGGGGAACAAGCCTTCTAGCTACAGACAATAGTGTGATGACCAAGCTAAGAAAGGACCTCAAATCCTTAAAATTGGATAGAAGCGAGGAGGAGGAGGAAGAGGAGTGGGGGGAGGAGACCTCTACATCACCTCAGCTATGTTACACTTTCTTTTTTTCAAGAAAAGAGAATTCTATTAATAACGCCTTGGAGAAAGCCCCCTAAGGTAAATACAAAGTACAAGAAACTCTATGAAGAGTTACTAATTAGCCCACCAGATCGTCTGAGGGATAGTATGAAAGAAGGTGTCTAAATCCCAAATCCATAGGGAAGCCTCTCTTTTCTTTCTCATCCTTCTTGTAGTAACTTCAAGCATTTTGGTAGCTGATGCCACTCTCTTGCCTTGCAACACACTCGTGTATTTTCACACTGTCAGATGAGACTTCTGTGTCCCTCATGGCTACCATAACCTTTGGGACAAGGTTTCCAAACTTTTGCAGGATTGCCAACCTTTTCTTGTCCTAGATTCTGCTTGTCCCTAGTAGGATTGGAACCTTATAGGCCGCTTGAGTCTCCAGTCTTCTTCAATTAATCATATTTACCACCTCATGATCAAAGATTATCCATGGTTGACCATTTTGAGGCTAATGCACTTGGGGGACTGCACAAATCTAAAGCTTGGTGGAAGGTGACAATTATGGAGGGATGGGACAACAAGACATCATTCAAAGCTAAGGTATTCATCTAGCATATGTTGGTGGGTGGTCTTCCCCTTGCTTTGGCTCTTTGCTGCTGCAGTATTTCCAATGGGAACTGCTTCTTCTATACTACTGCAATGGAGTCTTCCCATCACTGATTTATCTCCTGTACTTTTGCTCAGAAAATTTGGCTCCTCGTTTCTAACATTTGGCATGTTGTGGTGGGCACTAGGATGCGTCCTTTTGATTGGATTTTTGGTTAACCTATATAAAAATTTTATTTCAATTTCTCAGATTCTAGGGCTACTAGCATATTTGAGTCACTCACAATGCATTCATTTTTTATACTGCCTTTGGCATCCAGAGTCATGTTGCAAAGATGAAAGGACTTCCTCAGTGGTACCTTGATCTTATTCAGCATGCTAATGCTTTATTTGTAGAAGATTTAGTACATTGGCATCAAGCACTTTCCTCAGTGACTCTTCCCTGATTTCTATGCTCCTTTCTGTTCTTTTCTCATGTGATTTTTGTACTTCTTCAATAAAAAGTATGGATGAGCAGCCATGGTACTTAATGGCTGACATACCAACAAAGGCTGGAGACCATAAGGAGAGTTGGACTTTATAGGGATGGTTTAGAGGTGAGTCTGAGCGTCTAATTGGTGGGTTGGGTTAGAAGAGGCATTAGTAGCTTTAGGCTCATGATCTAAGGTCTTAAGCACACTACTTTTAGCCACTGTGCCAGTTGTAGTAGATGGTTTATGTACATCACTGTGCTTCATATAAAGTAATGCAAATTCATTTTGGATGGCAGTAGAAGCAAAGGAAAGATGAAGTTTTGTGCCACTTAGCCTTGGAATCATTCATTCATAAAAATCAGGATTGTACGGCAAGAAAGCATGGCCATTTAGAAGAGCTATCTTGCATCTTGTAATTTTGTAATCCTATTAGCTAAGCCCATTGTTAAGGGTCTTGTTCCAAAAGAAGCATTTGATAGGAGACTCTAGTTTATCAGTCCCATATATGGAGGATGATGACAGCCCAACGCTCATAGGATTTTTCATGAGAAAGAAACCTTGGAGATGAACTTTGAGATCAAATTTGCAACAGCTATTGTCAGAGAATGGAGATTCGTCTCATCCCGCCTTCATCAACTACTACCACCGACAACAACCGAAGAGGAGGAGGCAGCCTCTTCTCTTCAATAGCTATTTGAGATCAAAGTCAGGCCACACTCTCGAACAATGGACTTACCTATCCTAGGGGAGATTCTCTATACAAGTTACTACATTAGTAGGAGATTGATTTGCATTCCAGCTGCTATTGCCAGAGATTCAAAGATAGAGACTACAGGGTCTTCAAGGAGCCATGGCTATGATCAAGGCTGTGACAAAGGGAGTGCCTTCTAAGTAGCAAATAAATGCAGAAACTACTCAAACCTAGGTTGGTCTCTTCTCTGAAGGGAATATCCTTGTAGCAAGTCATTGCAACTAGCAAAGAGTAGTACATTCACTTTTTACATTAAGGAGGATGGATGCCTTGTGCGAGAGGACTTAGACCATAGTTCACAAGATGCTCCAGATAGAGGATCAGAGTAGTGGCACACTGCAAGAGGATGTGGTACACTAACCCAGATGCAAGCACCTGTCTCAAGATGGATGGAGATATTGGTCTTATTAGAGCAAGTCTTTTCAGAGATTACAGTCAGATCCAAGAGAGTGGTTGTGGAGGGATCCATTTCTTGATAGGCCATGTGATGTAGCCTTCTCTGGCTATAGTACTAGGCTAGGGAGGAGGATTAAAACCAACAACCGCCTCCCATCGGCACACACAAGGCATATTGCAGCATTTCTCATTACATTTTTTTGGAGAAGTCTAGATGAGAGCTTTAGGCTTGGGAAGATATCTCTCTTTCTATGGCTATTAGCTCACAGGAGCTTAGCAGTTGACTGTTGGCTTGGACATGGTAGAGACACAACGGCATGCCTGAGATGTGGTGAGCCAAAGGAGATGCAAAAACACTGCCTTTGGGACTGTCCAAGAGCTCATGAGGTATGGAGGAGAGCCCTTAAGACAATATTCAATAGTACAGCAAAGACAATGGTCAAGACCTAGGGGAGTGTAGCTTGGGTCATAGACAAAGAAAGGCCCACCATGTGGCTACAAGGATGTTCATGTGAGCCTTTCTTTCCTGATCATTAGAAAGCATCTGAGCAAGACCCCCCACTCCAAATTACTTGCAATCACAATGGACCCAGGGACACTATCACATATGGCAGAGCTGATTGCTAGTATTACAGCCTAGTATATCTGAGCCACGAGGTACAGTCATCCTGCATATCTTCAAGATATATCCACTATAGAGACTCTTTCAAGGATTCGGATAGAGATCATCCACACTCTCTGCAAGAGATGGGAAAGGATGCAAGGCAGCTCTAAGAGGATGAGGAAGAGCTAGGAAAGAGGCCTTCCTGAGAACCTAGGACTTGGGCACTTTCTTCCATATAATGTACTCAGACACTCTTGACAGAATCTCTTGTACTTTGTATTTTTACCTAAAGGGGACTTCTCCAAGGTGTTATTTAGAAACTTCTTTTCTAGGAAAAAAGAAAGTGACTCTCTTAACTTCCTAGCAAGAAATTCCTTTCTTTGTGAGAGGAATACTATGTGATTGCATGGAGACTATGCAAGACAATGGTAAAAGAAAATATTATGTGAACTTGGGCTCAAATGCTGGCTATCATTTATAAGGTTTGGTGAGCTTAACTGTTTGTGTTGAACTTTTAAAACACTACACTTGGTTGGAGGCCAAAATCGATGGTGACAAGTCATTGAGCACCTATGGATTAGTTGAGCCATGAGAAATCATTGGAAATTCAGCTGTTTGTAGTAATTTGGAGCATACAGAAGTGAGGTTGTAGCTCTTCTGTTATGAAAAATGCATGGGAAGATTAGAGAAATGCAAGGCAGGACCTAATGGAAAGCATATAGCAATGGTAGTCGCAATAATTCCCTTTAATGTTGGGCATGAATTGAGTGTTGGTTTACTGCAACTGTTGTGCAAGTCTGAACAAGTCTAAATTTATTCAGTTTGACAGTGAATTGGGTGTGCAAAGGTTAGGACACAACAGTGGGATTGATGCAACAATAGGGTTGAGGCTTTGTGCAGTAGATCAGATCAATTTGGAATTGAGATTTGTCTTGTAATAGCAGCCTCTACATTGAGGTATTCTGTAGATAGCTGTGCACTTTGCTTGCAAGAGAATTGTGACTGTATAGCATAGAATGTAACTACAATGTTGAGCTGTCTCTCAATTTCTAAGATTAGCTAGACACTTTGCATAACAAAGTTTCAAAGTTGGCCGATCATGTGTGCTACATTACAAAAGTAGCAACCTCAACATCGATGTCTCCTAGCTGTGCACTTTGCAAGAGAATTGCGAGTGTATAACAAAGACTGTAACAACACTGTGAGTTACATTGTGATTCATGCCTGTCTTTCAATTTCTAAGATTAGCCTGACATTTTGGATTGCAGAGATTCACAGGTTGTAACCTGCGGATTCGCAGACACCTCACTATAAAAGCTGAATATGTATGGTTCTGATTCATCTGCAGTTCTCTGTACAAGACATAAACATTAATCAATATGTTGAAATCAATAGATCATTCAGCAGGCACGAAACTAAGATGACTGATTTGCAATTTTTAGTGCACACCTGCTCAGGTGTCTCCAAACAAGTACCATCCATCCACCTAACAAAGGATTTTGCAGATGCGACTACTATTCTTAGCTGTAACATTATGACACAAAATCATGAAAAGAATTAGGGTCTATTAATTTTCTAGTTGGCCTAAACAGTTTTAAATGAGTTCAGCAAAACAAATATCATACCAGTCGATTTAAAAGTCCAGTGACATCATTCAAGGATGGTTGAGCTAACACATCTGGTTTATTCAAATAGAAGTTGACCCGGAAGTGCCTTGATTTACTCTCTACTTGTCGAGCAAGGCTCTGAAAACCAAGATGCCCACTCAAGTCAGGCAACCATCCTGCCAATCAGTCAGCCTAGTTTCTTTAGCCCTGGTGAACCGTGCAAGGCATGCTGCTTTTACATTATGTTTTGCTTTGGAGACTCTGTGAATACATTTTGTCAAGAAAATACCACATAATCCATATTTTTCAAACTTCAACCATCTAGTGTAAACCCACATGACTCCTTTCCCTGCGAAAAAGAAGGCTTCTATAACACAAGGGAAAGAATATCTGTACTAATCCTTTGTCAACCTATACCAGACAAATCAACTTCAGTCAAGTTAAAGAAGTACATCATCATCATCCGAACTTTCAAAGAATATAGTTTGGTACTGCAGTCTTTGGCATCAGCATTAACCAAGTTCTGCAAGAGACTAAATATGTTTGATACTGCAGTCTTGGCATCAGCAAAGTTGTGCAAGACACTCTCTAAACTGGCCTTTAGTCTGATCGAATGATAGAAATGCTGAGGAGATAGCTAGCAAAAGTTCTCATTATGTGCAATAGCTTTAAGCAACAGAGAATCTAATTACTTATAGAGCTCAAATGATGAAGGGTTTGAAAAAAAGATGACAGAATCAATGATTGAGTTTCATGTGTTGCTGTCACAGCTTGCCTTAGGTCCTGCTAGGTGTATCATCTTGTGTTTCCCTATCTTCACTAGGTGGTCCTTATTATTTCCCCTAGACAAATTTATGGTCATTATTACCTTTATACCATCTAATAAAAACCCTCTTATTCATTCGAGAAAATGTCGTGCTGGAAACTCTCAGAAAATCCTAGAAGTGATGCCAACTACATTTAGCCCTTTCCACTGCCACCCATCATCCCTGTATTTTGTCACAACTTTACTGAACTCCAAGAGGAGTTCATAGGAGTTCACAGGTTATGAGGACAAGTCAAAGACCATTTCTAATACCAGACAGCACATCAAGTACATAAAAAAAGGTTACAAAGCAAGATTTACAAGGAAACAATTTGTGGTACTAGTTGAAAAGAAGGCAAAACTATTTATCACTCCATATGAGTTTTCATATTTTGTCAACATATTGCAGGACATATGTATGCATAGCTTAACATCACAACTTATTGTGGAATTTTTGCTCACATGGACACTTCACAGTTGACCTTACAAAGAAAGCCACGTATGCTAGATGCAACTATAGTCCATTTCAATATTCAGGACTTTTAGATTGTCTGTATAAAAACTTTGTCATTTTATAAAGCAAAGACAATACTTCGCCCAATTACCATCACATCACTGCAATCTTCTTATAAAAACTATGTATACATTTTTGAACATAAGGTAATCTATTTTCCCCATGGAATGAACTAATGTTTGCAAAGATCCACATGCACACCAAAAGTATGTCTCTCACTTGACCTTTTTGGCCTGAAAGATAGACTGCAATGCTAAGAGTCCCTTTTGCACCATCTCAATCAGTGAGCTAAATATTTTCTGCTCCCAAAAATGATAGTAATCAGCCAAAACGGCAGACCTTCCACTATTAGTGGAGACGACAATTTCTTCAAGCTTCATCAGGAGTGGTGCAATGCTTCGGTACCTGGAAGTGACAAAATGTTTACTATATGATCTTGCTAGAATGGTCCTTTGTTCTATCTCAGCCTTTTTGTTTCCAGTAAAATAAAATTCTACCAATAACACCTTGGGAAAGACCCAGAGGTAAAGTATGCAGTACCAAATAAGCCCTATGAAGGACTACCAAGTTCAAACAATTTTTCAACTTGCATAGAGGATGTTACTGTTAAATAATTGACAATACTTTTTCAGGATGAGGTTACCCTTGCTGTGAAGGGCAAAGTTGTAAGTTCTCAGAAAAGATCATCAGAGTATGTACTTCCTCAAGACATGGTCTTATTATCTGTCAGTAAAACTTCCAAGGCCTTGGCTATCTTTTCAATCCACACACTAATATTTCCATTCGTGCCTCCATAGGGAGACATGGACTGACAGAAGTTCAGATAGTGGCATGCTTGCAGATGGCAAAAAAGGGAAATTCTAGTGCACTCCTGGTTGTTGATACCAAGATGTATACTATTGCACTCCCAATTGTTAATGTCATGATCAATGCCAAACACTCCTGATGGCCTAAGGTGATGCTAGTAATCCCTTAAGTCATGCTTCCCTCTCCCTCCTCACCTTCAACATCTTCCTCCCCTCCTGCACTGCTCCTTCCCTTTCCCTTCCACCTTATCTCTCTCTGCTCCGTGCTTGAACATGGCATTGGCACTGAATCTGGTTTTCCATTCAAAGACCAAGGACATTCAAGTATCAAAGCCTGATCTTAAGAACCATTAGCTGTAGCAATTAAATGTCTCATCAGGAAATTCTAAAGCTCACGTAAGGTCTACAGCTACTAAAATTTAGACATGGATGAACCACTTACCTTAACGAGCTACCTCTCTTTAGTTTTGGTTTTATGGTCCGAGTTGTAAAGAAACTCATTCAATGCTAAATTGGTCTGAACATATCTATGTATCAGAAAAAGCTCTTTTAACTCACTGCAAGATTCATTTTAGTACCTAGTTCTTAATCATTTTTATTCTGTTGAATCAGCTACTGCCGAATGAGAGTAAATTAGAAATATGAAAATACAGCTCCAAACTGATGAGATTGCAGATTATATTCTTACTGTTTAAGGGCCTCGTTAACTGCACTTTGACATCCTTGATCCAGAAGTTCATAAAGCTCCTAATATTGAATAAAATAACAGTGAATTCTCAACTAGCGTGTAGAAGACAAGCATACAAAAACAGAATTGAAAATAACCTGGAATTCCATACAATCATCATCCTTTCCTGTCATGATCTCTTGTATTAAACTGATTTTAGCTATAGATTCCACTGCTTTCTCTATGCTTGAAGCATTGTTTTGAACCTTTTGCATCCCCAACAGACCCAAATGAAAACTATCACAACTCATCATTATAAACAAATTTGAGCTAGTGTAAAATTATGCATTGACACTATAAAAGCATGTGCTAAATTTCAATGTAAGACTGAATTTTTTGCTCGCTGACCTCCTCAAATATTTATCCAAACTGAATATGCAGAATAGGAGCTACCTGATTAACCAGAGATTTGAATTCATTGATAGCCTTCATGCAGAAACTCACAAAGTCAGGTATTCCAAGGGAATTCCAATTCAAATGAGAGAATCCCGGGTCAAGCACTTGTTGGAGTCTTTTTATATGATATGCAAGAAGTTTTGATTCCACTGGAGTCAAAATTCCGGTAGCTTTATGGTAGTGCTGCAAATTCAATTGCTCCACCATTCAATGATAGTTGAGTATTAACCAGAATTGAAGGTCACAAAAGTTCATCAAGAACAGGTACCATAGTACTTTTCTAAATTAAAAGGTGTCAAAGATATGCTGCATTTAATTGCACATTACCTGCAGCATACTTTGAATATTTTCTATATAAGATTGAAACTTTTCTTCTTGCAATGTGATATTCAGAGCAGTTTCTGGAAGCTGAAACCCCATGGCATCTAGATACTTAGTTTCACGTATGATTGAATGCAGTTTCTTGTTGAAATTAACCGCTATCATTCCCTCGATACTTTTTGACAAAATTGGCTGCACAAAAAGAAGTTTCATGATACAAAAGGTGAAAAAAGTAACAATATATTTAAAGAGTCAAGGGCAGCGTCTTGTAATCTTCAGATTCTGGATTGACTAGTGCTTGATTTTGACTGATTAACACAAATTGGAAAGCCTCTGCTAAAATAAGATATGGACTTGAACATGGGGGACTGTTAATCTTCTCTATACTGCATCATGCATTTGAAAATCATTTATATTTGAGTAAAATATTGTTTGCCTACAGTTAAAGACAATAAGAAAATAGTTTGTTGACAATGCTGCTAGCACAGCACTGATGGATTAACGATGAGATTTCTGCCCTCAATGTTGCTACTCCAGAATGCAATTCTATGCATACACTTTGTCCAATCACTTGTCATGTAATCTCTCCATAGTGTCAGTACAGTACATTCTTCTTGGCAGTTGCACTATCTGAACCTTACAGTTTTCTGATCTTTCTATATTTCTTTTAATGCTTCCTCTGAAAATATGAAGTGTACCCAGAAAAGTGATGAGATGTTATTTGCATGGTCAACACCAAAGATGAAGGATAACCTGCTTCAAATAGTTGACTGCTTGTTGGCTAACTGACTGTGACCATTGCCCAGCCCAATGCTTTTCAAAGCTCTGCATTTGTTTTGCAAGTGCACAATAATGTATCTTCATCTGAAACAAGGCAACTAGACATTAATTATGCTTTCAGTTCCTGAGGGGATTGAAGGACTACTACTGTTACACCTTCAATTTTTGCATTACTCTCACCTCTTGAGCAGTGGGATCTGTCATCATATCACTGCCAACAAGCTCAACCTTTTGCATAGTCTTCTTCAACCGACCAAACAGACATCTAGCCCAATTTATAGAACCTGCAACAGGGGGCTGCCCAAATCTAAATTTTAGAAACTGGTTCTAGCACAATCATTTACAATATAAAAAGCAAGCCGTGAGAGATAAAGAATCTTGTAAAACCCAATAGAATCATGCAAGTCAAATTTCAATGAAATACCAAAGTTTAAAACAGAAATATCTTCAAAGATTAAATCAGCCTACTAATTGTTTTTGCAAATGGGGAGACTAGTCAACCACCTCACTGTTTGCTCCCAGATGCAATAACATCATCAGAACGGGATGAATTGCAAGAGCAAAGAACAAAGGACTCAAAGGATCCCAGTTCTAACAAATCTGGAAAGTTAGAATGGCTCTGTAACACCTCCATTGACCACACTCCTGCAGATGAATTCCAACAGATGGTATAGAACAAATTTGACGTTCTGTGCCTGAAACCGATCTTCTGAATCCTATAAAAGACCAATCCAGGTGATCAAAGTTTTCTCCAAGTCCAGTTGGACTATCACTATTTCTTGATTTGTATGCTGTGCACAAATCCTTCCCCATCTGTACATTGAAACTGTTATGCAAAATATTATATGCCTTGATTAACCCATATGGAGCAGGGTGAACTATGTTCAGTGTTTATGCAATCTATCAACTAGAACCTTGCCCAAATTTTTACACAGCATAGTGTTTTTTTCCATTGAGCATCGTATTATATTCCTTTATCAATCTACGTATTTTTCATACGATTGTGTCGTGTTTTCTGTGTTAGAGCATTTCTTTACAGCACCAACACCTAGCAATGACAATTCTGGGCCCCTAGGCAGCAAGTGACAACTCGAGCAGGGAAAATCCTGGGCCCCTAGGCAAGGGTGGTGATAACCTGATTTAACTCAAACTACAGTAAGCATTAAATATGCAAATCTGCAAATATACACTTTACCACTTAATCTTGGGCAGCCAACACCCAATTGACCCCAACAGTTGGTGCCCCTCGTGATATTTTTTTACCTTGTATTGATCAAAGGTTGAAGTGCAATGAGATATAAGCTCTCCTTCAATCTTCTATACATTGGCTGTCATAAAATGACCAGCATTGCTTGGGCACAATTTGCCCCTTCATTGTACAATAATCGGGATTGGGTCTTCAATCTCACACCAATAATTGGTGAATGGGCTACCCCTTGGTTCAGATTGGGTCTTCAATCTCACAACAATAATTGGTGAATGGGCTACCCCTTGATTCACTTGCAAATCTCTTTGCCTTGTGCTACAACACAAGTATTGGGTCTTTCGTAATCAGGCACGAATCCCAAGGCTGGTTTGGAAACCCTGACTTCTACTGTAAATTAGGGTTTCAACAGAAATTTATCAATTGCTCTTCACCCCAAGCTAGAATTGGTTAAGAACTACTAAGGGATGATTGGCAAATGAGAAGCTTAAAGGAGTATCTTTTGATCAATAGCTTTGATGGTAATTCTGATGGTGCTAACAACTTCAAAGGCGGGTAAAACCGCAATGGGATTGTGAGCCCTCCTCTTCTACTGCCACCTCTCACTGTGGAGAAGGAAACCTCTTGCCCTTGTCCTGTCGCATTGTAAATCATCTGTCACCTCTCTCAGAGCTCATCTAATGGCTCCTTCCTCCTCCCTCAGCCTCTGAATGCTGGAATGACTGTCCAGCCAACCCCCAAACAACCCTCCTCTAGTTTGTATGGGAGGTTTTGACAAGTGGCAGCATGTTTTACCACTTGGTAACTTTCCAACAGTAATTTCCAGTTTTAATTAATTAATCATCAGAACTTAAATTCTGAATATTATTTAATTAAAGTTGAAAATTATTTAATTATTCTTTTGAACCCTACCCAAGAACTAGCTAGTGTGCATCCACAATTAATGTGCTAAACCTTGTGGGACATTTAATGTCGCAATATTCATTGGCCTATTAATTTATTAAATAATGCATGGTCCCTCTAATATCATCATTGGACATTTAATGGCCCAAACCCAAACTAACATCAAGCACCCACAAGTCCCTATTTGGCATAACTTTGTACAACTTTTGCCAATGTCACCCACTAACCACCGGGTTTCCTAAGGTCTCATTGTTGCTTAACTAACTTGCATCTCACATGTGCACAACTTAATAATGCCAAAGCTAAGCATTAAAAATACACATCCTAGTGATAGTAGGGCTGTCTTGATAGGGCAGCAGCAATATTCTACCATTTTTGGGCGATGAAAGATTGAATTTTCTCTCTCCTCAGCATTCTCTCTCATTCTCCAACCATACCTCAAGTTCTCTCAACAATTCTCAATCATTTCAGCCATTGGAGGAGAAGAATTCAAAGATTTACTATTATAAACCCTAATTTACAATATAAATTAGCCTTTATCGGCCACCTTGGGGAAAATGTTCAAAATTCAAGGCCTAGTACTTGAAATTTAGTGGATTTTAGAGAATTCCAAAAGGCCAGCCAACCAACATTAAATTTGGGGTAGAGTTTATCTTCTATAGAGCAAATTGAAGGCCAATCCCCATGCAAACTAAGGGGAAATTTGATTTGAAGATTTGCTAGTCATTTATGACAACGAGAGGCATTGGAGAGACAAGGAGATTGGAGCAATCTCAATGCACTTCATCCAATTGTAATGGAACTTAAATAAATACCACAAGGGATGCTAGTTTTTTGGGGCCAATCAGGTGTCTACTATCCAAGATTAAGTGGTAATATTTGTATTTTAGTTCACGTGAATTTTATGTTTGCTCTAATCGGTGCTTAATGAAGTCGCCACCACCCTTTTCTTGTTTGGAAGGCTGGTTTCAAGTGACCTGGTAGAACACTCTTAGTTGTTGCAGCTTTACATAGAGCCATTTTAGCTAGAGCTCACTTTGGATCAAACTCAATCAAGTTCAACAAAGCAGGGATCCAGAGCATTGCCTGATGCTCAAGGGGGAAGTAGCACTTCCCCTCCTTGAGTGATGGACACCTCTAGTGTATAGTGGATCTTAGATGTATTCAACATGCATCCAAGGTACTTTTTGCTAGCAGTATGTCTCTGCTACTACGAGGTCACAATTTAGTGTATTAGTCACTATAGTTGGTATGCTGATGAGTATGGTTTTCACTACACGTTTGAAACTATACATTTACATCGAATTATGATCATCAAAGATTTATTATCAATTTCTAGTTTTCAATGGATGATCATCAGTTATCAGTGGTATTTAGCTGGTTTTTATGGAAAGCTGAATGTTATTGGATGCCATTGATAGTTTAGCCATGGATTATGCTTACTTATGCTTTCCTATGGTTGCTAGGTCAGAACACTTTTGCTTTAGAGTTAATGGATGCATCCCATGTGGTTCAAACAGCAGTTATGATTCATTTTTGGTCAATTATAGCTTAGTTATGTTGGCTAGAAATTTCAAAATGCGTTTGGTAGTAGCATAGTATGAACAGTGGTGGCGGCTAATCTTCTTTGACTATGATACCTATGCTTTTTTCAATTCAATGTTGCTTTGCTTTTGTCACATGGCAGTGCAATCAAGGACAATTGCAAGGATTTCAAGGGGGTTATCTATCACACAAACATGTATTTTTAATGCTTAGCTTTGGTATTATTAAGTTGTGCACATGTGAAGAGCAAGTCAATTGAGTCACATTGACGATCTAAGTACCCCAAGTGATCGGTGGGAGTGACATTAGTAAAAGTTGTATAAAGTTATGCTGGACAAGTACTTGTGGGTGTCTGGTGTCAATTTGGGTCTAGGCTACTAATTGGGCCCTTAAAATGTCCTGTGATGATATTAATGGGCTAGGCACTAATTAATAAATAAATGCTAGTCCAAGGCAAAGGACAAGTAAATGTCTCATGGAGGTTAGTACATTAACTGTAAATGGAAAATAGTCAATTTTAAGGCAGGGACAAAGGAATAATTAATTAATTTTCAAAAATCACAGAGATGTATATTTTTAATGCTTAGCTTTGACATTATTAATTTTTGCGCGTATGAAGGAAGAGCAAGTCAATTAACCCACACGGAAACTATTAGCGACATCTTGGCAAACAGTATTTGCCAGCATTATTCGTGCTTATTTTAGGCATTGACAACCTAAGTACCCCAAGTGATCAATGGGTGACATTGGCAAAAGTTAAGTTATGTTGGATAGGTATTTATGGGTGTCCAGTATCTGTTTGGGCCCTTCACTGCAAAGGTATTTCTAATATGAATTGTTTCTTCTATACCACCATGGTTGAGTCTTCTCATCACAGATTCATTTCCTGCCCTTTTTCTTAGAAGATTTGGGCCCTTTTCTTAGACAATTGGCTTGAGGTGGTGGGCACACGCATGTGTCCACCTTACTGGGATTTTGGTAAAGCTAAATACAATGGTCTTCCACAACCTCATATGAAGATCCTCTTTCACTGTTTCAAATTTTGGGGTTGCTGGCATATTTGGGTCACTCACAATGCATTCATTTTTTATGCTGACTTGGGCATTCGGCGTCATGTTGCGAAGCTGAAGGGAATTCTCCAGTGGCAACTTTTGACCTTCCACAACATGTTGATATCTTGGTCAAAGATGATTTAGTTCCTTGGCATACAACAATCTCCTCTCTTCCTTTGCCATGAGTTTGTATCTTTTATGCACGATGGGCTAGAGCCATCCTATGTCTTGTAATCTTGCACTCTTGTCCTTGTATTTTTTTCACAATTAATATAATTATCTATTATGGAAAGAAAATTGCAAGAGAAACAAAGGGTACTATAGCACATGCCACGAGTGCCAAGTAAATTCTAGCTAGAGAGAGGCTTTCAATGCAACCGACATCTCCCAAGGGGTAACTAGCAATATGTGACTACTTCTAGGATCAGGCGATTGCATCAAAGGCATCCATGCTGCTAGATGGCTGCATTTAATGCAAGTTTACTGCATGTGATTGATGCCATCAGTTCCCTTCAGACTCTTTGGTGTTGAAATGATCAAGGATGAAGGTGCTTTTCCAATTCTAGTCAATGCTATTGCTCAAGCACAAAACAAGAAAAAAGGGACTAGCA
The DNA here is from genome assembly GCF_053477565.2 of Lygodium microphyllum. NCBI lineage: Eukaryota > Viridiplantae > Streptophyta > Polypodiopsida > Schizaeales > Lygodiaceae > Lygodium > Lygodium microphyllum. The sequence continues at coordinate 134,412,347 of NC_141158.1, forward strand.
TTGAAGGACCAATGATAGTGAATGGGATAATACTATGCAAAAAGAATACTATAAAGTGAAGAAAGCACACTAGGATTAAGTGTAGAAGTAAAGGATTGACCATCCTTCAAAGAACTGCAATTACTTCTAGTGCAGAAAGTACCATGATGGTGCCACAAATTGAGAAAGATGCTACAACAAAAATGAGAGAATACCCTGATCCTGAGCAACAATTCGCCATTATTGATAAATTCAAAGAGTGGGTTAACATGGCACAAGAGGAACTACCTACTACATAGCAAATAGTTGAGGCCGTGAGTCTACTAAGCCTCTCTTATTTATCGTGTGTGTCTACCATCACCAAACCTCAAATCCTTAGGGAGTCCACTTTCTAGCAACAAAAACTCAAAATTTCTCACTCTGTAACTTCCTCTCTCATGCCCCAACAATTTCTTAGCAGTTCTCAGCCATTTGCAGTACGAAAGAAAAGTATGCAAAACTCCAAGAGCATTAAAATGCAAAAATACAAATGTCACAAGGACGTGACATTTTATTGCTTTGCTTGGTATTTGATTATAAGTTAATCAAATTTGCTAATGTGACTTGCACACATGTGAGGTGCAAGTTAATTATTTCACATTATGGGACCCACGACCTAGAAATATTAGTTGGTGCCAAAGGCAAAAGTTATAATAAGTTATGTTTGACCAGTATTAGGTGATACCTGGTGTCGAATTTGGACCTAGACCAAATTATTGACCACCAATATCAATTGTGACATTAGAAAATAGCCATTAATTAATTAATTAATGCCATTCTAAGAATCAATAATTTCTCAAGGATACTTGGGAGACAAATTGGCCTAGCCAATTTAATTATTGGTTGGTGGAATTGCTTTTCTAGATACTAGAATAATTATTAAATTAATTTTCAAAATTAATATTCTGAAAATTAATTTTATAAGGTGGATAATGCAAGAAAATAGGATAAGAAGCCTGCTCCATACAAGTGAATAAAACATTTTTGGAGACTGGTGGAAGTCCATTCCAGCCATTGTGAGAGAGAATGAGGCCGTTAGAGAGCAAGGAGATATTGCTTATGTGATTTGCAGCCACCAAGGACAAGTTCTATAGCAGGTGACAAGTGTTTGGAGCCCTCCAGGTGCAAGTGATACTAGCCCCTAATCCTTCAAGTGCAAGTGGCAACATATAGGAGGGGAACAACAGCCTTTTTAGTCATCCGAAGCTATAGGTGACGGCTTCCATGGTTGTTTGAGCATGGCAAGAGTGGTTTTTCAATCTTTCTTGCAATGAAACTCTGAAATTTCTCTCTCTACAGCATTCTCTCTCATCCTAAAGCCATCTCTCAAGTTATCTCAACAAAATCCAACCACTTGAGTGATACGAGATGAAGATATTGAAACATCTTTGTTGTAAACCCTAATTTACAACAGAAATTAGGATTTGATAACCACCTCATGATGCGTACTCAGAATTGAGGCCTAAGACTTCAATTCCAGTAACTGAAATTAAAGAATTTCAAGGATATTCAAGAGGTCAGCCAATGCATATCAAATTTGGGGCTTAATTTGTCTTTCAAGAAGTAGGACAAAGGCCAATCCCCAAGCAAACCAAGGGACAATTTGATTTAAAGGCTTGCTAGTCAATTTTGACAACAAGAGACACTTGGATTACTGGAGGGGATTAGGGAATCTCAGTTGTACTCCGTCCATTTGCAATAAAAGCTAAAGAAATACTACAAAGGGCGTCAATTTTAGGGCCAACGAGTTGTCCATTGTCCAAGACTAAAGTGGTAAAGTGTGCATTTTCAATTTATATGAATTAATTACTCACTATAATTACTGCTAAATCAGGTTATTACCATCCTGTCCGAGGAGGAAGGCAAGTTTCAAGGCTCCATCTCTAGGATGTCATCAACTCCCCTAACATGGTGGGCCCGTGGCACCTGATTAGAGGTTAGAAGCTTTGCTCTAGTGCTGAAATTACATTCAACTGAGCATTCCAACAAGAATGTCTTCAAATATGAGATGGGATCAAGCAATGATGATGCATCTTAGTCTAAAAATTCACATATCCAAGTATGGTTGGTAATATGCATAACCCTATATATAGCAATGTTGACATGATTTTGGGGCACAAAGTGGCAAGTTTGGCAATGCATATATACAGCCCACAATGTTTGGGACTCATGGTATTAATGCTGGCCATGCAAACGCTTCATATTGTGAAGAAATGCTCCAAACACAAAAAGCACAAAACCAATTGTACAACAAGGCACAAACTAAATACTAAACATAGTTAGAATTAGGGTTAGAGTAACTCAGAGAAAATGAACACAATAAATGATAAAGTGAATGAATAATGAATCTACAATACTCATGTAACAAACATACTATGCAATGAATATTGAACCTTGAACTCTCATATCTCTGGGATCAAGACAGAGGTTATGAGTTGTAGACTGTATTGTACTTTGAATGGATCCAGAATCGCAGCAAAGGCAGCCTCCATGTATCGAGCACCAGCAAACACACCCAAGGAAGGCTAGATCTAGTGTAGACAACAGTATAGGAGAGAGAAAGACTAAAAACGCAAGTACTTGAGGAGAGAGAAAATCTGAATGACAGCTATTAGGTGCAAACACAGTAGACAAAGGCGGTGACCATGAACTGAAAACACAGCATTCAGAGGAGAGAGAAGATCAGGTTGATAGTTCCAGACTAATGGTGATAGCACCAGATGCTAACATCAACATTAAACACAATAGCAAACTGTACGCGACACCTCCTTAGAGCCTAGTGACAACTACAAACAAGGGGTGAAGGTTGGAATCAAGTGCGAAATGGTAGCAAACGGCTGGGGGCAACTCTAACCGCAATGTCCTCCGCGAATGGGATGTGGGCAACAAAAATATGGCTCCTGAAACTTGCAAAAACAAGATTTAGAAAGAGTGATGGACTACATGCCTATTTATAGAAAGTTTGGGACACCCAAATTAGGGTTTTGCATGTGAGACACAATAACTCTCTAGGATCACATTTCCTTTTAAAATAAGAGATTTCATTAACTAAGCATGTTTTAGGGATGTGTAAGTCAGGTTAATGTATTTTTAGCTCAACACGTATAGTGGCAATCATAAGAGAAATGCAACTATTAATTCATGCAATGTATGGGCAAATGTATCTTGGTATGGCCAATAATATGCAAATTCCCATGCACAGTCACGTTGCACTGATCCAAAGTGTGCAAACAAGAATGTTTTCTCATGCATCTAATGCTCCTAGCACGTTAGGTACACATGAGGGGCCAGTCAACTCAATGCAATGTTGCATATTAGTTAAGTTGGAGTTGCAACAATTTGAAAGTAAAGCATTTTTGTTCAAGAGGAAAAAAGGCCTAGAACCTAGTGCAGGTTTTGGAGCATGAGTAGTTGGAGATAAAGTTTCATGTGCTTCTTCGTAAAGTTTTAGTATTGTTTCACCTATGATGGATGCAATGGATGGAGGGTGGCCTAGCAAATCATCCTTAATGATGCACTTTACCTTGATGTGTGTGAAGATCCAGAGTATTGCATGATGCTCAATGGAAAGGTTGCATCTCCACTCTTGTAGTGATGGATAGCTGAATTATGTAGTGGATCTCGGATGTACTTGGTTTGCATTCGTGGTACTATATGTTGATAGTATTTCTACCATTGAGATTTAGTGTACTAGTCACTGTGAGTTGGTATGCAGATGTGTGTGGTTTGCACCTAGGCTCTAAAACTATACATTTGCAAGGTTATTGACATATATGGAATACACAGAATGTACATTTTGATATAATGTACATTTGTAAGACATGTATGGAATATATGGATCATATGCAATGTACATTTGCAAGTCATGCAAAAGAAGTACAATTGTATAAGTTACAATGGTTTGCAGCTGATGTATGTTTTACATGACTATCATGTGGTATATCATTGCTACAATGTATTGTTTATACTCAGTTTATGCATAACAATGTCTTAGTGGTTAGAACAATGTTCGGTTTTGACATGTGGATGCATCTCTTATGGTTTGGACAATGGTTATGATTGTTGGGTATTTTACTCACGCCTTACTTACGCCTACGCTCATATGGGAGTGTCGGTGATCAGTAGGACACTGGGGCACTTTTTACTCTCGGTAGGAGAGGTTTTTTCCCCCAGACTTATGGTCTTATTATCGTATGTACTTATGTGCTTATGTTACACACATTTAGGCACTTAGTGTGTGTCGGGTGTGAACACCCCCCTACAACCCTAAGGTTTAAGGGTTGTACTTTGTACTTTCAGATTACACTCATTCAGTCTATTCTCTTGGGTGTCGTGCTTCAACTCTGTCTCTCTCACTCTCACACTGTCTACTGAATCTGGCTGTACCTCGATCCTCTGCTCTCACATTTGGTATCAGAGCAGTCCTCGCTAGTTTTGCCCCCGTGCCGTGAGCTCCAGCCGTCAGCGCACAGCTCCGCGTGCCCTACCCAACGCGCCACTTGTAAGCTGGAGGCATCGCCTCCTCTGTACAGCGAGCCACCCGCCAACAACTCGCAAAAGCCTGAACGTCAGCCCAGGCGCTGTTCTCTTGTCAAACATCAGCGTCGTCAGCAACGTCAGCCTCCAGCGCCAGTTCAATGCAGCTCCACCAGTACCCTGCACGTCAGACGCCAGGGCTCCACGTCATCCGCCAAGGCCCCGTTTCCTGCAGGCGGAGTCAACGCCCGCTCGTGACCACGAACTGCCCGCCGTTTGTGACCACGAACTGCCCGCCTACCCGCGTCAGACTCGCGACTGGTCAGCCCGCCAGACGACCACGTCAGGTGACCACGTCAGCCTGTCCTGCGCCAAACTGCCCACCTACGTTCACATGCCAGTCTGCTCCACATCAGGTGCAATTTTAAACTTTTTTTTTTTAAATTTCAGCCCACAACATAGTTCTGGAAGCGGAGGTTCACACGCGGCAACACAGAGCAAGTGCAGGGATAAATTTCATGCAAATTTTTAACAGGATTGTCAGACATTTTGGGGCTTTTGTGTATTTGGAGGACAAATGCATTTGGACTGCTGATACAGTCACAGAAAGACTGTTTTTTATAGAAATTTGGCAAAAATTTTGGGGATTTTGACATAGCAGTGTTGCACTGCACTGTTTGCACCTTGGGAAGCGTGCAATAAAAGACAGTTTTCTGACAGAGTACGCCCTTGCACATTAATTGCAGAAACGTATTTGCTGCAATTTCTGGAAATTTGCAGATTTTCAGTTCGTACTGCTTTGACATTGCTCATTTTGTCTTTGGAAATTTGTCATCATGGCAAATCAGGGAGGTGATGTTTTTACGTATGTATCCAAGGAGGACAAACTGGACGGAAACAACTATTCCCTTTGGTCATTCATGATGAAAAATGTATTAGTGGCCAAGAATTTATGGGATTATGTCAGTGGAGAGGAAACTCGACCGGGAGTTGTAGCTCCCGCTACTCCTCCTCCCCATGGCGCACGTGGACAACGGGGACCTCAGCCCGCTCCACCTCAGCCACTTCCTCCAAGAACTGCAGCTCAAAAAGCTTGGGATACCCGTGATGCACAGGCCTTGTCGCTGATTGCTCTGGCAGTTGAGCGGTCCATCATACCTCATATCCGTTCAGCATCTTCTTCACGAGATGCATGGTTGACTTTGGAGCATATGTTTGCAGGAAAAAATGAGACACGGATCTCTTTCTTGAAGAAAGAGTTGGAAACTCTGAAGATGCATGAAGGTGATTCTATGTAGGATCACTTAAACAAGATTCAGGACTTGAGGGAACAGCTCATGAATGTAGATGATTATTTTTCGGATGCACAGTTGATATCCACCACCTTGAATTCCCTACCTCCTTCGTACTTGTCTTTTCATACTGCATTGAACCTCACCATGAGGATTGCTGAGCACCCACTCACTTTTATTCAGCTGGTTAGCTTGCTTCTAGAGGAGGAGCAAACATGGAAAAATAGTGGTGTGGATGCTATAGTCTCTGAGCAGGCTTTTGTGGCAAGACAGAAAGGCAAGAACAGCAAGGTGAAAAATGCTCCACAAAGTTTTGGCACTTCGGGCACATCGCAGAATCAGTCACAAGGGGGGAGGCAAGCAAAGAAAGGTAAATGTCATTATTGTAAAAAGCCCGGCCACTATATCACTAAGTGCAGAAAACGCATTGCCAAAGAGAAGAAGAAGGAGTCAGGAATGTCTGTTTCTACTACTCCTTCCACTGCTAGTGAGTCCGCGTCCTTTGTTGTGGACAGGGACTATTGTTTTTACACTTGCAGTTATGACATCTCTTGGGCCGATAGAGCACTTAGCTCTACAGAGGATGCTGACACTTGGTTCTTTGACAGTGGTGCTTCTAGACATATCACATCTCGCAGAGATTTGTTTGCTTCAGTTAGTGCACCTCCCGTTGGGAAAACGGTACAGTGTGCCAATAATGCATCATACCCTGTTCGTGGTATTGGGGAGATTCAGCTCACAGCCATTGATGGCTCTATTCTCCGCCTGCAGGATGCTTTGTTTGTGCCTGGAATAAAGAAGAATTTGCTTTCTATTTCTTCTTTGGCACGTTGTGGTATGCAGGTCACTTTCGATGACGACCGTTGCATGGTTCGAGAAAAAGAATGCATGACTTTGGTCTTGACAGGATCTTTGTGTCATGGTTTATATGAGTTGGATGCTCTTTCAGTAGATCAGTCAGCATACTTGACATCCACTCTTACTCCTGCTATGATACAGGCGGAGTTATGGCATGCTCGTTTAGGGCATGTAAACTTTGGCAACTTGATGCTTTTACAGCGTACTCAGATGCTGGATGGCTTACCTCTCTTGGAGAGACCTCCTGAGCACTTATGCGAGGGATGCATTTTGGGGAAAATGCATCGTTTCTCATTTCCTCGTGATGTTGCTTTCAGGGCAACAACCAAATTGCAGTTGGTGCATTCAGATGTTTGTGGGCCTATGCAGACCATGACTTCACACGTTTCTGCTGGGTCTATTGTTTGAAAAAGAAGTCAAAGTGTATGATGCATTTTTGGCTTTCAGTGCACTTGTTGAAAACCAATCTGGATGCCACATTAAGACTCTCCGTTCGGACCGAGGGGGGGAATACATGTCCTCTATGCTGAATTCTTTTTTGCAGCAGAAGGGCATAGTACATCAGTATACTACAGCTTATACTCCACAGCAGAATGGGGTAGTAGAGAGGAAAAATCGGTCACTCATGGAGATGGCCAGATGTATGCTAAAGGCAAAGAGCTTGCCTCATAGTTTTTGGATGGAAGCAGTCGTGTGCTTGCCATATTTTGAACAAATGTCCTACCAAAGCCTTGAAGACCATCACACCATTTGAGGCTTGGAACAGTCGTAAACCTTCTGTTGGTCACTTTCGTACCTTTGGGTGTCTTGCCTATGCCCATATTCCACAGGTACTTAGAAGAAAATTGGACAACAAGGCTGTTAAGTGCATTTTTATGGGATATAGCAATGAGAGCAAAGGCTACAGACTCTATGATCCCGTTACTAAGAAGGTTTTTGTCAGCAGGGATGTTGTTTTTGATGAAAAATCAGAATTATCCTTGGCTGGTTTGGACACATATCAGGCTGCCCGTGATGTTTTTGAAGGGCTGCTGCCCATTACTTTTGGTGATTCAGCTGGAGGCTCACAAAATGAACCTAATGTTCAGCCAGCTGCTCCTATGGAAAGTGCAGAAATTCAGCCATTGGCTGATCGGAATACTCAGCATAATGCTGAAACAGAAATTCAGCAAGAGCTTGCACACAGCCAGGATGCTACACAGCTACCTAGATGGTATTTGCAGACTATGCAAGATAGTCCTTTGGATGCACCCATGGCTAGTCGTACTAGAAGGCAAACTCGTTTGCATGATTCAGCACATACTATGGAGTTTATTATGGCAGCAAGTACTTTTGATAATGAAGAGCCTGAATGTTATGAGGATGCACAACACAGTGTGCATTGGAAGGCAGCCATGCAAGCTGAATTAGATTCTATTACTAAGAATCAAACTTGGGATTTGGTGTCCTTGCCATTTGGGAAGAAAGCCATTGGAACAAAATGGGTCTACAAATTGAAAAGAAAAGCAGATGGATCCATTGATAAATACAAGGCACGGCTGGTAGCTAAAGGCTACGCACAGAAAAAGGGCATTGATTATGAGGAGACATTTGCTCCTACTTCCCGTATGACGACCATCAGGTCTATGATTGCTTTGGCTGCACATTATGGTTGGACAGTCTATCAGCTGGATATCAAGACTGCATTTTTACATGGGGAACTTCAGGAGGAAGTTTATGTACAGCAGCCCATTGGTTTTGCAGTTGAAGGCTCAGAACATTTGGTATGCAAGCTCAAAAATGCACTATATGGTTTAAAACAAGCTCCTAGAGCTTGGTATGAAAAGATAGATGCTTTCTTGCTTGGTCAGGGGTTTCTAAACAGTTCATCTGAGTCTACCCTTTACGTATGTAAAGAAGGGGGATCTATGCTGATTTTATGTCTTTATGTTGATGACCTTTTGCTCACTGGAACACATGCTGATCAGATTTCAGCATTCAAACAAAATTTGCAGCAAACTTTTGACATGTCTGACTTGGGAGTTTTGCATTACTACTTGGGCATCCAGTTCGTACATAATGCTCGAGGTATTGGGTTATCACAGTCACGATATATTGGGCAGCTTCTTGAGAAATTTGGCTTACAGGATTGCAAGCCAGTTACTACTCCCATGGAACCTGGACTGAAACTGTCATTACATGATGACAGTGATTTGTTTGATATACATACATATGCTCCTGCAGTTGGATGTCTTATCTATCTATGCAATACTAGGCCGGACATACAGTTTGCAGTTTCAGCCTTGAGCAGGTATATGCATCAGCCACGTATGTCACATTGGCAAGCTGTCAAGCGTGTTTTCCACTACTTGCAGGGTACTCGTTCTCTTGGGTTGCTTTATGCCAAGGGGGGACCACTGCATTTACATGCTTACAGTGATTCTGATTGGGCTGGTGATTATGATACACGTCACTCTACTAGTGGCAATTGTTTCTTTCTTGGCACTTCTTGCATTTCTTGGCTTAGCAAGAAACAATCCACTGTTGCCACATCGTCATGTGAAGCTGAATACAAGGCAGCTTTCACCACCACAGTTGAATGCGTATGGCTTAGACGCTTGCTAGCTGATTTGGATGTATCTGTTACTGAGCCTACTCCTTTGTTCACTGACAGTCAGAGTGCCATTGCAGTGGCACGGAACCCAGTGTTTCATGCTCACACGAAACACATTGAGATTCACTATCACTTTGTCAGAGAGAGGCTACATGCAGGTGATATCAGCCTTGTCTATTGTCCTACCACCAGTAATGTGGCAGACATCTTCACCAAAGCTCTTCCTCGTGACAAATTTGAAGCATTTCGCGATGCTTTAAATTTGATATCCTTTGGTGGCGGATGATCCTTGTACTCTTGATCACTCTTCACTCCAGGGGGGTTTGTTGGGTATTTTACTCACGCCTTACTTACGCCTACGCTCATATGGGAGTGTCGGTGATCAGTAGGACACTGGGGCACTTTTTACTCTCGGTAGGAGAGGTTTTTTCCCCCAGACTTATGGTCTTATTATCGTATGCACTTATGTGCTTATGTTACACACATTTAGGCACTTAGTGTGTGTCGGGTGTGAACACCCCCCTACAACCCTAAGGTTTAAGGGTTGTACTTTGTACTTTCAGATTACACTCATTCAGTCTATTCTCTTGGGTGTCGTGCTTCAACTCTGTCTCTCTCACTCTCACACTGTCTACTGAATCTGGCTGTACCTCGATCCTCTACTCTCACAATGATTTATATGCATGGATTGTAACTAGTTTAAGTAATTGCAATTTCACATGCAAATGGCATAAGCATGTTTAAGCAATAGATGCATATGTTGTTTGACTACAATGCCAACATGTATTCAAGTAGTAGTAACGGATGCTTTTGACAAATTACAGTGCAATCAAGGGCAATCGCAAGGATTTCAAGGGGTGGTTTGTCATGAGGACATGAAATTTTATTGCTTTGCTTAGCATTTGATTAAAAGTTAATCAGATGTGTTAATGTGATTTGCATATATGAGGTGCAAGTTACTTATTTAATAGTGTGGGATCAAGGACTCTAAAATATTAGTTAAAGCCGAAGGTAAAAATTGTAATAAGTTATGTCTAACTAGTATTAGGTGGTACTTGGTGTCAAATTTGAGCCTAGACCAATTTATTGACCACTAATGTCAATGGTAACATTAGAAACTAGGCATTAATTAATACCAATCCAAAGATCAATAGCTGCTTGAGGATACTTGGGAGACAAATTGGCCTAGCCAATTTAATTATTGGCTAGTAGAATTATTTTTATATGCACAAAAATAATTATTGAATTAATTTTCAAAATCAATATTCTAAAATTTAATATAATAAGTTGGATAATGCTGAAAAATTGGATAAGAAGGCTTCACTTGACAAAACTTGCTCATGCAAGTGGAAAAATGTTCTTTGGGGGCTGGTAAAAATCTATTCTAGCCATTTTGAGAGAGAATGAGACTATTAGAGAGCAAGGAGATACTACTAATGTGATTTGCAGCCACTAAGCACAAGTTCCACAATAGATGGCAGCAATTTGGAGCCCTCCAATTTTAGGTGACAGCAACCCAAGGTCCTGCGAGTATAGCTGACAGCATACAGGAGGGATAGCAACCTTTCTAGTGGTCCTAAGCTATAGGTTACAACTTCCATGGCTGTTTGAACACATCAACACTAGTTTTTCAAGTTTTCTCGCAATGAAACTCTAACATTTCTCTCTCTACAACATTCTATCTCATTTTGAGTCATTAGAAGTAGAGATATTGCAAAACCTTTGCTGTAAACTCTAATTTACAGCAGAAGAGTTTGACAACCACCTCATGATACATGCTCAGAATTGAGGGCCTAAGACTTCAATTCCAGCAACTAAAATTAAAGAATTTCAAAGAGATTCAAGAGGCCAATCAATCCATATTAGATTTGGGGCTTAATTTGTTTTTCAAAAAGCAAGGTAAAGGCTAATCCCCAAGCAAACCAAGGGAAATTTTGGTTTGAAGGCTAGCCAATCAATTTGACAATAAGAGGCACTTGGATTAGTGGAGGAAATTAAAGAATCTTTGTTGTACTCCATCCATTTGCAATAAAAGCTAAAGAAATACCGCAAGGGGCACCAATTTTGGGACCAACAACACGCTATCCATCATCCAAGATTAAAGTGGTAAAGTGTGGATTTTCAATTTATGTAAATTAGTTACTTGTTGTATTTGAGAAGGAATGCTAGTTTTAGCAAAACTCAAAGCAAAAAATGCAAAATGCAAAATTCAAAGCTCAAAACTCAAAAGCTCCTTGCTTGGCAATTTGTGTGACACTATTGTGAATTGAAGATACATCATGCTTGTCATATTTACTTAGTTGTGTATGCATTGAAGGAACAAAAGTGAGCAAGACTCAAAACACAAGAATCAAATGCACAACCATTATTTTCATTGTTTGGTTGGTTGTCGCTTGTTGCCATATGTTGATTCAATTTATTGCTTTTGTCCCTTGCTATTTGCTTTGATCTCAAACACCCCTCTTATCTCACAATCTTGCACATGCCTTCACACTCTTGAACATAGTACTCTTGCATATACTATTTTTACACGTACCCACTCTTGTCATACTCTTGCACATGCCTACTCTTACACATACTCAACTTAACTGCCTAGAAGGATATGGATTATCGCCTTTCACCTAAGCAATTATATAGGGTTCGAAGAGACCATGAGGAGCAAGCCATTGCTGTCCCAAGCTTTTGCACAGTGCGAGAGAGAATTCGCAATTGGAAACTGCATTCTAGAAACATCAAGCCACTGGCAACAGCTTATAGGCATCAAGAGGCTGCTTTTTGGGCATCTTGGAAGCAAGCAACTGCAGAAATCGATGCTCCTCACCTACAAATATGATTTTCTCTCTCATCATTTAACAAATCTCTCTCACACTTGCCAATTAATGCAAGATTCATCAACCTCAATCATTCAATAGTGAATTTTCTGGTTCAGCTCTGAAATTTTGCAAAAATTAGGGTTTCTTTGCTAGCTTGAGAAGCTTGCTATCAAATCTCAACAATGTATGAAGGAAATTTGCTGGATAATTTAAGATTTACAACAGACCTAGGAAGAATTTATCATTTAAAGAAAGGGTGACTAGCATGCAAATAGAGAAGACCCAATTTGTACCCTCACACACTTCAAATCAAGGGACAAATTAGAGTGACTAGCATTGTTAGAGAGAGGCTACATGCAGGTGATATCAGCCTTGTCTACTGTCCTACTAGCAGTAATATGGTAGACATCTTCACCAAAGCTCTTGCTTGTGACAAATTTGAAGCATTTCACAATGTTTTAAATTTGATCTCCTTTGGTGGATAACCCTTGTATCTTGATCACTCTTTACTCCAAGGGGTTTTGTTGGGTTTGACTCATGCCTACGCTCACGAGGAATATCAATGATCTTCAATAGGACACTGACGCACTTTTTACTCTCCGTGTACGAGAGGTTTTTTCCCCCATTTTTATTTCTTCTATTTTATGTGCCTCGATTACACTATTTGGGCACTTATCATGTTTTACACTCTTCAGGTGTGAACACCCTCTTACGACCCTAAGGTTTAAGGGTTGTACTTTGTATTTGCACCTTACATTTCAGACTATTGCATTGGGTGTCGTGCCATCACACTCTTACACTCTTTTCACTATCAACTGTACTTATAGCTGAGCTCAAGCTTTGATCCTTGTGCATTCTCTCACCTCTCACATTACTGGGGGAAGGCACCATCCAACCCTACTACAGAACAAAATCATTGGCAAAGTAGCTTTCTTTCTTGCAAGCCTTCATAAATCTGTTTGCTTCTTTCTTAGAATAAAATTTGTTCTTGGACTCCAATTGTGTCTATGTGCCACTAGCTCTCCCAATTTCCTTAATGGTTCAAGTTGCTTTAGGCCTTTTGCAGCAAGGCTAGGTGCATCCCGCCTATATCACCATTTTTTAGAGTTAGTATTTTTAAACTATACCAAGGCTTCTAAATTTTAGGGACCCTCCCTAAAGTTTTGGGATTTCTCAACATGGGTATCATGTGAAAGTTCTTTTGAAGTACATTGCAATAAAATCCCAATCTAAAAGTCTACCTCAAAGATAAATGCATTTTAGGGTTTCAACCTACACATGTACATTGCACAAACTTTCCATGGTCATATCAACTTGTTGATTCTAACTATCTGTTCTAAGGATCTAGCTCACACTCCAAGGCATCAATCCCTTTTGTGTGCAAGTTTGGCCTTAATATGCTTGAGTTCCTATCACAAGCGCCCCATCAGATCATATTCTAACATTGCATGGGTTGACCATAATAGCTTGATTCTAACATTGCATGGGTCCACCATAGCCTATGACCAGTCATCAATGGCCAGCTCTAATGCACTATTTTAGATATCTTTGAGCTTTAAAAGAAAAATCTTGAACTAGTTGATTATAAATTTACTAAAAGATATCAGTTCTTTTCCTATTGAGTTATGACAACTCCTTTGAACAATATGTTAGCCACTCATTTTACTTCCAAAAGAAATAACATTGCATGTAGATTACAACTAGAGTTGGCTACCACAACACTTGAATTGCGACAAAGCAAATTACACAACAATCCTTTTGAACAGTGAAGCTAAGCCAGCACAACCCAATAACCAGATCTTGCTGACCTGATTGCGTGTGGTTGGAGGGTTCATTGTGTTGCGGTCGAAAATTTCACGTGTCATTTCAATCTCCTTTAGAAACTGAGGAAACAGAATTTGAGGCCTCCAGGTACATTAGAAGCAATAATGATAAAAAGATAGATCTACAGCCTGCAATGTTACACTTTTACCAGGGTATACAGGTCTAAGATCTCAGCATTTTACATATAAATTGATGAGTTAAAATGGAACCTGGGCAATAATATCTGTAAACTTGTCTGTCACTTGCTTATTGATGGCCCCCTCACTTTTAATCAGTTTGAAATTCTGAAGGAGATCAAGAGCTCCTGAAATAAAATTTCTATGAGTAAACAAACTAGCACTAAGAAAAACCCTCAGGTTCTACTCCAGTCTCTGAACCAGTAAATGAGGGTTTTACAACTCAACGTTAGTGAGCAGATAAGAATATTTCAATGGACACTAAGCCTTCTTAACAGTCAAAGACCATTATCCTTCTCTATTATACCTTCAGCACTCCTTAGTTTTTTAAAAGATGTGTCTACAAACGCCTTGGTTAAATGCTCGATATTCTCCTTATCCATATTGAAATTCGACATTGTTGCTGACCATTGCAAGGCATAGCTTTTGTCAAATGCATTGAAGGGGAGCTTTTCCACATTCTCCACCATTCCAACAACTTTCTGCAATTCAAAATGGGAAATCTGAGCAGGACAGGTCGCTACAAGCAACCATGATTTTAATCATCAGTATTTGTTATAAGCACAAACCAGCTACTAACATGTCGGAGTCCCTTTTAAACTCAAAATTCATTTCTCCAGCAAGAGAAAATTATTCTAGTAAATACCTCAGAAAAAAGACCAAAGGAAAATACAATACAAGACCTATATAGGACAGCAATGATAAAGCACACAATAACCAGATCGTCTGATACAAGCACTGTGCAAGAAGCCAATCCTGTGGTCTATAATCCCAAACCATATGTAACTCTAGGTGAGACAACGTCCCCAAGTCCATGGATCAAGAAATACATCTCTCCTCTTCCTAATGTGCTCAGAGTCACCTTGCAGTCTCTTGCATCTCCCACGAAGAGTATATGATCTCCATCCAAATCTCAAAGCATATCTCTACTATGGATATGTATAGAAGGGCAACATCTTGATGTCCAGATGTACCAAGGGATAACACTAGCAATCATCACCCATTTGTGACAATGTCCTAGGAAATTATGCTCAGCTATTGTCCAGAGATGAGAAAAGGCTGGCTCCCCTGAATATCCTTGAGGCTGCAGGATACTCAAAACAAACATGAATTGTGTCAAACACACTTAGTGACTTGTATAAATATGTTGAGCCACCATAGCACTATCGAAAGCGTGTGGAGCAATGGAAGCAAAGAGACAGAGCTGAAAAAACTGCTGTAAACACAAAGAACAGGAAAGAACAGCAAGAACAAACTGAATTCAAAGAGAATAGAATCAGGAAATGGAATCTACATATGTACAAAGGAACAAGAACAAAATGAATTCAAAGAGAATAGAATCGGGAAAAGGAGTCCATATATATACAAAGGAACGCGGGCTATGGGCAACCAGCAGCATGCTATGTACACTCCAAGCCAGCATTGGAGATGAAACGAGAAGGGGAAGAAGGTAAGAAACCTCAATACATTTCCTCAAATAAGATATGTAAGTTTGTCAACAAAGTATACAATAAATGGTTTTACCCCATACTTGCCTGGTTGGATCTTAACTATATAGATACAGTCAAAGTTCTTTCTAACTAGGCTGAGATTCTCCCATTTTGATCCATGAAGCTACTTCAGTTAGCCTTGAGCAAAAGGGGAGCAGACCATATCCTCTTTTTTCTTTCCCAGAATTCTGAAGGTCTCTTCAATGATCATTCCACATGGCTAGTCCACCAATCTCAAGGGTAGTGCTTGAACCAGCCTTTTACTTCAAGGGAACCCTTGTCATACAAAGTGAGAAATATGAAGCCTCCCTCTTTGCCAACACTGGCCTCTGTGGACCTTGATATAAGCAAGAGACTCTATGAATCCAGCTCTAAGAAGATCATACATCGGGATGTCTCTGAAAAATCTCTCATCCTTTCTATCATACATTATTTCAACATCCAATATTGCCAAGGGCTACAAGCTATATTTGAGCTCTCTACAAGATCCCAAAAGAGACAAGCCAAGAAAAGTAGTCCTCCCCCCCGCCTTCCGGCCCAAGAAATATGTTGTGTATCACGAATAACCCCTTTAAATAAGAAAGAAAAAGGAGCATCTACTAGGTCTGCAACCATCCTTTTTTTTCAGAGAAAAGAATGATTCTATTTTTAAATCCCCTAGGGATAAAGTACAGAATCAGCCCTATATTCCAAGAAATATACAGCAAAGCGAAGTCTATTACAGGGCCTAAATGAGAAACCAGTCATTGTCACAAACTATGCATGCTTGACACTAGGCCTTGGGAAACACAAGTGCCAAAATCCTAGGTCCTGAGAAAAGCATCTCTCCTCCTCATTGTCTCTGAACCACCCTGTACCCTCTGCCATCTCCCATGCAGAGTGTGGACAATCTTTGTCCAAGTCCTAGAGAAAGTCTCTACAATGGATATGTCCAATATATCTATAGGATTGCTGCAACCCAAGAAAAAGTACAAAAAATTGCCCTGTAAGAGACTTCCCCAAAAATATACAACATAGTGAAGTCTATTACCAGGCCGAAATGAACAACCAGTTGAGAGGTCTATAGTGCCAAACTGTGTGTGCTCGATAGTGAAAGAAAGTTCCAAAATCCTAGGTCTTGAGAAAAGCATCTCTCCTCCTCATAGTCTCTGAACCACCCTATATCCTCTCTCATATCCCACAGAGAGTGTGGACAATCTGTCCAAATCTTGGAGAGAGTCTCTATATTGGATACATCCAATAGATCTATAGCATGGCTACATCCAACAGTCCAAATCTAGCTTCCATCTGTGACAATGCCCCTAACTCCATACTAACTACGGAAAATCTAGCCTATTTTAGAGGTGACCAGAAATGAAATAAGCACAACTCCCCTATACACCCTCATATCCACAAGTTGGGCCTCTATGTGTGACCCAAGGAACCATTCCTTATATCAAAATGTTCCCTTTTGCAAATACACCACCAGATTGGGGTGGACGATGAAAATGATTAGGATAAGAGTGATGCCAATGATGATTCAGCAGGGGATCACACAGGATATCTCACCAGTTTTTGTAGCTGCCTTTGGTAGACATTGCATGATAGCTTTAGACCTAGAAGGAATCTCACTCTTTATGTGGTTATTAGTGCACAAGAGCCCAGTACAGGGCTGCAACCATTTCCTTGGCGATCAAACAAGAAAAAATGCTCCTTAACCAAGTCCACCCCTAAGAAACAAGAACTAACTCCACCCTTAAGAAGTGTGCATAAGCAAAAGTACAAAGAAAAAACTCAACAAGCCGCCTCAGGAAAAATTCCCACTGAGGTAAAAGTACTTCAAACCTGAAACCAACACCCCCCCCCCCCCAAACGGGGGGGGGCGGCGGGGGGAGAACATTGTGCTTAATCGCCCGAAATGTTGTTGACCTAGCAGGCTGTCCCAATCTGCAGATAGGCCTGGCCCTGTGGGCTGCAGGCAGGGCAGGTTGCAATAGGTAGAGGTGCAGCAAAAGTACAAAGAAAAAACTCAATAAGCTGCCTCAGGAAAAATTCTCACTGAGGTAAAAGTACTTCAAGCCTGAAACCAACATACCCCCCCCCCCAAAAGAGAGAGAGAGAGAGAGAAGGGGGGCAGACATTGTGCTTAATCGCCTGACACGTTGTTGACCTAGCAGGCTGTCCCAATCTGCAGATAGGCCTGGCCTGTGGGTGTGCAGGCAGGGCAGGTCGCGATAGGCAGAGGTGCAGTCCAGGGGTGTAGTCCAGAGCCCTTGGGACCAGCACGGTGCAGATTGGCATGACAACAGAGAAGACAACCTGCAAACTGATGTGGCAGACAAAAGACGACCTGCAGACTGATGATTCCAGCTTCACACACACACACACACGCGCGCGCGCGCAGAGCAAAGCCACCAATTTAGGGTTTGTGCATGCAGCACCAGGTCTTACTGGCGGCCAGACAGAAGAGAATAAACAGACAGTGCTGCACGGGCTTGTACTGCTGCTGCTGTTTGTTCTGCACCAGGCCTGCGGTGACGTGGTACTACAGAGGCACATTCTTGCAGAGACACAGGTCTGCAGTTAGAAATTTGCAGCGAGAGAGAGAGAGAGAGAGACTCGAAGGTTGAGTTTTGATATGGTGAATATGCAGGTGTCAAATGGTATTGATGTGGCTTTTCTCGACCAGCATATAGGGCAAGGGAATGATAAAGATTCAGCAGAATCGGATGGTGACTCTTTGGCTGAGGATTCTGGGCAGTTGATGGATAGGGATGAGATGGGAAAATGCCGTAAGATGTCAAAGATGTCAATTGATGAACCAGTTTTATGTGCTCCAAATTTGCCTCAGCAAGATGTGCATGTTTCTTGCTGACAGACTAATGGGTCTCTTCAGTTTATGCTTGCAACAGCCAACAATCTTATGTCGGATTATGTTCATGCCAATGAGGGTAAAGCGAGCTCTTTACCAAAAGGGGATCAAGTGGTTGCTGTCATGGGCAGCAGATTGCTGCTTTCCATGAGAGGGCAGCCATCCTTTATTTTATGGGAAGGACTCCTTTGATTACTAGGATTCGTGATTGGCTGCAATCCATGCTTGTCAATGTTGATTTGTGTCAAGATGATGTTTCACGGCAAGTGCAGGCCCCTCTCGTTGAAGAGATTTACGATGGACTGAGAGGGTTTTTTGAAGTCCTTTTTTGTACCCCGGATATGCGTGCTCGCATTATGCAATGTATTCCTTTGTTCATGGATGGTCAGCTGGTACATTTGGTCCCATGGAGGCCTTAGGCTAAGTTTCAAGAGGTGCTTAGGCAGGCATGCCCAATCTGGGTGGAGGTGGTTAATTTTCCTACACATCTTTGGCAACTTCCTCCTTTGGTTTTGGGAACCCTTGGCGAGGTGTTGTTGGAGCCCCATTTGGCCTCCCGCAATAGGAACAGGGCTTGTATGGTTTGGGACACAAGGAAATCTCGGCCGACCAAAATTCATTTTGAGGTCCCTGGATTGCAAACGTTGGTTTTTTAGCTTAAATGGGACACATTTGCTAGACAATATTTTAGATGTGGCCAATTGGGCCATTTTATTTCCGAATGTGATACAATCCTTGAGATAGTGCAATGTTCTTTGGATCCTGACATGGATATGCAAGAGCATGATCCCCACCAGATGGCTCAGTAGCAAGATGTTGCTCCTGTGCCTCTTGCCCTGCATGGACATGATGATGGAAATAAGGATGTCTCCCAAGTTGGTATTGAGCATGCATCGCATTCAATTGGTAGGAATTTTCCTTCTCAGGATGATCCTTGGGTCACTGTGGTTAGACGTAATGCTAAATAGGAATCTCATTCAACTCCTGTTCACCCATCTCCCCACCCTACTACTCAGACTTTTCAATGCAGAGGTAAGGGGTTTTATATGAAACCTCAATCT
Source organism: Lygodium microphyllum (assembly GCF_053477565.2). Classification (NCBI taxonomy): domain Eukaryota; kingdom Viridiplantae; phylum Streptophyta; class Polypodiopsida; order Schizaeales; family Lygodiaceae; genus Lygodium; species Lygodium microphyllum. Next base: position 134,431,799 of record NC_141158.1, read on the forward strand.
TCGCATGTACCTTCAGTTGGTATGGATGATAGAAGGGCTTCTGATTCTGCTTTGCGCTTTGACACGCGTGGGAGGCTTGTGCCTCCTCCTCAGGATGTTTTCTGTTCTCAGCAACAACAATTCCCTTCTCGTGCTTCGATTACTAGTTTGCAGAGGGCAGATCTTGTAGATATGATCTGTAGTGAGATGGAGAGATTTCAAGCTGCTAAAGCTGCGAATGTTAAAGGGAAAGGAAAAGTGGTGATTGAGTAGTTTTCTCTCCTGTGGTTTATCAGAAAACTTGCTTTATGGAATGTTAAAGGCACTTCTTTGGGCAGTAAGCAATATCGATTGTGAAAAATTATGTTAGCTAGTAATTGGGATGTTTTTTGTACTGTGAAACACAAACAGCATGCTTGGGTAGGATCTTCTTATGTATACAAGGACTATACAGTGTTTTTTAGTGGTCGGGTTCCATATAAATTTGGAGTTATGTTGGCCATTAGATCTTCTTTGCAACCATCCTTGGTTTCTGACAACCCTCGCGGTAGATTTCTGATGTTGGAAATCATATATGAGGGGGAGGTTTTGTGGCTGGTGGGCATGTATACTTCTTCTACTACTCAGGAACGTCGTTAGCTTTGGGATGACTTGCACTGCCTTCCATGGCTCATCAAGGTTTTGTTATGGGCAATTTAATGCATGTGTATCTGCAGATCAAGCGACTTCACCGCACTCGGTCATGGATGGTCTTGAGTGGCAGGCTTGGGATCCATTAGCAGCTGTGTCTTTGAAACAGGACATGTGGTCCTAGATACATCCTTCACAATTTGGATATACTTATCGTTCTCTTTAGCATACAAACACGTAGGCCAAACTTCATAGGATCTACATTTGTCAGAGTGATTCTTTTCTTCCTACAATCATCGATATGTGGGTGCAGTGACAACATGTCTTGTCAGATCACTATCCTTTGATTTTGGATTTGATCCACAGGCCTGTTCATCCCTTTAAGGCTCTACTTGCTCGTTTGCCTCTACATCTTAACCAATCTTGTCTACTGCAAAATCAGTTTTTGGAATGTATCCAGCAATTGATTGCTTCTTTTAGCTTGAGGGTCCTATCTAGACAGATGGAAGCATGGACTATTTTTAGGGATAGTGCATGTGCGTTGTCTCAACAATATGGTGTTCAGCATGCTTCTTCTTTTTTAGCTGAATTGTAGCATTCGCAAACTTCCTTGGCTCACTCATTGTCTCTGTATCAGTCAAGGGATACTACTGATGACTTGCTCACATGCACTGAATGGTTGAAATGTAGAGTTTAATCTCTTCAAGAGGAGGAATATGCTAAATAAAAATACAAATTGTTGGCCAGAGCAGAAGCTTTGGATGATAATAACTACAACCTCATCTGTTTTTTGCTCATTTACGCTACAAATATGCTTGGGAAAATATTGTGCATTTGGTGGACAAGCAAGGTGTTATGGTGACTAATCCTGCATCCATCGTTTAAATGTGCACTAACCATTATAAATCTTTGTTGGGTCCACAGATTCTTTCTGATGTTGTTCACTCTGCTTGTCGATACATTTGTGATTTGGTTACTAATCAGGCTAAGCCTGAATGGGTTGATTTGATGGATGCTGATATCTCAGAGGTTGAAGTGGAGGATGTGCTGTCCCATTTACCACGAAGGAAAAGCCCTAGCTAGGATAGGCTTCCTTATGAGCTGTTTTCAGCCCATGTTGAGCAGCTTAAGGACCCATTAACTCGCCTGTGTTAACCATTTCCACAGGCTGGCCGTCATACATAAAGTAATGCTCTAAGCTTGTCACCCAAGTTGCTGAGGTGTTAAAGTCCATGATTTTAATCTTTCCGAGATTAACCTTGAGATCTTTATCTTCACAGAACACATGCAATGCATCCAGCTGCCATTGTAGTCCCTCTGGTGAATTTGAGATAAGCACCACATCATCCGCATATAACAAAATTGGTATCAATACCCCAGCCAAGCTAGCTCCCATACCACCCCATCTCTGCATGTAATCAGAAATCTTGTCAATGTACAGTCCAAACAGCAAAGGAGAGAGGGGACAGCCTTGCTTTACGCCCACCATACTAGAGACTGAGTCTGTTGTACCTCCAAGCACTCGCACTCTCCCTGTCACAGTTTCATACAATGCATAAATACACCAGTGCATATCCTTTGGGACATCCATGGGCCAATCTGCTCTCAAGGGAACATCTACTACAGGGACAGTGTACTATACCAAACATTAGAGGGGACTCGCAGTCAACCAACTATGAAAAGTCTAACAAGAATAATGTTTCCCTCATAATCCTCATATCCACACATTGGCCCTAAGTCAATGGCCCAAGTAGTTTCTAGTCTAAGAGCTCTCCTTTATACCTCTTGTTCCAAGGGCAAGTCTAAAGGCAATTTTAAATGAGATGTCTCTAGGTCTCCCCAGGCAGAATAGGACAAAAGAATAGGGTTCGTGCCCAAACCAAAGCCAAGTTCCCATTGCAAGACTTAGGGCAATAGAAACCAATAGGAAATGAAAATATTCCTTGGCCTTACTGTCCTCCACTTCCCTTTGAAAGTCCATCGAAGGGTTGATTGATTCCCACTAATGCCAATACTGAGAAAATCTTGGAGCTGCTGTAATGCTGCTCATCCAGATCCTCCTCCACACACCGGTCTGATAGTCAATGAAGTAGATGCTAAATGGGTTCTCCAAAATGGATCCCACTCTCTCAGATTGCATTTAGAGCACTTCAGATTGATTGAGAGAGCATCAAATAGCCTTTCCATTTGGGTGGATTCCCTTCTTCCAAGATGGAGGGTAGCATCAGATTGTATACTAAAACCACCGGCATTGCTTTTCAATTCACCTCCAAGCTTGAGATCCCCACAGAGCAGCCAGCTAGGTAGCCAATTAATCATTTTATAAATAAACACCACAGAATTAAACATCCCAGCTAACATCCAATACAAAAGGCCCTGTAAAGGACTCCCATGAAACTAAAAGAAAATCTAATAGAAGGGATGGGTGAACAGCACATGGGTGGTTTATAATGCTAACTCGTGTCTGACTCTAGATGGAAGGTGCATGTGTCTCAAATGCTTAGAAAAGCATCTCTCCTTCTCCACATGCGCTCAGGGTCACCCTGTAACCTCTCCCATCTCCTGCTCAGAGTGTGGACAATCTCTGTCCAAACCTTTGAGAGAGCCCTGCAGTACAAATGTCCCATGGATCTATTGCATGACTGCATCTCACAGTCCAGATGTACCAAACGTCTTTTTCTGTCACTATGCTTACAATTGGACAATCTTGATGTTTCAACGGCTTGCCACATGTGATTTTTCAAAAACGTAAGAATAGAAAAGAGTGCTGAATATTAAAAGAGGGTGGCACAGAAACAAGCTAATCAAAGCAAAATAAAAAGATCTTTCAAGCCTTGTAACATCAAGGTTCTATGCATCAGTGCACATGGAAGCACTTGAGAACTTTCTTCTACAAAAACATCATTCAACAAAGGCAAGAAGTCTCCCTTAGCAAAGTACTAGCAAGGCTCAATGGAGAACTGAAAGCAGGATAAAGATAGATACTTCAAGAAATCAGGGGGACATGTGCCACAACATAAACTGCATCCCAAACATACCCTCCTTTTCAGTTTCCTAGGTCAAAAATATTGCAACACTTGAGAGAGCTGTAAAACTATTCTACAAGAAGGTTGGTTCCACTAAATGATTTTGACTCAAATGTATAATGCAATGATTCCTCAAGGAACGTGCCATAGAACTTAGCATCAACCCTGCAAAAAACAAGTCTAGTATTGTAAATGACCATGGCACTACCATACACGGATTGATAAATATCAAAGATAACAAGCAGTTTGTACATTGTACGAAACCAAAGATATAAACAAATTGTGAAAGTTACAAACACCTGAATTACTAGATCAATCCCTTGAATGTCTCCTGTAACAGCTTTTAGCTCAGGCCCTAGGAAGTTTTGAAAATCATTCACGACCTCCACGATATTCAAAAGATCAACACAAATTGATGACATGTATGATGTACGCTCAAAAAGCTGTTTTCTGTCAAACTCCCACCTGTCAAGAAATGAAATTTAAAAACAGTTTCCTTCTAGATGCATTTATCTGCACATGCATGTAAGATTCCTTCAAAGTTTGGCCAAACAATGAAGCACAATATTGTCACTATGAGCGATTGGAGAAAGAGAAACAGCAGATACATGGTTCAGGTAAGTCAACATATGGAAGAATCTCCAGCCTATAGCTACTGATCTCAATGAAAGTTTCAACATCAAACAAGAGTAAGAAGCAATGAAAAGTTTCAACGTCAAACAAGAGTTACAACCAGCTTCTACCAGTTTCAAGTAAAACTAGAAGTGTGCACAACAACTGGTGGAATTATTATACCTTGGGTCACGTCCACCAAGCTCAATACGCTCTCGAACTTGTAGATATATCTCACTCCAAGAATCCAATACATTTTTAGCTGTACTAATTCTCTGAACTGCCTCTGAAACAGGTAGCTTGAAGATGGACTTTAAACTGATTTCTTCTGATACTCTATCAGCAATCTATCATTAAGAAATAGCAAGACTAATTTAAGCTTCATATCATACTGCATACCAGTGTGCCATGAGTTTAGTATCCTCTCTTCAAAAAGATTCATATGTTTCAGCTGAAATATGATGAGCGGAAAATATTAATAGATTTGAAAGACTGACACTCTGAGAGATGCGCTCCATAAGACCTCCCATATGAGAATCATCTGAATAATAGCGCGATATAATCCAAACCATTCTAAGTGCATTCATCATAGGAGCAATTGTCTCCAAAACCCTTGTCATAGGTTCTCTACAGATTGTCTGCAAAAAGACTGCATGTAAATAAGGGGAAAAACTTTTCCTTGTCATATCACATCACTCTCTCTTGATCCACATACACATTTAAAAGTGCACATGCACATGTTTGTAATGGCAGCCAAATTACGCTGCTATTGAGAACTGAATTAGGTCTCTGCATGTGAATCGTTGTCATTTTTGAATCAATTAAGTCCTGCCATGGGACGGACTTAATATATCATTTTGTAGCAAAATTGCAATGTATAAAGTGACTACAGTACCTAATCTTTTATTTCACAGCAAATATTCAATCACCAACTTTCCTGATAGTTTTCAATTGCTGCTAATAGCACTTACAAGATTTCAAGAAGAATCAATGATCAATATATGTATTTATTTTTGTATAAAGTTGTTCTATAGCTAAAAGAAAACAGTACATTAAATAGAGAAAAATAAAACTAGTACACCCTGGGCTGGCCATTCTACAGAGCGACTAATGTATGTACAGAACCCAAAGGCTATAGCAGAGGTGACGTGGAATAACCATCATTGAAAGGGCAGTAAACCCAAAAAATAATAGCCATGCTCCATAGAAATGAGCAGGCGTTCAGGCAGTAAGAAAAACCCTGGGGTCACAGTGTGATGTGCCATGTATTCTATCCCAATATCTCTACAAAACGTGATGGATGATATCTACCAGACACGCATTTATCATTGTATAGAAGTAACATGCCAAACATGTAGAGCAAAAAAGACTTGCCATAGGGTCCCAGCGAGAGGGAGTACTAGCAGGTTGTGGATATTGGGATCTAGTCAATGCAATCTATGGGTGAGCTACACGTGCATCTGCATGGCAAGGATCAATACCTTTGAGCCAAGCCACTATATCCAAGTGAGAATGCGAACACAACTGTGCTTAGAGCAAAATTTGAATCCATACCTACTGACAATATAGGCAATCCCATATACACACGGCATACACAAGCCCCCTCTATGTCACAGACATACTGGACTCAAGGGCATTGTCAAAGATGGGAGCTGATTGCTAGCATCATTGCTTGGTTCTTTTTTTTACTCTTACTGTGTTCAATCATTTTGGTGTGAATGCTCCCGATGCACATGGGCACTTTTTACCTTCTTGCTGGAGAAGGTTTCCCCCCCATGTATACACTCCTTAGGGTTGTCCATCCAGCACACACTCTCTCTCTAGTTGTGCAATGTTCAGTGTGTGTGTTTGTGTGTGTGTGTGTGTGTGTGTGTGTGTGTGTGTGTGTGTGTGTGTGTGTGTGTGTGTAGTTGAGTCCTCTCAACAGTGGTATCAAAGCCATGTTAATCACCACCACCACTGCCATCGAGCTTTTGAGCTGCTGCTGCCGTATTGAGCCTAAGGCTCAACTTCTTCTCTTCCCATTCAGCTGCCAACTCCACCACTATGCTTAACACTAACAATCAAGATGCCAACTTGGCAATCACCTCTAGCACTCAACTTTGGCCAGCCATCTCTACCTCCAGCTCCACTAGTCAGCCAGGTGTTGCTGCCTACTATTCCATAGGCCCACCCAGCCGCATAGAACCCTTCTTCCAAAGCATAAACCAAACAGACTGAGTGATCTCAAGGAAGTAATGGCAAGTAATATGAAAGCATTGGCAGCATGATGGTTTGAGCCACTTTCAAGTGGACATGGAAAGGCCATGCCTATGATTTACAGTGCACAAACTTCTGTGTAACACATGTAGAAATCCAATCGAGCAACTTTTGGTCAAAATATTTAGCCCCAACACATAGCCCAAATGCCTAAAGATTGTGCCCGTAGTCACCAACTCTCTTTGCCAACCCAAGGTGTGAAGATCTGATTCTATACAACTGGCAAGAGTAGAATTGGAGGTATTAATGCACAGCCCTGAAGCCAGTGCAAACAAGTCCCATGTTTTCATTGCTTTATGAATATTATCCTTGTCAGCCTTCAAAAACATAAAGATATCATGAGCCAAAGCTTGACCAACTAACTATTCTTATGAAGGAATTGAGAAGCCACCTACATCACAATTCGCAGCCAAGCTTGACAACATTGTCAAAATGGGATGAGTGGCCAAATTGAAGAACGAAGGGCTTAGAGGGCATCCTTGGCTAACAGAACAGCAAACAGCGAAAGGTTTTGTAACACCACCATTAAGCAAAACTCTGGAAGAAGAGTCCCCACTGATAGGATAAACCAAACGAAACATTCTATAGCTGAATCCCCCATATTTTGCATAAGCTCCACGAAACATGACCATTCTAGGTGGTCGAATGCCTTTTCCAAATACAATTGAATGGTCACCATGTCTTGATTGGTGTAGTGTGCATAGTTTATCCCCATTTGGACGTTCAAGATTTCCATGCAGAATATTTCTCCCTTTCATAAAGCCATATTGAGCAGGATGTGCAATGTCAAGAAGCTCTCTTTTTTTTTCGTAAAAGGTAATTGTATTAATTACGAAAAAAATAATACAAGATTACTTGATTACAAGATACATGATGACACTAAGCCATCATGTGAAGAGGTTCTCTCACTCTTTCTCCCTCTCTTTTTTCTGATTACAAGAGACACGAGGGCCCTAGGCCGACGTGTGGGGAATCCCCGTGGTAATGCACTAAAAAGGTTACACCAATCATGGCAACGACCCAGAGGCAATCGCCATATGCCAAGGATGCAAATCCTCCCGAGGGAGCAAATCGGAGTGTCGAATGAGATCTAGCTGCCAATGCAAGAGCCATTTAAGCCTGGCAATATGTCGCGGTACATTAGAGGCCGAATCAAAGAGGAAAGCATTGCGCGTGGTCCAAATGTGCCAGCATCCCCAGTATCTGAAAAAGTGAAATAAGATCTTCGCATGCAACTGTGGCGGTGTGGGATACTTCGGGCGCACAAAAACCCAGTCGAAAGGAGTTAGTGAGGACCCCACCACCGCGCGCCAAATGTGCGACAAGAGTGACCAGATATTCTTGGCGAGCGGGCAAGAAAGAAAACGATGTCGGGCCGATTCCGCCGGTGTGGTACAGAAGAAACAATTGCCATTCGAGATGCGACGCTTGGCAAGGGCCGCGGCAAGAGGAAGACCACCAATCATCACCCGCCAAAGAAAGACCTTGCATTTGAAAGGTGTCTTATTCAGCCAGCCCTCCATCAGCGTTGTCTGCCACCATGACAGCGATTTGCGCAATCCCCAAACAGTATTAGCTTTCTCACCCAGCCATTGGTGATCTTGAATGAGAAGATGATACACCTGATTAGTAGAGGCCTTTTGCAAACTCAACCGGCCTGCAAGGTCCCAGTCCTGCCAAGGGCGATCCACAGCCAGGGCAGGAAAGGGTTGCCTACCCTGAAGCTCCGACGAAAGCTTTTCCCATAAATCACGGTATCCGCGCGGGATCTTGAAGAGTCACCTAGCAGTCCGAAATGATAGGAGGACATTGCGAGTGGCAAGGGTAGCATCCGCAACCGACGTCACACCTAAACGGGCCATGCGGTTAAAGCTTGGTCTGAGCTGATGTTTATCTTCCCATGAAAGGAGTCTCGACACTGCCAACAATTCCAGCTGAAAGGAGTTAGTCTGCAAGCGGTCCCCTACTGGGTGCCAACGGGCCTTTTGGAGCACCACTTTCCAAGAGCCGACCAAGTGCAGTAACAAAGAGGAAGAGGGACTGGAAAAACGAGAGTCAGCATTAAGGACATGCCACCAGAAGGCCCGAAGCCATGTGTTACCATGGCGGAGCCCGCTGTCCTCAAGAAAATAACGGGCTATGATGGTCCACGGGTGATGATCCACACACATGGCACGAAAAAGGGACCAACGGAGAGCTAGCATATGAGTTTCTGCATCCGAAATAGCTCCACCACCCATGCGCTTAGGGGTACATGTATGTGACCATGAAATCCACGAAATGCCTGCCTGCAGTGAATCCTTCTTCCATAGCATGAAACGGATGGGACGAGTGAGAGCCTTCAAAGTAGTAGGCGTCCATGGCAACAAAGGCAGGAAATACGTTAGCATTGGTAGCATGATTGTCTGGGCCACTTTGAGGCGGACATGGAATGGCCACGCTTGCGACTTCCAATACATAAACTTCGCCGCCAGTTTTTGTGAAATCCACTCCAGCAGGTCTTTTGGCCGTACATCCACCCCCAATGGGTATCTAAGATGCCTGACAATGGAGCCACGGGAAACCACCTGGCCTTGCCAGCCTAATGACTGTAAATCAGGCTCCGTACAACTGAGAATGGCTGACTTAAAGGCATTGATGCGAAGCCCAGAGGCCTGACTAAAGAGTGTCCAAACATCTAATGCCCTTCGAATGTTGTCCCTGTCCGCCTGCAAAATCATAAAGGTGTCATCAGCCAAAGATTGGCTAACGAAGTGCTGACCCAAAGGGAGAGACAGCCCTGCCAGCTGAGCAGAGGCCCATGGAGGATAACATTGAAAGGACCGGGTGAGTCGCCAGGGCAAAGAAGAGAGGGCTCAAAGGACAACCCTGTCTGACCGAGCGTGCAAGGACAAATGGCTTTGTAACCCCACCATTGAGCATAACTCTGGAGGAAGCCGCAGCACTAATGGTGTAGATCAATCGGGACATCCGGGTACCAAAGCCCATAGCATACATGAGATCTGCAATGAAAAACCAGTCCACATAATCAAACGCCTTTTCCAAGTCCAATTGAATCAATACCACTTCCTGACCGGAGTGCCACGCATAGTCAATAGCCATTTGCACATTTAAGATATTATGCAGAATGTTGCGGCCCTTAATGAAGCCATATTGGAGAGGATGCACAATAGCTGGAAGGTGCCTGTGTAGCCGATTCGCCAGCACTTTGGAGTAGATTTTATACATGGAGCCCATCAAAGAGATTGGTCTCCAGTGTTGCAGCTTTGACGGCGAAGGAACCTTTGGAATTAGTTTGATAAGGCCTTCTTTCCATGAGGAGGGCATGACCCCTGTTTCCCAAACCTGCTGAAACATGACCACCAACGGCTTCACCAACTGCGTGGCCGAGGTCTGAAAGAATTCATTAGTGAGACCATCCCAGCCAGGACTTTTATCCTTCGGCAGGTGCAACAAAACATCCATAACCTCCTCCTCGCAAATATCGGCCTCCAAAGTGGCTTGCATATCAACTGGAACCTGCTGGCGGACCAGATGATAGAAGACCGAGCGGGCATGCGTAACCTGGCTAGAAGGCGAGGGAGAAGAACCAAGAAGTTCCATAAAATAATTTCTGCACATAGTGACAATGGTCTGCGGATCAGTGACCATGCGACCTTCCGAATCCTGGAGTCTGGTCATATTTTCGCGAGCCGGAGACGCATGCAAGGCGCGAAAGAACTTATGAGACTGGCAGGCACTATCTTGCAATGTGTCAGTCAAGTTATGCAACTTGGCCTACTGATAAGATTTCAACTGAAACACTTGAATAAGATGGGCCAAACGCCTCTCCAGTGACAGCAGAAAATCATCATCTGGGGAATCCAGGAGCAAGGAACGGACCAAAGCCAGTAAGTCCTCTGCTGCATGTCGACGTCGGCACAAAGCGAGGCATGATGGATCCCGTACTGCCAAGCAACCCGCTGCACATTAGAGAGCAGCCGTGCAAATGAAGGCAAGCTCTCAGAGGCGAAGTCCAATAAGAACCTCTCAATCAACTGCTGCATATAGCCCTGGAAAATTGAATGCTTCAAATAAGAGGAGTTGAAACGTAAAGGGAGCCTATCCAGCAATTGCAGAAAAGGTGCAATAGATTGTGCCCGCATCTCAAGCTGGAGGGGGAAATGGTCCGACAACGCATATTGCTGCAAGACCTTCATTTCCAGCATCTCGGGAAGAAAATCATCCCCCTGCATGATATACATTCTGTCCAGCCGCGACCAGGTAGTTGCATATTGTGCGGAATGAAAAGTAAACTCCGAAAAAGAAGGGTGAAGCCACGACCAAAGATCTTGCTTGAGTACGTGCAAAGCAAAGGAACTCCACACCCGGCTTTCCGGCGTATCCATTACCGAATGCCCTGAAGTGGACTGAGAAGAGTCAACACACATATTGAAATCGCCCATCAAAAACCCCCTTCGGCCGAGTGACATGGAGCCCTGCAAAGTTGACCAAAGATCCCGTCGGGATGCGGGATCATTCGGAGCATAGAGGCCCAACAACCATAAAATCTCTCCTTCAAATAAGACTTCAATTACCAGAAAGCGGCCCTGCACATCATTTTTAACAAGGACAGGCTGATATTTCTCATGGACAATCATCAGCACGCCCGAATAGTGCGTAGCATGGGTCCCTGCATAAAACAGACGGAATCCATGACAATCCACAACTTTTCCTGCTTCACCGTGACTTTTGTGCTCAACTGCACACAATACATCCCACTGGTTCTCATGCAAGACGGTCCACATGGCATGTTGCTTATGGCGAGAGCAAATGCCTCGCACATTCCACGTGGCTATCTTCATGTATCCTCAAAGAAGGAAGTCAAGAACGAGGCGCCTGCTGCCTCGATTTCACCTTTTCCGCGAGAGCATCCAGGACACCCTCATCCAGAAAATCAGCCAATACTACAAACGAATTCTGGCGACCTGCTTTAGAGGTAGAAGGGAAATCCACTGCCTTGGGAGAGAGGCGGGGATAACGCCGATCCCAGGGTGTAATAACATTACCTTTGGCATCAAACGCCAGCTTAGCAGGTGGGCCTTTGGGGCCGTCGGTATAGACTCTCCTTGGAGACTGGTTACGGGGGGCAGACGGGGCCGTAGGATGCGCAGCCTGCTGTGAAGTGACCACTTCTTTCCTGCGTGTATACATGCGCACTGAATCCTGGGAAGCAGTAGGCCCAGGATCCGCCAGGCCTGCATCCAACTTTTTACCTTTTTTGGGACGTGCCTCAATCCAGTCAGTGCGACGGGAATCCACACTCAAGACCTGTTGTTTGCCTTTATCCATGACATGAGGAGACTGAAGGGCTTCCTGGGGCGTGGCATCAAGCACCATGTCATCCTTGGGCAGCACAACCTGCGCATCCTCTGAAGACGGTTGCCTTTCAGGGCATTCGGCCATGAAATGCCCCAATTTACCACATGAAAAGCAGTGTCCCGCAAAGTTGCCCCATTTTAAGCGGAAATGCAAAGGATGCATGCCTGAACAATTGAGGCAAAGCCACGCGGGCCTTTTCCTGGCCGTGTCCCATAGCATGCATAAACGGTTTCGGTTCATCGCCCTGAGGCTTGGGGAAACCAGCACTGTTCCCACAACCGCCATCGCATCCTTCAACATGGGCCAATAGACCGCCGGACAATTTTCCACCTCCACCCACACCGGGCATTCTCGTTGAAGCAGACGCTGGAAGTCGGCCATGGGGCGCCATGGCACAACATGGACCAAGCAACGATCAAAGAATAGTGGCAACTTGGACAGGAGCTCAGCTCGATGCGTTTCCGATTTCAACAGCACCTCATAAAAGCCGCGAGGTCCAAGGAACATCTCCTCAACACACTCCCCTTGCAATAAATGGTGCATCCACTCGCGAATATGCGAAAGCACTGGGATCCTGCTAGTGAAGAAAAGTATAACTGCTCGGTCATAAAACACCGAGAAGGATCGCAAGACTGATTTGGGGTCCACTGTGGCTTCCAGCACATCATCCGTTGCCGCATCAGAAAAAGATTCATTATTATGCTAGACATAATCGCCAAGCAGAGTATTGGCAAAGTCCAGCAAATGCTCCCAGTCAATTTCCTGCGAATCCACAGGATCAGAGGCCACTTGCGCATAGGAACGTTCCGGAGGACCCATTGGCTCATCAGAAGTATGCTTGGAGCGTTTGCCAGCAGGCGGCAGTTCAGAACCCGGAGGCAACTCCTCCGTGCATGGCACCATATCCTCCGGCTCCTCTGCATCGGAATCAGGGCCAAGGGCTGCCACCGTCCGGTCGAGAAAATCCATATCCAGGCCAGCCATACTGCTGTCTTCGCGTTCGCGCCCTCTCTCTCTCTCTCTCTCTCTCTTTTTTTTTCGTAAAAGGTAATTGTATTAATTACGAAAAAAGTACATGATTACTTGATTACAAGATACATGACGACAATGTAAGTCATCATGTGACGAGATTCTAAGTACTACAAGTTACAACGTCATGGCAAGGATGCAGAGGATTTCCTGATTACAGGATACACGAGGGCCCTAGGCCAACATGTGGGGAAACCCCGTAGTAATGCACTGAAAAGGTTACACCAATCATGGCAACGACCCCGAGGCAATTGCCATATGCCACGGATGCAAATCCTCCCGAGGGAGCAGGTCGGAGTGTCGGATGATATCTAGCTGCCAATGCAAGAGCCCTTTAAGCCTGGCAATATGTCGGGGTACATTAGAGGCCGAATCAAAGAGAAAAGCATTGCGCGTGGTCCAAATGTGCTCTCTCTCTCTCTCTCTCTCTCTCTCTCTCTCGCTGTGCAAGTCCCGCAGACTTGGCGGCCTCAGCGGTGGCCTATCCCGAGGGAGTGTAGATAGCGCGTGGGTCAGGGCGCAACCCTAACGGAGCAGATGCAAGAGAGCGAAACGCAGGGCCAACGGGCAGTGACAAAGGCCAGAACGCTGAGGAGGAAGGCTGGAAGGCGACGGCAGGGCTGAACCTTCAGCAACAGACGCGCTGCGAAGCAGGGATCAGACGACAGTCCAGCGGGCCCAGGTTCGATGGCGACGGGAGGAGCTCTGACACGCAGAGCAGACGCGCGTTGACCAGGAGCAGAGCCCGCAGGTCAGACAGGCGAGGGCAGGGCGGGGCACGCAGCCAACGGGCGCCAGATGCTGGCGACGGTGACAGGTCTGCTGACGACGACGACACAGGCGACAGGGCTGCAGGCGATGGCGACGAGGCACAGGCGACGCAACAGGCGTCAGGCAGCAGACTGGAGATGACGAACAGGGCCGCAACGAGCAGGTCCCGCTGGCGTGACACGCGACAGGAGCAGGAACGATGGCGGGCGAGGGGCGACGGTCATCCAGTCGAGGGCAAGGCAGGGCAGGGCACGCAGGCGGCGTCATCGCGTTCGACTCCCCTCTCTCTCTCTCTCTCCGTCAAGAAGCTCTCTCTCTCTCTCTCTCTCTCTCTCTCTCTCTCTCTCTCTCTCTCTCTCTCTCTCTCTCCGTAAAACACTCTTTTTTTTCGTAAAAGGTAATTGTATTAATTACGAAAAAGGTAAAACTCTCTCTCTTTTTTTTCATAAAAGGTAATTGTATTAATTATGAAAAAAGGTACAAGTTTACATGATTACATGATTACAAAATACACGAGGGCCCTAGGCCAACGTGTGTAAAATCCCAGTACTAATCCACGAAAAAGGTTACACAAATCATGGCAAAGACCTAGAGGCGATTGCCATATGCCAGGGAAGCAAGTCCTCCCGAGGGAGCAATTCCGAGTGCCGAATGAGATCTATCTGCCAATGCAAGAGACCTTTAAGCCGGGCAATGTGTCTCGGTACATTAGAGGCCGAATCAAAGAGAAAGGCATTCTGCGTGGTCCAAATGTGCCAGCATCCCCAGTATCTGAAAAAGTGGAATAAGATCTTCATATGTAACTGTGGCGGTGTGGGGTAGTTTGGGCGCACAAAAACCCAATCGAAAGGAGTTAGTGAGGACCCCACCACTGCGCGCCAAACTTGTGACAAGAGTGACCAGATATTCTTGGCGAGCGGGCAAGAAATAAATCGATGTCGGGCCGATTCCATAGTAGTGGTACAGAAGAAACAATTGCCATTCAAGATTCTACGCTTGGAAAGGGCCGAGGCAAGAGGAAGACCACCAATCATTACCCGCCAAAGAAAGACCTTGCATTTGAAAGGTGTCTTTTTCAACCAGCCCTCCATCACAGTTGCCTTCCACCATGACTGCGATTTCCGCAATCCCCCTGCAGTATTAGCTTTCACACCCAGCCATTGCTGATCTTGAATGAGAAGATGATACACCTAATTAGCAGAGGCCTTTTCCAGACTCAACCGGCCTACAAGGTCCCAGTCCTGCCAAGGACGAGGGCAGGAAAGGGTTGCCTACCCTGAAGCACCGACAAAAGCTGTTCCCATAAATCACGGTATCCGCACGGGATCCGGAAATGTCTCCTAGCAGTACAAAACGATGCGAGGACATTGCGAGTGGCAAGGGTAGCATCCGCAACCGAAGTCACACCCAAACGGGCCATGCGGTCTGACCTGATGTTTGTCTTCCCATGAAAGTAATCTCGAGACTGCCAACAATTCCCGTTGAAAGGAGTTAGTTTGCAAGTGGTCCCCCACTGGATGCCAACGGGCCTTTTGGAGCACCACTTTCCAAGAGCCGACCAAGTGCAGTAACAAAGAGGAAGAGGGACTGAAAAATCGGGAGTCTGCATTAAGGACATGCCACCAGGAGCCTCGAAGTCGTGTATTACCATGCCGAAGCCCGCTGTCCTCAAGAAAATAACGGGCTACAATGGTCCACGGGTGGTGATCCACACACATAGCGCGAAAAAGGGACCAACGAAGAGCCAGCATATGAGTTTCAGCATCCAAAATAGCTCCACCACCCAAGCGTTTGGGGGTACATGTATGTGACCATGAAATCCACGAAATACTTGCGTGCAATGAATCCTTCTTCCATAACATGAAACGAATGGGGCGAGTGAGAGCCTTCAAAGTAGTAGGAGTCCACGGTAGCAATGGCAAGAAATATGTGAGCATTGGTAGCATAATTGTCTGAGCCACTTTGAGGCAGACATGGAATGGCCACACTTGCGACTTCCAATACATAAACTTAGCTGCCAGTTTCTGTGAAATCCACTCCAGTAGTTCCTTTGGCCGAACATCAACCCCCAATGGGTATCCAAGATGCCTGACAATGGAGCCACAGGAAACAACCTGACCCTGCCAGCCCAACGACTGTAAATCAGACTCCGTGCAACTGAGAATGGCTGATTTGAAGGCATTGATGCGAAGACCAGAAGCATGACCAAAGAGCATCCAAACATCTAATGCCTTGCGAATGTTGTCCTTGTCTGCACGCAAAATCATAAAGCTATCATCAGCCAAAGATTGGCTAATGAAGTGCTGTCCCAAAGGAAGAGACAATCCGGCTAGCTGAGCAGAAGCCGCCATTGAAGATAACATTGAAAGAACCGGGTGAGTCGCCAGGGCAAAGAAGAGAGGACTCAAAGGGCAACCCTGTCTCACCGAGCGTGCAAGGACAAATGGCTCTGTAACCCCACCATTGAGCATAACGCGTGAAGAAGCCGCAGCACTAATGGTGTAGATCAATCGGGACATCCGAGTACCAAAACCCATGGCAGACATAAGTTCTGCAATGAAAGACCAGTCTAAATAGTCAAAAGCCTTTTCCAGATCCAATTGAATCAATACCACTTCCTGACTGGAGTGCCTCGCATAGTCAATAGCCATTTGCACATTTAAGATATTATGCAGAATGTTGTGGCCCTTAATGAAACCATATTGAAGAGGATACACAATAGCTGGAAGGTGCTTGTGAAGCCGATTCGTCAGCACTTTGGAAAAGATTTTATACATCGAACCCATCAAAGAAATTGGTCTCCAGTGTTGCAACATCGACGGCGAAGGGACCTTTGGAAGCAGTTTGATAAGGCCTTCTTTCCATGAGGAAGGCATGACCCCTGTTTCCCAAACCTGCTGAAACATAGCCGCCAATGGCTTCACCAGCTGGGTGGCCAAGCTCTCAAAGAATTCATTGGTGAGACCATCCCAACCAGGACTTTTATCCTTAGGCAGATGTAACAAAACATCCATAATCTCCTCCTCGCAAATATCTGCCTCCAAAGTAACTTGCATATCAAGTGGAACCTGTTGGCGAACCAGATCATAGAAGACCGAGCATGCATGCGTAACCTGGTTAGAAGGAGACGGAGAAGAACCAAGAAGATCCATAAAATAATTTCTGCACATATTGACAATGGTCTATGGATCAATGACCATGCGACCTTCTGAATCCTGGAGTCTAGTCATATTTTCTCGAGCATTAGAAGCATGTAAGGTGCGAAAGAACTTATGAGTCTGACAAGCACTATCTTGCAATGTGTCAGTCAAGTTATGCAGTTTGACCTGTTGATAAGATTTCAACCGAAATACTTGAATAAGATCAGCCAAACGCATCGCCAGTGACAGCAGAAATTCATCATCTGGGGTATCCACCAGCAGCGAACAAACCAAAGCCAGTAAGTCCTCCCCTGCGTGTCGACGCCGCCGACAAATAGAGGCATGATGGATCCCATACTGCCGAGCAACCCGCTGCACATTAGAGAGCAGCCGTGCAAAGGAAGCCAAGCCCTCAGAGGCGAAGTCCAATAAAAACCTCTCAATCAATTGCTGCACATAGCCCTAAAAGATTGGATGCTTCAAATAAGACGAGTTGAAACGTAAAGGGAGTCTATCCAGCAACTGCATAAAAGGTGCAATAGGTTGTGCAAGCATCTCAAGCTGGAAAGGGAAATGGTCCGACAAGGCATATTGCTGCAAGACTTTCATTTCCAGCATCTCGAGAAGAAAATCATCCCCCTGCATGATATACATTCGGTCCAACCGCGACCAGGTAGTTGCATATTGTGCGGAATGAAAAGTAAACCCTGAAGAATAAGGGTGGAGCCAAGACCAGAGATCTTGCTTAAGTACGTGAAGAGCAAAGGCATTCCATACCCGACTTTCTGGACCATCCATTACCGAATGCCCTGAAGTGGATTGAGAAGAGTCAACACACATATTGAAATCCCCCATCCAAAAACCCCTTCTGCCAAGTGACATGGAGCTCTGCAAAGTCTTCCAAAGATCCCGTCGGGATGCAAGGTCATTCGGAGCATAGAGGCCCAGCAACCATAAAATCTATCCTTCAAATAAAACTTCGATTACCACAAAGCGGCCCTGTACATCATTTTTAATAAGAACAGGCTGGTATTTCTCATGGACAATCATAAGCACGCCCGAATAGTGCATAGCATGTGTCCCTGCATAAAACAGGCGAAACCCATGGCAATCCACAACTTTTCCTGCTTCACCGTGACTCTTGTGCTCAACCGCACACAAGACATCCCACTGGTTCTCATGCAAGACAGTCCACATGGCATGTTGCTTATGACGAGAACAAATGCCTCGCACATTCCACATGGCTATCTTCATATATCTTCAAAAAAAGAGAATCAGGAACGAGGCACCTGTTGCCTCGATTTCACCTGTTTCGCGAGAGCATCCAAGACACCTTCATCCAGAAAATCAGCTAACACTGCAAAAGAATTCTCGCGGCCCGCTTTGGAGGTAGATGGAATATCCACTACCTTGGGAGTGGAACAGGGATAACGATGATCCTAGGGTGTAATCACATTACCTCTAGTATCAAACGCCAGCTTAGCAGGTGGGCCCTTTGGACCGTCTGTATAGACTTTCCTTGTAGACTGATTACAGGGGGCAAAAGGAACCATAGTACTCGCAGCATACTGTGAAGAGAACATTTCTTTCTTGCGCATATACGTGCGCACGGAATCCTGTGAAACATTAGGCCCAAAATCCGCCAGGCCTGCATCCAACTTTTTACCTTTTTTGGGATATGCCTCGAGCCAGTCATTGCTACGAGAATCCAAACCCAGGACCTGTTGTTTACCTTTATCCACAACATTAGGTGGCTAGGGGGCCTCCTGTGCCGGAGCATCAAGCACCATGTCATCCTTAGGTAGCACAACATGCGCATCATCTGAAGACGGTTGTCTCTCTGGGCATTCGGCCATGAAATGCCCCAATTTTCCACATGAAAAGCAGTGTCCTGCAAAGTTGCCCCATTTCAAGCGAAAGTGCAAAGGATGCATGCCAGAGCAATTGAGACGAAGCCACGCAGGCCTTTTCCTGGCCGTGTCCCATAACATGCATAAATGGTTTCGATTCATAGCCCTTAGGCTTGGGGAAACCAGCACCGTTCCCACCACTTCCATCGCATCCTTTAACAATGGCCAATAGACCGCCGGACAATTTTCCACTTCAACCCACACCGGGCATTCATGTTGAAGTAGGCGTTGAAAGTTTGCCATAGGGCACCATGGCACAACATGGACCAAGCGGCGATCAAAGAACAATGGCAACTTGGACAGGAGCTCAGCCCGATGTGTCTCTGATTTCAGCAACACCTCATAAAAGCCGCGGGGTCCAAGAAAGATCTCCTCAACACACTCCCCTTGTAATAAATGGTGCAGCCACTGGCAAATATGGGAAAGCACTGGGATCCTGCCAGTGAAGAAGAGTATAACTGCACGGTTATAAAACACCGAAAAAGACCGCAAGACTGATTTCGGGTCCACCGTGGCTTCCAGCACTTCATCAGTTCTCAAGTCAGAAAAAGCTTCATGATTATGCTGGACATAATCGCCAAGCCTAGTATTGGCAAATTCCAGCAAATGCTCCCAGTCAATCTCCTGGGAATCCACAGAATCAGAGGCAACCTGCGAATAGGAACGTTCCGCAGGACCCATTATCTCATCAGAAGTATGCTTGGAGCGTTTGCCCGCAGGTGGCAGGTCTGAACTAAAAGGCATCTCCTCCGTGCAAGGAACCATATCCTCCGGCTCCTCTGTATCTGAATCAGGACCAAGGGCTGCCACCGTCTGGTCGATAAAAGCCATATCCAGGCCAGCCATACTACTGGCCTCTCTCTCTGTAAGGGCGCGCAGCCAAGGGCAACGTCGCAGGTCCGCAGGCCAGGTCAACCGACGTCTCAGGTCCGCAGGGCGGGTCCGCAAGGCAGGTCAGCCGACGCCACAGGTTCAACAGGGCGGGTCAGACGAGGGGCCAAGCGGGCGCACCGACACGGGGAATCACGGGGCAGGTCATCATGCAGACGCAGGGACCGCCGGACAGGGAAAACGGCACAGTCCTGCACGCAGGGGCTCGCAGATGATCAGGTCGACGTCGGGTAGGGTTCAGATGGGGCACGAACCAGGGCGGACGGGCGCAAAACGGGCACGGACCAGGGCGAAAGGGTCCGAACGGGCGCGAACGGGCGCGGACGGGCACGGACGGGCACGGACAGGCGCGGACGGGTCAAGCGACGGCGGCGACGGGCCAAACGGGGATGGGCCGACAGTAGGGTTCAGGGCTCTCTCCCTGCCATCGCTTTCCGGCTCTCTGCTACCTCCCTCCCTCCCTTCCACGAGGGATCCTAAAAAGCCTCCTAGCTGTACGAAACGATATTGGCACATTGCGACTGGCAAGGGTGGCATCCGCGACTGAAGATAAGCCCAAACGTGCCATCCGGTTGAATTGTGGTCGAAGCTCGTGTTTACCCTCCCATGAAAGTAATCGCGAGACTGCCAGCAATTCCAATTGAAAAGAATTAGTAGCTACGCGATCCTCCGCTGGATGCCACAGAGCCTTCTGGAGGACCAGTTTCTAGGAACATACCAAATGAGTAAGCAGTGATGAAGAAGAACTGGAGAACCGCGAATCAACATTAAGAACATGCCACCAAGAACTCCAGATTTGGGTATTGCCATGCAGAAGCCCATGATCCTCAAGGAAATAACGGGCTATAACGACCCATGGATGATGATCCGAGCACATGGCGCGGAAAAGAGACCAACGGAGTGCCAGCATGTGAGTATGGGCATCTAAAATAGCCCCTCCACCCATGCGTTTGGGGTGCACGCATGCGACCAAGAAATCCAAGAAATACCTGCATGCAATGAATCCTTCTTCCATAGCATGAAACGAATAGATTGAGTAAGTGCATTCAGAGTCGTAGTAGTCCAGGGCAGCAATGGCAAGAAATATGTGAGCATTGGCAACATAATTGTCTGGGCTACTTTGAGGCGAACATGGAAGGGCCAGGCCTGAGACTTCCAATACAGAAACTTAGCCGCCATTTTCTGAGAAATCCACTGTAGAAGCTGCTTTGGGGGAACATCAACACCCAAAGGGTACCCAAGATGCCTAACAATGGAGCCATGAGGAACAACCATACCCTGCCAGTCCAAGGACTGCAAATCCGACTCCGTGCAGCTGAGAATGGCTGATTTGAACGCATTGATGCGAAGGCCGGACGCCTGACCAAAGAGAACCCAAACATCCAATGCTTTTCTAAGATTATCCTTGTCCGCACGCAAAATCATAAAGCTGTCATCAGCCAAGGATTGACTAATGAAGTGTTGTCCCGAATTGGACGCCAATGTTTCAACGTAGACGGCGAAGGAACCTTTGGAAGCAGTTTAATAAGTCCTTCTTTCCATGAGGAAGGCATGATCCCTATTTCCCACACCTGCTGAAACAAAGCCTTCAATGGTTTCGCCAGTTGGGTAGCAAAAGCCTCAAAGAACTCATTGGTGAGACCATCCCAACCGGGACTTTTATCCTTGGGCAAGTGTAACAAAACGTCCATAACCTCTGCCTCACAAATATCTGACTCCATAGTAGCTTGCATGTCCTGCGGAACCTGATTGCGGACCAGGTCATAAAAAACTGAACGGGCCTGAGTAGTTTGGGCTGCAGGTGGAGAAGTGGAACCAAGAAGGTCGCGGAAATAATTCCTACACATATGCACAATAGTCTGCGGATCAAGGATCAGGTGGCCTTCTGCATCCTCGAGTCTGGTCATATTCTCCCGAGCAGGAGAGGCATGGAGGGGTCGAAAGAACTTATGAGTCTGACACGCACTATCTTGCAAAGTCTCCGTCAGATGTTGCAATTTGGCCTGTTGATACGATTTCAACTGAAATTATTTAATAAGATCAGCCAGCCGCATTACCAGTGCTAGCAGAAATGCATCATCCGGAGTGTCCACCAGCAGAGAACGAACCAAAGCCAGCAGGTCCTCTACTGCTTGTCGACGCCACCGACAAAGAGAAGCATGATGGATCCCATACTGCCGAGCAACCCGCTGCACATTAGAGAGCAATCTTTCAAATGAAGCAGTGCCCTGAGAGGAGAAGTCCAATAAGAATCTATCAATCAATTGCTGCATATAGCCCTGAAAGATTGCATGCTTCAAGTAAGACGAGTTGAAACACAAAGGGAGTCTCTCCAGAAATTGCTTGAAAGATGCAACGGGTCGTGTAAGCAGCTCAAGCTGCAGAGGGAAATGGTCCGACAAGGCATATTGCTGCAACACTTTCATTTCGAGCATCTCAAGAAGAAAATCATCATTCTGTATGATGTATATGCGGTCCAACCGCGACCATGTTGTTGCATACTGGGTAGAATGGAAAGTAAAGCCTGTAGAAGACGGGTGTAGCCAGGACCAGAGATCTTGCTTAAGAACAGTAAGAGCCAACTCATGCCACATACGACTTTCCGGCGCGTCCATTACCAAATGCTCCGATGTGGACTGGGAAGAATCAACACACATATTGAAATCCCCCATCAAGAAGCCCCGTCTGCCAAGTGACAAGGAGGTCTGCAAAGTCTGCCAAAGCTCCCGGTGAGATAAAGGATCATTCGGAGCATAGAGACCAAGTAACCATAAGATCTCCCCTTCGAATAAAATTTCAATCACCAGAAAGCGACCATGCACATCATTTTTAATAAGAACAGGCTGATATTTATCATGTACAATCATGAGCACACCCGAATAATGCATGGCCTGTGTCCCTGCATAGAACAAACAAAAGCCATGGCAATCCACAACTTTTCCGGCTTCCCCGTGACTCTTATGCTCAACAGCACACAGGACATCCCACTGATTCTCATGCAATACAGTCCACATGGCATGTTGCTTGTGGCGAGAACAAATTCCTCGCACATTTCACGTGGCTATTTTCATGTGTATTCAAAACAAAATCAGGTACGAGGCACAGCTTGCCTCGATTTGACTTTTTCTGCGAGAATGTCTAGGACTCCCTCATCCAAGAAATCCGCCAACACAGCAAAAGAGTTCTGAGGACCAGATTTGGAGGTAGATGGCATATCTACTGCCTTGGGGATTGAACGGGGATAACGATGATCCCACGGGGTAATAACGTTGCCTCTGGTATCAAAAGCCAGCTTAGCAGGTGGACCCTTTGGACGATCCGAATACATTTTCCTGGTGGTCTGAGGACGGGGAGAAGAGGAAACCATAGCAAGAGCAGATCGCTCGGAAGACAACATTTCCTTCCTGCGCATATAGGTACGCATGGAATCTTGTGAGGTAGTAGGCACAGTATTCTCCATGCCAGCAACAACCCTGTTGCCTTTTTTTGCACGTACTTCAACCCAGTCAGTGGCACAGGAATCCAAACCCGAAACCTGTTGTTTACCTTTGTCCAGAACTTTAGGTGGGTGGATAGCATCCTGTGACGGAGCATCACACACCATATCTTCCATGGGAAACACAACATGGCCAGCATCTGAAGTGTGTTGCTGCTCCGGGCATTCGGCCATAAAATGCCCCAATTGTCCACAGGAAAAGCAATGTCCTGCAAAATTACCCCATTTCAAACGAAAGTGTAACGGATGCATGCCAGAGCAATTGAGACGTAACCAAGCAGGCCTTTTCCTTGCATTGTCCCATAAAATACACAACCGGTTACAATTCATAGCCCTTAGACTTGGAGGAACCAGAACAGTGCCCACAGCGGCCATAGCGTCCTTCAACAATGGCCAATAGACAGCCGGACAATTTTCCACTTCAACCCAGACAGGGCATTCACGTTGTAGCAGACGCTGAAAATCTGCCATTGGGCGCCATGGTACAACATGGACCAACCGGCGATCAAAAAACAAAGGCAATTTAGATAGGAGAGCAGCACGATGCGTCTCAGATTTCAACAGCACCTCAAAAAACCCTCGGGGCCCAACAAAAATCTCTTCAACACATTCTCCGTGTAGCAGGCTGTGCAGCCACTGGCGAATACGGGAAAGTAGTGGGATTCGACCAGTGAAGAAGAGTATCACCGCGCGATCATAAAACACCGAAAAGGATCGCAGGACAGTTTTCAGGTCCATAGTGGCTTCCAGAACATCGTCAGGTGCAGAGTCAGAAAAGACTTCCTGATTATGTTGAACATAATCGCCAAGCAAAGTGTTGGCAAATTCCAGCAAATGCTCCCAGTCAACATCCTGAGAGTCCATAGAATTCGAAGCAACCTGAGCATAGGAACAATCCTCATGATCGACTGTCTCATCCGAAGTATGCTTGGTACGTTTACCCGCAGGCTGGATGTCAGGACCAGGGGGCATCTCTTCGGTGCACGGAACCATATCCTCAGGCTCCTCAGTATCAGAATCCGGACCAAGCGCTACCACCGTTTGGTCTATAAAATCCAGATCCAGACCAGCCATATTGTATCACGATTGGAACCCGAAGGAGGACTGACGCGCGGTGAAGAGCGGGAGACGCGACCTTGTCCGCCGCAGTCACGACCTATCCCAAGAGGGCGTGCGGCAGGGCACAACCCTAACAGTGCAGGGGCAGGAGGGTGGAACACAGGGCGCACAGGCCTCTCCCTCTCCTCTCTCCTCTCCCTCTCCCTCTCCCTCTCCCTCTCCCTCTCCCTCTCCCTCTCCCTCTCCCTCTCCCTCTCCCTCTCCCTCTCCCTCTCCCTCTCCCTCTCCCTCTCCCTCTCCTCTCTCTCTCTCTCTCTCTCTCTCTCTCTCTCTCTCTCTCTCTCTCTGTGTGTCTTGCTGCAGCACAGGTCTCTGTCTGCTGAGTCAGAAATCTGCATCCCTGAAAGCTGGTTTCTCACACGGCGGAGGCCGACCCTCTGCTGTATCACAGAATTCTTTCTGCTGTGCCAGAAACCTAGAAGACTGCGTGCCAGTCGCTCTTAGTACAGGGGCTTCGAAGGCGAGACGAGACGGGGGACTGACGGTGAAGTCTAACGGTGGAGTCAACAGTGCAGCCGCCTGCTATACAAATGGTCGGGGTCGTCGGGCAGGAAAACGGAGTAGATTCTCAGGGTTAGGTCGCAGGGTCAGGTCGCAGGCAGGGTAGGGAGGCGCTGTCAGGGAACCAGGCGGACGGACGAACAGGGCAGGGAGGTGCTCTCAGGGAAAGGCGGACGGACGAACAGGCGACGTGATGGGGCGAACAGTCGTGATAGGGCGAGCAGGCGAACAGGCGAACTGACGAGGAGCGCGAACGAACGAACAGGCGAACGGACGTAACGGGGCACGCAAACGAACTGACGACGTGACGAGGCGGGAGAAATCAACGACAGGGCACCGAACGAACCCTGCGCAGGTCCGACGACGAGCTCCCTCTCCCTCTCCCTCTCTCTCTCTCTCTCTCTCTCTCTCTCTCTCTCTCTATATATATATATATATATATATATATATATATATATGATAGAATCTCGTGGCTGTGATGGGATGCTGTGACGGGAAGGGAGCTCTAACGTGACAGGATGTTGTGACATCACTCTCTCTGATTGCGTGTCTGTAACGTCTCTCTCTCTGACGTAACGGGACGTTGTGATGTGGCATGTTCGTGTGATCATGTGATGGTGTGAGGACGACTACCTGCCCGACTGGACGCTAACATGGACGACAGCCCCGGGTGCTGACAACACTAATGTGAGTGCTGACACGAAGGCATTGTTCTGCAAGGGGCCGTCTATGTGCGGAGAGATAGTCACTATCCTGCAGCGTCATGTCTCTGCACAGGGAGACTGTGGCTGCCCTGGAAGCTGCAAAGGTATTGGCAGTTGTTTAGGAAGGGTTTGCAGGGTCAAAGCAAGTACACTGAGAGGCTGTCCTAAACCCCAAGGACGAAAAGTTCTATTACAGACAAAACAGAAGGAGAGCTCGTGAAAATGCCACTCCCACAAGTGCCAAACAATGGACAAAGATGCAAAGGCTGATTGCAACAAATGGTTTGGATGACATGAAAGCCCTCATAAGAGCTCAAATTACAGCTATCCGATTAAACTTGTCTTGCTGCAAATCTTTATGCAGCCAATCCAAAACCTGGAGGAAGCTAGTACTTCTCCTTGCAGTGAATTCTCCTCCTTACAAATATCAAGAGGGCACTAAACTACAAAACATAGCATCTCCTGCCAAGATGCAATCAAATGAGAAAGGAGAAAAGACTGAGAGACCTTAATAGACCTCATGGAATTAAGCATATGCCACCAGGAAGCATGAATAACCATGCTACCATGAGAGATGCCTATCTTTTCTAAGAAAAATTTAGCAATATCTGACCAAGGATGACTCTGTATACATAGAGCCTGCAAAAGGGTGAGCCTCCAAGCAGCCATATGCAAGTTAACATCCAACAAAGTTGCACCCCCTATCCTTTTAGGAGTAGTCACGTGCTACCACGAAATCCACACCTGTCCCAAACGATTGCCTTTCTTTTTCCACAACATGAATCTGACAGGCTGAACCAATTCCAAAAGGGACTTCTTAGTCCAAGGAAGCAATGGCAGAAAAAACGAAATCATACTAATCATAACGCATTGAGCAACTTTCAGTCTGACATGTAGAGGCCAGCTTTGAGATTTCCAGTACATGAACCTATCATGAATCCGAGAGGCCATCCAATCTAGCAAGGCACAGGGAGCTACCTCCACACCAATAGGATATCCCAAGTGTCTGGTTGTATTTGTGAGAGGCTGAGAGGATTGAAGCTCACCTAAGGGTGCATACTACTGCAATACTCTCATCTCCAGAATCTCCGGCAAGAAAGCATCATCCTTCATATCATACATGCAATCCAAATGACCCCATGTCACAGTATGTTGTGCCGAATGAAAGGTAAATCCCGAAGTCCAAGACCAGAGGTCCTATTTAAGAATGGCTGATGCAAAATCATCTGCATTGTGCAAAACCATCTGCATTCCGATGCATCCATTACTGAGTGCTCAGAGGTTGACTATGAAGAACAAAATGCCAATTAAAATCACCCATAACACACTAATCTATATATCATGTTTTCAGTGTAAAAAACTCTGTTTGTGCTCATCGAGATGCTAATAGATAATATGATTATATAACCAGCCGTCTGATTGTGCTCATAGAACTACTGGCAAGGAATTACCTTAAAATGTCTCTCCAAAGTCGTCAAGAACTTCACATTATCTTTGGCTTCGAGAAACAATTTTGAAAGTTCTGCAAACTGATTACTCAAACCCATTACAACCAAGAGGTCAGATTAGAATCAACTTGACTTGTTTCATACGAAATCTGAACAGGCACCAAAGTTGTGAGACAAAATAAACTCAAACCAAGTTTCTTTATTAACTACTCACCTGTTAGGAAGTTTAAGATAAATAAATAAAACCATGGGCTTGATGTCACCAAATCTTTGGTGTGATAACACAAGAAACAGTGATTGTGGAGAAGTTAAAATCTTTAAACATGCTAATATACTACAGTTAAAGATTTACCTGTGACTTGAAACTTTGAAGAAGGTCTAAGTTGTTGCTTCCAGTCTCTAGAACCATTAGAACGTTTCTAGCTTTCTGTGAGCTGAGCTGCTCAAAGAAATTGCTTAATGTGTTGACACGATCACGCCAAAAATCTAGCTCTGCTAATGGGTTTTTCCCTGTAGGAATCTGTGTTCCGAAAGACATTAGAAATGAGGTGCCATCAAACTTTCAACCTTGAGGCATTTGACACTTTAGAATAAAAGTGAAGATATATGAAAATGTGAATCATTAGAAAGTATTAAAAATAATGACACCATCTGAGTGAAAACGGACCCATTTTTCCTTAAGTAGAATTGTATTGATACTTGGCTGTCGCAATACAAGATATCAAGTCAATTATATCATAATTTACCAAGGGTGTTCCTAGTTCTGTTTGGAACCATGTGCATTTTAACGAAAAATCGTGCATTGGGTGTAACAAACCCCATTTAATCTAGCACTCCAATCATCACAATAGCAAGTTAGCACATAAGGCAATATAAGATATGTAGGTGAACTCACCACCCAGCCTCATGGTCCATCCTGATGTGCATACCTCAGCTGACAATGTTCAACCAGAATTATGGTCGGACCCTCAAGCCCAACTTAAATATTCTATGCCAATATTGTAGCCAAAACCTAGGTCCAAGGTAATAAGATTAGACTAGAGTCTAGAACTCAACCAGGCCAAGCAATAATATTCGACTTCAACTTGACTAGGTCTAAAACCCTAAGCTGAAGTTTCATTGAGCTAGACCAACTTTAGATATTGAGCTGGTTTAATGAGAGGCCCGAAATACTACATAATCAAAGCCTTGATATGTTATATTTTATAAACACCCAGGCTGGCAACCATATGAGTGCATCTCTCACCAGAATACATATAGAAACACAAACACCCTTCATGCATCAGTTGGAAGCATCCACAATCAAGTCCAATCTCAACTAGCATATTGTAGTTAGCTAGCTGCTCCAAAGTTCATGCAACTGCAGAAAAAAAAGTGCTTAGGAGCCCTTCAGCTAGTAGTGCAAGCTACCAAGAAGAAGTATCTCAAGAAAGCTACTCTAAAGAAAGCTTGTAACACAATTTGATGGGGAAATATTTGTAGCAAATGCTACAAAGAGGAAGCTTACACCAAAAGCTATACAAAGGAAACTTCTACTGATCCCTGGTATGGAGGAAGCTTTTCTAGAAGCTTACACTCTCCTTGCACAATATGATTGTTTGTAATTGTTTCAATTATCATTTCATAGCTGCAGTTTTTTAAGATTTCACTTCTTGAGGATTATATGCTTAAATAGATGGGGCCCTTTCCCCACCTAGTGCGGGTGTCCTGTGTCCAATTAGTTAACTTTTTAGGATATTTGATTTTTTAAAGTACCAAGATTTTTCATCAAAGGTACAAATATGCAAGAGCAAAATTAAATTTCAAACCAGCCTTCCTTTTAACATAAGGGTAGTGGAACCCTAAAATGCATCGATTTACAACAATTTACGGCAAGCAAAAAATTAATTAAATAAATGATAAATTGAAAACTAACACTTTACCACATTGGGTTAGAATGTCCCATGAAGTTTAGAAAAGCCGACACCTAATTGGCCTAAACGTTGGCACCTTTGGTGGTATTTCTTTTCACATTAATTCCAAACACATTGTACGATTGACATTTGACTCGGATCCCTAAGAAGTGTCAAGCATTACCTCAGATTCGAGAGGTACTCTCCCCAAGAATCCCCTCTTCCTCTATTAACCAAGCCGATTCCTCAACAACACTTGAAACACTTACCATTATCCTCTATAACTAGCAATCGCAAAATTCACTTTCCCCCTTGATTCCACAATCAAGGAGGCTCAACTCGAATCCACTCCTACTGTATGCAAATCAGCCCACCTATAGAGCCAAAATCCCACTCATTCAATTGTCCATTGACCAAATTTATCTTACCAATGTTCCTCAAACATAGAGCATGTATGCATACATCTCAATGTTGTTGTGCAAACCCTAGTCTTGGTTGGAAACATATGAAGAAAACAAATTAGCAATCCACAATACATTAGGTTCAAATTTGAGGGTCAAGTCTCCAATTTCCTTCACCAAAAAGCACATGCATCAGCATAGATGAGAGAGAAGAGGCAAGAGATAGAAAATTCTGCAATTCAGCCCTCAAACAATGACTAGCATCCATGTCTTGCCCAAAAACATGTCAAAATCCTAGTGTCTCTCAAATGGTAACTTTGATGGGGATTTTGATGGCACCATTAACTTTGGAAGGAGGGTAAAAACCTAGCACAATTGACAAGCCCTCCTCTTTCGCTGACACCTCTCACAAGTTGTTGCCTCTATCCTATTGCATGAGCAATTGTTGAAACTAGCGTTCCTTCTCGGATAGGGTGGTACTAACCTGATTTAACACTAATTATAGCAAGTAAAAAAATTACATAAACTACAATGCACACTTTACCACTTTAATCTTGCACAATGAACAACTTGTTAGCCCTAAAACTAGCACCCCTTGTGGTATCTCTTTAACTTTTATTACAAATAGATGGAGTACAATTGAGATCTTCTAATCTCCTCCGCTAATCCAAGTGTGTCTTACTGTCAAAACTAACCAACGATTCCAAACCAATTTGCTTCTTGGTTTGCTCGAGGATTGACCTTCACCCTGCTTCTTGAAAGACAAATTCAGCCCCAAATCTGATATTGGCTGGTTGGCCTCTTGAATCTCTCTAAAATTCCTCAATTTCAACTACTCGAATTCAAGCCCTAGGCCCTCAATTCTGAGCATGCATCCCAAGGTGGTTGTCAAATCCTAATTTTTGCTGTAAATTAGGGTTTACAGTAGAGATCGATTGAAATCTCTTTCTCTGATGGCTCAAATTGCTGAAAAATGTTGAGATAGCTTGAGAGATGTCCAAGGGATGAGAGAGAATGCTATAGAGAGAGAAATTTTAGAGTTTCACCACAAAAAATACTGAGCATTGCTGCTGCCCCACTCAAACAGCCATGGAAGCTATCACCTATACCTTAAAGACTACTACCCTCTCCAATATATGTCATCTGCACCAAAAGGACTTTGAGTTGCTGTCACCTACTCCTGGAGGGCTCCAAACTGCCGTCATATGTTATAATACTGATCTCTCGTGGCTGCAAATCACATCAACCACATGTCCTTGCTCTCTAAAAGCCTCCTTCTCTCTCACAATGGCTAGAATAGACTTCCGTCAACCCCTGAAACTGTTTTTTCTACTTACATAGGCAAGTTTTTGCGAAGTGGTAGCATTCTAATACCATTTTTTAGCATTATCCAACATATTAAATTAATTTTTAGAATTTTCAAAATATTAATTTTGAAAAATAATTTAATTATTATTCTAGGACTCAAAAAATTAATTCCACCATTTAATTATTAAATTGGCTAGGCCAATTTGTCTTCCAAGTATCCCTAAGCAATTATTGACCCTTAGACTGGCATTATTTAATTAATGAATGCCTAGTCTCTAATGTCACCACTGACATTAGTAGCCAATAAATTGGTCTAGGCCCAAACCTGACATCGGCTACCACCTAGTATCTATAAGGCATAACTTATTACAACTTTTGCCTTTGGCACCAACTAATATCTTGAAGTCTTGCGTGTCCTAAATTGTGAAATAATTAGCTTGCATCTCACATGTACAAGTCACATTAGCACATTTGATTAACTTTTAATCAAATGCTAAGCAATGCACTAAAATTTCACGTCCTCGCGATAGATCACCCCCTTGAAATATCTACAATCATCCTCGATTACGCTACATTGTGCCAAAGGAAAAGTATACCACACTAGAATTTCCATAAGGCATCGCAATCACAACATTGGCCACTGTTGTCCAACCATGCCATATGTCCCAAACTTACTGAAAATTTTCAGCCAGCATATACATAACATAAGACTAAAATTTAGTCCAAAACTATTGCTAGAAATCCATTAGATGCATCCATAACTCATGTCTCTCAATTGTTCTAAGTTCACAACCATAGTAAAGTATATTCTCAGCATAAACCATGGCTAAAACTATCAATGGCATTCACTAACATGCTGTTGTCCATGGAACTAGGTGTAAACCATTGAAAATTGAGCATAAACTAATCATAAACTGATCACTTGCTAATCTTAGAATTGATCACAAACTGCTACAAATGTGACCCCAAATTGATTGCAAAAACTTATCAATAGATACAAAATTGATCCCAAAGATGATCATAAACAGTCCTCAAACTGTGAGATGGGAAAGATCAAAGCTCAGCTAAGAAAGTATAGTTGACAGTGAAGAGAGTAAAAGTGAAGACACAACACGACACCCAATGCAATTACCAAAGAGTATAATGCAAGTACAAAGTAAAACCTTAAACCTTAGGGTTGTTAATGTGCATTCGCACCCGAAAGGTATAAAACACGATAAATGCCCCAACTGTGTAACATAAGCACATAAAATAGAAGATATTATAATTGGGGGAAAAAACCTCTTGTAAGAAGAGTAAAAGTGTCCTAGTATCCTATCCCGAATCACCGACACTCCTCTCTAAGCGTAGGCGTTTGTCAAACCCAACAAATCTCCCTGGAGTGAAAGGTGATCAGCATACAAGGATCATCCACCAAAGGAGATCAAATTTAAAGCATTGCAAAATGCTTCAAATTTGTCACGAGGAAGAGCTTTGGTGAAGATGTCTGCCATATTACTTCTAGTAGAACAGTAGACAAGGCTGATATCTCTTGCATGTAGCCTCTCTCTAACAAAGTGATAGTGGATCTTTATGTGTTTCGTATGTGCATGAAACACTGGATTCCATGCCACTGCAATGGCACTCCGATTGTCAATAGACAAAGAAGTAGGCTTTGTGACAAATAGATCAAAATCAGCCAACAAATGTCTCAGCCATACACATTCAATTGTTTCTTACTAAGCCATACTCAACTTCACACAACGATGTAGCAACAATATATTTGCATATATTTGCTCAGGGCTGAAATTGCAAACTGAATATCTGGCCTTGTTTTGCATAAATAAATGAGACATCCAACTACTGGAGCATATGTATGGATGTCAAAAAAATCACTGTCATCATGCAAAGATAGCTTTAGTCCAGTCTCCATTAGTGTGCAAATTGGCTTTTAATCCTTTAAAACCAAATCTCTCAAGGAGTCTACCAATATATATGAACTATGACAATCCAATACCTCTAGCATCATGAATAAATTGAATGCGCAAATAGTAGTGCAAAGACCCCAAGTCTGACATTTCAAACATTTGTTGCAAATTTTTCTTGAATGCTAAAATCTGATTAACATGTGTCCCCCATGAGTAGAAATTCATCTACATAAAGACATATGACCGGCAAGGATCCCCCCTCTTTGCAGATGTAGAGAGTAGACTGTAATGAGCTATTAATGAGCCCTTGGCTGAGTAAAAATGCATTAATTTTTGCATACCAAGCTCAGGGAGCTTGCTTTAAACCATACAAAGCCTTTTCAGCTTACGTACCAAGTGTTTGGATCCCTCAACTACAAAACCAATGAGTTGTTGTACATACACTTCTTCTTGAAGTTCCCCATGTAAAAATGCAGTCTTAATATCAAGCTAGTGCACAGTCCAACCGTGACGAGCAGCCAAAGCAACCATAGATCGAATGGTAGTCATATGGGATGTAGGAACAAATGTCTCCTCATAGTCAATGCCTTTCTTTTGTGCATAGCCTTTGGCCACAAGCCTAGCTTTATACTTATCAATGGATCTATCTACATTTCTTTTCAGCTTACAGACCCACTTTGTACCAATGGCTTTCTTTCAAACGAGCAATGTCACTAGATCCCATGTTTGATTCTTTATGATAAAATCAAATTCAGCTTGCATTGCTACCATCCAATGCACGCTTTGTTGTGCATCCTCAAAACATTCAGGCTCCTCATCATCAAGTGTGTGTGCTACCATAACAAACTCCATTGTATTAGCATGATCATGCAAACAAGCTTGTCTTCTAGTACGACCAACAATAGGAGCATCCAAATGACTATCTTTCATAGTCTGCAAGTACCATCTAGGCATTTGCCTGGTTTCCTAACTATGTACAAGCTCCTACTCAACCCCCAATTCAGCGTCTTGCTGAGTATTCAGATCAGCCATAGACTCAATTTCTGCATTGCTCAATGGAGCAGCTAGCTGAACATTGTGTTCATTTACTGAAGCTCCAGTTGTGTCACCAAAAGAAATGGGTAGCAACCCTTCAAACACATCATTTGCAACCTAATATATATTAAAACCAGCAAGAAATAATTCTGATTTTTCATCGAAAACTACATCCCTACTAACAAAGACTTTCTTGGAAATAGGATCATACAATCTATATCATTTGCTCTCACTGTTGTCCCTACAAAAATGCATTTAACAGCCTTGTTAAACATTTTCTTTCTTAGTACTTTGGGAATATGAGCACACACAAGACACCCAAAAGTAATTTGGGAATATGAGCATATACAAGACACCCAAAAGTACGAAAATGGCCAACTAAAGGTTTCCAGTTATTCCAAGCCTCAAAAGGCGTAACATTTTTTTATTGCCTTGATAGGGCACCTATTCAAAACATGACAAGCACACATAATTGCTTCCATCCTAAAGCCATGTGGCAAACTTTTAGCTTTCAACATACATCTAGCCATCTCCATGAGTAACAGATTCTTCATTTCTACAACCCCATTCTACTGTGTAGTATATGCAATACTATACTAACGGACAATGCCTTTCTGCCTCAAAAAAGTATTCACCAAGAAAGACGTATATTTCCCCCAGGTCCAAATGAAGAGACTTAATCCTGTAGCCAAATTGATTTTCAGCAAGTGCAACAAAAGCCAAAAATGTATCATACACCTCTGACTTTTTCACCAATGAGTAGACCCAACAAAAACAAGTATAGTCATCAATGAAGGTGACAAAGTATAATATCCACCAAATGACTTTGTTTGTATAGATCCACATATATCTGAATGCACAATCTATAATCTGGCAATTGCCTTAAAAGCAACATCACGAGAAAACGAGAATCAATGCATGTTTTCCAAAATGCATCCCTCACAAATATGCTTAGGAGGTCTCTCCAAGAGAGATAAGCCATCTAGCATTTGAGTACACTGCATAAGCATAAAACTGCCATAGTTGACATGCCCCATGCGAGCATGCCATAACTCTACCTATGGCATAGCAGTAGTAAGAGTAGATGCTAAATAGACCGACTGATAAATCGAATAGACATATAACTCATAGAGTCCATGACATAATATGCTAGTCAAAACCAAAGTTAAGAATTTTTTATCCCTAACCATACATTTGTCATCATCAAATGTGACCTGCATACCATAGTTTGCTAAAGAAGAAATGGACAACAAATTCTTCTTTATGCCTGGCACATATAATGCATCTTGTAAATAGAGAGTAGAGCCATCAATGGCTTTCAAAACAATCTCCCCAGCACCTCTAATAGGATAAGATACATTGTTGGTACACGGCACAGAGTTGCCAACAGGAGCTACAATAACAAAGGAAAATAGATCCCTGCGGGATATAATGTGCTTAGAAGCACCACTGTCAAAGAACCAAGTGCTAGCATCCTCAGTAGAGCTAAATGCTCTATCAACCCAAGAAGAGTCATAAGTGCAAGTGTAAAAACAGTATTCACGGTCTATAACAAAAGACGCAGACTTTGTAGCAATAGAAGGTGCATCAGAAACAGACATCCTTGACTCCTCCTTGGCAATGCGCTTCTTACATTCTGTGATGTAATGACCTAGCTTCTTACAATAGTGACACTTACCCTTCTTGGCTTGGATACCCCCCTATTTCTTGTTGCTCTATGAAGTACCTGAACTTCCAAAACTTTGTGAAGCATTTTTTAACGAGCTACCCTTGCCCT
This sequence comes from Lygodium microphyllum, assembly GCF_053477565.2. Classification (NCBI taxonomy): domain Eukaryota; kingdom Viridiplantae; phylum Streptophyta; class Polypodiopsida; order Schizaeales; family Lygodiaceae; genus Lygodium; species Lygodium microphyllum. The sequence continues at coordinate 134,466,995 of NC_141158.1, forward strand.
TCTGCCCCACCATAAAAGCCTGTTCAAAGACTATTATATCCAGTCCACTCTTCTTTCTTGTTTGCTCTTCTTCTAGAAGCAAAGTAACCAACTGAAGAAAAGTAAGTGGCTGCAAAGAAATTCTCGTGGTGAGATTTAGGGCCATATAAAAGGCCAAATAAGAGGACGACAAAGAATTTAGAGTAGTAGAGATCAACTATGCATCCAAATAATACTCATCTACATTCATTAACTACTCATGCAAGTCCTAAATTTTGTTAAGATGATCCTACATGGAATCACCTTCATCCATCTTCACATTCTCGAGCTCTTTCTTCAAGAAAGAGATGCATGTCTCATTTTTTCCAGCAAACATCTACTCAAGTCTAAGCCAAGCTTCATGTGAAGAAGCTGCAGACTGTATGTTCGGGATTATAGGCCACTAAACTGCCAATGCAATCAGTAACAATGCTTGAGTATCCCGTGTGTCCCAAGCCTTTTATGCTACTAATCTCTAAGGAAGTGGCTAAGCTGGAGTGGGCCTTTGACCACGTCCTCCTGTGGGAGATGTTGCAGGAGCCACAACTCTAGGATGGACTTTCTCACCACTAACATAATCCCAAGGATTTTTCACAATGATGCACATTCTTCCTCATGAAAGACCATAGAGAATAATTATTGCCATCCAATCTATCCTCCTTGGATACATATGTGAATATATCACTCTATCCCTGATTGGCCATAAATGTCACTATTTCAAATAGCACAATAACAAGAGCTAAAGCTGGAACAATGTGGAAATCTGAAAATTTCCAATAATATAGCATACATCACGCTGTAATTAACAAATCTATGTCACACTCTATCAAAACTATCTAATGTACACATTGTCCAATGCACAAATAGTGCTGAGCAACACAATCAATGCAAAAGCCCCAAAATTTTGTTGTCCAAAATGCACAATTTCAGACTATATTTCGAACTGAACCTATAGTACATATGCCAATGTGTACACTAAACCAAAAAACCCCAAATTTCTTGGCTCACTTCCCAAGAAATTCCTATCAGAAGTGTATCCAAGACACGAGACTGCCCGGGCAAGAAGCTTCTTCTTGAAATTCAAAATTTTGAATTAAAAAACGAATAAATGTCTCTATTAACTTTTGTGTTAGTAGCCAACTGGGGGTGACTGCCTAGAGGAGCAACAAGATGCTAGCGGTCTTGGCGGACAGGTGGTGGGGAATGTGTAGATAGCTAAGGGTGAACCAGCCAATGCTTAGGAGGTGCACAAGAGGCGGACGAGCTAGAGCAATGGACGCAAGCGGCTGCACTGCAAGCAGCGCAAGACTAGGATGCAGGTGGTGCAAGTGGCCATGTGAGCTAGAGCAGGCATTTGATCTCAAAACTGATCAAAATTTGACCTCAAAATTGAGGCAAAAACTCATGCCCAACTAAGCATGAGCTGATCCCAAACTGGTGCAAATGTATAGTCTGCATACAACTCACAGTGAGTAGTACATTGAGTAGTGACCCATGGCAGACATACTATCAGCATAGTACCTTGGATACATGCTAAATACATCCAAGATCCACTACATATGAGAGCTGTCCAAAATTGGTGGAGTGGATACTACCTCCCCCTTAAGCATCAAGCAATGCTCCGGTTCCCCGCATATGGAACCTGACTAAGCCCAAGTCAGCTTTGACTAAAAGGCATCTCGGTCAGGTTGCAACAACTAAGGATGGTCTACCAAGTCACCCTCTTCCATCCAATTTGCATCTATTGGTAAAACAATGTTGGAGCTTCACCAAGAAGCGTATGGAAACTTTACCTCTGACTTTACTTGCCTCAACCCTCCACTAGGTTATAGTCCTTTCTTCCCCTTAAGCATTGTGATGCTTTATACTTTCAAATTGCTGCAATTCCAACTTAATTAATATACAACATTGCATCCAATTAACTAGCCCCTCATGTGTACCTAACATGCTAGAAGCACCAAATGCATTAGGAAACATTCTTGTTTGCATACTTTGGACCATTGCAATGTGACTACACATGGGAATTTTCATACTACCAGTCATACCAAGATACATTTTTCCATACATTGCATGTATTACTAGCTGCATTTTTCCACATGCAAGCATTACTAGCTGCATTTTTCCTCATGACCAGCACTATATGGAGCATTTGCATGATCGGCATTAATACCATGAGTCCCAAACATAGTGAGTTGCATATATGCATTGCCAAACTTTCCACTTTATGCCCCAACATCATGCCAACATTGCTATATATGGGGTTATGCATATCACCAACCATACCTAGATACATTGGGCCTTGCACACACCGCACATTGGTTGCTACACACCATAAGGAATTATGCCATACATCCTCGTATGCAGTCCTTGATCCATCATAGCGGGGAAACTAATGCCATCACTAAAGTAATCTAGCTGCCCCGTAATTACATACATGCCCTACTGTCCAACAAACATTGGATTGGCACTTTCAAGTTGGCCTTGCATATGTATCGATTGCCCCACTCGCATCATTTGCTTATACTCACTACCCACGTTTGGAACATCATACTGTTGTATTGGCTCTTCCTTCATTGCATCTTACTATTCTGAAGCTCTTAAAGATGATTTCCTCTTCTTGCCTTTGTTGCCCTCTTTAAGGGTACAAAAAGTGCATGAACTGAGGATCATTTGTGAATTGCAGAAACATTTCAGCTGTTGTCCTCAACTAATCTTTAAATTGGTCATCAAATTCCTCTTCCTCTTGTTGATCATCAACTTTAAGAGACCTAGAAGGACTTTTCACCTCTTGTCCAATTCTCTCATTCTCAGCTTGATGTCCATGTTGCATGCCTTGGCTAAGATCAGGCATTGCATTTTTCCCATACTTTGTGAATTTTCAGATTAAGAGGCAGCAACCCTGCTTGATCCCATCTCACTACCTGAAGACATTCTTGTTATAATGTTCAATTGAATACAATTTCAATACTAGAGCAAAGCTTCCGACCTTCAATCCGGTGCCTCACGCCCACCAATTTGAGGCAATTGATGATATCCCAACAATGGAACCATGAAACTAGCATTCCTTCTCGGATAGGGTGGTACTAACCTCATTTAACACTAATTATAGCCACTAAACAATTCACATAAACTGAAATGCACACTTTACCACTTAATCTTTGACAATGGATAGTCTGTTCGCCCCAAAACAGGCATCCATTATGGCATTTTTTTAACTTTTATTGCAAATGGATGAAGTACATCTGAAATCCTCTAATCTCCTCCACTAATCCAAGTGCCCCTTGAGGTCAAAATTGACCAACAAGCCTCCAAACCAACTTTCCCCTTGGTTTGCTCAGGGTTGGCCTTTACCCCACTCCTTGAAAGACAAATTCAGTCCCAAATCTGATATTATCTAGCTAGCCTCTTGAATCTCCCTAAAATTCTTCAATTTCAACTATTGGAATTCAAGTCCTAGGTCCTCAATTCTGAGCACGCATCTAGAGGTGGCTATCAAACCCTAATTTTTGTTGATCCAAGGTGGCTATCAAACCCTAATTTCTACTATAAATTAGGGTTTACAGCAAAGATTAACTAAAATATCTTCCTCTAATGGCTCATACTGTTGGAAAATGCTGAGATAACTAGAGACTTGGTTGAGGGAAGAGAGAGAATGTTGTAGAGAGAGAAATTTTAGAGTTTCATTGCGAGAAATACTAAATACTAGTGCTGCCCTACTCCAACAAACATGGAAGCTGTCATCTATAGATTAGGACCACCAAAAATATTACTACCCCCTCTTGTACGTTGTCACCTATACTAGAAGGGCCTTGGACTACTGTCATCTACTCCTGCAAGCTCCAAACTGGTGTCACATGCTATGGGACTAATTCTTGGAGGCTTTAAATCACATCTACAGTCTCTCCTTGTTCTCTAGTAATCTCATTCTCTCTCATAACGGTTGGAATAGACTTTCACCAACCCTTGAAAACGTTTCCCACTTGCATAGGCAAGTTTTTTCCAAGTGATAGCCTTCTAATACCATTTTCTAGCATTATCTAGCTTTTAATAATTATTCTAGTACTCAAAAAATTAATTCCACCATACAATAATTAAATTGGCTATGCCAATTTGTCTTCCAAGTACCCTTAAGCAATTATTGACCCCTAGACTAGCATTAATTAATTAATTAATGCCTAGTCTCTCATGTCACCACCACTGACATTAGTAGCCAATACATTGGTCTAAGCCCAAATCTGACACCGGGTACCACCTAGTATCTATCAGGCATAACTTATTATAACTTTTGCCTTTAGCACCAACTAATATCTCGGGGTCCCTGGTCCCACATTGTGAAATAATTAACTTGCACCTCACAAGTGTCAATCACATAGCACATTTGATTAACTTTTAATCAAATGCTAAGCAATGCACTAAAATTTCACGTCCCCGTGACAATTACTCACTAGTTTGAGGACTCTAGATGCATCACCCCAGATGACCTAGCTGCTATTGCCTACTCCAAGTTGACTCTCTACTGCTACCTATTGTTCCGGTCCCTGTTTACGCAGAAAATCAGGTCGCCAGCAACATCAAGCTCCAAGATCACCCTCACAACAAGTTCCCTGCTATTATGGTGCTACAACAGCTCTCTTTGCCTAGAAAAGGGATCTCTATATTTTGATCTGCCTCAAACAGCTTTACACAGCCTTGCATGGCACCCAAACTTAGCCAACTGCCAAGTATCAAATCTACCCATGCAAACTCAGCCTGTAGACTTAGTTTCCAGCCAATAACAATTAATTTTATTGGGCAAATATTTTGATCTGCCTCAAACAGCTTTATACAGCCTTGCATGGCACCCGAACTTAGCCAACTGCCAAGTGTCAAATCTGCCCATGCAAACTCAGCATGCAGACTTAGTTTCCAGCCAATAATAATTAATTTTTTTGGGCAAATACGTCCAGACCCAAACTTTGGCCATGCCAAGCCTCATTTTAAATTCCTAACTGCTCTGAATCTAAAAGGGTTAAAACTCTAGCTCCTCTAATGCTGTGAAGCTTCTTTCTCTATGATTGAGCCAGTAGCTCAACAAAAGCCAAAAAGTATCCTATTGTAGAAGCTATCCTTTAAGAGATGCTCCCCGAAGATAAACAATCCTCTTTTCGATGGTGTGGCCCTCTCTCTGTCCTGAGTGATTATTTGAAGAAAAGTAGCTGCCTCAAATTTTTGTCAGCAGTGGCTCAACCAATCTGGTGAACCCCTGCAGATACCCATCTCCAAACCTGGAAATCTGAACTCAAAATCATCCCCAGCCCTGTAGCACACATGCTGAAATATCCAGTGGATGTGAGCATAATATGGTCCTCCATCGTCAAGAACAAAAATCTCTAACCTCAAAAGCAATAACTTTCTTCCACAGCTCCTTGCCTAGAAGAAGGCCTCTCAAACTGAGCTTGACAATTAGCACTCTAATCTAATTGGATGAGGGCAATGATCCCCAAATTACCCCCCTCGATTTGGGCTGAATAATGATATCCCAGGCTACTTTAGTCCTCACTGGGCTTCCATCACCACCTAACTGAATAAAATCCCTGAGGAGGTGCTTCACCTAGCCAATTGATGATCTAGAGAAGACCTAGCAAGAGGTAATATACTGGCACTCCCTGCTAACGATAATCTCGATGTGCTCCAATACAGTTTTTAATATACCTCAAGCTCTGGAGGCAGTCTGATGCCACAGATATCCCTAAAAAACGAGCTCATGGTCATTGCTATGAATAAAAAGAGAGGAGCAGCAAGGGGGCATCCTTGTCTTACCAACCTCTGTAAGCTAAATTTGTCACCTTTGGATTCATTGATAAGAACCTGGCTATGAGCTGAAAAATAGAGATCAGCTACACCTTTGACCCATTGCTTTGGAAAACCCATCCTCAACATAGTGCCCTCCAAAAACTCCCAATCAACTCTATCATAGGCCTCCTTGAAATTAAGAAGTAGCACAATGAGGTCCTGCCTCCTTGGTCGCACAAGAGTTGCGCATTCCCAAAAGGTAAAGATATGTCGACAATGCTGTGCACCCAAACAAAGCCTGTCTGGCTGAACCTAGCTAATCTTTTGGCACTTTTGGAATGATCTAAATTTTGGAATCCATCTTGTCAAGATGTAAAGGCCCTGGAGACAACACATCTTGTATATGAAATGCAAACTGGAATGATATTCTCTAACTCCTAAGAAAAGCTTTCATGAAATCTATGTTCCAGGAAAAATTACTTTGTTTTCTAAGCTAATCCGACTTTCCAAGGTGTAGAAACTCTGGAGAGAACAGATCTTGTATATGGTAATGCAAATATGCTAAAGGAATCGGGATGATATTCTCTAGCTCCTAAGAAAACTTTTCATAAAATCTGTATATTCCAGGCAAATAAAAGGGCATCCTGTGATTGAGCAAACAGACATCATAAGGATCTAAGACATTAAATTTTTGCCTATGAATTCCTAGATGCCACCAAATGCATGTGCACGGCCCAAATTGGCTTCTCTAGACTTGTACACTAAAATGAACAGGTTCACACCATTTCTTTTGGTTTCTTGCATAGTATTGTGTTCCCCCTTTATTCCTCCCCTTCAATCTTTGATTTTTGGTAAGTCAGGATTCTATTATGGTCATAAATAGCTGCAATGAAGTTAACATAACTGTTTGAATATAAACGAAATGCATGTACAGACATAACACTACATAACCTTGTGAGTTTCTTGCTGTATGGAAGTTTCCAACACGGGAATCCAATCATTCACGGCCGTCTCAAGCTGTACACTTTGCATGATTTAAAAGACTCAGCGATGTATGAAGCACGGTTAAGAGCACTCTAACTGCAAATTAAAACTTTTGAAAAACTTGCTGGTGCTTAATAATAGGCCAAAAGTCATAACCATCCAGAAATCTACCAACACGACTTCTGCTATCCTTTCATGTTTTGTGCCCATGCAGAAGATTAGGAAACAAATAGAACCTCTAGTAGGAGCTCATAATCAGCTTCAGCCTTAGCAAGGCAGTCAGCTGGAACTGCAGGTATCGAAAGCTGTGAAGCTTGAGAATAAAGTTGTTTGGCACTTGTTATCTGGAAAAAATAAGCTTATGTAAAGTACTGCTGGGGAGGTATTCTTGGCACTCAGTGAAAGAAACCACTTTGTAAGAACAACCTACTAACCTGCGAGAGAAATCTTTGCATGTTACTGAAAAGCTCATTACCCATTCGTTCTACCAATAATGCATCTTCCAAAGCCCAAAACTTGCTTTCACCAAGATTCTCCTCGCGTGCAAGGATTGGTAGAAAAAGCTGAAGTAGTAGCTGCAAGCACCAGAGTTAAATCAAGCATGAGTCTATGCTGTATCTCCCCTTTCTATTTCTCGCTTTGTAACCTCTTCACAATATGCTGCATGCTTTGTACAATTGGTCAAAAACGACTGACGCAAATACAGCCACCTACTGATGCCAAGTGGCTTAAACATCATAACTGTTTGGGTGAGTGTCTAAACATTCATATGCTTTGGGACTTGGATCCTCTCATCCCAAGCAGCTCCAGCATCAACATTGCCAGAGTAGTGAGCAAATGCCCTCAAAGACTGTTGTGGGACTTGTATCTCCCCCCGTATCCGTATGAACAGCCTGTGATTTCAAATCTAGGCTGCAAAAATTGGTTTCCTTTATGAGTCTAGGGTCGTCTTTTAAGATCCTAGTAACGTTAACATGTGCTCTGTGCAACTGGCTGCCTTCCGGATCGACTGAACTTTGAACCAGTCATCTGATGCATGGGTATATATGCTTCTCTCAGGTTGCCTGTCGAGTTTTTGAAGCACTGTTTGAGAAGGGTAAATGTGCTAGGTTTAGCTTACCTGCTCCAGTGAATCCAAAGATGGACCAGCAGGCAGCACGCCATACTCCAAGCACACGTCCATGTCCGCTAGGGCCACGCTACCTGTCTTTAACTTTATAAAGTACATCATGTCGTACGCCACAGCACACTGCCTCGGGTTCTTTCCTGCGTATGCGTGCATGGCCAGGTTGGTGCGATTCCCACCAACGTTTCTGATTACCTGCTGCTGAATCGGCTGACTGGCCGACATCGTAGAGCACCTCGCATTCGGTATGCTAGGGTTAGGTTTGACAGCAGAAGAGGATGTATCGTCTGTCACAACATTGGGCTTAGCCGGATCTTCCTGCGCATCTGTATACAAGACAAGCCAGGGGGCAGGGCCATCTAGAAACTCTTTGAGGCAAATGGAGTCCTCCTCTCTGCTTAGAAAGTCCAAGAACACCTGGTCAGAGATATCAAGTCCTGCACACACGCGCCTCTGCATCCACTCCGTGATACGGGCATCCGCTGCTGATGCACGTCCCGACGAATCCCTAGCAGGATTAGCATCATCCTCCAGCGTGAGCAGACCAGCTTCGCCACGCCAGCCTGCCGCAGGAAAAGTTTCCACCTCCATGACTGATAAGCTAGTAGCAGCACAGCAGCGGAGATACAGACAGGATCAGCTAGCTGCTGCTCCGCATTAATAACGGAATTCCTGTTGGTACCAACGAGAAACAGTCCGCAAAATGAGGCAGAGAGAGAGTAACGTGCATGGCCAACTGAACCTGTCCACGTAATGTTTGTCCAGCACATTGCAAGTCCACGTACGTTTAACACAGCATGACATATCTAACGTATGACAACCTGACTTTGTGACAGTGTAAGTTCTAGAATCTACGGTGTGCACAAATACGGTGTGCTTTGTGCACAAAAGGTGAAGTCTAGACACAATTCGTTTAGGCACGTTGTTGCTCGTCCCTTGGGACGTCTGTCTATCGATGTGCTTCCTCGTGTTGTCAACACACTCACAAACTGTTTGCCAGAGGGCTAAACTAGCACACATTTTTCCAAATAATGTGATCAGAACTAAGCATATGGACCATACTTGATTTTCTCTTAAACGCCATACTTTCCATGGAATTTGATGCTAGGCACATGCCTTTGCCTTAATATCTCGCTCACATCTTAAGTTGCATAGTACCAAATACAAGATTTGTGTAATACAAAATATACATAACTATTATATATGACGACCCTTAAAAATGCAAGGTATAATTAGAGGACACATCCTCATGCGAGCCAAAGATTCCTCAGTACAATAAAATACTCCCTTACAAATTTTGGGTTGCACAATAACCTAGCATGCCTACCAGGTCTCTAAGTCAAGGGATCACAATCACAAAAGTAACTACAATGAGATCGAAATTGTATTAAAATATATTATTTTTAAAAATTAATCAATGTGCTATAGCTAAATGATACCTAGTTAAGGGGTGTCTAAGCTACATGAATAATCGTATTTACTTAAAATTATTTATAATTACAAATGATTTGATTTTAAATGTCTTATAATATCTAAATTTTTTCCAAATGCATAAATAAAAGAAAAACTTCAAATAAATATAAAATGTATAGGAATTTAGTAGCTCTGATTTGATGAATTTACTCTTCAAATAAATGTGTCTAATGAACTCTTGTACCTCTACTTGATGAATCTATTCTTCAAACATGTATGATGTGCCAAATATAGGAGAGAAGTCTAACTACTTTAGAATGATGAAGATATAAATGCTCCATGATTTGTTGAATAAACTTGTAAAGAATTAATTAAATAATTAATTTAAACCTTAGCTAACCTATGTGTGAAGCTAACACTAGGTTATTATGCAATGCATATGTAACACTATACATGCTAGCAGACACCAAGGATGAAATTTAAAATTTATATATATATATAATGGGCAAGGCATAGACTTGAATGGAAATACATAAAAGGAGTTACATCCTATTAGAATTAGGGCATGCTTATAGATTATAGGTGGACACTGATGAGGGAACGTTTGTTCAAGTGGTAATGGGGCAAGTTCATTTAATGTAGCATGCCCATCAACCCAATCTTTGGCAAATGTAGGCAATGCAAGATTCTCTCATGCAGGATATATAGGGCTCACAATATGACAGATGCACTTCATGAGACCATTGCAAGCATGTTCTGGTATTATTGGCTTGCCAAGAACCCTTCATATGTTGAAGGTGCTAGAAAATATTGAAGAAATTCAAAGCAACGTATTTGGGCAAACAATGAAAAGATCGTTGACTTGGTAAAGCCATTCATGCTACTACTATATGTGGTTGACAAAGAAAACTTATAATAAGAAAAATCTAATGGCACTTCCATGAGGCACTTAGAAAAATAGAGGAGCTTACCTGTTTCACTTCACATGAGAAGGTAGCCATGACAAGAATCACTAAGTTACATTGGGCAAACATACAATCTTCATTGCATGTTGCAAGGTTTATCCTAAATCCAAACTTCAAAGTCTTTTGACAATCACAAAACAACGAAGTTATTGTAGATGACTGATAATTGCTATGAGACAAAGGCAAGGAGGCATACTTGCAATGAGTCAAGCATACACATAAGGAAGGGATATTTGGGGATTCTAAGCAAATTGTTGTAGACATTGGTAAAAAAATGAACTCACAAATGGGCCTTTTACCCCCTCCCCCCCCCTCTCTCCTCCTTAAAATAAGGAAAAAAGGAGAGAAGAATAGTAAAATAATCCTCCTCTCTCTCCACTTTTGCAATCTCATTTTGCCTTTTTTATATTATCTACAAAGATATACTCAGATTCCTTCTCTCTCCTCATTGAAGAAGTCTTTTTCAACCAAATTTTATATTCAAAAAGGAGTTAGTTACGGGAGTGTGGTGCTTCGTTTTTAATGCAAAATGATTAGTAGATACGAGGTAATTGATTTTTTAATCAAGAACAAGGAAAATAAAATTTCGGAAGTTCCTTTTAAGATATTTTGGGGATTTTTTATATCCTAGCTTTTGGTCAAAAAACAAACCAACTGGTCAAATTTCATGTTTTTTGGAGATGTTTTTTGAGGCAAAATAGAAATATCTAAAATACGAAAAGTCTTGGACATCCCTACCCTCTGAGCTATTTCCCCCTATATCTATACTCTCTCATGGCTCTATTGTGACTTCTTCTCTGTGTTTATGCAACCTTCATTAACAGAGTAAATTACTTACACCCTCCTTTCCCTTGGCACCTTTGTGTGCATCTCCACTCTACCTCTTGTGAAAACCACGTAGGCTCCCCGTTTCTATTAATAGTGAAATGAATACAGGAAAGAAGGAGCTACATATTGAGGTAGAGATTGAATATGCCCCATTATTCAAAAGAACTCAGCGTACCAGTGTCAACCCTCAGGTTTTGCAGAGTTACAGGCAAATGGGATTGAAACATGTGGATTTGTGGGTTGATGGGGGAATCTACCCAATTGACCCCTTAAACAATAGACCTCCAACTTTCTCAAGAATCACAAATTTACTGAAGTATGTGTGCGAGGGTGAATATGGGTTACTTGGTTATACTAGGCGGCTTAATGATCAACCGTTCAAAGTATTTACAACTTACCAGGCAACCGTAAAAATTTGCCATGATGTGATCGCTACACATTAACTTCATATACAACAGCTCATAGGACAAGTGGTACAACTGAATGACACTATAATTCAACAAAACAATCAAATTATTTCAACGCAGGACACTATCCATGACATTGGTATCTCATATGAGGAGGCAAAGGCACAATTGGAAGACTTGAGAAAGATCAACAGCAAGCTAACACAGGAGCGCAAACGAAAGAAAAAGCCAATCAATGAGTTAATTGTGAATAGTGGCCAGTGGAAGTGATGTATCAAAGCATGTAAGGTAGCTCAGAAAGAGAACCTAGGTGAGGGTGAGGTTGGATCATGTATTAGTAGATTGTTGAAGGCAAGTACACTGGAAAACGCTTTGAGCAATCGTAAGTCACATTGAAAGATGTGTCAAATGAGTTCTCAGCTATGGATGCACAATCTATTTGTGACAAGGCCGGCATTAGCACAATGACTTACTCAAAGATATTCAAAGGTGTGAAGGCTGGGTTTGGTCGTGTCCTGAAGAGAAATAGAATCGTGCCTCTTCCTCAACCTTCAAAGTTAATAGAGGCCCGACTGCAACTTAATACAAAGGTTTTGGAGTTGATAGAAGATCCCATGCATGGCCAATGTGTGGGAACAATAAAGGTTGGGACCAAAAATGCATATGAGGTGAAGTTTACCGAACTCAATAATTACTATTTAGATTTGAACAAGGTGCAGTCGGCAATGGTAATGTACTACAATATGTCTGTTAAGGAATGTAATGGTAAATTGCAGTTTGTTATAAAATTAGATGAAAGTGAGGTCGTAAAAGGAGTAAAGCTTGAAAGAGTTAGTGCAACTCTGATGAATAGAGCTTTACAATTCGACAAGAACAACCCAAGGAACTTTAGTATTCAATCTGAGCGCCATGTGTGGTGGATCGCTGCATTTGAAGTTCCTAAGGAAACATTTGAGGTATTGCAGCTATTCTTTATATACACAAGCATTCCAAGCATCATCGATCGTCAAGAACATGGTGAGATGCTCTCGGTTGAAGGGTATGGTCAATACTTGGTTGAATGGCATCTTGCAAGAGACTTGAAAACTTTAAAATGCGTGTGTGGAATCTTCAATGGTGCAAATACAAAGAATCCATGCCTATATTGCTTGACAGAGAGGGTGGAAGGAAAGAACGGAAAGAAGAATTGGCGAAAGGTGACAAATGCTGCACCGATGCGCAATAGAGAAGATCCCACTTGGAAGCCCATCTTCAACATTCCCTTGGAACGTATTCACATTTGTTCATTGCATGTTTTTGTCAATATCATGGAGAAACTTGTATATGAATACATTTGCTTTGCTTATAGGATGCAACCAGAAAAAGAAGCCATTGCAACGTGTAGGAATGTGGAGCGAGTGCTATCAGAAATTGGGCTACACAAGCATCAAGTGACGATTGAAAAAGATGAGAAGAGATCATGAAAATCTGGTAACTTGCCAAAAAAGGCTTGCTTTGGAGGAGCAAAGGCTAGGAAATTTCTCTCAGTACCCATCAATGAGGAAGGGAATGTTATGGTTCGTAGGCCGCTATGATGGGTGGAAAAAGTTACATTTTGTAGTTCCTGATCGAAGTAATGGAGGAAAAACAATATTGGCCAAAGCTAAGGTTTGGATAAATTGGCTCCTTTACTTCGCAAGATGGTGTTTAACAATGAAGATAAGCAAGAATTTATTAATGTTGTGCATAGCTTCTACAAAAACATGGTGGAATCATGGGGCAAAAGCTCTATCACACATTACATGGTGCGTACTAAGTTAATATTTTAAAATTGTATAAATTGTATAAACTATTGAGTATAGTTTTACTCATGTGTGATATGTGTCTTTGTAGCATATCCTTGAGGCACATGGGCCATACTTTGCAGAAAAGGGAAGCATTGGAATTTGGTCCACACAAGGGATGGAAAATTCACATTGGATAGCGTGTGGTGCATACCAAAGAAAAGCTGATCATGGTAGAGGGGTGAATGGTAACAATCCAATGATCCAATTGCTATCTGGTGGTATAGGATTATAGTAGCGAATGAAGCTAAACTCTCGCAAAAGAGAGCAAATGAAAGTGCTGATGAATCGGCTGCAGACATGATAGAATCACGTCGTGCCACTAAAAGAGTACGTTATGAAGCCTCAAGTGCCAAAGAAAACCATGCCAACTGGCTAGAAACAAGGCTTCGACAAGGCAGCAAATGGGTTCGAAAAGAGCTAAGATAGTAAGATGAACAATGTGAGTCAGTGTAAATGCAATCATAGTTTAAGAGAGAAAGAGAGAGTGTGCATCTATGTGAATGAGTCTCACAGTTTAGGGTTATATAAAAGAGGGTTTCACTTTCTATCTTATTCATTGAGTTCTCACATCTCTTGTGCAGGAAAGATGGCTAGGTCTAAGGCAGTTGCAAATAAGCTTCCGCTCAGAGCCCCATAATGTGTTCAGCCCTTGGAGCATCTACTAGCTCAAATGCACCCCCTTCTCAACCTAATCCACCTTCCTCAAGTCACCCACACAAGGGTCCTCCTCAGCATCCCCACAAGAAACGCAAGTGGAAGCTAAGTACAGTGGCCTTGAGAGAAATTAGAAGGTATCAACGCTCTTTTGATCTCATCATTCCGAAGGCGAGCTTCTCGAGACTTATTCGCGAGATTGTGCAAGACCTCTACCGCATAGAAAGCAAGAGGTGGTTTTTGATACAAGGTCAGGATAGACCTGATCACTTCACAAAAGAATGTCTTCATGCTCTACAGTGTGCTGCAGAGGTCTTTTTAGTTGACTTGATGATGACTGATGCTCAATGTTGTGCAATACATGCGAAGCGCATCACTGTAACTCCCAAGGACTTCCAACTTGTAAGAAATCTTCAAGCAGTGAAGGATGCATTCGTTCCAATGGAATGAACATAGTTTGCAATGTTATCTTTTTTGGCATAGTGTTATACTCGTGCATTGGGCATACGACTATGTCCCAGTGCAAAACTATTGTATGCGCCCTTAAAATATGAATTAAAATTTTGCACTTGTCCTTCACTCTCAACTTTGACTGTGCATCTTCGCTGTATTTTCAATTCTTACTTACATTTTTGTTAGCACTGTCAATTTCAATAGGAATAACATGCAAAAATTTTGCAATTTCTTGTTGTAGACTTTACTCCTAATGCCTCTGTATAGTTTATGTGGTGTGAAGTTTCTAAGGGCAAGTAGTCGTGATGTTGATTTCTCAATTATCAATCCATCCATAATTTTGGTGTGGGATAATTTTTAAAATACTAAACTATATCAGAATGCGACGAAACTTCACACGCGCACTCATTGGGTGGCTTTTTTTTGGAAAAAAAAAGTGACTGCAGACCCCTGGTCCGAAGTCTGGCGTCTAGAGCCACTTTCATGCCACCTTTTTTTTTTGAAAAAAAAGTGCATGCAGACCCCTCTCTAGACGCCAGACTTCGGACCAGGGATCTGCATGCACTTTTTTTTCATAAAAAAAGGGCCAAGAGGCCACCCAACGAGTGCGCGTGTGAAGTTTCGTCGCATTCTGATACAAGGTTATGGATTTATGATCACACGATGAACAGTGCGTATGAAGCTCCATTAACCCAGTTTTGGGGTTTAAATGGGTTAAAAGTTCATTCTTCTTCTCATTTTTAAATCTTGATTTCTTTGCTTCCTCCATTTTCACATCCCCAATCTCTGTCTCTTCTCCGTCTTGCCCTCCTTGCATGGCACGAACCAAGCAAGCATGTCGCCGTTTTGGCCCCGAGAAGACATCATGCCAAGGCCCACCACCTGGAGTACAAGGTGGAGCCTCCTCAAGTGCAGCAACAGGTGCTCCCCATAGAGCACAAGGACCACCACAGAAGAAGAGGAGATGGAAACTAGGCACTGTCGCTCTTCGAGAGATAAGGAGAATCCAACGCAGATACGAGCTTCTCATCCCAAAAGTTCTTTTCATAAAGTTGTTTGAGAAGTTATGCAAGACTTGGAGCGGAAAGGGATGGGAAGATTTTGGGCAAGAGTGCAGGATGGCCCACCAGTAGGAAGGTGGACTGTTGCAGCCACGGAGGTCCTACAAACCGCTACAGAGGGGTTTATCATCGACTTGTTCGATGATACACAGCTTGCAGCCATCCATGCAAAGTGTGTTACAATCACAGACAAAGATATGAACTTTATCATTCGGCTTCGGCACGGCAAGGGAACCCCGCCATAGTTTACTAGATTAATGATGCAAGGTTTGTAATGGGTGTTACAATGCCATAACATCTTGGAAGCCCAAAAAATTTTGTACTCTGTCACATTGGAATATTTATTTATATATACATAATATCTCGTGCGATGTGTACTGAATTCAAATAATTGAGTAAAGTTGTTTTGTTTTGTTTCTTGAAACGCATGACTTTTACTTTTTGTTTAATGTACAAACGCATCAAAAGTAGTAATACGCATTGAATTATGTTAATATATGCGGATGCATCATTCACATACCACACATTATCGTCACACTTACACAATCGTAAGTGCAGTACTACGCGTTGAACTATGTTAACGTATGCGAATGCGTCATTCACGTACCACACATTATCGTTACACTTATACGAACTACACATTTATTTAATAAATATTTATTTATAGGGACAAAGTAAAGTATCTTATATTCATCAAGAAAAATACATGTGATGGTTGTTAGTGATGGTAGATACAAAAAGTCGATAGCCAACAAGAACTCTCAATTGTTCCTTGGCTTTTTCGTCGGTGGAGAGGAGGGGCCAGCTTTCGATGAAAATATAAGTTCATTCTTTGCTTCAAAAATGATGCGCTCCCCCTTCAGCTCTTTCTCCAGGAGAAGCGGATCCAACACTTTAGTGAGGTCGCCTAATGTCACAAGCACACACATAGCTCCACCCCACGTTTGATCAAACAAATAAAGAAGCTTTGACCGCTTGATTAGCATCACCTTCTCTAAGCTAGATGTCATAGGTATCACTCGAAAAGGTCCAAACTTGGTCAAAGCTCGTTGTTAATCGGTAGACGAAAAAGGTGTGGTTATATTATAGTGAGATATGTAAACTTCAAAGTGAGAATTGAGATGCCAACCTATAATCACATGTGTACAACAATCCAAAAAGTTAGTGCAATATAATCATTTTTGCAAGGGCATTTTGCAAAAAGTTTATGATACCAATGGGTCCTTATGCATTGGTGTTCAAGGGTCAACCTTGTTAGCCTCATGAGCATTAGAGGGGACCAAACTCATTAGGTTCATAACAAGCTCTAAAAGAAAGTCCTGGGTGAGCTCACTAACGAACTATTCTAGGGTCTCCACTTGTCAATATTTTCACCTCAAGGCCTCAAGCTCTTCCAACAATTCAACTATGGTTTACAGTGCCTTGTCTCTTTCTTTAGAATCATCAACAAGTTTGTCTCTAAGGTCCTCAACAAGCTCTCAAACTTGATCAAAACTCCTATTGTATCCTATCTCACCCCTTACTTGATAAATTGCTAATAGAGGAGTTGCACATTGCTAGTTGATTAGCCTAGGATCACATGATCTCTGAAGTAATTGTCTATATTTGCCTCTTGGTTGGCATGCCACATTTATTGGACATATATGCTTTCCTCCAATATAACCTAGATTAAAGTTGATTCTAAAGCAAGTGAGCATGCATTTGTAATCACCTGTTCATTGTATATAAATAAAAATTGATTATTTCAACTATGTATAACTAAACTCGTTATTACCTCGCAATAGTAGGAAACATTATACACTTGTTGGCTGAAGAGGGAGTACTAATAGAGTGGAAGTGGGAGACATGATTCTTTGCAATTGCTAGAGCACTATGATTATCAATGTAGATAGTGGTAGGAGATAACTCATCAAAATCGAGTTGATAGTAACATGAACCATAAATACTCAATAGTTTGACAATAAGCTATGATTGTTCAATAACCATATGTTGAGTATCGATGAGCACTATATGTTCAAGAGACACACTTAACAATAGCTATAATGGTTAATTAACACCTAAGTCGACAATAAGCTATCTAAGCTATATAACTATCTTATCAAGTGTTTCCATACATTTATACATTTATGTGGATTCAGGCCATTAAAATAAAACTTATTTTACTTTTAGTTGCAGTTGCACAAAGTGTTTCGATGTACTTAACTTCACATGTAGAAGTAGCCACAATAGGCTCCTTTTTTACTCAACCAATATACATGAAGCACCAATATGAAATCAAATCCTGCTAATAAACACTTTAGTGTTATAATAACCTACTAGCCAAAATCACAAAAAGGATATAATTGTGGACCTTGAATCCTCTAGATAGCATAGACTGTATTCCTTTATGGCCTTTGAGTCAAAAGATCAAATTCATAGCTTGCCAATACTTTAAATCTTGAATATGCATAAACTTTGTCACGTATAATGCAAACTATATATCATGCTTAGTATGGCAAATATAAATGAAATGCCCACAAATGTTGTCATAAGGATGGATTGAATAATTGCTTAAAACTCGAAACCTAAGATATAAGCCAAGTTCAATAAAACTAGCCACATGCTTATGTACCATGTAGACAAACCTTTTTTAGCAAATTCTGGAATGTGTTTCATATGTTGCATAACAATGTCATGCTTTTGGTGCATAAACTACATGCGCAAGTAGGAGCCCATTGACATCTCAAAATCAATGTATTTCGACATTTAAGGCTAAAAGTGCAACCTCATCTAACACACTATCCACATACAAATTGATGAAAGTATATTTCTCCCATAAGGTGAATGCTTAGCCAAATTATTGCAAAGACCATAAGCTAGCAAGTACACACTTATCTTCTCATAAAAAGGTCAAGGTGCTTGCTTAAGACCATAAAGAGCTTGTATATGATTTTGCCTCATTTCCATCAATAAAAAAGCCAATCAGGTTGTAAAACATCTACCTCCTCAGGCAAGTCACTAATAAAAGGCAAGATTGACATCTCAACATCAAAGTACATTTTAGCTTTTAAGGCTAAAATTGTAACCTCATTTAACATATTATCCACATAAATTGATGAACCAAGAGAGAATTTTTCTCCCATTACATAAATTCTTAATCAAATTATTGCAAAAACCTTCTTGCTCCAAAAGATTTTATCATTGAACTTTCAGAGAAGTGATCCTTTAGTCATGTGTTTTGTAGCATCAAACTTAAATCCTAACTCCCTAAGGAAGAGAACATTAATTGTTGCCATGTGGAGGTAGTTGTAACACTACAATATATTTACCCTATAGCAACATTTTTAGCAATGCAATAAGTCATGAATATGTGTGTATGTACACACACACACACACACACATGTATGTATATAGTGAACCCCCTGAGTTTGCAACCCTGCCATCCTTCTAGCCACATTGGGCTGAGAACCACATCTTGCCATTCAACTTTAAGACTATACATTAGTCAACAGATTGAAAAAACTTGAACAAATACAAATACTTATTATCAGTTGAAATTTGCAAAACATATATATATTTGCTATCGATAGCATGCACACTAATGGTGTGGACAGGATAGAAGTACAATAAGACATAAATATTATAAATATCAATGAATATCAACCAAATACAATATTTGTATCACATGCAAGGAATATAATCATCATCATCGTCATCATAAGTGATGATGACACAAAAACAACAAACATGCATGCCATAAGGCCTACATGGTGGAGGGGACAAGGAGAGCACAAGGCAAAAGAGATTGGGGTGCTCCAAGTAGCTAAATTCCAAGAATCCATGTAGCAAGGGACTCAGGGGGCCACAAGATCTACTATAACTACTTGCCATCCGAGAGCTCATTGCGTGCAATGGCTCCTCAAAAGAATTTTGCATCATAACCAATCATTAATCCAAATTTAGAAGAATGTAATGAGAAATATAGATTTGCTAGACTATTAGGAGAGACATGTCATATTGGACCATTATGTACATAGAGGTTATGGATGAGGGCATTCAAGCCATACCTATCTCCATATAATTTTTCTAACTAGTGGAATCTCAACAAGTGATAGAATGCTACACTAACGAATATAAACTAGTATTGATAGAATCACGTCAGTACTATAAGAAACATAGAAAAGAGTAAATCTTTAATAATAGATGTAAAGAACTTTCAAAATTCTCCAAGTAGTATTTGTAATTGTCACTACCAAGGTGATACATAGCTCCTCCAATCATGCCCTCACCACCTCCCTCTATTGTCACCATCTCCATGGAGTGAAAGTGGCCTCCTCCATGATCCTCCTCTAATCCTCCATGTCTAACCATGGAGGCTTCTTCTTGTCATTATTTACCACCTTACAAGTATTAGACTGCCTATGGGGCATATACAAGTGCATTTGCTCAATCGTCCACCCTATGGAGATTCGATCACAGTAGAAGAAGCTATGGGAAACTTGTGATGCAAGGCCTCTATCATGAAATCCTTGCTATTGTCCGGGACACGCTTCTATCTAGGATATTGTGCCAAAACACTCATTGTATAACTCATGCATGTGTGATATGAGCATCTTCTCCTTATCATTCATCATGATGGCATCAGTGACCCTATTCATCAAGTAGGAGTAGCTTGGTGGGAAAACCTTAATTAGCATGGCTCGTCTCCCACCCTGGAGTACAATGTGGAGTATATCTAGGAGAATCCTTTGTAGGAGGCATACCCACAAGAGTGGCACTTGCAAAGATGACAGAGCAAATCCAAGCATACTGGGGGAAGTAGTATTTATGGGTGTGGCCAAAGTGGGTGACCTTGTTCCACTTGATTAACAAGAAAGGTTCATAGCATCCCTCAAAGTGAGGAATACCAAGAGGTTGCAAGGTCATAGCATCCACATTTCCACAACACCCCAGAGCCACCTGTAGAAGAGCGAGGAGTGCCAATAGGATGGGGAGTTACAACATCCGTCTCCACAACACCCATCAACCTATTATCGCATAAAGCCCTTTAAGATCTTTATGAACCACTTGAAAAAGGACACCTATCAACTATGCACTAGTCCTACAACCTTCACTTCATCCACAACATGCACTAGAAGGTGGATTTGTATCACAAGCATGCTCATGGATAAGTACTTCTCAAAATACAAACCATCTCCACTACCTTTGCCTTGCTGACTGAATTGAGAATGGCTTTATCTCTTTTTGTGAGTTCCACTACACCAAATCTAGTAGCTTATAAATGGCTAAATGTATCTCTAGAGTGAGGAAACCCACAATCATGATCGGTAGTATGAACTATCATAAATGTGCTATCTATCGCATTTCAATGCAAAGTAGAATATATAAGAAGCACTTAATCGTCAGCAGCCATCTTGGCCTACACATACTTGACACATGCTTATGCCAATAATGGGATTTGAGTCCCATTAGTTGGTCATCCTTGTTGCTAAATGCAATTGTGAGAGAGTGCATTACTCCTATTGGCGTACATATGGACTTAATAATTTACTTCACCCTATGCTCCTCTTTGGTGGACAAAACCTGACAAGTACAAGGTAGTTGTATATGGCCATTTGAGCTAGTTTGTGGCCAATATGCCTCCATCTTACTTATCTCTTTCCAATCCATCGTTGCCCCTAGAGTGTTTCTCTTTCTAGTAATATGGTTCCAAAATAAGCTACCAATATTCTTAAATATCTACATGGGACCTAAAAGATTATTTATCTACATTTGAGTCAAATATGGTAACTCATAGAAAATGAAGAACCATTGCATTCTAATTGCAAGAGACTCTTCATGGACCATCTTCCACTCATACCATCTTCATGCATTCATCCTTGCACGAGGTTGCCTAAGGAATCCTTCTCTCATCTCATGGTCCTTTGGTACGAATGATGCATACATATAATAAACTATATTATCCATCATCCTCTACGTACGAGAGTCCGTACATGACATGCATGGTAACATGAAGTGACTAACCTTGTTATAACCATTGTATATAGTCATGAAAGAATGCATTGGAGAAAGTGCTTAAAACATAGACTCATGTACCTAAGCACTCTCCTTAATCCAGAAAGTCATGCATGGTGCACATAAGAATGGTCGTGGACTACCTTCCACTATGCTTGCTCATGTCATCCATTGTAATTCCCTCCCACAACTCCTTAAGCTTGCCAAATAATTGATGGAGATAGACATCCATATCCTTGACCCTATAGTGTCCATGCACAAGCAAGCTAAGGATTAGGTGTCCTTTCTTGGTAGAAATTCATGTTGGAATATTATAGTTGACAAGGACTACTAGCTATACACTGTAAGTGGTTGAGCACAATTCAAATGGATTCGTGCTATCCATGGCAAGACCAAACCATGGATTCCTTGTCTCTTTTGCAAACTTTAAAAAAAATAAATTGATATGATTCCATAGCTGTGAGTCTATTGTCATATGTTGGATACCATGCGTGGATATATTTTGCACATGCCATGTTGTTAATCTTGCCATATTCTTAGTCTAAAATATGTGGCTGTCATGGGTATGAGTGGAAAGTGTTTGAGAACCTTGCAAGACATGTAGATATATGTGAACACCACATTTTGAGCATGTGGCCATTAACCCATATTCACTCTCGAAAGAGCCCACAGTCATTGGGACATGCATGTACGTTATCATAATCAATGCCTAGTTTCTAGAACTTGTGATTTATATCGAGCATCGTGTTTCTAGTAGTAGGCAATTTGTGGTATCTCAATGTTCTCCCAAAAACATTAGAAAACCTTAACATCCATTACCTAATATTATTTGACAATAACAAGATAAATGTGTTGTGTACTTGAATAAATTAGTTACACTTACATTGCTCCATCAGTACTTTGCATGTATAATCAATAATGCAAGAAGTGTCTATAAATAGAATATATGGCACCCATCATATAGTGATATGGAGGCCTTGTAATTCAATGGGTCTAAATATAATAATTTATGTTGGAACTCATCATAGCATCACACATACTCTAAGCACAAACAATATTTCCAATGAATTTCCCACTTACACTAAGTGCATGGATATGGGACATACCAATCGGTGTATGTCTCTCAATCTTCAATATGTTGGTCCTCATCATTAGTCATTTTTGCTATAGTGCAAGAAAGGTAGAAATTTTCATTGCTCTACTACTCTCTTACTTTATCTCCTACTCTCTCCCTCTCTTACTTATTCTCTCTCTCTCTCTCTCTCTCTCTCTCTCTCTCTCTCTCTCTCTCTCTCTCTCTCTCTCTCTCTCTCTCTCTCTCTCTCTCTCTCTCTCTCTCTCTCTCTCTCTCTCTCTCTCTCTCTCTCTCTCTCTCTCTCTAGGCTTGGACCTTGGACCTCAAAGCACTCTCATTGACCTCAAGCTTTGGACCACAAACTTTTTCTCTCGACTTCTCTCCACCTTGTCTAACCTTCTCTCACACTTTCCAGACTTCACCAGACTTCTCCCTAGGCCTTGTCTAGAACTTTTCCTCCAAACCTCTCTGCAACCTGTTTGAGCACTTTTTCAACTTTTCTATGCATTTCAAAGGTGATTGAAAGCCATATCAAAGATGTTGAGTGCAAACCAAGCTTATTACTTTGAGCAATCCACACACATCACATGCACATACCCCTATAGGCATGAAGGATGGACATTGGCATGGAACAAGGGATTCATTTCTTACATTGTGTGACATGGTAAATGTCATTAGCAAGCATGATGTGTTAACGGTGTGTGGACCGATGAGGATTACACATGTAGTGCACAATTGGGTATTTTCAAAGAGTCAAATATTTTTTAACCAAATGTTTGATGTTGCAAAAGGGCAAGCCTTCATCATTAGTATTCAAATAGTGTGGCAAATTTGGCATTTTGAATACACATGTAATAGTAGCACATTAGCCATGCTTTTGGGACCAAAATGTACAAGGTATTTCCTATAATTTTATATTGTTATAATATGGTTGTCGTCTAGATTGGTGGCTTTAGAGATTTCTAGGTCCATGTCACTCTCTCTATCAATACGAAGACATGTGAAAGGAAGCAAGTTTCAAGAAAAACTTCAATATAATGGGTTTGTAGTCAATTATTATGAGCACACCAAGAAGATTATTTATGCGCATGTGATATTCCTGGGTGATGACAAGAAAGACACCAAGGGCAAGCATTAAAGCAAGGCAAATGCTTGGTACACAATGTTCAATATAGATTGTAAGTGGGCATGTTGCTCATGTGAATGGGGGATGGAGGGAAAAGTATCCAAATACCAATTATGAGTGTTGAGTTTCCTATTTTCTAGAGCCTTCCACCTTGTTGGGTATGTCCTTCGATGTGCACAACAACACCATTCCAAGGCCATCATTCACTCATAGGTCAAATAGTACAATTAGACCCATTACAACTATTTGTTAGGTTTAGGGTGCTAACACTGTAAGATACAAGATATGAGTGTTGGTAATGTCATGGAGCAACACAACATTCTTGGATGCCTCTATATCAACAATAGGTTATCCTCTTGCATGTGTGTAGAAGTGGTTTGGTGATCTCCCCTAAAAACTTTCCACTTATTCTTGCAAGATGATCATCACCAAAACATGGAAGATGTTGGTAAATGGGAAGAGCAATTGTTCACCAAATTTAGTGAAGTCCAAGAAGAATGCGGTAAGCAAGCTTCCCCATCCATTATTAGCAAATCTTGACCAAGTCCCTATAGTTACAATTAGAACCTTGCATGTGAACATTGAACAATGTGCATTGCATCCATGCTCTCAACTAGGGCCACTAGATTATGTGTTTGGGAATTCCTTGGAGTGACAAAACCCTTCAAGGAACAACAAGTCATTTGCAATCATGGAGACCAACAAAAGCACCTCTCTAGTTCCTGCAAAGAAGAAAGAGAAAATGTATGAGAATCTAGATGCAAATTGTAGACCCAAAATGTATCCCATCCATGTTTATGTCTCTTTGACTCAAGTTGTTTTTGTCTCCTTGATTGTCTTCAATGATTTATTTCAAGGTTTTTTATGGCACACCTATTATATGTTTGGCAATGCATGGGTATTATAGATGCAATGTGTATACTATATCACCTAAACTTTGATTAGCAATGTTTGTATATCTTGATTTGTTAATGATTCCAAATCAATTAATGTTTCTACATCACCATCTTTTGACTATTATTTGAAAGCAACATCCAATGGATATGAATAGCTTGTTATTTCAAGTAAAGAAGGTGAAGGTATCGTGTAAACTAATAAAAAAAAGGATGGATGCATTATGTATGAATGAATATCATTGTACCAAGATTTGTCAAACATCGCTTGCTAATTTTATCTTGAGTGCTTGATTTGTGATGTCAATAGTCTTGTATCGTGCTTGGTTCTTCTAATCCCTACCTTAATGGAACCTTCACAAGGGGAAATTCTAGTTTTCATCAATTATCTCAAACTCTTTTAAAAAAATGTTGACACTTTAGAATCGAGAGTCTCACATCCTTTCAGTTCACAAGCCCAACATTTGTTTGGATATTATGTTACATGTACATATCATAAGAATTTAAGAGGATAAAACAACAATGTTAAATATAGTTATCCTTTATTTGTTTATATTTAGATTTATGACATGCTTTGTTAGTACTGTATTCATTTCCTCATCTTAGAGATATATACCAAACCCTAACTTATCAATAATGTAATTTTCTTTAAAAAAAGCTAGAATCCCTAAACTTTAGGTTATAAAGTTATTATTCCAAATTTTAGCTTAGTAAGTTATTTCGGATAAGTCCACTAGACTTTCACCCTAACTCATCAATAAACAAATATAACATCATTCTAAAAGAGGAACACTTTATATCTTCGCAATCTTCTTTAACCAATGAACTAATGGTTTGTACAAAATCTTTAATAGGATATATATTGTATTTAGGGTTGTAGGAATGCATGTAGATGGCTTGGACAAGGATAAGCTTAAGAGTGCATACCTCAAAGTGCATTGAGATGTATCAATAGAGAAGATTTACAAGATTTAGTATAGCCTATCCAAATGCATCTACTCTTTGTTTGATAATGATGGGCAATCCAAACGCATAGGCTGGTTTGGCTCTTGTAGATGCCTCTCCTTCTAATTCAAATTATCTGCAAATGCTGAGTAGGGTACATGGTGGGCTTTTAGTGTGCAAAATAGTTATGGCCCTTCTTTACATGATTTTTGCATGTTTGTTATGGATTGAAATGTATAGGGCTTTGATATTAGTGCCACTAAACATATTACTTCTCCATGCAATCACTTCACTTCTCTTGAGGGTAGTACTATCACATATGTCAATAACTCCTCTTATTCTATTAAAGGAGTTAGAAAAATCATGTTGCCTATTGTTAATGGCAGTTGGTTTGTATACACCAAAGATCAAGAAGGATTTGTTGATAGTTTTTACACTTACTAAGATTGACTTGATTGTGAAGTTTGTTAATGATAGATGTACAATTCATAATCTCTCTTGTGGTGATAAAATGATTATATTTTGTTTCATTATGTCATGGGCTACACAAGCATACTAGGGTAAAATGTAATGTGCTTCCTTTTCAAAAGATGGTTTCAATGAGAGATGTTCATAAACTAGAACTTATACACAATGATGTTTATGGTCCGATGCAAACACTCTATTTTGGCAACTAGATGTATTTCATGGCTTTCATGACAATTACTCTAGAGATGCATGGCTATATGGTTTGAAAGCTAAGTCCAATGTGTTTTTGTGCTTCAAGTAGTTTGTCAACATGGCTAAATGTTTATTGAGGTATAAAGTAAGCATTTTTCATTTTGACTAGGGAAGGGGAGGAGGGGAGCATATGTGTGAGGAATTTAATGCATATTTGGTTGAATGTGGGATAAAACACCAATGTAGAGTGTTGTATATACCATGATAAAATGGTATATTTGAGAGGAAGAATAGATCTCTCATGGAGATGGCACAATGCATGATTAAGATTCAAGCTTTGCCACATAGTTTCTAGCTTGAGACAATTTTAGGTGTAGCCTATGTGCTTAATAAGTGTCCCATTGAGGCATTACATACTACTTAATGTAAAATATGTGTGTATAGAGGAACATATACACAAAACTAACATTGTTATAAAACAAATGTAAAGGAGACTATAAGGACTCTTACCCACATAATTGATTATTGTCAAAAATGATACATAAAAGGACAAAATAGCCTACATAGTGTTGGTTGTGTCCAAATATAGGTTAAAACAAATCCAAATTGAAAATTTGACAATGCCAAGTCGTTATGTGTTGTCTCATAGCATTTGTCAACCTACAAATTCTCATCAATGCAAAAACTACATAATGTAGCATACATAATCTAAGCAAGGAATAGAGAGTACACGTCAAATAAGAGAATATTAGAAATTCCTTTAATTCCAAACAAATTGATAGAAAGACAACTTTGTCCATCCATGCACTTCCACTATGAAGCTTACATATCAACATAGATAGATGATAGGCGAGGAGCTTAAGGCTAGTTGAATGAACTTTGATTACATAAAAGATAGATGATGATGGCTTTGAAGAGGTCTTGCTTTTGTAACTCACAAAGGCAATCAAGTTAGCCTATACGACCTACCATGTTATGAACCTTTGCTAGTTGGCCAGGGAATATTTCCTTTAGTATTAGACGAGGGATGCTACCTTTAAGCCCCCCTCAAGGGGGCCATTGGCCCTTCTATGATCCCCTCGATAGGAGCTCCAATCTAATCCAAAGACTAGACCCACAAAGATCACATTTTTGCTACTTAATCACATAAACCTCATCTAACATACAAGTTAGGACCCAACCAATGTATAGGGTTGAACATGGCTTCTCTGTATAATGGAGTCCTTGTTGCAACATTGAGCACTATGGATCATTGGTAGCACCTTATGAGGATAATATATTGAGCATATCTAATTGTCAAATCTCATCCTAATTGGTGAAAATTAAGGAGAGGGTGTTGGTGACTTTGCCCGATTGCCCGAGAGGTTGAAGCTTGCTCTAATACTAATTGTTGGATTTAGGATTATAGGAATGCACATACATAGCTCAAAGAGGAAGAAGCTTGAAAGAGCACAACTCAAAGTGTATTGAGAGGTATCAATAGAGAAGGTTTACAAGACTAAGGACACCCTAAAGTAAATAGGTGAATATACAAGACTATGGGAGAAAAACCTCCTAAATGGGAAAAAAAACACCCTAACACTCCTAACTATGTTCACATACATCAATAGCAAAATATGACAATTTTAAGACATTTTATCTTTGTCAAAAAAGTATCCATGGAATCACCTTAATCCATGTGTTCACTCTCTAATTGCGTACATGGGTAACTAACCTGGACCTTGTTTCTTCCTCGATTCAAACATGCAAGTATATCCCAAGCATCTTTCGTTGCCTTACATGAGTGAATATATGGGATCATTATGTGTTTAACAAATAATGCAATCAAAGCACAAGCATCTACATCTCTACCATCCCAATGAATCTACTTAAGAGTAGATGTGGTGGGGCTACTACTACTCTTACATTAGCTAGAGTAGAATTGAAATGTACATCATCCTCAAAAAAACCATTTTCTATTATTTATGTTGTACTTTAGCTTCTGAAACACCACCAATATGTTTTTTAATTCCATGCACAATGTTACAAATCCCTTTTGTAACCAATGCATGATGTATCATATAAGCCCGTAGTGGATAGTCGGTTCCATCCAATTTATCCTTAATAGTCAACATACAAAGCACATCATTGTTGTTAGCCATGGCCATTTACTTTATTTGATACAAAAGGTGTATGTATAGAGGAAGATATACACAAAACCAATCTGTGCTATGCATAGTACAAAGGAGACTATAAGGGATCTTACTTGTAGAATTGATTGCTATTCGATATTTTGTGTAAAAGATTGCCATGGCATAATGTAGACTAGGTCAGGACCCTATAATTATACTCCTTAGTGCACCACCTTTTGGACTATGTATTTTCTATCAAAGACAATTTCAAGGATCCCGTTATCTCCATAACGTGTTTGGTCCTCACCGAGAAGAAAACCAGCACCGCCTTTGTGTTGAAGTAAAGCACATTTGCACATACTTTAATAGTGTCAAGAGCAATCTTCTTTGCCACTCCCTCTTGCTTCTCCTCCATGCTCCTATTGATACACTTTTACACCTAGAATATACATGCTTTTTTGATGTAGTCTTAGCTCATTTTGATCAATTGCAATATCATATCGTAGACTAGGTTGAGGCCTTGGAAGTATACTCCTTAGTGCATCACCTTTCAGACAATGCCTTTTCTATTAAAGACAACTTCAAATAGCCCTCTACCTCCATAATATACTTTTTCCTCATTGCCTTTTCCCTCGAGAATGGCATTGAACCACATAATTGTGTCCATAGGCTTAGTTGACTTACGAAGAAAACTAGCATCACCTTCGTGTTAAACCAAAGCACATTTGCACATACTTCACTAGTGTCGAGAGTAATCTTCTTTGCCACTCCCTCTGGCTTCTCCTCCATGCTCCTATTGATATGATTGGCTAGTAACTTGAACACCGATTGCGAGTTCACCTCAAGCTACAACTTGCAATTTTCTTTTGAGTCAAGATTTGTTATGTACAACCTTCTTACTGGTGAAGGGTTCTATGACTTCAATAGATTCCTCATCTGACACCCTTCCTTCTGCTCTCTTTCTCTTAAGCATTCTTGCTAGCTTTGTCTCCTAATTGCTCCCACATTCTAACATCTCATCTTTAATTAGCTCTTGGCTCATTCGACATAGGAGCTCGATAGCCATACCCCATGCACTGTATAGGGAAGACTTGCACGTGCTAGGTTTAATGAGCAATAAATCCACATGAAGGTTACAACTCGCCACTACTCTACGACCACCGTCTCATTAAAATCGAAGCTTATCTTATTGGCATCAAACTTCTACCCTAATAGATATTGGGTCCGTCAAGGGATGATAACATAATGCTAGGGTTTCCCGTTTTCCTGGATATATATAATCGTGACCACAGCTTTTCCAAGTTTTCCAAGCGGTGCTATCGTCAAGGCTTGCCAGGTAACGACTATTTTTTCTCTGAGTGAGGTTAGGGTTTTCGGTTTATAGCCATTTGTGGGCTTACATCCGTCTCGCTTCTATACGCACGGCTCTGCATCGCTTGCAGTTAAACAGCAACTATGGCCAAGTCGAAGAATCACACCGCACACAACCAATCTTACAAGGCGCATAAAAATGGTATCAAGAAGCCGAAGAAGCACAAGTACACGTCGAGAAAGGGGGTGAGTTGTATTTACCTGTTTGTAATGTTCGGGTAATTCTTGGTTGTGATCTTTTGTTCTGCGGCACACAGATGGATGCTTATTCTGTGTTTCTATGGCTTGCAGATGGATCCTAAGTTCCTCCGCAACCAGAGGTATGCGAAGAAGCACAACAGGGTTGAAAAGGAGTCCGAGTCGGAGGAATAGAAGCTAAGCTGAGTTGCAAGATTGCAGACCGACTGAAGATGCAACGCATCAGTTTTGACGGCTAGATGCCTTGCTGCCCAACAGATTGTTGTATGCGAAAAACGTTATTGCTATGAACTACCGAATTAATCTTTTTATCATGGGTTCATGTGTTTGTCGAATTGTAAGTTTTGTTGGGCCTTTGTCAAGGTGGTTTGTTTTTTCTCTCTCTTTGTTTCGCGCATATGGCTCGTCATTTTCTTTGATTCTCTTGAGCAATACATCCTTCGATGATCAATGGCTTCATCACTCCGGGCTTTTATCTGAGGTTTTCAGATTATCTTAGCTGATTCCATTTTGCAGCTTCTAAAAGTTTAGGAATTGATGGTACTAGAAAGCATTTCACGATGCCCAGAAGCATGTCTTGACCTTTAGAGAGTTTTGAAAGGCTCGCCAATGGATTATGCGTAATTATCTAGGTATTTTCCATTAATAAGCTTGAGAAATTTGTATTTGCTCAATTTCTCTTGCAGGGCTGTACTATGCTGATGGAGTAAGGTAGATCTGATAATGCTGTTGTTCCTCAAACTACTTTTATCATCATAGTTTGCAGAATGCAAATAGATCAATATTTTAGAGTTTTTGTGGGCTTCCTGGTTTTGGGATGTTGAGTTTGCGGAAATTTTTTGATGCAGCTTAAATTTTAAAGTTATACTGATGCACTTGTATCCAATTGTCTACCTGCGTGAGGTTCTAATTGGAACAATCATTTGTAGCAAGTATTCTTAACGTTTGAAATGGACTTCTTGACTGCTAATTATGCAACTACCAGGCTTTTCTTTTATAAATGTAAACCTTCTCTCAGGAATGCTAGTGTATAGCACGAGGTGGAATTCAGGCACCAATCCTTCAGCTCTTTATCCCAAGGTTTGTGTTTATAGCCTACACGTTGAGATGTTATATCTTGCATCAAAGAGTTCTTCTGGGGCAATTTGCTGAGGCTTGGAATTCATACCTTGATCACCATTGACTTGCTATTAAAAAATTGTTGAATTTGGCATCTTCCTGCAAGGCATTCTGTTGGCTGTGAATGGTGGAGGCAGAATGGATGGGTACAATTAGTGGACTTCTTCCTGCAAGTCTGTTTTTGCAGTTACTGTGTTGGCTGTGAGCGGTGGAGGCAAAGTATGGATGTGTGTATATAGCAGTTAGGTGGCCCAAGTACCCTGCTTTGGTCTTTTAAAGGTTCTAAAGCTCTCGTTTTGGTCTTTTAAGGTTCTGGTGCGGACGTTGTTCATGTTAATTGTTGTACTTTCTGACCAATGAAATGGGACATTACTATTCTGGCCAAAGACCGGTTCTGTCATGCTCAGTAGTTTGAATGTTTTAACACGTATCTTGTTGAAGCATGTCCTGATGTTTACTAATATGAACATGCACGGGCTTACAATGAGATGGTGGTCGACTTTCTTGGTGCAAAGAGATTTGAGCTCATTACGTACAACCTGTCTCAGTTTTTCTTGATGAAGAAGTGGCTAGATGCTTACTAATATGAACATGCGTGGGCTTACGATGAGATGGTAGTTGACTTTCTTGGTGCAAAGAGATTTGAGCTCAATATGTACAACCTGTCTCAGTTTTCCTTAGCAAAGAAGTGGCTAGACCAGACTATCCAGAGATGCAAACGAGATTTGTACCCGTGGCTAGACCAGACCATCTGTCTACCATTGTTAGGGGGAGTTCATTCACACGACCGAAAAGTTAGGGGATGCAACAAGCTTTGTACCCATGGCTGTCTAAATACTTGGCTGTCTACTCTGTCATCTCTATTTTCAGCCAGTCTGAATTTTGAGTTTGTAACCTCTTATGAGGCGCCATGCCTACTTTGTAAACCATTGTTGGAAAAGAAAGTGCAGAATATTCTCCAAATGTACTTATTCCTTGTTTTACCGTCGAGGACAGTGCTTACAGGCAGCCCTCTCTTTCCTCTTTTTCCAGTTGGCAGTTTTCTCATATGCACCTTGTTTTGTACAAGCCATTCCAATGGTCTAGTAATTTGTTGTAAGGATGCTTGGCTTGGTCATGATGAAACCAGTCTTGAGCTTTTACTCCTATTTAGAAAGCAGCCTTCTCCAAGTAGCATTTATTGAATGTATTTTTGGTTTGTCTATTGCAAATGATGCGAATGTAAAATACTGACTTTTGACCTCTCAAATTACATGTATAAGACCTGTTGTTATCTACATAGCCTTTGTAAAACTTGGAACAGGGAAGATTTTCGGATGTATGCTCACTAAGATGCTTGTGCCTTTTAACTTGCAGCACATTGAAGCAAGAAATATTTGGGCTGGAATTTTTTTGTGAATTATTATCAAGAGAGTTGACCATATCACTATCTTTCCATGTATCCCTTGTAGGTGAGAGGGGGCTGCCATATCGCTATCTTTCCATGTATCCCTTGTTGGTGAGAGGGGGCTGAGGTTATTGTGAAGCAAAAGCTACCTTTCCATGCATACCCTCAAGGGTGGGTAGAGGGTGGTGGGTAAAGCGATCAATCTATTCCATGGCTAGTGGGTAAGGCGGTCATAAGGCTCCTTTAGGGCTACTAGTGTGACGAGTCGAGGTGAGCAATTTATGAAGATTATGCAAGAATGGTCTGTTTGTGGAATTGGATTCTCTTTACTATGAAGTGAGATGGAATCAATGTAGAGTATATTGAGAAAGTGATTGGTTAGAAGAGCACTCTCTAAGGTGCTCTTTGAGTAGAGGAAGATCTTGATCCAAGAGTAAAAGGTCTTTATAGCATTGGTGGTGTTATCTCGTAATCGTAGTGGGTAAGGTGGTCTTATGGCTCCTTTAGGGCTAGTGGTGTGACAAGTCCAGCTGAGTAATCTATGAAGACTATGCAAGAATGGTTTGTTTGTGGAATTGGATTCTCTTCACTATGAAGTGCGATGGGATCAATGTAGAGGATATTGAGAAAGTGATTGGTCAGAAGAACACTCTTTGAGGTGCTCCTTTAGTAGAGGAAGATCTTGATCCAAGAGCAAAAGGTCTTTATAGCATATGGTGGTCTCTCTTAATCGACTTGAACCAAGTTACGTACATTTTTCATTTGTAGGGTTTTCTTTTCAATGTGGAGGATTCCCATTGTGCATTGAGATTGGCAAATGAATAGTGCAAGTCTTGTAGGAGCAAACATCGATTCATAGAAGGATTTTTGCTTCGCTTTGAAGGGCTCAAGGTAGGAGAGGAATTTGATTCATTGAGTGGGGTTTGCTTTGATTTTAAGGGCTCAAGGTAGGAGAGGGATTGATTCATTGAGGGGTTTGTGAAACTAGCCTTCCTCCTTGGATAGGGTGGTAAATAACATGCTTAAACATTGTTTACAACAATTAACAAATTTACAAAACTGAAATGCATACTTTACCATATAATAGCGGACATTGGATACCTTGTTTGCGCTAATATTGGTGTCGCTTTTGGTATTTATTTAACTTAATTAAAGAAGTTGATGTACAATGGTATTCTTCCAATTCCTTTTGGTATTTATACTTCCCTTGTTATTTAAAATTACTAACAAGTTTTCAATTTGATTTGCCCCTTGATTCGAGTAGTGGATTCGTCTTTATTTGCTTTGATGAAGATGGAAAATGCTGCAAATTCATTGAATTGTTGGTCTTTCCACTTAAATTTGACCAAAAATGTCTTTAACCATATTAAATTCAAGTCTTAGGGCTTTCAATTTTTCACATGTTTCTTGATATTATTGTTAAATTCTAATTTTTGTTGCAGGTTAGGATTTACAATAGAGAAATCTGAAATTTCTTAGCCTTTGGTGATCTCAATGATACAATCTTTTGAGCAAGGGTGTAGATAGGTTGGAGATGAGAGTGTTGAGGAGAGAGAATTCATATTTTCTTCGTGAAAACTTAAAAGAGAATTTGTCATTTATTGTTGTATTGTCTCAAAAATTTATAGATACTAAGAACTAAAGAAAATCACTCATTTACTATTGTTGCTTTATCTCAACAGTTGTAGATGCTGTCACTTGATGTTGATTGATATTCTCTTGCCTCGGGCTACCTCAGAAGATCCTCCAATGGTTATAAATTAGACTAATAACATCTCCTTTCTCTCTCTTGCACGTTGAATTTACTCTAATGACTCTCCATCCTTTAAAGATACTTTTTAGACTTGCATGGGCATGTTTAACAAGTGAAAACTTTTTCAAATGATTTTTAAAGTATTAATTATAATTAAATATTAATTAAACATACTAAATTAATAAATATTTTAATGTTTTAAAAAATAATTTGATTAGCCAATAATTAAATTAGCTAGGCAACTTCCATTGTTGAGTGTTTGCATAATCTTTGATTATTAGATTGGCATTAGGTACCATTAAATGTAACTTCTCTAGTATAACCAATTGACATTTATGGCTAAATGAATGACTTAGGCCAACAACTAGCACCAGATACCACCAAGTATGTGTGCGATATAATTTACAACTTTGCCATTGACATCTCGTAATTTTCTCAGGTCTTGGGCTCGTAAAATTATACTTCATATGTGTAACATATATTTAACGACGTGGTTAAAAATTAATCCATATATTAAGTGAGGTTTCAAAAATACATGTCCTGACAATGGTTTGCCTAATGATGACCATCTTGTTTGGCTCCTACATAATTTGAAGATCACATTAAAGCTCATGAAAGTTACCAAATTGACGACATTAAGACTCAATTAATGGCTAAATTTGATGGGAAATGCAAATGGAATATAAGATGTGGCTTTGCAGGAAGTCTTCACAAGGGGAAGCAAACATCTAAGCTTTGTCCAAGCTTTGAAGACTAAAAGGAAGAAATAGACAATTATTGTTATCCAAGATCTAGAAGGTGGTATCCATCATGATGATATCTCCATCTCTAAGGTAATTGTGCATCCATTATTGTCAATTAGCTAGCTAAAACTTTCATGTGCTATTTTGATGTGATAAATTAGTTTCTAGCCTTGTGTGTGGGCAAAATCTCTTTTAACTTGAAGTTTGATCGCCAAACCATTCCCAATGAATTTCTACTTACTTCATTGTGTTGGCGAGGTTCACCATGGGATTATGATTGTCGAGCTATTCATCAATGACATTGTTTGAGTCTATGTTAATGGCCTCCATAACAAAGCTTCCAGGTAGGAAGATTAGTGAAACAAGGATGTCCATTGGTATTGTCGTTCACAATAATTCCAAATCCTCTTCTTAGGACTATTGACTTCAAAGCTCAACATGGATCTCTGAAAGGCTTGCATTTGCCAAACGAATTAATCTTCTGTAAGAAAATGTATGTCGATGATAACTCACATTTTTTTGAGCGCAAAGAAAATTTAGCTAGTCTTATGAAAATTTATGTTTAGTGTTGTTCTGTTTTAGGGTCAACCATCACCAAAAAGAAGAGGGGGCAGATGCATCTCTACCTTGACTATGAGGATGATTGGAGTGATTAGTATCTATTCAAGATTATTTAGTTAGTTTTAAGTTTTTCTCTATCTTGGATAGAAGTAAAAATTTAATTGGTCGCTAGGAAAGATTGAATCTAAAAGTGCCTCTTATCAAGAGATTATATTGGCCTATGTGGGAGGATTGCAAGTCTAAACACAATTATAACTCTTGCAATACCATTCACTATATAATAGTTAGTTCATTTATTAATTATTGTTGGGAAGTGCTGGAAAGGATGTATAAAGACTTTGTATGGGGGATATGTCAAGACCTTGAAATGGCATACTATCTCTTGGGTCTTGCCATGTGGATCCAAAGCAAATAGAGATTTAGGTGTGGAGGCAATGAAAGAGAAGGCAATCAGATTGGTGTTTAAACTTGAACAAAGGCATCCTTGGGCAATAGTTATGAGGCATCAGATGATTGAAACATATGACCAACTAAGGGTAAATGGGGTGATCTGAAGTATGAAGATGTGCTTTTGGTGTGTACTAAGTTCATGTTTCTAGCCTCATCTATGGCTACTGCCCTTATAAAGAGTTGGAAGAGCATCCTTGGAATTCAAGTGGTCACGTTAGCTAGCGAAGGGTGGGATATTCTTTAACCCAAAATATTTGACTCTCTCTAGATGCATATCACAATGGAGTGGCACTTGTGCATAAGGATTGGAAGAGGCCTAAGGCATTGGAAAAGAAGGGGGTGACTAGATGGATTGACATTGGGGATTGAGGTGTGGTAGATTTACTGGAGCTAGAAGAGATAGCAAGAAAGTAGAATCTAAATTAGGCCAAGTCAACTTGGTTATAAGGATGCTAGAAGTGAAAAATGAATCTTGGCTGAATTCACATGTATGCATGCATGCATTAGCAACCCTTGAAACCCTTAGAGATAGGGGAAAAGGGTGCTATTTGCAAGGAGTAAGAAGGATCTTGAAAGAAGGGAAAATAAACCTCTATGTATGGGTGGAACTTTTGAGTGGAAGTCCATATTCCTAAGAACAATGTGAAAAGTGTGGAGGCATAGGATAAGGAGGGTTTGGAGGGACAAGCTCTCACCTAAAATTAATGTTGTGCTTACGGGAGAAAACTCACCACTAAGGATAGGATTGGTAAGATCATGAGGGTCTCTTTGTGGTGTCCCTTATGGCTAAGATAGAAGGAAACACATATTGTGGCATTGTTCATCGGCACATGTAGTGTGGAAAATAATAAAGGAGTGTGTCCACTTAGCAAGATGAAATACTAATGTTGGCCTCAAAATCGTGCTATTTGGAGATGAAGCCTTACTGGATGATGAAATCCTTAAAGTCTAGAACCCATTAGAGCGGTAGTTATTAGAGTAGAAAAAACAAGGAAGCTAGAATCAAGATAGATATAGTTTTTGGCTATTGTGTTAGGGATTGCCTTGCACTTCTTAGAACTAAGAGAGAGATTGATCCTTTTTTTGAAGTCAACTATAAGCTCCATACGAGAGAGCATGTGCTTAACTAGTTTTGGGAACTCTTTACCAGATGCATCATAAAGATGAAGATTATAATTTTTTTGAAAGGACTATCAATGTATTGTTCACATTAAAACAACATCCTAGAGACATTCTCCCTCTCTACTATGATTGGAGCTTGGTTCCACTAAATCTTGTAAAGAATATTTTGTACAAGGTTAGAGTATTTTGTAAAGATTTCTTAGCTTGGAAATGAATAAAACAACTTTTTCGCACTCAACTTTCTAGGCATCCCTCTTAGCCAATCAAAAGTCTTCTCAATGTACCTTTGGTTTAACTATAGTAAATGACATAAATTTAAAGAATGAAGTTTTCTTTGGGTTAACTATAGTAATTGGTGCTACTCTAAGGAGTAAAGTTTTAACGTCTCATAAGGCATGTAGAATACCCGATGATCATGATCATCCTTGACGAATCTTGGAGATATTCTCCCCTTCCACATTGAGTATAGTTGATTCCACTAAATCTTGCCATTAAATACTCTTGGAAGGTGCTCTCACCTAAGTTCTCTTAACTCTTCCATTTAAGGTCCCGAGTTTGGGGTGAGGTACCTCTTCTTTCAATATCCTTGAAAATATGTTGTCCTTTAAGTAATGAAAGTCTTTCTAAAAAGACTTTACCCTTCTCAGTAATGAGTAAGTGGATGAACAAGCACAATGTAGGGGGTCAACTGTTTTAGTTTCTTCCTTTGAAGACTTCTTGTATTCATGTTATCCTTTAAAGTAATGAAAGTCTTTCTAATAAGACTTTACCCTTCTCGATAATGAGTAAGTGGATGAACAAGCACAATGTAGGGGGTCAATTGTTTTAGTTTCTTCCTTTGAAATCTTCTTGTATCCATGCTTTCTCCTTCTCAAAGAGTTACTATTTCAACATGATCTTGCCATTTGTAAACCATCTAAGTTGGATATCAAGCTAAACATCTTCCCATCTTCTTATTCCTTTAATATAAAATAATCTAGAGATTTTGGACTCAAAATAAACAAAACCAAAGTTTTCTTTCAAAGGTTGGTCAAAGAGGCAAATCACATGTTGTTGAGAAATATCTTATCTTCCATCATCTTTCTCTCACCATTTAACATCCTTGACTATGCACCTTTTGGAACAAAGTCAATGATTTGTAAGAAGATCTACCAACCAAATAGTAAACTTGTACGATGATGCCCCTTTTGCAAAGCTAAAGACAATGTGCAACATCTTGCAAGGTGAAGAACAACATCCAAGTTTAATAAATTGATATACCTTTTGCAATATTGAGGACAATGTGCACCTTTTCTAATATTGATGATAACATCCATTTTTTAAACCTAATATTCCTTGCATTTCACATGGTTGAAGTGTTTTCATAGTATAGTAATACATCAGTTGGATGTAACATCTTCGAATAAGTGATAGGCTCAAATTCGCATATGATGCATCCTCTTCCTATTTTTAAAAGGATACTCTTATCCTAGCTAGATCTATATTGCTCAAGGCCCCTCTCTCTCCTTCTCACTCACACACTCTCCTCCCTTTTGTGCCCTTTTTTTTTTTCACTGCTCATGTCTTCATTTAGCACTCTAGTTACAAGTGGCTTCAATTAGCACTCCCGTGAACAACTTGGTAAACACACTTTCACTCTCTCATGATTGTTACAAAATTGAAGTAATCATTTGATCGGCTAAGACTATCATTTGAGCAGCATGAATAAGTTATCTGGTATCTATTTAGATATGGTGAAAGGGATGGCAATCACGTTGCTTTGTCAACACCTACAACACATGTTAGCTTGCATAAGTCCTCAATAATCCTCTACTTGGTTGGTTTTTAGGTAACAAGAACAACCTCTTCATAACTTTTGGCATACCAAGTTCTTAAAATTGTTGTTGTTGATAAGATTTTGTATCTTTTGGTCCTCCATTTTGGATCCTCTTATATATCCATGCATTTCTCATCAACATTCAAATGAACTCTTCTATCATAAAGTTACATTCAATAATATATGGTATAAGTCATTAGGGCCAAAAATGTAAAACAAATTCACTTTTGTAAACCCTTGATTAAGAAAAGAGCCAAGGAAAGTGTGTCATGTAGACAAGAATATAGTATTGTTGTCTTCTCTGCTGTGAAGTTAGTGGAAACCATCTCGTAGTTCTCTTAAAAAAAAAAAAGTTGAAATATCTGAGGTTTAACATGTTTTGGTGGTCCCAACAATCCTATTCACTGATAAAAGTTAAAAGATATGACGAAGATGGGATTTGAAGTTAATGGTTGATGTTTTGAAGATTGAGAGATCTTTTTTTATCGAAATATCTAAAGTTTGACATGGTTTGAAAGTCCCAATAGTTCTATTCAATAAAAAAAGGTGTCAAAATATATGTCAAATATGGGACCTAAAGTTAATACTTGATATTTTGAAAGTCAAGAGATCTAACTATATGACTTCTTATTGACATCCATTCATCTAAGCTCCCTCGATTCCCCTTCTTGACCTTCTTTTTGAATTTCTTTCTCTACACAATATGTGTGGTGTTATTTTTTTTTCATAGCATCCATAAGGCATCATTCTCATTCTATGAACTCTCACATCATCTGTAACAGAAGTACATGTGAAAGTTGGAAACCCAAAACTTTTATTGTGTAAATGATTAGATTACTGTATGTAATGTGCTCGCCTATCAGTTGTCCAAGCAGGTTTTAGCGGTCCATCGAGAAACGAATCTAAGCGTCGCCGCTCGGCACTCCCATGGAATGTTCCGGGGTTTGTCGCCTAGGGTTTCCTGAGTCTGTCTCACAATGGAACATTCGCGGTTGAACCCACTAGGATCAACTTGAAATTTGGGTTCCTAGTAGACAAGGTCTCCTAACAACATCCTAGCATCGGGTTTTGGACATCCTACTTTACGTAGAGATACCCAATCCGAAGCAAATCCATACCGCACTTGGTTCAAAGAGAATGGGAAATGAGAGGGATGCGTTGCACAACCTCTCTGCCCGTAGGGCATAGTCCCATTCCGGTCCCCTAAAATGGTATGAATCGAATTCTAGCTTAACCATACTTAAATGTCAAATGATGGTAAAACCTTGTGAGAAGTCTCCCGGTTCTGTGGGACCACCCTGCCATAGGACAGACCCATCAGGGGTTCTCCCCACCCGCTTTCCTTGATAGCTTTTGTTTTCTAATTAGGTGCTATCACATTTATGTGTGACATTTAAAATCAGCTTCCTTAATTAGGCCTTTTAGGGAACATGATTTGTTCTCATAATTTATGGCACAGACACGAATACAGAGCAAGTAGTCTTTTGACAAAAAAGTTTAAACAAGTTCCTTAACTTATCTCAAGTTAATCTTTGTCTCCTGGACATACAAGAGAATTATATATCCCTTCTGTCCAACAGAAGTACCTGGTCCAAATCACATGGCACCATAATTTCTATCCATTATCTAGAATAGGATCTTCCAATGCCATAGATGTTGGGCTCAAGGCAGTCTTCACCTCCATTTTGGACTAGGCAAGGGGTGTCCGGAGCTCCACCTGACACCAAGCGTTCTAGGAGTGAAACCCAATTTCCATGGTTATTCTTTTCACCAGTCGACCTTCGGCTTGTGAATTGAGCAGTGCCCTCTCGGGATAATCCGTAGTGAGATCTTGGAGATGATCCACCTGTGTAAAATATTCTTCCTTAATTAATCCATTTAGGAATCAAGCACGATCAAGGCAATTGGCCTAATATAATTTGAAATGTTCTTTTATTTCCTACGGCTACTTGTCATTACTGACCCTTGCCATGCATTTACCATCAAACACAAGCACTTGGAATAATGATCCAAATCAAATCCAACAATCAGTTTAGTGCAAAAGCATTTAGGATGTTATTTGATAA
Organism: Lygodium microphyllum; assembly: GCF_053477565.2. NCBI lineage: Eukaryota > Viridiplantae > Streptophyta > Polypodiopsida > Schizaeales > Lygodiaceae > Lygodium > Lygodium microphyllum. Next base: position 134,507,892 of record NC_141158.1, read on the forward strand.
TTCAACAAAACAATGGCATCCTTTTCCAATATTACAGGAACAGTCGTGATATTAACCTTTCCATTGCGTATTTACTCTTCCCCTTGGATCAAGAGCAATTTTCCATAAAATCTACTTAACACACCCTTCATTCAGCTAAGGCATATGTTAGGGTTTCAAACACTATACAAGACATGAGCTCTATTGAACACTTAAAGCCTTCTCCCCTACAAGTACGAAAGCATCGGTCTTTCCTTTTGACTTAGGGTTTCCTAATCCTTGAGATATTTTCTTGCCCTCGAGTTGTTGTTGCATCTAGCCCAACCCCTGAATAGGTTTGACGAACATAGTCATTATCAGACGGATCTCAAGGCACCGTAGTCTTTATCCTAATGAATGTTATTTGTACTAGCTACAAATAACTTCAAGATCCCAATGGACTAGTAGTTCAGGATATTAGCAAACTTTTAATGCAAGTTCAACTTGTGTACCATTGATGCATGTGTCATATAACCTTTCCCATACATGCACCATCTATGTGCATATCCCTTAAGTAACCTTTATGTTCTTTATGCCACGTATGACTTCGTCGTGTAGCATTGGGATGCAAAGTATTTAAGTACATGGGTTTGTGCGAATCTCAATGCATTATATGCATAAATCCATGCGAGGCCATCTATGGTTGCGGAAAGAATTAACCTATGATCCCCTAGGAGTTCATCAAAAAAATTAAATTCAAGCTACTTGTTGGAATGAATTCATGCGCATGCCTATGCCTCAATGATTAACGGAGATGGCAAATTGTACTTGGATATTCGGATATGAATTATCCATACCCAATGTTGTATTCGTATTCGCAGAAACGCCTTGGCCGGTGGCTCCATTGTTGGATGCGAGATTACTGCTGATGCGTGTCTCCCTCCGTTTTGGGGCCATACTTTCAGCCTATAAATCACTCTTTTTCTCTAGATGGAGAGATGGTGTGCCGGGGCGATTCGTCTCGAAAGGATTAGACTCGCGGGGAGATGGGGATTAGAGTTACGGGGAGATGAAGATTAAACTCACGAAGAAAGGGAATAAATCGTGGGGCCGAAGTGTGTGGTCACCCTCTAAAGAGGGGAAGGGCTCAGTCTTCTTATTCTTCTCCTTCTCTTCTTCTTTCTCTCCCTCTCCCTCTTCTTCCTGTCTTCTTCTCCTTTTCTTCTCCTCTCTCTCTCTTTCTCTTCTTCTCCTCTCCCTCTCTTCTTTTTTTCTCTTCTCACTTCTCTCTATCTCTCTCTCTTCTTCCTTTCTCTCTTTTCAGCTCTCCCTATCTCTCTCTCTTCTTCCTTTCTCTCTTCTCACCTCACCCTTCCTTTTCTTTCACGGTAGCTAAGGGGGCAAGAGGTGGTAAAGCCCTCCTTCGCTTCGGGGGGGAGAGAATAAGGTGGCCTCTCACACACACACACACACACACACACACACACACACACACACACACACACACACACACACACACACACACACACACACACACACACACACACTCTCTCTCTCTCTCTCTCTCTCTCTCTCTCTCTCTCTCTCTCTCTCTCTCTCTCTCTCTCTCTCTCTCTCATGGTAGAAAGCAGGGGTGGCAAGAGGTAATGTCGCATGTTCTCTTCTTATGATGTGGGGGGGCGGGAGGGGGGGGGGCGCGGGCGAGGGAACGTAGGGAGAAGGTGGTGTGGTGGTGGTGGTGACCACCACCGGTTTTGCATGGCGGTGGGGATTTTTTTTGGAGACGCCCAACCGGGCCGTTGTGCCCGGGGGGGCGGGTAAACACGTGGCCTTTCCTCCCTCTAATTATCATCATCGTTGTCTTCGTCTTCAACATTATTGCCATTGACTCCATTTGCCTTAGCATCATCGTCAACCTCATTAAAAGATATTAGAGATACATTAAAGTTCTTGAGAAAACAATACATGTTCAAGATATAAGTCCTTGTGATAGTGGTTGCATAACTTGGTTTGTGATAACACTTGAAAAACCTAGTTGTGTATAGTCCACTCATAAAACAAAATAAAACAAAGATATAAGTTCGAGAGTTCAATAGTGTAGACAATTGGAAAAAGAGCTAAAAGAAATCTTCCTTATGAAATTTGCATACAACTTAGTGCTTTAATTAATTTTGAACCAAGAATAGAAACAATTGAAAATCTATTCTTGCTCATTGACATTGTTGTGCAAAAACATTTTGATGGAAATTTCTACTTTTCAATGCAATTTCACAAACAATAAAGTATTTAAATTATATTTTTAAAAGAATTTCATTTCATCATTTGAGTTAGAAAAATGTCATTGTATATGTATAGAAGTACCAAATGATAATTTACACTTCAAATGAACTATTGGGATAAATATACAAAATGATATAATAGATGCTCTAGTGTAAACACATTATGAATTTTTGACAAGACAATACAACTTTTGGATATATGTTCAAGCTGAATTATATCAACCATTGAAAAATGAGTTGAATATTATTTTCTTGATATAATATATACATATTTGTATTGTACCATAAATATATAAAAAATTGAGAATTTGGTCTTGCTCATTAGCACTTCCTTTGAAGAAATATTTGAAAAAAACTTTATATACTTTAATATAATTCTATAAATAAAATTTGATCTTTCTCATTATAACTTCTTGTGAAGAAAAATTTAAAAAACACTTTATATATGCCCAAAGTATTTTATTATATCATGAGTTACAAGATGTGTGTGTGTGTGTGTGTGTGTATAAAATAATCTAGTATTGGAGTTTATTCCTAATATATTAGTAAACTATTAGCAAAAGTAGTGAAGGAATATTTATAAGATAAAAAATACAAGAAAGATATACACAATATATTTTAGCATGGCCATGTATTTCAATTCAAGTTTTTAAAAACTTATGTGACTTCTCAAGGAAAAATATAAATATCAAGTAGCCTATTATAAATATAATATATATAATCGTTTGTTAGACTACCATATCATTTGATTTTTTTTTTGGTATTGTTTTTACACACCATAAAAAAGGCATCAAAATATAATAATTGTAAGAGGCTTGGATATATTCACAAGAAAATTAAATGCCTCAATATTCTTTTTGTAGATCTCTTCCTCTATTTTAAATTCTTCTTTAACCTTCTCATCATGTTTGATATAATGCCAAGAGGAGATTCTAGCCATGCTTGAACCCTCTATCAGTATAATTATAAATATTTTTATTAAAAATAAATTTCTTAATTTATAAAGTATAATTCAAATATTTGATTTTTAAAGGATTTTTTAGCTTTAAGATAATAGTCACTATTGCATACAATAAAGTGATAATGCTATAATCTTTTATTTTTATGAGCCCTTAAACTTGTCAAAATATATTTTTAAAAATCTATAAATATCTTATGCATTGAGAATTTATTAAAATGACTTATTGTGTAATTTGAGATGCTTGAGAAGACTAAAACTCTCTAATTATGTAGTATTAGTAATTTTCATTTTTTGGTGTTTTAAATACTTAAAAGTCAATTTTATAACATAAATTGAGCTTAAAAATTCTAAGAAAAATTTTAATCTTTTTTAAAAGCACAAAATATTTATAAACGACCTAAAAAATTTAATAGTGTAAGGGCTTATAAATAATAAGGATTATAATATTATCACATTATTGAATCCAATAATGACCATCACCCTAAAGCTTGAAAATCAAAGATTTTAATTGTAGTGGAAGAGAACTTGAAAAAATCGTAAAAAAGAAAAAATATGCAATACTATGCAAATAGGGATTCTCAACCATAGCTAGATCCTCTGTTCACATTGTATCAAATATTTCTTGTTCTTCATGGTTATTTCAAATACTCTTAGTTAATATAACTTGATATAAAGATTGTTAGAGCTAGTTTAGAGTATCACTCAATCAAAAGATTATTATAGATAGTTTGGAGTAGCTTAAGCATAATAAGGCTAGAAAAATTTTCAATTAGTTGTTTGCTATTTATTCTACCTATCATTACACAATTTAAATCCAAAAGGGACTATATTTTCAAATAGATATTGCATTAGTATATATTTACTATGTAAATTCTATCTTCTTTAGCTATAAAGAATATACAAAAGGTTTGTGGTTTTACACACATAGACACACACAAAATTTCTTTACTAATTATTCTATCTCTTCATTGCATAGTTTTTATTTAAGAGAGACTATATTTTTGAAGAGTTATTGAATAGGATGTATCTTTGCTAGATTATATATTCTATCCTTTTAAGCTATAAAGAAAGATTAAAGAGGCATTAATTGACTATATATATTATCATGGATTTCTTGTATTGTTGTAAGAACTACTAATGACTCACTTTTTCAACACCATTGACTTATCAAAAGTTCATGTTATTGTATGCAAGGCTACTAATGATTTTTTTAGCTAACTCCATTGACTTGTCAAAAGTTCATGTTATTTCATATAGATAACTTTGTATAATACCCTACAATACTCTTTAAACCATTTTCAGAAATTAAATAAGATTACAAATGCTATAGAGAAGAGAAGATCTATAATCGTAAGGATTATCTTGATAGATATTTTTTTTGTAAAATGTGAGATATATAACATTTGAAGAGAGATATACAAGAATAAGACATCAATAGTGTGCTGATGCTTTTAATCCTAAAAACAAAAAAATTTACAATCAAAGAGAACAATCCATACAATCAAAATAATATCAACATATCCCCAATCTATACATTTTCAATCTATATTATAATTAGAGTTCTAAGAGGAAGAAATAAAGTCAAGTCTTTTTTATTTCTTCCTATGGATCAAGGGAAGAGATCTTAAGATGGTAAGGATAGGATAACAAAGGCAGCATCATCCCATGATATCAAACCACCATTCATGTATAAAAATTAAATAATGCTTTCTCTTATGGCTAAAATGAGTTCTTGAAGTAAAGATTTGTTGCCTTGTTGCATATCAGTGATACCCTTATTTACTTGTTCTATGCCTTGCAAAAAACCTTGATTCATATGTATTAAACTTTCATTTAATATAATCAAGTCCTTGCAAATACCATCATTTATATGTCCTAGCTCTTTAGGCAGTAACAAGTAATCATTCACTGCATGCACTTCATATGTATCCTCCATTTCTTGGTGTGTGCTGTAGACTCCAATGCTTAAGTCTTTATTTATTTTGTCAAAATTATTGTATTGCTAGATAAATTTTTAAAAATATTCTAATAGACTAAAAAATAAATAATGACTAATGAACATTTAAAAATAGAGGAGGTTTATCGGTAGTAGTAGGATTGTTCGAATCAATATTTATGTCTACCAAAAATCACTTCATTTCTTCTTATCATAATACGTTACCATTGTCTTATCTATCAGTGCTTGATAAAAAGTTAACATTGCAATAAAGTATGAGGAGTATGTTTTATTTTCAAGTGCCAAGATTAAGGTGAATCTTTTTATTTCTTATTCTATTAGCTTGAGGTTTATCCTCAGTATATCTATTCCTACTAGTTCGTGTCAATACCATAAGCCTCTTTTAACCATTTTCTTATGAATCAAATTGAAGAGATGGAAAAAAAGGCTTCGATTCAAATGAGATAGAATCTTTACTGAAGGATGAATTGGGGGATAAAATAAAAACACAACTTAGATAATTGAATCTTGAAATTAGTGAGTTGATCTTGTTTCATGTTCAGGAAGGCCCATATATCTGTAGATAAGTCGACAAGCAAGCGGCGTTGATCCTTTGGGCAAAGACTCTTTTGATTGTTGATTGTCTTCTCAAGGGTTTGCGAAAGGAGACGAAGGGAGATCCGAGTGAACTACCCATAAGAAATGGATATGGTTTTGGTGAGAGAATTTATGGCCTTACTATGAGAAAGAAAAAACACAAGAGAAGAGGAGAGAATAATGATTCAAAAGACTATAGATGAAAAAACAAAACCATGATTTTGGTGAAAAAATGTGAGAGTTGAATGTCTAACCATCCAAAAAGAAAGAATAATGGTTGAAAAGTGACCCTTGACATGAGTTAAGGACCTTAGGAATTTAATAGGAAAACTCTTAAATGAATAATATATTCTCTTGTTAATCACCAGTGAATGGACAAATTTGAAGGGTTCATTCTTCTAAAACCTTAGCTAATTAGCAACTTAACCATTCTCTTAAAGTATATTTTTTGAAGTGTTTTGGTCCTGATGTTGATTCCTATAATATGGGACTTATATGGTTTCTAATTTACTTTGTTTTAACACACACTTGTGGGTATGGTGCCATATTGCAACTATGCCTTACAATTTATATTTGATTTTACCATTTTTTAAATTAGTCTTTCACAATAGCACAAGGATTCTATATGGCATGGGTCCTAGATTCCACTTGTTCCACCACCATTCAATGGTGAAAAATGCCCCCCCCCCCCCCCCCCCCCCCCCCCCCCCCCCAAAAAAAAAAAGTGATGTTCCATAAGTTGGTAAGCACCTTATATGTTATTTTTCTTGAATGGCCAATTTTGGCTTTTGGCCTATACTAGTTAATTTTAGGAAATCTTTCACACACACACATACACACACACACAAATATATGGATGACTATAGATACAATCCAAAATAAAGAACACCATTGCAACAAAGATGATTACACCATCGAAGCCTTTCCCTAAAGTATTAGGATAAAAATGAACTCAGAAAAGGGCCTTTTAGCCCCTCTCTCTCACCTCCTTAAAACAAGAAAAAGAGGAGAGAATAATACTAAAACAATCATAGTCTCTCTTCACTTTTGCAATCTCATTTTACCTTTTTTATATCATTCACAAAGGATTTGCTTAGATTCTTTCTTTTTTCTCATTCAAGAACCCTTTGTCAATCAAAATTTATATTAAAAAAGGAGTTAGTTATGGGAGTATAGTGACTAGTTTTCAATGTAAAATGATTATTAGATATAAATATAATTATTTTTAAAGCAAAAAAATTTCAAGATATTATTTTAAGATATTTTAGGGTTTTTAATATTCTTGATTTTAATAAATAAATAAAAATATTAGTCTATTTATTTATTTTAAAGAAAATTTAAGAGACAAATTTAAATTTTCTAAAATATAAAGACTTTCGAACATCCCTTTTGGCTAAGCAATTGTTCTTCATTTTACTACTCTCTCGTAGCTTCATTGTGAGCTTTTCTTTGCATCTATCCAACCTACATTGACACAGTGAACTACCTTGAACTCTCCTACTCATCACCAATCTATATGTGCTTGTATACTCTCCATTTATACTTAGATATTCCATTTTCCTTGGCATCTCTTTGTGTCATTCTATTTTATCTTTACACATTAAGATATCTTCTTTCCTTTGACATCTTTGTGCGCCATAGATATTAAAACTTCTATTTTCATTAAATCTTTGTATGACTACGTGTGCCTCTTTGATCTATCTCCATAGAATCAAGCAATTTGATACTTAACATCTCTATATATCTATCCATGCTTGTTTAGTCTACCTCCACAAACATCAAACCCCCTATTTTCATTAATATATTTGTATGTCTATCTCTATGTGCCTATCCTTTTTTCATTAAGATCTATGTGTGTCTATTTATGCATTTTTACTTTACCTTCCTCATTAACATCTCTGTGTGCATATATGTACCTCTCTAGTTTATGTCCATAGACTCAATTTTCCTACTTCCATTAACATCTCTATGCATTAGCTATTCCTCTCTAGTCTAACTCCATAGACATCAAACCCCCTATTTTCATTAATATCTATACATGTTAATGTAGAGTACCTTGACACACTCAATGTACATCCAACTAGATTGTGTAATCTAGTTTACTTCCTTCAAAGTTCATGGATATTGGCAATTTTGATTAGTCAATCCTTGAAGACTCCAAATGGTCTCACTTTAGTATCATTGGCCAATGTCACATTTAAATGAGTAGTCTCTACTAAGGGATTGTCCTAAGTAAGCTTCATCATTAGGGGAGCTTTGAGGTCTCGAAAATGCCATGTAAGTGATTCTAGAGAGAGAAAATATTTTAAGAAATAAAATTATTTTTAGATTTTTTAAAATTTAATATTTTGATAAGTAAATATATAAAAAACTATTAATAAGTCATTGCCGTGATATTCTCATGATCACATCAAACCTAGAAATCTAGGCCGCTATAAAGGTGACAAAGATTGTCATAATGAAGATCTTACTCATCCTCATTAAAGTGAAAACTAATATTTAATTTGAATTTTGTTAAACATTTGATTACTTCCCTCCATCCCCACTATCTTCTTTCTTTCCCGTCTTGACTAGATTCTTCTTTGTTTTTCTTTTTGTTTCTAATTTGCATAGTTTTTCAATCGAATTTTCTAATAACATCTCTAGTTATAGATCAGTTATCCAAAAATCTTTGTAGCTCTAGTAAAAGGCCTCTCTATCATCTTTATATTGAGTTGGACAGTAAGTATGAACCAATAAGGAAGAGAACAAAACACATTACTATTATAGACTTTACAAAACATATACTTAGGTTTGAAGGAAAGAAGAATCTTGATCTTTGGTTAGATGACATGCTATATCCCAAAGATCTTGGCAAAAATAGCACTCCACCTTTCTATAATAGCTCTTCATTGTTGAGGTTCATCTGTGATGGTTATAATGGGTTTCTAGGTTATACACTTAACTTGGTTGTAGAAAAGAATGTCCTCAGATTGGAGAATCTTATCAACAAAAGCAAACTATTTTAGACTTTTCAAATCGACAAAAGGCTCTTAAAAATATTGAGAGTCTCAAACGAGGAGGATATGTTTGTAGTAAAAGAATCCAAGCAGTAATGTATATTATTTTCACTTTAAAAATATTAAATATGGATTTATTTATATTTAGTTGTATTGATTTGTGATGTTGATTTTGTTTAGGTCTCTTTTTCAACCAAATGCAAGTGAAATAGATTATTTAAAAGCATCTCAGTTTTATTATCATATTCTTTCTTTAGTAGTTTCAAAAGATATTTTGGAGAAGAAATTTAAAAAGGCAAAGAAATAATGCTTGGAGTCATTTATAAAGGATCATTCTTTGGATACTGAGGTAGTGCAGATTAAGACACTAGATAATATTGGTATTAGTCGAGATGCTTATATACAACTTTTTCAGCTTTTACAGTCAAATACGAAGAAAGGACAAGTACGCAATTGCATACTTCCAAGGCAATCTATAGTTAGAACTATCATACAGAGAGTGAATAACAAAGTGATGGATATTTTGGGTGAGCCTTTCTATATCAGGGCTAGCTTCAAGGGCAAGAAAAAGGAAGTTGTATTCAATTAATTTAACAATATTTTCCTTGATTTTCCACCCTACAGTCAAATATGAAGCAATGACAAGTACGCAATTGTATATTTCCAAGGCCATCTATAGTTAGAACTATCATATAGAGAGTGAATAACAAAGTAATGGATATTTTGGGTGAGCCTTTTCATATCAAGGCTAGCTTCAAGGGCAATAAAAAAGAAGTTATATTCAATGAATTTAACAATATTTTCCTTGACTTGCCACCCTACAATGTTTAATGATTAGATTCTATGACTTGTCACTAGAAGAGGCACAAGAAGTGGCTAGATTTGTGGTTGTACTTGATGAAAGTGAGATTTTGAAATGCATAAAACTAGAGAGGGTCTCTATTAGCTTGGTGAATAGAGCACTTTCATTAGATCATTGCAATCACTCAATGTCATTTAGTGTTCAATCGAAACACATCTCGTGGCTAGGAGCATTCGAAGTAAATAATGAGGATTTTGATATATTGTATTGGGTTTTTCATCGAACACCAATACCTGATGCTATTAAGAGATAACAAGTAGGAGAAGAGCTATTTGTTGAAGGATTTGGAAACTATAAGATCGAGTGGCACATAGCTAGTCACTTAAAGACACTTAAATGTATATACAATGTATCAAAGGGAGCCAACTCCAAATCTCCTTGCCTATATTGCATGCCCTTAGCCATGCCATAGAGTTGAACTCAAGCAATTGGAATAGAGCTCCCTCTAGGCACAACAAGGATCCACAGTTTAAGCCAGTCCTAGATATTCCTTTAGTGAATGCCCATATTTGTACACTTCATGCACTTTGCAAGATAATTGAAAAGCTTGTTCATCTTTATATAGGATTTGCATAGAAGTTGAAGCCATTATCAGCTAGAACAGATACTATAACAACGATTGAAAAAGTTTTATCATTGGTTTGCATGGTGGTAATTGGTTTGCATTGTGGTAATGTTATTATTGAACCAAATCTTCAAAAGTCTAAGGATGGTAGTTGTGTTCCCAAAAAGTCATCTATTGGTGGAGTGAAGGCTAGAAGATTCCTAGTCTTTCAGGGGAGACTTGGTAAGATAAACTCTAGGAATGGTGGTTGAACTATTAGATATGATCAATGAAACTCCCTACATAATGCAGTTAAGGATCATGTTGATAATGGACAAGCTCGAAATAGAAAAGTCAATGTTTGGGAAACATTAGACAAAGTATTCTTTTATTGTGATAAAACTGAGTGGAATGATGATGATCTCAAAGACTTTAAAAACCAATTAAACCTTTTTAAAAAGGGAATGATAGAAGCGTGGGATAATTAACACTTCACTCACTATATGGTAAGAAGTTTGCATATGTGTCTCTTTATTGTCAAACTCATATAATATTTTTTAAATTGAATTTCTTTATTTGTTAACTATGTAGCATATTTTATATAACTATGCTCCAAATTTTATCAAGAAATATGGATCTCTATCTATTTGGTCAACCCAATGTATGAAAAAATCACATTATCAAGCAAGAACAAAATACTTTAGACACACAAGATATGGAGGTGGAAGATACAAAGCAAACACTTTATTAGAGGTCTTTAAATGGTTCTACAAACAAATTTGGAACAAATTTAAACTCAAAGACAAGATTGCATCATGTAATACATAATCTTTGGCAAGGATTATATCCAATGTTACCCAAAGAAAAAAAGATGGATATTTTAACTCTTGTGCAAAGCAAAGATTTTAAGAATGGTTACAAACTAGACAAAGAGATGGAAAAAGATGGGTTTCAAGAAACCCTTAACATATTTTAGTCTGACTCTGTTGCAAAAGAGTCTTTAGTTTCATGCAATTCACTAGGTCCTCTAGAGAAATCTTTTGTTTCATCCCACTCAATGAGACCTCTATATTTTAAGAACTCTTGTTTCCTATAGCTTGAAAGGAGCTTCAAATTCTTGGAATCTCCTACAAATAGGAAAGCAAATAAGAGCCAAGAACTCCAAAGTATCTTGCCCTAGATCCACTCTATCCAGGCATGAAGCCAAAAACTCTTACAACTTCTTCATTTTCCAACAAAATTATATTGTCTGAACCTCTATTGAAAGCTTGGGATCCAATCACCTTGGAGATAGCTTTCAAAGCCATCATTGCTAAGCTTGGAGAGTTTGGCAACCTGTTATGATAAATTGCAACTATTTGATTATTTAATCTTCCAATATAATGACCAAGGCCTTGACTTTTTCCAAGCTTCAATGGCCTTGAGCCTTTGGCTCTTCCAAGAAAGTTATTTGCATCTTCAATTTCTATATATACAATAAACCACAATAGTGTAAGATGCCAATAGATAAATATCCAATAATATTTGTCTATAATGCATAACATACTCTAATATAAACCACAATGGATATCCTTTATCTTTTATACCTTAGGGTTTTCATCTTCTTCAAGAAGACTATCACCATAAAGATTTATTGAACCTTTTGGTTTCTCCTCTAATGGAGATTTCAGTTTCTCTTCATACCCCATGTTATGAATACCAAGTTTCTACTGAATTTGTAAGAACTCTTACTCTGTAGGCATCTCCCCCTTTTCATATTCCACAATCTGATTAATATATGAATGCATGGCTACAAAGCTGTCTTGAAAATTCTCTTCCTCAACATCAAGACTTGCTAGCAATTCCTATTTGTAACTTATAAAATTCTTATCATTTTGATCCCACACTACAAGGACTGCTAAGTAATAATCTTCTCTACGATAAAAAATGTGTTGAATATCATTTAGCAATACATATCTCTTTTTGTTGATGAGATAATTGAGAAATATTGGGATACATTCAAGAAGATATGTTTCAATCTCAACACTCAACTCTATTTCCTTTTCTTCCACTTTTGAAATGTTCTCACTTTTAAACAAAGCAACATCAAATCCCTACACTAATTGGTTCTCAATATACTCTTGAAACATTTTTCCCTTCTCTTCAACCTCTTTATCTTTGCTTGCAATATCCTCTGTCTTCTTCTCTTGTATTGCATTTGAAGAACAACTATCCATACATTGAAGATATACAAGAAATCCAACATCCTTTTGTATAAGAAGACATTGATGTTGATTCCGATGAAAAGGGAAATCTACTTTCCACTTTTTGAATTCGTTATCAATAAGGATAAACCTTGTTTGGAAAGTTGTTTTAGTAGCATTGGTAGCTTCCATTACGTCACTATAATGGACAAATCCCTCAATCTCTAGGCCTTTCGCATGTCCATCATAAAAGTTCCCAAAATCCTTCAGTTTGTCTTCAAGATCCTTCAAGAGCTTTTGCAAATCAAAGGCAACATTGAGCATATCTTTGATGTAAGCAAATCTAGATGAATTTTCCATTGCATGGAGAAAATAAAAGAGCTTTTCATTACACAAATATCCTCCAGATTCTCTTCCTCCATTCCCTCTAAAGAAAACTTCATTTTAGTCATCCTAATTACTCATAAACCCAAATCTTGAAAACATCAAAGTCAATTTAGGGACACAATATACCAATCCATATTTTCTCACATCCAAAAGATTAAAGTAAGCTTGCTAAATTTTTTTAGTCAAACCCTTCATAGAATTTTTGACTACTTAATATTCTGTCAAGAACTCACTCTTAGCTTTAAAATTTAGACTCCTTGTATATCACATGCTCACTAATAAATTGTGAGCAAGGATTCAATGTATCTCCCTCCTCTTAAACCAACAAATATAGAACAATATTACCTTCCTCCTCTTAAACCAACATACATGGAAAAATGTGCAACAATGATACTTTACTTCATTAATCTTGCATGTCTAAATCCCTAAGATAACATACATGTTAAATTGGTCAAAATAAAATAGCACTGCCTTATAAAAAGTGAAATTTGTCTTTGAGCAACAGAGGATGCATGCAATTTCGATCTCATTGATTTTTTTAATATTCAGGACTCATGAAACGCGACAACAATGATTCAAACTGCTTCATAGTTAATAAAATCGCATTTCATACATCAGTTAATCCAAAAAACTTAACAAAATCATGTTTCATACATCCAAAAAATTTGTCTAAGATAATGCATCTAGAACATTAAAACCACATCATTTAACATATGTACAAGATTAAACCAAGATTGATAGAAAAATTTAGTCAAACCCTTTATTGAATTTCTAACTTTCTGATGTATCTTTCTCCTCTTAAATCAACAAACACAAAACAATGTCGAATAATGATATCTTATTTCATTCACCTTGAATGTCCAAACACCTAAGATACCACACAAGTTAAATTGATCAAAATACAATAGCAGTGCCTTGCAAAAAGTGAGTTGACTATTTGAGCAGCAGAGGAGGTATGCAATTTCAGGTTTCATTGATCAATTTTTATTTTACATTTAGGACTCATGAAATACGACAAAAATATTCCAAAACTCTTTGCAAATGGTTAAATCGTGTTTCATATGTCAGTGAATCATTTTGTAGGAAAACTAACAAATTTGATAATCTATAATGCCTCGAAATTCTCGATTGTTGAGAAAAAGTGACAAGAAAAAGTTTGATACCTGAGAATTGTATTTCCTATTGAGAATAAATGGGTTTTTGTAGAAATACGTCTAATTTAGTCTTGTAATGTATATGAGATAAATGGTTTGTGTAAGACAAAACAAAATGGGTGGAAGAAAAATTAACATAAACCCGACCCTAAGTTGTTGTATATATATGCCATAAGAGCGGACGTTTGTTCGAGAAGTACTGTGCACTCATTAGAAAGAGTTGCGTTTAAGATGAAAAAGAAGAGGCTAAAAAGTATCTTTTATCTTTAAAATGTGGAGCCATAAAAGTGTTATCATGCCAAAAACGTTAGTGACATGTGGCATAAATTTTGAGGCAAAAACGATCTACTCATCGCACGTGTCAAGTTAACTACGTATTATAGTAGCCACACTTGTAAACAAACATCCTCTTAAACCCAATTTCTGAACTGCAAAAGAGTTTTTTGAAGATAAAGCTCTTTCTATGCTCGATAACACCAACACAAGGCTAACTTAGTCACAACTTAAAATTATTCCGCATCACAAGGCGACTTGGGGAAGATTTTAGCACCCAGCATATGTGCCAAGGTATCAAAAATGTAACTTTTTTGACAAATTTGAGCTAGTTCTGTATCAGTGTAACGAATCACGCTATATGTACCCAAAAAGAGCATAACGTATGAAACACGATTAGTCATGGCTGTCCCCATGGACAGTAGTTGTTAACCCTTAGATGAACAAAGTGGAAATTTTGGAAAATCTAAAGTAGAAGACAGGGCCAAGGCAAAAGTGAAACGGAAGACGAAGGCGCGCCAAGAAAAATATGGAAACATAAGAAGTGTAGAAAAGTCCTAAATCAAGGAGAAAGGTGCACAAGAAAAAGCGCAAGTCAATTATTTTGTAAAAGAGCGCAAGGCACATCATGATCTATTTTAAGAATGCCGGGCTCTCACCCATGTAAATTGTAAAGGTAGATGGGCGGTAGGAAGGAAGCTAGGAAGATTGGGTTTTGTATATAAAGTTGAAAAGTGAATGAGAAGTTCATTCTTGTGTGTGGCCAAAAGTAGCTCTCCTCCTCTTTTTCTTCTTCTTCTTCTTCTTCTTCTTCTTGCTTACTTGAGCTTGTGCTTGAGAGAGGGAGTGTGAGAGTGTGAGGGAGTGAGTGTGTGAGAGTGAGGGATCGTGGTAGAGAAGCTCCCCATCTTCTTCTCTTTTCTTCTCTTCTCTTCTCTTTTCTTGCTCGCGGCAATGGAGCGTAGAGCTTGAGGATGGAGCTCGCTTAAAACTTGCACTTGGATCATGGAGCCACCGAAGTGCTCGTCGGGAGAAAAGGCAACTCGATCGGGCATGGAGGTAAGCTCACTACACTCGTAGAGATGGATAGTGCATCGACTATGTGAGAGGTAGCCATTAGTGCCCGACTTGGAATGCTTGAATAATAAGTGGTCCATGGGTCTTGGCGATTGAGCTTGTGCTCACCCCTACATTTTGGTTCCGTTGCTGGGACCAACAGATTCAAGCTTGAGCACTTGTGTGCTTCAAATCGAGCATCAAAGTAAAGGTTTCATCCCCGAATCGGTGCTTGAGGTAGATAGGTAGGAAGCGAGGGAGTTTGAAGAGGTATTCGATCTCCTTAGCAAGTAAGTTTTTGATTTTTTGGATTTGGAAAAGTAGGTTGGAGTAATGTAGGTGTTTTTTTTTGTGATTTGGATACATTAGGATAGGAAAAAAACAAAGAAAAAAGATAAAAACAAGCATTAGGGTTTCTGTTGTCATAACATGGCAAGAGGGTGTGATTTGTTTGTTGATTTGCATTTTGGAGTTTATTTGCTATTCTAGGTATATACAACTCTTCCCCTCTATCCATAGCTTTGATTTGGAGGTGTGTGCGATAGGTCGTGATCTAAATCGTGTGATTCGAGTGATTTATTGTTGCATTAGCAAAAACTGCGCCGTGTTCGGCTTGTCCGAGTGATGGAAATTCTAGGCCGAGTCTCGAAATCGGCCCTCGGTCCTCCCATATTCGGCCATTCGGCCCACTACTACTCAAACGTTCACTGCTCGGCCCTGTCCGAATCACCATTTGGACCAACTTGCCATTCAGCCCACCTAATTTGGCCCTTGATCCTACCGACTCGACCCAACCAACCCCACTTGGATGGCCTATCCAAATTTACCATTCGGACCAACTTTGCACTCGGCCCACCTAACTCGGCCCTCAGCTGTTTGGCCCAAATCCATTCGGATGACGAACCATTCACCTCAGCCAAGTCAATTCGGTCCACTATTGTTACCCATTTGGCCCTTGGACAACCACATTCAGATAATCTGAATTTGATATTCGAAGTAGTTGCATTCGGCCATTTCCTCATTCGGCCCTTGACCATTCAGATGGACCGAATCAGACATTCGAGACCAATTGCATTCGGCCATTTTCTCATTCAGCCCTCGGCCATTCAGACGGGCTGAATTGAATATTCGACCCTTGCAGTTTGGACCTACTCGGCCGAATTTGGATATTTTTAAATATTAAACCTATAGACCCAGAGACTATATAGAGTGGAAAGCACATTATAGATCTATCACTGGGTTGAAATCTAGAACAAGTAGTTCAAAAATTGGCTATGAACTGCCCCCTCGGACCCCCGCAGAGGGGGCTTTCTCTACACCTTCCCCAAGTAGGCTAGCGAGAAAACGCCTGCTGTGACAAGTCCTCCAAATTGGATCCTAGTGTAGTAATGGCTTTGCACAAGTATAGATTATCACTTACAAAACAACTAAAATCCCATACCTGAACAAAGACAAACAGAGACCCTAGAACCTCAATAGGCCAAACTACCCAACAAGGGCAATAAGGCCACACCGCAAAAGCACGTATGTGTTGCATTCAGACTGCGTCTAGTCAAGGCAGAATGCAACAACATCAAGCTACAGTTGCGAGGATGACTAGACATGACAGTCCTGATGATAGATGCACCTTGAACGTTATTGCACAGACGACCCAAGACATTAGTGGAGAATCCACATCTAGTTGTGCAGTTGAGGACTCAAAGGCATGTATCAGAAGGCTTGAATTTATAAGCCAAGACCTGGAAGATGAAGACACAGTACTGCCTACTTATCTTAGGGTCAAACTCACTACAAAAACATAGCATAGAATCAATGCTCTCATAGATGAAGGAACAGATTTCAATATCTTGACCTATGAAGCATGGACTCGACTAGGCCAACTAGAGCTCACACCAATTAATGCAACTCTTAATCCTTATGGGAGCACCCACAAGCACTTATAGGGAAGTGCAAAATCCTTGTAACTACTGAAACTGAAAGCTTTGCTATCCTATTCCATGTTCCTCCAAATAGTGCTAATTGTGAAAAGGAAACCCTCCTAGGAAGACCCTTCAAAAGGGCGACGAAGTGTGAGGTCGATTATGTAGCATAAAGGATACACTTGACACTATCAGGTGTGAGGATAATCACAACCTTTAGTAAGGGTGACCTCATCAAACCTCGAGGGAAAGACAAGGAACATTCTAACATACTAGGCAAGCCTAGTGAGGGCAAGGACTTGTTAAAAGAGTTGATACAAGCGCATGTTGAACAGAGAGAACTAGTGAACGAGGCTATGCTTGAAACTAGAAGGTTAGGAGACAATGCCAAGGATAGGCTTTAGACTTACAAATATAATAGAAGACCACAAAAGAAGCCCAAGCCTTATAAATGAAGCTATTGATGGAGAGCCAACACAACGTTGCAATGGATATCCAAAGTATTGCTACGTGCTCAAGGGGGGAGAGCTACTTTTGGCCACACACAAGAATGAGCTTCTTATTCACTTTTCAACTTTATATACAAAACCCTAAATCCCTTTTGGAAAATCATCCCCTTATCCCCTTTTTTACATGGGCGATCGTGGCCTAGGCCCTTTTTCCCATTGTCCTTCTATCTTCCTAGCTTTCTTCCTACCACCCATCTACCTTTACAATTTGCATAGGTGAGAGCCCGGCGCTCTTAAAATAAATCATGATACGTCTTGCACTCTTTTACAAAAGTATTGACTTGCGTTTTTTCTTGTGTGCCTTTCTCCTTAATTTAGGACTTTTCTACACTTCTTGTGTATCCATATTTTTCTTGGCATGGCTGCGTCTTTTGTTTCACTTTTGCCTTGGCCTTGTCTTCTACTTTAGATTTTCTAGGTTTTCCATTTTGTTCGTCTGAGGGTTAACATTATCCCCCTCCTAGACAAGTACCAGTCCCATGGCACTCACTGTCATAGGTAGCAAGCTTTAACATGTACCGAAGACGTGGAGTGGAAGGTATTGCTGTGGTTTCTTGTGGAGGAGTTTTGGTGATGGTGCGGATGAAGTTCATTGGGGGCATTTTGTTGGCCTGATTGGTTGGTGATAGGGATGGTTTTTGTTGGGAGTTGCACTCAAGGGTTGGCACAGGTGTTGATGTTCTGGGGATTCTGCGAGCGATTCTTTGGTGGGCTTGCAGAATGTTGAAGGATAAGAATTCAACGTTGAGTGTTGATGAAGAGCTGACGATACTTTCGTTGGAGTCTTCAATACCTGCAATTGAAAAACCTCTCATATGTGGTCTCTTCGTTGGGGTAGTGCTAGTTTCTTATTGTACACAAGACATAGTCTGATTAGTTTGGGAGATAGGTCGAACTCTAAGCAAGCCGAGAGTATTGTCTTGCACTTGAGAATCCAAATTGTGTATAGATTGTGGTGCAAATATTGTGTGAGTGTACATGCATACTTAGATATTACGTAGTTAGAAGACTGCCAATCCGATTCCTCATAGCAATGTGTGGATGAAGCGAGGGCTCAATAGGGAGGAAAAAATTATTGATGCTAAGGAGAAGTACACTTGAAGGCTTCTTGAGACATCATTTGTGATTTTGACAACACAATATAGCATAATCGAGCTCATTGACACCTTAGCTTCTAGGTAGCTGGTGGCTACTTGTAATGTTCAAAGAGTACGATATACTTTTCATCGTCTTTTGTGCCTTGCTTACCACTATCGATTACAATGGTACTACTGAGATGGAGTGCGAAAAAGAATTGTGCAAATGGTTCAAGGTGAGAAGTCTAACCATAGGAGAGACAAGCTCCCTAGGTATGACTTGTCCTTGATGTGTCCTGAACAATTGTGGGGGATGTATAAAGGGCTAGGGGACTAAGGACGGAGCCAGCTGACCAAGGTCACTGGATGTACCTAATTTGAGGACCCCTAGGTGTCGTCCTGTGATCGTGAGTGCTTTTTTTCTTTTTTTTTTCTTTCTTTTCTTTTTTTCTTTGCTTTGCTTTTCTTTTTTTTTCTCTCTTTTTTTATTTAAGATAAAATGAATACAACCAATGCAATATATTGAGGCTATCAGCCTTTCATTTGGATTGAGAAATGTCGAGATCCAAAGGCTGTGAAAAATTGATATTACAAAGATGATTGTGTTACTAGCCTCGATGCTAGAGGAACAATTGTTGAGATGGAGAGATACACTTGAGATTTTGCAAACCTCTTTGTAATATGTGAGACATCGGTACAATTGAGGTAGCAATTGGAGTGAGCTATGCATGGACAAGGAACAGAGTATCTGACGAATTGAATCCTGGTTGATGAAGAAACGTTTGTCATTGCTAAGAGCGTGGCTCCTACCCCGAAGTAGAGTTTTGGCCAAGAAAGAGAGAGTAGCTGATGACTATGCTTTGTGCCATGCTCAAATGCAATGTGTGCTTTTTGCAGGGGTGATCTTCTCTTCCCGTGGGGATTCTATCATGGCTCTTTGTTCTTGGTATTTCTGTCGCTTTCTCCATAATGGTTCTTCGTGGGATTGGTGGTCTTTAGTGACTTGGACATTGAACGCTTTCGTACAAAGACCTGTGTCATCCTGCATTCACTTGGCATCTCGTGAGAGTATATGCATGTCCTATGCTTCAACCATAATGAACATGTGTAGCTCAAAGAGGCATCACTTATCTAAATCCCATGGCGTTGACTTCGATGCATATCACATGTGCTTGATTACCATTGCTTATGTGTATGCTGGCTTTGTTTTTTTGGTATTACTTATACATAGTCACAAAACACATTGTTTATTTATATACACGTTTATAAATCCATGCCACTTCATGAGGATAAAAACCAATTGTAGAACTCAGGATTGTACTGGAGTGTGGCACACACATCTACTAATCATGGCAGCCTACTCAATAACAACAAATATTTTGCAACATTGAGCAATAGGGTACCTTGTCCGAGTCTACTTGCAACATGTAGCTCCTCCTCAGTGAGAAATTTATCAATTAGAGAGTTCTCTTGGCTAGCTCCGGCTAAGTCCATACCCTGAACGGCAGTTAGTACTCGAAAGGAAGTTGGCGCCACATAGGTCGGGTCTCTTTGAGATTGCCATTTGGCCAATTGATCCTCTGAGACTCTGTCATAATATGGGCTCCGAGTTCGGCCATTGTAGCGTAGTTTTCAAACCAACATTTTTCAAATTGACTTAGATCCTTTGATTGTCGCTTTAATTACTCTATCTCTAAGAGATTTGGTTGGCAAAGCGCTTCGTTGAATGTCACAATTAGGTGTATTTTGTGGGCCTCCTCATCAGAGATAAGTTGCATGCGTTCATGTAGAAGATTGTCATAGTGATCATTAAGATATTCGTGCTCTTCTGAGGATAGAGGATATGGCAGGTATTCCTCAAGCTGCTCCTTAGGAAATGAAAGTTGAGAAGGATTGAAGCTTGCTTGGAAGTGAGCTATGACGGGGAGCAAGAGCAAGAAGAGAGAGACACGAATGGGAATTCCAATAGTCATAATTTGTGACCGGGCCTTCCTTTATTCCAACTGTCACTAAAAGAATAAAGTAAAGTGATGGTGACGGGCACCCACCACCTACAGTGTGCAGTGGTGGGTACTGTTAGTGTAGTAGTAGCACACGAGTGGCTAGGCAGAGGTGCCTTTATCCCCAACAACCTCCCACTTAAAGATAAATCTTCCCCAGTGAGGAGTGAAAAGAAAAAGAAAAGACAGTACAATGTACACATGTACAATAGGATGAGGAAAAACATTATCTCATCCAATGCCCATCAATCTCTTGAGGAAGGCAAAGCGCTCAGTAGAGTGAGGCTTCTTGTGAGCAGTTCTGCAGGATTTTCATCAATGGAGATCTTGACAAGGTCCATAAGCTATTGGGTGAAGTTTCACAACTGTTCACCAATGGATGCTAAATGGATGGAAGAGGATGACTTGGCAGACCATCCTCAGTTGTTGCAGCTTTACCTTGATGCCTTTCAGTCAGAGCCGACTTTGAATCGGGCTCTTTCACGTTCAACAGGGCAAGGGTCCAGAGTAACACCTGATACTCATGGGGAAGGTAGCACTTCCACTCCTCCAAGAATGGACTGCTTTCATGTATAGTGGATCTCGAATGTATTCAGCATGCATTCAAGGTACTGTGTTGACAGTATGTCTGCCATGAGGTTACTATTCAGTGTACTAGTCATTGTAGTATGTATGCAAATGGGTCTGATTTTTACTGCAGCTCTCAAACTGTACATTTGCATCAGGTTATGATCATGAGAGACTGATTACCGAGTGCTGGTTTTCAGTGTATGATCATTAGTTTTAGTGGTATTCAGTTGGTTCTATGGACAACAGCATGTGTATTAAATGCCATTGACATTTCAGCCATGGTTTTGGCTCGATTTATGCTTTCTTATGGTTGTGTGGTCAGCACTGTTGAGAAACAAGAGTTTGCGATGCATCCGATGAGTTTCTAGCAACAGTTCTGAACTATTGTTGAGCTTTATGCTATGTTTATGCTGGTTGGAAATTTTCTGCAAATGGTGGACATATGAGATAGTCAGCCACCAGCAGTGGCCAATGTTGTGTTGATTATGATGCCTTGTGGAAATTCTAGTGCAGTATTGTTTACTTTGACACATTACAGTGCAATCGAGGTTGATTGCAAGGATTTCAAGGGGGTGGTCTATCATGAGGACATGAAAATTTGATGATTTGCTTATGTTTAATTGACATTTGATTAAAGGATTAATCAAATGTGCAATTAAAAGATACACATGTGTTGCACATGTGAGGTGCAAGCTACTTTTTTACAGTTGAAGGCCTAAGGATCCTGTGAAAAAGATGGGTGTCAAAGGCAAAAGTTGTAACAAGTTACACTTGTTAGATTCTAGGTGAATTTTGGTGTCAGTTTGTCCCTAGGACCATTCATTGGCCATTAAGTGTCAGTGGTGGTGACACTAGGGACTAGTCATTAATTAATGGATTAATGCTTGTCCAAGGGTCAATCAATGTATGGGACCACTTTGGGTTGCAAATGGCCTACCCAATTTATTTTTGGATGGGCAAGGTCAATTTTTTGGGCATGGATTAAGGGTTGAATTGATTTTGAGAATTTATTAATTCTAAAAATTAATTAAATGATTGAAATTTGCTAAAAATGGATTAAGAAAGCTGCCACTTGGCAAAACTTTCCCATGCAAGTGGGGGAAAGGGTAAATAGGGCCAAAGGGAGAGGGAAATCTCGTTTTTTCATTTTGGAGCTGTTGGGAAGAGGTGTTGGACTGTTGATGCCAGCTTTTGGGGCCATTTCCCAACCATTGGAGACCATTTTGGTGATGGAGATTGCATATTCTTGACCTTGGGAAACTCGCAATTGCTACTGATGCACTTTCTCCTGAAGATCATAGTCTCTGATGCTCCTATTGTTATTGATGCATCCTTTTGGGGCTGATACAACAGGGCAGCAGAGCTGATTTTGTTCAGTTCTTCGCAACAAATCTCAAAATTTTCTCTATGTTCAGCCATTCTTAGCAATTCTTAGCCATTCGGAGGAGATCTCAGCCATTTTTGGTGGGCTGGTCTCTAATTTTTGCATTAAACACTAATTTACAACAGAAATTAGGGTTTAGCAATCACCTTGGGATCCGTGCCAGAGATTGAAGGCTCAAGGGACTGAAATCAGCAGCTAATAAATTGAAGATTATCAAGGGATTTCAGGAGCCAACCCATCCTAAATTGATTTGGGGCAGCATTTGGCCAGCCAAGGGTCAAATTGGAGAAGAAGTCCTGGGTGAATCAAGGGGCAAATGACCCAAAAGGCTGGCTGGTCATTTATGACATCAAGAACAATAGGTTAGCACGAGAAGATTGAAGAATCTCAAGTTGTACTCCTTCCAATTGAATGAAGCTAAAGAAATACCACAAGGGGCACCAGTTTTGGGGCCAACAGGGAGTCTACTGTCCAAGAACATTATGGTAAAGTGTGTATTTTATTTTATATGCATTTATTTATTGTTGTAATTAACTCTTAAATCAAGTTATCACCACTCATTCCAAGAAGGAAGGTTGGTTACAAGGTTCCATTGCCGAGATACATCAAATCTCTTGATTTGGTGGGCCCGAGGCACCTGATTGCAAGCCAAAGCTTGTGCTGGTGCTTATCTTTCTGCTTAGCTGAGAAATTACAGCAAGATGTCTTCATACAGTGGGATGCAATCAAGCAGTAATGATGCCTCTCATGATGCACATTCACATGGGGAAGAAGAAAATGCAATGCCTCATCTTGGACAAGGCACGAATCATGGACAACATGCTGAAAATGTGGCTGAAGGCCAAGATGTTGGACCTCAATGCAAAAAGAGGATGATGATCAACAAGGGGAAATGGAATTCGATAATGCATTCAAGAATCGAATGACGACAGTAGCCAATATCTTTGCTGAATTGGCAAAAGATCCTCAGTTTACTTGGTTTTGGAACACTCCTACGAAGGATAACAAGGGCAAGAAGAGAAAATCCTCTTCTAGAACTTCAGGAAAGCGAGATGCACCAAAGAACAAGCCAAAGCCTTCTTAAGATGCTCCTGAAGATGCTCATGGTGAAAAGCAGTTGGTGCCAGTTGGGCAAGAAATGCAAATGCAAGTTCATGATGTAAATGCTAATCCTATGGTTTTTGGACAGCAAGGTTTGCATGAGAATTTGGGGTAGCTATCTTACTTTGGTGGTAGCACAATTTTTCATGCTATAGTGGCTGAGCGACCAAATGTGGGAATGTATGGCACACCTCCCCATAATTTTCAGCAACCAATGCATGGCTTGCATAACCCAATGTACTCAGGTATGGCTCATGGAATGCATAATCCGATGTATGGCGGCATCGGTATGATCCTTGGTGTGCAAAATCACGCATATGGGCAAGCATCGGTACCCTGTTGTGCTTTTGGGGCTCAAGGAATAAGTGTTGGTCATGCAAATGCTCCGTCTAATGCTGGCTATCATGAAGATTGCCTCTACACTAGCGGATACACTATGCCTTTCATGTGAGCTTGTTGAGGCCTTTTTATCGTGACGTGCTTAAGGATGTATCTGCTGAAATTCAGTCCAATGAAGAGGAGTTGAATAAGATATTGGTATCGGAGGAGATTTTGGCACATAAAGAGGAAAGGCCAAAGGTAAAGCTTCCATAAGCTATTGGGTGAAGTTTTACAACTGTTCACCAATGGATGCTAATAGGATGGAAGAGGATGACTTGGCAGACCATCCTCAGTTGTTGCAGCTTTACCTTGATGCCTTTCAGTCAGAGCCGACTTTGGATCGGGCTCTTTCAGGTTCAGCAAGGCAAGGGTCCATAGTACCACTTGATACTCAAGGGAAAGGTAGCAAATCCACTCCTCCAAGAATGGACTGCTCTCGTGTATAGTGGATCTCGGATGTATTCAGCATGCATCCAAGGTACTGTGCTGACAGTATGTCTGCCATGAGGTCACTATTCAATGTCTTAGTCACTGTAGTATGTATGCAAATGGGTATGGTTTTCACTGCAGCTCTGAAACTATACACTTGCATCAGGTTACGATCATGAGAGACTTATTACCGAGTGTTGATTTTCAGTGTATGATCATTAGTTTCAATGGTATTCAGTTGGTTCTATGGACAGTAGCATGTGTACTAAATGCCATTGACATTTCAACCATCGTTTTGGCTTGTTTTATGCTTTACTATGGTTGTGTAGTCAGCACTGTTGAGAAACAAGAGTTTGGGATGCATCCGATGAGTTTCTAGCAACAGTTCTGGAGCTTTATGCTATGTTTATGCTGGCTGGAAATTTTCTGCAAATGGTGGGCATATGAGATAGTCAGCCAGCAATGGCCAATGTTGTGTTGACTATGATGCCTTGTGGAAATTCCAGTGCAGTATTATTTACTTTGACACATTACAATGCAATCGAGGACGATTGCAAGGATTTCAAGGGGGTGGTCTATCATGAGGACGTGAAAATTTGATGCTTTGCTTATGTTTAATTAACATTTGATTAAAGGATTAATCAAATGTGCAATTAAAAGATGCACATGTGTTGCACATGTGAGGTGCAAGCTACATTTTTACAGTTGAAGGCCTAAGAACCCTGTGAAAAAGATGGGTGTCAAAGGCAAAAGTTGTAACAAGT
Source organism: Lygodium microphyllum (assembly GCF_053477565.2). Taxonomy (NCBI): domain Eukaryota; kingdom Viridiplantae; phylum Streptophyta; class Polypodiopsida; order Schizaeales; family Lygodiaceae; genus Lygodium; species Lygodium microphyllum. Next base: position 134,533,214 of record NC_141158.1, read on the forward strand.
TACACTTGTTAGATTCTAGATGATTTTCGGTGTCAGTTTGTCCCTAGGACCATTCATTGGGCATTAAGTGTCAGTGGTGACACTAGGGACTAGTCATTAATTAATGGATTAATGCTTGTCCAAGGGTCAATCAATGCATGGGACCACTTTGGGTTGCAAATGGCCTAGCCAATTTATTTTTGGACGATCAAGGTCAATTTTATGGGCATGGATTAAGGGCTGAATTAATTTTCAGAATTTATTAATTTCAAAAATTAATTAAATGGCTAGAAATTGTTGAAAATGGATTAAGAAAGCTGCCACTTGGCAAAACTTTCCCATGCTAGTGGGGGAAAGGCTAAATAGGGCTAAAGGGAGAGGGAAATCTCATTTTTTCATTTTGCAGCTGTTGGGAAGAGGTGTTGGACTATTGTTGCCAGCTTTTGGGGCCATTTCCCAACCATTGGAGACCATTTTGGTGATGGAGATTGCATGTTCTTGACCTTGGGAAGCTGGCAATTGCTGCTGATGCACTCTCTTGAAGATCACAGTCTCTGATGCTCCTATTGTTGTTGGTGCATCCGTTTGGGACTGATATAGTAGGGCAGCAGCTGATTTTGATGAGTTCTTCGCGACAAATCTCAAAATTTTCTCTCTCTACAACATTCTCTCATCTCCTTCAACCTATGCTCAGCCATTCTCAGTAATTCTTAGCCATTCGGAGGAGATCTCAGCCATTTTTGGTGGGCTGATCTGTAATTACTGCAGTAAATCCTAATTTACATTAGAAATTAGGGTTTAGCAACCATCTTGGGATTTGTGCCAGAGATTGAAGGCTGAAGGAACTAAAATCAGTAGTTAGCTGATAATTGAAGATTATCAAGGGATTTCAGGAGCCAGCCCATCCCAAATTGATTTGGGGTAGCATTTGGCCAACCAAGGGTCAAATTGGAGAAGAAGTCCTGGGTGAATCAAGGGGCAAATGACCCAAAAGGCTTGCGGGTCATTTATGACAGCAAGAACAATTGGTTAGCAGGAGGAGGTTGAAGAATCTCAAGTTGTACTCCTTCCAATTGAATGAAGCTAAAGAAATACCGCAAGGGGCACTAGTTTTGGGGCCAACAGGGAGTCTACTGTCCAAGAACATTATAGTAAATGTTGTAATTAACTCTTAAATCAAGTTATCACCACTCATTCCAAGAAGGAAGGCTGGTTACAAGGCTCCATTGCCGGGATACATCAAATCTCTTGATTTGGTGGGCCTGAGGCACCTGATTGCAAGCCAAAGCTTTGTGCTAGTGTTGATCTTTGTGCTCAACAGAGAAATTAGAGCAAGATGTCTTCATACAGTAGGATGCAATCAAGCAGTAATGATGCCTCTCATGATGCGCATTCACATGGGGAAGAAGAAAATGCAATGCCTCATCTTGGACAAGGCACGAATCATGGACAACATGCTGAAAATGTGGCTGAAGGCCAAGATGTTGGTCCTCAATGCAAAAAGAGGATGATGATCAACAAGGGGAAATGGAATTTGATAATGCATTCAAGAATCGAATGACGACAGTAGCCAATATCTTTGCTGAATTGGCAAAAGATCCTCAGTTTACTTGGTTTTGGAACACTCCTACGAAGGATAACAAGGGCAAGAAGAGAACCTCGTCTTCTAGAACTTCAGGAAAGCGAGATGCACCAAAGAACAAGCCAAAGCCTTCTTAAGATGCTCCTAAAGATGCTCATGGTGAAAAGAAGTTGGTGCCAGTTGGGCAAGAAATGCAAATGCAAGTTCATGATGTAAATGCTAATCATATGGTTTTTGGACAGCAAGGTTTGTATGAGAATTTGGGGCAGCTATCTTACTTTGGTGGTAGCACAATTTTTCATGCTATGGTAGCTGAGCGACCGAATGTGGGAATGTATGGCACACCTCCCCATAATTTTCAGCAACCAATGCATGGTTTGCATAACCCAATGTACTCAGGTATGGCTCATGGAATGCATAATCCGATGTATGGCAGCATCGGTATGATCCTTGGTGTGCAAAATCATGCATATGGGCAAGCATCGGTACCCTGTTGTGCTTTTGGGGCTCAAGGAATAAGTGTTGGTCATGCAAATGCTCCGTCTAATGCTGGCTATAATGAAGATTGCCTCTACACTAGCGGATACACTATGCCTTTCATGTGAGCTTATTGAGGCCTTTTTATGGTGACGTGCCTAAGGATGTATCTGCTGAAATTCAGTCCAATGAAGAGGAGCTGAATAAGATATTGGTATCGGAGGAGATTTTGGCACATAAAGAGGAAAGGCCAAAGGTAAAGCTTCCATAAGCTATTGGGTGAAGTTTTACAACTGTTCACCAATGGATGCTAATAGGATGGAAGAGGATGACTTGGTAGACCATCCTCAGTTGTTGCAGCTTTACCTTGATGCCTTTCAGTCAGAGCCGACTTTGGATCGGACTCTTTCAGGTTCAACAAGGCAAGGGTCCATAGTACCACTTGATACTCAAGGGAAAGGTAGCACATCCACTCCTCCAAGAATGGACTGCTCTCGTGTATAGTGGATCTCGGATGTATTCAGCATGCATCCAAGGTACTGTGCTGACAGTATGTCTGCCATGAGGTCACTATTCAATGTCTTAGTCACTGTAGTATGTATGCAAATGGGTATGGTTTTCACTGCAGCTCTGAAACTATACACTTGCATCAGGTTACGATCATGAGAGACTTATTACCGAGTGTTGATTTTCAGTGTATGATCATTAGTTTCAATGGTATTCAGTTGGTTCTATGGACAGTAGCATGTGTACTAAATGCCATTGACATTTCAACCATCGTTTTGGCTTGTTTTATGCTTTACTATGGTTGTGTAGTCAGCACTGTTGAGAAACAAGAGTTTGGGATGCATCCGATGAGTTTCTAGCAACAGTTCTGGAGCTTTATGCTATGTTTATGCTGGCTGGAAATTTTCTGCAAATGGTGGGCATATGAGATAGTCAGCCAGCAATGGCCAATGTTGTGTTGACTATGATGCCTTGTGGAAATTCCAGTGCAGTATTATTTACTTGGACACATTACAGTGCAATCGAGGACGATTGCAAGGATTTCAAGGGGGTGGTCTATCATGAGGACGTGAAAATTTGATGCTTTGCTTATGTTTAATTAACATTTGATTAAAGGATTAATCAAATGTGCAATTAAAAGATGCACATGTGTTGCACATGTGAGGTGCAAGCTACATTTTTACAGTTGAAGGCCTCAGAACCCTGTGAAAAAGATGGGTGTCAAAGGCAAAAGTTGTAACAAGTTACACTTGTTAGATTCTAGATCATTTTCGGTGTCAGTTTGTCCCTAGGACCATTCATTGGCCATTAAGTGTCAGTGGTGACACTAGGGACTAGTCATTAATTAATGGATTAATGCTTGTCCAAGGGTCAATCAATGCATGGGACCACTTTGGGTTGCAAATGGCCTAGCCAATTTATTTTTGGACGATCAAGGTCAATTTTATGGGCATGGATTAAGGGCTGAATTAATTTTCAGAATTTATTAATTTCAAAAATTAATTAAATGGCTGGAAATTATTGAAAATGGATTAAGAAAGCTGCCACTTGGCAAAACTTTCCCATGCTAGTGGGGGAAAGGCTAAATAGGGCTAAAGGGAGAGGGAAATCTCGTTTTTTCATTTTGCAGCTGTTGGGAAGAGGTGTTGGACTATTGTTGCCAGCTTTTGGGGCCATTTCCCAACCATTGGAGACCATTTTGGTGATGGAGATTGCATGTTCTTGACCTTGGGAAGCTGGCAATTGCTGCTGATGCACTCTCTTGAAGATCACAGTCTCTGATGCTCCTATTGTTGTTGGTGCATCCGTTTGGGACTGATATAGTAGGGCATCAGCTGATTTTGATGAGTTCTTTGCGACAAATCTCAAAATTTTCTCTCTCTACAACATTCTCTCATCTCCTTCAACCTATGCTCAGCCATTCTCAGCAATTCTTAGCCATTCGGAGGAGATCTCAGCCATTTTTGGTGGGCTGATCTGTAATTACTGCAGTAAATCCTAATTTACATTAGAAATTAGGGTTTAGCAACCACCTTGGGATTTGTGCCAGAGATTGAAGGCTGAAGGGACTAAAATCAGTAGTTAGCTGATAATTGAAGATTATCAAGGGATTTCAGGAGCCAGCCCATCCCAAATTGATTTGGGGTAGCATTTGGCCAGCCAAGGGTCAAATTGGAGAAGAAGTCCTGGGTGAATCAAGGGGCAAATGACCCAAAAGGCTTGCGGGTCATTTATGACAGCAAGAACAATTGGTTAGCAGGAGGAGGTTGAAGAATCTCAAGTTGTACTCCTTCCAATTGAATGAAGCTAAAGAAATACCGCAAGGGGCACTAGTTTTGGGGCCAACAGGGAGTCTACTGTCCAAGAACATTATAGTAAATGTTGTAATTAACTCTTAAATCAAGTTATCACCACTCATTCCAAGAAGGAAGGCTGGTTACAAGGCTCCATTGCCGGGATACATCAAATCTCTTGATTTGGTGGGCCTGAGGCACCTGATTGCAAGCCAAAGCTTTGTGCTAGTGTTGATCTTTGTGCTCAACAGAGAAATTAGAGCAAGATGTCTTCATATAGTGGGATGCAATCAAGCAGTAATGATGCCTCTCATGATGCGCATTCACATGGGGAAGAAGAAAATGCAATGCCTCATCTTGGACAAGGCACGAATCATGGACAACATGCTGAAAATGTGGCTGAAGGCCAAGATGTTGGACCCTCAATGCAAAAAGAGGATGATGATCAACAAGGGGAAATGGAATTCGATGATGCATTCAAGAATCGAATGACGACAGCAGCCAATATCTTTGCTGAATTGGCAAAAGATCCTCAGTTTACTTGGTTTTGGAACACTCCTACGAAGGATAACAAGGGCAAGAAGAGAAAATCCTATTCTAGAACTTTGAGACAGCGAGATGCACCGAAGAACAAGCCAAAGCCTTCTTAAGATGCTCCTAAATATGCTCATGGTGAAAAGCAGTTGGTGCCAGTTGGGCAAGAAATGCAAATGCAAGTTCATGATGTAAATGCTAATCCTATGTTTTTTGGACAGCAAGGTTTGCATGAGAAATTGGGGCAGCCAGCTTACTTTGGTGGTAGCACAATTTTTCATGCTATGGTGGGTGAGTGATTGAATGTGGGAATGTATGGCACACCTCCCCATAATTTTCATCAACCAATGCATGGGTTGCATAACCCAATGTACTCGGATATGGCTCATGGAATGCATAATCCGATGTATGGCAGCATCGGTATGATGCCTGGTGTGCAAAATCACGCATATGGGCAAGCATCGGTACCACGTCGTGCTTTTGCCGCTCAAGGAATAAGTGTTGGTCATGCAAATGCTCTGTTTAATGCTGGCTATCATGAAGATTGCCTCTACACTAGCGGATACACTATGCCTTTCATGTGAGCTTGTTGAGGCCTTTTTATGGTGACATGCCTAAGGCTGTATATGCTGAAATTCAGTCCAATGAAGAGGAGCTGAATAAGATATTGGTATCTCACTAGATTTTGGCACATAAATAGGAAAGGCCAAAGGTAAAGCTTCCATAAGCTATTGGGTGAAGTTTCACAACTGTTCACCAATGGATGCTAAATGGATGGAAGAGGATGACTTGGCAGACCATTCTCAGTTGTTGCAGCTTTACCTTGATGCCTTTCAGTCAGAGCCGACTTTGGATCGGGCTCTTTCAGGTTCAGCAAGGCAAGGGTCCATAGTACCACCTGATACTCAAGGGAAAGGTAGCACATCCACTCCTCCAAGAATGGACTACTCTTGTGTATAGTGGATCTCGAATGTATTCAGTATGCATCCAAGGTACTGTGCTGACAGTATGTCTGCCATGAGGTCACTATTCAATGTCTTAGTCACTGTAGTATGTATGCAAATGGGTATGGTTTTCAATGCAGCTCTGAAACTATACACTTGCATCAGGTTAGGATCATGAGAGACTTATTACCGAGTGCTGATTTTCAGTGTATGATCATTAGTTTCAATGGTATTCAGTTGGTTCTATGGACAGTAGCATGTGTACTAAATGCCATTGACATTTCAACCATCATTTTGGCTTGTTTTATGCTTTACTATGGTTGTGTAGTCAGCACTGTTGAGAAACAAGAGTTTGGGATGCATCCGATGAGTTTCTAGCAACAGTTCTGGAGCTTTATGCTATGTTTATGCTGGCTGGAAATTTTCTGCAAATGGTGGGCATATGAGATAGTCAGCCAGCAATGGCCAATATTGTGTTGACTATGATGCCTTGTGGAAATTCCAGTGCAGTATTATTTACTTTGACACATTACAGTGCAATCGAGGACGATTGCAAGGATTTCAAGGGGGTGGTCTATCATGAGGACGTGAAAATTTGATGCTTTGCTTATGTTTAATTAACATTTGATTAAAGGATTAATCAAATGTGCAATTAAAAGATGCACATGTGTTGCACATGTGAGGTGCAGGCTACATTTTTACAGTTGAAGGCCTAAGAACCCTGTGAAAAAGATGGGTGTCAAAGGCAAAAGTTGTAACAAGTTACACTTGTTAGATTCTAGTTGAATTTTGGTGTCGGTTTGTCCCTAGGACCATTCATTGGCCATTAAGTGTCAGTGATGACACTAGGGACTAGTCATTAATTAATGGATTAATGCTTGTCCAAGGGTCAATCAATGCATGGGACCACTTTGGGTTGCAAATGGCCTAGCCAATTTATTTTTGGACGATCAAGGTCAATTTTATGGGCATGGATTAAGGGCTGAATTAATTTTCAGAATTTATTAATTTCAAAAATTAATTAAATGGCTGGAAATTGTTGAAAATGGATTAAGAAAGCTGCCACTTGGCAAAACTTTCCCATGCTAGTGGGGGAAAGGCTAAATAGGGCTAAAGGGAGAGGGAAATCTCGTTTTTTCATTTTGCAGCTGTTGGGAAGAGGTGTTGGACTATTGTTGCCAGCTTTTGGGGCCATTTCCCAACCATTGGAGACCATTTTGGTGATGGAGATTGCATGTTCTTGACCTTGGGAAGCTGGCAATTGCTGCTGATGCACTCTCTTGAAGATCACAGTCTCTGATGCTCCTATTGTTGTTGGTGCATCCGTTTGGGACTGATATAGTAGGGCAGCAGCTGATTTTGATGAGTTCTTCGCGACAAATCTCAAAATTTTCTCTCTCTACAACATTCTCTCATCTCCTTCAACCTATGCTCAGCCATTCTCAACAATTCTTAGCCATTCGGAGGAGATCTCAGCCATTTTTGGTGGGCTGATCTGTAATTACTGCAGTAAATCCTAATTTACATTAGAAATTAGGGTTTAGCAACCACCTTGGGATTTGTGCCAGAGATTGAAGGCTGAAGGGACTAAAATCAGTAGTTAGCTGATAATTGAAGATTATCAAGGGATTTCAGGAGCCAGCCCATCCCAAATTGATTTGGGGTAGCATTTGGCCAGCCAAGGGTCAAATTGGAGAAGAAGTCCTGGGTGAATCAAGGGGCAAATGACCCAAAAGGCTTGCGGGTCATTTATGACAGCAAGAACAATTGGTTAGCAGGAGGAGGTTGAAGAATCTCAAGTTGTACTCCTTCCAATTGAATGAAGCTAAAGAAATACCGCAAGGGGCACTAGTTTTGGGGCCAACAGGGAGTCTACTGTCCAAGAACATTATAGTAAATGTTGTAATTAACTCTTAAATCAAGTTATCACCACTCATTCCAAGAAGGAAGGCTGGTTACAAGGCTCCATTGCCGGGATACATCAAATATCTTGATTTGGTGGGCCTGAGGCACCTGATTGCAAGCCAAAGCTTTGTGCTAGTGTTGATCTTTGTGCTCAACAGAGAAATTAGAGCAAGATGTCTTCATATAGTGGGATGCAATCAAGCAGTAATGATGCCTCTCATGATGCGCATTCACATGGGGAAGAAGAAAATGCAATGCCTCATCTTGGACAAGGCACGAATCATGGACAACATGCTGAAAATGTGGCTGAAGGCCAAGATGTTGGACCCTCAATGCAAAAAGAGGATGATGATCAACAAGGGGAAATGGAATTCGATGATGCCTTCAAGAATCGAATGACGACAGCAGCCAATATCTTTGCTGAATTGGCAAAAGATCCTCAGTTTACTTGGTTTTGGAACACTCCTACGAAGGATAACAAGGGCAAGAAGAGAAAATCCCATTCTAGAACTTTGAGACAGCGAGATGCACCGAAGAACAAGCCAAAGCCTTCTTAAGATGCTCCTAAATATGCTCATGATGAGAAGCAGTTGGTGCCAGTTGGGCAAGAAATGCAAATGCAAGTTCATGATGTAAATGCTAATCCTATGTTTTTTGGACAGCAAGGTTTGCATGAGAAATTGGGGCAGCCAGCTTACTTTGGTGGTAGCACAATTTTTCATGCTATGGTGGGTGAATGATTGAATGTGGGAATGTATGGCACACCTCCCCATAATTTTCATCAACCAATGCATGGGTTGCATAACCCAATGTACTCGGATATGGCTCATGGAATGCATAATCCGATGTATGGCAGCATCGGTATGATGCCTGGTGTGCAAAATCACGCATATGGGCAAGCATCGGTACCACGTCGTGCTTTTGCCGCTCAAGGAATAAGTGTTGGTCATGCAAATGCTCTGTTTAATGCTGGCTATCATGAAGATTGCCTCTACACTAGCGGATACACTATGCCTTTCATGTGAGCTTGTTGAGGCCTTTTTATGGTGACATGCCTAAGGCTGTATATGCTGAAATTCAGTCCAATGAAGAGGAGCTGAATAAGATATTGGTATCTCACTAGATTTTGGCACATAAATAGGAAAGGCCAAAGGTAAAGCTTCCATAAGCTATTGGGTGAAGTTTCACAACTGTTCACCAATGGATGCTAAATGGATGGAAGAGGATGACTTGGCAGACCATTCTCAGTTGTTGCAGCTTTACCTTGATGCCTTTCAGTCAGAGCCGACTTTGGATCGGGCTCTTTCAGGTTCAGCAAGGCAAGGGTCCATAGTACCACCTGATACTCAAGGGAAAGGTAGCACATCCACTCCTCCAAGAATGGACTACTCTTGTGTATAGTGGATCTCGAATGTATTCAGCATGCATCCAAGGTACTGTGCTGACAGTATGTCTGCCATGAGGTCACTATTCAATGTCTTAGTCACTGTAGTATGTATGCAAATGGGTATGGTTTTCAATGCAGCTCTGAAACTATACACTTGCATCAGGTTAGGATCATGAGAGACTTATTACCGAGTGCTGATTTTCAGTGTATGATCATTAGTTTCAATGGTATTCAGTTGGTTCTATGGACAGTAGCATGTGTACTAAATGCCATTGACATTTCAACCATCGTTTTGGCTTGTTTTATGCTTTACTATGGTTGTGTAGTCAGCACTGTTGAGAAACAAGAGTTTGGGATGCATCCGATGAGTTTCTAGCAACAGTTCTGGAGCTTTATGCTATGTTTATGCTGGTTGGAAATTTTCTGCAAATGGTGGGCATATGAGATAGTCAGCCAGCAATGGCCAATATTGTGTTGACTATGATGCCTTGTGGAAATTCCAGTGCAGTATTATTTACTTTGACACATTACAGTGCAATCGAGGACGATTGCAAGGATTTCAAGGGGGTGGTCTATCATGAGGACGTGAAAATTTGATGCTTTGCTTATGTTTAATTAACATTTGATTAAAGGATTAATCAAATGTGCAATTAAAAGATGCACATGTGTTGCACATGTGAGGTGCAGGCTACATTTTTACAGTTGAAGGCCTAAGAACCCTGTGAAAAAGATGGGTGTCAAAGGCAAAAGTTGTAACAAGTTACACTTGTTAGATTCTAGTTGAATTTTGGTGTCGGTTTGTCCCTAGGACCATTCATTGGCCATTAAGTGTCAGTGGTGACACTAGGGACTAGTCATTAATTAATGGATTAATGCTTGTCCAAGGGTCAATCAATGCATGGGACCACTTTGGGTTGCAAATGGCCTAGCCAATTTATTTTTGGACGATCAAGGTCAATTTTATGGGCATGGATTAAGGGCTGAATTAATTTTCAGAATTTATTAATTTCAAAAATTAATTAAATGGCTGGAAATTGTTGAAAATGGATTAAGAAAGCTGCCACTTGGCAAAACTTTCCCATGCTAGTGGGGGAAAGGCTAAATAGGGCTAAAGGGAGAGGGAAATCTCGTTTTTTCATTTTGCAGCTGTTGGGAAGAGGTGTTGGACTATTGTTGCCAGCTTTTGGGGCCATTTCCCAACCATTTGAGACCATTTTGGTGATGGAGATTGCATGTTCTTGACCTTGGGAAGCTGGCAATTGCTGCTGACGCACTCTCTTGAAGATCACAGTCTCTGATGCTCCTATTGTTGTTGGTGCATCCGTTTGGGACTGATATAGTAGGGCAGCAGCTGATTTTGATGAGTTCTTCGCGACAAATCTCAAAATTTTCTCTCTCTACAACATTCTCTCATCTCCTTCAACCTATGCTCAGCCATTCTCAACAATTCTTAGCCATTCGGAGGAGATCCCAGCCATTTTTGGTGGGCTGATTTGTAATTTCTGCAGTAAACCCTAATTTACATTAGAAATTAGGGTTAAGCAACCACCTTGGGATCTGTGCCAGAGATTGAAGGCTGAAGGGACTAAAATCAGTAGTTAGCTGATAATTGAAGATTATCAAGGGATTTTAGGAGCCAGCCCTTCCCAAATTGATTTGAGGCAGCATTTGGCCAGCCAAGGGTCAAATTGGAGAAGAAGTCCTGGGTGAATCAAGGGGCAAATGACCCAAAAGGCTTGCTGGTCATTTATGACAGCAAGAACAATTGGTTAGCAAGAGGAGGTTGAAGAATCTCAAGTTGTACTCCTTCCAATTGAATGAAGCTAAAGAAATACCGCAAGGGGCACCAGTTTTGGGGCCAACAGGGAGTCTACTGTCCAAGAACATTATGGTAAAGTGTGTATTTCATTTTATGTGCATTTATTTAATGTTGTAATTAACTCTTAAATCAGGTTATCACCACTCATTCCAAGAAGGAAGGCTGGTTACAAGGCTCCATTGCCGGGATACATCAAATCTCTTGATTTGGTGGGCCTGAGGCACCTGATTGCAAGCCAAAGCTTTGTGCTAGTGTTGATCTTTGTGCTCAGCTGAGAAATTACAGCAAGATGTCTTCATACAGTGGGATGCAACCAAGTAGTAATGATGCCTCTCATGATGCGCATTCACATGGGGAAGAAGAAATGCAATGCCTCATCTTGGACAAGGCACGAATCATGGACAACATGCTAAAAATGTGGCTGAAGGCCAAGATGTTGGACCCTCAATGCAAAAAGAGAATGATGATCAACAAGGGGAAATGGAATTCGATGATGCATTCAAGAATCGAATGACGACAGCAGCCAATATCTTTGCTGAATTGGCAAAAGATCCTCAGTTTACTTGGTTTTGGAACACTCCTACGAAGGATAACAAGGGCAAGAAGAGAAAATCCTATTCTAGAACTTCAAGACAGCGAGATGCACCGAAGAACAAGCCAAAGCCTTCTTAAGATGCTCCGAAATATGCTCATGGTGAAAAGCAGTCGGTGCCAGTTGGGCAAGAAATGCAAATGAAAGTTCATGATGTAAATGCTAATCCTATGGTTTTTGGACAGCAAGGTTTGCATGAGAATTTGGGGCAGCCAGCTTACTTTGGTGGTAGCACAATTTTTCATGCTATGGTGGGTGAGTGATTGAATGTGGGGATGTATGGCACACCTCCCCATAATTTTCATCAACCAATGCATGGGTTGCATAACCCAATGTACTCGGATATGGCTCATGGAATGCATAATCTGATGTATGGCAGCATCGGTATGATGCCTGGTGTGCAAAATCACGCATATGGGCAAGCATCGGTACCACGTCGTGCTTTTGCAACTCAAGGAATAAGTTTTGGTCATGCAAATGCTCTGTTTAATGCTGGCTATCATGAAGATTGCCTCTACACTAGCGGATACACTATGCCTTTCATGTGAGCTTGTTGAGGCCTTTTTATGGTGACATGCCTAAGGATGTATCTGCTGAAATTCAGTCCAATGAAGAGGAGCTGAATAAGATATTGGTATTTCACTAGATTTTGGCACATAAATAGGAAAGGCCAAAGGTAAAGCTTCCATAAGCTATTGGGTGAAGTTTCACAACTGTTCACCAATGGATGCTAAATGGATGGAAGAGGATGACTTGGCAGACCATCCTGAGTTGTTGCAGCTTTACCTTGATGCCTTTCAGTTAGAGCTGACTTTGGATCGGGCTCTTTCAGGTTCAGTAGGGCAAGGGTCCAGAGTACCACCTGATACTCAAGGGGGAGGTAGCACTTCCACTCCTCCAAGAATGGGTTGCTCTCGTGTATACTGGATCTCGGATGTATTCAGCATGCATCCAAGGTACTGTGCTGACAGTATGTCTACCATGAGGTCACTATTCAGTGTATTAGTCACTATAGTATGTATGCAAATGGGTATGGTTTTCACTGCAGCTCTGAAACTGTACACTTGCATCAGGTTATGATCATGAGAGACTTATTACCGAGTGGTGATTTTTAGTGTATGATCATTAGTTTTAGTGGTATTCAGTTGGTTCTATGGATAGCAACATGTGTATTAAATGCCATTGACATTTCAACCATGGTTTTGGCTCGGTTTATGCTTTACTATGGTTGTGTAGTTAGCACTGTTGAGAAATAAGAGTTTGGGATGCATCCGATGAGTTTCTAGCAATAGTTCTGAACTATTGTTGAACTTTATGCTATGTTTATGTTGGCTGGAAATTTTCAGCAAATGGTGGGCATATGATATAGTTAGCCAATAGTAGCCAATGTTGTTTTGACTATGATGCCTTGTGGAAATTCCTGTGCAGTATTGTTTACTTTGACACATTACAGTGCAATCGAGGGCGATTGCAAGGATTTCAAGGGGGTGATCTATCATGAGGACATGAAAATTTGATGCTTTTCTTATGTTTGATTGACATTTGATTAAAGGATTAATCAAATGTGCAATTAAAAGATGCACATGTGAGGTGCAAGCTACTTTTTTACAATTGAAGGCCTAAGGACCCTATGAAAATGATGGATGTCAAAGGCAAAAGTTATAACAAGTTACACTTGTTAGATTCTAGGTGAATTTTGGTGTCAGTTTGTCCCTAGGACCATTCATTGGCCATTAAGTGTTAGTGGTGACACTAGGGACTAGGCATTAATTAATGGATTAATGCTTGTTCAAGGGTCAATCAATGCATGGGACCACTTTGGGTTGCAAATGGCCTAACCAATTTATTTTTGGATAGGCAAGGTCAATTTTATGGGCATGGATTAAGGGCTGAATTAATTTTCAGAATTAATTAATTTTGAAAATTAAATAAATGGCTGGAAATTGCTGATATGGATTAAGAAAGCTGCCAATTGGCAAAACTTTCCCATGCAAGTGGGGGAAATGCTAAATAGGGCTGAAGGGAGAGGGAAATCTCGTTTTTTCATTTTGGAGTTGTTGGGAAGAGGTATTGGACTGTTGCTGCCAGCTTTTGGGGCCATTTCCCAGCCATTGGAGACCATTTTGGTGATGGAGATTGCATATTATTGACCTTGGAAAGCTGGCAATTGTTGTTGATACACTTTCTCCTGAAGATCACAGTCTCTGATGCTCCTATTGTTGTTGGTGCATTTTTTTGGGGCTAATACAGTAGGACAGATCAGTTCTTCGCGACAAATCTCAGAATTTCCTTCAACCTATGCTCAGCCATTCTCAGCAATTCTTAGCCATTCAGAGGAGATCTCAGCCATTTTTGGTGGGCTGATCTGTAATTTTTGCAGCCCTAATTTAGAGCAGAAATTAGGGTTTAGCAGCCACCTTGGGATCCATGCCAGAGATTGAAGGCTCAAGGGACTGAAATTAACAGCTGAGAATTGAAGATTATCAAGGGATTTCAAGAGCCAGCCCATCCCAAATTGATTTGGGGCAGCATTTGGCCAGCCAAGGGTCAAATTGGAGAAGAAGTCCTGGGTGAATCAAGGGGCAAATGACCCAAAAGGCTTGCTGGTCATTTATGACAGCAAGAACAATTGGTTAGCAGGAGGAGATTGAAGAATCTCAAGTTGTACTCCTTCCAATTGAATGAAGCTAAAGAAATATTGCAAGGGGAACCAGTTTTGGGGCCAACATGGAGTCTACTATCCAAGAATGTTATGGTAAAGTGTGTATTTCATTTTATGTGCATTTATTTAATGTTGTAATTAACTCTTAAATCAGATTATCACCACCCATTCCAAGAAGGAAGGGTGGTTACAAGGTTGCCAAAATTTCCTCATGATGGTAGCTTGCCAAGCAGCTTCATGTTCATACATTAGCAGACAGTCATTGATTACATGATTTGAGTCATTACAATAGAAGTAGTCTTGGCTATACCAAGCACCGTCTTGTCCTCTTTTGTATCCACGTCCATGGACTCTGGCAAATCCAAAAAAATTGTTTTCTTTGCCTCCATTCTATCCTGCATTGGCTTGGTTTTTGGGTGGTTGAGTTGATGTAGAGGCTTTGCAATAACCAATAGCTACACCCAGGTATTGCCACACGCTTGGATTAGCATAGGTTGAAATTGTTGCATGGGTTGCACGGGCTGTTGTATATACACCCCAATTGATTGTTGGATTGGAGGTGGGATAGAAAATGGGGCTAGCATTGTTGCTACATGTTGTACATTGGCTGGTACATACCCAGGAACCATTGGGTGGGGACTTCCCATCATTTGGCTTTGTCTATTAAATAGACACCCAACAATATCATGGTTGTTTGTTCTACAAATGTCACACCATAGATTTGTGCATTCCACATGCAAATGACCTTTGCTTTGGCAATGCCCACACCACATGCCAGAATAGAAGATGGAGACTCTACCACTGCTGCCGACACCACCAAAGTCTACATTGCCTGATCCTCTCTAAGCCTCAGAGCCGGCTATGCTTGGTACTTGCCAAGCCATAGTGTGACCTCCAACTCCTCCTACAACTTGAGGAGCCACTGCTCTTGCATTGCTTAGTGAAGGACCATATGGTTGCTGAATGGGTGTTTTCTGTCTCTACGCTTTGATCACCTTTGCGACCAAACTGTCCAAGGTCTGATTGGAAAGGTCAATGCCAATGCATAGGTTGTTATTGTCTAGCACCTTGATAAATGTTTCAGACTGCAATAATGTAGTGGGTTGATCTATTGTATCCAACCGATTGATGATTTGGGCAGCATAAGCATAAATTGAATGCCCTTGTTGTTAGATGTTGTTCAATGCATTCAAAATGTGAGCAGCTGTAGGCTGCATGAAAAATGGTCTTTGAAGCCCCTTTTTTAAATCCTCATATGTCTGTAGAGCCATGTAATGAGTTACCCAAGCTTGTGTTGCTTTGGTCATGGTGGTAGTAAAGGTTCTCTTCATCTGCAATTATTCTAATGGCGTGATGTTGTTATCCATTGAGGGGTTGTTAAGGTAATAAGTCTCCTTGAACATGATGCAATGATCATCCAAATATTGAGCTAGTGATGCAGCAAATTTTGGGTATTTTAAATTTTTATCAAGGCAGCTAGGTATAACATAGTCTGATCCAAATAGGCACAACACCTAGTGACTTGACTTTGTTGGTTAGCAAGTTTACCTAATAACATACGACTTGGGAAGCAACACCACATGGCTGACCATCTCTCTCAGATTTGATTCTAGGGAACCAATGATGGACATTCAAGATGACTTACGGGACAACTATTGGTAGATACAACTCTTGCTTGGTATTTGGATGTGCTCCACTTACTATCTACAAGATCCTACCCACAGATCTCTCACCACTAGAGAAAAAAAGGCTCCTGATAAAGAGTTGACCTTACACATTGATTGGTAGTCTGCTCTACAAAAGTGGCTATGATGAAATATTATGCAAGTGTGTATTGCCACGTGAAGTACAAAACATTCTTGTTGATGCTCATGCAAGCATTACAAAAGCACAATACCCCAGCCAAATCACTGCACAACGCATCCTTTAAAGTGAATTGTGGTGGCCTTACCTCTTCAAAGATGCTACAAAACACATCAAAACCAATGACATATGCTAGATGTGTACACCCGAACATACCAGACAAGCCAACCGGCCCTTGCCAATATTGATTTGCATGGCATCTTTTTGAAAAGTGGGGTATTGAATTCATTGGATTAGTTCCCCCTACCAATTAGCTAGGCATTGAATTCATTGGATCAGTTCCCCCTACCAATTAGCTAGGCATTAAGAAGTATATCCTGGTAGCCACTGACTATGTTACCAAAGGGCTAAGGTAGTAGCCTCCTATGATACCAAATTTCTTACATGAAAACATCTTTTGCAGATTTTGACTGCCCCTTCAAAATCACCAATGACCAAGGCACCCACTTTGTCAATGTAGTGCTAGCTAACTAAAAAGACACGGGAGGATTGGCATGCCTCTCTGTACGGAACCATACTTCTTTATAGGTATAGGCCCTTGCCACCTACCATCCAAAGACCCCTTAACTAGAATGCTGGCCGTGCCTAGGCCGTGTTTTTTGGTCCTACCCTTGTCCTTGCATTACTCCCCCTGAAAGGAGAGTTTTTGCCCTCAAAAAATCAATGAGACAAGTCTTTTTAAGAGATTAATGTTTTCTTCTGCACACCTGCATCAGGACAACTGTTCCACTTGAGAATTTACCTAGTCGGCACTCATATGTAGACTATTGCCTCGTAGAAAATACTATACTGATAGTTAACTCAAAGTCAATCCTGGAAACTCTAAAAAGATTCTCTATGAATCTCAGTACATCTCAGTTAAAAAGAGGAACCTATCTCAATGGAGATGCCCAATATTGAGCAAAACTAATGAGTAATTAAAGCTGATAAACGGCCTATCTCAACGGAGAATACCTAATCGAGCAAAACGTATTGCTCTTACTTATAATTAAATTATTGTGGATCCTATCTCAAATGAGATGCTCTAACCTAGAAAATTGATGGCTCTTGTCTTCTCAAGCCATTCCTTTTGGAAACTGGAATGTTGCTTACTAATTCAGATCAATAAAATGAATGATGAGAATTTGGACTTCATCTCTGACACATAAGAAAAGTTTTGGCTCCCTGTGTCTAAGTCCCTGGGTACATTTACTCTCTAACTTCAGAGCAAATCCTAATTTGATGCTGTTCTTTGTTGGGGTAAAAGTCCCTTGGGCTTGCCCGTGTACAATGATTGCCCATATTCTTTATTCATATATATATGAAAGTGCAATAAGGCTGTCATAACATTGTTGATAGCACCTACATTGTGTGTGCTCTTCTCTCCCGCGTCTCTTGCATCCCCTTCAACTAGTATTAGAGCAAGTCCTTCGTGAGCACTTCCCGGCCTTCCCCGGCATCTATATGAGGTATGAGAGCTTGCTTTTCACTCAATTCTCAGCCATTCTTTGACATGAACAACATGGTTTCATGAAGAGGCAGCCATAGCTTCCATCATTGAAGCTTGTTCTCTTCACCTCTTGCTTGGACTTGTCCTAGGCTTGTGTAGGCCTATTGTAGGCCTTTATTGGGCTCTTGCTTTTCCCCTACCCACCCTAATTTGGCCCCTCACGTACAGCAGCATGCTCACGTTTTATTTGCGCATATTTGCAAAAATAGCTAAAAAATCACTCTTTTTGTCATATCTCGAACATTCGGAACCCGATTCAGGCAAGGTAAGAGTCTAAGTTGGGGTTTTGGCACGCTCCGGACGCGATGGTGATGTTGGATTTGCCAAATTCTGATGACATAATATTCTGCAACAGATTTCAGGTCTGAGATAGCATGTATTTGTATGTCTATGGCTTATGTGATGCTTCTATTGATGTCTATTCATACCAGATCACTTGTGGATGTTATGCCTCTTATGTGAGACGCATTTGGAGCTAATTTAGCTCAGCCATTGACTATTTTGAATAGTCCC
Source organism: Lygodium microphyllum (assembly GCF_053477565.2). Classification (NCBI taxonomy): domain Eukaryota; kingdom Viridiplantae; phylum Streptophyta; class Polypodiopsida; order Schizaeales; family Lygodiaceae; genus Lygodium; species Lygodium microphyllum. The sequence continues at coordinate 134,551,260 of NC_141158.1, forward strand.
AGATTTGTCCAAAACAGGACAGCCACCTGTTACTTCAATTTTATGCTTACAGGTCTTAGCATTTGATGCCCCATTATACCCGATTGGTGCCTATACATACGGGAATGTATGCCTATAGTTTGCCTATGGAATTGAGCTTGGATTGAGCACTGATTTGCTCAGTTTACAAAGGTTGTATGCTACTAGAAACTTTAGGGCTGAAGCTATTTAATGATTTGCCAGGTTATGTCTATTGCGTACGGGGTGCTATGGACTACTTGGGTTGATATATTCATGCATTTGGATAATGCCACATGGTTCTTCTATGCTCAAAAATTGTTTTTAGCTGAGATTAGAGCTCAATTTTATGGTTCACTGTCACTTCCTTGCAGCAGGCATTTCACTGTCATGACATGGTTTATGCCTAGGCTACCCAGTGCGGGTTATGATGTCTTGGTGAATGCTTTTGGTTGGTTGTGGATGGCAGTTGTTTGAGCCTCATCTCGACACTCGTTTGAGTATCCCCTTGAGCAGTTGGACATTGACTCGGCTTTTTCCGTTACGACTTGGTTTTTTCCGTTACGACCTTGGATGTTATATGGGATTTGATGCTCTGATTATGTATCTTGGCTATTACTTGGATCCACTTACAAGTATTGAACAATGAACTGCTCCTTTGTTTTGGCAGTTGCCTATTGAGTTGTGATTGCTCGTTTGCACTTGATATGCGGGATACTTACTGATCAGTGGGCTTGGATACTGCTTGGGATTTACAGTTATGGCCGTCCTGCTCCTCTGTTGTACGGCATCTATGCTATTTGGGCTACTATTGCCAGTGTATATCAATGTAGGGTATTATTCATGATATCAATATCTTGTATGAAGAGACAAAAGTATAAATTGGGCAACCTAAAGAAGATCAAGAGCAAGTTGATACGAGGGTATAAATGAAAGAAAAAGCTAACTAATGAATAAATTATTGTGAGCTTGGATCATAGTAATAGATGATGCTCAACTCTTGCAATAGAAAGCAAATGAAAATACTTATAAATTGGATGTAGACATGATCGAATCAAGTGGTGTGACTAAAAGAGCACGTTATGATGTATCAAGTGCCAAAGAGAACAATACCAAATAACTAGAAACAAGCCAAAGGATTCAAAAAGACCAATGGTAGTAAGATGTAGAATGCATTCAATATGAATGTATTCTTTTGTTCAAGAGAGAAAAAGAGAGTGTGCATCTATGTGAATGAGTCCTAAAGTTTAAGCACTACATATTAGGTTTAGCCTCTATCTTATTCATCGAGTTTCCAATCTCTTGTTATGTAGGAAAGATGGCTAGACAAAAAATAGTAGCAAAGAAGCTTCCTTTTAGGGCCCCATATCGCATTCAAGTCAATGGGGCATCTATTGGCTTAGATACTATCTTTGATCATGGCTCTTTTTAGCCTACTAACAAACCACCCCCTTCTTAATCGAACCTAGACCTTCCTTAAGCTGCCCTGAAAGGGGTCCTCCTCAATATCCCCACAAGAAATGCAAGTAGAGGCCAGGTATAGTGGCGTTGAGAGAAATCAGGAAGTACCAACACTCTTTTGATCTCATCATTCTAAAGAGTAGTTTCTCGACACTTATTCATGAGGTTGTGTAGTACCTCTACATAACACAAAACAGGAGGTGGTTTCTATCACTAGGGTCAAGGTAGATCCAATCACTTCACAAAAGAATGTCCTCATGCTCTACAAGGGGCAATATAGGCTTTTTTGATAGATTTGATGAGTGATGCTCAACATTGTGCAATACATGCTAAACATATTACTATAACACCCAAGGACTTTCAACTTGTAAGAAATCTCTAGATAGTAAAAGATGCATTCTGTTTAATGGAATGAATGTTGTTTGTAATATTATCTTTTTGGATAAGTGTCCTCGACATGCATAAGATATGTGACTTTGTTTGACTAAAAACTATTGTATACGCTTTGAAGTATGAATAAAGTTTTTGTTTTCAGTCTTCACTCTCAACTAAATGGTGAGTCTTCTTATTGTATTTTGGCTATATAATTTAGCTATTTTTTATGATTGCCAATTTTAACATGAAACACATGAGTAAAATTGGCATATGTTATTATACACTTTACTCTCGAGGTCTTTGTAGAGTCTATGTGGATAAGTTATATTAATTTCTCAATTATTGATCCATCCATAGTTTTGAATAGGATAATTAAAAAAATACCTAATTATATCATAATGCAACGAAACTTAATGTGCACACCTGTCAGGTATCCAATAGCACATAAATATTTTGTAGCCAGGAAGGCCTTGGTCATGGAAGTCTAGTTATGGGGTCATTTTCCTAGAGTTTGATGTTTTAGACCATTTTCCTAGAAGCCAAACTTTTGACTAGGGACATCTTGACTTTTTTTTTTGGGCATTTTTTTGTATGCTCTTACACGTTTTTGTAATGGAGTTGCAAGATGCTATTGTATGAAAATGCATCATGTGCCATTGCATGTAAATATGTATTAATACATCACATTATTATCACATGTATGTGCACCACACATTTATTTAATAAATCCAAAATTATTCAAAAGAAGTAAATTAGCTTGTATTAAAGCTAAATAAGATACACCAGGCTTAGTTGATTGTAACTAATACAAAAAACATTTATGTAGACCCTAAGCGAGCAACTCAATGTTTCATTGATTTCTTTGATAGCAAAGATGAGGGGCCTTCAGATGCAAATAAGAGTGGTTTCACTCGAACACAAGATGCTTGCCCTTCAACTCTTCTTACAAGAGAAGTGGATCAAACAACTTGCTAAGCCCACGCAAAAATTCTAAAGAAAATTTATTAGTTTATTACTTAGATAATTAAAGTAATAAAAAATACTAACATACTAACTTATTAATTTGGAAGAAAATTCTACATTTAAAATAATAGACTAACTAAGATGTAAAAAAAGACATTTTTAGTGTCATTCAAAATAGCCTAAAAATCAATTAAAATGGTAAAATGATTGACTTGATAAAGAAATAGTAAAAGTTTCTTATTTACCAATTTAGATAAATAAATTAAAGAAAAAATACTCTAAGAAAACTTAGGAAGATATATATATATATGTGTGTGTGTGTGTGTATACATATGTATGTATGTATGTATGTATGTATGTATGTATGTATGTATGTATGTATGTATGTATGTATGTATGTATGTATGTATGTATGTATGTATGTATGTATACATGTGTGTGTGTGTGTGTACACACACACACACACACACACACACACACACACACACACACACACACACACACACACACACACACACACACACACACACACACACACACACACACACACACACACACACACACACACACACACACACACACACACACTCATAGTTCTCTCACACTAGACTGTTCTTGCTCATGGTGGGGAGGTGACCTATCAGGTGTCTCACCAACTTCTTCTTCGCCTTGTGCTTTTCCCAACGTCTCCCTGATGATGGCAGTCAAGACCCCACCAAATCCTATAATCGAAGCCTTAGATGATGAATTTTTTCTCACCTTGGAGATCGGGGACTCTCCAACTGCACATCTTCCATCTGTGGCTAGTGCCTTTGCTGAGGTCTCAATTTTCTTTCACATGAAATTGTTCAAATTTACTTCATCTAAATATTTGACTACAATGCTTTCCAGCATTGGCACGTTGATCCTGCTCATTAGCGCATTGTACCTTTAGTTGGAAAACAAGGCATGCACCATCTTGGCTTGTAGATGGACTTTTGGGTTAGGGATATATGCTAAGCTGATGGCATCATTAGTGTGGACCAGAACTTTGCCCATTCCTAGCATGTTGTACACATCCCTTTTTGGTCATTTTTCAACTTTGTTGGCGAGGCCCAACGCTCTCTCCACCAGCTCCGGGGGGTCGGCTCAACTTCCACTTGTTGGTGGGTGGCCTCTCCTTGGTATATAGTCACAGGGTGCCGTGGTTTTTGTTGAAGGTACAGAGGAACTCTGTGCACTTACCATAGTCTACCGCTTGGCCAACTTTCTCCACATACTTCTGCAAATTGCATTGATTCAGAATCTACTTTATGCTTGTTCTTTCATGGCTATATCTTCCAAATTTAGGATGTGCTTGAACTTGAATTGGTTGAAAGCCCTCGTCTTCAGTAAGAGGCCATACTTTACTTGCTCTTCCTTTGAGAAAGACAACTTTTTGGTTTTCTCTAGTCATGCCATTATAGGTGCTTGTTATGAAGCCACAACTCACTATTAGTACTCTTTAGATAATTTCTTGCAGAAATGCACATAGAACATGGTTGTGTGCTTATGGAAAACTGAAATGCTTAAGTACAGAAAGAGAAATTTCCTTCAACAATCCATGCATTCCCAAAAAATTTATGACACTTTTCCTCAATCATAAGTTGATTTTTATCTTTTTTTTTTTTTGCTTTTGGATATTGAATAAGGTTTAGGTTTGTTTTTATGTTCCACACCTTACCCCCTTCCCTCTTGGAAATGAGAAGAATCCTTCCTAGGATTAGAGGTTGAAGGGTTAAGGCCATTCAACGAATGGTCACGGTGTTTCACTTTCGCATGAGCCAAGCGTAGAAGTTTGGGTTGCACTCCTGGTAGCATAATGGTCTATGTTGGCATGTCAGATGCCTACATGGCTGATGCACATGAGGACATCAATTAGGAAGTCATCGGAGTCTATTCGGTTGGCAATGTGTAACTCCTTCTTAGTCAAAATGCGATCTGAATAGGGGTGGGCCATGATGTGTTCTTCTAGGCATCAGTTGCGAATAGTGGTCAACACCCTATAGGAGGTCAAAGCTACATAAGTTGGGTTGTACTCCAAGGTTTTGATTGCACGTCTTTGCTTGGCATTGGTCATGATTTGGTGGCCCTCAAGCTTCCATTAAATTCAGAGAGCATACCATTTTTGCAAGAAAGAAGAGTCGTTGTCAGTAAGCTGTTTCTACTCTTCAATTTTCGGATCTGTGGCAAGGACTGTGCTCGTGTCATATGATGTGCTAAGTCATTGTTTGTGCACTTGCTCGAGGGAAATATTGATGGCAATTAGCTCTTCGACTGCCTAGGGAGCCTTAACAAATACAAATTCTGATTCTTCCTAAGAGCAAGGTAGCATACGTACCTCCATTACTAAGGCTCTTCTAGAAGGCCTAGATCTAATCGGTCATAGCTTTTAGCAAGTGTAGTAAAGGTAGCGTCCAAACATTGAAGGCAAGTAACCAAGTCATCCCCCATATTTTTAGCTAAGTGCGAGGCCAAGGTAAAAATTGATCGTCGCTCATAAGAGGGTTTTAGGCCTGCGAGAGGTTGAGGTTTGATTGGTGGGACAAATAGGTTTGCAGTTGAGGTTGGCGGTTTTGGCTACCCCTGAGGGAGTGCTTCAGTCACTTGTGCATTAGGTGTGGCTTGTGATGTAGATGTTGTGTTGGGAGATGCTTGTGAAGCCTTAGGGGCACTAGTAGTGCTAGGTTGAGGCGGTTTGGAGGCATCAAGCTGTAGTTTTGGTTGATAGACTTGTTGAGGCTTTGCAGGCATAATGGGTTTGGGCTCTATGGGATATGTAGCTTGAGTCATTTGGAATTTTGGTTTTTGATCTATCATGCAAGCTTGTATGGACAAGTTTGAGGGTTGCACTTGAGTAATGCACTTGGCAGACTTGGCTTTAGTCACCCATATCCAGGTATTGCCCTCGTAATAGCCTTGCACTTACAAAAAGGTTTTGGGGACCCATCGTGGCTTGACCATTCGTTGATGCCTATAGTTTCATCTCTGCCTCCTAGGTTTTGAATATGAATTCCTAGCCTTGCGAGGTTGAGTTTGATTGCTTCTAGGTGGCAGTCCTTGATGTTTAGGTACCCATTTGAACTTGGATTCATGGGTTTTGTTTTTCATCTCAGTGGTTTGTTGGCGTTGAGATTTGGCGGGTTGTGACAAGTCACGACTTCCCTCCTTAGACTTGGTTGTGGATTTCTCTATCAGTGGCTTTGTGGGCTTTGATGGAGCCACACTATCCTTGCTAAAAGCTGTCACTATGCAGACATTGCGGATGGCAAGGTGAATGTGCTCTGACTCATAGTCGACATTGTAATTGACCTATTTTTTAAAGGCGCATCCTAATTGTGATTCCTTATTGACAACCTTCGCATTCGACAATACATAAAAGACCATGGGTATGCTTTTAGACTCGATAGAGACTGCAACTTTGCACTTTCCCAAAACTGCGTATGATTGGCTACCAAAGGGGCTAAGTTTAGTGCTCGTGGACTGTAGTTATGGTCGGTCAATTTGAGTCCAATAATTGTGAGTTAAGTTATTAAAATTGACTCCCTCATTGATCAATGCATGGAAAGTATGTGCTCATTAGGCATTGATTGTTATGTGGAGGTAAGTTCCATTGATTCTTCATCCTCGTCTTCAGTTTCATTAATTGTTGCAACTCGAACTTTCATAGGGACTCTAGCATGGGTGGCTCATATAATGGATGTGTGGGAGGGTAGTACTTCTTTATGCAGCTACCATTGAAGAAGCCTATGCCCTCTCCATCTAGGGTCTTGAGCTCCACATTGCCGGTTTGGTTGATGGTGTGAACTCGAAAAAGCCCTAATCCCCTTAAATTTATCTTCAGCTTGTGGCCTTTCACTGAGTATAACAACACGAGGTTTCCCCAGTTGAAGTCTCACTGCTTGACATGCTTGTCAAACAAGCTTTTACATCATGCCTTTTCACAAATCAGTGCATGGGTAGCTAGAAGTCGAGTCTATGATAGTCATTCTAGCCCAACTAGGCATTCTATTTGTGCCTCCTTCTCATCCCATCTCTCTTGAATGGATACTCTCATGCTAGGGACAAAGAATTCCATTGGTAAAATCGCTTCAATTTTGTAGGTCAACCTAAAGAAAGTCTGCCCTCTACAGCCATTTTATAGGCTATTCAATAGGCCCATAAGGCTACCATTAGCTTTTTGTTTGAGTCACTGTGCGATGCAAAGGCTACTTTAGTCAGGACATTCACTAAGATCTCATTTGTAGGTTTTTCCTGGCCGTTCACTTTAGGATAGTAAGGTGAGGATTTCTGATGGTGGACGATCAAAAAGGTAGACAAGAGATGAGCGATCACTTCATTGATGAATTGTGTGCCTTGATCACTAACCAGTTCAATGGGGCAGTCAAATCACATGATCACTTGCTTCCAAAGGAACTTAGTTGTGGTTCTAGCATCGTTCTTTCTAGTGGCTGTGCTTCTGCCCACTTGTGAGGTAGTTTGTTGCAACTATGATGTATTTGACCTGCAAGTATTATGCTGCAGGACTAATTGGCCCGATGAAATCAAATTTTCATTTTTTGAAGAGATGTCTTGCAATGATTGGGGTTAGTTGCATCTTATCCTTGTGAACAGGTACCTTGGTTTGTTGGCACTCATTACAGTGCTTTACAAATTGTGTTGCATCTCGAAAAAGTGTAGGCCACCATAGTTGAGACTACAACACCTTACACGCTGTCGTGTCTCCATTGAAGTGTCCTCTAGTAATTCCACTAAGTGCTTTTGCAAGTACGCCATGTATTTCATGCTCACACACACCTATGTAGCAAGTTGTTCTACCCTAGCCTATAGAGTTGACATGCTATCAACTGATAGGGTTGGATGGGCCTCAATGGGTCTTTCAGGTATTCCGTGTTCAAGCACTTGCACTATGTCATCTGCCCAGTATGGCGTCAAGTCGGCGGCTCTAAACAAATCCTTCTCACTAGACAGGTTAAAGAGATGCACATCTAGCAAATCATTGGTAATCCCTTGTTCAATGGCTTTTCTTGTGGGTACGCGGGACATGTGGTCAGCCATGTAATGATGTTTCCCCTTGCACACAACCATGGAGAAGTCGAATTCTAGAAGTAGAAGTAACCATCGAGCAATGGTTCTTGTAGAACAAGGTTTGTTAACAAGGTAGAGCAAGGCTTGATGGTCAACAAAGAAAGTAAAAGGTGTAGCAAAAAGAGAATGCCAAAATTTCTTTATAGCAAACATCATGGCTAAGCCTTCTCTCTCAGTCGTGGAATTATTCATTTCAATATCTGTGTGTTATAGTCTAAATTGTGTTCACCAAGCTAGCACAATACAAACTCCCACGGCACACTTTGAGGTGTCAATGTGGACGTGGAAGGTTATGGTCCAGTATGGGGCTTGTAGTATTGGGGTGGTTGTCAGAGCCTTTTTCAACTCTTCATATGCACATTGACATTCCTTGATCCATTAGAATATTATTAGCAATTTGTAGAGTGGTCAAGCGATTAATACACAGTTCAATACAAATTGTCGATAGTATCGTGTATGCCCTAGGAAGCACTAAACTCTCTTGTAATCAATTGGTGGTAGAAGATCGACAATAACCATAACTTTTGAGAAGTCTGTGGAAACACCATTCTTGGACACCACGTACCCTAGGATGCATCCATGCTTGACACTTGAGGAGGTTCAATGAGATATGATATAGTCTGCAATGCTCAAAGACTACACGAAGTTTGTCTAGGTGTTCTTTCTAGCTCGAGTGAACACATAGGTCATCAACAAACACTTCTAACCCTCGTTAAAGCATGTCCTAGAAGATTTTGCACATGAGCCATTGAAATGTGGCTGGTGTGCTTGTCAGCCCAAAGGGCATGACTATGTAGGCAAAGACGCCCCACTCCTTAGTGAATGTGGTCTTATGCCTATCATCAGGATACACTAAGATTTTCTAACCTGAGTATCACTCTTCAGCATAGATGAGATGGTGTTGAGGTCGACTAGTATAGTCTTCCAGGTGTCCATCTCTACCCTCACTGCTTCTATTTGATTGCCCAATAAGATCAGACCATTGCCCCAGTCTTCTATGACTCATGCATTTCACATCCAAGGCCAACCTAGTAGCAGGATATCGTAGCTGAATCCCTTCATAATGACGAAGTTTATTGAGAACTGGACTCCTGAGATCTTCAATGGCCAATTTTTTAGCACTTTTAATAGTTTGACCTTCATCCCGTTGGCTAATGTGACATTGAACCTAGCATTCTCAATAGGAGGGTTACCCAGGCCTGGAGCACTACATGGCTAAACACACTAACTCCTGCCCCCATGTCTACGATTCATTTTCTTGTAGTGTCTCCTAGTGCTAGGACTGGCAAGATCGCATGTATCTACGTGCCTTCCTAGAAAGCGTTGACATGTAAGGACTTGGGCATTGAGTGTAGCTTTAAGCTTGATATCTACATCAGTGCATTGTGGTCATGCAAGTCGATTGCCCCTTGTTGAAGCGGTCCTTCCACCCATTATTTCAACTCTTGCCACATTTTCGGATGCTGTCTAAGCAGGTCTCCTAAGCTCAAAGTCATTGGGGTGGTTACTAGCATCGTAAGAAGATTTCTAGTTGCTTGCTTATCTCCTGATTCTGTGCTCCTTGGCCAATGGCCTTGGCTAGCTTGTTGGCCGCCCATGGTATTCAAGGTTTGTTTGTTTGGCCTTACTTGAGGTGCAATGGTATCTCTTGACTTTAGTCGCGTAGGTGAAACCGGTGTGCTCACACTAGAGAGAGAATTGATTTCATTCTCCAAGATGGGCTCAACGTCCTTTAAGTGTTTTTGGGCTTCTCTCACCCACTCCTTGACCTTATGTATGGGTTTGAGTTGACGTTTCAGATAGGGGTGCTCCTCAACCTTAGCACTCCCTTTTTTCACAATCTTTGGAGTGGATATTTCTACCTCTGCTTTTGTGACGTTCTTCCCTGTGGGTAGTGTTGTGGCACTCTCAATTTTAAGCGTGACCTTTACTTTACTTTTCTTCTTCCTTTGCTTATGTCTCTTCTTTCCTATTAAGGCTCTCCATCTGTGCTCGGGTCATAACATGCAATAGGATGGGCGTAGCCTCTCCATTGTGTGTTTCAACTCCGAAAAACCCCAATGGCATTGATGACATGATTGCCAAACTAGAGGATGGTTTTTGTCTAGGGAAATTGACAAATAGATGTATCATTCCACACTCTGCACATCTGAGGTCAACCTTTTCTCGGTTGGCTCCCTCTTAGGGCAAGACGAGGAAATGTACCATGGGTGACCGTAAGTCCAACAAGCAATTGGCTCTTGGGTTTGCCCTCCTAGAGCTCTACCTCTATCTTTGCCCAACGCCATCACCGGCATTGGTTGATAGTCCATAAGGATCAAATTGCCCTCTTCCTCATATGAGATGTAAGGGTTCATATATGTCTCTTCATCATTTGGATCCTCTACATAGTGTAGGGGACTAGAGCATCACTTGGTGGGTAGGTTACAAAAGATCCAAGTGGCCTAGGTATGCCTATGGAGTTAATTTCCATCTTAGGGATGGTTGGCTTTGCATCAGCAGGTGTTAGAAGAGCCAATGGGGCTCCCCTCCAAAAGAAATTTGGTGGCATATTCCCTAGGTATGGTTGGTCATAAGGATGTGAGTATGGAAGTCTCCTTGTTGGCAGTCTATAGTGCATGGCATCATGACCGAACAGCCTACCGCAATTGGCGCAAGGTCAAGACCGAGGGTCTTGACACTCTGTTGGGAGGTGGTTTCAACCACAATGCACACATTGGACATATGGGCGCATAGGTCTCCTCACCATTTCTTGTAGTCTAGCTAGCTCCATCTTCATTTCTGCTAGCTCTTGACTTTGTTCAATGCTTTTCCCTTTATCTTGGGTGCTTGGGACTGACCTTTCGCTAGATGTTGTGGCCCTTTTTGAGGATCTAGAATTGGCTTTGTCTCGATTAGAGCTCCTAGAGCTTCTCTCCTTGAGATGTTGTCCACTCGTATGGCCTCTTCAAAGACCCTAGCTAGTGTGTCTCTCTGCAAGCTTGATTTTCTTGCCAAGGCCTTATAGAGTTCCTCAATTCATATTTGGTTGATAAAGACTCTAGAGACCGCTCTCTCAGTGGATCATTCGTTAGTTGGGATCCTCTTATAGAGACTTTGCACGTGGGTAATATAGTCCCCAATGTCCTCTTTGTCCTTTTGCTTAGCACTCATTAGCCAACCTATGAGATTGTTGGAGTACCTAGCCTCAAAGAATCTCTTAATGAAGAGATTCTTGAGGTTGTTTAGGTCATTGAATTCTGCAACATCTAAGCTCGTGTACCATGTCCTACCCTTATTACCTAGGCATATGGCAAAAGATTGTGTGCTGCGCAAGATCAGTGAGACTATTCTCCTTGCATACGTGCTCGAATTGCTCTTCGAAACTATATGAGTCGTTGCCCGGCTGGTATTTGTCTAGCTGCTTTGCAATTGCAAGGATCTTCGATTGGCTCTTGGAGCCCTGGGTGACTCCTAATCCTGCAAGCAATGAGGTTGCTAAGGATGGAGTGCTCTGCTCTGCTGACATATTGTCAATGAGCCACTTTATAGTGTTAAGATTGCCTCTGGCATGCACTCTCTCTCTCTCTCTCCTCATTAGGTCTGGTTCGATTCCTATTCGCTAGAGCTAACACGCACTAGACTTCTCGCATCTCTATGTCTTGCCGCAAGTTCCTAGCTTGCTACTCCTGGTTGTAGACTACAATGCTCTGCAATGCCTTACATGCTCTGCAATGATGTCCTCTAATGGCATACCATGGTGGTCCATCCAGGTTTCTAGATCGTATCTACTCATCATTAGTTGAATTTTGATCAAGAAATCTCCCAAGTCGAGCTCGTCGCTTTCATAGTTTGCACTAGTTTCTGCCATGTCTACAGTCTCTTGCTCCACCAAGTTACTGATGAGGTTGATCAAGTCAAGCAGTGTTGCACCTCCAATGGTGTTGATCCTTCTGCACGTCTGGCTTTCTATGTTGGGTCTCTCTCTTGGTCCTATAGATCAATATTCTTGATAGCCCGTCTAAGTTTGAAGGTCGTTTTCTATTGGTGTGTTTGTTCCACTTATTATGTCTAAGTGTGTTCATTTCTATATTACAAACAACCCTGAACTTATGTACACTCTGAGTGCATGGTGTTCTTTCCGTGCACTATGCGAAATCAGTCTTTCAGTTTTTGAAGTGCACTTCAAGTGACAAAAACAGTGTGGGGTGCAAATGCAGGATGCCAAATGCAGCTATCGCACTCCCTTCTATGTTGTCGGCCAAATATGGCTCTATGTTCAAGTGTAAAAAATAGTGTGGGGTGCAAATGCAGGATGCCAAATGCAGCTATCGCACTCCCTTCTATGTTCTCGGCCAAATATGGCTCTAGGCTGAATGGTTGGTTGCTCTCAATGGTCTCTAGGGCCTCTACTACGTCTTTCATATTGGTCAATCTATAATCGGGGTCTACGGGTCGATTTGTGGCTCCAAGCAGGGTAGATAGACAAAGAGACAACTAGTGTTACTTCTAGGTTTGTAGGTCACATTGCGCGTAGTCAAGAGGCTCCACGAGTCATCTAACGCACCTAGAGGGCTACCAGAAGGCTTCCTTGTTATGCAAGGTGCTCTACTTCGCTCGAGATGTGCTGGATCTGTCAATTTTCACTATCAACTTTTGGTCTGATTTGGAAGGATCCCATTCTTAGTGTCTGATTCTCAGAATTGGACATCCAAGCGTAGGTGGTTAATTTTCATTTGTCTGATTTTTGTGAGTTTGATTCTAGATGGTCCAAGTGTCCGATGGTCGATCGTCCGGATTAGATGAGTTATATATCCGATTGAATGGGTCACAGGGGGTCCAAATCAGATTCTCAATCTTGCATTTGATCACACGGTTTGAATAGTGTCCGAGCATTCGATTGTTGAGAATCAGACGTTTGAGTCTGATTCCTAAAATCTGACTCTATCAACCTAGTCCGATTGTGAGGTGCACAACAATAGTGAAGACAAAAATTCAAAGCATGTTGGGTCATATATAGTTCTAGAATGCAAGCTTGGACAAGGGACACGATTTGTATATACTTGGAATTGTCAGAAAATTCTTGCACAAGCCAATCGATCCATTACAAGTCCTAGGTATCTCTCTTCTCTCTCAAGCTCTCTCTCTCACTGCTGAAGCTAAAAATGAGCCTTTAACCCCCCTTCCTTGGGTCTTAAACCTTTATTCCAATGCTTGATGTTAGTGCTCATGCCTTGTCAATGGACTTCAACCCTATTTTTTCCTTGTTTTTTCCCTATTTTGGATTAGTTTACAGTAGCAACCCTAAATGGCTTTACTTTGATCTCTTGATTCTATCCTACTCTAAATGCAATAAAAATCAAAACTTGAGTACTAAAATGATTTATCCTACTTGCCTAACCATCAAAACCCAAAATACTTACTTTCATTGAAGATTAAACTCTAAAATCTCCTACTTTGATGCTCGATTTGAAGCATGCAAGTGCTCAAGCTTGAATCTGTTGGTCCTGACAATGGAACTAAAATGTAGTGAGAGCTCATGCTCAACCATCAAGACCCACAGACCACTTATTGTTTCAAGTGCCTCAAGCGAGCTCTAATGGCTATCTCTAATGGCTCTAATGACGCGCTCTCGATCCTACGTGTGTAGTGAGGTTACCTTAACGCCCGAATGAGTATCCTTCTCCCTCAAGCACTCTGGTAGCTCCACGATCCTAGATGCAAGCTCAAGCAACTTCAAGCCTCCTCCTTCAAGCTCCATCCTCCATAGCCATGCATGAGACGAGAGAAGAGAAGAGAAGAGAATATAAGAGAAGAAGATGGAGAGCTTCTCCACTCCGGTCCCTCACCCTCACACACTCACTCCCTCACACTCTCACATTCCCTCTCTCAAACACTTTAGCCACACTCCCTCTCACAATCCCTCTCTCACACTCACTCCCTCTCTCAAACACAAGCAAGAAGGAGAGAAGAAGAGAAGAAGAAGAAACCACTTTAGCCACACACCAAAGAATGAGTTTCTCATTCACTTTTTTGAGTTTATATACAAATCCTAAATCCCTTGGGCACCCATCCCCTTTTGACATGACCAAGCATCTTGCCAAGGTCTTCTTTTCCTAGTTCCTTCTAGTTGCCTTCTCCCTTCACCTATGCCCGTCTAGATTTTACAATTTGTATGTCTTGGCGCTCTTTTATAAAATTTTAGTGGTGCCCTTTGCATTTTAAGATGCACATTTGCCTTCGACTTGACCTTTTGCACTTTTGGCCTTTCTCTCTTATTTGTTTGCTGGGCTGTTGTTTTTCGCATTTATTCCATAATTTTGAATTTTCTTTTTCTCATCTCGCATCAAGGTTAACACATGTTGCTAGTACCTAGTTACCTTCAAAATTTTAGAAGTACTGGAAGGATGCTTAGAGTAAACATATAGACGAAGCATTCCATATTTTATGGAAAGATGTGAGCACAAGGATGTAGAGAAACAACCACAACTAGAAGAATCCTCAAGGAGAGTGCTATATAGGTAGGCGCTTTGTTTGAACAATGTATTGGTAGTCATTGTAGAGTATACACAAAAGATAATACAACTAACTACCTACATGGTGTAGGTGGGCAAGGAACTTAAAGAGGGAGGGAGGTTTTGATATGCTAGCGCCCATGTTGGTTTGGGAAAATATAGAGCTATCGGGAGATATATATCTAGACTTGTGGAAGGAACAAGAAATCACTGCTTGGGAGTACACTAAGTATCCCTGGGTGGTTGGACTATCCACATGGACATATCCATCCCTCGAAGCAAGCCCTTTGGAAAGGTAAACATTGAAAATGGTTATTTGCTTAATAAGGTAGTGTATCATTTTTTCTCAATAGATAACATGATGTGGTAATGCATGGAGTAGGTTTTCAAGCAATGCAACACATAGGAGGGGAGGGGAATGAGGATAATGAAGAAAATGATGAAGATGAAGAGGGTGAAGATATAAGCACACCAGATAGGCTCATACATATCAAGATCAAGTTAGGTTCCACTAGTAGCAAGAGGAGGGGTCTACCTTGTATTCCTCTGGACAAGAGTTGGGAAAAAGAAGCACTTGGACAAGATAACAGAAAACCAAGGACAAAGAAGAGAGGTGTTTGATACTATGGTAAAGGTGCTTGTAGAGGATATAGTAACCATTGGGAAGTTGCCTATCGTGTGAGTACTTTTAAATTGATTTGATACCTTCATAAATTTTTCTATGTCCATGATTGACTTCTTCATGCAGATTACATTGTGTAGAGTGGATGACTTTTTGAAGAATATTAATAGTGCATTGTGCCATGGGGGGGATCCATGTATGATTATGGCCAAGCTAGTGTGGGCCGACTTTTCCACTGGTCTTCCTATGGAAATGATGGAGTCTACATACTATCTATTGTGGAATTATTTCTCTATTTCACTATCAATGGTTGTTGCATCATTTGGCACCATATATGTTGCAAATGAGGAATGGTTTGTGATATATAGCATTATAGACCATTTGCCTATTGTTGGCAAGCATGTGAAGAAGGCAAGGGTTATATATTACAAGACCTTGACCTTGCTACTCAAGCATGGATATATATATATATATATATATGAGGAAGAGGTTTCTATCATGCCCTATATTGAGTTTCACATGTCTTGTATTGAGTGATGTGCCCATCAGAGCTAAAACTATTTCTTATTGTTAAGGTGAGAGCTCTCATGGTCACAATTTTCTCAAAGAAGGGATATCCATGGCCCATTATGATGCGGGATAGAGGCGAGGAAGTTTCACGAGCCCTATTTGATGCGAATTAGAAAATGTTAGGGGGAGCAAAGGAAGAGCTTGTGATATGAGTGCACCAAAGTAGGCAATGAATATTTGTGAGGAGGACTAGAGCGACCATCACACTTTTATAAGTGATGTTTATATTCAAAGATGTAAATAATAAATATACCTATCAATTATGGGCATCATTTTATGGAAACTAGTGGGATGCATTTTGCAAGTGTTATTATCTAAATTTACCAAGGAGAGAGACATAGTAGTCCATGTATTTGCTAGATGTGAGGAGCTTGGTCGACAGTGCAAGGATCTCGGTCAACATTACTTGGCTATAGACAATGATGAGCATCTTGTTTACCATGCTTTGTACCCTCAATAAGAAAGGGATAAATTAGTAGTTCTCAATTATTTAGATATTAGCAAGTTACCAAGCCTTCGAGATTTTGATTGATTGTGGAATTATTAACTCATTCATCTCACCAAAGTGTGCAAGAAGGTTAGGGATATATACTACACATGCATAATAGTTATTAGTGGAATTAGCAAATGGAAAAATAGTAATTTTTGCTCAATAGACTAGTAAAGTGGAATTTGGCTTAGGAGGCGATCTTTTCAATATAGGGTTTCAAATTATGAACTCGAGAGCCTATGAGTAATTATGCTCATATTCATTGTAGTTGTGAGGCCAAATCACATTAAAAAATCCAAAGGGAGAGTAAGTAACTACTCAAGGAGAAGCAAGAAAACCTAAAATCCAACTAGCAAAAGCTTCACGTATTATGAAAGGGTTAAGAAAAGGGCTACATGTTTGTTTAGTCAAACTCAATAAGATTGTGCAGGGTAATGAAACTATGGAAGAGCCATCTTGGCTAAACAAATACATAGATGTATTCCCAAAAGAGCCCACTAAACTTTCACCACAAAGGGAAGTTGATCATGAGATTAAGCTAATGCCTCCAGTTGCAAAGAGACCATATCAAATGTTTATCCCAAAAGCTATTGAGTTGAAGGAGTAACTCAAGAAACTCTTGGACTAGGGATATATTGAACGAAGTAACTCACCATGGGGAGCCCTAATGTTATTTCAAAAGAAAAAGGATGAAACCCTCAGCCTTTGTATTGACTATCATGGGGCCTAGTAACAATCAAGAATAAGCACCCAATTCCAAGGAAAGATGAACTATTCGACTTCAAGGAGTAAATATATTCTCCAAGATTGATCTTAGATCAGGTTACTACTAGATATAGATCAAGGAAGAGGATATTCCAAAGATTGCTTTCAACAAAAGATATAGCCATAATTAGTTTATTATGGCCTTGCATATAAGAACACTTTCAACAAGTGATCAGAGGAGGTTCGTCATCATTAGATTCATCTTACAGTGGGGGAGGGGAAGGAATGGGAGGTGGAGGTTGTGTAGAAAGAGGAGTATGATTGAAAGCAAACACTCCATCAAAAGAAGGTGGAAAAGTAATTGCCTTCTGAAGGTACACATTATAAGGTGCAAAAGTAATTACCTTCTGAACAAGGCCTGGTTGAACTTAGTTTAACAAACTTAGTTCTATTGAGAATTTTGACAGAGGCATTTTGGATAGACCAGTGCTCTTATGACCTTTAACTAGTTAATGCATGATATCTTCTAGTCCTATCTTGATGACTTATCCTTATCTTCTTTTATGATATCTTGACATACTCAAAGGAATACAAAGACTATGAACCACAACTCGGCATCATCTTTGAAACAATTAGGACACATAAACTCTATACCAAGAAGAAGAAATATGCATTGTTCAATAGGCAAATTGAGTATCTTAGATCCATAAAATTCGAGTAAGGAATTTTGGTGGATCTTACCAAGGTCAAAGATATTCAAGAATGGGCACCTCCAACAATAGTTAAAGAAGTTTGAAATTTTCAAAAAAGAGAGTGTGTTGTCAAACCTTATCTAGCTTGCAATATCTATACTTTATATCCATTCACGTCTTAAAAAAGAGGACATGCTTATGCATCAACCTAGGCTTTCTACTAGGGATGTGTCAACAATTCTTTGTTGACTCAATTTGCATGCATTTTAGGGTAACATTTTAAAATCCTCTTTTTTTCCTATGCATAGCCCATCACATAATTGGGTTTTTACATTTGGATTGTATAATGCTCCATTTCTAGTTTTTGTGCCATAAAAGTGTATTACGACACTCATACTATTTGCACACATGTATACTGCAAGTGGTAGGTATCTATCACTATCACTTCATTTTTTATTCTTTTAGTGACATTTGAATAAAGGGGAGGCCAGTCACACATTATGGATGTTGGAGTTTCCACATCTTGCGTGTGTGTGTGTGTGTGTCTCTCTCTCTCTTGCTTTTACTCCTTCCACCATAGCTCTTGTTTCCACCTGTGTGCTTCCACTCCGGGCTTATTCCCTTCAACTAGTATCAGAGCCAACCATTTAAGGAGCTTCTTCATCCTTTGTTTCAACCCGGATTCAAAGCTTCAACTTAAGGTTTCATGGCAACCATTGTTTCTTTCTCTTAAGGTATGCAATGAGTTTTTCTTCTTCTAGCTTGCTTTGCACTTGTTGAGAAGCTTTCTGAGGCTTAGTTAAGCCTTATTGAGTACTTATTAATATAAGGAGAAGCCATTTTATCCTTTTTGAGTGGACATAGAGCATGCTATATAAGTCATAGATAGTTATGGCAACTTGACAACACTGACGTATTTTGGCCATAACTTTTACATATGGTATTGAATTTAAGCATTTTATAGGTAGAAAAAAAGAGCAAGATGAGAGCTATAAATGTAGGCACTCACATAGTTGATTCTATGTACTTTTCTATTCTCTATTTCACACAAAACAAAATTCTTCTAGTTTGGACAACAAACAATAAATTCCACAATGCATGTTTGATGCTTTAGGGATGCTATTTTGGTGTTTAGATGGTATGGTTATGCTTTTGGGCTGATTTGAGCACACATTTGGCTCATTTTTCAAAGATTTCATTACTGTAATAACAAAGGTTAATGACATTTATTCGAGAAAATCATATGCCTCTTGTCATTTGATGCTTCTACTAGAGGTTGGTATTGATGCCCGAAGGTTAGTTTGACACTTGGGGATGCTCAATACATGCCTTGGAATGTTTTTGGGCTTCAATTGAGTTTGCATTGTCTTAGTTTTAGCATAGATTTCACCGCTGCTCCTAGTGGACAATAAGCAATTTTTTGATAAAAATGATGCTCATTATTCTTTGAAGCTACTTAGATATCACATATTGGATGTACCGATACTTTGGCTGTCATATATGCTTATGTATATGTTTATGACATGCGTATAAGCTGAGATTCGAGCTTGGATGCTTTGACATTCACTATCATTCTTGACCTTGGATGCTATAGTCAGAGTCTTGCAAACTACTTGGTTTCAATGCTTTCAAATTTATGCTCTATAGATCTTAGATGTCTAGATGTCATTCACATGATGTTTTGAGCTTTGCTTGCTCCTTTAGCATTCAACTTTTGCTTCAATGGGAGCTACTCAGCTTTATATACAACCACATTGGCACTTGGATGTACTATAGAGCATTTGGTTCATGCATGTGAGCTTGCATGTATCATACTGAGACAATGACACTCATTGTGACTTGTACATACTTTCTTGATATTTATGGGATGCAATTACCCTATCATGGGCTGATTTGATCTCTTGGATTGGACCTGATACTTATGTTTGTCAAGGTGTTACTAGTAGTATTTATATGTTTCTGGGTTATGTATTGAGCTTTTATTCAGTGGGTTATGCGTCTAGTAGTTCTCTTCATTTACCCTCGAGACCTACCATGTGCATGACATATTTACCTATTGCATGTATGATTTCTAACACATTGCAGTTGTAATATTCTTTAGTGCCAGTTGTTCATGGCTTCTTCCTTCTTGGTCACTCATAGTTAGTTGTTGGCCTATTGTTGTAGTTTATTACAATAGCCTGTAATTTCAATTTTATGCATTATATTTGAGGGTAGTCACTTGGACTTGACAGTCTTTTGCTTATCCTCTTGACAAAAAAGGTGAACAGAAAGAATGTGGATGCTTCTTGTATGTCACATGCATTGACTATGAGAGGCTGACAGGATGGAAATGGCCAGGGTAGAGACTCTAATAGGTCTCGGTCTAGGAGAAGTGGACATTGTCATAGTAAGTCCCATGGCCGTAAGTCTGATCTTACTTGTCATTATTATGGGAAATCAAGTCATATTCAACCACAATGACATAAGAAGCATGAAGATAAGCGCAAGGAAAAGAGAAAGGGTAAAGTGCAAGACAAGAATGATGATCATAGCAATGTGCCTAGCAAGTCTAGTGTCAAGATTAGGGAGACTAATGTAGTGTAGCCTACTATATCTAATGATCTTATCTTGACAACTTCTTCTTTGGATGCTTTATAGTTGTCAAGCTATACTCAATATTGGTTGACAGATTCAGGGGCTTCCTTTCATGTAGCCCCTAATAGAGAGTGGGTTCACTTCTATTGTAGTATGATTAGATCTGTTCATTTGGGGCTTGGCATTGGAGATAATTGGTATTGGTGATGCTCAACTGTGTTTCGATTCAAGCAATATATTCATTCTTCATGACATACATCATGTGTCGGCTCTCATGAAGAGTTTTGTCTCTGTTGGCACCTTGGATGATGTAGGCTATGTTGTCTCTTTTGGTGATTCCTCATGGAAGGTTTTCCATGGGAATCTCGTTATTGCACGTGGTACTAAGTCTAGTATCCTTTATCCTTGCTTGTATCTAGGTCAATTGACTATGTTTTGGCTATGGTTGTGGTTCCACATATTTTTGTTTGGCATCATCACCTTGGACATATGTCTTTGAAATGAATGAAAATGCTTACGAGCTTGGAGCATCTTCCATCCCTAGACTATAAAAGTTTTGAGTCTTGTGATCACTGTTTGTATGGCAAATAGACACATAGTACATATAAGAAGTCTAGCATGAAGCACATGGGTGATGCTGCCTTTGACTCTTGTTCATTTGGATATATGCCTTGTTAATCACTAGGTGGTGCGAAATACTTTGTCACATTCACTGATGATAGCTCGCATAAGGTCTAGGCTTGCCCTACTCAGCAAAGATTGAATGTCTTGTCTACCTTTCAGCATTGGCTTACTCTTGTTAAGAACTATTCTGGGTATAGACTAAAATACTTAAGATTTGAAGAGATTTTGAATAATTCTGTGATGAGTGGGGTATTAAGGATCAATTGACTCCCCCTTACATCCCCTCCCCAAAATGTTATTATCAAGCACATGAACATGACGATTTAGGAGAGAATTCGTGGCATGTTTAGCTATACAAGCTTACCACATCTCTTTCGGACTGAGGCAATTACTACTATTGTATATTTGATTAATTGGTTTCCTTGAATTATTATTCATTGCTAGGTTCTAGAGAAGGTATGGACTCAAAAAGCTCTATTATATGCTTACTTGTGTATCTTTGGTTGTGAGGTATTTGTCCATGTTTCCAAGGACAAGAGCAATAAGCTAGATCCTAAGTTTACGAAATGCATCTTTCATGGAAATGCAAGTGAGATAGTCTATCACCTATGGGATCCCTAGGCTCACAAGGTTATCTACAGCCATGATATCATTTTCCATGAGGAAAAGATGCATAAGTAGCATGAGTAGGCTATTGAGGTATGCAGGGTGATCTTTCAAGAGGAGCCTCCTACTCCCATACAGCTAGCTAGATAGCCTGCAGTAGCAGCTGATTCTCTAGTGGCTTAGGCCTTGCCTATTGTACAGGATCAACCTACTTTGAGATGCTCTACTAGAGCTAGATGTCAACTTGAGTACTTTATGCCATCCATGGATTATTTTATGTGACAAATACAGGTGAGCATCTCTTTTATGATGAGGCTATGCATAGAGATAATAGTCACTCATGGGACATGGCTATACAGTTGGAGTTTGACTCCTTACAGACTAACCATACGTAGGATTTGGTTCATTTGCCTAGTGGCAAGAAGGCATTGCCATGCAAGTGGATATACAAGTTGAAAAGTATCCTTGGATGCTCCAATCCTACTCATAAGGATAGATTGGTATCTAAGCCTTCCAAGCATAATATAGTGTTGACTTTGATGATGTATTTTCTCCCATGTTCAAAATAATGACCCTATGCTTGGTACTAATATTGTTTGCTTAAACCTTTATCAAATGGATATAAAGATGGCTTTTTTGCATGATGAGATCTATATGCAATAGCTTAAGGGCTTTGAAGAAAAAGGTAGGAAACATCTATTATGTAAGTTGAGAAAGAGCCTTTATGGCCTTAAGTAAGAACCTAGGGAATGGTACCATAATTTTGATGCTTTTATGCATTCACAGGATACAACCATTGTAATATGGATCTATGTGTATACATGAAGAAAGCTCGTGATGGTAGCCTTATGATTTTAGTACTCTATGTGGACAATATGGTTATTGTTGGAAGAGCTCATGATGAGCTTGATGCCATGAAAACTCGGCTCAAGAAGAGCTTTGAGATGGACATGGGACATGCCTTATATATTCTTGGAATGTGCATTAGGTGCGATCGCTCTAGGGGGCTCCTTTATCTATCACAAAAGGAGTATATCCCAGAAAGTCTTTGAGCAGTTTTATATACAAGATGGTAAGGCTATTGGCTATCCTCTACCTTCTCATGTGAAGGTTAGCTAGGTCAATTGTCTGCAGTTTGATGAGAAGAAGGCCCAGATGGCCAAGATCCCTTATACATTGTATGTCACGATAGCCACTCATCGTGACATAGCATTTGCAGTGGGAGTTGGACACTCTATATGGCTATACTTAGCAGACAGCACTGGGGTGTCATCAAGGGTATCATGAGGTACATGAAGGGCATGGCAAGTATGTGTATGTGTTATGGTGTCAAGGATATAGGAGTCATGGGATACATTGACTATGAATATGGAGGACATATAGATAGTAGGAAGTCTATCTCTAGCTATGTCTTCACCTTTACTAGAGATATTGTTTCTTGGATGTCTAGGGTATAGGAATGCACGGCCCTCTCTACTACCGAGGCCGAGTATATTGTAGCCACCGAGGCTTGCAAGGAGGCTCTCTAGTTAGGTTGTCTAGTAGTAAACCTTGGTGCTACTGATGTGGTCTCTATACTACATTCGAATTCTATGAGTGGTATCCAATTAGCCAAGAATTCTATGAGTGCTATCCAATCAGCCAAGAATCTGATATTTTATGTGAAGACAAAACATGTTGAGGTGCATTACCACTTCATTAGAGAAGTCATTGAGGATAGATCTATTGACCTTGTCAAGATCTCAACCGATCAAAATCCTATAGATCTGCTAATGAAAACTCTCTCAACGAAGCATTTTTCCTTAGGAAGTTTATGGGTGTTGGATGAGATAGTGTCTTTTCTCATCCTATTGTACTCATGTACATTTGTACTTTGTCACTCTTTTGTTGTTCTCTTCTCACTAGGGACACATTCTTCTTTAAATGGGAGGTTATTGGGGATAAAGGCACATATGGCCAGCTACCCATGTATTACTCCATTGACATTACTTGCATAGTTGTATACTATAGGTGGCAAGCACCCATCAATATCACTTCATTCTTTATTCTTTCAGAGACATTTGAATAAAGGGAAAGCCAGTCACACATTGTGATTGTTGGAGTTCCCACACCTTCTCTCTCTCTCTCTCTCTCTCCTTCCACCATAGCTTTTGCTTCTGCTCATGTGCTTCCACTCTGATATTACTCCCTTCAAATTGCAATAACGAAACCAATAAACTTGGAGGTTGTTTATAAATCCACTTCATTAAGGACTGATCATAGAAGAATTAATTGAGAAAACTAAGTATATTCTAACCAAGGGGATGCCATTGCCGCGTACTATTAAGGTGTAACTCTTATTATGAGACTCAAGGTAAATGATAAATATTGTAATGAAGTAGAAAATTGACATTTAATTTCTAGTGAGAGAATAATGGTCTAGCCACATAGGTGATTGTTTTTTTCATTATTCATTCAATAATACAAGTCCTCTTCATCTCCAACCTTCTTGCTTCAGCTTCCTTTGCTTTCTTTCTCATTCTTCTATCTTTCTCTCACTACTTCTAGTCTCTATCTCCTCTCAGACTCCGTTACAAGTTGTATCAAAGCTTAGACCCTTGGTACATTTGATTTTTCTATTTTACACATCCATTTTCCTATTTTAGTCCATAAAATCCAAGGCAGTACTTATATCAGACCACATGGTAGATACTTATAGACCATCTACATAAAGCAATTACTATCTTGGAGCTATGATAGGATTCTTGGACAATTTTGGCATCATTTGGCCAAAATAGCAAGCCATTTGACCAATTTCCAATAATTTTGATAGGAATTTTGGAGGAAAAATGGCTAAGCAGGGTTGGAGAAGAAGTAAGTTGTGACTACTATTGAAAGTTAGGGGTTCTCTTTACCTTTCTTCAAGCTTTCATTAAACTTCCATGTAATCAGTAAATATATCTTCTTCTCTCTCAAATCTTGGCTTATTCTAAGCATTTGACACCAAATTGAGCTTGTAATATTCATCTTCTTTAAGTTCATAGCCAATGTCAAACTGCCTTAAGAAGTTGGGAGTAAGAATCAACCCCAAAAATTGTGTTGCAATTTTTAGGTTGTTTCAAACTTGAATCTTCAGTAAACTTTCTTTGATCATGTCTATGGTGCTTCTCCTAATCACTCGCAAGCTTATTCTTCAAGAAATCATCTGCATTTGTGGCAATCTTCTTTTTTTTCCAACCTATGCAAACCTTAGGCATGGTAGCCATGAAACTTAGATAAAAGCTTCAAGTTCTTAGTAATTTATTCAAGATTCTTTACTATTTCGGCTAAGGGTCAACCTTCAATAGGATTCATTGAAGAAATTGGAGACATTGAACAAGATTAATCAAGATTTGTCCAAGAGAGCATCCATGGATCTAAGATTTGGGGAAAATGATTTCAAGGCTTCAATCTCTTACCTACGATGCTTGAAGAGTAGTCCAAATTCTTCAATGAGTGATTATTAAAAGTTGTTCAAGCCACATTTGTCATTACGGAGCATCTCTAAGCTTTGGGAGCATTCAAGACTTCTCCAGCTCATTGAAAGAGGTATTTTTAATCTCTCTCATTTATTCTCTTTCTCAACTTAATCAATTTTCTATGGAGATTAAATAATTAAAAATTTCATTAATTTTGGTCCAAATCATTGTTAGAATGACCCTTTTGATCAAATCAAAGAATTAGAGGCATCTTATTTGCATTGTTACATTGTCCTTTGGCTTGAATTTTACCTAGGCAAGCCTAATTGAGAGTGAATCCATCTCTACAATTTTTTTCCCTATTCTCTAATCGTGATTGATCCATTTTTTATGAAAATTTGATGAAAGAGAGTAAGTATTTGTAATAGATAATGAGTCACTAATCCAAGATGTACTCTCTATCCCCAATATTTTCCCCATTTGATTGGACTTTCATGTTTCAATTAAAATTTTAGTTCTTGGTTGCTTAGACTCCCTCACTATTAAAGAACCTGGAGGGGTGTGAACATGAACTTGTATAACTATATGTTTATATATGTCACCAACATAGTGAAGAGTTTTATGATTGAAACTATTATAATGTTAAACAATATAAGATCCATGGTATTACATATGTTTCTCATATCTATAAAAATAGTTAGGTGTTTTGGAGTGTGAAATTTTTGATAGGGATATATATGCATGTATAAATAGTTTGTTATAAAAGCAAGGTTATTTGAATTGCATTTAGTATGTTAATAGAAATATTTGAAAGACACCTAAATTCTTTGATTTTTTTTCAAAAAATATTGATTTTGGGCTCATTTTAAAAAATGCTATTATTATGAAATTTTTTAGGGAATTTGAAGGAATATCCTAAGAGATATATTCAACTTACCCACCACCAAAAGGTTTACACCTATGTTTACTTTGAAAACCACATTTATGATCATACTTGTGATGCATAAATGCACACAAAATTAGACAACTAAGGTTAGTTGATATGTGGATAATCTTGCCTATAGATGTATCCATAGATTTTTTTTAAAGTTTGTAAATG
The DNA here is from genome assembly GCF_053477565.2 of Lygodium microphyllum. Classification (NCBI taxonomy): domain Eukaryota; kingdom Viridiplantae; phylum Streptophyta; class Polypodiopsida; order Schizaeales; family Lygodiaceae; genus Lygodium; species Lygodium microphyllum. The sequence goes on from NC_141158.1 coordinate 134,577,078, forward strand.
CACTATCTTAGTTAAAACACCTTATGGTGCTTTGTATCTCAATGGATAGATCTCAAACAATGACGCCCTAGGGGGGAGATTCTGGAAGGAGTATTCCCTTTTGTGATGGGATCAGATCCTATCATTGCATTATAAGTTATAAAAGTCGACATGAATTTTATACTGATAAATGATAGTATCAATAAAGGTAGCAAATAGTAGATAACATGGAGGCACATTAGTCAAGTAAAACATACCCGATGCTAATTCATAAGGCAAATATTTTGGCATTCATCTAGGGACTCGATTTTAATCACCATCATCTATGCTAACCATGAGAATATGGATTTAAGCCACTAGGTGTTCCCTAGATTTTCCTTGCAAGCAAAGCATGTGGCATCATTCCATGAGGATCAACCTGTGGGTCCTTAAAACACAACTACGGTCTCTGACAATAGTCTAGCATTGAGCTAAGATGGCCACAATTTTGTGAACTATTAGAGACTCGAGGTAGCAAGCACTACACTTGATTCAATGAGAGTGAGAAATGAGAGGGACTTGAGCATCAACCTCTCTTCCCATAAGGCATAGTCTCACACCCAACCCCTAAAACAGTGCTTAGCTAGTTCTAAGACTCAACCCTGAGAATAGTATCATTTGCCAATCCTTTCCTAACTTGAGAAAAGCCACCTATAGCTGATTGGGCCCATGCATTCATAGGATGTTTTCATCAATCAGAAAGATTGTCCACTTGCTTCCTATAGGTAACATGGTATATTTTAATTTTCTAAGTAGGCATGCTACTCATGACATGGAAACACATAAGAAAACTTCCTTAGTTAGTTTTTACACATGATTTATTAGCACACCTTTAACCACAAATACTAAAGCAACCCTTTTTGAAAAGCATAGCAATTCATATTATTATCATATTTACAATTGCTCAGAGAAGTGCTACTAACAAAAGACTTGGGTTGCCACCTTGCCTTCTTTATATTAGGCCTTCCAATGCTCAACCACATTGGGCTCGTATAACTTTTCTTTCCTATTTTAGAACCTTGGTGAGAATCAAATGTACTTGCATTAGTCAATCGCCTTAGGTAGTCTATATATAACTTTGCTGAGGAGTATCTGAGACGGCCTTGGATGGATTTATGCCTTAGTCCCATCCTACTTGCTCCTAGATGCATGCAAGGAATTAGAATATAAATTTTTATAAATTTGATACAACTACAATCAATTTTTAATTTTGGTTAGTCTATACATAACTTTGGTGAGGAGTATCTGAGATGGCGTTGGATGGCTTTACGCATTAGTCCCATCCTACTTGTGGCTCTTAGAAGCATGTAAATTATAATATAAATTTTTACAAATTTGATATACCCACAATCAATTTTTAAATTTTCAATAATTATTTCTTTTAAAACAAGGATCACTCTAAATTTCTATAAAATTTTTAAGCAAATTTGAATGTTTTTAATGAGAAATTTTGAATATTTCTATTCATTCACCAAGAATTCAATTCATAAATTGAGTTTAATATCATGTGCGTAAATACATTTTAATGTATTATACTTGTGAGTACACTTTAATATGTCGTGCATATAAAGACATAATAATAAAGCATCAATGAATTTAAATTAATTTTTATGAAAAAGAAATATGAAAAAAATAATATATGAATTATTTACATATTTTTGAATAAACACAAAAATATGAATGTTACATGCAAAAATATTAATTTTCTTGATACGATTTTTAAGCTACTATAATACAAAAGTAATGTTTATTGATTATTTAATGGCTTTGCTAAAGGAAAATCTACTTAGAAAGTTAATCATTTTAAAATTAAAATTTTAAAATGTTTGGTAATTTATGGAGTAAAAGTGTAACATTTTCTTTTTTAATATTTCTAAATACTTTAACTACTTTCTTAATCATGAATATGTCGATACTTATTAATCTAAGTTTATCTAAATTTTATTTTAATTAATTATTACTAAATTAACTTTACTTTTAAGCTAATTAAATATATTTTTAAATTTAAAATATTAAATTTTAAAAAATTAAATAATTTAAACCATATTTTTTATTTAAGAAGTTATGGAAAAATAAAAAGATAGAGGAGATAATATCATATTTAATTTTTTATTTATGAGACTTTTTATGAATAACATGAATGATTTACATAAATAAAATAATATATCTTGGCCATATTTTCAACATCTTAGTTTGTCAATGGTCATGCCACATCAATACGCTTGTATGGAGCCATAATGGATAGGAAAAGGTGATAGGAAAGAAGGGATTCAAAGGTAGGGTATTGTAGAATTACCCTCACCTTCCATTAATTCACTTATGTTGACTCTCATTCTCACTCTGTCAAGAGTAGCCTCCTATTTATTGTGAGTTGAAATTGTGAAGAGGGGACTCTCCTTTAAATAGTTTTCTTTCGGGGGAGGGGGAGGCAAGATTTTTTTACATTAAGATTTAGTAAAATTTGAATAACATGAATGATTTACAAAAATAAAATAATATATATTGGCCGTATTTTTAACATCTTAGTTTGTCGATGGTCATGCCACATCAATATGCTTGTATGGAGCCATAATGGATAGGAAAATATGATAAAAAAGAAGGGATTCAAAGTTAGGGCATTGTAGAATTGCCCTCACCTTCCATTAATTCACTTGTGTTGACTCTCACTCTCACTCTCTCAAGAGTAGCCTCCTATTTGTCGTGAGTTGAAATTGTGAAGAGGGGACTCTCCTTTCAATAGTTTTCTTTCGGGCCACGAGACATTCATCTTTATATGAAGATTCAGTAATAGGGAACTCTTTTCATTTTATTACTTGAGGAGGAGTTTTCTTTTTTTTGTTATACTTAGAAGAAATGAAAATATGAATTGACTTAATGCAAACTTTGTAACTTTATTATTTCTTTATGAAAAAAGAAATGAGTGGGAGGGATGCGAACGTTTTATCCCCCCTTCTAATTGACTAAGGGGAGCAATGGTACCACGTTTGTGTGGCCCCATGTGTGTGCATGTAGATTTTTTAAGTTTAAAAATTAGTTAAAATCTATCATAAATTAGGATAAAACTTAAGATATATTAATGACTTGTGGCATCTAATAAATTTATAACATTACTTAAAATTTTAGAATAATTTTTAGTAATTTAAAATTATAAATAATAAATTAAAGTAAATTAAAAAAGTATCAAAAAAATTAAAATAACTTTAGATATTTAATAATAATTTTAAAATTAGTAATTAATATATAAAATATACAAACTAATAATAAATTTTATAATTTAAAAATTCTATCCCAAAAAATAGAAAATAATTTAATTTAATTCAAAAAAATAAAAAATAGATTATGGTTAGATTAGTTTTGGTGAATTAAATAAAGTTAAAAATCATTCAAGCTAATGTGAGAGCATTAAATGCAAGAAACTAATGGATAAGCAATCAAGTGAATGTATGGCCAATTTGTATACAATTGACTAGGAAAATTAAATATATTATATTTCCTTTTTCTTACAGAATTTGAGATGTCCTCGTCTCAAGAGAAACTCAAGGTGATCTCTCTAGAGAATGGATTCCTCAATTTTGATCACATCTTTTTCTAGGAAGTCCTTCCATTGGATTAGGTATTCCCGTAAGGTGTGATTGCTCAAAGGCTTTTCCCTAATTACATTTTGCTCTTTATCAAGGATATGCTTGGGATTGGAAACATAAGATTTCAGCAAGCTTACATGGAATATATTGCAGATCTTTAGATGATCAGGTAGGGCTAGTTTGTATCATGTGTTCCCAAGCATTTTATGATTTCGTATGGCCCACAATATCTTTTTTAAATTTCCTAAGAGATAAGCAACTTTTCTTGGCTCGAACCCTTAGGAAGACCATGTCACCTTCCTTGAAGATTTGATTCGAGTCCTCTTTGGATATACATAGGCCTTCTGCCAATCTTTCACCACCTTTATGTCTTGATAGATTGCTTGACTTACTCTTGCATGTCATTTAGCATCCTTTTGGAGGATTCTATCTTTATGATGGGGTTGGAGAAATTTAAGGGATATAAGCACTCCTGCCTATATAATGCTTGGGTCTGATCATGATGCTTTGTTTAAATAGTTAACAGCTCTAATTTTTCTATAGAAAGTTGCATGTCTTCCACGGTATTTGCCCAAGCCCTTGCTATTCCAGGATATCATCCAAATGCTTTGTTGGACTAAAGCATTATAGGCATATTCTACCAATGGAAGGTATTGAATCCACCTCTTTGGTTCCTTGCTATAATAGGCTTTTAAGATATCCTCCAAAGGTTTAATAACTCTTTCAATTTGCCCATTGGTTTGGGGGTGATATGCATGTTGTAACATAGTTGGTGGGTTTTGATAGTTTGAAAGAGGCTAATCTAGAATTTGGAGATAAAAAGAGTGTCAGAATCATTGATGATTCTTTTTGGGAGCTAATGTAGCCAAAATATCTCCTTGATAAATATCCTACCAACGTCTAAAACATTATAAGTTGATTTGATACGAATTGCATGAGCTACCTTTGTAAGAATATCCACAATCACTAGGATGGAATCATACCCTCCTTGTTGTCATACTAATATATTTCCACTTCATCTTAGGAATGTTGAGAGAGTATAATTCATCAAGTGGCTTGACCCTTTTAGCCTTGATCCTTTGATAGCTCAATCATTGAGTCACATACCTAAGGGCATCTACTTTCATTCTTCTTGCCAATATTAGCTTCTTCTAAATGCATTTAGAGTCTTGGCATAACTTGGCTATCTTGCAAAGGGCTATCATGAGCTTCTTATAAAATTCTCTTCTTCAACTTCCTTGCTTTTAGGACATAAATTCTTTGTTGGTAGTATAAAAACTCATCTTGATGAAGTTAGTTCTTGAACTTGGCCTTATCCTTTAGGATCCTCTTTTATAGAGGAATAATCCTTTAGATTTCTAGTTATTTTGGATCACTTGGGGCTTCAATGGCTATTGCATTAAGAATGGAATTGTTAGGCATTGAGATGAGACTTGTAAGGCTTTCTCATCTTGAAGGATCTTTAGTTAATTAGGGCATTCAAGAAGGCTTTTTGGCTGATTCTCTTTACTAGTAGGATGATTCCTAATCTTGAAGTTGGATTCTTGCAAGACATTGATCCATCTTATTTTCCCCATGTTAAGATCTAGTTGATTAGTGATGAGTGCGAATCTACGACCAAGTAGATAGTGGTGACATAGTTTGAGACCATGGATGAGTGTTAGTAGCTCTAAATCATGTGTACCACAATTCTTCTCATATGGCTTGAGTTTTCGAGAAGAGTGGGCTATGGGTCAATTTTCTTACAGCATGCAACCCATTGCTATAATGCTAGCATCTGGTAATGACTTCAATTTCTTGAGAGAAGTCCATGAGCTTTAATATTGGTGTAGTAATGAGACATACCTTTAGATTATCAAAGCTCTCTCACTCCATGGTAGTCCACACTATCTTGGTGTACTTCTTAAGGAGTGCAATCGAGGGAGCAAAAATAAAGGTATAATCTTTGATGAAGATATGGTACCATCCTATGAGCCCTAGGAATCCTTGAATTTCATAGATAGTCTAGGAAGATGGCTAATACTGAACATCCTTTACCTTAGCTGGATCAATCGAGATTCCTTCAAGCGAGACAATGAAGCCTAGGTAATCGATCTTTTTGAAAATTGCACATTTACTTCTCTTTGCATAAATCTTTTTCGTCCTCAAGGTTTCAAGGAAGATTCAAAGGTGGCTCAAATGGTTTTCTTCTTCTTTACAACATGCCAAGGTGTCATCAAAGAATATAAGGATGAATTCATCAAGGTACGACCTGAAAATGTCATGTGCTAATTTGTTGAAAGTAGCTAGTGCATTAGTCAAACCTAAGGACATAACGCTAAATTCAAATGGCCATATCTAGTGTTAAAGTAGTCTTTGGAATATTCTTTTCTTTAATCCAAACCTAATCTTAGATCGATTTTTGAAAATATTTTTTCTCCTTGAATTGTATCAAGCAACTTGTCAATTCATAGGATGGGGTATTTATTTTTTATGGTTACTTGATTTAATCCACGATTGTCAATGCAAAGCCTTAGGGTTCCATCTTTTTTCTTTTGAAACATCATGGAGGCATCCCCATGTGAGTTACTGGGTGGTATGATAAACCCTTGTTCTAATAGTTGTTTGAGTTGTTCTTTTAATTCAATGGCCTCAATAGACATTTTATAAGGCCTTTTTAATAGTTTCTTAAGTTATTATTTTTAATTAAATTGCCTCAAGAATAGATATTTTATAAGGCCTTTTTACAACTAGTTTAGCTCCTAGGGTTAACTTAATCTCATGATCTACTTCATGGGTAAGAGGTAACTTTGTTAAATCTTCAGGAAACACATCAATGCATTCATTAAGCCATGAAGATTATTTAGGCTTCATGGGTGGTTCTACCTTGTTTAGCTTGATTGAGTAGATGGATAGCCCTTTCCTTAGACCCTTAATTAGTTGCCTTGCTTTTACTAGTTGTAATCTAGGTTTTTGTGCCTTTTGTTGAGCTTGGAATAAGATTCCCTTAGTGTTGTTAAAGGCAATCTTTCCTTCCCCACAGTGGATATCTAGGAGGTAGTCATAATTTGGATATCAGCCCCATGAAGATTCTTTAGGCTTCATGGGTGGTTCTACCTTGTTTAGCTTGATTGAGTAGATGGATAGCCCTTTCCTTAGACCCTTAATTAGTTGGCTTGCTTTTTCTAGTTGTAATCCAGGTTTTCATTCCTTTCCTTGAGCTTGGAATAAGATTCCCTTAATGTTGTTAAATGAAATCTTTCCTTCCCCATAATGGATACTAGCCAATCCATACCTAGGAGGCAGTTAGATTCCCTAAGGATAAAATCGAAAATTTTACTTTTGTAGATTGGTTCCCTAATTGTAGTTCTACATTTTTTATTGTTTGGTTTGAATATACCTCTTTTCCATTTGCTAGTTCAACTATCAATATTCTAGTGGGTTCGGGATCTAACTATAACTTCTTGATACACTTAGGAGACAAGAAGGAATAAGTAGTACCACAATTAATGAGAATTTTAAATGATCTACCTTGGTGCTCCATAGGTGATTATAGGATGGTATATTGACATCAAGCCTCTTGATTATTGATGGCATGTGAATGTGCCTCTTTCCAATTCTTCATAAATGGCAAGGTTCTCTTCTTCTTCTCCAACCAAGAAGTAAGCTCGCCACCTATCCCTCATCCCACTCCCCATTATCATCCTCAATTATTGATATTTTCCCTTGCAAGAGGGTTAGGATTGGCATTGTTCACCCGAGTAGGACAGTCAACTCTAAAAAGGCCTTCTTGGTTGCACAACAAAGGGGTTGTGCTCCTAGATTGGTATTTACAAGATGAGGGTTGTTATTATTGCATTGGCGCTTATTGCCATTGTTACTAAGGTTGAGATGACCCAAATTCTCATTTTCCATCTGAAGATTAACTCTTACTCTTTTTGGAAAAGGAGTCGATGAGCTTCTAGTAAGTCATCCTCAAGGTTAGAAGGATTTATTGCTTCTAGCTACCCACTCATTAGTGCTGGATTTAAGCCTTTATAAAAATGAGCTACTTGTTGTATCATGGTCATTTTGAGAGCATACTTTAGGAGGGTAACAAAGTAAGAATATTAACCTTCCATTGTTAGGTGTTATTTCCTCAAACTAAAGAATTCGTCCATCCTTTGGATTTAGTACACTGGGGATAAGTACCTTCCTTGGATGGTTAGATTCTTATGAAAGTTATCTTGCAAGAGGATGAACAATCGTCCTAATATGGTATCTTTCTTAAGTAAATATAATTGCTTGGAAGCAAAGGACAAACTAATAAATTGGAATAACATATGAACTTAAGGTATTGATCAAGTCGAGTTAATAAGGTACGCCCTAACCCAGGATATAGGGGATCTTGCCAAGTCGCAAGTTATCCCAGTCGAGTGCTGGGTGCATTCGAAAAGAAGGATTCACTCCTTAGTAGTTGGCCAACAATAACGACCAATGGAAATGATTATGCTTATTACAGATTTAAGAGCACTGTTTTGCTTTGTTTGATCAAAGAATTAAAGGATAAATGGATATCTAATGCTTCAGGTTGAATGCCTGAAGGGAGAGGCAGCTTCAGTTACCATCGACTGCCTGCCTGACCCTAACCAAGGGGGTTGTTAACCGCGCCGGGAAGGTGGACTGAAGCTGCCGCGAGAGGTCTCTCCATTTAGTGCTACTTGGAGCAGGAGGACGCTTGGGTGCCAGGGGGGGCTTTGGCCGTAAATCCCTCGCCTTTCGGGCCTTGCACAAGAGGCTAACAAGACTCGGGATTGGATCTCGAGGCCCGCATACTAGTCTACAGGCGGAATCTTGGATTAGTGATCCCTGTGGATTGTTGGATAGTCTTCGGGCGGATTGTGGATAAGCCTACGGGCTGGACTTTATGTATTTCAAAGATAAATATGATAACCTATTAAAAAGGAACTTGTTTGACATTGCTTTTCTATGTCAAGTGCTATGATTACGTAAAGGAACCTGTGCTTAACGGGTTAATTAAGGAAACTGATTGAAACATGTCCAACTAAATGTGTTAGGTAATTAAATAACTAAAACAATCTGAGGAAAGTGCGGTGGATGTGGCCATAGGTCCGAACTTTTCTCAATCAAGATGGACAGCAAGAAGATCGTTCAGAGAACACGAACAACAAAAAGCATTGACCTAGAGTTATAATTGATCCCGATTTTACGTTGTTTTAGGGGAACGGAATGGGACTATGCCTTATGGTAGAGAGGTTGAGCTTCGCATCCCTCTCGTTTCCCATTCTCCTTGAACCAAGTGCAACGTGAATCCGCTTCGGACCTGGTGTTTATGCGTAAAGTAGTTTGCTTGGGTTCGCACCACTAGTTTCCTTTAGGAAATGACCAATAGGGAAAACCCTAATTCAGGTCCGGTCCTAAGTGGGAACGGCCGAAATACTTCCGCTACGTGGCAGACGCGGAAAGTCCTAGATCGTAAACCCCATAACGTTCCATGGGAGTGCCGGGTGAAGCTTCCTAGACATCCTTTCCGATGGATTGCTAAGACTTGTCACGAAGATAACATGTGGACACATTAGAGTTGGTATCAGAGCCAACCAACAACGGAATTGCTTTTATGAAATCTTAATAAGATGAAGTAAAGCAAATGTTGCTGTTCCAAACACCTCCTTACTTTCAATGCTGTCTTGCAGAATTATGAAGCATGGAATAAGTTCTTAGTGTTCCGAGTCATGTTTATGGTTGCAATGCATTCCCTGGATTATCGACAAAGGGTTGAGATGATGAACATCCTAGAGCGTATCTATAATCCATCACCTTTGTACATGGAACGAAGATGGACGGGTACCTCAGGAATCTACTATATAGTTGTCCACCAATTTGCTTACCTACAAACCAACCTAAAAAGGATCAAGTGGTTGGAAGACCTAAAAGTCGTGAAGCTGTTCATTTTTGTGGAAGCTCAGGTAAACTCAACTTTACATATTCGAGGTCGGAGGGTTGAGCTGAACTCATATGCATATGAGGAAGTAACCCGTGTAATCCCCGCCGATAGGATTAAAGTATTGGGGCGCCATGAGAAGAATGGGTTCCAAAGGAAAGGATACCCTGGACTTCCAATGACTTACCGATTCCTGAAGATACATGACCCGAAACCATACTATTATCCAATTCCTGTAGATAAATGTAATACAACATTATTCTCCCCAAACTAAATGTAAACAGTTGGCTTATCATCGCAAGAAATGTTGTATTCCGAAAGGGCTATGCCCATATAAATATAACAAGACTTCCTTTTATCAATGTCTGCTTGTGCATGAGAATTGATAAAAGTTAAGTTGTTAGATTGCTTGGTTGACAACGAAAATCGAAATGAAATATAAATCATAACGATTATCATGTAATAACGTTAAAGAAACCTTTGTCCAGGCACAACCCTAGGTACAGGTTCCCAGTTTGCCTCCTACATCAAGTATTGCTGTAATCCAGGAGAAGAAGTTTCTTCTCAAGCAGATTAAGCCGCCCGAGTTTGACGGGAGAGGCAGGTCTGTCCAAGCAGATGCTGAAATTTGGATTGAATCCATGGAGGATTACTTTGAAGCAGCCGGTACTACACCCACCAATCAGGCTATGCTCGCTAAGCTAAAGCTCATCGGCGAAGCCAGGCTTTGGTGGAAGCAATGGTGCAGGGATCAAGGGATCACGGAAGGATTCGTTACCTGGGAGAAGCTGAAGAAAGCCGTGCAGGGAAGATACTTACCATCTACGTATCACATGCAGAAAATGAATGAGTTCTATGAGCTAAAACAGCTGGGACTCACTCTTGACGCATACTACTCCAAATTTGTCTCACTTCTTATGTATGCGCCACAGATGGACATGACACTGCATGTATCAAAATTTTGTGCTAGTTTAAATCCACCAGTAAATACCCGTCTCGAATCTATGCGTCCATCAGATCTTTAGGACGCACTCATTCAAGCTGCCCCTATAATTCAGGAGGTGCAGGCTAGACCAAGAGGTAACAAAACTTGGTCTTATAATAACTCGAACAGAGGAGCATTCAGGCCTCAGATGAAGAGAGTTCAAGGTCAGAATCAGGGACAAACAAAGAAAGCTAGAAGTAACAATGTCAACAACTTTGTTCCTACTCAAAGCAATGGCCAAAACCTCCGTTGTTTCCACTGCAATGAGCCCGGTCACTTCAAGAGGCAATGTCCCAAGCTTGGAGGAGGACATCGCCAAGCACCTTTCCAAGGAACGGACCGTGGACAGGGAGCCGCTACCCGAGGCAGAGGAAGAACCGCTTGCATTGCCAATAGGCAATTGTGTAAAGAAGAAGAAGATCCGACCATGGAATCAGAGTTTGAAAGGGCGATAGTCCATGCCGCTCTTCACAAGAAAGGGCCGAATCGCCAGTTCTCCATGATTCAAACACCGTCGTACTATCAAGGTAAAAGTTTCAAGACCTTGATTGATTGTGGCAGTACATATTCCTTTATCTCACCAGCTTGTGCAAAAAGATTAGGAATAGCCACAGTAGATGCACCTATCTTGCTTGTGGAATTGGCAAATGGTCGTGAGGTTACTTGTACCAGGAAAACTGCTAAGGTGGAATTCTTTCTGGGAGGAAAGAAGACTTCAGTCAAATTCAGAGTCATAAATTTAGGTATCCATGAGTATCTACTCGGAATGGATTGGCTTAAGCCTAATGACGCCCACATTCATTGTGGAAAAGGCCAAGTTTCCTTTCGAAATTCTGAAGGGGATTTGGTCACAACTCAAGGTGAGGCTGGAGTGCCAAAAATTCAATTGGCCAAAGCATCTCGGCTTATAAAAGGAGTCAGAAAAGGACTACCTGTCTACTTGATTGAGCTCAATAAGTTAGATCAGAAGCAAGAATCTAGTGAAGGACCTTCTTGACTAAAGGAATACGCAGATGTATTTCCTGAAGAGTTGATAGAACTCCCGCCTCAAAGAGAAGTGGATCATGAGATCAAGCTAGTACCAGGAGCTGCGCCAATTGCAAAGAGACCTTATAGGATGTCTATACAGGAAGCAATTGAGCTGAAGGAACAACTCAAGCAACTGCTGGATCAGGGCTACATCCATCCTAGCAATTCACCATGGGGAGCTCCAGTAATCTTCCAGAAAAAGAAAGATGGAACACTTCGACTATGTATTGATTACAGAGGGTTGAATCAATCGACTGTCAAAAACAAGTACCCTATTCCTAGAATAGATGAGCTTCTTGATCGTCTTCAGGGCGCAAAGATCTTCTCCAAGATTGATCTCAGGTCGGGTTACTATCAGATAAGGATCAAGGAAGAAGATATCCCAAAGACGGCCTTCAATACAAGATATGGGCACTTTGAGTTCCTAGTTATGTCATTCGGGCTTACAAATGCGCCTGCCACTTTCAACATGTTAATGCAGGATATCTTTAGGCCATATCTTGATGACTTCGTGTCCGTCTTCTTCGACAACACTTTAGTCTATTCCAAACAAGAGGAAGATCATGAGACCCAGCTTCAGATTGTGTCCTTGAGACAATGAGGTCACATAAGCTGTATGCTAAGATGAAGAAGTGTGCATTCTTCGAATGTCAGATTGAATATCTGGGATTCATCGTATCAGTGGAAGGAATCTCAGTAGACCCAACCAAGTTCAGAGATGTGCTCGAATGGCCAATACCAACAACTATCAAAGAAATACGCAGCTTTCTAGGATTGACAAGATGGTATAGGGTCTTTATCAAAAACTATTCTTTGATTGCAGCACCTTTGATGGACTTACTGAAGAAGCAAACTTCCATTGCACGGTCAACTCCCGAACAAACTAGCTTCGATAGGTTGAAGCAGAGTTTGGTATCAACACCTATCCTGAAACTTCCAAACCTCAGTAAGGAGTTCGAGGTAGTAACTGATGCTAGCACACTTGCCTTGGGATGTGTGCTCATACAGGAAGGTCATCCTGTAGCCTACTCTTCAAGGAAACTAAAGAGTCATGAGAAGAATTATGCTACCCATGATCTAGAATTATTAGCTGTCATCCATGCTCTAAAGCTTTGGAGACACTACTTGTTGGGTAACAAGTTTACTCTAGTGGACTGATCATAAGGGTCTCAAGTGGATCTTTACCCAGAATAAGCTCAACATGAGGCAACGTCAGTGGATTGAAGTGCTGGAGGAGTATGACTTTGAGATCAAGTACTGACCTAGAAAAGAGAATGTAGTTGCCGATGCACTCAGTCACAAGGCATTCCTTAATTCTCTAATCCTGCAAAATCCATCAATAGCTAGATCTCTAGCTACAAAAGTATCTATGCCAAACAATCCAATACTTGAGTTAGCTAGAGAGGATGCATGCCATGATCCAGTCTACCAAACGATGCTAAGGGAGATCTCTATCAAGGATCAAAACCAAAAGCTGCAAGCTAAGTATCATGAATTCTCTATCAATAGTGGACTTGTCTACTATAGAACGAGGCTGTGTATACCGGCAAGTCAGTCACTTAAGTAGAAGATATTGTGGGAAGCTCATGATTCCCCTTTCTCAGGACATCCTGGCTATGCCAAGACTCTCAATGCAGTTAGGAAGAGCTACCATTGGGAGAGGCTTAAAGGTGACGTTCTCAAATATATCATCGAGTGTTTGTCTTATCAACGTATCAAAGCCGAACATGCCAAGATGCCAGGGAAGCTGCAAACCGCTTGACATTCCCCAAATGAAATGGGAATTCATCAGTATGGACTTTGTTGTTGGCCTACCCCAAGTTCAGGGAGGATACAACTCCATCATGGTTGTGGTTGACATGCTAACTAAGGTTGCACACCTTATTCCAGTAAAGACAAACTATAAAGCCTCGAACATTGCAAGATTGTTTATTAAGGAGATATTCAAGATACATGGGCTACCCAGAAGAATCATTAGTGATTGTGATTCTCTTTTCACATCACACTTCTGGAGAGCTATCTTTGAAGCCATTGGGACTCAACTCTGTTTTAGAACAGCTTACCATCCCCAAACGGATGGCCAAACAGAGCGAGTCAATCAAATCATCGAGGATATGCTTAGAGCATACTGCTGTCGTGAGCCGAGAAGGTGGATTCAATACTTGCCTTTGGTTGAATTTGCCTACAATGCTTCTTACCAACAAAGCATTCAAATGACCCCTTTCCAAGCATTGTACGGTCATGACTGTTAAAGCCCCCTAAACTTCTCAGATCTAACCTTGAGGGTTGAAGCTTCAAGGCAGATGTTGGAAGAGATGGATGACCAAATAAAGTCAATAAGATAGGACATCCAAGCTACCAAGGATAGACAGAAGGCATACACGGATTTGAAGCGTCAAGATAGAGTCTTCAAAGAAGGAGACAAGGTCTTCATTCGCGTACGCCCTAAGAAGAGTTCCCTATCCTTAGGAGATTGCAAGAAGCTAAGTCCAAGGTATTGTGGACCATACAAGATCCTCAAGTGCCTAGGACCTAATGCTAATAGATTGCAACTCCTTGAGAACCTAAAAGCTCATAATCTATTCCATATCAGCCTATTGAAGAAGTATGTACCTAATCCTAACCATGTACTTGATGACCAACAAGTTGTAATGCCTAGTCAAGGAGTCCTTGAACTAAGGCCTGACAGGATCTTAGATGTTAGGGAGAGACAACTGAAATCCAGAACCTTGAGAGAATGCCTCATCCACTGGAAAGATTATCCCGAAGAGGATGCCACTTGGATAGATGAAGGCACTCTCAACCATCAATATCCCCAGCTTATCTCGAGATGAAGACATCTCGATTCCTCCAAGGGGAGAGAATGTAACAACTCCGAAATAAAAATACGCATTTTGCATATGAATGCCCTCTTAGGTTAGGATAATTATTAGGGATAATATTTTTTTGAATTGGGCAAAATTTTTTTAATTCCCTCCTTCCCCCCGCCGACTGTCGTGCTAGGGGAGAGGGAGGGAAGGGTGGATGACTAAGCATCCTTGTTGGATGCTCTGGAGGGGACGTAGCCATTCCAAACGCTGTGTGGGGGAGGGAGGATTCCCTTCCCTCTCCCTAAAAAAACTACACTCAAGGGAGATGGAGAAAACGACAGAAATGGTGACGCTGCCCAGAAGACCTGAAGTCGCCCCGTTGCCATGAAAGCAAGGGGAGAACACTGTGAGCTGGGAGAGGCTATGGAGGATTCAGATGAAAGAGGAGAGGGAGAAGCCGTCTCTGCATCGTGCCACCACAGTTCGCCTCCTGGCTATCGTGATACCGCCTGGGAGAGTCATTTTTCCCCCCACGTGCCCTTTCTTGGAAGCTCCTTGGAAATTTCCAAGGGTGGGCTTCCTAAGCCGCCCCTCCTGTGGCCTTTAAGACTACTACCCACCCCCCCTCCCCCCCGACTTTTGCCGTGAAGGGCCCTCATATGGACCCTTAAGCTTTTTTTTTCCCAACCTCGCAATAATTCCCTCCTAAGGGCTCCCTTAGGCCCCCTCCCCCCCCCCCCCCCCCCCCCCCCCCCCCTGATTTGCCATTGAAGGACCTTTAAGTGGTCCTTAAGCCCCTTTTCTCCCCCATGTAAAAGTCCCTTGTTTAGCCCCTTTCATACCCTTCGTTTTTCCCCCCACACAAAAAGAAAAGACCCTCTTTAAGCCCCACACAAAAATCCATTGTTAAGGGTCTTTGACACCTTTTTTCCCCATACAAAAGCCCTCGTAAGGGTCTTCTACACCTTTTATTTTCCCCTTTTTCTGTAGGTCTTTAAAAGGACCATTAAGCCTTTCCCATGGCTTAATGGGCCTTACTTGCTGAGGATTTTAAAACACCCCCTTTCCTGGTTTTAAACCCTTTCCGTAGTTTCTCTTCTCCTCCACAAAAGTATCCCTTCAAAGAGTTTCTACGAAAGGAAGGAAAAGAAAACTCATAAAGGATGGTGGAATTTCAAAAAGGAGTTCGCAAAGCCACATCCAAGACGGAAAGGCTGCATTCGCGATGGCTCCTAAGAAAGCCCAAGGTGCAACCGTAGGAGGATAGTCTCCTAGCATCCACGTGGACATCTCACCACAAGTCCAGGTTTTCCTTCCTAATTTTTATTTGGTATTATTATAATTCAATCGTGCGAGGATAATTGTTGGAGATAGGATGCATTTTTCGTCTTAAATACTTAGGTTAACTGTGAAAGAATTAGCTCATGAGATAGAAAAGTTCGGTCATTAGTATTTTCAATAAAACGAACAAAATAAAGTGAGCAGAAAATTGATATACATTTCTAGCAAGTAGTTTTATACATTGCAATGAACTGAACTTAGATTAATGTCCACATTTACAAAACGAAATTAAGATAGTGCACTCCGTTTAGGCATGGAAGTATACATTGCATGTCTCATTATTAGGACATATCTTCTTTGGAATGAGTCATTATGGAAAGTGCTAATAATCCATAGGAAATCGCAAGGCATGAAATGATTCCTAGGTTGCATGACTCTAGTAAATTGGTATAAATATCGTTTTTCAACTGCATATTTATTAGTAAAAGGCTACATGTTTTAGCATGAATCTTGTTTGCAAGTTATAGGGTGATTAATTGGAATTGGACTATAACCTAACCTATGCTTTATCTTAAACCGGGTTAATAAGATACGCCTAACCCAGGATATAGGGGATCTTGCCAAGTCGCAAGTAATCCCAGATTGAGTGCTGGATGCATTCGAAAAGAAGGATTCACTCCTTAGTAGTTGGCCAACAATAACGACCAATGGAAATGATTGTGCTTGTTACAGATTTAAGAGCATTGTTTTACTTTGTTTGATCAAAGAATTAAAGGATAAATGGATATCTAATGCTTCAGGTTGAAGGCTTGAAGGGAGAGGCAGCTTCACTTACCATCGACTGCCTGCCTGACCCTAACCAAGGGGGTTGTTAACCGCGCAAGGAAGGTGGACCGAACGCGCCGCGAGAGGTCTCTCCCTTGAGCGCTACTTGGAGCAGGAGGACGCTTGGGTGTCGGGGGGCTCTGGCCATAAATCCCTCGCCTTCCGGGCCTGCACAAGAGGCTAACGTGACTCGGGATTGGATCTCGAGGCCCGCATACTAGTCTACGGGTGGAATCTTGGATTAGTGATCCCTGTGGATTGCTCGATAGCCTTCGAGCGGATTGTGGATAAGCCTATGGGCTGGACTTTATGTATTTCAAAGTTAAATATGATAACCTGTTAAAAAGGAACTTGTTTGACATTGCTTTTCTATGTCAAGTGCTATGATTACGTAAAGGAACCTGTGCCTAACAGGCTAATTAAGGAAGTTGATTGAAACATGTCCAACTAAATGTGCTAGGTAATTAAATAACTAAAACAACCTAAAGAAAGTGCTATGGATGTGGCCATAGGTCCATCCTATGGATAGGTGGTCCCGGTTGGCTGGGAACTTTTCTCAATCAAGATGGACAGCAGAAAGATTGTTCAGAGAACATGAACAACAAAAGTATTGACCTGGAGTTATAATTGATCCCGATTTTACGTTGTTTTAGGGGAATGGACTGGGACTATGCCTTATGGCAGAGACGTTGAGCTTCGCATCCCTCTCGTTTCCCATTCTCCTTGAACCAAGTGCAGCGTGAATCCGCTTTGGACCTGGCATTTTTGCGTAAAGTAGTTCAAGTGGGTTCGACGTTAGTTGTCGTTAGGAAATAACCAATAGGGAAAACCCTAATTCAAGTCGGTCCTAAGTGGGAACGGACGGAATACTTCCGCTACGTGGCAGACGCGGAAAGTCCTAGATTGCAAATCCCGTAACATTCCATGGGAGTGCCGGGCAAAGCTTCCTAGACATCCTTTCCGATGGACTGCTAAGACGTGTCCCAAAGATGACAGGTGGACACGTTACAAAGATTATGTCTCAATTAAAAATTTTTGAATTCACAAGCCATGGTATGCATTGCTCAAAACACCTTGTGGCTCAAGAGTTGGTTAAAGATACCTTGGAAAAAATAATCCCAGCTTCAATTAGTTGTTTATAAGTATTGAATTTCCAAATTAGTATGTTTACAAGATTT
This sequence comes from Lygodium microphyllum, assembly GCF_053477565.2. NCBI lineage: Eukaryota > Viridiplantae > Streptophyta > Polypodiopsida > Schizaeales > Lygodiaceae > Lygodium > Lygodium microphyllum. Next base: position 134,594,705 of record NC_141158.1, read on the forward strand.
ACAACTTTTGTAAGACACAAATATAATGCTAATTCTGGTTGATCTACTACTTATTTACAAAAATAAGAGCTTCAAAGTCTTTGGTTTCGAAGAACTAAAATACTTTAGCCAAGTTAAGATCTTCAAGGATCTGAGTTTTTATTATATCATTCTTCATGTGCTTGACTTTATAAGCATCAAACACTTTCATCTCGGAATTTTCAACTTTCATCTTGGATTATTGACCAATACAATCCAAGCACACTGCCGGTGTGGTGGACACCCATCACTATCACTTCATTCTTTATTCTTTCAGTGACATTTGAATAAAGGGAAGGTTGGTCCACACATTGTGACTATTGGAGTTCCCAGATCTTGCGTGTCTCTCTCTTACTCTTGCTCCTTTCATCATAGCTCTTGCTTTCGTTCACGTGCTTTCACTACTCTAGGATCACTTTCTTCATATTTGGATACACACGTATAAATAGTCCTTTCTAATGCAACAAAAAATCATTGTGCTACAATTTATGCAACTTGAAAATTATCTTATGTGTGATCTTTCCAGCCTAATTTTGCATTAGCTTATGGAGTTGTCATGAACTTAGGGGAAATGCATTAGCTTTGCCCTTGAAGGGATTGCGGTCCTTTGATTATTCCTAATGTCCTTAATAGGGTTTTGTCTTCTTTTCTTGAGAACCATTAATTCTCTAACTCAATTACATGGAATTTAAAGTTCGTCAAAGTCCTTATGAGTCATAAATCTTCTTTAAGGAACTTATGTTTACCCTTTGTGACTTGTAATGCTATAAAGAGACTTTCTACCATATTGATCTATGAAAGGAGATCCCTTATGTATGTTTGATCCCTTATGCATTATTTTCCTTAGGTAAAACTTTCATATAGCTAACTCATATCTCTATCTTAAAATGTAATTTAATATCCATTTAATTTTAATATTACACACCTGGTATCCTTAAATCCAATTCTCACAAAGGATCTTGATTTAAATTCCACATCACTTCCTTTTTAATGATCATTTGAAATAATATGATTTGCTTAGCACAATGAAAAATAGGGGGTCTGATAATTCTTTGATGGAAGTACCTTGATGAAACATATCCACTTTTATTCGTAGGGTGGGTAGTTTAATAGTCGTCTAGGAACTCAATCCTAATTGCCACCATTTGTGCTAACCATGAGTGTGTGGATTTAGGTGATTAGGTTCAAGTCCCTAGATACCTACAAAACTACCCAACCTACAAATTAGGATTGTGTATATTTCACATGATACTAGAGTATAAAAATTTAGTATACTTCATTGTTAATATGATGTTAAGTTAGTAAGTATTGATTTTTGTAAATATATTAATTTGAAAATTCAATATTTGCAAACAGTTGATTTAAGCTTGGATTTTTTTCTTTTATTAATCTTTAACCAACTCTTGATCCATGAGATGTTTTGAGTGATGTATACCCTGGCTTGTGAGTTTAAATTTTTTTGGTCTAGACATAATGTTACATTGGTTACTTTTAATAGGTGTGCGAATACTATTAGTGTAGTAATACACAAGTGCCTTTACCCCCAATGACCTCCCACTTAAAAGGAAAATGTGCCCCTATTGAGGAGAGAATAAGGAAAAAGTGACAAAGTACAAATGTACATAAGTGCAGTAGGATGAGACAAGACATAATCTCATCAAATGCTTGTCAACTTCCTAAGGAAGGAAAAACACTCTGCCAAGAGACTTTTCGTGAGATATTCTAGAGGATTTTGGTCAATGGAGATCTTGACAAGGTCAACAGACCTATCCTCAATGACCTCTCTAATGAAGTGGTAACGCACTGCAATGTGTTTCATCTTTGCATGGAAGACCGGATTCTTAGCTAATTGGATAGTACTCATAGAATCCAAATGCAGTGTTGGACCATGTCAGTGCTACCAAGGTCTACCACCAAATGGCCTAACCAGAGAGACTCTTTATAATCCTTAGTGACTGAAATATACTCGGCCTTGATAATAGAGAGGCTCATGCATTTTTGCACCTTTGATATCCAAGAAAGAATACCTCCAGTAAAGGTGAAGACATAGCCAAAGGTGGACTTTCTACTATTGATATGTCCTACATAATCAAAGTCAATCTACCCTATGACTCATGTATCTAGATACCATAACATATACACATAGTTGTTGCACCCTTTAGGTACCTGATGATACCCTTGACAACATTTCAATACCATCTACTAGGTGTAGCCATATAGCGGGCCACAACTCCTATGGAAAATGCTATCTCATGACAATTGACTATCATGGTATATGTCATAGTACCCCACACAATGGATGCATAAGGGATCTTGGCCATCTTGGTCTTTTGCTCATCAGCTAATTGCAGAAAATTGGCCTAACTAATATTAAGATAGAGGACATCCAATAGGCTTACCATCCTACATATGAAATTGCTTAAGGACTTTCTGGATATACACCTTTTGTGGGATAGATAAAGGAGTCCCTTAGAGCGATCCTACATGATATACATCTTAAGAATGTGTGGGACATGTCCCATGTCCTTCATCTCAAAGCTCTTCTTAGGCTAAGTTTTCAAGGCATCTAGCTCATCATTAGCTATACTAGCAATAAGCATATCATCCACATGGAGTAACAAAATCATAAGGTTGCCATCAAGGGTCTTCTTCTATATAAACATGGATCCATAGCACTATGGCTATATTTCTATGAATGCATAAAATCATTAAACTTGTGATACCATTCCCTAGGTGCTTGCTTAGGGCCACAAAGGCTCTTTCTCAACTTGCACTCTAATTGTTTCCTACCTTTTTCTACAAAGTCCTTAGGCTGCTATATATAGATCTCATCATGCAAGTCCCCATGTAAAAAATCCGTCTTTATGTCCATCTAATAAAGGTCTAGATCTAATTGAGAAACCAATGCTAGGACCAATGTCCTTTTCACATAGGAGAAAAGATTTCATCGAAATCAACACCATATTTGTGCTTGGTATATTGTCCACATAGAGTACTAAAATCATAAGGCTGCCCCATCATGGGCCTTCTTCTATATAAACACATATCCATAACACTACAGCTATATCCCTATGAATGCATAAAAGCATCAAACTTGTGGTACCATTTCCTTGGTGCTTGCTTAAGGACATAAGCTTGACTAACCTTCATGTGAGAAGGTAAAGGATAGCCAATAGGCTTAACATTCTATAGATGAAACCACTCAAGGACCTTCTAGATGTACTCCTTCAAGGACAAATAGAGGAGCCCCTCAGAGCAACCACACGTAATAAGCATCCCAAGAATATTTGAGGCTTGTCCCATGTCCTTCATTTGAAAGCTCTTCTTGAGCTTACCTTTCAAGGCATCCAGCTCATCATGAGTACTCCCAACAATCAACATATCATTCACATAGAAGATCAAAATCATAAGGCTGCTATCACAAGTCTTTTTATATATAAACACAGATCCATATCACTATGGGAATATTCTTGTGAATGCATAAAGGCATCAAATTTATGGTACCATTCCCTAGGTGTTTGTTTAAGGTTGAAAGGTGAGAAGGATCGAAGCTTGCTTGGAAGGGCTATGGTGGGAGAGCAAGAGCAAGAAAGAGAGAGACACAAAATGGGAACTCCAACAGTCACAATGTATGTTTAGACATTCCTTTATTCAAAGTGTCACTAAAAGAATAAAGAATAAAGTGACGGTGACAAGCGCTGCCACCTGCAGTGTGTAGTGACAGGTACTGCCAATGTAGTAATACACAGGTGGCTAGGAAGAGGCGTCTTAACCCGCAAACAACCTCCCACTTAAAGGCAAATCTGCCTTAGTGAGGAGTGAAAAGAAAAAGAAAATACAATACAATGTACACATGTACAATAGGATGAGGAAAAACGTCATCTCATCCAATGCCTATCAATCTCTTGAGGAAGGCAAAGCGCTTAATAGTGAGGCTTTTCGTGAGCAAATCTGCAAGATTTTTGTCAGTGGAGATCTTGACAAGGTCAACAGACTTGTCCTCCATGACCCTATGTATAAAGTGATACCTCACCTCAATGTGTTTCATCTTCGCATGGAATACCAGATTCTTAGCTAATTGAATAGCACTCATAGAATTTGAATAATGTAGCGTAGGTATAGCATCAATCCCAAGGTCATGAACTAAGCGGCCTATCCATATGGCCTCCTTGCATGCCTTGGTGGCTGCAATATACTCGGCCTCAGTGGTAGATAGAGCCGTACACTTTTGAACCATGGACATCCAAGAGATAGTACCTCAAGCATAGGTGAATATATAGTCAAAAGTGGACTTCCTACTATTTGCATGTCTTGCATAATCAGAGTCTGTGTACCCCATAACTCATGTATCTTGGTTGCCATAGAAAATACACATATCTGTTGTGCCCTTCAGGTATCTCATGATACCCTTCACGACATCCCAATGCTTCTTGCCAAGTGTAGCTATATAACGTGCTACAACACCAACAACTGCAAAGGCAATATCTAGACGAGTGGCTATCATGGCATATATCAAACTGCCCATGGCTGATGCATAAGGGATCTTGGCCATCTTGGCTCTCTGCTCATCTTTCTGTGTGGACAATAGGCTTGTGAAACCTTCACATAAGAAGGTAATGGATAACCAATAGGCTTCACGTCCTGCATGCGGAAACATTCAAGGACTTTATAAATGTACTCCCCCTATGAGAGGTAGACTAGTCCCTGATGCCTGTCGCGCTTAATGCGCATACCAAGAATGTGAGAGGCCTATCCCAAATCCTTCATCTCAAAGCTCTTCTTTAGTTGAGATTTGAGAGCATCCAGCTCATCATGAGTTGTTCTTGCTATCAGCATATCATCCACATAAAGTACCAAAATAAGCAATGAGACATCACATGCTTTCTTCGTGTAAAGACATGGATCCATAGCACTCATGCTGTAGTCTCGTGACTGTATAAAGACATAAAACTTATAATACCACTCCCTAGGTGCTTGCTTCAAGCCATAAAGACTTTTCTTCAACTTGCACACTAGGTGCTCCCTGCCAGGTTCTACAAAGCCCTTAGGTTGCTCCATGTAAATCTCATCATGCAAGCCTCCATGTAAGAAAGCCTTCTTAACATCCATATGGTACAAGTCCAAGTCAAGTTGTGTACAACCAAAGCCAAGACTAAGCGTAGGGTGGTCATCTTAACCACATGAGAGAAGACCTTATCAAAAATAACACCATACTCTTGCTTAAAATCCTTTGCTATCAACCTAGCGTTGTATGCTGGCTTGGGGTGTCCGAGTGTACCTTTCATCTTGTACACCCACTTGCATGGTAGAGCCTTCTTGCCCTTAGACAATGCAACCAAATCCCAAGTCATATTCTTATGCAAGGAGTCCATCTCAGACTACATAGCTCTGACTGTCACCCCTGCACATAGCCTCATCATAGGTGAGAGGCTCTCCTACATCTATAACCAAGACATAATGCATCGAGGGCTCAAATTGATCATGTGGACGTCTATCTCTAGTAGACCATCTCATGGCATGCTTAGTTGCTTGTCCAACACCCTGGCCATGTGTACCAACTACTATTGCAGGCTATCCAACTGGCTGTGCAGAAGCACGGGGCTCCTCCCGAAATATAACCCTATGTATCTCTACCACCTTCTCAAGCTGTCTATGCATCTTGTTTTCATGGAAGACTACATCTACGAATGACTTTCCTCACCTGTGGATTCCAAAGGCAGTTACCCATCTTGCCTGCATCTCCATAGATAAGGAAAATGCATTTGACACTCTTATGATCCATCTTAGTATGCTTGTCTTTGGGCACATGGCAGAATGCAGACACGTAGATGCGCATAAGATGGAGGTTTCCCAGTCCATACCTCTTCTGTAACCTAGAAATCCAAACCACTAGAAGGTGATCTATTTATGACATGCATAGTTGTACTGACTGTCTTAGCCCAAAAGCTCTGTGGTAGGCATGCATGGCTAAGCATATTGTGTACACGCTCTCGAATGGTTCTATTTATCTGCTTAGCCAAACTATTCTAGGGTGGTGGGGTATAGGGGATGGTCAACTAACGCTTAATACCCCTTTCATCACATAGGTGCTCAAAGGCACATGATACATATTCTCCCTCATTGTTAGTCCTAAGGCATTTCAGCCTATGCCTAGTGTGTGTTCCAACCAATGCAAGCCATCTTTGAAACACAACCAAGACATTTGATTTAAGCTTAGTGGGGTAAGCCTAGGCTTTATGCAAAAAATCATCAATGAATGCCACAAAATACTTTGCACCACCCGTAGACTGACAGGGCATGGGTCCACAAACATCCAAATGTACCAATGCCAAGGGCTTACTCATGCATGTCCTACCGAACTTTTTATGCATATTCCTAGTCTGTCTACCATAAAGACAATGCTCACATGAATCAAAACATGCATAGTCAAGGGACGATAAGTACTGCAAACTAGAAAGCATTTTCATTCCCTTCAAGGACATATGGCCCAAACGTGCATGCCAAAGAGATACATGTGGGATGGAACCCACTGACAAAACATGGTCAACAAAGGATCCATTAACTACAAGAGAATAGAGGCTGGTAGCTTTGGCACCTCTAGCTGCACAAGTCTGCCACCATGGGTGATCTTCCATGCAAAATTTCCAAATGAAATATGAAACCCAGCATCATCAAGCTGCCCTTCAGACATAAGGCTGTGTGTAAGCGCATGTACATGACATACATCATGTAACAGAAAAGCAATGTCAGTAGAGAACTGCAGTTGTACATCCCCAATGCCAACAATAGCAAGTGACCTGTCATCACCCAAGTAAATTGAACTAGAGATAGTGCAGTAGGAGTGGAACCACTCACACGGCATGGTGTAACATGAAATGAAGCACCAGAATCCAAAAGCCAGCACTGCGCATACATAGAGTGAACCTCGGTTAACAGCGTAGCATCATTAGAACTAGGTGCAAGTATGTACTCCCAATTGGAGTCATTAGTCTGCATGACATTTATTTCTTGGATTTTCACACTAGATTTTGTAGACACCATGCTACAATCGGAGGACTTTTCCTGTACTTTGTCTTTGTTGAGTGTTGAGATGACTTGTTTTTTTGGCTGATTTTTGTTGTTTTTGAGAGCTGAATGGTTGATTTTATGAGATGATTGATTGGTTTGAAAGTGGTTTGAGAGTGTTTTGGATGATATTGATTATGTTTTGGAAGTTCATGATGATTTTCAGTGGAGATGTGATACTCTGATAGGTTATGATTGGTTCTGTATAGCTTCTGATTTGTTCTGTTTTCTTTCTGTATGAAGCATGGATTGATGATTGATGAAGTTTGAGATCTTGTGAAAGCTTATTGAATAGTTTTTGATGGTTTGGAATGGTTTGAGTATGAATTATGAGGTTTTGATAACCTTCTGTAACCTTCTAAAGATCTTCTGTAGAGCTTATATCTCTGTACTGTAGCTGTTCTGGTACTGTTCTGTAGACTGTTCTATATGCTTCTGTATGTGTTCTGTAGAATGTATGTGTAGCTTGGGAAAGTTTTCTAACCTTGAAAAGAGGTGAATACAAGTGCAAAAGAGCTAAAAGAAGTGAAAGAAGTAGCTACTGAAGACTCAAGAAAAGACTAGAGTGAAGTGACAGTAGTGAGCTATGAAAGGACACTGTAGTGGCTCTGGTGACTCTTCATATCAGACATACGTCTTGGGAGGGGTATCCACGACCTAAAAAGGATTATTGAGAGTGATTTTGAGAGATTGTAGTGAGGATATGATGTATTATTGATAGAGAGAGAGAGAGAGAGTCAGAGATAGCCAATTCTACTAAAACACAGTGATTGTATGTGAGAGATTGAGAGAGAAGACTATGAAGATATTGAAGATGAATACTATGTGATGTATTTCCATTCAAAGATGGTGTATTCCTTTGCTTTCTTTGTTATATTGATGGATTTTATGAAGATATTGAAGAATATGGTTGATTCTATCAAATCCGTGGGAGATCTACATGATACTGTATGAAGATTTGTTGTGCCTGGTGTTCTTTTCTTCATTGTGATCATATGAAACATAATAAACAAGCTTGTTGATGTTACAAGATAGATTTTCTTGCAAGAGAATTCCCTTTTCCTTGGTGTTCCTCTTGGGGCTCCATGTTTTTGGTGCGCAGCCGGGGAAGCTTGCCATCAACAAGCACCAGAAGAGGCTGAAAATGAAGGAATTGGCATTGCCAAGAAGAGAAGAATTCAATGGATGTTTGTAAAGTTCCTTCTTTCACTGAAGAGTTGGAATTTCTCATAATCAAAGCCACTTTCCACAAGAAGTTCATCCCACAATGGCGGAAACACATCACCATCATGATGCATGCTCTATGTGGTGGACAGATTCCTCTTCCTGTTGAAGCAGCAGAAACTTGCATCTTGGTGGCAAACTGTTTGGGAATAAACTGAAGAGCAGAAACAGAGAGAATGACCATCCATGGAAGATTTGGCATTCATTGAGAAGTTTCCAGACATCATCAAGTGGGAGATTGTGAAGAAGCTTTAGGAGTCTTGGTCTGTGGAGGTTCACAAAGACAAGAAAGAAAAGAGTTGGAATTTGTTTGTGGATGCTCAACAGCAAGATACGTGGGATGCTTGGTGTACTGATAATCTTCTGTTTGTTCAATTAGCAACCCACTGGAAGTTGGTAGACAGAGTATTCTTTACAACATACACTGCTGAAACCATCAGAAGCTGGCATTACTATGATGATGGCACCACCACAATGCTCAGACGTATGCATTTTGACACCTTCAGAACCGAATACCTTCCTTTGTGCAGTGGCATGAAAGCAGAATTCAGAGACGTTGAAAAGGAAGAGGTAGAAGAAATGTTGGCAAGAGAGTCCTCTAGAGACTGAAGCCTTCTGTTAACCCTCTGTGGAGCACTAACAACATAGTGGAACCAACCCCCTGATGAATGACGCAATAAAGAGGCAAGAGTTAGAACGAGTCCAGAGGTACGTGAGATGAGAGAAAGCAAAAATCAAGGCTGAGAACGAGCTCGCAGCAGAAGCCGCCTTTGACGCCCTTGCGGAACTCTTTACAGAAGTCCCAATGGCACATCAAGCCCTTCCTCCTCCTGGGAGGTCCACTTCCAAGCCAGATCCGTCCTGGAAATATTGATGACAGGCCAGCGAATGTAGTTCCGTTGCCAGTTTTTAAGGGAGAGTACAATGAAGTCCCCGATCTTCATGTAGCAGAGTTTATGGTAGCATGTGTGGCTAACAATGCCAGAACCCCTGAGCATTGGTTAGCAATATTCCCCGCCACTTTCAAGGGTGCGCGGCGTTTCTGTGACAGGAGCAGGAAGAGATGTGATGCGGTTAAATACTTGGTGTGGTAAGTGTCATCAAGCAGGTCATTTAGCCACTAAATGTACACGAAAACCAACCATCCCTGGAGCCTTTTGTTCCTATTGTTTGCGGAAGAACCATACAGAGGACATTTGCTCTCTGAAGGAGATGCATGATAGGAGAAGGAAGGAAGAAGACACACGATTCGACTTGCTGGAATCCAAAATGACAACACAAGATATTGGACCCAAGCCTAGAGAGTTTGGTCCTAATTTCGGTCCCAGAAGATTTCCATCCCAAAGTTACAGAGGAAGATAGTCTGGCGGTGGTCAGAGATCAGAAGTGGAGTGTTACAGATGCGGAGAAAAGAGACACATCTCACCAAATTGTCCAAATCCCAGAAGGTCAGTGGATTACAAGCCCTTATACAGTCGATGCAAAGGAGAAGGCCACACTGCAAAAGACTGTCCAAGCCCAGCCCTAGTGAAAAACAGTGCTACTGATAGTCTGGCCAAGGCCCAAGATCCTACCTCCAATTTAGTGGAATTGGAAGTTGTTGCCATCACATGTGCAAAGAAGAAGGAACCACCTATCCAGAAAGAAAACAATCCTCCTGCCAGAACAGTGAAGTTCAATCTTCCACCAGAAGAACAGAACAGAACAGAGCCTGACAGTGCCGTACAGAGCACTACAGTGCCACAGAGAGTTACAGAGACAGTTCTAGAGACAGGACCAGAGGTCCAGGAGATAGAAGAGGAGGAAGTGCCAAAAGTGGCAGAAGAAGTTCCCAAGATGCCTCTGTTGGAAGAAAGAGGGAAAATGAAAATGGGTATTACCCCATTCCCTAACCGATTAGAGAAGCAAGTGGATCCTATTAAGGAATACGATCTGGTCAGAGATCTAGATACCTTTAAACCAAACCTCACATTCCGACAATTATTGATGTTGTCTCCCAGTTGCCGAAAAAGGTTCAAAAGTATACTGACAAGACGACGTGGCTTAAGGATTGCTCCCTCAACAACAACAAAGTCCAATAAAGCTCCAGAGCTTGTCAAAGAAGTGGACGTGGCTAACGCCTTCCTAGATCCGGGTACCCCAGAGACTGGCATGTGGATAGAAGGCTGCTTCATTGCAAATGCATTGATTGATGGAGGTTCATCAGTGAACATTATGACAGATGTAACAATGAAGGATCTAGGCCTGCAAGGTATGCAACCCACCCAATGGCTCATCAGATTGGCAGATCAAAGCAGAATCAAGCCTTTGGGCATTCTCCCATATGTGAAGACTACAGTGGCTCAGAAAGATTATTGGTTAACCTATCTAGTGGTGAAGCCAAACTCTTATGGTATATCCTACCCTCTGTTACTGGGCATACCATGGCTTTTTGAAGCCCGAGCAAGGATAGATTGGTTCAAAGGAACCTTGACCTTGGGAAGAGGACCTAAGAAAGTGGTGTTGAAGCTATATGGTTCTCAAAAAGGACATGGATCCACCTCCTTGGAATTATCTTTTGACTCCCCTAATGAGGTTACAGATGGAACATCAACAGACGAAGATGCTGTCAAACAGATCCTTCCCAAGAAAACAATGGCACGTTCCTTACCAGTGGATACTGTAAGCCAACTCCCAAAAGATGCAAAGCCATTATCAAGGGGTGAATACTTCCTGCCTGAACCAGGAATGATTTTTGAAATCACTTCTGACAGTGAGATAGAAGCATGGATGTACTGCTCTCCCTGTTACATGGCCATAGCAAAGCCAGAAATAGAGGCAGAAGAGGAAACATAGAACCTGTTCTTCTCTTACAAAGCTCCTACAGAGACAGAAGCAGAGACAGAAGCAGAGACAGAGACAGAGATAGAGACAGAAGAGGATGGAGAGGATATGGACGAAGAAGGTTATGAAAGTGAGCCAGAAGGATCTATCCCACCTGCAGAGGATACATATGAAGAAGAAGTTCCAGAAGCATCAGAAGCAGACGAGCTCATGCCGTGGGACAGAATGGCGATGGTACCATTTGGTCTGGTAAACGGATCTTCTTATATGCAAAATCTTTATAAGAAATGGATTAAGAAGACCAAGCCGTCTTTCAGCAGTGGCTCTTGCGGTCCTAACCCATCCTTGCCAAAGAAAGATGATGATGATGATGCACCGTGCCAACAAGCACCAGTCTCACAAACCCAACAGAAATCAGAGGGTCCCTGTTATGTGACATTCCTGGATGTGTCATCAGAAGATGAGTCTTCAAGCCAAGAGGTAACTACTTGTGAAACCAAACCCGAAACGGCTCTAATCCCATTTCAACATCTCAAGGAGCAACCTAAGTCTCCACCAAAAGAAGAAGTTGGGTCTAGTGGGACATCATAAGAGGACATCACTCCCTTGAAGGAGTCGGATCTGTATCCAGAAGCAGTCTGCGGGACCTTTATCCGTGAAGTAGAAGGTGAAAGGCAGTTAACCTTTGTGGATGCAGATGGCACTGAACGCCATTTGAAGGTGAGTAGCAGCCTCCCAGAAGAGGAGTTATCAACCTTGTACAACTTGTTGAAAGAAAATTTGGACGTGTTTGCGTGGTCCTACAAAGACCTAAAGGGGATTGATCCCACAATATGTTAGCATCATATTGACTTGGAGCCTGATGCCAAGCCAGTACGGCAACGACAGAGGCGAATGAACCCGAATTATTCTACATTGGTGAAAGCAGAGCTACTGAAGCTTCTAGAAGCCGAGTTCATCTATCCAGTGGCAAATAGTGAATGGGTCTCACCCATTGTGGTCGTACCTAAGAAAAATGGCAAATTGCGAATATGTGTTGACTTCCGAAAGCTCAATTCTAAGACGAAGAAGGATCACTTTCCTATCCCTTTCACAGACCAACTGTTGGACACAGTGGCAGGACATGAGCTTTGTTCCCTCCTGGATGGATTCAAGGGATATAACCAAGTCTAGATAGCAGAAGAAGACCAGTCCAAAACAACCTTCACCACAGAATGGGGAACCTACGCTTATCGAGTGATGCCATTTGGACTCTGCAATGCCCCTGCTACCTTCCAGCGAGTCATGATGGCCACATTCCAAAATCATCTGCACGACTTTATTGAGGTATATTTGGATGACTTCTGTGTCTATAGTTTGATCCGTGAACACTGGGGACACCTGGAACAATGTTTTGACCGATGCCGGGAGTATGGGATTTCCCTCAACCTTGACAAATGCATCTTTGGGTCTCTTCTGGAGTTCTATTGGGCCACATTGTCTCTGCACAAGGGATATCAACAGACCCTGCAAGGATCGAAAAGATTGCAGCTCTGACAGCACCCACCAACCTCAAACAGTTGAGGGGATTCCTAGGCCATGTGGGTTATTACAGAAGGTTCATAGCCCATTTTGCAAAAAAGGCAACCTCCTTGCACAAGCTTCTGAGGAAAGATGCAGAGTTTGTTTGGACGGAAGAATGTGACATAGCCTTCAACACTCTGAAGCAGTGTCTGATTGAGGCACCCATTCTGCAACCTCCTGATTGGACGAAGGAGTTCCATGTACACACTGATGCATCTATTGAAGGCTTAGGCACTGTCCTATGCCAGAAGGGCTCCTTGAAGCTGGATCAACCCATCTATTATGCAAGCCGAAAAGTCATTGATAGGGAACGGAACTACACAGTGACAGAGTTGGAGTGCTTGGCAATGGTGTTTGCCCTGGAGAAGTTTCGCCATTACCTCCTGTCCACCCACTTTAAATTTTATGTGGATCATGAGGCCCTGTCCTTCCTAATGAACAAAGTATATGTGAAAGGACGAATGATGAGATGGCTCCTTTTATTTCAGGAGTTTGACTTTGAGGTAATTACCAAACCTGGTCGTTCCCATGTTCTGGCTGATCATTTGTCACGTATCCCACAAATTGCAGACGAGGAGTAGGATGATCCAGACCTCCCTGATGCTTCCCTATTCTTGGTAGAAACTGTAACCCCCTGGTATGCAGACATCGCCAATCTGCTGGCAACCCAACAATACCCTCCTGGCATTTCTAGTCGGGAAAGGAAGAAACTTATATTAGAATCAGCCCCCTACACCCTGCTAGGCAGTGCACTGTACAAGAAAGGCAAAGATGAAGTGCTCAGAAGATGTGTTGCAGGAAATGAGATTGGGATTGTTTTGAAGGCTTGCCATGACGAGCCATGTGGAGGCCACTTTGCAGGAGAAGCCACAGCCAGGAAGGCTCTGCTACTAGCAGGATACTGGTGGCCGACCATCCACAAGGATGCCTATGATTATTGTAAAAGATGTGATGCTTGCCAGAGAATGGGGAAACCTACCAAGACAAGTGCCATGCCACTATAGCTTATCCTTCCTTTGAAGCCGTTTGAGAAGTGGGGCATCGACTTCCTAGGTCCAATCGATCCTCCTACCAGAAGGAAACAGAACCGATACATCTTGGTATGTACGAATTATGTCACAAAGTGGTGTGAAGCTAAAGCCCTAAAGCGGGACGATGGTAATAGCGTGGCCCTGTTCATATACGAGAATATCATCACCCGTTTTGGCAGTCCCTTAGAGCTAATAAGTGATAGAGGCACTCATTTCATTAATAAAGTCATGGAAGAGTTGACAGAGTTGTATAAGATCCGCCATCGCAAGTCCACTCCTTATTACCCCAGAGCCAACGGCCAAGTCGAAGTCACCAATCGCATCCTCTGCTCGATTCTGACAAGAATGATTGCCGCACATCATCGTGATTGGGATGATCGACTTACAGAGGCCCTCTAGGCGTACAGAACCTCCCATAAAGCAGCAACAGGACAGACACCCTTTCAGTTGGTGTATAGTACAGAAGCCGTTTTGCTTGTTGAACTGGAATTGCCCTCTTTGAGAGTGGCTATCCAAGAGCATTTGGGGGACGACGATTCACTGCAACGTCGTCTCCTACACCTGGAATGTTTGGACAGAACTCGCAGGATGGCTCTACAGTGCATGGAAGCCACGCAAGCTCGATGCAAGGCTTACCATGACAGCTTCATCAAGCACAAGGAGTTCAAAGAAGGTGATTTGGTCCTAGCGTATGATTCATGATTTGGCAAGTTTCCTGGCAAGCTCCAACAGTGGTGGATGGGCCCATATAAGGTACTTGCTGTCAACCCTAATGGCTCTGTCCAAGTGCAGACGGTTGATGCCTCTGATGATCCCTTTCTGATCAATGGATATTGCCTGAAGAAGTACTTTCCTCCTTGGGGATCTTGACAATTATGGTCACCTGATCCTTTCCCTCGTTGGCGTGGCACAGTACTTCTTATGATGCTACTTATGATAGCCGTTCTTCAGCCATTCCTGATGAAATGGACGCAACCCTCCGTCTCCTCAACCCTACCTTCCAGCCTTGATCTCTTATCCTCTATTTTCCACCAGCGAGACAGTGGCGAGGTTGGTTTTGATAAATGGTATTTCTACCATTCCCTTGCTTAATTCGAAGAGGAAAAAAACAAAAAAAACAAAAAGAAAGAAAAAAATATACATATCGGTCATGGGAGAAAAGGACTTCGGTCCCTGTCATGCCGACCTATTCTTCGAGAAAAGGTGGAAACACCCTCGAGAATAGGGGAAAACAAGAAAAAAAAGAAAAAAAGAAGAAAAAAAAACAAGATAAGAAAAAACAAATCTGTTATGGGAGAAAAGGAAGCAATTCCCTGTCATAGCAGGCCTCGTTCCAAGAAAAGGTGGTAAACACCCTTGGGCGAGAAGTTGCCTGTGGAAAATGTGGCAACACCCAGCAGTCCAGAAAGTGGAATCATCACTTGAAATCCCCAGGATCTAATTCCAAAGCTACCTCCTTTGGTACGCTGTGTCCTGGGTTTCTCTGCAGAGCATCTAACTGTTCTTTAGCAGATGACATGTCCTATCCAACTCAACGTTCGATTTGATGGCTACCTCCCTGGGTACGCCTCTTCAACAACTGACGATGCAATCTTCATCGACAAATAATCGAGTGACGTGAGCTTTCATCCTAACCGGATGGGGACGTGAGTATGGGTTGCCCTCTGTAATTATCAACAGAGAGTGAGACAGAGGGTGGGGCGAGAGACCAATCTTTTCCCTTCAAATCAAATGAGAGGTGAGTAGTGTGAATGAAGTGTT
Organism: Lygodium microphyllum; assembly: GCF_053477565.2. NCBI lineage: Eukaryota > Viridiplantae > Streptophyta > Polypodiopsida > Schizaeales > Lygodiaceae > Lygodium > Lygodium microphyllum. Next base: position 134,610,190 of record NC_141158.1, read on the forward strand.
GCACGCACGGGATGGGCCTCTCAATGTACAAAGCACAATTTGTTTCTGTGCACTGCACCATAAGGCTCCCTGGCCTTCCTTCTCGCACTGTATGCCGGCACAGGGCGGGATGCACAGTTGCACCATCAAATGCACACAAGGCATACAACCTTTGCACAAGTGACTCTGAGGATAACATCAACGGGTTTCAGGAAAAGCTTGCCCTCCTGTATCTATCAACAGAGCGTGAGACAGAGGGTGGGTTGAGTGTGACTGGAGTTTCTTCAATCAATTATCGAGAGGTGAGATTGAGGGACGTTACGACACTTGGAGTCAGGTATGTTCCCGTCTCCCTATGCACCAATGGGCTGGGTCTCTACCGTCATCACAGGACACGTCACCCTGTTCTGTACACTGCACTGTAAGGCTCCCTTGCCTTCCTCCTTGCACTTATACCAGATGGGTTCGATGCACTAATGCACCATCAACTGTGCACCCTGGCATACTCCCTCTGCACCATTCCCCTTTGTCGATTTCTAAACTGGGTACGAGATATGGGTTTTAATCATTCTTCCTCGAGTGATATTAGTCATGGGGTGAGTGACAGTTCTTTCATTCCATTTGAGTGCCTGTGAGTTGAGTGCAATATCCCTCATCATCGACAAATTTTCTGCGATTCCTTTAATCAGCTACCTCCCTAGGTGCTGCCGCGTGCTCCTTGCCATGAAGGACGTGTGCTGTGAAGATGCCTTGGTACCTCCAGCAGCCGACAACGACACAGGACGTGCCATCGACAATCAACCTTGATCCTCAACAAAATGGGCCAGTTTTTCTAATCCTACCCCTTCTGTTTCTCGGTGACGTTCATATCTTGCGTGTGGGGACGTTAGTGGATGGTTTGTGGCGTGGTCCTAGGTCCCTGTTGCTCGGTTAACCCTACCCGTTAAGGTTTTAAGTGTGGGGACGCGTCCCTGCGCGTCTACATTGCCTACCCCTCTGCATATGCCTCAACCTGCTAATGCCTCTATGCCATGTCTTGCTGTTACCCTAATGGGGTCCTTTCCCACCCACTCGTTCATTTTTCACCCACCCTTGGGGCTGTTCCCTTGTAGTTTTCCTTCATTCCCTGATTTTGTGGTCCTGCCATGTGAATGCACCCTACGTTCACCGCAGTCCAAATCCAACCTTATAGCCATGTTTCTCCCTATGATTGACCATTTTTCCTTTTTACCTACCCTTGTTCTGGTGCACGGTTTTCGAGTTATTAATTTTTGAAGCATTTTACGCAAATTAGTTGGTTTTCCATGTGAACGCGCTTTGCTTGCTTCGAAACCATGATCTGACGTCATAGCCCTGACAACCACTTTTCCCCTAACATTTTTCCTTTTTACTCTGAGTCATTCCAATGCACGGTTTGCCCAATATTAATTTTCCAGTTTTTAAAGACTTTTTCGTGCGTTTTTTTTGACATTTTTCTATGTGAACCTGCCCTGTTTGCATCGGAATTCCAATTTGCTTTGACAGCCATGCCCCCCGTGCCTTCCCCCACCTTTTTCCTTTTTTCTCCACCCTCTTTCGACTTCTGGATTTATTATTATTAATTTTTAAATGTATTTTTGGGCGTATTTTTGGTATTTTTCACATATGAACCCCTCCTACTTCCACCGGAACTACGGTTTAACATGACAACCCTGTGCCATCCCTTCCTGCGGACATTTTTCCTTCTTACTGCATGTCATTCCGGCAAACGATTCGTCCAATATTAATTTCCGATCCCATTTTTGGGTTTTTTTTTGGGTTTTTCCCATGTGAATGCGTCTTATCTCAGTCGGCACTATGTTTTGATGTGATAGGATTTTCGGGCATGTCTTTCTGCACATTTTTTCTTTTTCCTGCACCTCGTTCCAATGCACGGATCTTCCGATATTAATTTTTAATTGCGTTTTTAGACCCGTTTTTTGTTTTTTTGCACGTGACCGCCCTTTACTCCCCCCGGAACCCCTGTTGCATATTTTTCCTGTCTTTCCCTTGTCGTCCTGCCCACTTTTTGTTTTTACGATATTTCGTTTTGACGTCCGGATTGGGAGTTATTAAATTTTCTCTATTTTTATGTGTTTTTACGCGTCCCGTCTCGCGCGTGAACACGCCCCTTTTCGATTTTACGCGTCTTAATGCGCCCTAGTCGCATCCGCGTGCCTTGTCCCAATATGCGAGTGCCCTTTCAATCCCGTCAGGGCAAATTTTTTTACCCCGCCCTGCGCACGCGTGTGGGACGGGGGTACTCCTCTCCTTTATGCCCCCCCCCCCCCCTCCCCCGGCCCATTTTCCCCCTTTGGGCCTCTGCCCCTTCCCCTATGCCCATCCCACCCTATGACCCCCTTCTATCCCTACCCTTCCCTCGGGCACCCCACCGCTTTGGACACCCCTCATGGGCACCTGCCCCTCCCCACACCCTTCCCTATCCCCCCCCTACCCCACCCCTTTCCCCCCCAATTGCCTACCCCTCCCTCTCCCTCTGCATATCCCTCCCCTCCCTCCATCTCCCTCTCCATCTCACCCTTCTCTCCTCCCTCACGATGCCCTCCTTCCCCTCCTACTCCTCTTCTTCCTCTCTCCTTCCTTCCCTTCTTTCCCCGCCTCCCTCCTCCACGCCATTCTCCCTCCCCTCCTTCCCCTCCCTCTTCCCCTCGCCGCCCTCCAGGCGTCACCTCCAAGTCGCGGGACGCCGCCACCCTCCAGCCGTCGCCTCCAGGTCACCAGCCGCCGATGTCGCCGCCCTCCAGGCCGTGCAATGCCCCGCCCCGCCTCTGCCTCGTCCCAGACGCCCCGCCCCGCCTCTGCTCCAGCGCCTCGCCGCCGACGACGCCCTCCTGTGGCGTCCTACAGCGCCCTCGTCAGCCCGGCTCTGCCTCGTCCGCGACGCCCGCGCCTGCCGCCTCACGCGCCCTCCTCGCCGACGCCCTCATGGCCCACGCCCGCTGGCTTCCTTGCCCTGCCCGCCGTCGCCTACAACCTGTCCACCTCTGACGGCCGCCATCCACCCTCCTCCACGTGTCTCCAAACACACTTCCCCCCCACCTCACACAAGCCCCCATTCACACACCCCATTCAAACACACTTCCCCCCCACCCCAACCAAGGCCCCCATCACACACATTCCCCCCCACCTCCTACCTAGCCCCCATTCACACCCCCCAGCACACCCACACACCCACCTCACACAAGCCCCCTTTCCCACCATAACCACCCCATCCCCACCCAGGCCCCCAATCCCACCACCAACCCACCCTACCTCCACACAAGCCCCCCTTTCCCCCCCAGAAACCCGCAGAACCGCAGAAAACTCCCCGTAAGCCCCCTGTCACCCGCAGAAAACCCTCTTTACGCCCCCCTTTCATCTACCGACAACCAGCAGTCCCACGTAGAACCCGCAGATACCATTCTCCACCCCTTGACACACGCGCGAGTGGGTGATTGAGATTGTTCGTGATTGATTGCGCGCGGATGCGTGACTTTGTTCGTCCATGCTCACACGCATCTGCCACGCAGTTTCTTTCTGGGTATTTTCCCAGCTTTTTTAATTCAAACACCCGCAACCTTTAAACAAACAAAAAAAAAAAGAAAAAACCAAAACCATTTTTTTTTTTCAAAAAAACAACCATTAAACAACCCTTAAAATTCTGAAACAATTCCAAAAAAAAAAACTAGCAAAATTCCTACTATTTCTGCAACACATTGCCTTTTTTTAAAAAAACCTGTCAATTTCAAAAAACAAAAAAAAGGAAAAAAAATACAAAGCAATTCACACCATTTTAAAATTCAAAATTCTTTTAAACATACTTTAAAAAAATGCAAACAAATTCATTGAAAATGCTAAAAAATTCCAAATTAATTTTCAAAAAATTCCTAAATTTTCCATTAACATTTTTACTTATTTTTGGCATGTTTTCTCAGCTGAAAAAATACTTCATTATACACCTAAATTCATCCAAACAAAACATAACAAACATACCAAAACAACAATAAAATAAAAAATCCTTTTTCATCCACATACCCACTAACCCTCCAGAGCTAAACTTCAGATATTTTTGGATTGAGAAGAGCGCATTCTTTGCATTTGCATACACCCACTACCACGTATTTTCCCTTTTATTTATTATTATTTTTTTCCAACTACCCCAAAACTCACGATTAATTTCTTTATTAAAAAAAATGAACCCTAAACCCCACCATGGCACACGTATTCGCGCTAAAAACACCATTTTTTAAAATAAAAATAAACTCGCCGTTGACTTAGCATGCGCTAAGTGCGCTACAGAGACACTTTAATATTTTTAATTAAACTAAACCAGTCGTCACAAGAGCACGCGCTGGCAAAAAAAGCGCTCCACATCACCTTAATTTGTAATCAATGAACTTGCATTTAGAGACCCAGTCTAGGTATCGAAGTTCGGGATTCGAATTAACGCACCGCTTTCACCTAATAATTGGTAATTAAATTTTTAAGAAGGAACCGCCGTTTTCTTGCTAAGGTTTATCACTTAATAAAACTTCACCCATCTCTTAATAATTTATTAAAATGAACCTTTCATTAAATTAATTCCCCCTCACTACACTTAATTTCCCTTTTTAACGAACCCGTTTCGTGGGATGGGTATGCGCAGTTTTTGGAGTTATTTCTATGGTCAAACACCCGTTTATCAACGTTGTGGTCTAGCTATGTGTAGGTTGTGGTGATGTTTTGGTTTAGTGTCTTTGTTACGGTTAAGGGTACGGTGTGTAGTTTTTTTTCTTTATTGCCTGATACGGGGTTTTGGATGTTTGTATGTTGCATAGCATGAAGCTTTCGGTCGCATATGTCTAGAGGTCATGTCGAATTTTTTCTAGGTTGTGGTTTGCTTGGGGTTAGTTGGTCGTGTCACGTTTTATTGTTTTGGTTGTTCTCTTATCCTTGGTTTTTTTTGTATGTTGCTTTGCAGGCATTCTCCTTGATTGTCTGTGTTTATGGTGTGTGTGTGTGTGTAACCATCTGAATGGCACCTTCTCATGCTCCTCCCCCTATCTAGTATGTTCCACTAGTTAGTAGGGATTACCCTTCCCTACTCACTTTTGAGCCTCTCACGAAGGCGGGACTTGCTGCTTTTGTGGCTACCTTCTTTCCATTCCTTTCAGAGGATCCATCGTTGTGTGACGAGTTTTTGGCCTCCTACATTAAGAAGTCGGGACTGGTCCAAGGCATTTCTATGACTTTGACACCTCGAGGCCTAGGGAAGGCTCTGTCTCTTCCTTTCAAAGGTGAACCTTTTGTTACCACTCGTCAGCTTTTTTCTAATGAAGAGATTTTGAAGCTGTTACAAAAACAGACAAGGGAAATGCTAGATGTTAAGAAGGTGATAAACTCTTCAGGAGTTTCCTTTTCCATGATCACTGATCCTGTGTGGAAGATGGTCTGTCAGTTTCTTCAGGACAGGTTTATGCCTGCCAAAACGCCATCCCAATACTTGTCCAAAGAGCTTTTCACAGCTTCTCGGATGGTGTTGAAAGGAGTAGCTATTGATTGGAGCACTTACCTCCTAACTAAAATGGATCAACATTTCGTCAAAGTCACCAGGGGTAATGTTACCAATGTCACCTATGGATCGTATTTGTTTGCCTTCTTGACCTATTCAGGTTTCTAGAAGAGTGTGCCTCCACCTCCTCCATCAGATCCAGTACCTCCTCCTCCACCTTCAGATGAGTCAGAACCCATTGATATAGAGGATGATGATTCTCCGCCTCTCCTGGTCATACAGCGCAAACGCTTGAAGCGGGTAGCGGATAAAGCTCCTTTAGTTCTTCCTTCAGTGCCCATTCCTGCTACCTCTGGCAGTGATCTCCCTGGGTATCTCACTTGTAATAACCTATTCAGAGCACATCAAGAAGGATCGTTGGACATATCAGTTCCCTCACTGAACAGTCTAGTCTCGGGAGATGCAATTCCTTTCCTTTGTAAAGACATTCAGAGTTCCATTGAATTGTCAGTGTGACAGCCTGTGTTCAACAGCTGTACGCTTCCTTTTATGAAGAGCTGATGCAGTCTAAGGACCAGTTGCATAAGGCAACATCCGAGTTAGCCTCTGCTAAGGATACCCTAGCAGATTTGTTTAAGCAGATGGAACAACAAACCCAACTGGTTGCAACCCAAAGAGATGAGATATCTTCTTTGAAGATCCAGTTACTAGAGGATCAATCAGAGGTTACTAGCCTTTCAGAGGAGAAGGAGAGGATGTCCAAAGAAGCGCAGGAGTTCCAAACTCTTTTAGATGCCAAAATTTCAGCCTTACAGACTGCTAATGACACAGTGGAATTCCAAGCTTCCCAAATCAAGCAGTTGCAAGATCAACTGGCAAAGTCCCGGTCTGTTCCTCCAAGCCCTAATGTTCCCTTGATCCCTTCTCTCTCACAGCAGGACTTGGCTGCTCTTCAGAGATAGGCTACCTTGTGTCCTCTATTCCAAGATAAAGTGGAAAGATTGCAGTCCAGAATGGATTTGTTATGGTCTACATTTGAGCAGTTTCAGGAATATGTTCCTCCAGACCATTCTTTCTTTGTACACTACCAATTACAGAAGTTGGCCTTCTACATGAAGCTTTCCACGATGGATTTACCTCTTCTAGAGGATGGATGGAGTGGGGCTTGGTCTGCTGAGTTACTGACAAAGGTGGTAAGGACGGTGTTTGAAGATTCTGTCACGACAGATACCATGTTGATGTCATACATGTATCTACGAGGAGACTTGTTGATTCGAGATGAGATGGATATGGCATGGTATGTGGGGGACGTGGTTCTACAAGCTGTTTTGTATGTCAACCATTTGGAGTTGCGCATAGATGACATGTTCCAGAGTTACTCCTCCAAAGTGGTTAATTGTCCTAAAAATTCCTGGCATACCATGATTGATTCTGTGGTCCTGAATCAAAGACAAAACACAGCCCCTACCTATGCCCAGAGTACTAATCAACTGAGGGTGAATCTCTTAGCTTATCTTTCAAAACATAATCCGTTTGATTCTACCTTTTTTTAATCCTATCATAGAATATCTCTCTTAGGACCTTCTGTTCCTACCCTCGTGTATTACCAACAAATGGCTCACCGATATTATCTATATCTTTCCCTTTGTCAATCTAATTCCACAACCATTTTACCCCTTCTTTTCCAATCTCAATTTTTCCCTCAAATTCCCATTTTTACATACTACTCATTTATTGAGGATAGAGTATTTTCCCCTTCACCATGTCCTCCATCCATTCATGTACCTTCCACATTTTCTATTTATCAGTTAACACATTTTTTAACTGATTCCCTACAAATTTTTGCCACTCCTTCTTTAAATCATTCTTCCTTTTATGATTTTGCATATCCCTTACTTCATCCACTTTTTGTTATTCCACTTCCCTCTCCTAACACTTCTATATCTCAACCACCTCAGTTGGTTAGTGACTATGACGAGTTTGATTATCATATTTCCAAAAGAAGGGGATGGAGCTCGAATGATTCCCTTACAGGACCTCAGATAAACTGGCCAATAATTCCAAGAGAATGGACAGCTGCCAGTCAAGCTTATCAGAACTATATTCATTTTGCTCAGCAGTATTCACAATCTGCAGATCCTTCAGTGAGATTAACTGCTCATTTTGCTTGGTACGTGGTGTATATGCATAGGCACTCTCATAATGATTCCAAGCTTATTCCAAAGTTGTGCATGAATGTCAATGTGAGCATTGATTCCCAGCAGCTGGATATATTGTATTTTCATGCCCTTTGTTTGCCTAGCAGATACCTTGTCCTGTTGGAAAGGATGTGCTGTCTTCAGTTTTTTCAGAATCCTCCCAAAACATTTGTAGATGAATCCTTGTCTATGGATCGTTTCTGAAATCATCAATCTTTCAAGAGGGATCATCTTCATTGATACCCTTTCCAATGTATGGTGGATGATTTTTAATGAAAATCTCTCTTTTTTGGAGGAGTCATTCAGATGGTTGTGTTGTGTGTAGTGTTTGTGTTGTGGGTTAATTTATCTAAAAAGAACGTGGTGATGGCCTATTGGATTGGCTTTCGTGCGAGCTACATTTTGGAGAATTGTGGTGATGGGGTTGTGGTTGGAGAGTTGAAGATGCTGGTGCAGAAGAAGAAGAAGAAACCTCTTATATCCTTTATAAGTTTGTTGTGATTTCTAGTTTGATAAGAAGTGTTAATGTATAAAGGGTTTTCCTTTCGTTGTATTTTTAATATCAGATACAGGTTATAAGTTGGGGTCGTGGTTGGATGGATTGTTTTTGAAGAGATATTGAAGATCAAAGTTGAGCTTTTGAATGAACTTGTATTCCCTTTTTCCTGGGTCGCGAGGACGCTTCCTTATTAAGTGTGGGGATATATTGAGTGTTGAAATGACTTGTTTTTTTGGATGATTTTTGTTGTTTTTGAGAGCTGAATGGTTGATTTTATGAGATGATTGATTGGTTTGAAAGTGGTTTGAGAGTATTTTGGATGATATTGATTATGTTTTGGAAGTTCATGATGATTTTCAGTGGAGATGTGATGTTTTGATAGGTTATGATTGGTTCTGTATAGCTTCTGATTTGTTTTGTTTTCTTTCTATATGAAGCATGGATTGATGATTGATGAAGTTTGAGATCTTGTGAAAGCTTATTGAATAGTTCTTGATGGTTTGGAATGGTTTGAGTATGAATTATGAGGTTTTGATAACCTTCTGTAACCTTCTGAAGATCTTCAGTAGAGCTTCTATCTCTGTACTGTAGCTATTCTGGTACTGTTCTGTAGACTGTTCTGTATCCTTCTGTATGTGTTCTGTAGAATGTATGTGTAGCTTGGGAAAGTTTTCTAACCTTGGAAAGAGGTGAATACAAGTGCAAAAGAGCTAAAAGAAGTGAAAGAAGTAGCTACTGAAGACTCAAGAAAAGACTAGAGTGAAGTGACAGTAGTGAGCTATGAAAGGACATTGTAGTGGCTCTGGTGACTCTTCATATCAGACATACGTCTTGGGAGGGGTATCCACGACCTAAAAAGGATTATTGAGAGTGATTTTGAGAGATTTTAGTGAGGATATGATGTATTATTGATAGAGAGAGAGAGAGAGAGAGTCAGAGATAGCCAATTCTACTAAAACAGAGTGATTGTATGTGAGAGATTGAGAGAGAAGACTATGAAGATATTGAAGATGAATACTATGTGATGTATTTCCATTCAAAGATGGTGTATTCCTTTGTTTTCTTTGTTATATTGATGGATTTTATGAAGATATTGAAGAATATGGTTGATTCTATCAAATCCGTGGGAGATCTACATGATACTGCATGAAGATTTGTTGTGCCTGGTGTTCTTTTCTTCATTGTGATCATATGAAACATAATAAACAAGCTTGTTGATGTTACAAGATAGATTTTCTTGCAAGAGAATTCCCTTTTCCTTGGTGTTCCTCTTGGGGCTCCACTCTTTCCCCTTCTCTTTGTGCTTCTAATTGTGCAATTCATGACACTATGGACGTATATGACCCTTCTTGCTGTAATGATGACATGTTGCATTAGCATTTCTTCCACAAGACTTGCTGCTTGACTTGCCACGTAACTTAGACCTAGACTTCTATGAGTCTTTGTCACGTCCATACTCACGGTCATTCTTTCCATTACCATCTTTGCCTCTAACAGTTAAACCATGTGACACATGAGCGGTATCCAAGTTCTTATGATTGATCTCTTCCTATAGAAGAGTACTCTCTACATCATGCAAGTTCAAAATAGTAGCAAGAGCACATAAGGCAGTGCGGAATACATCCCATGACTCATTGAGAGTCCCAAGCAAAAACAATGGAGTAACCTCATCATTGAAAGTAATGCCCTACGAAGTCAAGTTCTTGAGAACAGCATGGAATTGGTTCAAATGAGCAGACATCGTCATATTCTCCTTCATGCGTAGGTCCATAAGTTGCTTCAGCCAATACATCTGACTTGCTGGACTTTTCTTGTCATAGAGATTTTTTATTTCATCCCAAAGCTACCAAGCACTATGTGCTTCCTCAACCATATTATAATGCAGAAGGTGGACTTGCATAACTCATCAAGCTCATCCCATTCGTCATCAGTCATAGTTTTAGGCTGCTCGCCATGCATCCTTAGTGGTTTTATCTACCAATTTTGTACCAATAATGCCAAACTTGGCGCTTCCAATAGGCATAATTTGTACCATTAAGTTTAGTGATGTTGAAGATAGCACTATCAGTGGAAGAAGATGCCATATTACATTCCAAAATGGTGTAGACAGTTCAAAAACTGCTTGTGAACTACAAAAAAAAAACCACCAAAACCAAGGCAAAATGGCGAGAGTATTAAATCATGTTGCCCACCAAGTACCATCAAAAGTACATAAAATCAAGATGATTTAGCATGAAAATTCCACGTTAGTCCATGCATAACTGCTTGCTATAATAAATTACAGCCAAGTACAATGAGAGTAAACTGTAGGCAAAATAAATGCATTAAGGCAACCACTAACTGTCAAAGCATAACCAGCATCAAGCGGGCATAAATCAGCATGTGACAGTCATATGAACATCAAGTAAACACCCAAGCATGTCAAACAAATCCATCAGTAAGCCGATACATCCCCTATGTAATAGGCAAAGTGTATACAACACTGGAAAGACTTGACATAAGGAGGTGTATGCTCAGGGAGTGCAAAGCCTAAATCAGTCCAAGTACATGTATATAGACCACGACATATCAACCATGCAACATCCAAGTGAAAAATATCCCAGTCTGAGAAGACTCAAAGCTCAATAGCATAAACCACCTACTCAATGTTTGTTGAGCATCCAAAGATGCTCCCACTAGCACAAAAGCCGTATGGATCAAGCCAAGAAGCTCATGAAAGGCATATGATAGCACCAGTGATGAAAGGTCCAAGACCAAGCATCAATAAGACATCATGAGCATATAGGCTATGTAGCTTCCAATTATAGCATCCATAAACATCAACTGTATCCAAAATACAACTTTGGAAAGCCAAGAAATATCCCAAGTTCTGGGAATTTGAACACAAGCCAAGACAAGGCTCTAATAGCAATCGGCTCCAAACAATGTAACTAGCATGTAGTAGTGGCATAGGCCAAGCATGTCAAGACCGGTCATGTATAGGCAACATACATGCCATATGTACATCCAAGATGGTGCATCAAATGCATTCCAAATCCGAGATCAAGCTCAAATGAAGATCTAGAACCAAAGATAAGCTTGATGTCGTACCCCGAAGGTCAATATCCCAAAGACATAGCTCGAAACCAATAGTCATAACCAAAGGCATGTAAGATTGCTTCAGTCCATTCTATTATAGCAAAGATTTACTATTAAAACTGAGTGTTTTCAGCAAGAAAATGAATCCAAAATGATGACCAATCAATAGGCATACATTCCCCAAACATTTGGGGACCATTCGGGACCAATCGGGCATAATCGGGCATCAAATGACCATGTAATATAAGTATAAAGTGTAATGACAGGGGGCTGCCCTATTTTGGGCTACCTGTGGATTGTGTAAAACAATCAATGGTTGAGAAAATTCAGTCCCAAAAGCATCTCACATCATAGGCATACATTTTCCTAGCATTTAGGAAGCATTCGGTACCACCAACCATGCGTCAAATGTCAATGCCAAAGTGGTCCAGACATAAAATGCTAATGTAGCACTATTGTGGGCTGCCTGTAAATTGTGTATAACAGTCCCAAATCTAAAGTAAATCACATAAATTCTCAAAGCCAAGGATCGGGATCAAATGCCAAGCATGAACCAAGTGTATAGTGCCCAAATGAGGCTGCCAATGAGTGCCAAGAGAGGGCTGAAGTAAAAAACGAATTTTTTTGCAGTCCCTTCCTGCTGTACCTTGCAAACTAAAATAAACACTCAAAATAATGCTTCAATACCTCTGAAGGAATGCCTTGAGGGTGCCCAAATGGGTCAGGTAGGTGCTCGAGAAGCGAGGGAGTGACGAGAGCTTGAGAGAGTCGGCTATGGCTGCCGAGAAGGGGACCCAATGAGTGGAGGTACTCAATAGGAAGCTGAAGGAGTCATGGACCAAGCTCAAATGCTTAAGCAACCATGCTCTAATACCAATTGAAAGGTGAGAAGGATCGAAGCTTGCTTGGAAGAGCTATGGTGGGAGAGCAAGAGCAAGAAAGAGAGAGACACAAAATGGGAACTCCAACAGTCACAATGTGTGATCGGGTCTTCCTTTATTCAAACTGTCACTAAAAGAATAAAGAATAAAGTGATGGTGACGGGTGTCCGTCACTTGTAGTGTGCAGTGGCGGGTATTGTCAGTGTAGTAATACATGGGCAGCTAGGCAGAGGCACTTTTACCCCAACAAAGGTCATAAATGCTATTCCTCAATCTAACACTAGATGTTCCTTGCCATGTTTTGCAAAGCCCTTAGGCTACTTCATGTAAATCTCATCATTTAAGTCCCTATGAAGAAAAGCCGCCTTGATATTCATTTGATAGAGATCTAAGTCAAGCTAAGAAACCAAACCACTACCAAGCATAGGGTAGTTATCTTTATAATAGGAGAAAAGACTTTATCAAAGTCCACACCATGTTCCTACTTAAAGCCCTTAATAACCAATCTAGCCTTGTATCTTGACTTAAGGTGTCTAGGGGTGCTTTTTAACTCGTACTCCCACTTACTTGGTAAAGTATGCTTGCCACTAGGTAACGAAAACAAATCTTACTAATGATTTTTCTATAGTGAGTCATACTTTGACTACATCGCCCTCTTCCAAGAGTGACTATCACCTCTACACATGGCCTCATCATAAGTAAGAGGCTCACTAGCATATGCTACCATAACATAATTCAAAGAGGGCTAAAATCGTGTAGGTTGTTGTCTATCTCTAGTAAGCTGTCTCAAAGCTATACATGTGGAGTATCAGGGACGTGGGCCACTAGGGCATCAGTTGTGCTACTACTGCAGGCTATCTTGTTGGCTGCAAAGTAATAGGATGTTTCTCTTGATATATCACCCTACGTACCTCAACAATAGGCTTAAGCTGCTTATACATTTTCTCCTTATAGAAAACAACATCATAACTATAGATAATCTTCCAAGTCGATGGATCCCATAGGCAATAGCCCATCTCACCTGCATTCCATAACCAAGAAAGATATGTTTCCTAGACTTAGGATCCAGCTTATTGCATTTGTCCTTGGATACATGGCAGAAAGCCTCATAACCAAAGACATGCAAATGAGCATATGAGGGAGATTTTCTAGACCATACTTCCACTACAACCTAATAGTCAAGTGTACAGTAGTAGTAACTGCCTCAGTCCAAAAATATTGTGGTAAGTTGTCTTGGCTAAGCATACTGGAAAATCACTCCTAAATTATCCTATTCATGTGCTCATCCCCATATCATTTTGAGATGGAGTATATGGGGTGGTCAACTGATGCTTAATACCCCTCTTGTCACAAAATTGCTCAAAGGCTTTAGAGACATACTCCCCCCATTATCTCAACTTAATTGGATAAGCCCACACCTTATGCATATAGTCATCAATGAAATTAATGAAGTACTTCGTCCACCTAACAACTTGCATGGCATAGGACCACATACATCCGAATGAACAAGAGCTAAAGGCTCACCCATGAATGTCATGTGAGACTTTTTATGTATATTACATGTCTACCTACTATATAAACAATGACCACAATACTCAAAATATTTGTAATCATGGGAAGAAGATAATGCAAACAAGTAAGTATTTTTATTCCTTTCAAGAACATGTACCCAAGGCAACGATGCCACAGAGATACATGTGGAACTGCATCCACTGCCAAACTATATTCAAGTGACCCGGATATAAGTAAGTGATAGATAGTATTGGACTTAGCACCATTTGCAATGCCAAGATTTCCATGGTAATCTTCCATGAGGAATCACCAGAAGAAACTACATAACCTATATCATCCAAAGTGTCAGCAGAGATAAGACTCTTTGTGAGAACCGGTTCATGATGTACATCACAAAGAGTAAGCATGTAGCTTGAACCAAACTGCAACTAGACATCACCAATACCAACTATCCCTAATGCCATGTCATTACGCAATGAGACAGATTCGATCAAACTATGATAGGAGTGAAACCACTCGCTATGAGGGATCACATGAAAGGAAGCCCTTAAATCTATCAACCAACATTGAATATACTCTGACAAAGCATCTGTTAGCTATGAAGGATCAAGAGATAAAGCTGCAAGTATGGAATCATCATTAGAATCAGTTTGCACAACATTAGTCTCTCCAATCTTAACATGGACTTGCTAAGGACAATGTTGTGATCATCATTTTTGTCTTGTACTTTACCCTTGCACTTTTCTTTGTTCTTATCTTCGCTCATTTTATGGCACTATGGTTGAATATGCCTTGCTTTCCCACATTAATGGCAAGTCAATGAGGACTTACAACTAGAAGACTTATTGTGAGATTGTCCATGTGATTGAGAGCAAGACTATTGAGAGTCTTTGCCATGGAAGTCATTACCGCCCCCTACCATTATCACCTTAAGTGTCAAAGCATGAGAGATGTGGGAAGCATCAACATTCTTCTTATTAACTTCTTCACTCAACAAGATTACACCTTCTACATCCTACAAATGTAACCCATCAGTAGGTATATTGACACACATAGTTGTGCGAAAGGTATCTCATGATTCATGTAGTATAACTAAGAGAAACAAGGGAAGAAGGGTGCCCTTAAATTCAATCCCTTGTGAAAACAAATGACTGGTAATGGAATGAAACTCATATAAGTGAGCTAATATAGAAGTGTTCTCCTTTATGCAAAAGGTCCATGAGTTTTTTCAGCCAATACATTTGAGAAGCAGGGCTCTGTTTGTCATAGACATTTCTTTTCTATCTCTCTTTCCCTCTCTCCCTCTGTGTGTGTGTGTGTGTCCCTCCCTCCTCTTTATCTCTATGCCTCCCTCTCTTTCCTCTTTTTTCCTTCTCTCTCTCTCTCTCTCTCTCTCTCTCTCTCTCTCTCTCTCTCTCTATATATATATATATATATATATATATATATATATATATATATATATGTACACATATATACCTCTCTCTATTTTCCTTCTTTTCTTTTCTTTTTCTCTCTCTCTCCCTCTATCTATTTCCCTCTTTTTATTTCTCCCTCCCCCTCTTAAGTTCTCTCTCCCTTGTTAAAAGATAGAGGAGAGAAAGGGAGGCAAAGGGTTGGAGCAAGAGCAGAGCAGTGTGCTCTATCAATCAACTTTTTCCATTATTCTTCGTCATTTTTTTCATATTAAGTCTACAATAGTGATAAAAGTGATAGGTCTAACAAACCATAGTGACAAACTAGAGTTAAGCATACTCAACTTATTAAAGAGGTCACACATGTGTAGTCCAGCTAAGCTACAGTTGTTTAGTGTCAATAGAGTAGATATGAGCTTGATTCTCAATATTCCCACTCAAGCTCAAGAAAGACATTGTTTTTACACCTTTCAATGCTACCATCAAACTTGCACGTGACTTTGTAAACCCATTTACAACCAATTGACTTCTTTCCATCAGGCAATGCAACTAATTCCTAAGTCTAATTTTCAGCTAGTGCATTCATCTCCTCATCCATTACTTTACACCAATTTTTGTCCATGACATCTTCACTAAATGTGGCAGGCTCTCTATGTTCCATGACTTTGGTTATATGTGCATAATGCTTTGTTGAAAATCCACTGTACATGAGCTTGTCAATAGGGTATCTCACCCTTTGTGATCATCTTAATTGTTATGGATTGCTTGATTCCCCTCTTTCATATGAGGCACTATATATCTAGGTTGCCTAACTCCAAGAGTATAGACAGATGGAATTCCAAGCTCACTATGCAAGATCAATCAAATCATATCTAGAAGTCAAAATCCCAAGAGTATCATCACGAACTTTCTCTTTGCCTTTGCCTTTTCCTTTTGCTTCCTTTCTCCCCCTTGCTAACATAGCATTGTCAATGGATGGTGATACATGGCTATGTAACCTACCAATCCAAGGAGAAACACCCGGAGATACATCACCTAAAGGCCCAAACATAGTAGTACTATGATGTGGAATAGAAGTAGATACATGATTTGAAGATGTATCATGGGGAACATTAACAGATGAAGCATACCATGAAGCCAACTCATCAAATATAACATCTCTATTGATGATCGTTTCCCATGTAGATGGATCAAAGTATTTATAAGCCTTCCACTCTTGAGCATAGCCAATGAACACACACTTTTGTGCTTTAGGATCCAATTTCTTTCTCTTCTCATCTAGAATGTGTATATATGAAATGCGGCCAAAGACTTTGAGATGACTAATATTGGGCTTATGTTCATACAACTTCTAATATGTTGTCATGTCATGAATCCTTGCTGTAGGAGTACAATTTACTGCATACATAGCTATCATAATAGCTTCAGCCCAATATTACAGTGGTATATTCTTCTCATTAAGCATTGCACAAGTAGTCTCCATTAGAACCCTATTCTTTCTTTTTGCTACTCCATTTTGTTGTGGAGTCTAACTGCAAGTAAGCTGCATATGAATGCCATTATTTGCCAAGTACATATCAAACTCATTGGATACATATTGATTGCCACTATCAGATCTCAAACAAGAGATAGAGCAATTAAATTTCTTCTCAACCTACTGCTTAATGTCTTTAAAAATAGCAAGCACCTCATCTTTATGTTTCAAGATATACACCCATGTATATTTTTTGAAATCATTAATAAGTGTGTTACATAATATCTGGATGATCCACCAAGAGTAGAATTATGGGCTGGTCCCAAACTTCAAAACGAATCAATTGCATTGGTCTAGAACTGTTCTAAACATGCTTTACAAATGAAAATTGAGATTTCTTGCCAAACTGACATGCATCACAAGCATGACCTAAATCCATGTAGATCAACTTTGGCAAGTTTGTAACCAAATATTTCTATTGTATAGTATGTAGCCTTTGAATATTAACATGTCCAATTTGCTTATGCTTGATCTCGAGATCTCTAACTGTACTCTGTCCATTTGCAAACATAGTTGATTTCAGCTTCGAATACTTTTATTGAAATGAACATGTGAATTCTGCTCTAACTAATACTAGATCCTTAGTAATGGAAGGAATATGCAATAATCATGCAAAATCTTCTTCTTCTAATCATCATGTATAACCAAGGGAATTATACCATTATGCTCAATGTTATACTGACTATCATCACTTGTACAAACATAAGCATGCTTAGTAGAAACCATATCAGTGAATCATTCACCTTGAGGAGTTGTGTGATTAGAAGCTCTTGAATTAATGTACCATACATCATCTGACTTATTTTCTTCAGTAGCATGATTCCAAATAAAGGTCATAGCAAACAACTTGTTAGTAATAGTTATAGTACTTAAATACATCAGTATTTCACTTAGAGAACTCAAGACTTTAGTCAAGTACACTAAATATTTGTCAAGTATGACATTACAACTCCAACTGTTAAGTGCACAACTAGCCTAAAATTTGTAGTAAGATTTTTGCAGCAATATGACCTAAAAAATAAGCCAAAGTGTCAACCACACTCAATGTAATTCACTCACAAGTCTGTCCCATCCTGTGACAGGGGTAAAGGCATTCAAAACCTAGAGTCTGTCTCAAAATAACATCACACACTCTACAACATATACCTTCAGACCACCCCAGAAGTGCTCAAACACATGAAATTTGTGCCAAGTCAATGCCAACCATTCACACAATGTCTAAGTGTGCTTCCCATTAAGCATAGGCAGTTGAATATGTCTAAACATCTCTAGTTTAACATGCACATTTATACTATTGTTCACACTGATTTTAGGGGACTATGTGCTACTTATAATGAAGAGTATGACGATTACTCAATAGTGCCAAAGTTGCTTCAAAGATTGGCCCATAATAGACATCAATTATCTATGTCTTGAGCACCATATAGGAGTTGTAGTCTAACTGTTTGAGCTAGCAAAAAAAAACTAGCATAGACTTCCTATTCACGCTAATCCTTGAAGCTAAAACTAATCACATTGATGAGCTCTAATGAGCCCTCAATGCAGCCAATGCAAGCTCCACAAGGTAGACATAACGTCTACCATACAGTAATCACCAATAAAGCTATCTCTCAAAGCTATGATGCTACCCAAACATACAAACTGAAAACTGGTGCAACTCTTCTTAGATCATGCTACTCTATTGGTGTGCTTCCTAACCACAATGATTACTTCCCAAGGCTTTAATACATGCCACTAAATCCACTTTGAATGCCTCATGAGGCCTCGACCAAGAGGCACATCAAATGCATGCCATTTACCTAAGACTATGGCTATCCATTTGCAAGGAATTTTCCTTCACATGCTACAATCCACATTTAACTCCTTGTTATACTCCAACTCCCGCAAGGTCGGGCTCTGATACCATGTTAAAAGACAAGAGGGAAAGGGAGGCAAAGGATTGGAGCAAGGGTAGAGTAGTGTGCTTTGTCACTCATCTTCTTCCATTATTCTTCATTAGTCTTCTCACACTAAGTCTATAATAGTGATAAAAGAGATAGGCCTAACTGACCATAGTGACTAACTAGAGTTAAGCATACCCAACTTATTAAAGAGGTCACACATGTCTAGTCCAGCTAAGCTACAGCTGTCTAGTGTCAGCAAAGTAGATATGAACTTAATTCTCAACACATCTCTCTCTCTCTCTCTCTCTCTCTCTCTCTCTCTCTCTCTCTCTCTCTCTCTCTCTCTCTCTCTCTCTCTCTCTCTCTCTCTCTCTCTCTCTCTCTCTCTCTCTCTCTCTCTCTCTCTCTCTCTCTCTCTCTCTCTCTCTCTCTCGCTATGAAAATGTTGCACATTTTTTTTCGATACATCGTCGCTATATGCATCGCAATATGCATCACAAAGCATTGTTGTTTTCATCACAAACCATCACACACATTGCAAAGTGTCACTATATGTGTCGTTATTTGCATGACCGACACCACCAATTCCCGTCGAAAATAGCCATCATTATGGCTGTGTTTCCTTGACATAGTGACTTGCAAAAGCATAGTCTAGATTTCAATAAAAGCAATGATAATATAGATTGTAGTAAGTAATATATGGTATAATTGACTAGAAAGAAGTTAGCATGGTGCAACTCAAAAGAAAGACAAAATAAAGTGTGTGATTGTTGTATTAATAAGCATTTATCATATTTTTCAATTAGATATATCAAAAAACCAATGGTTTTCCTCTCATATTAATGTTTTTGTGATGTAATGATAATGTTGCTCATTGTTTGTTCCCTCTCAAAAGAGGTGTGCCTCATGCACTGGCAAATCCTCTTTAGGTCCATTATCCTTAGTCCCGAAACCCTCATCATAACCATTAGACTTGCTTGATCTTTCTTCCTCCTCTCCTTGGTTGTCATGTGCCTATATAGATAAGAGAAAGATCATAATAAGAAAGTGTTTGCAATGCCTAACATAACAATCAATATACCAAATCATAATTGCCAAAACAAGAGATCTTATATACAATCAGGGAAAAAGCATAATAAGTCTTAACATAATAAATGATATAACAAAGTATAAATGCATGCTCTTGTAGTAATGTTCCATTGCTGCTCATTGATCGTTCCCTCTCTAAAGAGGTGCTTCTACATATCTCACCTATTATGTCAATAATGGTGGGATGTCTCCAACATAGTCAAAAGTCTACCCATAAGATTCAACTGCAAAATAACAACACATACCAGTATTAGAAATATTTTGTCAATAATTTTGTGGTGTCTCCAATAGTCAGAAGTCTTGGATTGAATTAAAAAGGGTTGTGTTTTATTCAAGAAAAATTCATAGTTTAGGATATTTATAAATAGGCCATGAACACATGTTATATAGAGGGTATATATATAGTGAGCCCCTCGAGTCAAAAGTATGTGCACATGGTCGAATTGAGATATCATTAACATTAGTAACACATAAGCTTAATTAATCAAAGCTTAGAGACTTTAAAATTTGGCCTTTCATGAATCTCATCCTTGTGACCCAAAATCTGAGGAGCCATGCAGTTCTATGTGGATGTGTTCTGTCAGCTCTTTGACATGTTGTTAACGATGTATTAATAAGAAATTTGGTGAATTATCAAAATGTAGAAGTGATAAATATTTCCTTGATTTCGATCATCGCAACGTAGAGATCAAAAGTATTAGTTACTTTAACTTGTGGTTATTTTGGATCTCCTTATTGCTTTTCATCATCATGATGGATAAGATACTCCAAGAGCATGGCAAAAAAAGTAGCCAAACTTTGGGAGGTGGCCAAGATCGAGAAGAAGCTAAGACTAGCTTCTTTACCCAAGACTCTTCCAATGCCTAATATGCCATTGACTATGGGAAAAATGCATTTCGACTTTCGGATGGCTAAAATATCACAATATCTTGGGGTCTATGATGCCCTTAGAGACGACTTCTGACAAGAGGAGGTGAGTGGTCTTACCAAGGGAGAGGGAGAAGCCGACCATGTCACCAATGAGGCCTCCCATAGCAAACCCTATGAACCATAATGCTTGAGATGAGTAGTGTTAAGGTTGATGGTGGTGAGCACATGTAGGGCACCTGGTCTTAGGTACTTGATTACTAACCATTGCAATGCACAAAGGACACTAGCGTGCCCACAAATGGCACATGCTCTAGCATATGATGATGGTTGAATTTAATAAGAATCATCGTGTGGTTGAAGGACAATGCTTTCATGGTGGCCTAACATTGGCGGAAGATATCAATTAATGTGACTAGTTGTGCTACAAGTTCTCTACTCCTCATCTCCCACCTAACAGTCCCTCCACTGTGTCAACATCTACTGGTTGTAACTATCATAATGATAAGATTGTGATTAGCTTAAAGGATTGTGAGTTTAAGATTGCAATATAGCTATTGTAATGATAAAATTGCAATTAAATTAGAGGAACATAATTTCAAGACAGCAACATACTTATTGTAATGATAAAACAATGATGAATATGTACAAAAATATTGTAACAGTCTGTGCAACTATTTAAGAATTTATTATGAAATTGCATGTGCTGATTAATTATTTTTACAATAGAATACTAGCTTCTCTCAAAGCTTCCCTACATCATCTCACGTCTTCCACGGAGAGAGTGGATTATCCTTGATAGGCCTCTGATACTTGCAAGCTCACTCTAAGCGGAGGCGCCTGTGGGCCGTAGCATGCGCCCCGCTGGAGCACACACAAAAGAAACCAATGGGATGGCGATAACCGTCAGAAAACAAACGTCGTGATAGACAACAAAGGCCAATGGCGATAACCGTCAGAAAACAAACGTCGTGATAGCCAACAAAGGCCAACGACGCCATCAACAAGTCTAGCCGATGACACTGACACGGACAGGCAGGCTACGACAGCGAACGTCATCGTCGAGACATCCATCATGACAGGGACACAATCGCGCGCGCGCGCGCGCACACACACACACAAAGCCCGCCGCCCAGTGGCCAATTCGGTGGGGGTGGCGTAGCCAGACGGGGCGGCGGGCGAGCCGTGTGCCATTATCTGTGTGTGTATCAATATGATGCGTTGGGTATCGTAGCCTGCTTGCTCGTGTTATAAATTCATGTCGTTGGCTTTGTGCGCTATCACGACGCATGCTTTAGCGGGCGGCGGCTGAATATGCCATTGTTCTTGCCTTAGTTACGCTCTACGTCCATACATCCCTGTCTTGGTTGGCTCTCCTGTCTTGCCCTGGCGTCGCTACGTTGACGGCCCCCTTCCCTTGCCTGCAGCATCTGCCAGCGTTAATATCATCGTGTGGTCTCGTCATGTGTTTCGATCTCGAAGCGTCAGTCCATGTAGTGTTGCTCATGTGGACGTTGTTCTTATCACATTATCTTTTTCTTTTTTATAAAATGCATCTATTTGTGTTTTTATTCTCACTTTGCTTGTGTTTTTTCCCTCCATAGAGAGCTCTTTAATGTTTATTTACACGTATAAGTAAACTTTAGCCCCCTCTTGTTGCCTCTGTGCGTGTTTAGATTCTCACTTTGATCGCTTCTATGTTTTTGCCTTAGTCTAGACAAGGTTCTTTAATGTTGATTTAGTGTTATCACAAAATGTTAGCCCACTCTTGTCGTACAATGTGCATTGTGACACTGTGGGATCTTGTCTCTAAGACTATTGAACCTCAACGTTGGTTGTTGGACCTCTCAATGACCGCAAACTGTATCTCCCTATTCACTACGTCATTTCACTTAAATCATATTCACTACTCCATTTCATTGCTTTCTACTAGGCATGTCATGGTTTTTCTAATCATGGCACTTCTATCCACTAGCTATGTGTATCACTTATCATTGCCTACTCTTGTTTCTTTGCAACTTTCTTTGAAAGCTACGATTTTGTTTGAGGCAGCATGGCCCTTAGCTTTTGATACCTTCCCTCATGCTTGGGCCAGGGCCTCCACTTGTGGATCTCTTTCACAACTATAATGCTTTCACAAGCTTTGCAGAGGATGGTGGATAGTTTTGGTAGTGTGCCACTTCTATTATGTTGATGAGTTGCTATCTTGATTAATAGGTGACCCTGTAGCTAGATCAAGAGTGATGTAAAAGTGCCATACTTATGGATATATGCACAAAAGTTATGTACTAGCAAATATAAAACTAAGGGTGGGGCTCCCTCTCATGCATGTTCAAAATGCATGAGCACATCACACTAGAGTCCTATAGGCACTGTATGTGGACAATAGGGTGAGTAATAGGATGGAAGCCCTAAACTCATACCTTAGAGACTCATTTTTGTGAATCAAAACTAAGCTTCTCTTCTCTTATCCTCCTCACCTATACTATCCTCCATAGCTCGAGCTTGAGAATGAGAAAAGTGTGAGTGTATAAAAATGAGTGTACACTTGAGAGAGAGAGAGAGAGAGAGAGAGAGAGAGAGAGAGAGAGAGAGAGAGAGAGAGAGAGAGAGAGAGAGAGAGAGAGAGAGAGAGAGAGAGAGAGAGAGAGAGAGAGAGAGAGAGAGATTGTCTATATATTGTGAGCTTTCCCTTGTTTTCTCTCTCTTCTTGCTTGCATGTGGAAAACAATTAGATTGAAGAAAATAGATTGAGGAGAGCTTAGAGTGAGCTTGCAAGAATCAAAGGCATATCAAGAGCTTTCACCCAACTAACGTGACTATAATGCTAAGAAAAGGCATCACAATAAGTCTTCTCTTTAATTTTTTATCTTGTTTTGAGCTTTCTTCTTGTATGCTCAACATAGATGAAGTAGCAAGGCTAAAGTAGATTGAGTGGGCATTGTATGTCTTAAGTGAGAATTGAGGAAATCAAAAGCACAGTAATAGCTCTTGAAGGAATAGGAGATCAACTTAGTCCCCATTTCTAACTTTATTAGAGGGACATATGACATTGCAATTCCATTTTTAGGACCAAACAAAACATCTCTTAGTCATCTAAGCACAAATCCCCATTGTTTTGAAGGAATAATGCATGCAATGGATGCTAGCAAATAAATTGAGTTCCAATCTCCATTTGGTGAGCAAAATATGTATGATCCATCATAGCCATGTAAGAGTAGATAAGAGTGATTTGAGGACATATTAACATATTGTAAAAATCTTAACTAGGATAGAGTTTTTCATGCTTGTTTTGATGCATTTCAAGTAGTAGGATAATACCATTGCTTCATAGGATAGGTTGGCACGAAGTAGTGCATTTTTTTAGATTGAAATATACTCTTTGTTGATACCTTATGATATACACCACGAACACTCATGGTATTATTCAACACTTCATGGTGTTATTTGACATCTCTTGAATCCTTGCATATACTAGTATCTATTTGCCTATTTCAATGGTTATTTTGACACTTATTCCCATGTGTATAGAGAAATTACTAAATAAAGATACTGATTGTATATTGAGGTTAGCATGGATCTGGCCCCATCTTTGCTATCCTTTTAGACATGGACTACTATTCAAACTTGTATATGAAGCCCCAAACACCAACAAAAGCATGTGAATTGAAACAAATATAAGCTAGGCACTTGAATTCCGAGAGTGCAATCAATGGAGGAATTGAGTTCCAAGAGTGCAACGAAGCACTTGAAACTAAGATGAACGTACAACAATGTCCAAATAGTACAACTACAAACAAATGTCTACAACTACAAATGACCCAATTCAATGTCTATTTAAAAGTATAGATCAAGTCGGAGAATTAAATATCTATAAAGTAGAGAACGATGAGATCCCTAGTCAAAGATCTCATTCTCATGTAATTCTTCCATAGAGAATGAGAGCCCAATGCTATAAGAAGAAGCAAATGCAAATTATAATAACTCTTGAATGAAATATAAAATGCATGTACATTAGTACTATAGCCACTCTGTTTATACCTCTTACCTATTCTCCCCACACCCATAAGACTCTCCAAAATTCACATAATGCCATGCTACACTACTACACAATCTCTCTCCAACCTATATGTATGTCAACTAAATTGTTCAATAGAAAGGCATGCTCACAAGCTAAACTACTCTTCCTCTACTATAAATGCCACAAGCTAACGTGTAAGTGGAAAAAATCGCTAAAAAAGCTACCAAAATAGTGGAACTAGATGTCTAGATCAATGAGGACATTATAACAATACTAAAGATTAGATCATCATGTACACTACATCAATAGAATATGAATTTACGGAATGAAGATATCAAATTGGAATGTTCGTTTGCATTCCAACTTAACAACAAATGAGTAGGTTTATACATCAAGTTATATATAGCAGATTATATTAGATTCTATTTCCTAAATGTTAAACATTTATGCTAATCTTTTGGAAATATAATTAAAAACTTATCACAACTTGTCTTTACTCCATTTGTGTAAGTAGATCACAAGGTATATAAGAATTTTTCTATAGCAATTCAATCAATCTTTTTGCACCTCTATATAAAATAATAATAAACTTTAGAGTACTTACAACAAATAAAAGTTCAAATGATCAAGGAGCCTTGGATTATTCAACTTACATCTAAGTAGTTTCATGGATTCTTTTGAAAGATTTGATTTGAAAACAGTGCTTATATATATACAATGTATGGCAATCAAACTCTAATGAGATCTACAAAAAACTATAGGAAAATAATTTAGTATAATAGAGTCTTTTAAAACTAGAAAAATATAGCAAACTACTTACTTTTCATGGAATGGCATCAAAACAAGCTCTAAAGTATCAAAATCAATTCAACTGATCCAATGGTCAAATCCATTTGCTTCAAGGTCACTTAACCTCATATGTAACGAGAGATTGGGAGATCAAGAATCTCACTTTTTTGTTATGTATCAAAAGAGAGTTCATGTATTATACACCTACCAAAAGCAATAAGATAGTGAGTTTATATGAAAAAAAATTATTGCTAGAAAAATGTCATTCTTGAAAGCAAGTAAATTTTGAATTGTAATACCTCAATCCAATACGAAGCATGAAGTTATTTACTTCTCTCCCTTTATCCTTGAGAATCTAAACACATTTTGAGTCCAAAGCAACAACATCATTTCTCTTGCCTATGTCACTAGGCAAGAAGCAATATACATCAAAACATGCTAGGTTAAACCTTCCAAGCATCTCAAAAAGCTAATCCTCTAGTGGTCCTAGTTGCTCTTCTTCTTTTTCTTTTGATTTCTTCCTCTTGTACTCCCTTCATTTCTCTATTTGTTCCTCTATAGCCTTTTTCTCCTTCTCATGCAATCTTCTGTCTCTCTCATGTGTGATATTCTTCACTTTATGACATATGTCCTCCTTTTTCTTGTAATATAGTGGCATATTAAGAATATTGTATGTCTTCTTATTTCTAACCGGAATGGGCTCTAAAGCCTTGAAAAATCTATATCTCAATCTTTAAAAGATAATCACATCCTTATCCATAAGTGTAACCCTATAGACATGGGTAGCACAAATATATGCATCCTAGAAAAACTCAATCAAGAAATCCTCTGTAGCCTCCTCAATGCAATTGAGGGCACTCCTTGTCCACCTATAACTATTGAGATTGTACATGTCACATACCTCTCTAACTATCTTTTGGGATGGGAGCTTTGGGACTGTAATACCAATCGAGGGATTCACTATATGCGTGTGCGTGTGCGTGTGCGTGCATGCATGCGCGCGCGTGTGTGTGTGTGTGTGTGTGTGTGTGTGTGTGTGTGTGTGTGTGTGTGTGTGTGTGTGTGTGTGTGTGTGTGTGTGTGTGTGTGTGTGTGTGTGTGTGTGTGTGTGTGTGTGTGTGTGTGTGTGTGTAGTGCATTCAAGGCCTATTTATAAATATCATTATTTGTGATTTTTTTGAATAAATTATAAATCTTTTCATTCAATCCATAATTAAATCCTTTATATGATACCCTTTTGTATGTATAAAATAGTGTTTTTAAAACTCTTATTTTGAACCCATGTGATACATATATATATATTCATGAGTGACACCCCCCCAAGATTACCAAGAGCATTCCTTGCCTTTCTAATCTCTCTATAAGACATCTCATAGCATGTGAAAATCTCCTCTTATGCCTTTTTTGGTGGCTTAGATGCTTTGGAGGACTAATGAGTCTTCTCACTAATATTTCTACTAGGATCAATCTTCTACTTCCTTGCAATAGCTTTAGTTCTAGCATTATCTTAACACACCAATTGCAAAAAAAGATATAGCAATGTAGTCAATAACCACGCATAATACGTGAAAATACAACCTTACATAGCAATAAGACTATTAGCTTGTCACTTTTAGTATTGTCACTCCAATATCTCCTATTTCTGAGCTCCTATTAGATGGAGACATGGAAGCTCTAGAATTTTAGTACATGTTTCTCATGTTTTAGGCCCTTTTCCTATATTTTTTTAGTTGATTTACACATCCTACCAGTGCCTGCCTACTTTCAAACTATCTAGGATGCACCTCATTATTTGTCAAATTTTCTTTTAGTCGGATTGCATTCACTGCACCCCCCCCGCCCCCTGGGTTATTTATAGAAGATGGATCAAATTTAGGGTCCTTTTTGCAGGTTGGCCAAATTTGATGGACTTCAAATATTTGTAGCCAGTCTTTCCTTATTTTGGCCATCATCTTTTGCAAAATTCTCCTCCAACTTTGAGCATTCTCCTCCAACTCCAATGTTGCTACTACTCTCATCATTTCCAGCCTAATCTGTTGCCCTCACAAACACCTTGGCATACAAACCCTGATCAGCCCTTTTGATTGTAATTAGCATTTATTTCAACCAGTGCATATTTCTTTCTTTCTATTATCTCCTTCTCTCTATGTTCGTGTTCCTTCTTCCTTTGTGCACTCTCACAAAGACGTCTCTCAAAATCATGTTTCACATGACATGCATCGAAATTTGAATCCAATACGTATGAAAAGTGAAAATAATACAATTGTAGTATGAAGCAGACAAATCATTTTGTATTTTACATGACATAAGGCAATGCAAGCAAGCAAGAAATTTTGAACATATGAAATGTGAATAAAGGACTCTATGTAGAAGGTTAACCACTCTAGTTGTATTTCATTTCAGAGATTTACATTAAAACACCAAGAAGAGTAGATTCTTTGACCCATACCTTATGACTTGATGAAGTTTCTACCTCGTGGAGGGTTGAGTCTTGCTCGAATAATCTTACTTGTGGAGGGATAAGTCCTACTTGTGGAGGGTTGAGTCTTACTAGAAATGGAGAGCTTGTTGTATTTGAAATGAGATTATCTTGGAAATGCTAAATCAAAATGAGCTTTTACTAGAAATGCTTGGGAAAAATTCTCAAACTTATCTCACTTTTTTAAAAAAACCTTAAAATTATTAAATACAATAGTATTTGATAACAAGTGGTCTCATTAAATACTTTTTACAGACCCTAAAAATATTCTCAATGTGAAAATTAATCTTTAAAAAAGTACTCTCTTTTCATATGAAAAAATGTCTTTTTCAACACAAGTTCCAAGAATAATAGCTTTATTATTAAAAACTTTTCTTAAGAGTCTTTTAAGAGCAACATCTTACATAAACATGCCATTTTTAGATGCAATATTATCGTATCTTCATCAAAGTCTCAATATCTTATCAAATGCAATTTTGTTAGCCATGAGTATGTTTATCTTTTTACTATGTTTCATTCAAATTGATGGTAGTCAATCAACTTATCCTAAGTACTCTCACATGAAACACGAGTTTCATGCTAGTCTTTTCTTCCAACTACAAGGTTTTTCACATTTCATACATTAGGGTTTCTTGTTTGCATCTTCTACTTAATTTTTAAATTTTATTACTCATTGGTGTCTTTTTTGCAAGTTTAGAATGTCAAAGAGAAAGCTATCCCTTAAGGGAAATGAAGCAAGAGAAATTGGATGACAATTGTGGTGATAGACTCTTTGATTTTCTTTAGAAGACAAGAAACTCATCCAAGTTTATATACATCAAGGATATGTTGAATGTCCCTTTTGATTTGCAAGGGCTTTTGGGAGATCTTGAAGAGAAGCTTGAGGAATACATTGAATTTTATGCTAGACATGTCTAAGAGTCTCTTACAATTGATAACTATGGTTCATTCTAATGATGTGAGCCAAGCAACCAATTCTCCCATGACAACTTTGATTACTAGGTATTATCTTATTGATGAGGAATTTAGAAAGCATGAAGCAAACTACTCTTTTCATAGGGATTAACAACAATGTCTTTTGATCCAAAAAGACATAGGGTTTCTTGCATATCTCCAATATATGGAAGATTTTTCTTTAGAAAAAGTGCAAGAGAAAAAGGGAGAAGATGTTGCATGCATAGATTAAGAGCTTGAAGAGAAAGCAAAGATTTTTCAAGAGGATGTTGAGAACCACATGATGCAAGGTTTTGATCTTGTTGTGTTTAAGAGTCAAGACATCACAAAGATAGAAAAGGAGGTGATAGAATTGAGTACAAAGACTGAAAATGCCCTCTTGATTGTATCATTGCATGTCTTATCTACCTTATCAACAAAAAATATATATATTGCTTAATGGAATTCAACATCTTTTTTATATTAGAGAATATTATTGCTTAGTTATCCTATTAGCATGGGGCCAAATTGTCAAGGATTTTGTAAGTTATGAAACATGCCCACTAGAAACTCTAGATATTGAGAATTTCCAAGATAGCTCCATAGCCTTACATACATGTATTAATCAATTTTTGAAATATGAAAAGAAGGGGCTACCCAAAAAGAAGAGTTCTTAGTGAGGCCCACAAAAGACGACATTGAAGACATGGAGTATGAAGAAACATTGAAGCCTCCATCAAAGGAGAAACCAAAAAACTCAAAAAATCTTTATGATGAGAGCTTTCTTGAAGATGATAAAAATCCAAAGTTATGAAAGATATTCATAGGTTTAATACTAGAGTTTTATTGTGCTCATTTTAATAGATAAGTGAATTTAAGATTTTTATTTATAGATTTTTTTTTTAAAATTATTATGCACATTGAAATTGAAGACCCTAATAACTTTCTTGAAAAAGCCAATGGATTTAATGGCATTGAAGCTTGGAAAAAGTCAAGGCCTTTGGTACTATATTGGAAGCTTGAATAATCAAAATATTGACATTCATCAGAACAATTTCTCAAGCTCTCTAAGTTTACCAATGATGGCTTTAAAAGCTATTTTCAAAGTCGTTGGATCTAAATTTTTTAACAAAGAAATAGAGAAGATAATTTTAGTAAAGAAGAAAGAAGTTGTAAGAGTTTTTGCTACATGCCTAGTTACAATGGATCTAGAGCCGAATACTTTGGAATCCTTAGATCCTATTTACTCTCCCATACAGGAGATACAAATTATTTGAAGCTTCTCCTAAGCTACAAAAAGCAAGAGTTTTTGAAATGTAGAGACCTTATCAAGTGATATGGAACCAAATATTTATCTACGATAGAAAAAAATTGAAGGATCTTAAAGAGTCAAGGGTTTCTTAAAACCCAACTTTTACTTTTTCTTTGCTTAGTTTGTAACCATTTTGAAAATCGATTGCATTAGCTAGAAATTTTGTATATATGCATCTTGACTAATACCAATAATATCCAAGTCTTTTGCATTAGCTTAGAATCCAAAGAATGATACTTAATAAAAGAATCAAAGCATTGTCTCTTTACTTTCTTGAACTTCTTCTTATTAAGAATATCCTTTGGGATTACTATGAGAAAAAGATGATAATAGAACTTAGATGCCTTTGAAGCATCAGTTAGCTTTGAAGATGAGGCCTAAACAAGATCAACATCATAACTCAAATATTATAAGTAAAGTTATATTCATGATTTCTTAAGTAAAAAGATATACCTTGCTACTGAGATTCTTTTACTACCACCTCCTCCTTGTTTGAGATTCTCAATATTCTTGAGGGTTCTTTATCGATTTCGAAAGCCTAAAATAGTTTATTTTCATGAGCATGCTTTTATGTATTTCTCCAATTAACAATTTTTTTATTAACAATCTATACTTTTTGCAAAACTCATCTCTATGTTTTGTTAATAAGTGATTCTCTAATCTAAGAACATTCTTCTCTACAATAAGATTAAACGTATAGCTTAAATTTCCATTATAACCATTACCAATAAACCTCATTAGTAAAGAACTATCATAAAAGAATGAATACTATTTTTTATAGGATATCTAGCGTATAATCTTCTATATAACCAAAGATTAAGATTTATATTTCCTTTAAATTAAAACATGTGTTTCATGGACTTTAAAACAATGTTTCATTTTATTCTTTTCCTAATTGGTTCATACTCACATTCTAGCTCAACGTGAAGATGATAGAGAGCTCTTTTACTAGTGTTACAAAGATCATTAGATAATTGATCCATAGTAAAGATCAAAGACATGATATGCAACTTTGAGGAGAAATATTGGGTGAATTTGAAGAAGAAGAAGAAGAATGAGAACGTAACTAGCAAGAAGAATAAGAAAGGAAAATGAGAATGAGGATGGAAGGATGTAACCAAAATTTGAAAATTTGAAAATTGAATATTCACTTTCACTTCTATCAAGAGAATACAGGATCTTCATTAAGCCAATCATCATCTTTATGTGGCCCACATTTCTAGGTTTGATGCAAGCCAATAGAATATTATGATGATGACTTTTTAAAGATTTAAGATATGTTTATTTATCAAAATATACTCTTTTAAAAACCCCAAAATGATTTTTATTTCTTAAAATATTTTCTCTCTCTAGGATCTCTTACAGGGCATTTTGAGACTCCCCTAATGCAACCAAATTATAATGGCAGGCAAAAGCATCATGGTAAGTCTTCTCTTAAAGTCTTGATCTTCTTTTTATATTTTTTCTTGCATGCTCAACATACACAAAGTAGGAAGGCATCTAGGTGAGAAAAGAAAACCTAGAGCAAAGAAATAGCTCTTGAAGGAATAGGAGATCCACTTAGTCCCCATTGTTGAGCCTTTGTTGGAGGGCATAGCACATGTCATGGTGGCTTCTATGATAAAGAGGGATGGATATGCCACCAATTGCATGACCATGCATGTCTAGCTCTTGGACAAATTGGCGCCATTATGAGTGTTGTCCTTTCCTAATCTCCTATAAGCCTATTTTGGTTTTTCTAGAACAGATTCCCTAAATGGAGGGGATACTCTTGTTCTCTAGTAATGGAGTGACATTCCTCATGTGTCCTTGGGCCGAAGAAAACAATGAGAGAGTAATTGTTATCAATGTTAATGCTTGCCAATGTATATAAAGCAATCATGGACCAATTGTCTATGGTTTTAGACAAGATCACTCTTTGACGATTATGAAACTCTACCAGACAGCTTACCTCTATGCCCATGATGGATGAGGTGACATTGAGGATTTTGACTCATGCCTTCTATCTACATGGGGGACACTCTAGCAAGATGGCTAAAGGAGGAGAATCCATGATACACATTAAGCTTTTGCAAGGCTACTATGCATACAAGACAAGGATTATGCTACTAACTCTTTATAACCAAGGCTAGAGTAGATCAACATCGACTTATGCTTCTTTCAAGTTGCATTCAACATCTGCACATAATGTTGGAGCATCCATGGTGCATCAATTGGTGTGGTCATATGTCCTATGAGATTAGAAGTTTTTTCATGCCTCCTAGATATGGAACATGGTGAACATTCAAAGTATCTTATTTGGTAGCTAATTTTGGGCACTAAATCATGTATATTTCATTATATTGATCATTCATGATCTGAGAACGTTAGCATAGTGCGTATGTGTATATGGTCTTTTATTAGCTTGTATTGGGCATGGTGATTTGAGAGTACAAAACAAGGTTAGTGGGCTCAATGATGAATAGATGTCCTGGTGAACGTTCAAAATATCTTATTTGGTGGCTAATTCCGAGCACTATATCATGTATATTTCATCATATTGATCGGTGATCTAAGAGTGATGATCTTTTATTAGCTCGTATTGGGCATGGTGATCTGAGAATACTTGAATAATTGTTTGTCCTGGCCTTGTTTTAATAGCTTGTATTGGGCATGGTGATCTAATGCACCATGAATAATGTGTACTTGAATGCGCACGAATCTTGATGAAGCCTCGGTACATGTACCTCAAGTTTCCACACACAACTACAGTATACAAAGTTTGCCATTCCTTCATTTAAAAGATCTTTCAGCCAAAGGCTTTTTCACTAGTGCTACCTGCAAAAGGATTTGTGTCTCAGAAGCTCCTGACCCTGTCATACTATAAAACAATGATCACTTTAGGGCCTGCCTACACGTGACCACATAGGAATTGGAAAGTGGAGTACAAAGATAGCCTACACAAGCATTTGGAAAACCTTAGCATCAAAGAGCAACGTATAGCATGGATCTTGGAAGTACAAGGTAAAAAACAAGCATGCAGAGTTCTATCAATGCACAGTTATATGTGGCTTGTATGCAAGAAAGGCAATAACTCTGCTCTTCTGCTTGCTTTCCTTCTATATATCTCATATTCTAGGCATCCTGGTGCAAATTAAGTGCTGACACATTCTTAGAATGCAGTCCAGGTAGTTGATATGTCAGAATAACAATGAGATCCAGCAATCATAGATTCTGAATGTGTCAGCACCAGAATTGAATTGCAACAGGCCAATTATCACTCTGCTCCCTCTGTTCCTTTTAGAATGGCCTCCACGTGGCTATGTCCTACTCTTGTCACCTGCCCTCTATTCAGCAAATAATGTAGCGCAGGAGATGCTGATACATCAGCATTCAAAGACCACCTCTCAGAATGCTGATGTCTAGGACCAGCAACGAAATCCAGCCATCCTGGTGCATGGTCCTGGAGAATTCTTGAGACAACATTTTCAGGGACAAAAAGTTCTTGCTTTTGTTTAAGAATTATATCATTTGCTCTTGGATCCACCATAATCTTTGCCAAGACCTACAAAGGCAAGCCCAAACGATGACCAAAAAGAACTGAAACTTGGAAACAAGTACATCACAGAAGACCCGAAACAGCATTGAAACAAACCAGCAACTACAAGCCTTCGAAGTATTTTGGTCTGTGGCGAATATCTGGCAGTCAATGGTAATGTGTATGAGTCCATTTAGATTAACCCACAGGAGCATTACTACCATCGATCCTTATACAACCTGATGTAATCGAATTTATTGTGTAGTCTGATGCTTCCTCTGGTCTGTCAAGATGGACTAAGAAAGTAACAGACCTTCCAGCTGAGTACAGTAATCAGGAAACTATATGAATAACAGGATTTGATGTACAGGGTCACTAAGTTAGACATAGAGGCCAGGCTGTGAGCTCCCATCCCCACATCCCAAAACATCTAACGGGGGAAGGAAATGAACAGCAAAGTACAAAGAATCAATGCCGAATCCTAAATTAATGTTACAATGTGGCATTAAGAAATACTTCATCAGGTATTGCATCATCATCACCCAATGCAAACAGCTCCGCATCCTTGTCCTCCTCGGTGGTAAAATCCCTGTGATCCAACCTAGCATGCGAAGCAATGAAAATCATTTTCTGTGCCTTCTCTGCAGCAGCTCTAGTATTGCCATTCCTATAAACCCATTTCCAGATAGACCAATTGCACTTAAGACTGCTGGTCGTGGCATGCAAAAATATCAGCCGCACAGCTACCTTGCGAAGAACTTTGAACTCACTTAAATATGTCTCCCACACTAGTCTTCTACTTTGTGGGGTTACAGGCTTCAGCTTGCCAGTTGCAGGATCTCTCTCTTTCATCTGCACAGCCTGGGCATAAAGTGGATCCAATCCATTCGCCCTCCACTTAAGGAGTTCCATCACTGCAATGTGAGCCTCTTCGCGACAAACCAACCTCGTTACCAAACGATCAACGTCCTTCTCTTGCTCTGCTGTAAGGAACTTGAATGGTGGCAAATACTTGCCACTCGTGTCCCTGATCAGATAGAGAGGATCAAGGATGAAAGCTGCGGACCATGCAGGATGGTAATTTTTGCTGAATCGCTTCTCAATTAATTGGTCCACAGGTCCCTCATCTTTGTCATACCTGGCACACCAATCTTTTACTTTCGACCGCAAGTCAACCCACAAAGGAAGACATTGACTAACTGAGGGCCTTTCCGATTCCACTTCCTGTACAATCACCTTGACTAGCTTTACAAGTGACAATACAGCTTCCAAATCTGACCAAAATCTTGTGTCAGATACCATTTCCACGATTTCTCTACCCAAAGGATCCTCTGCATATGCCAACTTGAAGGAGTCATCCATCCCAGCCATTTGAAGCACCTGAGCAGAGCTGGCGATGTCTTCTGCAACAGCGATGGCATAAAGGTGCTGAGCAGGTTCTGAGAGCTGGAGGCTTGGTGCAGGTGTTCTTAACAGCTTCACACTTTCAACATCATCCCCTTGCAACTTTTGAAGGTAGTTCCAGGCAGGTTGTTTGCTGGCGAAAAAACTAGTAACCTTCCTGCATTCTATGTCAACAGACCTGAATAAAGTAAGATGCTTGTAGAAACTCTTCAAAAGGCTATTGAAGCCTTGAATTTGGCAGGAGAGGTTGACCATCCACCTGTTCTTATATTCGAGCTCCTGCAAGGCCTTGAGTGTGTGCTTATCAGAGTCTGCAACGATTCCCACACAACGTTCAAGGGCTGAACCACATACACCAACCACAGCTTCCCAAAGGGCTTCTTCAACCAGCTTAGCAGATAAAGATGGGCTACTCAGAGTCATAACCTTGCGGAACAAGCTTGTACCGTTCGGGAGATTCAGGGTCACATTCACCAAAGTTTCACCCATTATGGTTACCTTCTTCCACCACCCATCAGAGGCAAGTTGGAAAAACATTGCATCCCTTAGCCTTGCTTCTGACTCGCTCCTCACCTCCTCAAACTTAGTGTCTAGTTTTTGCCCTGCCAAATATCTTCTGCTGATGGGAGGAAGCCCCACCTGACTGAGAAAAGCCTTGAATTTGGGGTGCTCCACACAAGAAAAAGAAACCGTTCCACATGATTCGTACAGCCACTCTGCCAGCAGATTGAGAGCTGCTTCAATCTGTCCCTTCGACAAGCCCTGTCCCGAGCCTTTGCCCCCTGGGCTCTTCAATTTCTTCACACTGTCCTCCAGCAATGCCAATGCTCCTAGGTCCTCTTTCCCACCAGACAACATCAATTGAGGGGGAGCTGCACTCGGTCTCATGATCTCAGAGGCTGCATCCAAGGCTGCCACTGAGAGGGGGGGTGCTGGCAGAGAGGGCGCATTCCGCTTTCTGGAAGAGGAACAACTGCCAGTGGGCTGGATTGGCCTTGGAGGAGGAGGAGGAGGAGGAGCACATGCCAGGGGCTTGGGAATGGCCCCATTGAAGTTAGGGCACGTCCCTCGCTTGAGGTGTTCAGAGGCGGTCCGCGAGGGATTGGATGCAGAGAAGAGAGCGGCACAGAGGCCACAGCGCAATTTGACAGCCTTCGCAGCGCCGGTCTCCTGGTTCCGCACCAGGATAGGTTCCAAATGGGCCCAGTACCAGGCTCCTTTGCCCTTGATGGCCTTGGTGCGCACGGTCAGCAGGCCCTCGTAGCGCTTCTGCAGTGCTTTCGCAGAAAGGTCGTCCTCGTGGTGATGGTGGTGAGCATGAGCAGCGGCCATGTCCCCCTGCTCCTCCTCCAATTCACTTTACCGCCGTCCACTGCTGCGAATGCTGCCTGTGCTGCCGCAGCAGGACGGGCCTGCGCGTCCATAACACTGGACCTCCCGGGCAGGCTACCATCATCCTCGAGTCCCTCCCTCCGCCTGCATCGCATTTCCCCTCTGTTCACCGGTCATGGTGCTTGGATCCATGGATATGATCCCTGAATCGCTGGGAATTCAGGGCAGCCAGGGTAAGATCCGGCACTAATTACCCCCAAAAAAAAAACCTTAAGGCTGAAGAGGGTAAAAACCACAAAAACGGGTTTGGGTCTGGGTGGGGGGGGGGGCAATCCTTTTTCCTCAGGAAACAGATAAATCTCTCTTTTTCTTCCTCACCCGAGAATGGTAAAGCAAGAACGAAGAAAGAGGGATTTTGGTGTGCGAGGATGTACAACAACAGAATTGCTCAACTGATGAGAAACAGAAATGTTGCGGGTAGGTAGTAAGCGAGAGGAGGAGGTCGAGGATGATGTTGATGTGGTTGATGATGATGATGATGATGAATGAGTGCGAGAGAGCCAAAAAGCGACTGAATCCTAGTGCGCGCACTCGCCCATCATCAGGAAGAACATTGTCTGCTGAGTAAGGAAGAGAGTGTGAGTAATCCTCACTACGGATTGCCCCTTTTGTTTTACTAAAAAGTTACAAAGCCTCGCTCTGGTAACACAAATTCAATTTCCTACCGAGAGATCGGGCAATCCTTGCAAAATATCATCTCCAAATTTCCATTCAGCTTGTCCACAGACAATTATCTTCCTTTCCAATGTCTATGCTGTCATCAATTACTTGGACTTAAAAAGCTATCTTCTATTTGTCAATTCGCCTTATACCATTATTATATCGAGCTTTATTGACTAAGCATTCGACTTTATAGATTGGTTCTCACTATATTAGATAACCATTGACCTTAGTAAATTTCCAAAGGTTAGGATATGTGTTATTATAGAGTAATGCTCATTACGTATAGTGTAAGGTATCAAATAATGCACCCTTAAACAAATCTAAAAACCATAATTAGAAAACCTATGATCATGTCGATGTAGTCTTACTATGAATCACACCTCTTGCAGCTAACCCCTACTAGGTTTGGCTGCTAGCTCCTTTTGGGTTTGTGTAGATGGTAGTCAAAACACATTTGTGAGATGTTTTCTAAGTTTATTAAAGCTTATTGTATCGGATTATGTAAG
The DNA here is from genome assembly GCF_053477565.2 of Lygodium microphyllum. Lineage (NCBI taxonomy): Eukaryota > Viridiplantae > Streptophyta > Polypodiopsida > Schizaeales > Lygodiaceae > Lygodium > Lygodium microphyllum. The sequence goes on from NC_141158.1 coordinate 134,647,650, forward strand.
TATCATGGCCCTACACAAAACAATAGGACATTAACGCAGCTCTTATTCCTTCAAGAGTTGAACCCTGCCTATGGCTCAAGCTACCTCGCACATAGTTGGCTCGTACTCTAGTTTCAAACTATCTATGCTATGTCCCTACTTAAACCTGTGAATGAAAGAAAGCAACATGATTCACAAGGTGTGGTAGACTCAACTAACTTGGCTCTCTAGCAGTGTAGTCCAAATGGAGGAGAAGGTGAGGTGGCCTTATGACTCAAGTGATACTCCTCAAGCCACGATCACTCCCTCTTCAAATCATAGCCTATTACCATGTCCAAGTCAAGAGAAGAGAATAGAGGATTGGACGAATAATATTAATATTAATAAGGTGGAGAAGAGCTTCTCTCCACCACTCCCTTACTCTCTCCATCACTCCATCTCTTACCATATCAAGCTATGGAAGTAAGGGGGGAAGATGAGATGGAAGCAAAAAGTGAAGATAGAGAGCTTCACCCTCACTAGTTTCTCACTTTTTCTCGCAGTCTCTCTCTCTCTCTCTCTCTCTCTCTCTCTCTCTCTCTCTCTCTCTCTCTCTCTCTCTCTCTCTCTCTCTCTCTCTCTCTCTCTCTCTCTCTCTCAAGCTATGAAGGTTCCAAGCTTTGTGGATGAGAAGATACAGAAGTAAAAGCTCCAAAATTGCACACACAAGAACGAGAGCTCTTGCAAACCATATACATAGGGTCTCCTTTTGGAGTTGGGCACCCTCTGCACTTTCCACTTGTGATCCTCCTCTCTTTTACATTCCACTTTGGGCCCATAGTCTAATCATGGCAACTCATAGACATGATCCATACAAGAATGAATAAGCTTGCATGTCCTTTACATTTGTTGCATGTCTTCTATTTTAACTTTGGGAGTTTTTTCAATTTACACAAGAGTGAAACTAGTTTTCACTTTACTTTTTTTATTGAAAAATATAAACTTCATATTTGCAAGTGGTAGATGGGACAAATTAAGTATTCACTTTACAAACTTACAATGTATGAAATAATACAATGATTCAAAAAACCACATCACTTTTTCCAAAACAATTTTGGCACCAATGGTTACCCTACTTCAATTCTACTTCTTCCACATGACTTGTTGTTCCACAACTTGTTGTCTCTTTGGTTTAACATTTACCAATATTGCTAGCCAGGTGTCAATCCCATGGCATGCTCCATTGAGGTAGTAGAATGGGCTGGAGACCGATGACATGAAGATGTATGGAAGTTGATAGATGGGAAGAAAATGTATGGGATGGTTGCTACAAACAAACAAAGGAAGGGTTGCTATGGTTGATGGCCTCCAAAATCTCACTCCAAGTTACAAAGACAAATGTGCTCTCCTTAGGAGTGTGACTATCTAAGAGTGTAGTGGTATTTGTGCAATGTGCAATTGGGAGATAGATCTAATGCTAGGAGGCCAAAACTCCTTAAGTACATCCCACAATTGAGGACACATTTGGTGTAAGGGGATGAGTGGGTGCAGTGAGCTTCAGGTTGATAGACCTACCAAACAAGCCTAGGATATCCTACCCTTGATAAGCCCTAAAGCTATGCAATGGTGAAAGGGACTAGGGAGTAAAGATGGAGTCAATCGGTCAAGCCATTGGGTATCTCTAGGTTGTCTTTTAAGTACATTCAGGGAGAGGCATAATGCTTGTGACAAGTAGCTCTCACTTAGGACGTATTCCTTGAGTGGTTCACGTAGAGATAAGGAGGACTCTTAAAAGAAGAGATGGAAACATCGAGCAAGCCTACTATCCGCCACATCTACTGGTAGCTCCAAACAATAAGATGGGAGGAACAATGCATAGAAATGGGGGGCCATGCTATGGCAACATGGTCTATCCTTGCATTGACATCAAAGAATGTGTCAAGGAGCAGTCTTCATATGATGTCTACTTTTGTTTTAGCAGGAGTAGCCATAGCTAATTGCACATGGTGATGAGGATGGGAGCCAAACAATTTCAAATTTTGTTGATGAAGACAATGAAAGACTCCTTCAAATATCTAGGCTAGAATGGATAATTTTATTTGGTTCTTTGGCATTAACATTGGGGATCTTTGAATCTTCTGTGCTCTTGATGCTTGTACTTGGGACTATGCCATCTTGGATATGGATAAAAGTGTACTTCAACCCTTTGCCATGAAGTGGTTTTTACATAATCCAAAGCACGTTTACTCATTTGCCTCTATGACAATGTAGCACGACCTAATCAAGAACCTCCTAAAATTGTGAGCAACATTGACACTTAGATACCCTCAACCTACAGGAGTACCCTTGTGTAGACTCCTCATAGTCACCAAAAATGTTTCGTGTTTCGAGGTTTCGTTTTGCATTTCATTTCATTAGCTACCTTGACATTTCAAGGTTTTGAAAATTATTTTTTAATAATTAAAATTATCATATATTAGTAATATTAGAGAAATAAAAATTAATCCATATATAGTATTATTAGAGGAAGAAAACTTATCTATGAAATAAAAATGTTCATTCCACCTAGATCCTAGAGTCAAAATTCAAAAGCCTAAAACCAAAACATCCATTTCACCTACTTATTTAGAAATTAGCATTCATGACTCACAAATCAAAATGTATAAGCTACAACATACTCATAACACATAATGTAAAGTCAAAGTAGAAATTGATGTTTGCTGAGTGAAAACCTTGTGAGGAGGCATTTTCACTTGAGGTGAGAGGCCCAAGGTAGAAGGGAAGGTGGAGTGTGTTTAAAGAGGTGGAGGAGGAGGAAGAGATGGAGATGGAGATGGAGATGGAAGTGGAAGAGATGGAGGAGGAAGAGGAGGAGGTAATGGAGTGTGCAAGGAGGAGAACATAGAGAAAATGTGAGTTGTAATAGAAAAACATCCTGCATGCTCCTTTAATAAAAGAAACTCTTTTAAAAACTTTTTCACTTTATGACATTGTTTCGTAAAACAAAACAAAGTACGAAAAATTTGAGGAGATGATTCAGCATGCAAGGAGGTTGAAAAAAATGCTACTTGTAAAAGAATAGCAACCACGTTCTTTCTAATAGAGGAAAACCTTTTTTTTTTTTTAATCTTTTGCAAAAAAAATTTGGTTTCACAACCCAATTATGTGAAACGAAACGAATCAAATGGTTTCACCTATTTGGAGGTTTCATGTTTCTCTAGGATGAAACACATTTTTTGGTTACTATGAGAACATCCCATACTTGATTGATCATTTTATCAAGCTAGTTAACCAAGAAATAGACCGAGGTCAAACTCGTGGGATGGCACCCAAAAGAAACTTTTGGAGAGGTTTCATTGGACCTTAGGGACTTGTTGGAAAGCTTTCAAGTAGCAACAAACTTCAACATAACACAAATGTTAGAAATATGTGTACATCATAAATTATGGACCCTAAAAGTCTAACAATTCATCACCCTAACTATATTGTTGGAGGTGAGCATGGCCACCCAGAGAGTGAACCAATGTGCAAAGAGAAATAGATGACATTATTCTTGAGCTCAAGTCTAGTAGGATCGTCCATAATACCCAACAATTTGCTAAAGGGACTAGGGATAACACATGGTATCAAAGAGAAATCAAAGATAACCATGATTGCTAAGCAAATCAAGAAGTACAAAGCTATGGATGACCCTTAGAACTTTGTCAAAAGTTTAAACAAGTATGCAAGGCTAATAACCTCACATCACATTCCAAGAGGGCTCAAGCCTTTTGAGTACGCTTAGGTGAAAAGGGAAGAATGTGATTCACAAGCTTAGATGCTACTGAAAAGGTTGTATTCTCAACTCTTAAGCACCTCTTCATTATGCATTTTGCTAGAGCCAAATATTGGGACAACCTCATAGTACAACAAATAAATGTGGAGTAGCAAGAAGGAGAGTACATGAGGGATTATGTATCAAAAGTTAGAAGTTTGTACAAAAGGATTCCATTAGTAAAGAGGCCTAATCCCAAGGCTATGACAAAAGCCTAAGGAGATCAGAGATGAAAGGGTTTATGAGACCATAGCCAACAACTCCATCTTAGACAAATCCAATATGGCCAACTTCATCATAGATGGATTCAACATCGATAGTATATTAGCCATATGAATTGGTGATGCTTGTATGGAGAGGAGCATGGAAAAGTGTAGATCAATAAGAGCTAACAAAGCTCATGGATGCACTAAAGTAGCCCAAGCCAGACTAGAAAAATGTATAGTGCATATGTTACCCAAAGGCCACTTGCCATCAAAATGTCCAAGACCTTGTTGGATGTGCACTAATTGTGGCCATTTTAGACTACATACTATAGAGCCCCACATGGCTCCCATACCCTACTCTTGAGGCCAATGTTGGATTCACAAGCTAGGGGCCCTTGCAAAAGGGAGAAAGAAAGAAATGCCACCCACCCTAGCACTGACAAACCTCGATAGCAAGGGGAATAAGGAATTACTAAGGAAACTCTATGACATGTAAGAAAGAAATTGCAATTTGTAAGCAAATCTCAACCATCGAATTAAACCAAGAAGTCCACCATGTATAAGTGGGAATCCAAGACTAATACAAAAGTAGCAACCAAAATTGACACTTGTCCTTTAAAAGCTAGGAGCCATAACTACAAAACATAAATCAAGTGACAAAGAAACCATAGATGGTGGCATTCCTTGCCTAGGTGGGTGTGCAAGGCTCTACTCGAGGCTCATGGATATTACCAGGGAATTTTCAAAACCCACAAAATACTATACCACAAGAAGGACTTGTTCCCAATGAACAATCTCAAAGTTTGTGGTAGATTGGAAGGAAAAATAAGAAGTTATGCCTTCGATAAGGTGTAACCCCAAGAATCTACATTAATCTACAAATATAAGGGCTGACTAGCCCTGAATCCAAAACTATTATAGCCCTCTATTTGCAACTAGTAATATTCCAATGATTGAACCCATGGCTTCCACGCATGGGACAACACCATGTGTCCAATAATGGATCCACCCTAATAATAATCCCTAGTTTTGCTAAAATACCTACAACCAAATAGATCCAACAAAAAAATAAGGGACAGACATCAAAGTTGGAAGAGTTACTTGATAAATATTTTGAGGCTAAAGGCCAAATTAACCATCATGTGAGTCCCTCCAAACTTGAACCCCTTTTGCTCATTAAAAACTTGATTATACTTGGAGGATGATTTACAAAATGGTAAAAGATCTAATGCATCATTTTGATCTCAATGTATCCAGATCTTTCACCTAGTTTAATATAACATTTGGTGCCCTAGCTAGAGCTTATGATATGCAATTTTGTACAGGTCATGTCCCATTGGTCTACAACTTAGGAAGATCATGAACACATTTATCTAAAGAGCATCCTAATTCAAGGGTAATTCACTAAGTCCATGATAGAGAAAGAGAATGAGATATTTGAGAAGCTTAAGTAGAAATTTCAATCTGCAAGTCCCTTTGGAGAGTGAATAAATATGTGCAAAAATTGCTCACATAGGTAGACATCTTATCAACAATGTCCAGCAACACATGGTAATAAAAGTGCATCAATATAACCCTACCAATTACACCCCCACATCTCTCACATTGATTATTGTTGCAAGAAATCTCAATAATTTGCTAGAGTTACAACACCATCCTCTATTACAAAGTCTTGCTAGAGGTAGAAATTAATATTTCGAGTTGTTTTGGGATGCCTAGTCTATATGCAGATGACATCATATACATGAAAATCCTAGTTTGCAAACCAAACGACTTAGATTTGTTAGCAAGCCTCTAGTATAACCCAAATTTCTGTAATTCCCAAATGTATAAGGCCTAAGACCATTCTTTTAATTTCAAAAACAAACATGCCAGTTTAACTGTACATAAATAGTCTTGAAACCACAAAATTATCACACACATAATAAGAACATAAGTGATAGCCATGCACCCTATCCTTTTGTCAATATGAAGCACTACATAATTGGGAGGTGTCATAAAAGATAATGTAGTGTGATACAAGGTAATTCAGTAAGAGCTAAAGGGTGAGTCAAAATTTTCAAAACTTTTTTCACGATTTGGCCAATTTCCATTACACTTTTATCGGAAAAATGCATGAAAATATACTTTTTATTCATGTACATAGACCCATGATACATCTAGATAGGAAAAAAGAGAAGATAAAATTGCCTTATAGCATCAACCTATCCTAATCTTGTGAAATGAGCACTAGGCATAAGATAAGGCAACTTTGGCAATGATAGAGCTATAATTGCTAAGACCATCCTAGATATATGGAAGAAGCCCAAATTGAATCAAGATGGTTTGCTCTTCAGTGCTATTTCAAATAAAGATTTGCATCTTAAGGCACAAGTCTTCCACATCATTTTACAAATATAAAGCCAAATGCTTATGTGACCCAGTCCCCAAAAGCCTTATGGAGGACCCTGTAATAACTAATAGCATTGTCAATCAAAATTTCCACAATCTATGTATCAACGTAGTCTAGGAGGCCATTGTGAAAGCTCAAAAAGCCTTCATAATAAGTGGCTCCAAGTGAGACTGATAGGACTTGAAGTGAAAGAAGGCATGTTGAACTACAATAATACTTTGTCCAAGGTCATCAGTGTGGACTTGGATAGACCAAATTCTCCTAACTAATTAGGAGAATCTAAGAGAACCCATCTATATATACGAGCTCAAGCAAACAACCAAGAATCTTGAGCCCATCAGTAGAGCACTAATCAATGGAAGGCTCCAACTCCACAGACAAATCCCTATGACCTCTAATGATAAAGAAAGAAAAATCCAAAAGTCCAGAGGATCAAGGGTCATCATTAGAAGATGAAAAAGAAGAAAATGAGTTTAGAAATAGAAAAAGAGAAGAAGAGAGGAGATTGGTCTAGGAGAATGGAAAGAAAGATTAAGGAAGAGAAAAGACTGGGTAAGGACATAAGTAGGATAAAGGGTCTAAAGAACACACCACTAGGAGTGATGCATGGGAAGAGGCTAATATTGTGTTGCTATTGAACAACCTTAGAAGGAATTTGAAGCAAGAGAAGCATCTTGAGCCAAGAGGCATGAGGATACCTTAACATCCCTAAGGTAATCATATAAGGAAGACATGAGGAGGTAGTGAGAGTCTTTAGAGCAACAAGTTAAAGAGAGATTATCTAGAGCTCAGGAGATAGAAGGCATCAATAAGGGCAAGGAAAAGGTAGCGGAAGACACTCTAGCTCCTACATTGGTTGCACATGTAAAATTCATGCAACTAATGGAAACAATGTAAGACCTAAAGTTGGAAATGACTCAATTAGGGAAGAAAGAAAAACTAAGTCATAAGACTATTTTTCCAAATTGAGTCATATGCTTGGAAGTATCCCCACTCTTGAGAGTTTTGTTAAGAATTGAAGCAATACAAATATAAGGCAATCAAGGAATGATAAGATCTTCAACTCCGATTAGATGAAGAAAAGTCTCTCCATCAACAATGTGTCCAAGCGGCCACCTAGGAACTCTTTGGAGCTTTGAATGCAATTTTAGCAGTAAAAAGCCACAATAGAAGAGACGAGGGAGGCAAAGACCAAGCATGAATAAGCCAAAAAAAGGTGGTTGAGCTCACTTTAATTTTAGAGCAAGAAAGGGACAAAGCTAAACATCTTGACCAAAGAATTAAATGACATTTACCGATCCAAGGAGCAATTAAAGGTGTCCTTCATAAGGGTAGTAATGTACATTTGAAAGCTAAGTAGAAAATGCAACAAAGACGTAGAAAAGGAAGCACACAAGAGAGAAGATAGGTAGATGGACCTAATCAATAGGATGGATTTGGATCTAGTAGGAGCACTGCTTGAAAAGAGCCAACTCAATGACCAAGTTGCAAATTTATAAGCACATTGTGTCCATGTAATAGAATCTATACTTAAAGGCCATCCACATTGTTGGTAAACCATCAACTAATGATGTTGGGATAAAGGTGTATGTACCTAGCCACCCACATTATCTCATTGTACCCACACACCTATATACTACACGTGGTGGGCACCCATCACTATCACTTTATGCTTTATCCTTTTAGTGACTATTGAATAAGGGAAGGTCAATCACACATAGTGACGGTTGGAGTTCCCACATATGGTGTCTCACGCTTGCTCTCTTGCTCCATCTACCCTAGCTCTTGCTCCACTTTTGCTTCCCCTTGTGTGCTTCCGCTTCGGCTCTACCTTTCAATTGGTATCAGAGCTTCGACTCAAGGAGCTTCACTAAGCATTGCTTCAGTTAAGATTCAAAGCTTCAACTTCAAGCTTTCATGGCAACCACACCCTAAGGTATGCATCAATCCTATTGATCTTTAGCTCATTCAAGCTTGTTCTAGCATTTTTTGCCTTCCCCCCAACCATTAAAGCTCACAAAAGTGAGCCTTGTGCTTAGTTCATGTAGGTAGAGCTCCAAGTTAGTCCCCACACAATTTTCAATGCATTTTTAGGGGGCTACCCAATTACTTCCCTTCCTACCTTTTGCTCCTGCACTCTTGCCCAATGCTTGGACTACTGTTTGGGGGTCCTTTTGACATCCTTCAACTTCATCCTTGGCATCGTTTGACGAGCTTTCAATCAGCCATTTCTCTAGAATTCACAGTAGAAACTTGTATATAATTTGGATTGAAAGCATTGTGTTGGTTTATGCTCTTTTGATGCTTATGCAAAATACTTCCAATGCTCTAAGTACTTTTATTCCTTTCAAAGACATGTGCCCAAGGCAATGATGCCATAAAGATACACGTGGTAGATTGGACATAGCCAATACATAGTCAATAGACCCAGATACAAACAAAGGATAGAAGTTGCTAGCCTTGAGACCTTAAGCAAAAACAAGGAAACCATGGGTAATCTTCCATAGAGAATCACCAAAGGCACATGATAACCTGTCCAACTATCTAGTAGAGAGTAAGCTTTTGGTTTAAGTTGACATGATGCACATTATGTGAAACAAAAGAGTTTCCCAAAGCAAAATGTATCTAACATTCCCAATACCAATGGTATCCAAGATAGTGTCATTTCCTAGTCTCACAAAACCTATAATATTGTAATATGTATGAAACCAATCCCAATGTGGGGTAACGTGAAAAAAAGCCTCCAAATCAAGCAGCTAACACTAAGAGTAAGTAGATGAAGCATCAGTCAACTAAGTAGCATCGAGAGATGAGTAGCCAAGATATAGTCATCATCAAGCTCAAGATATACTACATTTATGTCTTCAATCTTCATGCTAGACTTACTTGGGACAATGCTATGATATATATAGTCATCATCAAGCTCAAGCTACACTACATTTATGTCTTCAATCTTCATGCTAGAATTACTCGGGACAATGCTAAGATATAGTCATCATGAAGCTCAAGATACACTACATTTATCTCTTCAATCTTCACGCTAGATGTACTTCGGATAATGCTATGATCATTAGACTTTACATTATCCTGCATTTTTTCATTACCTTTCTCATTGCACATTGATGAAGAAATGGATGCCTTGGAAGCAAATGCTACATGGGAATTGGTATCTTTGCCTAAAGATAAGAATGCAATTGGCTGTAAGTGGGTTTATAAGGTGAAGCACAATGCAGATGGTTCTGTGAACAGATACAAGGCAAGATTAGTAGTCAAGGGGTATGCACAAACATATGGCATTGACTATGAAGAAACATTCAGTCCGGTTGCAAGGATGGCAACCGTAAGAGCAGTCATTGCTATGGTTGCATCAAAGGGATGGTCTTTACATCAGATGGATGTAAAGAATGCCTTCTTGCATGGTGATTTGCAAGAAGAGGTCTATATGGAGCAGCCACCAGGTTATGTGCATGCTGTTCATCCTGAGTTTGTTTGTACTACAAAAGAAAATTTTATTTTCTTTTGAGAAGGGAGGAAGAATGTTAGAAGATATTGTTAACCTTTTCTAGAGTAGGGGAATATTAGAATGTTAGAATATACTCATATAAATATGTACTTAGAGAATATTTAGGAAGACAATATCTAGATGTTTAGGAAAAACAGATAATATGGATTTATAACATATGGAGGATACTTTACTAAGAGAACCTACCATATCCACATTTTTATTATATATATATGTGTACTCTCAACTATTGCAATGTAACTATGTAAGCAAGTGTGCATTATAAGTGTGTGGTTCATTCTCATTGTCTCATTGTCTCTCTCTTTCTCTCACCATCACTTTCACTGGACTGACAACCTCCCACTTAAAGGAAAATGTGCCCCAAGTGAGGAGAGAATAAGAAAAAAGTGACAAAGTATAAATGTATATAAATACAACAGGATGAAGAAAGACATCATCTAATCCAACGCCCATCAACTTCATAAGGAAGGAAAAATGCTCCACTAAGATTTGTCCTCAATGACCTCTAGAATGAAGTGGTATTTCACCTAAATTTGTTTTATTTCACATGGAAGATCAAATTCTTAGCTAACCGGATAGCACTCATAAAATCCAAATACAGTGTAGGGACCACATTAGTAATACCAAGGTCTACCACCACAATATGGCCTAACCAAAGAGCCTTCTTGTAAGCCTTAGTGGCTACAACATACTTGGACTTGGTAGTAGAGAGGGCCATGCATTTTTGCACCTTGGACATCCAAGGAATAGCACCTCCAGAAAAGGTAAAGACATAGCCAAAGATGGACTTCCTACTATCTACATGTCCTACATAATCAAATTCAATGTATCCCATGACTCCTATATCCTAATCACCATAGTATATCTACATAGTTGTTGTGCCCTTTAGGTACCTCATGATACTCTTGATTGCATCCCAATGCCATGTACTAGGTGTAGCCATATAGCATTCCACAACTCCCACTTCAAAGTCTATGTTAGGACGAGTGGCTATCATAGCATATATCAAATAGCCCATGGGGAATGCATAAGGGATCTTGGCCACTCAGCCTTTTGCTCATGAGTTTTCAACACATCTAGCTCATCATGAGCTCTCCTAGCAATAAGCATATTGTCCGTATAGAGTACCAAAATCATAAGGCTACCATCACGAGCCTTCTTTATGTATAAACACGGATCCATTGCACTACGGATATATCCCTGTGAATGTATAAAAGTATCAAACGTGTGGTATTATTCCCTAAGTACTTGCTTAAGGTCATAAAGGTTTTTCCTCAACTTGCACACTAGGTGTTCTCTACCTTTTTCTTCAAAGCCCATATAGATCTCACCATGCAAGTCCACGTGGAAAAAATTCATCTTTACATCCATCTGATAAATAGTTGAGCAACCAATGCTAGTACCAAGCATAGGTTGTCATTTTGACCATAGGAAAAAATACTTCATTGAAGTCAACACCATATTTCTCCTTAATACCCTTAGCTATCAATCTGGTCTTATAAGTGGGCTTGGGGCATCCAAGGATACTTTTCAACTTATATACCCACTTGCATGGCAATGCCTTGTTTTCGCTAGGAAAACAAACCAAATTCAATGTATGATTAGATTGTAAGGAGTCAAAATCCCACTACATAGCCCTGTCCCATGAGTGACTATAATCTCTTTGCATGGTCTCATCATAAGAGAGAGGCTCACCTACATCTATCACCATAATATAATTTATGGAGGGCATAAAGCGCTCAATGTCTAGCTATAGTAGAGTGTCTCAAAGCAAGCTAATCCTAGACAACAGGTGAGGCCTGGACCACTAGAGCATTAGCTACTCCAGGCTTTCTAGCTTGTTATACGTGAGCAAGAGGCTCCTCCTAAAAGATCATCTTGCGTACCTCAACCACTTAGCTAGGTTGCTTATACATATTTTTCTCATGGAAAACAATATCATGGGTGTGGATAACCTTGCGAGCTTGCAGATCCCATAGGTGCACAAATGAACATATGATGGAGATTTTCTAGTCTATACCTCCTTTATAACCTGGCAATCAATAGCAGTGCAAGGGGACCTATTAATCAAGTGTTCGATAATCGTAACTACCTCAGTCCAAAAGTGTTGGGATAAGCCTGCCTAGCTAAGCATACCACAAACTCTCTCTTAAATCATCGTGTTCATGCATTTGACAATACCATTCTAGGGAGGGGTGTAGGGAGCGGTCAACTAACGCTTACTACCCCACTCATTGCAAAACTTCTCAAAAGCTTTTGAGACATACTCAGCCCCATTATCTGGCCTTAGGCATTTCAGCCTGTACCTAGACTAGTTCTTAACAAGAGCAAGCCAATGCTAAAAGATAGACAAGACATTTGATTTCTGCTTAATAGGGAAAGCCTAGACCTTATATGAGTAATCATCAATGAATGTGACAAAGCACTTCATGCCACCTAGTGACTAACAAGGCATGGGACCACATACATCTGGATGAACAAGAGCCAAAGGCTCACCCATGTGCTTCATGCTAGACTTTTCATGCATATTACATGTCTACCTACCATATAAACAATGATCACATGACTCAAAACACTTATAGTTTAGGGATGGAACAACATACTGCAAACTGGTAAGCATTTTCATTCCTTTCAAAGACATGTGTCCAAGGTGACAATGCTAAAGAGGTACAAGTGGAATTGCAACAACAACCAAAACATGATTACAGATACAAGCAAAGGATAGAGGGTACTAGACTTAGCACCATGTGCAATAATAAGATTCCCATGGGAAATCTTCCATGAGGAATCACCAAAAGAGACAATATAACTTGCATCATCCAAGGTGCTAATAGAGATAACGCTCTTCGTGAGAGCTGGTACATGACATACATCATGAAGAGTGAATGTGCTACCTGAACTAAAACATAGCTAGACATCACCAATACCAATGATCTCTAATGCCAAGTCATTATCCAAACAGACACATCCAGTGATATTGTGATAGAGTGAAATCACTCTCTATGAGGGGTGACATCATAGGAAGTCCCTAAATCTATTAACAAACACTGAGTATATCCTAACAAAGCAACAGTCAGCTATGAAGCATCCAAAGAAGAAGCTGCCAAAATAAGATGATCAAATATATCAGGCTACACCACATTAATCTCCTCAATCTTGACACTAGACTTTCTACACACAATGCTACAATCATCATTCTTGTCCTCCATTTTACCCTTTCCTTTTATATTGTGCTTATCTTCACATATTTTATGGCATTTGGCTAAATATGACCTACTTTCCTACAATGATGACAAGTAAGACCAAACTTATGGCCATAGGACTTACTATGAGACTATCCATGTGTCCTAGAGTGACTTGTTAGAGTCTCTACCATGGCCATTTACATCCTATTGGCCTCTCACAGTCAATGCATCAGACATATGGGAAGTATACATATTCTTTTTGTTCACCTCTTCTATTAAGACGGCACTCTTAACATCCTACAATTTCAGCCCATCCTTAGCATAGAGATGGTTATTGTTGAGAATAGCGAATGATGCTTGGCCATAGAGGCCAGATGTATGCCCATAGAGGTTGAATGTGTGCCCAAAAGAAGCTTGCCCATAAGTGGCTTTGTATGGAAGATAGACAAATGATGTATGCTCTAGGAAGAGATGTTCAGAATTCCATATGCACAGTGAGGAGAATGGTACTTTCCAAAAAGCTATAAAGGCATGTACTTGGTTGACACTCACAACAAGGTAATGGAACTATCAGTTTGAGTCACTGTCAATGTCATTGTCCATCTTACACAAGAATGTGTCCCACAACTCAGGTAGAGTATCAAGCAGAAATAAAGGATGCAAAGTATCCTTAAAATCAATATCCTATGAAGCTAAATGGATGATGATGGAGTAAAACTCATTCAAATGTGCAGATATAGAATTCCTTTCCTTCATGTGAAGGTCCATCAACTATTTCAGTCAATACATTTGAGATGCATGACTCTACTTGTCATAAAGATTCTTAATTTGTGTCCAAAGCTTATATGCAATCTGATTTCTAGTTACAAAATTGTAGTGAACTTGCTTAGAGAGTGATAAAATGACCATGGACTTGCATAGCTCATCCAGCTCATTCCAATCCTCAATGGCAATGTTTTTGAGTTTTGGCACCCCCATTTTTGAGTGGCCCCACAATTTCTACACTAAAATTTGCCATATATGGGTCTTCCAATTTTTGAGTTTGGCACCACAATTTTTGAGTGGCCCCACAATTTCTACACTAAAATCTGCCATATATGGGTCTTCCAATTTTTGAGTTTGGTACCCCCATTTTTGAGTTGCCCCACATTTTTGAGTGGCACCCATTTTTTAGTGGCCCCACAATTTCTACACTAAAATCTGCCATATATGGGTCTTCCAATAGCTGTAATTGGTCCCATCTAGTTTCTCAATATTGAAGATAGTATTGTTACAAGAACCACTAGTCATAATGAGACCAAGGAAGTACACAAAATGGCAAAACTAGCTGTTATAACACTTTTCAAATCAGCCCCAAAACCATGCTTAATCAAGTGAGAGAGAGGAGATGCTGCCAAAGTAATGAGCTATCCACAACTTGTAAGCAAAAAACTGTCAAGTCCAGGTGGTTACCCTCAAATAGAATGCATAAAACTAAAATGACAAGCTATTATAATAAACTGCAACAATATGCCAACAACCAACTATGAACAACCAAGAAGGATGAAGCCAAGACTGATTAGCATTGAAGACTATCACAATTTCAATGTGTCAGAAACCATATATGCAATAGGCATAGATGTATACACAAGGTAGATCTGAAGGGTAAATGAAGAGAGAATTGTTAGATGCATAATCCACTGAGCAAAACTCAATACATAACCCAAAAGCACATAAATACCATTGATGATACCCTAACAGACATAAGTACTAGGTCCAAGACAAGATATCAAATCAACCCACGATAGGGTAACTACATCCAATAAATATCAAGAGAGCATGTACATGTTACAATGAGTCCTAGTATCTCACTATAATAAACTCAAGCTCAACTACATAAACCGAATTCTTTGTAGTACATCCAAGTGCCAGTGTGTGGCTTGGTACATAAAGTTGATTAGCTCCCACTAAAGCCAAAGTCAAATGCCAAATGAGCAAGCAAAGCTCAAAATATCATCTGAATGACATCCGAGTATCCAAGATCTATAGAGTATATATCTAGAAGCATTGATCTAAGTAGTCTGCAAGACTCTGACTATAGCATCCAACGATAAGAATGACTGCCAATGTTAAAGCACCCAAACTCCAATCTCACCTTAGGAGCATGTCATAAACATGTCCATAGGCATACATGACAACCAAAGTATTGGTACATCCAATATGTGATACCTGAGTAACTTCAAATCATAATGAGCATAATCTTTATTAGACAACTCATTGCTATCCACTATGGATAATAGGGCTATGACAATCAAAACTAAGTAAATGCAAGCTCAATTAAAGCCTAAAAGCATTCTAAGACATGTATCAAGCATCCCCAAGTGTCAAACAAACATTCAAGCATCAATACCAAGCCTCTAAAAAGCATCGAGTGACAAGAAGCATATCCTTTTCCTAGATAAATGACATCCACTCCTGATAGTATAGCAATGAAATCTCTAAGAAAACTAAGCCAAATATGTGTTTAAACTAGCCCAAAAGCATAACCATACCATTCGGACACCAAAATAACATCCTCGAAGCATCAAACATGCATTATGGAATTTACTATTTAGTATCCAAACCAAAATAGTTCTATTCTATGTGAAACAAAGAACAAAAAACTACATAAAATCAACTCTATGAGTACTCAAATTTTTAAATCTATACTCTTTGTTTCTAGTTATAGAGAATGCCTAAATCTGATACCATATGCAAAAATTATGGCCAAAATACAATAATGTTGTTAGGCTACTATAACTATCCACAACTCCTAGAGCATGCTCTATATCCACTCACAATGGATAAAATGGCTACTCCTCAACTCAATAGACACTTAACAAGGCTCATCTAAGCCCTTGGAAAGCTCCTCAATAAGCACGGAGCAAGCCGGAACAAGCTAGAAGAAGAAGAGACTCAATGCATACCTTGAGAGAAAGAAACAATAGCTACCATGAAACCTTGAATTGAAGCTTTGAATTCGAGCTGAAGCAAAGGATGAAGAATCTCCTTGAATGGTTGGCTCTCATACCAGTTGAAGGGAGTAAGCCCGGAGTGGAAGCACGTGAGTGGAAGCAAGACCTATGGTGGAAGGAGTAAAAATGTGTGTGTGTGTGTGTGTGTGTGTGTGTGTGTGTGTGTGTGTGTGTGTGTGTGTGTGTGTGTGTGTGTGTGTGTGTGTGTGTGTGTGTGTGTGTGAGAGAGAGAGAGAGAGAGAGAGATGTGGAAACTCCAACAATCACAATGTGTGACCGACCTTCCCTTTATTCAAATGTCACTGAAAGAATAAAGAATGAAGTAATAGTGATGGGTGCTCACTACTTGCATTGTATAAATGTGTGGGTATTGTCAATGTAGTAATACACATATGGCTAGACATAGGCACCTTTACCCCCAACAAGGCAGCAGTAGTTCCATAAAACACACAACGATAGGTGCAATGAGAAAGGCAAAGGAAAAAGCATAGGTTAATGCAAAGTTCGATGATCATAGCATTATCCCTAGTAAGTCCAATATGAAGTTGGAAGAGATAAATGTAGTGTACATTGAGTCTAATGATGACTATACCTTAGCTACTTTGTTCTTTTAATGCTACTCAATTGACCAATGCTTCATCTACTTACTCTCAATCTTGGTAGCTTGATTTGGGGGCTTCTTTCCATATTACCATGCATCGGGATTGGTCTTATATCTATTACAGCATTATAGGTTCTATGAGATTGGAAAATGATATTGCATTGGATATCATTACCATTGGGAATATTAGACTACAGATTGCCTCAGTCAACTCTTTTGTTTGCATAATATATGTCATGTGTACTAGCTTCGAACAAAAGCCTACTCTGTAATAGTTAAATGATGCAAGTTATGCATGTCTCTTTTTGTGATTCTACATGGAAAATTACTCGTAGTCACCTTGTTTTTTCTCAAGGTGCCACAACTAGCAACCTCTATCCTTTATTCTGTATTTGGCTTTGTTAACTATGTATTGGCTATCATTGATTTACTACATGTATCTTTATGGTATTTTTGCCTTGGGCACCTCTTTAAAAGAAATGAAAGTTTTGACTCTTTTGTAGTATCCTTCACCTCTTGATTACTCCATTTTGATTCATGTGATCATTGTCTTTATAGTAGGTAGACTCGTAGCTCACATAAGAAGTCTCGCTCTATGCACATGGGTGAGCCTATGGCTCCTATGCATTTTGATGTATATGGTCCCATACCCTATCAATTAATGGATAGTGCAAAGTACTTTGTGACATTTATTGATGACATCCCCTTAGAGCAATCACATGTAATGTGCATCCCAAGAATATGTGAGGCATGTCCCATGTCCTTCATCTCAAAACTCTTTTTGAGTTGACCTTTTAAGGCATCCAACTCATCATGAGCACTACTAACAATCAACATATCATCCACATAGAGGATCAAAATCATAAGGCTGTCATCACAAGCCTTCTTCGCGTATAAAATTGGATCCATATCATTGTGGAAATATCCATGTGAATGCATAAAGGCATCAAACTTGTAATACTACTCCCTAGATTCCTGCCTAAGGCCATAAAGATTGTTTTGTAAAGCCCTTAGATTGCTCCATGTAAATCTCATCATGTAAGTCCCTATGAAGAAAAGCTATTCTGATATCCATGTGTTAAAGAATCAAGTCGAGATGAGTAACCAAAGCCAATACTAAGAGTAGGATAGCCATCTTCACAATAGGAGAAAAGACTTCATCAAAGTCTATAACATGTTCTTGCTTGAAGCACTTAGCAACCACTCTAGCCTTGTACCCCAGCTTGGGGCATCTAGGGGTACTTTTCAACTTGTATACCCACTTGCATGGCAAAACACGCTTGCCATTAGGCAAAGGAACCAAATCCCAATGTGTGGTTTTTCTATAGTGAGTCATACTCGAACTACACAGCCCTTTCCCAAGAGTGACTATCACCTTTTCACATGACCTCATCATAAGTAAGAGGCTCACCAATATCTGTCACCATAACATAATCCATAGAGGGCTCAAACCGCACAAACTATCATCTAACTCTAGTAGACTGTCTCGAAATTGGCTATGGAGCCTATACATCCTGTGAAACATCAATGACTGGGCCATTGGGGCATCAGCTACTGCAATAAGCTATCTACCTGGTTGTACAATAGCATGAGGCTCCTTCTAAAATATCACCTTGCAAACCTCAACAACATGCTTATGCTGCTTATGCATTTTCTCCTCATGGAAAACAACATCATGGTTTTGCTGATAACCTTCTAAGAATGTGGATCCCATAGGCGATAGCCCATCTCATCCCCATCTCCCATAACCAAGAAAGATACATTTCCTAGACTTGGGATCCAGTTTATTGCACTTGTCCTTGGGTACATGGTAGAGAAAGCCTCACAACTCAAGACACGCAAATGAGCATATGAGGGAGGTTCTCAAGACCAAACCTCCTCTACAACCCAATAGTCAAGAGTAGTAGATGGAGACCGATTTATCAGTTACACATTAGTAGTAACTGCCTCATTCCAAAAATGTTGTGGTAAGCCTGCTTAGCTAAGAATACTACAAACTAGCCCCTGAATTATCATATTCATGTGCTCAATGCCATACATTCTAGGGTGGGGTATATGGGGTGGTCAAATGATGCTTAATACCCCTCTCATCACAAAATAGTTGTTGAGGCAATGTTTGTTGTTCCAAGTTATTACCCCAATAGCAGACAGATCCAGTCATACAACAACGATAGGAGTGAAACCACTCTCTATGCAGGGCCATATGAAAGGAAGCCCCTGAATCTATCAACTAACACTGAGTATACCCTAACAAAGCATTAGTTAGCTATGAAGTATCAAGAGAAGAAGCTACAAGTATGAGATCATCATCAAAATTAATCCACACAACATTAATCTCTTTAATCTTAATACCCAACTTGCTAGGCACAATGCTACGATTATCATTTTTGTCTTGTACTTTACCCTTGTCCTTTTCCTTGCATGTCTTCGTGCATTTTATGGCACTAAGCTGAATATGTCCTGGTTTCCCATAGTAATGGCAAGTCAATGAGGACCAATGGCCATGAGACTTACTACAAGACTGTCCACATGACTGAGAGCGAGACTGTTGAGACTCTCTCCTATAGCGGGCATTACCGCTCCTACCATTATTTCCTCTAATTTTCAAAGCATAAGAGGTGGGGAAGCATTGGTATTCTTTTTGTTAACCCCTTTAGTCAAGAGTGCACCCTCTACATCTTGCAACTGTATCCCATTAGTAGGCATATTGGTACACATATTAGTAGAAAATATATCCCATGATTTAGACTCATTTAAGTGAGCTGACATAGAAGTACCCTCCTTCATGAGAAGGTCCATGAGTTGCTTCAGTCACATCTGAGAAGCGAGACTCTACTAGCCATAGACATTGTGAATCTTCTCCCATAAATCCCATGCAGATTGCTCATCAAAGACAACATTATAGAACACCTTCTTAGAGAGGGATAGTATGATGGTGGACTTATGTAGCTTATCCAATTCAACCCAATCCTCTGCATCAATAGGTTTGAGCCTAACACCGTTATGTTTCAAAGGCTTAACCTGCTTTTTTTGCACTAAAACTTGCCAGATTTGGGCCTTCCAATAGCTGTATTTGGTGTCATCCATCTTGTCAATATCAAATATAGAATTATCACTTGAGCCACCAGTCGTGATAAAGGAAAACAAGTGCACAAACTGTCAAAGTAGGCTATTGTAATTATTGCAAACATCCCTAAAACCACTAGTGAATCAAGCCAAAAATGAGGGGTATTGACCAAGTAATGAACTATCCACAAACTCAATGCAAAGAACTGTCAAATGGAGGTGACTACTTGCATAAGCAGTGTAGTAAACTGGAATTACAACATATTGAAAATGGAGTATAATAGTAAGATATCAATACCAAATATGGGCAATCATTGATACAGAACAAATTACAATTGCCAAGGAATAGCTCCAACTAGTAGTGAGTGAATATGCAACTGGCACCGAGAAGTGTCAAAGAATCAATGTGTTAGAGACTGAGATACATCCCATATGCATAATCATCATGCATAGAGTGGGTCTTTCAGGCAACAAAAGAGACCAACTAATGGCAAACTAACTGAGCAATGTAACATAAGCTCAATACATAATCAACCAAGATGCATGCATCACAAACAATATAGTGACAAAGATATGTGCCGATCCAAGAGGAATGTCAGATCAGCCCACTAAGCATCAACTACATATATAAAGCATGACAAGAGCATGTACTTGTCAGCAAGTCCCATAGTCTCATTGGAAGATCCTCAAGTGTCAAGAAGTGGCTCCCACTGGAACAAAAGTTGAATGCCAGACGAGTAGACAAAGCTCAAAAACACCATGTGGAAGGCATCCATATATGTAAGATCCAAGTTATATATATCCGAGAGCATCCAAGTCAAGATGGTTGCCAAAGCATCCAATTTAACTCAATGCAATTCAAGACAAAGCCCAAACGTCTGTCATATATAGCCAAGACATATAGCATCCATATCATGCATCTAATATCCAAGCGGATAGCCTAAGTATCATCCAAGGATAATAGGCATAAACTATCTCAAGTGGATGCCTGCTATAGAAAATGACAAAAAATGGCAATCAAAATGAGCTTCAATCACTAATCAAATGGATTCCGGAATCATGACAAAGCATGTCACATCATCCATAAGCATCAATACATCCCCTAAATAGTTGGTAAACACCCGAAAGAAATATGCATATGCTTTCACTAATAAAATAAGCTTTAGCCATGTTATAAACAACAACAAATCTCTATCTAGACTGAGCAAATGAAGTGCTCTAATCAGCCCAAAATGATCTCCAATGCATTGACATAATATCCATAAGTGATCTAATACCAATAGGCATCAATAAAAGCATCACATAAGCATATAGAGGCACTGTAGAACTTAGGTCATGCTATCCCAAAATTGTGAATAGTAATGACAAAGAATGCAGAGCTCAAGATCAATACCCAATGCCAAATGCAAGTGTCAGAGGTGTTGCCAATGATCACCAAGGCTGCCAAGAGTGCTAGGAGCCTTTTAGAGGCTGGAGGAGTAGTTGAACTGATTTGGGGAGATTAGACTAGGAATAGGTGTAAATCAGATAGCCTATCCTAGGGGTGCTATAAGGTGTGCTAAGGAAAATGGGGGGCAAGGAAAGCTCCAAGGGTTTCCAAAGAAGGCCTAAAAGAGGTCCAATGCAGCTGAAAGTATCCTGGAAGACACGGAGTATCAAAATCATACCTTCGAATGAGAAGTCATGGCTGCCAATGAAAAAACCTTCGAATGCAAGCTAAGGCCAATTCGTGCTCAAGCTCTTGAGGAAGATAGCTCTGATACCAGTTGAAGGGAGTGAGCCTTGAAGTAGAAGCATGGAGGGGAAATAAGAGCTATGATGGAAGGGGGGGGGGGGAGAGAGAGAGAGAGAGAGAGAGAGAGAGAGAGAGAGAGAGAGTTATATTAACGTCTTCTAAAGACCAAAACTGGCCTATGAGACAAACTGTGATACAACTGATGAGGTCCAGCTATCCAAAATAAAAGTGCTGAATGAAAAGCTAAAAACTGGAAACTGAAAATACGGTGCTGTGAGTGTGATAAGTGTCGTGTATGTGTATGTGCGTATGTAGCTCTAGTACTCCAGATAATGGCTACAAAAGGGGAACAAATGTCGGCTGTGATAGGGGAACAACTGTCGGCTATGATAAAGTGGTGCGATGTGTATATGTAACAGATGCAGGGAGATATACTATCCTGGGATGTAGTAGTAGTCGTCGAACTCGCTAATAGCAGGTGATCCCTCCTGGATGCAGGATGTGGTACGTCGGCGGTGGAGAAAGAGCAAACTGGAGATCTGAGATCCAATGTGTCGAGTGTCGTCGGATCTCAGTCTGCTGTCGATGTAGATCAAGAATCCTCCGGATCTCCTGTCGGTGTGGCTATGGGGTCAAAACCCACGGATCCTCGTGCGGCGTCGGGTACGCTGGTCCTCAGCCTGCTGTAGTGTGAGCCCGGAGGTCTGGCTAGAGGCTGGTACAGTAGCTCTCACTCTGTCTGTCTGAAAGAACTGTGTAATAGTCGTCTGGGTGGGCCCCTCTCTGACTGGGACCCGCTGTGTGCTCTGCTCTCTGACGTGCCATGCCTCTCCTAGAAAACAGCCAAATGATCTCTGATCCATATCAGTCATACATCCCTGAAGTGAGCTGCTCAATGTGTATCTAGATCTCAACTCTGAGTATGCCGGGCATCTGAGAACAAAATGCTCCTCACTCTCCACCTCTGATCTGCAAAGGGGGCATATCCTCTCCTCCCGTGGGATGCCGGCTCTGCTACTCTCAATCATAAGCTGATGTGATGATACCCTGAGCTGTCCAATAAGAACTCTCAATCGATGTGGCATATAGATCTGCATATATCTCAGAATCTCTATGAATCCCTGCTCTGATATGCTCAAGAACTATGTATAATAATGTGCCATCTTCGATGGTAGTGGCTGTGCAGGGCTGACCCATGTCCTATGTATATAAATATGCCATATCTCCTGTCTGATGACTCTGTTCCTCTCAGAGAGAGAGAGAGGGTGTAAGCGGGAGCCTGAGTATCATATAGAAGAGGTGGGAGTCTATCAATGTCCAGCCCATGTCTATCAAACCAAGCTCTAGTCTGTGCATACCATGATGTGGTATCCCCCGCTCGAGCCATCTCCTGAGATGCCATATATGTTTTGTATGCAATGCGATCTCTGTCCATATCCTGAAATCTGTGTAGGAAGCAGACTATCTGAAATAATGCCTCGACTAGCATGGGCGGTGTGGCAAGCTCTGCTCGCACAATGTCATCTGGGACTGAGGCCTTACTGCGAATCAATCTAGATATCATGATCACCTGAGGTCTCTCCATCAATGTCCATACATAATCGGCAAGGCCTGGCCCCCATATAGCTACTCCATACATCAGTGCTGGAGTGACTAGAGTATCAAAGAGCCACCCCTTGGTGCAGGGCTCCTGGAAATGTGCCTGATGACACTGTCGCTCCATAAGAGCCAATGCTGAGTATCCTCTAGCGAGGCGGTCACGAGCTGCCTGTGTCATCGAGAAAGTCCCTGAAGCTGCTGTAAAGGTGACTCCCAAATATACATATGATCCAGTGACCTCAATACTCTCTCCTGCTGCCATGAAAATACTCTGTCCGCGTATCTGAGCTGATGTATGGAATATAAGAACCTTGGTTTTACCAAGGTTCACTGTCATGCCTCTCTGTATGCAAAAATCATCCAATGCTAATAAATGCTGTTGTAATCCCTGAGCTGAGTCTGAGACCAACACAATGTCATCTGCATATAGTAAGATATGAACTGTGGCTCCACTGAGATCTATACCCCCACCGGCTCGCTGTTGAATAAACTCTGATATCTCATGAATGTATAGCCCAAATAGAGTCGGTGAGAGTGGGCATCCTTGTTTCGGTGCTCACAAGGGGATCTGATATACCTCCCGGACATCTGACTCTGCCAGTAACCCGCTCATATAGTGCATAAATACCCCACATCATGTCATCATCCACCCCTAGATCAAGTAGGCGTCTGAAAAGCCTCTCTCTCGGAACCATGTCAAAGGCTTTGCGGAAATCCACAAAGCAACAATACAATCTCTGTTTCTTCACTCGTGTCTGGTCGATCAGACAACGGAGAGTGAAGATGTGGTCTATGGTAGAAAATGCCCGTCTGAACCCTGCCTGTCCGGGTGTGCGCATGCACTCTCTCTCTGCCAGCATCCTGAGCTCCTCCTCCATCACCGTGCCATAAAGTTTGGCCAAAACTGGCCCAATCATGATGGTCCTATATGTGTTAGGATCCATAGGATCCCTTGACTTGTGGATAGGTACAATGGTGTGCTCTGTCCACGAGTCAGGGAAACCCTCAGACAATGCACGGTTGAAGAGGTGAGCAATGAGTGGAGCCAATGTGTCTCTGCCATATATAATATGCTCTGCCTGAAGATCAAACTAGTCTCGAGCGCGGCCATGCTGTAACCGTGAGATAGCATGTTTCACCATACTAGTGGTGAAAAAGGATGAAATACCCGGTCTCGGTGTACATGGTGTGGGTATCAGCGGCGGCTGTGCGGGTACATGATATAAACTCTGTGTATATCCATGCCATACTGCAGGGTCATGTATCGGTGTGGGTGAGCGTGGTTCTCTGATCTGCCTCCATGCCTCTGCACAATCTCTGCTCATAAGAAGGTGGTATATATCCCAATATCTCTCCTCCTCCCATTCCTGCTTTTTACGGCGGGTCAAGCGGTGCATGCACCTCTTCTCTGGCCTGTCTGTGTGTGATCTCTTCTCTGGCCTCCAAATCGCGTAGCTGTCAACGTAGATCTCTGCACTCATCATCATACCACCTGTTCTGTGGCATGGTACCGGTCCGAGGGGGGTGTGTATATGTGTGATGTGGAAAACTGAGTGTAGCAGAATCATGCAGAATGCGTGTGATATCAGAGAGAGAGAGAGATGAGATGTGGAAACTCCAACCATCACAATGTGTGACTAGTCTTCCCTTTATTCAAATATCAGTGAAATAATAAAGAATAAAGTGATAAAGATAGGCGTCTGCCACCTATAGTGTACAAGTGTGTGGGTATACATGTATTATTAGTGTAACTAATACACAGGTGGCTAGGCATAGACGCATTTATCCCCAACAAGATCTTCACATCTCTTGATGGTCCTCTATGCATTATGTCATGGTGACTGACTTTGCTAAGCCACTTACCTATGAGGAGGCTATGTGGCGCAAAGGTGATTCTCATTGTTGGGAGAGGACTATGCAATCTGAGTTTAATTCACTATTGTAAAAGAACCATACATGGGACTTAGTTTTCTTGCTTGATGGAAAAGGTGCATTGTTATGGAAGTGGGTGTACAAGTTGAAGTGTACCCATGGTCACCCAAATCCAACATATAAGGATAGATCAATTGCAAAGGGTTTTAATCAGGGGCATGATTTTGACTTTGACAAAGCCTTTTCTTGTATAGTCAAGATGACTATCCTATGCTTCATCTTGGCCTTGGTTACTCAGTTGGATTTGAAACTTTATGAGATGGATGTTAAGATGGCTTTCTTACATGAGGACTTGCATGATTAGATATATATGCATGAGCCTAAGGGCTTTGTAGAGAAAGATAGGAAATACCTAGTGTGTAAAAAGAGAAAGAGTATTTGTGGGCTTAAGCAGGCATCTAGGGAGTAGTTTGATGCTTTTATGGAATTGCAAGGATATTTTCACATTGATATGGATCTGTGTTTATATATGAAGAAGGCCCATGATAGTAACCTTATTGTTTTGGTGCTTTATTTTGATGATATTATTATACTAAGAGTGCTCATACTAAGGTGGATGCTTTAAAGAATTAGCTCAAGAAGACATGGGATATGCCTCACACATACTCGATATGCACATTATCTACAATCACTCTAAGGGACTTCTCTACATATCCCAGAAGGAGTATATCCACAGAGTACTTAAGCAATTCCATATGCACAATGGTAAGTCTATTAGTTGTCATTTACCTTCTCGTGTGAAGGTTAGTCAGGCCAATTATCATAGTTAGATGATGAGAGGGTTGAAATAGCCAAGGTTTTGTATGCATCAACTATGGTCAATTTGATATATACCATGATGGCCACTTATCCTCAAATAGCATTTTTAGTGGGAGTTGTGGCATGTTATATAGAAACATAACATATGACATTGGGCACATTGAAGGGTATCATGAGATATCTAAAAGGCATAACAGATATGTGCATTTGCTATAGTAGCCAAGATACACGATTCATGATTTCTTTCACTTAGATTATATAGAACATGTAGACAATAAGAAATTCACATGTGGGTATATCTTTACTTATGCTAGAAGTTCTATCTCTTGGATGTCTAGGATGCAAAAATGCACAGCCTTGTCCACTCTACTAAGGTTGAGTATATTGCAACCACTAAGGCCTGTAAGGAGGCCCCATGGTTAGTCCATCTGGTTATAGATCATGGTATGTCTATGACTCCTATACTATATTCAAATTCTATGAGTGCTATTAAGTTGGCTAAGAATCGGGTCTTCCATCTGAAGACAAAGCACATTGAGATACAATATTACTTCATTAAGACGGTGGTAGAGTATAGGTCCATTAGGCTTGTCAAAATCTCAAGTGATGGAAATCCTACATATCTTCTCACTAAAAGTCTCTCAATGAAATGTTTTGTCTTCCTCAAGAAGATGATGAGTGTAGGATGAGATAATGTCTTTTCTCATCCTATTGTACTCTATGTACATGTTGTACTTTTTCTCTCTTTCTTTTACTCCTCATTGAGGTACATTTACCTTTAAGTGGGAGGTTGTTGGGGGTAAAGGTGCCTTGTGCCTAGCTGCCCACATTTACTCATTATACATTGCACTCGCACACTTGTATATTGTAGGTGGTAGATGCCCATCACTATCACTTTATTCTTTATTATTTCAGTGACTATTGAATAAGGGAAGGCCAATCACACATTGTGGTGGTTGGAGTTTCCGCACATAATGTCTCTCATTCTTGTTCTCTTGCTCCATTCACCATACCTCTTGCTCCACTCTTGCCTCCACTTGTGTGCTTCCACTTGAGCTCTTACTTTCAAATGATGTGGAAAATGTGAAAGTCAAGCTATTCTTAGCCATTTATAGACATAATAACCAACAATTGAAGGATATAGGAATTGTTATGTTTATGCCTTCAATGGAGCCCTCTAAATTTAGCTTTCACCCTACACAAGGCATCTCTTCCACTACTCTTTGATAACCCATGGGGAATATAATCATCAATAGAAGGACTTGATAAGGACTTGCATCCACATATCAAAAAGAGGAGCTGTAGACTCCATAAGGGGACAGAATCACCTATAGAAGGACTTGATGAGGAGTTGCACCTGCATATCAAAAAGGAATGCTGAACTACATAATGGAAATTAGAGTTATTTGAATACACATAGGAATAGTATAATAAAATGCCCAATAAGAGCTCCAATATAGAAGGGGCAAAAAACCACACTATCAATTGAATTGGTTGTAGTGGAAGAAGAAAGCCGGACTTTGAAGAAGCATTGTCGTTGTTCCAACACCGAGACCAAAGGCGCAATTTTAAATGAAAGGTGCCTCAAAAAACTTAGAAAACTCTTGTAAAAGAGCTCCAGGCTCCCCCATGTGCCAATTGTAAAATATTAGACAGGCGTAGGCTAGAGGCATAAGGCTAGAAGAGGGAAATGGAAAAAGGACCTTGCCACAATGGCCGATCATGTAAAAAAGGGGATGGGTGCCCATGGGATTTTAGGGCTTGTATATAAAGTTCAAAAAGTGAATGGAAGCTCATTCTTTGGTGTGTGGCTAACAAGAGCTCTCTTCTTCTTCTCTTCTTCTCTTCTTCTTGCTTGTGTGTGCTCTTGAGAGAGGGAGTGTGAGAGTTTGAGGGAGTGAGTGTGTGGGAGTGAGGGATCAAGAGGGTGAAGCTCTTCACCATCTCATCTTCTCTTCTTCTCTTCTCTTCTCTACTCTTTTCTCGCGCGCGCGGCTATGGAGGATGGAGCTTGGAGATGGAGGAGGCTTGAGGATGCTTGAGCTAGCAGCAAGAATCGTGGAGCTACCGAGGTATGCGAGGGAGGAGGCTACTCACATCGGCATCAAGGTAAGCTCACTACACTCGTAGGATTGACGGCGCGTCGGCTAGGTGAGAGATAGCCATTAGAGCTCGCTTGAAATGCTTGAAGCAATAAGCGATCCATGGGTCTTGGCGGTTGAGCATGAGCTCCCACTACATTTTGGTTCCGTTGCCGGGACCAACGGATTCAAGCTTGAGCACTTGTGCACCTCATATCGAGCATCGAAGTAGGGGATTCATCCCCGAAATGGAGCTTGAGATAGATAGGAAGTTTGGGTGTTTTTGATCTTCAAAACAAGTAAGTATTTTGGGATATTTTGGTTGTTTGATGATTGGAAAACATGGAGAATTTATTTCAGTTTTTTGCCTTCAATTTTTGTTGCATTTAGCGTAGGATAGAATTAGGAAATCGAGCCGAAGAAGGGTAGGGTTTACTGTTTCAAAACAGGGCAAAACAGGGCAAAAATCGTGCAAAAATTGGTAAAACGCTCGCTAGTGATGCCTAAGATCGGTAAGTGAGTGATTGGGGGCATCAACACCACACCCGGGAAGGGGTATAAGAGCCAAGAGGCCAAGGGAGAGTTCATTTGTGCCATTTCAGTGTGAGAGAGAGAGAGAGAGAGAGAGAGAGAGAGAGAGAGAGATAGAGAGCTCCAACCCGCATCGATTCGATTGCATCACCGACGCGCTTATCGGCCCATTCAGGTATATGAATCTCTCCCTCTACTCCCCTAGATAGGATCTGGAAGTGCATGGTCATTGTGCTTGCTTAAATCTTGTGAATCGATCAAATTTGTGTTCGCGCTATTTACGTGCGCCACACTCGGCCCATCCGAGTGGCCTTTTCTGGGCCGAGTCCTAGAATCAGCCCTCGGTCCCTGTCACTCGGCCCACTCGGCCCGGCCCTTGGACCCTTGGACCCATCCAAGGCAAACCGTCCGAGTCAAACCCTGAAATTCATCCCGTCTGAGTCAAACTTTCGGCCACGTGGCACATTCAGCCTCGGCCCGTCCGAACAACCCGTCCGAGTCTCAAATTCGGCCCTCGGCCACTTTCCACATTCGGCCCTCGGCCCAAGTGCCTCGGCCCGTCCGAATCACCTTGTCCGAATTTGCCATTCGGCCCGTCCGAATCAAAACTGTCCAAGTCAAACCCTAAAATTTGGCCCTCGGCCCTATGCCTCGGCCCGTCCAAGTGACCTACTCGAACCCTACAATTCAGACCAGTTGGTCCGAGTGTAATTTTTTATCAAAAATTTCAGAATTGATCCACAAGCCTATCAGGCCCGAAACAAGCGAGAGTGCGTAAGACTTAGGAATTGCTTGCTGCACTCACATTGAATTTCCGCACTTGAAGTACACTTAAGAAAGCTGAAAGCCTGATTGAGCACAAGTGTACGAGAAACGACACACGCACGGAGTGATCATAAATTGAGGTTTGTATTCAATAACTAAAGGAACTCACTCAAATAAACCACTCAAGGAACCCACCAATAGGAGAGGACCCAAGACATAGACAAACCATCAAAGCGCAGATTAGGACCAAGCAAGGGGCGCCAACGACGTGGATTTAACAAGTCCACTGAACCCGATCAACAGCTTGGTGGAGCAAGACAACTCGACAATGGCAGAGGAAAGCTCAGACCACAGGTCTAATGAGGAACTCGATTTGAACGTCTTTCCAGATGCTATTCAGCAAGCTGGTAAGTAGTTACGACGCACACGCCCGGTATGAGCACCGTGGTAGGATAGCAGACGCTATCATCGCAGATCTAGAAGAGGAGAGAAAGCTAGCCCGCAAAGCATTGCAAAGCGACAATAGGGATCAATAGGCTAGAAGCCAAAGGCAAAGTACGGAGTTGCGCGAGGTGCAGCGAGTGTTGAACTTAGCAGGTAGGAACCGAACAGATCATGAGAGAGCCCTAGAGAGGGACTTGACATTGAGCGAGCTTCTCATGAAGCGACTGCTGGATAACACGGCTGCAGAGCAAAGTGCCGCAGCACTAGCGACATCGCTGCTCGCAGGACTAGGGGCGAACCAAGGCTCAAAGAGCCAGTCCAAAATACCAATCGTTGCCAAGCAACTCGACAAGTACCAACCCCATGACCAGGTTTGTTGAGCAGTTTGAGCAAGTCTGCGAAGCCAACGGCCTCAATGACCTAACTCAACGCTCGCAAGCATTTGGGCTTTGCCTAGGCGACAAGGGTAGGACGTGGTATACGAGCCTAGATGCTGTAGAGCGAGCCAACTTCAATGGCCTCAAGGATCTCTTCATTAAGAGATTCGCCGAGCCCGGATACTCCAATAACCTACTAGTACGCTTGATGAACGTCAAGCAGAAAGAGAAGGAGGACATTCGCGACTACGTAACCCATGTGAGGAGTCTCTTCAAGAGAATCCCTTTGAGCGAGCGACTGACTAAAAGAGCAGTTTCGACTGTATTCATCAGCGGAATTTGAGACGAGGAGTTATATAAGGCTTTGGCAGGCAATTCAAGCTTGCAGCGAGATGTGATAGCTAGAGTGTTTGAGGAAGCCATCAGAGTCGATGATCAGCTAAAAGAGCGAAGCTCTAGGAGCTTGAACATAGAGGAGACCGATTTTTGCTTTGTCCAAGCGGGATCGGAAGTTTCTGCTTTATTAGGTAGAATGCCCTCCGCTGTGGGTTACCAACCAACTCTTGGTACAGAAATGGGATCTTTACAGGAAAGAATTACTTCGACTAAAAAAGGATCAATAACATCCATTCAAGCCCTCACGGTACTGCTTCGCTATCGGTCACTCAAGAGTATTTAGCCTTGCAAGGTGGTCCTTGCTGATTCACAAGGGATTTCACGTGCCCCATGCTACTCGGGTTGGAGTGTAAGCACGAGGTTCAGAGAGAGCATCGGCCTCTAGTGAGCGATCAATCCCATCATCCCAAGATAAGGGGAAGGCCACCGAGACAGACCAAGGCTTTGGCTGATGTCAAGATGGAATTAGCCAAGTTGCAAGACATGTTGAGACGACCAAGGCGCCCACACATCCAATGCGTGTACTGTGGCGAAAACCACTTACCGGCCGAGTGTCAAGACCCTAGGTCAAGACCTTGTGCTAACTACGGTAGGTTTGGCCATGACGTCGTGCATTGTAGATTACCAAGAAGACTTCCGTACTCGCAACCCTACGGCCAGCCTTACCTAGCAAACAGGCCACAGCCATTCTTTGGAAGGGGAGCCCCATTGGCCCTTCCCATGCCTAACGATATGAAGCCAGCTGTTCCTAGGATGGAAATAAATCCTAGGGGCATCCCTAGACCATCTGGTCCTTACGTGACCCATCCACGAGTGATGCTCCAGCCCACTACGTGGAAGAGCCAAGTGAGAAAGAAACTTACATATACCCTTACGTCTCGCATGACGATGAGGGCAACGCTGTCCTCATGGACTATTGACCCGTGCCGGTGATGGCGTTAGGAAGAGGACGAGGTAGAGGCCTAGGAGGGCAAACGCAAGATCCAATCATCTGTTGGACTTGTGGTCACCCCGGTCATGTCTCATCACACTGCCCTGAAAGAGAGTAGCAAAACAAAGACAAGGCTGACCAAAGGTGCGCAAAGTGCGGAATCACCCATCTCTTCGTAGATTGCTCAAAGTGAAGGCCATCTTCTAGCTCAGCCAACGTACCATCTGTCCCATTGGGGCTATTTGGTGTCGAACACCTCGATGGGGAGGCCACACCTATCTCACTGCTGGTCATGACCCGAGCCCAAACGAAGCAGGCCAGCATCTCTCTACCAGGACCTAGCAATCTTGACGCAGCCTCGATAGGGAAGAAAAGCCGCAGGCGGAAAAAGAAGAGATTGGAAGCTAAAGTCGCACTAAAAACCAAGAGTGCTATGACTCTGCCTACTGGAAAGAAGGTTTCAGATGCAGAGGCAGAGACTTCAGCCCCTAAGACAGCCGAAAAGGGAAGCACTAAGGTAGGGGAATACCCACATCCAAAGCGACAGTTAGAGGCCATAGAAAAGGTGAAGGAATGGGTGAAGGAGGCTCAAGAGCATCTCAAGGACGCTGAGCCCATCATAGAGGACGAGATCGATGATCTCTCCAGTGTAAGCACGCCAATATCACCGCCTCAACCTAAGTCGGCAGAAGCAACCGCACCACAAGTAGTGCCGCTAAGACCGAGCCTTGATGCTACAGAGCTGCAGATCAGTCACATCACGGCCATTGGCCAAGACAATCCAGGTTAGGGGAGAGACGAGTATCCAACGATCTCCTGACCACGCTAGTGACTACCCCTGTAACACTTAGCCTGGGAGATCTGCTTAGGCAGCATCCTACCCTATGGCAAGATCTTAAGCAGTGGGTCGAAGGGTCATAAGAGCAGGTCACGGCAGACCCTCAAGACCATGACGCAGAAACACAAATACCGAGTTTGACGCTGCACTCTGTGCCTAAATCCTTGCACGTCAATGCCTTCTGGGAAAGTTCTGAGATGCACGCAGTCTTACCGGTCCTAGCCCTAGGCGACACAACAAGAAAGGGAATTGTAGACACAGGAGCTGGGGTTACTGTGCTTAGCCACGCAGTGCTTCAGACTTGGGGAAACCCGCCTATCGAAGCTGCTAGGTTTAATGTCACACTAGCAAACAGTATGAGAGTAAAGCCATTCGGGGTGCTTAAGAATTGGCCAGTGAAGATTGCAGGCGTCCAGTTCTCTGTTAACTTTATAGTCATGAAGGGAGTGGACTATGATATCCTATTAGGCCGACCCTGGATGCGCAACGCTAGAGTCATCGAAGATTGGGGTAATGGCTTGATCTTCCTTGGCAACAGAATGGATGCCATAAGGATAGAGATGGATACTTGGAAGACCTCACCAGTTGACCTAGACACCATCTCTGCTATGCTCAAGGGCAACACTTAGGTCAAGGAGTCCTATGGGCCCTTGATCAAGTATATCCCATGCCTAGACGATGAGCGGGATTGGATGCACATTCTTGCTACAATCGACCTGCCATTCTCAGATCATGAGGCGTATGAGCAAACCATCAAAACGATCGGCAAGCCTAGTAACACACTTTCCGTACCAGTCTGCATGATGGCAGTAACCCTTCGGGGAAAGCCTAAGCCTGTCAATTTCCAAGTCCCAACTAACAAAAGGGAACTCCAGGAGATGCTGGAATCCTTCAGTGATGGAACTGAGGGTGAAGTAGATACCGTAGAATACGACACTGAAAGACAAGAAATAGAGCAAATACGAGCAGACTCCAAGCCACAGAAAAGAAATATCTTTAGGATAGAGTGAGGGGTCATGCGTATGGAATGTGACCGCACTTGGTTGGAACACGTAGGAGCCATAGACTTTGAACAAGCAGGCTTAGCCCAGCCAGGGACGACACCAGTCCTTAGGACAGAATTACCATCTGAACTACGTCCACCAGGGGAGACTACCTCTTCTAGCGAAGATGGGGAGTTCGACTCTGAGTCAGAGGTTAGTTCGGACAGTGATCCAAAAATCCCTAGGCCGCCCACGACTAGACGCACGAAGGGGGACCTACCCATCCACCTGAGGCGCAGACGGTTAAGGCAGGAAAAGGTAAAACAACCTAGGGATACGCGAACGGAAGAACAACGAAAACCGCAGGACCTCCCTAAGCGCTTCACAAAATTCAAAAAAGGGGATAGGGTAGTAGTTCTGTTAGGTGCCAAACATCAAGGACAAACCAACGAACCAATCGAGGGACCAACCAAGGTCAAGGAGGTGAATCTTGCCCAAGAAGGGGAAACACCCCGACCAGTCTTCATTGCCGATGACTTGACTGAGGAAGAAGAAACTAGTCTTGTCGCTCTCTTGCGAGAGTACATAGATGTATTTGCCTGGTCCTTGGAAGAGCTTAAGGGGGTAGATCCGAGTGTCGTGACTCACAACATACCCATGATGCCAGACGCAATGCCGGTCAAGCAGCGACCGTATCCTATGAATCCAAAACACGCTCATCCTGTCAAAGAAGAAATTGACAAGCTAATGAGAGCGGGATTCATTTACGAAATTGAGCATATAGACTGGGTATCACCCATAGTCATCGTGATGAAAAAGAATGGAAAAATCCGAGTGTGTGTCAATTACAAGAAAGTGAGCGCTGCTACGAAGAGGGACAACTATCCATTACCTACACCGAGCACATGCTTGAGAGGGTGGCAGGCAAGGAAGCCTACAGTTTTCTGGACAGCTTCTCAGGGCACAACCAAATGCAAGTGCATCCTGCGGACAGACCGCCTTCGCCACTGAGTGCGGCGTCTTTGCTTACATAGTCATGCCCTTCGGGTTGACTAACACCCCTGCCACTTTCCAACGCCTCTTGTGCACCATCTTTAAGGACATGCTTCATAAGGAGTTAGAAGTTTTTGTCGACGACCTGTGTATCCATTCGACCTGGATCGAACACTTAGACAAACTCTGCGCAGTCTTTAAACGGTGTCGCTTATATCGTCTCTCCTTGAACCCCTTAAAGTGTCAGTTTTGGATAAAGCACAGATGCATCTTAGGGCACGTGGTGTCGAAGAATGGCATTGCCACTGACTTCTCAAAAGTCAGGGTTATTGTTGACCTTCCACTCCCAATTAATTACAAGGGAGTTCAATGCTTCTTAGGCCATACAGGGTACTATCGACGGTTTGTACTGAACTATGCGTTGATCGCCAGACCATTGTACAAGCTGTTGATTGTCTTCGAGTGGACCGAGGCATGCCAACAAGCATATGAAGGGTTGAAAAAGGCTCTAACCACAGCACCAATTCTACGACCTTCCACGTGCACATTGATGCTTCTAAGTTTGCCGTGGGGGCAGTCTTGTGCCAACCTGGTGAGCACAACTTAGATTATCCAGTGAGCTTTGCTAGCAGACAACTCACTGAGACGAAAATGAACTACTCGACAACAGAAAGAGAGGGATTAGCCATGGTGTTTGCTGTGAAGAAATTCCGGCATTATCTATTGGCCACACCCTTCATCTTTTTCGTGGACCATCAAGCCCTGCTCTATCTAGTAAACAAACCTTGTGCTACAGGACGCATAGCTCGATGGCTCCTCTGCTCTTGGAATTCGATTTCTCCGTGGTTGTGCGGAAAGGAAAACAGCACTACTTGGCTGACCATATGTCATGCATTTCCATGGGAGAAGCCGCTGGACAAGGCATCATTGATGAATTACCCAACGCCCATCTATTCCACCTGTCCAGTGAGAGAGATTTATTTAAGGCTGATCTAACGCCATATTGGGCGGATGACATAGTCCAAGTGCTTGAGCACGGACTACCTGAGCGACCAATAGAAAAAGCCCGACTTAGACGCTTAATCCTTAAGATCCAGCCCTATCAGCTGATTACAGGCCAACTCTATAGGCTGGGGCAAAACGGATTGCTGCATAGATGCGTATGTGAGCATGAGATGCACGATGTGCTCTCGGAGGCACACAGCGGCATTGCGAGAGGACACTTTAGTGGAGACACGACAACCCAGAAGGTGCTGCAGTCTATGGTGGCCCACGCTTTTTCGTGATGCCACACGATTCGTCAAGCATTGTGATGAGTGCCAACGGACAAAAGTCCCGAGTCGCAAGGATCAAATGGATTTGACCTTCGAAAAATGGGAAATCGACTTCATAGGACCCATCAGTCCTGCGGCACAGTACTCACAAGCCAAGTACATCATTGTGGCCATGGATTACCTCACGAAATGGGCAGAGGCAAGAGCCATGTAAAAACGACGCTAGGACAACTTCCAAGTTCTTATGGAAGCAAGTGATCTCGTGATTCGGCTGCCCCATCGAACTGGTCAGTGACCAAGGCACGCACTTCATCAACGAAGTGATAGTGCATCTACTGTCCACCTTTCTCATTATCCATCGCAAATCATCGCCATACTACCCTCAGGCGAACGGTCAGGCAAAATCCACGAATAAGATTCTCGTCAATGTCCTGACCAAAGTAGTCTTAGCCTCACGTAACGACTGGGACAACAAGCTTATGGCAGCTTTGTGGGCTTACTGTACAGCTTATAAAACGGCCGTCAGTCAAACCCCGTTCAGGTTGACCTATGGAACAAAAGCAATCCTACCCTTAGAATTCTTTGTTCCTAGCCTGAGAATAGCCCTTCAAGAACGATGGGAAGGGAAGGAGGCATGGACGCAACGCCTGGTCGAGCTTGAACGCCTATCAGAGACCCCCGTCTTCTAGCCACCCATGCACTTATATGTGAGAAGGCCCGTCGCAAGAGTTGGTTTGACAAGCATGTCAAGCAGCGCGACTTTGAACAGGGCGACTTAGTGCTCCTCTACTCCGTTAAGGGACATAAACATAAAATGAAATTTTGAGGCCTTGGACCCTTCAAAGTTCGTGCGATCAGCCGCACAGGCAATGTCGAACTCGAAACCTTAGACGGTGAGGGAATAGGCTTCTTCAATGGCAGTCGTGTCAAGCAGTACTACCCTCCCACCCATCCTTTGCACGAGCCCCCGATGTTAGAACCGCCTGTCAAAGTACGAGTGGCCACAATCATTGAGATTGATGATGAGGATGAGGAAGCCATAGAGCCTGCATACCTCCATATAACGGTCACTGCAAAACAAACCTGCGCTTTCAACGCTTTGATCGATGAGGGAGCTGACTTCAATGTCCTAACTCACGATCATTGGACCAAACTTGACAGACCACCACTTCAGCCCACGAATGCTAAATCAAGCCCATATGGGGCCCATTCCTACACACTCCTCGGCAAGTGCAAAGTAGCCGTTTCTATCGAGTCTGAGACTGTCGCAATGATTTTTTACGTGTTGCCAAATGCCAAAGACGAAGGCATAGAGTCGCTGCTAGGGCGCACTTTCAAAAAGCAGACTCACTGCAATGTTGATTATGAGTCGCAACGCATCCACCTCGCAATAGGCAACGTTCTCATTGTCACAGCTTTCAGCAAAAGGGCTACGCGACTTCATCACCGTCCACACATCCACCGATATAATTCTCCATAACCAAATCTAAGGAGGGGGTAGTGTGCAGCCACCACCTCCCAGAATTCAGGAATCACGGCCCACAATAGCAAAACATAAGGCTCAACAGCCTAGATTTCAATGGAAGCCTAAGCAGTCGCAACCGTCGCCTAGGAGTCGACGCTCCTATCCTCATAAGACCAAAAACTCTAAACCTAGGAGGCCAAGACGCAGTCACAGAAAGTGCCACATGATCAAGCAAAGATGGGTCCCTAAAGCCCTCTTACGTGCGCAAGGCTACTACGAGGAAAATACCTGGCTGTGGATCCCTAAGGCCCACACGGCCAAAGGCACCATTCATACACCGCCCTCAAGCTTGATCAAACCGCGTTCCATAAACCCTCAAAACCACAAGCCGCATTACTCTCCTGAACCACAACCATCTGCCTCATCCATGCCTAGGCCCAAGAGAGTCCCACAAGCCTACCGGCCCAAACCGCAAGCTCCATCACAAGAGTCATAACCCGCCAAAGTCAATCCGCCTCCCCAACTCCAACCTGAATGCAACAGCCCGTCCATCGTGGATGCTCCTAATCCACTCAACATCCAAGCGGCCCAACCACAAACTCACGAACCCTCCCAACTGCCCATCTTCGTTGTCAAAAGCTCTGGTTCTGTCAAACCTCTACCACCTGTCGTGAAAGGTAAGAAGGATCGAAGCTTGCACGCGAGCTATGGCGGGAGAGCAAGAGCAAGAAAGAGAGAGACAAGAAATGGGAACTCCAACAGTCACAATGTGTGACCGGGCCTTCCTTTATTCAAACTGTCACTAAAAGAATAAAGAATAAAGTGACGTGACGGGCGCCCGCCACCTGCAGTGTGCAGTGGCGGGTACTGTCAGTGTAGTAATACACGGGGCGGCACTGCGGAGGCGCCTTTACCCCCAACAACCTCCCACTTAAAGGCGAATCTGGCCTAGTGAGAGAGAAAAGAAAAAGAAAAGACAGTACAAATGTACATAGGTACAAGGGATGAGGAAAGGTGACATCTCATCCAACGCCCATCAACCTCCTGAGGAAGGCAAAGCGCTCAGTAGTGAGGCTCTTCGTGAGCAAATCTGTAGGATTCTCGTCAGTGGAGATCTTGACAAGGTCAACAGACCTGTCCTCCACGACACCACGTATGAAGTGATACCTCACCTCAATGTGTTTCGTCTTCGCATGGAAGACCGGATTCTTAGCCAACTGAATGGCACTCATAGAATCCGAATGCAGTGTAGGTGTAGCATCAATCCCAAGGTCAGCAACTAGACGGCCTAACCATATGGCCTCCTTGCAAGCCTCAGTGGCTGCAACATACTCGGCCTCAGTGGTAGACAAAGCCGTACACTTCTGAACCCTGGACATCCAAGAGATAGCCCCTCCAGCATAGGTGAATACATAGCTAGAAGTGGACTTCCTACTATCTGCATGTCCTGCATAATCGGAGTCAGTGTACCCCACGACCCCTGTATCCTGGCTGCCATAGCAAATACACATATCTGCTGTGCCCTTCAGGTACCTCATGATACCCTTCACGGCATCCCAATGTCTGCTGCCAGGTGTAGCCATATAGCGTGCCACAACACCAACTGCATGTGCAATATCTGGACGAGTGGCTATCATGGCATACATCAAACTGCCCACGGCTGATGCATAAGGGATCTTGGCCATCTCGGCCCTCTGCTCATCTGTCTGCGAACAATCGGCCTGTGATACCTTCACATAAGAAGGTAATGGACAGCCAATAGGCTTTACGTCCTGCATGCGGAAGCGCTCAAGGACTTTATGAATGTACTCCCGCTGTGAGAGATACAAAAGTCCCTGATGCCTATCGCGCTTAATGCGCATCCCAAGTATATGTGAGGCCTGTCCCAAATCCTTCATCTCAAAGCTCTTCTTTAGCTGAGATTTAAGAGCATCTAGCTCATCATGAGCTTTCCCTACTATCAGCATATCATCAACATAGAGTACCAAGATAAGCAAACTGCCATCACGGGCTTTCTTCGTGTAAAGACACGGATCCATAGCACTCCTGCTGTAGCCCTGTGACTGCATAAAGGCATCAAACTTATGATACCATTCCCTAGGTGCCTGCTTCAAGCCATACAAGCTCTTCTTCAACTTACACACTAGGTGCTCCCTGCCAGGTTCTGCAAAGCCCTTAGGCTGATCCATATAGATCTCATCATGCAAGTCCCCATGTAGAAAAGCCGTCTTGACATCCATCTGATATAGATCTAAGTCAAGCTGTGCAACCAAAGCCAAGACTAAGCGCAGGGTGGTCATCTTAACCACAGGAGAGAATACCTCATCAAAGTCCACACCATGTTCCTGCTTAAAACCCTTTGCTACCAATCTAGCCTTGTATGCCGGCTTGGGGTGTCCAGGGGTACTTTTCAGCTTGTACACCCACTTGCATGGCAAAGCCTTCTTGCCCTTAGGCAAGGCAACCAAATCCCAAGTCTCATTCTTATGCAGGGAGTCTATCTCAGACTGCATAGCCCTCTCCCAGGAGTGACTGTCACCCCTGCGCATAGCCTCATCATAAGTGAAAGGCTCTCCTGCATCTGTAACCAAAACATAATGCATAGAGGGCTGAAATCTGTCAGGTGGACGTCTATCTCTAGCAGACCGTCTCACCGCAGGCTCTGCTGCCTGTCTAACTACCTGTCCAACATCCTGGCCCTGTGGAGGAACTGCTGCAGGCTGTACTACTGGCTGTGCTGGAGCTTTAGGCTCCTCCTGAAAGATCACTCTGCGGATCTCAACCACCTTCTCAGGCTGCCTGTGCATCTTGTCTTCATGGAAGACGACATCATGGCTGCGTACTATTTTCCGCGCCTGCGGATCCCATAGGCGATAGCCCATCTCTCCTGACTCACCATAGCCAAGGAATATGCATTTAATGCTCTTTGGATCCAATTTACTCCTCTTGTCCTTGGGCACATGGCAGAATGCCTCACATCCAAAGACACGGAGATGCGCATAAGAGGGTGGCTTACCAGCCCAAACTTCCTCTGCAACCTGGAAATCCAATCCACTGGAAGGCGATCGGTTTATGACATGCACTGACGTACTAACTGCCTCAGCCCAAAAACTCGGGGGTAGGCCTGCATGGCTAAGCATAGAGCGCACACGCTCCTGAATAGTCCTGTTCATGCGCTCAGCCAAACCATTCTGGGGTGGGGTGTAAGGGGCGGTCAACTGACGCTTAATACCCCTGTCATCACAAAACTGCTCAAAAGCATGCGAGACATATTCTCCCCCATTATCTATCCTAAGGCATTTCAGCCTATACCCAGTCTGGTTCTCAACAAGAGCAAGCCATCTCTGAAAAACTGCCAAGACATCGGACTTCTGCTTTATGGGATAAGCCCACACTTTCCTAGAAAAATCATCAATGAAGGTAACGAAGTACTTCGCGCCACCCATAGACATGCAAGGCATAGGCCCACAAACATCGGAATGCACTAATGCCAAGGGCTCACTCATGCGTGGCCTACCCGATTTCTTATGCGTAGACCTATTCTGCTTACCATAAAGACAATGATCACACGAGTCAAAACATGCATAATCCAAAGGCGGAAGATACTGCAAACCAGATAACATTTTCATTCCTTTCAAAGACATATGCCCCAAACGGGCATGCCAAAGTGATACATGTGGGATAGAGCCCACTGCCAAAACATGGTCTACAGAAGACCCAGATACAACAAGAGGATAGAGGCTGCCAGCCTTGGCGCCTCTAGCAAGCACAAGTCTGCCTTTGGTAATCTTCCAGGCAGAATCCCCAAAACAGACATGAAATCCTGCATCATCCAACTGTCCTGCAGACATAAGACTACGCGTAAGCGCAGGTACATGACGTACATCCCTGAGCAAAAAGGAA
This sequence comes from Lygodium microphyllum, assembly GCF_053477565.2. Taxonomy (NCBI): domain Eukaryota; kingdom Viridiplantae; phylum Streptophyta; class Polypodiopsida; order Schizaeales; family Lygodiaceae; genus Lygodium; species Lygodium microphyllum. The sequence goes on from NC_141158.1 coordinate 134,688,394, forward strand.
CTGCCAGTGGAAAACTGCAACTGAATATCTCCACAGCCCACAATATCAAGAGACCTGTCATCTCCAAGTTTGACTGATCCAGATACAGTACGGTAAGAGTGAAACCACTCACGGTAAGGCGTCACATGGAAGGACGCACCTAAATCCAATAACCAGCACTGTGCATACATACTAGGTGTCTCAGTCACGTGTGAAGCATCAGAAGAACTAGCTGCAAGTATAAACTCATCACCACCATCGGACTCTTCAGTCTGCGTGACATTAATTTCCTCAATCTTGACGTTGGACTTCGCAGGTACTATGTTGCGATCAGAGGACTTCTCCTGCACTTTATCTTTCCCCTTATCCTTGCGCTTCTCATTGCGCAACTCATGACACTGTGGTCTAATATGGCCCTTTTTCCCACAATGATGACAAGTGACATTTGCATTGCGTCCACGCGACTTACTACGCGACTTGCCACCACGAGATTTAGACCGACCCTTCTGCGAGTCACGGCCTCGGCCATTACCACGGTCATACCTGTCATTCCTGCCTCTAACTGTCAAAGCATGACTACCACGAGAGGCATCCAAGTTTTTGCGATTCACCTCTTCCTGAAGAAGAGCACTCTCAACATCTGCCAATTTTAGAGTAGCACTAGAGGCACAAAGAGCAGTGCGGAATACATCCCATGACTCATTCAGAGTTCCAAGCAAGAAAAGAGGAGTTACTTCCTCTCCAAAGGTGATATCCTGCGAAGTCAGGTTCTTCAGTATAGCATGGAACTGGCTCAAGTGAGCAGACATAGTCGCATTATCCTTCATGCGCAGATCCATAAGCTGCTTCAACCAGTACATCTGACTCGCCGGACTTTTCTTATCATAAAGATTCTTGATCTTATTCCATAGATCCCATGCACTCTGTGCTTCCTCAAATACATTATAATGTACCTGTTCAGTGAGAGACAATACAATCGTGGACTTGCATAGCTCATCAAGTTCAAGCCAGTCGTCAATGTCCATAGTTTCAGGCTGCTCCCCACTCAACCGAAGTGGCTTAATCTGAGATTTCTGCACCAAAACCTGCCATATTTGACTCTTCCAGTAAGAGTAGTTGGTACCATCCAACTTTGTAATGTTAAAGATGGCACTATCATGCGAAGATGACGCCATTATGCAGGCTGGAAATGCCCAAACAGTCCAAAACTGCTTGCTGTTTTACCGCAGAAACTGCCCAAAAAATGACCAAAACGGGGTCCAAAGGGTGAGCAAAGTGTGCCAAAAGTGGCTGCCCACTTAGTACTAGGTGCGGTATACCAAATCAGGATATTTCAGCATGAAAAGTACACCTCAGTCCACCAATAACTGCTTGCTGTAATAAATTGCAGGTATGCAGTCTAGAGAGCAAACTGTCCCAAAATAGGATCCAATGTCAAGCAAACAATGCTAGGTCCAAAGCCGGCATGAAACGGACATAAGCAAGGCCAATGACAGTGAAAAGAACATGAGCTCAACACCAAGCATGTCAAAATAACATCTGCCAGTGAAAGGCACACCCCCAGACACTCTAGGCAAAGTGTTCCCGTAACTGCCAAAACCTGACACAAATAGGTATCTGCTCAAAGAGAAAGATCCAAATATGAGACTCAGCTCATAAGCATCCTGTGAACCAAGAGTACATCAATGCATATCCATAAAGATCGGAGTATGATCCCAAAGTCTCAATGTGTATGTAGCTGCTCAAGACATAAACTGCTTCAAATACATGTAAGTGCTCCAATAGCATGCAACTGTCAAAGGTCAAGAAAGCATGTAAAATGCTCCCACTGGCACAAAAGGCATACAAAGCGAGCTCAGAAGCTCAAACAACCCAAGAGAAAGCACCAGTGATAAGTGACCCTGTCAATGCATCAAGCGCATCCGAGAGAGCATGACATACATGAAGCACCGGTCGTATTAACCATGAAGCAATACATAAGCAAAAATAAGCTCTCGGTCAACTCAATGACATCCAAATAGCAACCAAGATCAGTGATCAAGTAAGCCGGGAATGCTCAAATACATCCAAATCCAAGCTCCAAATGTCGGTATGGCATACACGAACCAAATAGCATATGTCACGAACCAAAGCATGTAATGCAAAAGCCTAACTGTCAAGCAGAGACATGAGGCATAGGTGGTCCACGAGCATGCCGAGTCGGTCCAAATGCCAGTGAAGACGGAGCTAATGCGAAGCTCAAAAGCATCCCATAATCTCATACATATGCTCCAAGTCGTCCCCAAATGTCAGAGATATCATGCCAAAGCTCAAAGCATACATCCGGTATCGGTAGGTAAGTGCCAAAGCATGTAAAGTACCTTCAGCCCACTGTTATTCCAGCATGTATTTACTGTTCTAAACAGTAGATTTCAGCCCCAAATTCAAGCCAAAATCATGGTCAAACCAAATGCATACATCCCCAATACATCAGGGTAGGAAGTAGACCGCATACGGGCATCAAACAAGGTAACCGGAGTAGAGTATAAGCATTTAATGCCAATGCCAAGTGTGGCTGCCCTGTTTCCAGCACTGTATAATAGTAAATAACAGTCCCAAATCAGCCAATATTTCAAGCCAAAATCATGGCATAATCATGTGCATACATTCCCAAGGCACTAGGCATCATGTAGACCGCATACGGGCATCAAATAGCACAACCGGAATGGAGTATAAGCAACAAATGCTAATGCCAATGGTGCTGCCCTGTTTTCAGCCTGTTATGACAGTTTATGACAGTCCCAAATCTGAAGAAATCAGCCCCGAAAGATCAAGACCAATACCCAAAGCTTGAATGACATCAAACATGAAGTCTATAGCCCTCTTGATCAAGGTAGAGAGCAAGAAGCAATGGCCAAGTGTGGAGCTGAAGTAGATGAGTGCTCACAGCCTGGAAAAAAATGATGCAATCTGCCCTATTGGTGCTGAACTTGCTGCTGCTCCACATGGGCTGAAAAGGGGGTAATGGGGGCTCAATGATGGCCCAAGGTAGGCACATACCAAGCCATGAAGGCCCAATGCAAAGGGGAGGGAAGATATGAGCTATGGATCTCAAGAAGAGTGGCTGCCCTTTGTTCCTGCCCTGTTTCAATCTGAGAATACACTCAAATGCCTGCAAATGCTGAAGCAATACCTCAAGGGCAAGGCCCTGATGAAGCTCAAGAAGGCCAGGATGGAGCTCGGGAAGCCGGGGAGAGTCGGGAGCTCAAGAGGTCGGCTATGGCTGCCGGGATGGAGACCCAATGCGTGAAGCGAGTCGATGCGAAGGTCGGGAAGCACCAAGTCGAGCTCGAGCAAGAGAATGCCAAGCTCTGATACAAGTTGAAAGGTGAGAAGGATCGAAGCTTGCACGCGAGCTATGGCGGGAGAGCAAGAGCAAGAAAGAGAGAGACAAGAAATGGGAACTCCAACAGTCACAATGTGTGACCGGGCCTTCCTTTATTGAAACTGTCACTAAAAGAATAAAGAATAAAGTGACGTGACGGGCGCCCGCCACCTGCAGTGTGCAGTGGCGGGTACTGTCAGTGTAGTAATACACGGGGCGGCACTGCGGAGGCGCCTTTACCCCCAACATGTCGGCCTTATGCCCTCCTATGAACAAAAATCCTTTTTAGCGCTAGCCGTTGACCTCACTGAGGATACCGGGGATGACGTGGTGGACTGTATTAAAAGACTAGATGACACTTTCATGTCACTTGTGCTAAGCTACGACCGCTTGGACTTAAGTCTATTAGAAGAACCCTTTGCAACGAAAGTGCAAAATATGCCTTGCTCTTGGGAAACCTTTGAATTCGCGTTCGCAAAAGCTTCTCGCTCTGCTGCTGAGTTACTTAACAGCGAAATCTCCAAGGAGCAAGCAATCAAACAGCGCCTTATCATGTCATACGATCCACAAACCACTTCTGCTATCAGTGACCAAGAAATCGCAGAGTTATCACAACTCGCTGATACTGGATCACCTTTCTTGAGGTAGTGGTACGCTCTTAGGTTGCAATGGGAAGTTGAAGGATGTCGCATAATGACCTGAGCAACGCCGCGCCATCAAAACAACAGAGTATGATCCCACTTACGTCGTGCCCACCTCGTATAGAGTGTTAACCACTCTTCGGGGCCAACCCATGGAAGAACACATCAAAGGACACCCCTACCTCGATCGCTTTTGATTGAGGAAGAGTTACACATTGCTAGCCGTGTCGACTCTGGTGACTTCCTCTCACAGATGTTCTCACATATATCATGCACGTGGAAATTCGACCCTTTGATTTGGACCGCGATGCTCAATTGGAATACAACCCAAATTTCTATACTTGGCTCCTTCACAAGTAACTCCTACACCAACATGCCGAAAGCCCTTGACCTTTTGACCCTCAATCCTAGGAAGGATTCTTCTCAAGATGGAAGGGGAGGGGGTAAGGTGAAATGAATTAGATGAGAAATGAATCAAAGGGGGTAAATCAAAGCAAAATTAGTGAAAAACATAAACATATATTATGAAAAAATGGATGGGTTAGGAAAATGGGCATGAAAACTTTGAAGTAAAGGGCAAAAATTCTAAGTCTGAAAAGGAAAATCTACATTGCTTCTTAATGAATTCATTCAAAAAGCATAGAGTTTTTCTTTTCCAGTAATCAGCGAATTAATATGTGGAAAGCACTAATGAAAGTTACGATTTATGGCAGGAACATAAAATGTCGCAGCAAGATCGCGCCCACCGACTCCCGTTCACAGACGAGGAAAGAGATCAATACCGCATATACCTAGAGAACCGCGCCTTCAACCAGCTTAAGTTTCGAACCATCCACAACGTAGAAGTTGTGGTGGCCAAGGAGGAAGTAGCTAGGATGGTGGTTGAACAATGTAACCTCACGAAGTATCTTGAAAAGTTCTTGCAGGACCCGGACCACCTGAAGTGCGTGGAGTTTCTCAGAACGTACAACCCAGATCAAGAATGTGGCACTGTGACGGTGGGCAGAGGAGAAAATGCAAAGCAAGTACAGGTCCGCTTTGACCCAGCCTTGGTGGAGAAGGCTTTGGGGTTGGAGCCAAAGATGGAGAGGAAACAGAAAAGGGATGTTAATGCCATGCTTAAAATGAAGAGGGAAGATGTGCTCACAAATGACGGCATAAGCATCCAAGATATCCCCGACGCAGAAGCCAGGATGCAAGCAAAGCCGATACATGTGCTCTTCTCCAGCCAGCGCTACAACTCATTGATGCATCGAATTAGCGTACATGTGCTGGAGAATGTAGCAGCCCATACCCTAGATGAAGTGGACTGGAACGGGTATGTGCAAAAAACAATTGACCAGGCAGCCAAGGAATTGGCCCTAGAAAGTGTGCCAACAGGAGGAGAATCTCCAGCCTCTAAAGCTACAGAAAGAAAGAAAGCCTCCTCCAAAGCCTCCTTCATCAGGTATGGAGGTGTCTTGACTGCGCTAATCGAGGAGGCAGTGAAGGAAGCACAGGATGCAGAAGAAGGAGAAGGAGAAACGCCAAAAAGGTTGCCTCCTCACCAGGACAAGGATAGGTCCACCGATAAAACTGAGACAGAGGAAGAAGGGGAAGAACAGACAAGCAAAAAGACAACCAAGAAGCCCAAAAAGAAGACAACGCAGAGAAAGAAGAAGGATGACGAAGGCAGAAAGAAGGAGAGAGAAGACTTGGAAAGGGCAAAGAAAGAGTCCCTAAAAGAGGCCAAGGAGAGAGAGAGGAAGAAGAGACAGGAGGAAGAGAAGGAGAAAGAAGAATTACAAAAAGCAAAGAAGGCATCGAAACAGGAAGCAGAGGAGAAGAAAAGAAAGGAAAAAGAAGAAAAAGAGAAAAAGAAGGAAGAGCAGAGAAAAGCAGAGGAGGAAAGGAGAAGAAAGGCTGATGAGGAAGAGGAAGAACTAAGAAGGAAGGAGGAAGAGGACCTGGCTGAAGCCACACGCCGGTCCATTGAGCAACAAAGCCGAGCTGATGAATTGGGGAACTTGAGCCCACATAGAGAAGAAGAGCCAGGGTCTAGCACACAGGTGCCGGAGATCGTGCCACCTGCAATCACAAAGGGCAAGGAAAAGGCCCCAATTCATCCAATTCCTACCCTCTTGGTGCCTTCCACTGAACCCACCATCATCACCCCTAGCATCCCGACCAGTGCTGACGTGTCAAATTTCGTGGCATGGATGCAATACTTCATCAACAAAGAGATGGCCTAGGGACAGAGCACAGAAACCACGGCCACAGGACAAAAGAGGCCAGCTACTGATGTGGAATCCAGGCAAGATCCTAAACGACAGAAGGTAGAAGCCTCAACCTCACCCATCCACACAACGATGATGCCATCGGCTAACTACGACGAGTACGTCGTCGAGCTGCTCTCCCAATTGGAGAAAGCTAAGGAGGAACGCAAGATAGCCGTGGCTGAGTTGGCAGCTGAGAAGGAATCAGTAGCCACCTTCCAGCTGGATAAAACGAGGATGATAGCCATGCAACAAAGGGAGATCGCAGATCTCAAACAAGAAATAAAGGCTAAGAATGACAGGGAGGAGCATTGGAGACAGCAGCTCGAGAACGAAACACAAGAGCTAGTGAAGATGCTCCTAATCCACAGGCCCTATGCCCCATTAATGCTTGTCTTCCCCACTTCTTCCAAGATGAGAACATCTCAGGTTCTCTAAGGTCAAGCGTGCAAGCTACAACATACTTTCAATGTAGTGAATACATATCTAATATTTTCAAGGAAAGGAGAGTCGACAATACCTTGGAATCTTATATGCTATTTATGCTATGTATGGACTCGTCGCATAGCATCTAGATGCAATTTGCTTCTCTCAATGCAAGCACTTTGCAACTCTGCTTTTTGAATGTTGCAATGAATTTATCAATCTAGAAATACATTACTTACGACTGATACCGTAGTTGGATGGCTAGTGATGTCCTCGCTCGAGGCTTTCATTGCGATATTGCCATCTACATGTGACTTCTTTCGTGTGGGGGCCATTCTCAATCTTCATCTCCCCTAAAAATGAGTTGCACAAGACTTTTGCACCTTGTGCTCGATTAGTGGGACCAATTGGGGAGAGAACTTGAGCTTTGTGGGTGGAGGATAATCTCGCGAGGAATGGGGTATAAGTTCGTGGCCAACGGAAAAAAAAATGCATGTGGCCACTTTTTTAAGAGGGGAAAAGAAAGACTCTCTCTCTCTCTCTCTCTCTCTCTCTCTCTCTCTCTCTCTCTCTCTCTCTCTCTCTCTCTCTCTCTCTCTCTCTCTCTCTCTCTCTCTCTCTCTCTCTCTCTCTCTCTCTCTCTCTCTCCTACAAGCCGACAAGGGGGGAGAAAAAAGAGGTGGTAACCCTTCCCCCTCCCCTCTACGATGGGGGTACCTGAACAAGGCAACGATTAGCAATTAGAGATCAATGGTTGAGGATACTCTGCCATGTGATTAGCAATAGAAATAAATAATATTCACCCAATAAATGCACCCAAAATAATGCAATTTGTCTTCATTCTTGATGGAAATCAACATGAACAGTCCTATAAAGGATGTCTTCGATGCAAGCAACCGTAGAAGAAGATTTGAGGCAAAAGCCCCAAATTTTGGCAGCCCAAAAATGAAGAAGCACAAAGACAATGTTAGGAGGGGTGGTTTGGATGTTGAGGAAGTGAAATTGGGCGAAAACCCTAGATTTTTTGACAAATTGAAGATGCAATTGCAGAAATTATGAAGAATTGCTACCCAAATGTTGCCCAATTAATGCCAAATGTCATACCTGGAGCTAAATTGAACCTTGATTTTGATGAATTGGCCCGAATTTCAAAAAATCCCCAAATTTGCCAACGAGATTTGGGTGGAATTGAGCTCAAACTGCGAAATGCCCCAAATTTTATTGGGAAATTGAAGAGGAAAATGGATAATTTTTGTGAAACTTTTACTCGGATGATGTTGAATGTTGTCAAAAGATGCCAAATGTTGCCCTTGAGGATGAATTAGTTTTGATGAAGAATGCTGAATTCTTGAAAAGCCCCAAAATTTTTGGGGAAATTTGGGTGAAATTTGTTCAATTTGATGAAAAGCCCCAAATTTGGGCGTGTTCAAGGTGAAATTCTACAATTTTGAGAGAGTAGGATATCTTCTTAAGAGAAACATGCAACTTATTCAAAAGATCCACAATTGTGTTTGTAATATTATCTTGAAATTTGTGCATACCGCACATCTAAGTTGTAATATTTTCTATTGGGAAAAAAAACCAGCAACTCAGCAAGAGTGCATGCACTAGTTTTGTTCACTTTCATAATGATCGATGTAATCTAAATGTGTATGCATAAAGTGGGAAAGACTAGTCAAGAGCTAAATAGGTGAGACGAGTGCCCAACATAAGTGGGAGCCCAAACTCAAAACCCTATATATAAAAACTCAAAAGTGAATGGATAAGCCTATTCTTGTGGTGTGCAAACTTGAGAGCATGCTTCTTGTTTTTGCTTATAATCTATCTACTTGTGCTTTATCTTGAGCATGAGGGAGAGTGAGAGTCTAAGTGTGAGGGAGAGAGTGAGGGACTCAAGAATGAAGCCTCTTCCTTGCATGTGCTCTTCTCTTCTTTCCCGTCTTGGGTGAGAGATGGATTTGAGGAGACATTGGCACCACAACAGAAACGAGGCATAGACACGCATGTTAGACGCACAAAGTCGGGCGTGTCTATCGTTGCGTCTATATGTGCGTGTAAAAGAGCGTGTAAATAGACGTGAATTTTGTGTCTATATATTCGCACATATAGACGCGAATATAGACGCGTTTGCAGACGTGTAATTATTTAACCACCTGAAATTGGACTTAATATAATTAAAAAACCAGAGTTAATAATTATTTTTGCATTGCTTTCTAATGAATGGCAGTTCCTCCAGTTGACAAGCCTGATATAAGTAATTAGTAGCAAGCGACACAAACCTTATTATACAATTAGTAGCAAGCATTGCATGTATCTCGTAATTTCTCTACTTGAAGATGATAAAAAATACTTCCTTTTTATTATGGAAAATTCAATTTAGCTTTAAACTTGACTATTGATTCTTGAGTATGTACATGTACGCATGATATTTTCCATAGAATTAAGAATACACATTGAATCATTAAGCGAATTAAGTATGTTACAGTGAATGATCCATCTCATCTTCAATGAGATCAGCCCTTGCTAAACTATCTACTTCTAGGTCTATGTTACCAAGAGGTAACAAAACAAATAAGTCTATCCCACTATCAAATGTGTTGCTATATTGCTCAATAACTTCGTCATCATCAACCACATTATTGTCCTCTTCTGCGTTTCCTTGAACATCCTCGTGAGGTTCATCTTGTACTATATCACACATATCATCCATTATGGTGTCATCATATACATCATCATTAATTGTTGGATTGTCATCTGCTATCTCTATGTCGGTAATATTACCATATATTGGTTTTGAATGATTAGATATAGGGATGACATGCCACCATCGGTTATTGTTTACCATTGGATGATACACAACCTGTATTTGAAAAACAAAAGCAAGAAACTTAAATACTTATTATATTGTGTATATATATCACATGTATACATATAAAAAAATTAGCTTTTACATATATACCTACTCGCATTGTTGAGGTAGTACTAATGTGTCATTCTTGTTTTGGTGAAATTTTGTAGAGTCGATGATTACAAAACCACTTGGATGACGTCTAATTGTGCAATGCTCACCATTTGTTACCACTTCTTTAAACCACTTCACATCCAGTACATATATAAAGAATCGTTTGAAGTCAAGCTTCAGAATATCTTGGATCAAGCCACAATAACCTTCCATGGTATCATTGGCATCCTCGAAGTGAGCAAGGACACCACAATCTTGGGTATTTCTCTTTTCATCTATACGTTGAGTTCAAAGATGTTTACCCTCACACCAAATAGCATTGAATAATGTGCACTAGTAGTAAAAGATTAAGATCAAACATGTCAATTTATTATATAAAATATAACTAGAAACAAATTAATTGATAGTATGTCTCACCTTTGATAAGCAACCTCATGCATATTCCCACTCTTCTTGAGATATATTAATTTCCTCCTCTTTTTCCATTCTCTCCATTTCCTCATGTAACCAATCTATATCAATATGACGTGGGAGCGCATTTAGATAATCTGGAAATGAGACATTACGTCCATATCTGGTGCGAAATACTTGTCTTTCGCTTTTTCTTCTTGCCCTTGCTTCATTATATAGTGTCACCCATTTGCTCATTACATCACTATTGAGCACACAAAAACTATTTAACTTACGAAGTTCTTCTTTTGTTAACACTTTACTCATTCCTTTTCCTTGAGGTATTATAGAGGTCATCCTCAATTCTTCATCATCTTTCCATAGTCGTGGTTGAGAGGGGTCCACTTCAGCAAGATATTCAGAGATATAAACAAGGGATGATTGCACTGACCAACCCTCAGCCATGCTTCCCTCATGCCGTGCTTTTTGCCTCACAAAATCTTTCGAGGTTTTCATGAAGCGCTCAAGAAAAGACATCCACCTTGCATGAGCTGCCCCACAAAGTGCGATCTCATCAATCAAATGTACGAGTAAATGTAATTGAGTAGTCAAAATGGACCGAGGAAAAATTTCCTCCACCAAACAAACCACCTCAACAGATAATACTCGAGCATCTTGCAATGTGTTTGGATCAATTTCCTTCGAGCTCACATATCTGTCAGGATGTATTTGACAATTGTTTATTTTTGTGTAGAAATTCAAAGATATATAATGAAAAAATACAATGTATACACACCTCACAAGCTCTCCCATCTTGTAAATGATATCACGTACATCTTTGGATACACAATGGGATATGCTAGTAGGAAGTACGAACTGAATGTAAATAATATTCATAGATCAAATGATTAGTTGAGGAAAAAGTCATCATACCCCAAAGTTTACACATAGTTACTCCACTAATTACTATATTCATGGTTAGAGATACCTTTATTTGAATCATTTTGTGCCAATCGTGGGACTTCAAACCAGATAGTTGCTCCACACCTCTTTTCTTTTTCTTTATGAAGGCTCCCTTGAGACATCTCATACATCCTGTGGGTGTTTGAAAGCTACATATTTGTTCCTTCACTATTTTTTCCTCGTTCTTTGACAACATCCAAGGTGCATGGGGTAGCTCAATCTTTCCTCTAGGTCCAATGTGTGGCCAGGCTCGTCTCATGCGACCAATGTTACGTAAATCCTCCCTTACATTGACTGAATCACGAGCCCCTATCAAGTGATCCCATAATGTAGATACAACATTTTTGAATATGTGCATGGGGTCCAACAGGTGATTGATCTTGAGTTCAGTCCAATACGAAAGACGAAAAAATATAGAGAACCTAACAAACAAACAATATATTATGTAAACAATTCATCATGCTAAATACTTTAAAGTCAATTGAGAGAAATATACTTCTTACCGACTCATGCCGAGTGGAGGGTGGCTGTCGGCATTAATCCATCTCTCCTTCCAATCTCGAATGGTTAGAGATTGTGGAGTCATTCCATTAGTAGGGAGAACATATTTGGGATGATCAATAGGAAGAAATCGATGATGATTGCCATAGATAACCTTCTTTAAACGTGCCGGCCTAGAGGAAACTAGAGAGGAACCGCATATAGGACATGCATGATATCCTTATGTGGTTAAACCTGAACAAACAAGTGAATTAATAACATGCAATTGATTCAAGTCTTGAATTTCAAATATAGAATTATATATATGTACCTGAACACTCTCCATATCCTGGAAAGTCATGCATGGTCCACAACAACATGGCCTTCAACGTGAAATCTCTAGAGGATGCAGATGCACTTGTATCTTGCACCTCAATACCTTCCCTTAACATTTCTAACTCTTCAATCAAAGGCTCTAAGTAAATGTCCATGTTTTTTACATTGTGCTTTCCAGGAATCAAAAGGCCAACATTACATGTCCCTTTTTAATTGCCATGAATGGAGTTCGTATCTTGATTTGCCACAAACAGGACACTCTCGTGCGAACTCATGAGTCCCATGAAATAAGACACAATCATTGACACATGCATGGATCTTGACATAATCGAGGCCTCCCAGAGATGTCAAGTAATGTCTTGCTTGCTCTCTCTTAGTTGAAAATTTGTTTCTTTTTGGAAGCATTTGTAATAATAACCTACATATATTTTTAAAAGTGAGTTAAAAAACCACCAACATATATTTGTGTTTGATTTCAAAATAGAACAATTAATATTATGATTCATAAGCCAAACTGAATTGATACCTACTTCAATAACGCATTCAAACTGACATTACTCTATCCATAAATTGTTTGCAAGTTAAGTATCTCGAGGGATGCACGAAGAACGGAGTACGTACAACCTTCATACAACAGAGTAGATGACGCTATGTATAGTGGGTCATCTGGCTTCGTAGAGTGACCTTCTCCCTGAACCGGTTGCAAAAATAGATTGTGTACCATGTTGTCCAAAATCTCATCCTCTACAACTTGATGGGGCATTTCATGAGGGCTACTATCATGGTCGTTAGTCTCCACTCTTCTTGAAGACTCTACCTCCTCGCGTCGATGTTTTACAGCCTCTCAACGCCTGGGAGGGAGCATCTGAGGATGTGGCACCGCATCCTGCTCAACCACAAAAGGGAGTTTCATGTACGTTGATATATATTGAGTAACACAGACTAGAAATCTTAGTGTTAAAAACAATGAATACCAGTGATTTTTCTCGTTCCCATTCTCCATACATACTAAGGTGTGACATTGCAACTCGACGTGCTCGAAAAATACACCCTCGACAACGATCACACATGCATTTAATTTTTCGTCGTAGCCATGCATCTCGATTATGAAGACGTAATGTTTCATCCTCACTTGAGGATATGCTCATTGACTCATCAACATGCACCGCACTAGGTGATGATGACGACATGATTAAACCTAATTCATGACAACATCAAATTTGTTATTCATATGTTTGCATAAAAACTTCAAGGTGTATTAATTATTCGAAGATCTCAATTTTAAATACACAAAACTTATCATAAATACATAAAAACTTATGATAAGAACTTACTATCAAAACTTATCTTAAAAACAAAAACTCATGATGAAAGCTAAATGCACGTCTATACCTACGTTTAACTACGCGTCTAAACCTGTGTCTATCGGCGTGTCTAAATTCACGTCTATAAGCGCGTTTACGTAAACGTAGACGCACATCTACATGCAAAAATAGAACAAAAGTCAAAATTCAAAAGATACTTGAATCATTTCTTTTCAAACTGCGCCTTTCCTTTCCTGTGTTTTTTGCGCGTTCTGAAGCTCGAGTTCAGCCGACATGCAGTCTACCTCCACTAGTCTCTTCATCTCTCACCTCCTCATGACTCACCTCTTCTTTCACTTCAAAGAGACAAGAGGGGAAAGAAGAAAGCCAAGGAGAGAACAAAAGAGAGAAGAACAAGAGGAAGAAGAAGCAAAGAGAGGAGACAACAAGCAACAAGTATCAAGGGAGAGTAACTCACCAAGGAGAGGAAGAAGGAGAAGGAAGCAGCGCCACCACCCGTCCACACCAAAGACCCAAGGTGAGTCCTCTCTCTCTCTCTCTCTCTCTCTCTCTCTCTCTCTCTATATATATATATATATGTGTGTGTGTGTGTGTGTGTGTGTGTGTGTGTGTGTGTGTGTGTGTGTGTGTTAGGATCTATGATTGAACTTCTTATAGCACAAATAAATCATGGATGGCGGTTTCGGATTGAAAGCAGCCGACTGAGCGCGTTTGACAGCGTGTGTAGATTTCAGTACAGACGCAGACATAGACGCGCAGCTATGTTTGCTATCATCGCGTCTACAGACGCGTCTCCTAGCCCGTGTATTCTGTCTCTCAGACGTGAGAATACACGCGCTCTGCCCAGAAGCTTTGACTTCAGAGTCGTGTCTCCAGGCACGTGTATTCTGCATCTCAGACGCAAGAATACACGTGCTTTGCCTAGAAGCTTTGACTTCAGAATCGCGTCTCCAGGCGCGTGTATTCTGCATTCCAGACGCGAGAATACACGCGCTCTGCCCAGAAGCTTTGACTTCAGAGTCGCATCTGAGAGCACGTCTATGCTGCATCTCAGACACGAATATACACGCGCTCTGACCAGAGGGTTTGACCTCGAAAGTGTCTGAGAGCGTGTCTATTCTACATCTCAGACGCGATTATACATGCGCCAGCTCTGATAAAAAATAATTTTTTATTTTTGGAATTGTACGAATTTTTCTTATTCTTGTGTTTTGTTTGCAGATGTCGCATCCTAGTTCATCTAGCAATGACCCAGATTTGGATCGCATGAATAATACATTGGGCATGTTCGACAGAGGGGTCAATGCTTTTTTTAGAGGTTTTCCTAGTAAGGAAGACTTCATGGGAGAGATGACTAGACACCTTGGCCACTCTCCCACAGCAGATGAGATGTTTAGTGTCATGTCTGGAACGCCTCTGACGTCTTTGCCTGGCACTGCTTCCCAAACACCAAATGTCCAAACTCAAATTGTAGGTACTCCACGTGCAGCACCTGTACATGCATCGGCTAAAGCACAAGCGTCAGCCAACGCACGTGCATTTGCAGAAGCACATGCATCCAGCGAGGCAGAGGGTAGTCGACAGAGAGGGAGGAGGGAGAGTTGAGAGAGAGGACGAGGCTTGTGTGGGGGTTGCCTAGGAGGTGACGAGAGATCACCCTCACCAGAAGATCATGTAGAGGAGCCTGTATGCCAGTACTATAGAGTTACACATACTGATGGCATCTTCCATGATGATGAAGAAAGGGATGTAATGGCGTACATGAGGAGCATCGTGCATGCGACGTATAAAGATTGTTTCATTTACTTCAAGAATCAGAAAAGTGGCTTGTGGCAGGTGGTGTTGAGGGCAGTCCATAGGAGGTACCCAAATCCTGAGGGTCAGCGATTCTCGGATGATTGGGGATGCACAAAAGTGAGGGATTTGCTTCACAACAAAAGATCCCACCTCATGACACGCGCCAGGGAGTCACTGCAGAGACAGGAGGAGGGGCGTGGAGCCTATAGCCAACCACCTATGTGCCACCGCATAGTGTGGAAGAAAGCCAAAAAGAAAGCAACAGAGAAAGTGAAGAGTTGCCAGCACGCAGAGGCGCGACGCATCCAAATGAAAACCATGGGATCGTCGCATTTTGGATCGGGCGGCAGAGAGTCGTGGGAGGCAGAGTTTGTAAATATATTTTGATTTCTAGTTTTTTAAAATTTATATTTCTTTTAATTCTTTATATAATTTGTTCTAATACATTGTGTCTCATAATTGTTTGTATATATTATAATTGTTTTGCAGACTACTATCGTTGGTAGGATACCTACTCCTAGAGAGGTAGGTTACCATCGAGGCCATAACCGCGCAGCCACATGGCTTCACTTCTATAAGAAGGGTCTCATCACTGAGGAGCAATACAACCAGGCTATGAGGATTCGACAGCCAAAGGAGATATGTTTTTCTTACTTTTATATTAAAAGTATAGCTAATTATAACTTTTTCTTTGCAATTGTACGTAAGCAACCTTGATCTTTTGTGTGTGTAGGCGAACCCCGATATGGAGCATAACGAGGAGGGGGATAGCGACGCTAGTAGCCATGGTGGTGCTAGCGAAGATGTTTCTTATTCAGATTCATAAAGGAGTACCATACCTCCTCTATGGCCTTGTTTCCTTGTATATCTATTATCCATCTTTGAGCCTACTGCTTACGGCCACGCTTTAGGTCGCAAGCACTTAAACTCCCCATGTAAATGCGTTTTATCTATAATGAATACATGGATTTTTGTTTTCAATTCTCGTGCCTTCAGATCCATTGTGTTTTTTCCAAATGCACAATTTGATGTATGGGAGGGGAAAAAAAAACCAGAGAGCATGTGGTTGCAAATCAACCACATGCTCTCTGGTTTTTTTTTTTTCAGTTCTGTTATTCGCGTCTAAATTGTAGAAAAACGCGCGTCTATACTCGCGTCTAAAATGTAGGGTACACGCGCTCATACACGCGCTATATAATTCAAATTAATAAAAAGAAATTAAATACATTTTTTAAATGAGATTTTTGGTTTTGCGTTCGCGTCTACTAGCCCTTGTAAAAGCGCGTCCATGAACATGTCTATATGCCTATCTAATTTTCTTGTAGACGCGCTTGTAGATGCACAAAAGAAATTAAATAAACAATAATTTTGGTTTTCGTATACGCTTGTATTCATGCGTGTATATGTGCGTCTACAACGCGTCTATTGGTGCATGTAAATTTCCTCATACATGCGACTATAGACGCGAAATGGTAGACGCGGGGCTAGTAGACGCGCCCGTAAGATTTTCTCTCAATTCAAAAATCGCATCTAAAAGTGCGTCTAAGAGGCCTTTTTGTTGTAGTGTGGGTTGACTTTCTTCTTCTTCTTCTTCTCATTTCCTCTAGTGGATCAGTTGCTTGTAGAACAATTCGGAAGCTATGGAGTAGAGGAGGTGAATCAGGTACTACCACATGGAACATGATGCCACTATCAAGCCCTTGCTGACATTGAGGAGAAGGTAAGACAATGAGTTCACTACACCCTTGTTCATTTATTTGTTCTTGCTTTCGCATGGTTTGGGAGGAGAATGGATAGATCGACAAGTTTGGAGGAATATGTATAAACCATTTTTCTTGGTTCACATCTTCCAATATCTACAATGGACATAATTGGTTGGCATTCAAGGCATTTGCTACCTCAAATAGATTGCAAAAGGTAGTTCACAATTGGATCTTTCTCATAGCTTCTTCAGGGTTGTCCTAAGCTTGATTGGATACAACCACGCCCATGACAATGGGGTCTATTTTAGAGACAATTTATATCCATATTGTGTCTTCAATATGGACACAAACCCATCAGTACAAAAAAACATCTAGTATTTGTTAGATGGTGCTACTAACACTTGTATTTATAGGTTGATGATTGTCAATCTATTTGGGCTTTGGGCACCTTCTCCTTGCCCACAGACGATGCAAGCTTATCTTCCTATTTTGTCTTTACACCTCACCAAATGCGATGCGATGGCCAACTTGTATAAACTATCGTCTTCCAATATCGATCGATGTCACTCATGCATACAAAGGTCATCCGTCACTTGTTAGTGAATGTTGACCGTCCAAAGTACTTGTCCTTGTAATGTGATTAGTGATCCGTGATGGGTCTTGCGACAATCCATCTTCTACAAAGGATAAACAAAAATATTCACCGATCAGAGCTCAAGTTAACATGAGTAGCGGTGGTTACGTTCTCGACCTTGTCGTCAAGCCCTCCTCCACCTCCTCCTCCTCCTCCATTGGATGGTTGTGCCTGTTGTCACCCTTGCTATCACATTATAGGATCGACTGTCAGGAAGCAACATGCTTAATTAATTAAGAGGAGGAAGAAAACGATGGGCCGCGCAAGTCGGCGACGTGGTTCTCCTGTGAATTCCCAATAATTGGCCAATAGAAGGTGCAAACCCCCTCCTCTCGTCTTGGGTGTATGCCTACAATCAACGGGGTCCCATGCTGTTGGATTGGATGATTCAGGGCGCCGCCACTGACACTGCCTATGCCCCTCATCCTGCACTCGCCCCGGCTGCCCTGCATGACTGATCTGGTAAAATTCCGGGCGCCCCTCACTAATTTGCTAATCCCGCTAATTAATCTCTTCAAGCAATTATCAGCATCCTCATGTCTCATTCTGCTGCAATAAACCGGCTGAATATTAATGGTCAAGAGACTGATCCACTACAACAGAAACGAGGCATAGACACGCATGTTAGACGCGCAAAGTCGGGCATGTCTATCAGAGCGTCTATAAGTGCGTGTAAATAGACGCGAATTTTACGTCTATATATCCGCACAAATAGACGCTAATATAGACGCGCCAGCAGACGCACAATTATTTAACCATCTAAAATTAGCAATTCACATAATTAAAAAACCAAAGTTAATAATTATTTAACCACTTGAAATTGATTCTTGAGCATGCACATGTGCGCATGATAAAAATCATAGATTTAAGAATACACATTGAATCATTGAATTAAAAAAATTGAGTTAATAATTACTTTTTTATTGCTCTCTAATGAATGGCAGTTCCTCCAGTTGACAAGCCTGATATAAGTAATTAGCAGCAAGCGACAGAAACCTTACAATTAGTAGCAAGCATTGCAATATGTATCTCGTAATTTCTCTACGTACTTGAAGATGATAAAAGATACTTCCTTTTTATTATGGAAAATTCAATTTATAAGCTTTAAAATTGACTATTGATTCTTGAGTATGCACGTGTGCGCATAATAAAAAGCATAGAATTAGGAATACACATTGAATCAATAAGCAAATTAAGTATATTACAGTGAATGATCAACCCTTGCTAAACTATCTACTTCTAGGTCTATGTTACCAAGAGGTAACGAAACAAATAAGTCTATCCCACTATCAGATGTGTTGCTATATTGCTCAATAACTTCATCAATATCATCGACAATCACATTATTGTCTTCTTCTGCGTTTCCTTGAATATCCTCGCGAGGTTCATCTTGTACTATATCACGCATATCATCCATTATGGTGTCATCATGCACATCATCATTAATTGTTGGATTGTCATCTGCTATCTCCATGTCGGTAATATTACCACATATTGGTTTTGAACGATTAGATATAGGGATGACATACCACCATCGGTTATTGTTTACCATTGGATGATACATAACCTGTATTTGAAAAACAAAAGCAAAAAACTTAAGTACTTATTATATTGTGTATATGTATCACATGTATACATATAAAAATTTTAGGCTTTGCATATATACATTCTCGCATTGTTGATGTAGTACTAATATGTCATTCTTATTTTGGTGAAATTTTGTAGAATCAATGATTACAAAACCACTTGGATGACGTTTACTTGTGCAATGCTCACCATTTGTTACCACTTCTTTAAACCACTTCACATCTAGTACATATATAAAGAATCGTCTAAAGTCAAGCTTCAGAATATCTTGGATCAAGCCACAATAACCTTCCATGGTAGCATTGGCATCCTCGAAGTGAGTAAGGACACCACAATCTTGGGTATTTCTCTTTTCATCTATACGTTGAGTTCGAAGATGTTTACCCTCACACCAAAGTGCATTGAATAATATTATGATTCATAAGCCAAACTGAATTGATAGTGCATTCAATAACACATCCAAACTGACATTACTCCATCCATAAATTGTTTGCAAGTTAAGTATCTCGAGGGACCCACGAAGAACGGAGTACGTACAACCTTCATACAACGGAGTAGATGATGCTACATATAGTGGATCATCTGGCTTCGTAGAGTGACCTTCTCCCTAAACCGATTGCGAAAATAGATGGTGTACCATGTTGTCCAAAATCTCATCCTCTACAACTTGATGGGGCATTTCATGAGGGCTACTATCATGGTCGTTAGTCTCTACTCTTCTTGAAGACTCTGCTCCTCACGTTGATGTTTTGCAGCCTCTCGACGCCCGGGAGGGAGCATCTGAGGATGTGGCACCGCATCCTGCTCAACCACAAAAGGGAGTTTCATGTACGTTGATATATAATTCCCTAACATAGATGCAATCTTAGTGGTAAAAAAAAACAATAAATACCGGTGATTTTTCTCGGTCCCATTCTCCATACAAGCTGAGGTGTGACATTGCAATTCGACGTGCTCAAAAAATACACCCTCGACAACGATCACACATGCATTTAATTTTTCGTCGTAGCCATGCATCTCGATTATAAAGACGCAATGTTTCATCCTCACTTGAGGATGTGCTCATTGACTCACCAGCTTGCACCACACTAGGTGATGATGACGTCGACATGATTAAACCTAATTCATGACAACATCAAAATATTTGTCATTCATATGTTTACATAAGATCTCAATTTTAAATACACAAAAATCATCATAAATACATTAAAACTTATGATAAGAATTCACTATCAAAACTTATCTTAAAAACAAAAAATTATGATAAAGCCCAAATGCGCGTCTATATCCGCATTTAACTACGTGTCTATATTGGCGTCTATTTTCGCGTCTATATTCGCATCTATACTCGCGTCTATCTGAACAATAGACGCACATATACACGCGAAAATAGACGCACACGTCAAAATTCAAACCATACTTAAATCATTTCTTTTCAAACTGCGCCTTTCCTTTCCTGCATTTTTTGCGGTTCTGAAGCTTGAGTTTAGCCGACATGCAGTCTCTTCATGCCTCACCTAGTCTCTTCATGCCTGACCTCCTCATGACTCACCTCTTCTTTCATTTCACACACACAAGAATGGAAAAAGGAAAGCCAAGGAGAGGAAGAAAGAGAGAACAAGAAAGAGGAGAACAAGAAGAAGCAGCAAGCAAGCAAGCAAGCATCATGGGAGGGTTACTTACCTAGGAGAGGAAGAAGGAGAAGGAAGAAGCGCCACCACCCGCCACACCAAACACCCAAGGTGACTCTCTCTCTCTCTCTCTCTCTCTCTCTCTCTCTCTCTCTCTCTCTCTCTCTCTCTCTCTCTCTCTCTCTCTCTCTCTCTCTCTCTCTCTCTCTCTGTTTCTCTCTTCCTCTCTCCGCTCTGTCTGTGTATTTAGGATTTGTGATTCCATTAGGTATTGCATTTTGTAAATCATCAATGGCGGTCGTCGGCCTAAAATCGGCCGACCGAGCGTGTCTGATAGCGCGTCTACATCTCAGTGTAGACACAGACATAGGTGCAAAAAATATTTCCTCTCAGAGCGTCTGAGGGCACGTCTTAGAGCGCGTGTGCTGGCGCATGTACTGTTGAGATGACAAGCTCAACACATGCGGACATTGATGATGGACCGCCTGGTTAGATGGGTCCATATGTCTACACTTAGCACGTCGGTGGTCATTATGACTCTCACATGGCCACTGACTCATTACTTATTATATTCAGGTTCTAACACCTATTTACAGATGACATAGTTATAGCGCCAGTCGACTAGTGTAGTCGGTTATGCATTGTTTGACTTAGTAGGCCACTTTCCTTTATGTTGTATCTTATCTATACTTTGTGTACATTGAAAAGTGTGTGGAAGAAGAAGAAGAAATCAGCAAGAAAACGTTTTGGCCTCCATCTCTCTTCTTGTCTCTTGAGTGAGCTTCTCCTTGTGCATTCTGTGTGTGTTCAGTGCAGCATCTTGAGCAACTCCCCCCAGCATGCGATTCTTGACATGGTATCAGAGCCACGCCACTGAGAGAGGCTGATTTCGAAGGCTGAAGCAAAGGAGAAGAAGCAAGGTTTGAGTAAGCAAGCCACGGGTAAGAAGCTCTCCCATCCTTCCACTCTTTCTCTTGGATAGTGCCTGTGGAGGCACCGGAAGCAGGGCAGAGCAAAAACCTCAGATTGCAGTGAGATTTGGTGTGCGCGAAGAGCACTGTGTATTCTGCAGATAAGACCTTTAAGGCTTACCCGTAGTTATTTTGGGCATCTGAGGCCGTTTCAGGGCCTGTTTTAGAGCCACAAGGTTGCGGACATCAGTTTCAGGTACAATGTGACTTCGACTGTATTGACCGAAAGTGGGTGCGCAGGTTACAGATTTCAGATCTGTAAGTTCAAAGATGTTTACCAGTGAGTAAACACAAGGTTTATCTGCAAACTGGTTACAGATTGCATGTATTGTTGAGCAGACAGTGAAAAAGGCTGTTAGGTGTATTGCTGTGCACTACAGGTCGAGGGTTGCAGAACATTTGCTTGCTATTTGGTATTAATTTTGTGATAATGGCAAAGAACAGTGGAAGTCCCATCATTGAGAAGCTCGACAAGAACAACTGCCCTTCATGGAAGTTCTGTGTCACGAACTTCCTTATTGGAAAAGGCCTCTACGAGTTTATTTCAGGTGAAGAAAAGGAGCCGAAGGTGAGTGATCCTCCAACTGCAAAAGAGACAAAGGCACGAAAGGAATGGAATGCAAAAGATAAGAAGGTCATGTATTGATTGTTTGCAGTAATTGACAGTAATATGCTGGGACACATTAGAAATGCAAAGAATTCATATGTAGCTTTGACCATACTTGAAAGTATGTTTTCTGTAAATACAAAGGCACGAAAGATTCAACTCAAGCAAGAGTTGAATACATTGAAGAAAGGGAAGATGTCTATCAATGAGTATGCACTAAAGGTAAGGAGCATTGCAAATACCTTGGCAGTGATTGATGCAATGCCCGATGATGATGATTTGGTGTCGTCTACCTTGGGTGGACTTAACAATAAAAAGTCTTGGAAGTCTTTTGTAACTTCCGTATACGTTAGAAAGCCATTTCCAAATTTCGATGAGTTGGTCTCCCTTATGATCACTGAAGAGATCAACATGCAAAGTGAGACATCTGAAAGAAGTGGTGAATAGGTCCAAGCTTTCTACTCCAGTTCAGGAAGGGGATGTGGCAGGTTCTCTTCAAGAGGCCGTGGTATAGGACGTGGTAGTGACAACCAGCAAAACAGATTGAATCAGCAATTTGGCGATATGCAGGTTTCAGGAGGTCGTGGTAACTTTAGAGGCAGGGGGAGCTTTAGAGGAAGAGGTGGATGGCAGAACAGAGGCTCTAACAACTCTGGTATTGTGTGTCACTACTGTGGCAAAACAGGTCATGTTGCAGCCCAATGTTATACTAAGAAATATGATATTTGCAGTGGTAAATTACAGCAAGGAAACTATGCATCGTCTTCACGACAGAATGAAGACAAAAATGAACGTTTGTTTGTTATGCAGCATATGCTGAATGTTGTTACAGGAAAGGGAACACATTAAGATGTTTGGTATGTTGATTCAGGTGCATCCAATCATATGACCAACCATGCAGAATGGTTTGGAGAGATGCAGGATTTGCAAAATGCAAGTTATGTGCAGACGGGTGATGATTCATGCCACCTAATTTCACACATTGGAAAAGTTCCCTTGTCCTTGCATGATGGTAAGACAAAGAGTCTTTCAGATGTATTGCATGTGCCATCTATTACAAAGAACTTGGTGTCAGTGGGTCAGATGGTAGAGCAAGGGCTGCAAGTCAGATTTAATGCAAAGGGCTGCTTTGTAGAAGACTTCAATGACAAGTGCAGGTTAGTTGCAAAGGGAAGTAGAGTTGGACATATGTTTACTCTGAATGCTGGAATTCCTACTATGAATGTTGCTATGTATGCTAAGGGAAAAGTGTTGTTGCAGATATTGAAATTTGGCACAAATGCATTGGACATGCAAATGTACAAAGGCTGAAATTAATGCAGTCCAAAGGGTTGGTTACAGGTTTGCCTACATTTAGAGTTGCAGAATTTCATAAGGTATGCGAAGCATGTCAGTTTGGTAAGCAGGCAAGACAACCCTTTTCACATGATAGAGATGTAAGCAGAAATATCCTTGATGTTGTGCATATAGACATTTGGGGGCCTGCACAAAATGTATCTATTGGAGGCAATTCATACTTTGTCACATTCATTGATAATTGTTCTAGAAAGCTGTGGGTATATTTTATGAAGGAAAAGAGTGAAGCGTTTGAGCACTTTAAAACTTTCAAGGCTGCAGTTGAAAGAGATACAGGCTTGAAAGTAAAGTGTTTGAGGTCAGATGGAGGGGGAGAGTACCTCTCGAATGAGTTCAATGATTTTCTGAGATCTCATGGGATAAAGAGACAGTTCACATGTAGGTATACCCCATAGCAAAATGGGGTTGCAGAAAGGAAAAACAGGCATATTGCAGAAGTTGCACGTGCCTTGATAGCTGAAAAGAATATGCCTAAGCATTTTTTATCTGAGGCTGCTCATACTGTTGTTTATATTATGAACAGAACTCCCACAGCTGCAGTTCATGGTATGATCCCCGAAGAATGTTTTACAGGTAAGAAGCCTGATGTTTCACACTTGAAAGTGTTTGACTGCATTGCATATGTTCATGTGCCAGATGAGTTGCGGAAGAAATTGGATCCAAAGGCTGAAAAGTGTGTCTTTATTGGATACTCTTTAGAGCAAAAAGGGTATCACTGTTATAACCCTGTCACATGTAAGTTCAGAGTGAGCAGGGATGTCATCTTTGATGAAATGAGCAGTTGGTATGCATCTAGTGGTGATGCATTGGATGATGATGATGATCATGACACTCATGTGCAGACTAAAAAGCAAGAATCACGGACTCTTAGTGGACTAGAGATATCATTTGGTAGTCCTTGGTCTAGGAGACTAAGGAGTACCTCTACATCTTCAAGTGCATCTAGTAGCACTACAGGTAAAGACAAAGGAAAGAATAAAGTGTCAGAAGGCATTGATGCAGTTCTTGATGGAGACTCCAGTGGCTCAAAGAGCCTGGATGATGAGCTTGGCATTCCTTCAGTGAGGACACCAGGTGTACAAGAGCTCATAATAATGTAAAGGCTCCACTGAGTGATCCGGTGGTACACAGATCTAGCAGGGTCAGGTAGCCTGTTAAAAGATTTGGTTTTGAAGGTTATGCAGCTCACCATTATGCTTATATGGTAAAACTAGTTGAGGATATTGAGCCCATATGTTTTGAGGAGGCTGTTGGTCATGCTCATTGGGATGCAGCAATGGATGAGGAGATGGCTGCATTAGAGGCCAATAAGACTTGGGATCTAGTATCATTGCCAAAGGGCAAGAAAGCTATTGGATGTAAGTGGGTTTATAAGATTAAGTACAATGCAGATGGTTCTATTAGTAGGTACAAAGCTAGGCTGGTTGCAAAAGGCTATGCCCAAACATATGGCATAGATTATGATGAAACCTTCAGTCCAGTTGCTAGGATGGCAATTGTCAGATGTGTGATTGCTTTGGCAGCAGCCAAAGGTTGGAGGTTGCAGCAAATGGATGTGAAGAATGCCTTCTTGCATGGTGATTTGCAGGAAGAAGTGTATATGGATCAGCCAGTAGGTTATGAAGATTTAGAGCATCTCACGTATGTGTGCAAGTTGAAGAAGGCGCTCTATGGGCTCAAGCAAGCACCTAGAGCATGGTCTGACAAGATCAGAGAGTATCTTGTCAATATTGGCTTTTATATTTCTGATGCTGATCACTCACTTTATGTGAGAAAGGGAGATGCAGGTTTGGTCATCATAGTCATCTATGTGGATGACTTGATTATTACAGGTGATAGTGATAGTGGGATTGCTGAAGTCAAGGATTTTTTGAAGAAGTTTGAGATGAAAGATTTAGGTGAGCTAAGGTACTTCCTTGGCATTGAGGTGATCAGATGTGATGATGGTATATGGCTGTCCCAAAGACAGTATGGCTTGGATATGTTGTCCAAGTATGGTATGACAGCATGCAAACCACTTTCAGTCCCATTGGAGCAGAATGTAAAGTTGAGTGCTACTGTTGGGGATGAGATAGAAGACCCTACTATGTTCAGGAGGATAGTGGGGAGTTTGATCTACATGACCATTACAAGGCCAGACTTGAGCTACGATGTTGGTCTTATGAGTCAGTTTCTGCAAGTACCTAGAAAGCCACATTTGGATGCAGTCAGACACATATTGAGATATGTGAAGTCCACATTACATTATGGAATTTTCTATGAGACAGGTACAGAGGTACAGGTGTTTGGATACACAGATGCAGATTGGGCTGGTAGTATGTCTGATAGAAGATCTACTAGCGGATACATGTTCTCTCTTGGTAGTGTAGCAGTTGCATGGAGTAGCAAAAAGCAATCTACAGTTGCTTTGTCGAGTACAGAGGCTGAGTATAGAGGTGCTGCTGTTGCAGCATGTGAGATAGTATGGCTGCAAAAGTTATTGGCTGATTTGGATGTGCAGGTGGAAGGTCCAGTTGTCATTTATTGTGACAACATGAGCAGTATACAGTTGGCTAGGAACCATGTGTTCCATGCCAGGACAAAACATATTGAGGTACACTACCACTTTGTAAGAGATAAGGTACTAGCAGGTGAGATTGACTTGGTGTATGTCAGCACACAGGATCAGATAGCTGACATCTTCACGAAGGCATTGGGTACAGAGAAGCTTCAAAAGTTTCGAAGCTTACTTGGAGTTGCAGAGATGCAATCGAGCTTGAGAGGGAGTGTTGAGATGACAAGCTCAACACATGCGGACATTGATGATGGACCGCTTGGTTAGATGGGTCCACATGTCTACACTTAGCACGTCGGTGGTCATTATGACTCTCACGTGGCCACTGACTCATTACTTATTATATTCAGGTTGTTACACCTATTTACAGCTGGCATAGTTATAGCGCCAGTCGACTAGTGTAGTCGGTTATGTATTGTTTGACTTAGTAGGCCACTTTCCTTTATGTTATATCTTATCTATACTTTGTGTATATTGAAAAGTGTGTATATTGAAAAGTGTAGCCTCCATCTCTCTTCTTGTCTCTTGAGTGAGCTTCTCCTTGTGCATTCTGTGTGTGTTCGGTGCAGCATCTTGAGCAACTCCCCCCACCATGCGATTCTTGACATGTGCTCTGCAGTGTACACGCGATGATACACGCGCTGCATAGAAGGTTGACCTGCAGTCTACACGCGATTATACACGCGCATTAACCTGGGATGCATCTTAGATGCGCAGATAGACGCGCTGGACAAAAGGTTCACTCTGGAGCGCGTCTGAGGGTGCATCTAACCTGCAATGTAGACGCGGGGATACACGCTCCAGGTCTCCCAGTTCTGATAGTAAACAATATATTTTTGCAATGATGAATGTGACCAATCCCATGTTTGTGTTTATCAGTTTTCTTGTTTAAGAGAAGCATTAGCACTTAAGTGTTATGCTCAATGTCTAAAGAAAGCTCTTTGAAAATGTAAGTAATATATAATTTTTTGTATGCAAATAAATTTATCTTTTTCCTATGTTTTTTTTGCAGATATCGTATCCTAGTTCATCTAGCAATGACCCAGATGTGGATCGCATGAATGATACATTGGCCTCCTTTGGCAGGGGGATCAATGCATTTTTTGGAGGTTTTCCTAGTAGGGAAGACTTCATGGGAGAGATGACCAGACACCTTGGCCGCTCTCCCACAGCGGACGAGGTGTTCAGTGTCATGTCTGGGACGCCTCTGGCGTCTTTGTCTGGCACTACTTCCTAGACTCCACATGCAGGTACTCCACATACAGGTACTCCATATGCAAGTACTCCACGTACTCCACGTGCATCGGCTGAAGCACAAGCATCTGCAGAAGCACGTGCATCTGCAGAAGCTCGTGCGTCCAGTGAGGCAGAGGGTAGTCAACAGAGAGGGAGGAGGGAGAGTCAAGGGGGAGGACGAGGCTTGTATGGGGGTTGCCTAGGAGGTGGCGAGCGATCACCCTCACCAGTAGATCACGTAGAGGAGGTTGTACGCCAGTACTATAGAGTTACAGATGCTGGTGGCATCTTTCATGATGATGAGGGAAGGGATGTAATGGCGTACATGAGAAGCGTCGTGCATGCGACGTATAAAGATTGTTTCATTGCCTTCAAAAATCAGAAAAGTGGCTTGTGGCAGGAGGCGTTGAGGGCAGTCCATAGGAGGTACCCAAATCCTGAGGGTCAGCGATTCTCGGATGATTGGGGACGTACAAAAGTGAGGGATATGCTTCACAACAAAAGATCCCACCTCATGACACGGGCCAAGGACTCACTGCGAAGGCTGGAGGAGGGGCGTGGAGCCTATAGCCAACCACCTATGTGCCACTGCATAGAGTGGAAGAAAGCCAAGAAGAAAGCAGCTGAGAAAGTAAAGAGTCGCCAACACGCAGAGGCGCAACGGATCCAAATGGAAACAATGGGATCGTCACATTACGGATCGGGCGGCAGAGAGTCGTGGGAGGCAGAGTTTGTAAGTATATTTTGATTTCTAGTTTTTTTAAATTTATATTTCTTTCCATTCTTTATATATTTTAGTCTAATATATTGTGACTCATAATTGTTTGTATATCTCTAAATGTTTTGCAGACTACCATCATTGGTAGGACACCTACTCCTAGAGAGGTAGGTTACCATCGAGGCCATAATCGCGCAGCGAGATGGTTCACTTTTATGAGGAGGGTCTCATCACTGAGGACCAATACAACCGGGCCATGAGGATTCGACAGCCAGAGGAGGTATGTTTTTCTTACTTTTCTATTAAAAGTATAGCTAATTATAACTTTTTCTCCACCTTGTCTATGTAAGCAACCCTGATCTTTTGTGTGTGTAGGCGAACCCGGATGTGGAGCATAGCGAGGAGGGGGATAGCGACGCTAGTAGCCATGGTGGTACTAGCCAAGATGTTTCCTCTTCAGATTCGTAGAGGAGCACCATACCTCCTCATGAGGCATTCTTTTCTTGTATATGTATGATATCTCTTTGAGCCTACTGCTTGCAAGCACTTAAACTTCCCTTGTAAATGCTTTTGATATATAATGAATACATGGACTTTTATTTTCAATTCTCGTGCCCGTAAGATACATTGTCTTTTTCCCAAATACACAATCTGATATATGGGAGGGGAAAAAAAAAACAAGAGAGAGTTTTTTTTTTCCAGTTCTGTTTTGCGCGTCTATCAGCGCGTCTAAATTGCAGATAATTTGTGTTTATACGCGCGTCTATAATGCAGACTACATACATGCGCTCCATAATTCAAATTTAAAAAAGAAATTAAATATCTTTTTTTAAAAATGATATTTTTTGTTTTCCGTTCGCGTCTATGAGTGCTTGTAAAAGCGCGTCTTCCAGTGTGTCTATATGCACGTGTATATGTGCGTCTATTTGTGCGTGTAAATTCGTTGATACATGCGATTATAGACGCGAAATGGTAGACGCGCAAATAGACGGGCAGATAGACGCGCTCGTAAGAATTTCTCTATATTCAAAAATCGCATCTAAATGTGCATCTATGAGGCCTTTTTGTTGTAGTGATCCATATTACGCGGAGGATGGAGAACTTTTTGCCGCCCTACATATGTGATTGTGACCAAGGTGCTCACCCTAACAATATTGCGCTTTCTACTTGCGATATTGACGATGCAGTAGCCAATATTGTTATTGATTCTCCGATTGGTTGTGCTCCTGGTGCTTCTTCTCTTGGCGCTCCACTTCCTTGTCACGATCTCATTGTTGCTAACAAAGATATTGTATTCCTGCCTCTGTGTACTTGCACCAAAGGTTCACACTGAGGCACTGGATTGCGATGACACTGATGCATGGTTCTCATGCCGTCATCCCTAGTACTCTAAGCCGCTGCGTTGTCTCCATGTTTCAATTCAGCCATCTAACTGTTACTGAATATGCTGCCAACAATTTGGAGACCAAAGGTGGTCATTTGACGGCAGCTTCTCAAGCGGATGAGGATATAGAAAGTCTTGCGCGCGCTCAAGCCCATGGATATTGGGTGAACTCCCATGATGGCTCTTCATTTTCCTGTGGCACGGGCGACTAAGCCCACAGATAGCTAAATTTTTATCAAGGATTGGCGACTCTCGACACTCTCCTGACAACCATTACTTCTCGACTAGCTTCGAGCTCCTTCAACAACACAATCCTTCTTAATGCCGTATGTTCTCGTGCTTTTGTGTGCATGTTCTCTATTATATCGGCAATGCATTATGGTGGAGCAAAGATTTTGCAACATACTTCTGAATCATCAAAATCCTCTCCTTTTTTATGTACTTTTCCTTACACCCATTGAGAAGAACCCTCAAGTTGAAGCCCTCTCCTCTTGCCTCAATCGAGTGGGAGAAATGAAGATGATAAAGTTTGACCTCGACAAGAAGTCAATCAATTTTGTGGCTTTGATTCTCGTCCTCGAATGAAAGCCATAAGATTGATTGAGTTGTTGTCGAGATTGAACCTAAACATCTTCATTTCCGCAATTTGTTTATTGCAAGTACAAGATGGAGTAGTACATGGATGTTGTAGATTTAAGTGTGTGACTCAAGATTAAAAATTCATGCTCATGCTCAAACCTTGCATTCAATAGATATCACTTCAAGATAGATCCTAGATTATCAAGAACTGAGATATAAAGCTATAGACTACAAATTACTGCTTTTGCTTTTGTTAACACAATTGTCTAGTTGGCAACACCAAAAAAAGAAGAGTACATTCCCATCTCCACATAGGCACTTCAAAATGCATTTATAATAGGATCAAAGCAATGTAATAAGATTAAGAATATCTCCTCTCAAAATTTAGCTTGGGGAGAGGGGGTGTTGGTGTGAACACACACATGAATGTTGCAAACTCCCGAAAGGTATCATGCATTTCCCAACCATGCAAACAACTAGCTACAAATAGCAATCCATGGTGCCCCAAACTAATTCATTCAATCAATCATTCTCTCTTGCCTAATTATGGTATTTCTTCATCTCTCTTCCATTTTCTCATTCACATTCTTGATTGTCATGATTTTGCTAGATGTCTCTAACAATGGGAAGCCCCTTAGCCTCATACACATTATATGTCCCCCTCGCCTTTCTACTCGCACGATTCAAAGGACTTGTTGTCCAAACAATACAGATGTCAAATTTAAAATTGCACATGTTTCCCCCCCAACAATAATCATGTCTCTACTCCACTTTGAGTCCCTTTGAACCATCAAAAGATGTTCCATTTTCAAATGATTGAATGAGCCTCTAAGCAACTTCTCCTTGCTCCCTCACGTTGTCTCCTACATATGATGGGGAAAAACATTTGATCAATTGACATGATTTGCTAGAATGTTCTCAATTGATAAAATATTTCTACCCTATTTTATGTTACCATAGCCCACAATTTCTCTAGGTTTTTGAAGATTCAGTTCCCATCTACAAAAGAGAAATCTACAATTTATGACATATATCAAGCTATTAGAGCATTATCAATAGAATATACACTATCTATCATTACCTTTATTTGTTTATTATTATTCTCCATATTTTAGGGTGATATTTCATGCAATGTTGGGACTTTGTAAGGGTCCTTACTGTTTCAAGAGTTTTCTGTCGATCGTGGAGTATGGCTATCTCTCATATCCCCTCCTTGTACTCTAGCTCCAAGTTGTCTATGCCTCCTTCTCATTGTTCCATGAAAGTAAGAAGACAAATAGAACTCAAAGATTGTCACCAATCCTTTCTCTTCTTTGTTGTAATCTACCATTCAAGGAGATCTTGATGGCCTCATGATTCTAATGTGCTACTCTTATGTACTAAGCTCTTAAATTTTTGCTCCTCTCTACATTGCAAAGAAGAAAAAGACATTAGGAGAAATATGGACTCTCTTTTTTGCCTCTTAAGGGGTTTCTCTCACCTCTCTCTCTCTAAAAAAATTTCAAAAATAATATCGGAATAAGATATCTTCTACAATCAAGCAAATCTCATATTTGTATTTTCAATAGATTTCACCTATTGTTTTATTCTCAAACTGTAGGATAAGGTCACTTTTTCTCAAAATCCTCATAACTAAAAAAATACAATTCTATTTTCTCTAAAAACGGAGCAAATCATTAGTGTACAATTCTTTAATGCCATCATGCCTTTTCAACATGAAAATATATTAGAATCATTCTCATTCTTGCTTCCTAAAAGGATGGAAGTTTAAAAACGATATAAAATTAAGTAAGCATCATATTTTAAGATTATTTTTTACCTAGAGACACCTTTTTAACTCGAGAGTTTCCTTGTAAATTTTTATCGTTTTTGGATAAGTATATGCCTATTTCTGGGCATTTCTTCATTTTCTCTCAAAGCTCTAGTTTTGTCCGAAATTTTGTGCACTCTTCTCCTTCCCTCAAGAATATGGTTTCTTGCATACGAATTCTTCTGAAGCAACACTCGGTACTGTCTACAACACTCTCTACCCTGCTACAAGCAATCTCATGAGCGGTTTTAATAGCATTTGCTGAAATCAAATAATCTCTATCTACAACACTCTCTACCATGCTACAAACAATCTCCCTCCTCAGTACTATGCTATAAGATATCTTCCTCTTCAATACTCTATACTACAAGCAATCAAGTGATAATTGAGGTATCTTTATTTTTTTAATCTCTGTGATGTTATTATTCTTCATAATTGTTGTTTACTCCTTAAGTGTCAATTCATAAAGAGAGAGAGAGAGAGAGAGAGAGAGAGAGAGAGAGAGAGAGAGAGAGGAAAAGAGGGAGAAGGGGAGGAGAGAGAGAACTCTGTGAGATGAACTAAGAAAATAAGTGATAGAGTGACAGAGAGTAAATTAGGGTAGAAGATAAGATGATGTTATTGTTCTCCACTAGCCAAGCTTCTATATTAATGTGTTTAAATATCTTTGATCAATTCTGAGAGAGAGAGAGAGAGAGAGAGAGAGAGAGAGAGAGAGAGAGAGAGAGAGAGAGAGAGATTAAAACTTAAGATTACAAGCAAATTAGGGGTTGATTAGGGTCTATCATGACTAAAATCAAGAGAAAGAGACAAGATCCAATTGGCTTAAAAAAAACACAGATATAGTGAATCAAAGGGGTGTAATTGTGTGATTTGAATGTTAATCCAAGTTAAAATTGGTATATATTTTCTTTACAGGATGTAGATGTAGGACTACCAAGAGAAAAAGAGATATTCACTTTCACTTCGAGGACGAACATGCATCAATGTTCAAAAGGACTGTAGAAAGGGATGATAAAATAAGATACATGATGCAACAAGAAAGAAATGCAAGGAAAAAAAACGTGGACCTTTGGGTTGATGGATGCATTTATCCACTAGATCCAGTCACTCAAAGGCTACCACATTTTGAAGAACTAACATCATTTGTAAAGTTTGTTTGTGAAGGCAATGAAGAATTGTATGTATATACATGCAGACTTGTTACACAAGGATTAGCAGGGATTCATCAAGCCTTGACAAATATGAAGACAAGATTACAAGGGAATATGTAGTCTTTGATGGAAAATAATAGATTATTGGCTGAGAAGGATGGGGAGAACCAGAGCCTGCAACAAGCAATGTCTGTCATTGAAGATGCTATATAGGCTACACATGTGCAAAATATGGAGTTACAGTCTAAAGTTATGGACTTGGAGAAGGAGAATCGAAACATAAAGAGAAAGCTCACAAAAAATTTGGAGATTGGGCCCACTTTAAAAACCAAAGAAGCACGTCGACGCATCCGATTAGTTAAACCAATTCACCAATTAACCAAAGGAAGTGGACAATATCATAGACAGGATATATGCTCAATCTGCTACACTCAGAAATATGTTCCCTCATGCAAAGAATGATACTATTGCCAAATTGCCAAAGTTCTAAGCAAGGATATGGCAAAAATGCATTGGAAAATCGTAAATTCAGGGACATTGTAGATGGTGTCGCAAGTGAACATTTTAGGAATGTGAGCAACTTGTTTACTTCTGCATATGGTTAGGGATTATGTGACAAGGTGGGAGTGAGTTCTGAGTCATATAGTATGCTCTATCAACAATTGTATATAGGATTTAAGCAAGT
This sequence comes from Lygodium microphyllum, assembly GCF_053477565.2. NCBI lineage: Eukaryota > Viridiplantae > Streptophyta > Polypodiopsida > Schizaeales > Lygodiaceae > Lygodium > Lygodium microphyllum. The sequence goes on from NC_141158.1 coordinate 134,721,921, forward strand.
CTTCAAAACTAAGCGAGTAATGCCTCTACCAAAACCATTTCACATGAAGAATGCTCAAAGAAAACTAAATGAGAAAAATTTAAAACTAATTGGTGAGCCAATGCATCTAAAAAATACACATATATTGAAGTATGGTTCCAAAGAAGTTTCATTTGTATTGAATGCATCCAACAACTTTGTATTGGATATATGTAGGGTTCAAATTGCTATGGTCAAGTTCTACAATATGTCTATGGAAGAATGTAGAGGCAACTTCCTCAAACTTGATAAGAGTGGGATTATTAAGGGGCAAAAACTTGAACGTGTGAGTATAACACTTATGAATCAGCATTGGATCCCAACATCGATGAAAACCATCCTTTATACTTCAATGTACAGTCACAGAATGAAATATGGTGGCTTGCAACATTTTAAGTACCAAAGGAGGAGGACCATGAAGTACCTAAAGTTTTTTTTAACCTCGCTAATATACCCAGTGTTATTCAACAGCAAAATAATGGAGCAATTTTACACATTGAGGGGTGTGAAAACTATCAAGTTGAATGGCATCTTGCAGGTGATTTAAAAACATTGAAGTGTATGTTTGGTTTATCAAATGCAGCAAATGCAAAATTTCCATGTATATACTGCATGAAAACTAGGAAGAAAGGGAAAGATGGAAAGAAAGAATGGCTTGCCAAGGCAAGACAACAAGGTACTCCAACACGTGATCAAAAAGTAAATGGAATGCTAGTTTCAGTGGATCCAAACTGGCGCCCTATTTTGGAAATACCACTAATAAGGGTTCACTTTTGGACATTGCATTGTTTGGTTAGAATAATTGAGAAGCTAGTATATGAATATATATGCTTTGCATACAAGATGCAGCATGTGTTAGAAGCTGATGCTACATGCAAGAAGGTAGAACGAGTCCTCTCTGAAATTGGATTGCACAAGGGCCAAGTAGAAATAAAAAAGGACGAGAAAAAATCGGGAAAGAGTGGAAATATCCCTTGTAATACTTTGGCGGACCGAAGGCTAGTACGTTTATACCTCCACCTTGAGATGAGGAAGGCAATATACTTGTAAAACAACTAGAGAAGTATGAAGCATGGAAAAAGTTGCACCTTGTTGTTTTGAATTGAAGCAATGGGGGATGAACAAGGATTGTAAAGGTAGAAGTGTGGATACACCTAGATAGATTGGCATCTCTCTTACAAAAGTTGAGGTTTAGGGATGGTGATGCCAATACATTTAAAGAGACAGTTGCTAAATTTCATAAGTCCATGGTGGAGACATGGACTACAAACAATATAATACACTACATGGTCAATATTGTCACCATTACAAAAAAAATCATCATTTTGAATTAGTTTGTGTTTCTAATCTCTCTTCTTGTGCAGCATATGCTTGAAGCACATGGTCCATACTTTGCAGATCAAGGAAGTTTAGCAGTATGGTCAACTCAAGGCATGGAACGATCTCATTGGCAAGCTCGTTGTGCTTTTCAAAAGGCAACTGATCATAGAGGTGGCATCAATGATTTCAATTCTATGAGGCAATTATTACAATGGTGGTATAGGAGATTAGAGATACGATACGAGGAAAAAGAAAATAAGTCCAAAACCTCTCAAGCATAATTTATAAGTAAGGCAATATATGAAGTGAGAAAAGCAAGATATGAGACAACACCACGCTAAATGGTTGGCAACCCAAGAGAGAGATGGCAAGAAATGGAGACCAGAAAAAGATAATACTTTTGATGCATTTAGAGTCCAACAGAGAGCATAGGTACCCTGGATATGATACATCAATACTCCTATCTTTAACATGAGATGTCTTGCAAATTTTGTTTAAAATTTTGAAGGTTTACCACTATGTTTTTCAAAGTCGATTTCGAACTATGTTTTTTAATTTTAAATTTCATTTACACCACAGTAAGTTTAAAAGTTTCGTACTTAAGTCAAGTCTCTCCTTTCATTTTTTCCCATTACTCTTCACTCTACCCTCCACCTTTCTATTATTCATCATCACAACCATGGCATGTTTCAGGCTTCCTATCAAGAAGGCACCTACAAGAGCAAGAGCTCAACACTCTTCTGAATCTAGTGAGCATACTACTATGAGTGATAAAGGTCCCTTGGTGGGGCCGACAACAGTGGCCCTACTACAACTAATCATGGTGGTGCTACTATGTCCAACAATGGTGGCCCTAGTGTGGTCAATAATGATGGTTCGCCATCATCCAAATATGGTGGTCCACATGCTCGAGTAGCTCAACCTCCCACTACTGCTCCAGCTAGTAATACATGTCCTCCAACACATAAGAAGCAAAGATGGAGACCAGGCACAACTGCACTACGTTAGATAAAGAAATTCCAGAAGAGTGCCAACTTGATTATTCCTAAGGCACTATTCTCTAGGTTGGTGTGAGAAATACTGCAAGATCTACAGTTAGGGCATTATCACAAGTTCTTTTCAAGGAACCAGGCAAGGGATGTGAGGCAATGGTCAAGCCAAGCGTTGCTTTCTCTCCAAGAAGCAATTGAAAGTTACTTGATTGATCTAATGGGTGATTCTCAACTTTTTACCATTCATGCCCAACGTATCACTATTAAGCCCATAGATATGGTTCTTATTCATAGGATCCGCAACAACAAGGATGTATTTAATCCTAATGTCAACAATATGCTTTGAGAAGCTACCTTATAATTGGATCTATGTTTTTAGCTCAGGTTTGGTTGTAGATTGTAAAAAGGATCCTAGTTTTGGTTTATCTTTCCAGTAGACCTTCTAGTATTCTATAGCAATGGTCTACAAAATGGAGCTAAATTTTGCCTAGCTCTAGTTGTACTTAGTGCAATGCACTATCTACCGTATATTTCATGGTTTTGTAATGCCAAATCTAATATTTGATCTTCTATTTTGCCATGATTTGCATTGTGCCTATTTCCAAGTTTCTAATTTTGAAAGTAGTTTTGTTGAGGATAAATTCAATGTGCAATCACCCACACATCAATGATCAGTTGTACATGGGTTAATGCACTATATCTTTACTATATTTAATGGTTTGGCAACACTATATCCAATATGTGATATTCAATTTGACCCATGACTTATTTTTTGTGAATTTTTAAGTTTTCAATATTTCACGTAGTTTGGTTGACAACACATTTAATATGCAATTGCGCACACTTAGTGTGGTGGTGAGTTTTTCTGTTATCAATGAAGTATAATCCAGTTAATGCATTTTCTAACAATGATTGAACCATCAATATTATAAATCAAAATCTGGTGAAACTTCACCCACATGTCGGGCATCATAAAACTCATGGACATTAAAAATTTGGCCCCATCAGAAGTCTCTAGGACACCTGTCCAGAGGTTGGTGTCTGGGGCCCTGAATCCCTAGACGCCAGCCTCTAGACAGGTATCCCAGAGACTTTTGATGGGGCCAAAAAAATTTTGGGTAGTTGACATACCCTAGAGGAGTCCACATGTAAAATTTCATATCAATCGGATCACTAGTCATATTTTTCCAAAGTCTGGATACATTAATTTAGGTTTAAGGGTTTTTTGAAAGTTTTGCTATAAGTTTAAAGTTTCACCTCATTTTACGCATTTCACTATTGAGTTTTAAGTTTTCTCTCCTAGAAGACATGGCATGCACCAAGCAAGCGGCAAGGAGACACCCCCCTAGAAATCCCATGCACAGGCCACCTCCCCCAGCTCCACTACCACGACCACGCCAACATCGCAAGCATCGATGGAAGCCATGCACAGTGGCTCTTCATGAGATCTGCCATTACCAGAAGACCACACACCTCCTGATACCAAAAGCTCCATTCTAAAAGCTAGTGCATGAGATTATGGACAACATACTCATGAAAAACAGTAGAAGGCACTTCCCAGATGGAACACGCTTGCAACAACCAGATCGCTGGACTGCCCAAGCCCTCCTTGCACTACAGGAAGCTACCGAAGCTTACGTCATCGACTTGTTCAGAGACTCGGTCTATGCAGCTTTATATGCAAGGAGAGTCACCGTCACCGATAGGGATTTGCGGATAGTGATGTTCTTCCGGCAATGGAAGGATAGTCCTCGCAGAGATCAACAATGATAGGGGTGTACTACCAAAATATATACGGAATGTAGCTTACAAAGAGGTTTTGTAAAAACCTAGTTGTAATGGATCCCATGTAAAATGTTATGAATATAAATACAATTTTTTTGGCACGTCTTATTTTTGTTTATTCACTTGTTATTTGTTTTATTTATATCTTTGAGTTATTGTTACATGCGTTCGAACGAATACATGTTGTGCACGAACTTGATAAAGCACTACGTATTAAATTTAGGATAGGAATCGTGTTGCGTATAAATCTGATAAATAAACGTAACATTCAAGTAAAAAAACAATAATAAATGACGCATATGACAAACTACATTACACGTAAATCCAACAAATATCGGTTTTCATTACTTCAAGAGAAGATTACAAATTACATTACATTGGTGATGAGATATCATTTGGCACTAAGTACATCTACTCTCTCCTAGGCTTCTTTGAGCTAGACTCCCCATGGTCAGAGCTATTCTTGATCATAGGCAGCAACACATTTTGCCCTAGTAGTTCTAGCCTAATGACACTGGGGTCTTCAACACCAGCAACCATGCCACGGGCTACCATGGAAAAGAGTGACCCCAACCTAGTATTAGAGAATAAGTAGAGGAGCTTCGAACTCGAAGCAACACTACTTTATCCAAGCTAAAGTTTGTTGGGATGGTCTTGAAGGGCCCAACATTTGTTAATGCCCTCAACTTCAAGAAATTCTCAGCAAAAGCCGTAGAGCATGTCTTATGGAATGCAATAATGTCGCTCACAAGCTGGTCGATATACTCCTTCAATGCCGAGTCCTGTACCCTTCCTTGGCTACCAGATCGGCCACCTTGTCTAGATAAAAATTCATCTATATAGACAATATCTTGCATCACACAAGTTCAGTGTTAGACTCATTGTGCCAGACTCACTATGCATGGAGTGTGCTAAAGATATATACTCGGATTCACGTAAAAATTTACTAGTAGGGCCTCCAGGGCATTGGGAGTGTGCACATAAAATTTTGCCAGGATTAGACCCCCAGAGAAACCCTGGTCGGAGGCTCACGTAGATTGCATATTCAAACCCCCAGACACGAGCCTTCGGTCCCCCAGATGTGAACCTCTGACCAGGGCAACTCTAGGGGTCCGATCCCGCCCTAGAGACCCTACTGGTAAATTTTTATGCAAATCCAATTTTGATAACATTAATCTGATAATATTACCTTCTTGGCATCATCTATCTGTTGTTGCAATGGAGCATCTAGGTCTGCTCCTACCAACTAGGCCACCCTCATCTCTCTCTTGGGAAGGTACTGCATAGTCGGGTCAAGGTCCAAAAATGCTTTCTTGCAACCACTCGAACTCCTCATCTGAGATCTCATACTATGGCGCCGCATTCTCAATCTACTCTTGGATGCTCACAATGGCAGAGATGTCATCAACACTCGTGTCATCATATCAAGCCACCTCATCAACATGTGCTGACACATCTTGTATATCAAAATATATAAAATCATCAAGTGCATCATGCACCATGATACAATATAGCTCTTCTTTCCTTAGCTCCAAAATTTCTAGTACATCCTACATAAGCAAATATTCCATCCCCTCGATGATGATAGCATGGAGAGAAGCGAGGGGTGGCTCATCGCTTGTTAGCGTCTCAACAGGGCAAGGAGGTGGGTGCACAATGGCTAAGCTTTGTGATGCCTCTACTCTCAAATCGAGTGTGATCTCCTCACGCTCCCTCTCAAAATACTCTAGTTGTGGCCGAGAGGGTGTGTCGATGTCTTCCTCACTATCCTCTTGCACCTCAATGCACAAAACATATATAGCAAATGCTACATCGCGCTCAATGAGATCCATCGTGGCATGGTCCTGAAATAAAGTGGGTATTGATCTGGCACTGAGATACTTTCCCACATGCACGAGGGCTCAATTCATTACCTTTGCATGGCTTGATCCAACATGTAAATTATATAAGAAATATATGGGGACCCATCTGAGAGCAAAGTCCAGAATAGAGCAGGTGAGAGGGTTTGCCGCATCACAAAACAATGCCAGTATACTAGAGCTAGGGTCTACAGTAGAAAGCAATCTCTCTAGACTCAAGGTCGCACAAAACCTAGGGTATATCTGATCTCCTATGTGTGCATAGCGTGTGGAGCTAATCCATGCAGCGAAGGCGGGAGTGGTAGCCATGGCACACAAAGAGAGAATGAATGAGAGCATAAGTGTAGGAAAGTAGAGAATGAAAGTGAAAATGAGTTTGGAGTTATAGCTTTTATGTATCTAGGGTTTTAAATAAAGGTTATTTTTTAACCCTCAAGTTTTACTTTAAAGTAACCGTTAAATTTACTCATACAGACAAATCTTCATTCAACATTATTATATCCTCGAATATACTTGGATTGCTAAGTATATTCAAGTCCAACTACAAAAAATATAGAAAACTTTTAAGAAAAGAAATCTAAAAGACCTTCAAAATCCCTTAGATCCAATTTAATATTTAATTTTAAGAAATAATTAGAAGAGATGAGCTACAATATATTATTATACAAAGACAATATTGCATAGATTATAACACTCCAACAGCCTACAATTTAATTATGATTTTAACCAGCATAATTGACTGATTACAGTATATATTATCGCACGCTTGAATCATAGTAAACTAAGATTATCTGAATTGAAAGTAGTCAGAAGTTTAAAAAAAGTTTATATTCATTCTTTATTTAAAAAAATTACAAGGATTCCACTATCTCAAGGATGTGTGGAGAAGCACAATGTTTACATGTCATGGATTGCTCACTACTACGAATCCTGACTTTTCTATTATCTAACTTGAAATAGAAGTTGCAGGGGGGCTCATTGGACATTAATTGGATTTCTTGTCTCAGAAAAGAAATGGGCCAATGGCTCTCTGCACTGACCACAAAAGGATTATGACCATTCCACAAGATAACCACATCTATGAGAGCTGTATGTGTCTTATCTCGGGTATCTTGATCCAAGCTGATCCACTACCCTCACAAAAGTCGCCATCTTCTATATCGAAAGAGAATGCATAGAGTTTGTCTAGCGATGAAATACATATAATAAAAACAAAAATAATGGCAAGTAAATGCGAATAACACAACAATTCATCTAAGCAAGACCTATGTCAATAATTAAATCAAGGCATTCAAAGTAATAAAAAAGATTTACTTGAATGTGAGATCAAATTGGTTGACCTTGCACTCAATCGTCTCATCAAAATGTGCTCTTTTGACTTGCCAAGACTCACCCAATAGCTGACTCATCCATTCCTCGGATGGACACTTGTGTTGATAAGTAATCTTTGTTTTCTTCAGAACATCACATGAACCAAACAAATGTGCAAACAATGAGAATGGAATAAACCAACTAAGATGCACATCTTTGGAGCATGTGATGGGTTTCATAGCACTATTGATGTCAAATTTTATCTTGGACTTACATGCTCCTGACAACTCCAAGCTACCAATCAACCATTCACCACTAGATAGTGGCGGCAATGGGACATGCTGCAATCTCTGGCTTTCTACTACATACAATGAATTATAAAAAAAGATGTTTTGAGTTACAAGTTGACTTGCAGAGTTATTATCATAGATCAAAGAACATATGTCTTCATGCCAAACATATATCTTGCCACTCAAACATTCCACATTCTTCCATTCATGCAAAGTTTATGGATATAGAGTCAGTAAAACAAGATTGAATTAGAACACTGCAAAGATTTTTAAAAACAAATCTGGTGCAAAAGAATAAACAATGATAAAATTTAAAAACTTATTGTTTTGTTTATAATTTTTAATGTAGTTCTTGTCGTGTATAGAGATTTGTTTGTGCGTATAAACATGTTGGATCAACACTTTTATTACTGTACTTGTTCCATTAAACACTTTTCTGAACTCTAAAATTCTACCTTTTCAATTTTTGCTAGGGTTTGCAACATCCTTACGCCTGACCTTGAAACTCCCTCGAGTACTTGGGTGCATCAAAATCCAATCCAGCTTATAGTACTTATCACAAATCCAATTACCGCCACTATCTTTCCTATTGAAGATCTCCACTACAAGTATGTTACTGATGTTTTTCCTTCGTGAAGACATCTATGATAACCAAATAGAAAAGTTACCTATCAACATGTGTATAACTTGCAAATGTTCTCTCCAAATGAAATGAAATTTAAATGGAGCAATTTTTAAAAGAACATTATACTTGTAATTCTTTTCATAAAGAAGCCCAGAGATGTTGAACAAGAAGTTGACTTATAACAAAACCATTGTTCCTTCACTGACAAATTCCTAGAGTACAAAAACAAAAGAAATATGGAGTCAAAGAATACATATAACTTACATAGGCTTTGTCCAAATGAGTTGAAACTTAACCATGGAGCAACAGAAAAAAGTGGCAATATACCTATGGCTCTCTTTGCAAAGAAGCCCAAGGAAGTTGAAGAAGAAAACTCTTGGAGTAAAAAAACAAAGGAAAACTCAGTATGCATATAGTTTGCATACATTTTGTCCAAACGAGATAAAATTTAACTATGGAGGAGCAGCAAAAAAACAAGACAGCATACCTGTAACTTTGTTTACAAAGCAACTGTAAGATGTTGAAGAAGAAGTTGAGTGTTCAAAATATCATTGTTCTTGACTGTAAGAGACTCTTAGAGTACCAAAACAAAAGAAATTACATGTTAGAGAATGCACATAGCTTGCACAGGTTTTGTCCAAATGAGATAAAACTGTACCATAGAACATCCATGGAAGAGAACAGTATACATGTAAAGTTTTGTGAAGAAATTTTTAGGGCTTTGGTAAAACAAGCTTTGCTCTCATAAAACATGTGAAACTCACTCTCTGTTGTGTAGAGGAAATGAAATTTCACAGGGTTACAGATAGGGCAAGCAATAGTGAGGCTGTAAATTTTCATCAGGAAAGAAAAAGCGAGGAAAGATATGATAAATTTGAGTTCCGCCTAAGAAAGAGAGGGAAATTGAAAAGGGGAGAAATGAAATGTCAAACATTTTAAAAAAAAGAAAACGAAAATTTGAGTCATAAACTTCCAGGAAGTGTCAGCATTGTACTTCCCACATTTCCTTTTATTTTATTGTTGAGGGAAGATTTGGGCCAAGATATGGCTAGAAGATTCGTGTTACATGAATCTGGAATCCCAACTCTCTCATTGGTTAGGCCTACATTTGTTTATTCACTCCTTAAGGGGGAAAAAAAGAGAGTCCATATTTCTCCTCATGAGAGGAGAAATGGAGTAGTAGTAGCTTCATTCTCTCCTCCCTCACTTTCATTCTCACTGTCAAATAGCTATGGAGGCTGAAAGAACACCACATAGTAAGCTTGAAGGGAAAATAAGAAAAAACAAGAGTGGAAGAAAGAAAAGCTTCACTCTCTTAGTCCCTCCTTCTCTCTCAGTCTTGCACTTTTCATTCACTCACTCTCAAGCAATGACAATGGTCGAAGAGAAATCGTGGGCTTTAATTTGCACGCACATAATTATGTGTTGTTAATATCTTCACTGTATACATTATGTATATAGCATTTAGATGGGTAGCCTAAACCATTGGCCTCTCTCTCAAGTTCAATTCGAACGATGCTACCTCTTTATTCTTCATAAAAGTGTTTTATCTCAAATCCAAAAGTAAGAAAACATTACTATCTTCTCATTAATTAAGTCCAATTTGTTTTGGTCTCAAGTATATTGATTTCCCTTCTAGCTGGTTTTTTTTCATTGCATCCCTTATAATCTCTATATTTTCTAAGTCTCAATTTATTAGGTCATTAGAAAATCCTACATGGGTTATTTTCTTTTTCCAAGGGGATGCACTGATTCTACCATATTTAATGTATCTATATTTTTCCAACCTACTTCTATCCTCTTCTAGATAGCTTGTCACTATTTAATTTACATAACTTCACCTAATTTTAGATCATTTATGCTGGCTTTGCACCATCAATCCTTTTTTCCTTACTCTACTTTTTCTTTTTCCACGTCTCCATAAAGCTATGTAGATTCCTATAGTATTTAGCTGTTAATACAATTACTTCAAATCTTTTAAAATTTAATATATTAATCCACTTATAATTTAATTTATCAAATGCCTCATCTCCTAAATTCCTAATAAATATTACCAATACTTCTATAATTATTTTGTTTAAGAGTTTCACTAGTGATTTTTGCCATCATAACATCTAAGTATAATAAATCCATGGTAGTAACGGGAAAAGATATGCAATGTTTATCACAAGAAAAGTCCTGCATCACAAATGTATTGGTTGAAATAGCTTATGGACCATTGCAAGCATGAAGAAAGGAATTTCTATACATGCTCACTTGAATGAGTTTCATTCAATTTTCAACCAATTTACTTCGAATGGCATTGAGTTCAAAGATAATCTACCTCCCTTATTCTTGCTTGTTATATTTCGTGAGTCATGAGATACTTTCCATGCAACCATGCGTGCTAATACTCCTAACGATGGCTTGAAACTCTAGGATATTGAGGGTGTTTTGCTCATAAGGATAGACATAATGCTAAGAGTGGTAATGACTATCATGATAGAGATTCATAGAGGTTTCAGTCTTGTGGGCAATCTTATGTTCATAAGCCCTCTCTGACATGTCATCAGTGTGGGAAGCAATGTCATATTCAGCCATAGTGCCATAAGATGTGCAATGATAAGCACAAAGAGAAAGGCAATGATAAAGTGCAAGAAAATTTTGATGATTGTAGCATTGACCCTAATAAGTCCATTGTAAAGATTGGAGAGATAAATGTAGTGTAACTAGAGTCAGATAATGAGTACATCTTAACAACTTTCTTCCTTGATGCTTCTCAACTAACCAATGCTTTGTCTACATATTGTCAGTACTAGCTACCTGATTTAGGGGGGCTTCCTTTCATGTTACCCCATATAGGGATTGGTTTCAGTCCTATCGCAACATCACAGGTTTTGTGCGACTAGAAAATAGCTTGGCATTGGATATTATAGGAATTGGGGATGTAAGGTTGCAATTTCCCTCAAGCAGTTCTTCTACTTTGCATAATGGATGTCATGAACCAGCTTTGACCAAAAGCCTTCTATCTACTGGGACAATTGGATGATGCATGCTATTATGTATCTTTTAGTAATTCTACATGGAATATTTTTCTTGGAAATCTTGTCTTTACTTGAGGTGCCAAGGCTGGTAGCCTCTATCCTTTATTTGCATGTGGGTCTCTTGGCCATGTTTTGGTTGTGATTGGCATACCACATGCATCTTTATGGCATCGTCACCTTGGACACATGTCCTTAAAAGAAATGAAAATGCTTACTCATTGCTATATCTTCCGCCTCTTGATTATAAATGTTTCAATTCTTGTGAACATCATTTTTATGGCAATCAGACATGCAACTCTCATAAGAAGTCTGGCCTTACATGCATGGATGAGCCTCTACCTCTTGTGCATTATTGTGATATATGTGGTCTCATGCCCTATCAATCATTGGATGGTACAATGTACTTTGTTACATTCATTGATGATTATGCGCATAAGGTCTGGACATATCCTATTAAGTAGAAATTGGATGTTGTATCTACCTTTTAGCATTGGCTTGCTCTCATTATGAACCAATTTGGGTATTGATTGAAATACCTAAGGTCTAATAATGGGGATGAGTATGTTTCTAAAGCATTTGAGCAACTTTGTAATGGGAGGGATATTAAGCATCAATTGATTGCCCTACACACCCCACCCCAAAATGGTATTGCTGAGCACATGAATAGGACCATTTAGGAATGAGTCCAAAATACGCTTAGTCAAGTAGGCTTATCACAACATTTTTGGGCTAAGGTAGTTATGACTACTATATATCTAATAAAGATCCCCATGCACTACTATTGGATATTAGATTGCAAAAGAGGTATGGTCTGGGAAACTCCCCTCATATGTGCATCTTATAATCTTTGGACATGAGGCTTTTTGCCATACATCCAAGGAAAAATGCAATAAGATGGATCCTAAGTCTATGAAATACATCTTGTCGGGATGCAAGTGAGATGGGCTACTACCTATGGGATCTGAAGGCTCAAAAGATTATCCGTAACCATAATGTTATCTTTCATGAGGAGAAGATGCATAATTGAGTGGGTAGTTGCGGTATATAAGATGATCCTTCAAGAGGATCCTCTTACTATAGTACAACTGGCTAGACAACCTATAGTTGATATTCCAATGGCCCACGATCATGATGTTGGATAGGATGTATAAGCCCCACAGTCTGTTTTGAGATGGTCTACTAGAGATAGATATAAGCCTGATCAATTTGAGCCCTCTATGGATGGACTATGCTATGGTGACAAATTTTGGTGAGCTCCTTAATTATGTAGGAGGCTATACATAGGTGATAGTCACTCTTGGAAAAGGGCCATGTAGTATGTGTTTAATTCACTACTAAAAAACCATATATAGGATTTGGTTCCTTTACCCGGATAGGGAACATGCATTTACATGCAAGTGGATGTACAACTTGAAGCGTACCCCTCGATACCCTAAGCCAGCATATAAGGCCAGATTGGTTGTTATGGGTTTGAAGCACGAGCATGATGTTGACTTTGATAAAGTCTTTACTCTTGTAATTATTGAGTGCGTATATGACTATATTTTTAGCTTCTTTTGTTGATTTTTAGATGGTTTTTGATTGATATGAGGGTATGTCGGTTGAACTTTGATAACTTTTGAAGTTTTTTGGAAGTGTTTTGGGATAGTTTGATTATGTTTGGGAGAGTTGTGATGGTTTTTTATCAAGATTTGATGTTATGATAGGTTATGTGACAAGTCTATTTGGTTCTGTTAGGTCTATGTTGCCTATGTTTTGATATTTTTTCTTTTAGTTTGTGAGGTTGGGATTCTGAATAAGTCTTTTGAGGAATTATTGAGAATATGTTGGATGGTTTGAAGTGATTTTGGTTGGAGCTATATGGTTTTCATGCTTTATGTTGACCCTTTGTTGAGCTTCTATAGAGCCTTTGTCTTTGTTCTGGTTGTTTCTATGAATGTTCTATGGGATGGATGTTTAGCTTGGAAATATTTTGTGATCTTGGAAGAGGAAGAATGAAAGCTCAAAATAGCTTGACGAAGCAAAAGAAGTAGCCAAAGAAGACTTGAAGTGAATACTGCAGTGATAGCGACAGTAGTGAAGAGCTCTCAAGGGATACTGTTGTGGCTTTGATTACTCTTTATATCAGACACGCCTCTTGGGAGGGGTATCCATGTCTAAGAGGGGATTATTGATTATTATTTTAATGTACTATTGAGTGAGGATATGTATGAGAAGATCAAGTATTAGAGAGAGTTAATTTCTATGCTAAAAAACATTGTATCTATATGAGAGATTGAGAGAAGTCTATGAAGACATTGAAGATGAATACTATGTGATGAAATTTCATTCAAAGTGGAGCATTATTTTGTGTTTTTATGGTTCTTTGATAGATTCTAAGAATAATATAAAGAGTGCGATCAATTTCATCAAAGATAAAGCCATAGGAGATACTTTCTATGGTGTTGCATGAAGATTTATCGTGCTTGGTATCCTTTTTCCTGTTGTGGTTATATAAAGGATGAAAAAAAGCTTATTGATACATACAAGATAGCTTTTCTTGCAATAAGATCCCTATTTTCTTAGTGTTCTCTTGAGAGCTCCATGTTTTTAGTGTGCAATAGGGGAATGACTACCATCAACAAGCATCAACAAAGGCTGAAAATGGAAGAAGTGGCATTGTTGAAGAGGAAGAAAAACAATGGAAAATTGTAGAATCCATGCTATTATTGAAGAATTGGAGATCTTCATTGCAAGAGCCGCTTTCTATAAGAAATACATTTCTCAAGCATATAGGCTTTATGCGACAAACTAATCCCACTATCTTATGAAGCTATAGAAAGTTGTATCACAATAGCTAACTATGTTTCACAAAGCTAAAGAGCGAAGCTAAAATAGAGAGAATGACCATCCATGGGAGATTTGGTTTTTATTAAAGAATTTCAAAATATCATTAAGTGAAAGATTGTGAAGAAGCTTCAAGAGTCATGGTCAATTGAAGTTCACAAGAATAAGTAGGAAAAGACTTAGAATCTATTTGTGGATACTCAACAACAAGATACGTGGAATGCTTGGTACACTGACAACCTTCTATTTGTCCAATTGGAAACCCACTAGAAGTTAGGAAACTGAGTGTTTTTTACAACTTATACTATTGAAACCCTCCGAAATTAGTATTATCAAGACAATGACACTTTGACGATTCTCAGAAGAATGAGTTTTGATACCTTCAAAACTGAATATCTTCCCCTCTGTAGTGGAATGAAAGTTGAATTCAGAGATGCTGAAAAAAAGGAAGTAGAAGAAATGTTAGCAAGAGACTCCTCCAGAGACTGAAGCCCTTCTAATTCTATTCTATTGAGTACAAGCAAACTAGGTGAAGCTAACTCCCTATTGAATGACACAATCAAGAGGCAAGCACTAGAACGAGTCCAAATGTATGTGATCAAAGCCGAGAACAAACTACTAGTAGAAGTCTCCTTTGATACCCTTGCAGCACTCTTTATAGAAAACAGAAGTCCCAATGGCGAGTCAAGGTCCCCTTCCTAGCCAAATCCATCCTAGAAATATTGATGACATGCCAACAAATGTAATCCCATTGCCCATCTTTAAGGGAGAGTATAATGAAGACCCTGATCTTCATGTAGTTGAGTTCATGGTAGCATGTGTAGCCAATAATGCCAAAAAAACCTCAAGCATTGGTTGGCAATATTTCTTGCCACTTTCAAAGGCGTGGTGTTTCAATGGTATAAGAGACAAGCAACAAGAACTTTGGTACATGGGATGACCTGAAGTTGGCCTTCCTCACTAAATTTAGGCGTGAAGGATTTGAAGAGCAGAAGCGAGAGGATTTCATGAACTTAAGTCAGTCCTTTAGTGAGTGGGTGGAAGCATATGTCTCTAGAATGGAATCCATACTAAAGAGATGGACCAACCATCCAAAATGGAGTTTTTATTAGAGGCCTACAAATAGAAGTTTGTATGTTTGTGGAATTGAGAAGACCAGTCAACTTGCAAGCTATAGTGGAAGATGCGAAACTATATGATGATGTTGAACAGGTTGTCAATTACCTCAAGGAGAGGAGCCTTACCTTCTCCCATGCCAAGAATGGTATACCCATCAAATGTAGTCCCAAGGACTATTCCCTACCCCTACCCTCAGATGCACACAATGCCATAGTACAGTGCACCAAATCCATAGTGGGTGGCTGCTACAGACAGTAGTACCTCAAGTGATGATTCAACCATAACAACGGTGGCTTCGAACAGTTCCCCCAATGGTAACTCGATAACAATAGTGGAACTCTACCAAATGGAACCAACAACCACTAGTCTCAATAGGAGCTTTGAATCAAAATCAGAGTAGAGAACCCTCTAGATCAACCCAACCAATCTATGCAATGATTATGGAGGCTTTCAAAAATCCTACTGCGAGTACTCTCTAGGAGGAGAAAATTTGAAGGAAATTTGTCTAATTTAATCACAAGCATCAAGAAAAAGTTGATGGATGTGATCATAGAACAACTACAGATGTTGAAGCTGGATACCACCAACATATCTAGTCTTGTAGATATGTTGAAGTTGATGGATGTGATCATAGAACAGCTACAAATGTTGAAGCTGAATACCACCAACATATCTAGTCTTGTAGCAACCATGAGATGGAAGAGATGTGATGCGATCTAATACATGGTGCAGAAAGTGCCATCAGGCAAGACATTTGGTCCACTAAATGTATCCAAAAAGTAACTATCCATAGAGCCTTCTATTCATACTGTTTAAGGAAGAACCATACAAAAGATATCTTCTCTTTGAAGGAGATCAATGAAAGAAAGAAGCAAGATTCAACCTATTGGAATCCAAGATAACCACCCAAGATATCGGACCAAAGCCTAGAGAGTTCAATCCTACTTTTGACCCAAGGAGGTTTTCCTCTTAGAGTTACAGAGGATGGCAATCTAGCAGTGGCTAAAGATCAAAAGTGGAGTGTTATAGATATAGAGAAAAGGAACATATCTCACTAAAATGTCCAAACCCCCAAGGGTTCATAGACTACAAACCCTTATGCAGTCAATGCAAAGGAGAAGGCCACACTGTAAAAAAGTATCCTACTCGAGCTCCTGTAAAAGCTAGCACCATTGATAACCAACATAAGACCCAAGAACCTACCTTTAAATTGATGGAATTGAAAGTTATCGCACTAACACGTGCCAAGGAAAGAGAACCCACAATTCCAAAACAGAATGTTCCCTTTGCCAAAACGATGAAGTTTAATATTCCAAAAGAGATATAGAATAGTACAAAACAAAATGGTACAATACAAAGCAATCTAATACCACACAGAAGGATATAGATATAGTTACAGAGACAGGACCAAAGGTCCAAGAGATAGAGGATATAGAAGTACCCCTAGTGATAGAAGAAGTACAGATGAGGATATAGAAGTACCCCTAGTGAAAGAAGAAGTACAGATGTTGTTGCTTTTAGATGAAAAAGGAAATATAAAAGTAGATATTGTCCCATTCTCTAGCCGATTAGAGAAGCCCGTGGATTCTATCAAGAAGTATGACTTGGTCAAAGACCTAGACACCTTCAAACCAAACCTAACATTCCGAAAGTTGCCAATACTATCCCCTAGCTATTGAAAGGAATTGAAAAGCATATTGATAAGAAGATGCGGCTGAAGGATTGCTTCTACAACTGCCACTAAGTCTAATAAAGCCCTAGACCCTATGAAAGAAGTGGATGGCTAACGTCTTCCTAGATCATCCTATTACCCGAGAGATTGGCGTTTGGATTGAAGGATGTTTTATTGCGAATATATTGATTGATTAATGAACATAATGACAGATGTGATAATGAAGGATTTGGGCCTATAAGGTATGCAACCTACACAATGGCTTATTAGACTTGTAGACCAAAGTAGAATTAAGCCTTTGGGTATTCTTCCATATGTGAAGACAACTCTTGTAGGATGAGACTATTGGGTTGGCCTATCTAGTGGTAAAATCAAATTCCTACGAGACTTCATATCCTCTTCTTTTGGAAAGACCATGGCTTTGTAAAGAAAGAGCACAAACAGATTGATTCAAGGGAAGGTACATCCACCTCTATCAAAGTCTTAACAAACTTCTTTAACGAAGTTACAAATGGTACATCAAAGGAGGCAAAAGCTATCAAATAGATATTTCCTAAGAAAACATAAGTACAATCCTTGATAGTTGGCATTTTAAGCCAACTTTCAAAAGAAGAAAAGTCCTTGTCAATGGGTGAATACTTGCTGCCAGAACCAGGAATGATTTCTAAAATCGCATCTGACAATAGTGAGATAGAGGCATGGATAGATATATTGCTCTCCTGTTACATGGCCATAGCAGAGCTAGAGACAAGATCGACAACAATAGAGACAAACACATGAGTAGAGCAAGAGATAGAAGCAAAATTAGAACATATACTAGAGAGTTTGTTTTTCTTGTATAAAGCCCCTACAGAGGCCGAGATAGACTTTGTCGTCAAAGATGAGGATGAAAGTAAAGATGAAGATAAGAAAAGTGACGTGGAAAAAGCTATACAACTAGAGGAGAAAACTAACGAGGATGAAGTTCTAAAAGTGGTTGAAGTTGAAGATTTCATGCTATTTGACAGAATGACTCTAGTACCATTTGAATTGATTAATGAGTCATTGCATATGCAAACCCTCCATAAGAAATGGATTAAGAAGAATAAGCCCTCCTTTAGTAGTGGCTCTTGTCGCCCTAATCTCCCCGTTCCAAGAGAGGATGGTGATGATGCACCTTACCAACAAACACCAATCTTGTAGCTCAAATAGAACTCGAATGGTTCTTTTTATGTGACATTCGTGGAGGCCTCCTCAACAGATGAATCCTCAAGTCAAGAGATAAGTAACTCTTCCATAAAATTTGAAACAACCATGATATCCTTTCAACATCCTAAAGAGTCAACTAAGCCCCTATGGAAAGAAGAAGTTACTTCCAGTGGAGCATCACACGAGGAGACCACTCGCTTGAAGGAGTCGTATCTATATCCAGAAGCAATCCGTGGTGGAACCTTCATCCACAAAGTGGAAGGTAAAAAGAAATCAACTTTCATGGATACTGATGATAATGAATGTCACATGAAGGTGGATATCAGTCTTCTAGAAGATGAGTTATCAACCTTGCATAACCTATTGAAGGAGAACTTGGACGTGTTTGTATGGCTACATAAAGATCTAAAGGGGATTGATCCCATAGTGTGTCAACATCACATCAACCTAGAACCTAATGCCAAACCCGTGAGGCAAAGATAGAGGCATATGAATCCAAATTACTCTAGCTTGGTGAAAGCTGAATTGTTGAAGCTCCTTGAAGCTGAGTTTATTTATCCCCAATGGCCAATAGTAAATGGGTTTTGCCCATCATGGTAGTATTCAAGAAGAATGGAAAGCTACAAATATGTGTGGACTTTTGAAAGCTGAATTCCAAGACAAGTTGCCACAAGACAGACACCTTTCCAACTAGTATATGGCACAAAAGTGGTCTTCCCTATCGAGTTAGAGCTACCCACTTTGCAAGTGGCTATCATTGAATGCTTAGGATATGCTGATTCATTATAGCATCGTCTTCTACACTTGGAATGTCTAGACGAAATACGCCAAATGGCCTTATAGTGTATGGAAGCCACCTTGCCTCGATGAAAGGCTTACCATGATAGCTTCATTAAGCATAAGGAATTCAAGGAAGGTGACCTCGTCCTTGCATATGATTCATGCTTTGGCAAGCTCCAAGGAAAGCTCCAATAGCACCAAATGGACCCCTACAAGGTACTTACTATCAATTCTAATGGCTTTGTTCAAATACATGCCATGGACACCTCTGAAGATACCTTTCTAATCAATGACTATCGCGTGAAGAAGTATTACCCTCCTTGGGGATCTTGACAACCACAGCTGATAGCTCCTTCATCCCTTGTACGTCGATCGATAATGCTCTACATATTGCTATTGATTAGTAGCTATCATTTCGCATTGATGAGGTGGATGTACCTTCTACCTCCTCAGTTCGACCTCCCGTCCCTACTCTGCTACCTTCTTATCTAATCCCACATCGATGCCATGGATTGTTCTAATAAGTAATGTTCTAGCCCTGTGAACCAAAAAAAAGAAAAAAAAATTGATTACGGGAGAAAAGGACGTCGGTCCTTCTATGTTGACCTACTCTTCAAGAAAAGATGGAAACACCCTTGAGAGTAAGGAAAAAGAAAAAAGAAGAAAAGAAAAAAAAACTATTATGGGAGAAAAGGAACAAATTCCTTGTCATAACAGGCCTAACTCCAAGAAAAAGTGGCAAATACCCTTGGGCAGGAAGCTGGCTATGGAAAATGTGGTAACACCCCACAGTCCAAACTAGCTGATTTCTCAGTCAACCTTCCATGATCCAATTTTGAAGCCACCTCCCTTGGTGCATTGTGTCTTGTACTTTTCGAGAGCATCTGTCTCCTTCAGTAGATGACATGTTCCTATATTCGAACATAAGTTCTTGATCTGTTGGCTATCTCCCTGGGTATGCCTCTGCATCGAAAAGATAAAATTTGACATCATCAACAAGCCAATGCAGATCTTCATTGACAACCCTGTGAGTGATATGAGCTTTCATCCTAACAAGATGGGAATGTGAGTATGAAATGCCCTCTGTACTTAACAGATGAGCGCAATACAGAGGGTGGGATGAGTGACAAGTCCTTATCCTTTAAATCCAAATGAGAGGTGAGATGTGTGAATAAAGCATTGCACACATGGGTTGGGCTTCTCAATGCACAAAGCACGATTTGTTCCTGTGCACAACATTATAAAGCTCCATGGCCTTCCTTCTTGTACGTATGCCGACACAGGGTGGGATACATTATTG
This sequence comes from Lygodium microphyllum, assembly GCF_053477565.2. Classification (NCBI taxonomy): domain Eukaryota; kingdom Viridiplantae; phylum Streptophyta; class Polypodiopsida; order Schizaeales; family Lygodiaceae; genus Lygodium; species Lygodium microphyllum. Next base: position 134,742,029 of record NC_141158.1, read on the forward strand.
CACCATCAATTGTGCACAAGGTATACAACCTTCGCACACATGTGGTAGTGTAGATTAAATTAATGGGTATTAGTTATCAGGCTGCCCTCTTGTATTCATCAACAGAGCGTGAGATAGAGGGGGGACTGAGCATGATTGAATTTTCCTTCAATCAATTGAGAGGTGAGATTTGAGGGACATTACAACACTTGCGATCAAGTACATTTCCATTTTCCTATGCACAAACAGGACGGGCCTCTGCCATCATCACAGGACACACCACTCTATTATGTGCATTGCACTATAAGGCTCCCTGGTCTTCCTTCTTGCACTTATGCCAGACGAGTTGGGATGCACAGATGCACCATAAATTGTGCACACTCGCATACTTCCTCTACATCATTTTCCTTGTCAATTTCTAACGGGCATGAGATATGGGTCCCATTCTACTCCTCTTCAAGCAATGTGAGTTATGGGGCAAGTGGCTGATCTATCATCCCAACATGAGTAAATGTTAAGATTGAGCATTGTATTCTTTGCCATTGATGGCTTACTGGGCCTTCATCAATGACTCTATCTCCTTGGGTATTATTGCATGGTCCCCACCATGTTGGAAGCATACTGTGGCGACCCATGGTACCTCCAATGGATGACTTTGACTCCCAACTCGTCAATGACAATCTACATCGACCAACTGAATGGGCTAAGTGTTTCTAACCCTACCTCTTATGTTCATTTATGTGTGTGATATGACTTAAGTATAGGGACACAAGGATATGGGTCATGTTCACGTGTTAGGCCCCTATTGATAAGTCACTTACCAATCTGTTCACTTTTTAAGTGTGGGGATGCGTCCTTGCGCATCTCATTTGCATACATTCATAAATATGTTGTTTTATGATTGTTACATAATGAAATGTATATTTTATGCCCTGATGAGATCCCTTCCTCATCCACCCACCCTATTGTAACCCGTTCTCGCGATCTTCTCTAGTTCTTCTGATTGTTTTATCATTTGGTTGATCCTCTATGTGAATGCATCCTATAATTACCAAAATTGCAATATGACCATCCAATCCCATGTATCCTTTTTACAGTTCTATGTTCTGAGTAGTAGTTTATTAGTTATTAATTTTTGAAGAATTTTACATGAATCAAACATGTTTTCATGTAAACATACCTTTTTTGCACCGAAATTGCAATTTGATGTGATAGCCTTGATCTTTTCCCTTTCTCAAACATTTCTTCAGTTTATAGCCCACCTTTTTGATGCATCGATTGGTAGTTATTTATTTTTGTGTGTTTGCATGTTTCTTTTTACTCATGTTTTGCCATTTTTTCATATGAACCTCCTCTTTTCTTGTGGGAATGGTGTCTTGATTGGATAGCCTCAAGCTGTTAGTCCCTTTGATATTTTTTATTTTTTCTCCCCCTCATTCCAATCTATCAATTTTTTGCAATTAATTTTTACTTGTGTTTTCCTCCGGATTTTTGTCCCTTTTTTCATGTGAACATACCTTTATTCCATCAAAATTCCATTTTGAATTGACATTCTTGTCTAATAACATTCCTCGGACATTTTTCCTTTTTGTTGCCGCATGTTTTGCTTGACAATTTGTCTTGAATTGATTTTCATTGCATTTTTTGTGTATATTTTTATTGTTTTTTTCATGCGAACCACCCCATTTGTCATCAAAACTATGTTTAGACCTAATATCCCTCTCTATCCCATCAAAATAAACATATTTGCTTGATGTTGCATTCTATTTTAACTTTTTTATTTTTTGTAGTTAATTTCTGATTAAGTTTTTGAGTTTTCTTTTTTCCATGTGAATGTGCCCTATTCTTATTAGAACGGCGTTCTAACTTGACAGGCATGTGTAGCACCTTTGCTCGGACATTTTTCCTTCTTTCCACACTTCATTTTGGCTGATGGATTTTGCATTATTAATTTCTAAGTGTATTTTTATTCATGTTTTTGTCCTTTTTCTACGTGAATGCCGATTTTTGGCTCAGATTGTGTGTCGAGCATCCACCGTGTCACGTCCCAACCTTTGCTTGCTTCTCTCGTTCCCATCTGATCCTATCATGACTTTTTTTTAAACCCAAGTTCCGTGTAAGTGCGTGGGATGGGGGGTGTTCAATTTTTTTTTACTTTTCTTTTTTAAAAAGAAAAAAAACCCTCCAAAAGTTTAAAAATTTTTCCCTCCAATTGTTCCCTCTTGTACCCTCCCCCTCTCCTTTCTCTCCTTCCTTCTCTCTCCTCTCTCTACCTCTTGTCCTACCATCTTCTTCTTCTTCTCGGCTCTACACTCTCCCTCTCCTGGCCTTTCCCACATTCCCCCCATCCTCACTCATCATGGCCTACCCCCCATCAACCCACCTTGCCAGCTTGTCCCATCGACCCAACCCCTTGCCCACTGTTCCTCCATCCCCTACGCCACCCCCCCCCCCCCCGCCCTGTCCCAATGCGCCCATGCACCCCTTCCCACCCCCACAACCCACCCACCCTCCTAACCATCCCTCCTGCCCGTACCCTTGTCCCCCCCCCCCCCCCCCCCCAAAAAAAAAATTTATCCATCCCTTCCCCCCCTTTCACTTGTCCCCCCCCAAATTTATCCACCCATTTGCCCACCACCCCCAATTTATCCCCCTATCCCCAATTTAGCCCCCCTCCAAATTTGGCCCTTCCCCCTATTTTTGGTCCCCGCCCCACCTTTGGGTCCTCCACCCTCCGTCTTCAATCCCCTCCTTCAGCCACCCTCGCATCGTATCATGGGTGTTCATGTGAATCGTGTCAGGCACATTCGCTATTTTTTTTTCATGGTCATTCATGCTACATGGTCAATCACGCACAACTTTTCTTAGTTTACGTGTGGATGCCGTCTACGTCCCTGTTCATGTATGAGGACGCACGTGTGGTTTTCCCCGAGTGGTGGATTTGTTGTTCTTCAAATGTTGTGTTGATGGTACTTGCCTTTTTACCCACATATTATTTATTATTAAAAAACAAAGAAAAAACCAAAAACCTAACAAAAATACATAAAATTTCATTAAAACGTCAAATTAAATGGGAAAATTTGTTAAAATTTTACACCAAATTAAAAATTTTTGAAAATTGAAACAATGCATTTCAAGTGAAATTTTACATTAAAAATTTAAGAAAATATTTTAGAAAATCTAATCAAATTTCATAAATTTATGAAATATCTATAAAAATTCATTAAAATAACTAAAAATTTGCCAAAAAATCCAACACACTCCCTTACATAAATTTCACTCATTTTTAATTGAATATTTTCTGTTGCCAACATAACATCATAATTGAATAAATAAAACAAACATAATACCCAAATTAAAAAATTTAATAAAAATAAAAACCTAATAAAACCTAACCCTACTCACTTACAATTTACATAAATAAAATCCACCCAAACAAACAAAATAATAGCACAACCACACCCTTTAAAAAATTAAAAAATCACAAATAAAAATGAAATAGTAAAATATAAATACAATTATAAAAGAAAAAACAAATACCACAAAAATGAAAGAAAAAACCATAACTCGCAAACTAAACCAAACACTCCTATTATTTTCAATGGCAGGTATTAGCCATAAGATTTTTTTATTTTATTGTTATGTAGGAAGTCGACTCTCTATTGGTCGACCCGCTGCACTCTGATTTGTGGATTTTTTTCTGGATGTGAAAGTTATGATGATTCTTTTTCCACCTTGCATCAGACTTTGAGGGCGCCATATACACATTATCAAGTTCCATTTTTTTTTTCTTCTTTACGTACACCATAACACATATTTAATTTGTAAATAAAATTAACCCGACCATTGCACCCACCAAATTACCAGAATACACCCTATAAAATTTTATAGTAAAATCAATTGATCGTTAATTGTGAAAGGAACCCCCGTTGTTGCAAAGCACATGGCATATTAATCCACATAATTTTGTAACTTAAAATTCACCCCTAATGTCCATAATGCACATGCACACATGTTGCAAACACATTTAATTTGTAAATAAAATGAACCTCCCACCATCACGCATGCACGCACTTTGCACCAAACATCATCTTATTTGTAACAAGGAATTGCATTAGTAGAGACCAAAGTTTACTCTAAGTCTGAGTGGGGTTGGGTTATGTGATTCGATTCACCATACATTAATGGATAATTTAATAATAAGTTGCAAAATAAAATGTTCACCCATAAAAGGAATTCATGTAGTTCTTACCCACCCACATCACCTCACCTTAGGATGATGAGATATGCTTTTACGGGGTTGGGGTTTATCAATCAAATGGTAGTCTTGTCAAGTCTTATTTGTTATTAGTGGTTCTAACATGAGTCTGTTATGGTTTCTTTGCTCAGGTCTGAGCCAGGGATACGGTGTGACTTAATTATATTTAATTTGGATTGCTTGATTACGGGGGATTAGGGCACATGTCTGTCTGCATAGCATGAAGCTTTCGGTCACACATGTGCATAGGTCATATCAAAATTTTTCTGTAGGTTATGGTTTGCTTGGGGTTGTCCGGTTTAGTCTTGTCAGTCTTGTTCTTTGCTTTAATTTTTTTTATCTCAATTATGAACCATGTATTGGTTTTTTATAGAAATTTCCTACTTTGGTTTCTTGCTTTTGTGTGTTTTTGCTTGAATATTCTGAATGGTACCTTCTGAACCTCCTACGCTTGTGATTTAGCATCTTCCCCTTTCGATCCATGATTATTGCATTCATAAGGCTAGTCTTCATCTTTTTGTGGCCCTAAGGTTCCCTCTAGTGGGATATGAAGCTTTATTACTCTTTTTTGGAGACTTGCAAGAAGCTTTTAGGATTGGTTTATGGCCGTTGGTTTTATTTATCCCTTGCCACTATCAGTGAGGCCGTGTTCCTACCTTTTGCAACTTCTGTTGTGTCTAGTGGTAATCATTTATTATCCACTGTAGAGATTCTTGCCCTATTGCAGAAGGGGACCTCTATTCCTTTGGTAGCGAATAAGGTTATCACTAGTTCATGAGTTTTAGTGGCACATATTTCCTCTCCCTTGTGAAATCAATTATGCCAATTTCTCCATGATCGATTTATATTAGGCAAACTTCATCCAAGTGTTTGTCTAGGGAACTATTCACTACATCTATCAGAATCCTTGAGGGGGTTAAGTTTAACTGGACAACCTTTTTGTTGGCTAAAATGGATCAACATTTTCAACGTGTAAAGAAGAGTCAACTTAGTGTTGTTTTCTATGGGGTTTTTCTATAGAAGATCATCAATTGGCACATCCCCTAGGTGGCATTCTTGTGCCTGATCTTGTTCCACTTCTGCAGCAATCTTCTACTTTTGTTCCTTCTTCTCCTATGCAACCCAACTCAAATTCAACGAATGTGCCCCCTGTCATGATCATTCATAAGAAGCACCACACACAATGTCCTTTTAATTTTTCCCCTATTCCATCCCCTGTGGTACATATTCTAATACCTAAGGTGTCTAGTAGTTCCCTTCCTCCATTTCTTGCATGTCCTAATTTGTTTGCGGTACAACAGGAAGGTACATTGGATTCACAAATTCCTTCATCCCTCCAAACATTGATTATTGGCACCTTGTTTTCCAAGCTTATGTCAAATGCCCAAACTACAATGGAAACAACTTGGACTTCCTGTCTCCAGTTTGTCTACATAGGAGTTTTTGCCTCTTTGCAGGACAAGGTGGATTCCTCGATTTGTTAATTGAGTAAGACACTAGAAGATTTGGCTTCAAAAAGGTCTACCCTTAGTGGCATCCATAAGGAAATGCAAGGAGCTACAATTTTAATGGATTCTCATAAAGGTGCCTAAAATAGTTACCCTCTCTGTTCCCCCTCTTGCTTCTATTATTCCTTCTGTTGTGGCTTCTAAGGAGAAGCTAGAAAATTTACAGGAACATGCTAGGTTGTGTGATGCCTTTGGTACCAAAGAAAAAAGGTTACAGCATCATATGGATTGTGTGTAAGAAGCTTTTACTCATTGCAGTGAACTTGTTTTCCCTCCGCCCTCTTTTTGGCTTAAAATATCATCACTAGAGGTTGGCATTATATATCTTTTTGAGTATAGTGGGTTTATAGTCTCTAGAGGGTGGTTGGTAGGATCTTTGGTTGAGTGATTTGCTTAAATTAGTGTTTGACAGAGCCTCAGATGACTTGCTTGATCCTCAAGCCAAATTACTCTCTTTTATGTATATTAAAGGAGATTTGCAAATTGCAAATGAGGAGGATTTGAATATTTATGTGGGGGATGTGGTTTTGCAAGCTATATTGTATGTACATTCTGTGAAGTTCAATCTTGTGGATGGTCTGTAAATTTTTTATCAACGCACATCCTGTGCTGACATGGGTCCATGCTATTGACCGAGTAGTTTTTATAAGTCTGATATCCAACAATTGCATACTAAAGTGTTTAACACCTTGTTAATAATCCCTTGTTTACTGAGGAGTTCTTCCAAAATTTTAAATTATGTTGTTCTATTTATCCTCATGATCCTCATGATCCTATTTCCTATTTCCTCAATGCTACTCGCCTTCCTTCTTATATTCATCTTCTTACCACTAATCCTAAAATTCCATTCCTATTTTATCTTTTACCCCTACTTTATTCCTTCATATTCCAATTTTTACTCCCTACCCTTTTGTTGATCCTAATATATATTCTCCTCCTACAGATCCTTCTCTCGTTATTCCTTCTATTTCTATTCCTTCCAGCTTTTGTATAGAATCACTTAAAACCTTTTTAGTATCATTTCCTTTATTTTCAATATCATTATCTTTACACTTTCAATCTTTCTATGGTCTATCATATCCACCTCTTCAATATTCTACCCTCATTCCTATTCCACCTCCTACTGAATATATCAATCTTCCACCTCTATATGTATTGGATAATCCTCAATTTGATAATGATGTCCTCCATCACCACGGCAGTGGACTTTACATGATTTTGTGACGGGACATGTATTAAATTGGCCCCTCATTCCTGGTCCTAGGAGACTTCAACATGTTCGAACTCATATCTTCAATTTGCTCGTGTGCATGCTCAGTACGAGGATACTTCTGTATTCCTTGCTACACATTTTTGTTGGTATCTTGCCTTCATGCATCAACAGTCAAATCTCAACACTCAGAAGACCATTCCAAAATTGACAATAAATCCTAATGAGAATGTGACTGCTCAAATGGATGTGATATACTAATTTGCACATGCATTTCCTACCTGATTCATTATCTTATTTGAAAGGATGTGTTGTCTACAATTCCTTCAGAATGTACCTCTTCATTTTGTGGATGAAAGCAAAACCCTAGAATATCTCAAGCTTAGCATGAAGTTTAAGAAGAAATATATTTATCCTACATAGAAGTGATGTAGTCTTTGGATGTATCATCTTTTTTATGAAAATTTCATTATTTTTAGCTCTCCATTTTTGGGGACTATCCACAAGGAGATGATGAAGTTTCTGTTGAAGAATATTAAAGTTAAAGCTAATCAAAGTTGGCTAGTAGTTGAAGTTAAAGATTGTCTAGATGACTATATATTGCAATGCAGAATACTCTCATATCCTTTACTAATTTGTTTGATTCTAGTTTGGCATACTAAGGATTGATCTATACTTTAAGGTGTTTTCCTTTTGTCAATATGCTTGCTAGATCTAGGTTATTTTGATGATTGATGGGATCGAGGTTGGTTTATAAATGTTGATTGATTGATAATGAAGATAAAGTGATGAGCTTTTATTTTAAGCTTTTATTCTCCTTTTCTAAGGTTGCAAGGACGCTTCATGATTAAGTGGGGGGATATGTTGAGTGCTGAAATGAGGGTGTGTTGATTGAACTTTGATAACTTTGGAAGTATTTTGCAAGTATTTTGGGATAGTTTGATTATGTTTGGAAGAGTTGTGATGGTTTTTTATTGAGATTTGATGTTCTTATAGATTTTGTGATGGGTCTATTTGGTTCTATTAGGTCATTGTTGCCTCTGTTTTGATTTATTTTCTTTTTGTTTGTGATGTTGGGATTGTGAATAAGTCTTTTGAAGAATAAATGAAAATATGTTGGATGCTTTTGAATGGTTGAAGTGATTTTGGTTGGAGCTATATGGTTTTTATGCTTTTTATTGGCCCTCTGTTGAGCTTCTATAGAGCCTTTATCTTTGTTTTATTTTATTCTGTTTGCTTCTGTAAACGTTTTATGGGATAGATGTTTAGCTTGGGAATGTTTTTCAATCTTGGAAGAGGAAGAATGCAAGCTCAAAATAGTTCAAAGAAGCAAAAGAAGTAGTTAAAGAAGACTTGAAGTGGATATCGTGATAGTGATAATAGTGAGCTCTCAAGGGACACTATAGTGGCTTTGGTGACTCTTCATATCAGACATACCTCTTGGGAGGGGTATCCAAGACCAAGAGGGAATTATTTAGGATTATTGATTATTATTCCAATGTACTATTGAGTGAGGATATGTGTGAGAGAGATCAAGAATTAGAGATAGTCATTTCTATGCTTAAAAACATTGTATCTATATGAGAGATTGAGAGAAGACTATGAAGACATTGAAGACGAATACTATGAGATGAATACTATGAAGACATTGAAGATGAATACTATGAGATGAAATTCCATTCAACGTGGAGCATTATTTTGTGTTTTTATAGTTCTTTGATAGATTCTAATAAGAATATGAAGAGTATGATCAATTTTGTTAAAGATAAAGCCGTGGGAGATTCTTTCTATAATGTTGCTTGAACATTTGATTGTGCTTGGTATTATTTTTCATGATGTGGTTATATAAAGGATGAAAAAAGATTGTTGATGCATATAAGATAGATTTTCTTGCAATAAGATCCTTGTTTCCTTGGTGTTCTCTTGAGAGCTCCAACAATCAAGATGACTATAGGAGAAAAGATGTCTATAAGAACATGGTGTTGACTTTGATTAAGTATTTTCTCCTATGTAGTCAATATAGCTACCCTATGCTAAGTTTCGGCCTTGGTTGTGTAGTTAAATGTATGGATCTTTATCTTATGGATGTAAAAATAACTTTTTTACATGGGGACTTGCATGAGGATATCTATATGCAACAACCTAAGGGCTTTATGGAAAATAGCAAGAAGCACCTGATGTACGAGTTGAGAAAGAGCCTTTATGGCCTTAAGTAGGTACTAGGGAATGGAAGCATAGGTTTAATGATTTCATGTATTCACAAGGATATACTCACAGTGATGTGGATTCGTGTTTATACATGAAGTAGGCCCATGATAATAGCCTTATTATCTTGGTGCTTTATGTTGATGATATATTGATTGCTGGTGTGGCAAAGCTTATGATGAATTGGATGCTTTGAAGACTTGGCTCAAGAAGAGATTTAAGATGAAGGATATAGGATAGACCTCACATATTCTTGGTATGTGTATCACACATAATCGCTCTTAGGGGCTCCATTACCTATCACAAAAAGCATACATACAAAAGGTGCTTGAGTGATTCTATACACAAGATGTTAAGCCTATTAGCTATTCTTTACCTTCCCATGTGAAGGTTAGTCAAGTTGATTGTCTCTAGTAACCATGAGTAGAAGGTCAAGATGACCAAGATCCCTTATGCATCCATAATGGTTAGTTTGATGTATGCCATGATAGCCGCTTGCCCTAACATAGCATTTGCAGTGGGACTTGTGGCACGCTATATGGCTACACCTAGCCAATGACATTGGGACACTATAAAGGGTATCATAAGGTACCTAAAAGGCACTACAAATATATGTATTTTCTATGGTGCCCAAGATATTACACTCATGGATTACATTGACTCCAACTATGTAGAACATGCAGATAATAGAAAGTCCACATCTAGGTATTGTTGAGATGACAAGCTCAACACATGCGGACATTAATGATGGACCGCCTGGTTAGATGGGTCCACACGTCTATACTTAGCATGTCAGTAGTCATTATGACTCTCACATGGCCACTAACTCATTACTTATTATATTCAGGTTGTTACACCTATTTACAACTGGCATAGTTATAGCGCCAGTCGACTAGTGTAGTCGGTTATGCATTGTTTGACTTAGCAGGCCACTTTCCTTTATGTTGTATCTTATCTATACTTTGTGTACATTGTAAAATGTGTGGAATAAGAAGAAGAAACCAGCAAGAAAACGTTTTGGTCTCCATCTCTCTTCTTGTCTCTTAAGTGAGCTTCTCCTTGTGCATTCTGTGTGTGTTCGGCGCAGCATCTCGAGCAAGTCCCCCACCACACGATTCTTGACATGGTATCAGAGCCGCGCCACTAAGAGAGGCTAATTTCGAAGGCTGAAGTGAAGGAGAATAAGCAAGGTTCGAGCAAGCAAGCCACGAGTAAGAAGCTCTTCCATCCTTCCACTCTCTCTCTCTTGGATAGTGCATGTGGAGGCACCGGAAGCAGGGTTGAGCAAAAAACCTCAGATTGCTGTGAGATTTGGTGTGCAAGCCGTGCACTATTATTTTGGGCATATGAGGCCGTTTCGGGCCCCGTTTAGAGCCACAAGGTTGTGGACAGCAGTTTCAAGGTATATTGTGATTTCGGTTGTATTAACCAAAAGTGGGTGCACAAGTTACAAATTGCGAATCTATAATTTTTGAGGTGTTTGCAGGAAGCAAACATAAGGTTTATCCGTAAACAGGTTGCAGATTACATGTACTGTTGAGCAATTAGTGAAAAGGTTGCTTGGTGTATTACTGTGCACGTGTTGTGGAAGATTGCAGAAGACTAGCTTGCTGTGCTATATCCTTGTTTGTGATAATGGCAGCGAACAGTGGAAATCCTATTATTGAGAAGCTCGACAAGAACAACTACCCTTCATGGAAGTTCCGTGTGACGAACTTCCTCATTGGAAAGGGCCTTTATGAGTTTATCTCAGGTGAAGAAAAAAAGCCAAAGCTAGGTATCCTTCCGATTGTAGATGAGTTAAAAGCATGGAAAGAGTGGAATGCGAAAGGCAAAAAGGTGATGTATTGGTTATCTGCAGTAATTGATAATACTATGCTGGGACATATCAGGAATGCAGAAACTCCACATGCAGCTTGGACGATTTTTGAGAGTATGTTTTCAGTAAACACAAAGGCACGAAAGATTCAACTCAAGCAAGAGTTGAATGCCTTGAAGAAAGAGAAAATTTCTATCAATGAGTATGTGTTAAAGGTGAGGAGCATTGCAGATGCTTTAGCAGCAATTGATGCAATGTCGGATGATGATGATTTGGTTTCATTCACTCTGAGTGGCCTTAACAATGAGAAAGCATGGAAATCATTTGTTACTTCAGTATATGTACGGAAGCCATTTTCAGATTTTGATGAGCTGATCTCTCTCATGATTACTAAAGAAATCAATATGTAGGGTGATTTATCTGAAAGAAATGATGAACAGGTCCAAGCATTTTACTCGAGTTCAGGAAGGGGATGTGGTAGATCCTCTTCAAGAGGCCGTGGTACAGGACGTGGTAGTGACAACCAGCAAAACAGATTGAATCAGCAATTTGGCGATATGCAGGTTTCAGGAGGTCATGGTAACTTTAGAGGCAGGGGAAGCTTTAGAGGAAGGGGTGGATGGCAGAACAGAGGTTCTAACAACTCTGGTATTGTGTGTCACTACTGTGGCAAAACAGGTCATATTGCAGTCCAATGTTATGCTAAGAAAGATGATATTCACAGTGGTAAATTACAGCAAGGAAACTATGCATTGTCTTCACGACAGAATGAAGACAAAAATGAACGTATGTTTGTTATGCAGCATATGTTAAATGCTGTTACAGGAAGGGGAACACATGATGATTTTTGGTATGTTGATTCAGGTGCATCCAATCATATGACCAGCCATGTAAAATGGTTTGGAGAGATGTAGGATTTGCGAAATACAGGTTATGTGTAGACGGGTGATGATTCATGCCACCCAATTTCACACATTGGAAAAGTTCCCTTGTCCTTGCATGATGGTAAGACAACGAGTCTTTCAGATGCATTACATGTGCCATCTATTACAAAGAACTTGGTGTCAATCGGTCAAATGGTAGAGCAAGGGTTGCAAGTCAGATTTAATGCAAAGGGCTGCTTTGTAGAAGACTTCAATGACAAGTGCAGGTTGGTTGCAAAGGGAAGTAGAGTTGAACGTATGTTTACTCTGGATGCTGGAATTCCTACTATGAATGCTGCTATGTATGCTAAAGGAAAAGGTGTTGTTGTTGCAGATATTGAAATTTAGCATAAACGCATTGGACATGCAAATGTACAAAGACTGAAATTAATGCAGTCCAAAGGGTTGGTTACAGGTTTGCCTACATTTAGAATTACAGAATTTCATAAGGTATGCGAAGCATGTCAGTTTGGTAAGCAGGCAAGACAACCCTTTTCCCATGACAGAGATGTAAGCAGAAATATCCTTGATGTTGTGCATACATATATTTGGGGGCCTACACAAAATATATCTCTTGGAGGCAGTTCATACTTTATCACATTCATTGATGATTCTTCTAGAAAGCTGTGGGTATAGTTTATGAAGGAAAAGAGTGAAGCGTTTGAGCACTTTAGAACTTTCAAGGCTGCAGTTGAAAGAGAAACAGGCTTGAAAGTAAAGTGCTTGAGGTCAGATGGAGGGGGAGAGTACCTCTCGAATGAGTTCAATGATTTTCTAAGGTCTCACGGGATAAAGAGACAGTTCACATGCAGGTATACCCCACAGCAAAATGGGGTTGTAGAAAGGAAAACAGGCATATTGCAGAAGTTGCACGCGCCTTGATGGCTGAAAAGAATATGCCTAAGCATTCTTGGTCTGAGGCTATTCATACTATTGTTTATATTATGAACAGAACTCCCACAGCTGTAGTTCATGGTATGACTCCTGAAGAATGCTTTACTGGCAAGAAGCCTGATGTATCACACTTGAAGGTATTTGACTGTGTTGCATACGTTCATGTGCCAGATGAGCTACGCAAGAAGCTTGATCCAAAGGCAGAAAAATGTGTTTTTATTGGATACTCTTTAGAGCAGAAAGGGTAATGTTGTTATAACCCTGTCACATGTAAGTTCAAAGTGAGTAGGGATGTCATCTTTGATGAAATGAGCAGTTGGTATGCATCTAGTGGTGATGCATTGGATGATGATGATGATCACGACACTCATGTGCAGGCTGAAAAGCAAGAATCACAGACTCTTAGTGGACCAGAGACATCATCTGGTAGTCCTTGGTCTAGGAGACTAAGGAGTGGCTCTACATCTTTAGGTGTATCTAGTAGCACTACAGGTAAAGACAAAGGAAAGAATAAAGTGTCAGATGGCATTGATGCAATTCTTGATGGAGACTCCAGTGGCTTAGAGAGCTTGGATGATGAGTTTGGCATTCCTTCAGTGAGGACTCCAGGTGTGCAGAGAGCACACGTCAATGCAAAGACTCCATTGAATGATCTAGTGGTACGCAGGTCTAGCAGGGTGAGATACCCTGTTAAAAGATTCGGTTTTGAAGGTTATGCAGCTCACCATTATGCTTATATGGTGAAAGTGATTGAGGATGTTGAGCCCACATGTTATGAGGAGGCTGTTGGTCATGCTCATTGGGATGCAGCAATGGATGAGGAGATGGCTGCATTAGAGGCCAATAAGACTTGGGATCTAGTATCATTGCTAAAGGGCAAGAAAGCTATTGGATGTAAGTGGGTTTATAAGATTAAGCACAATGCAGATGGTTCTATTAGTAGGTACAAAGCTAGGCTGGTTTGCAAAAGGCTATGCCCAGACATATGGCATAGATTATGAAGAAACATTCAGTCCAGTTGCTAGGATGGCAACTGTCAGATGTGTGATTGCTTTGGCAGTAGTCAAAGGTTGGAGGTTGCAGCAAATGGATGTGAAGAATGCCTTCTTGCATGGTGATTTGCAAGAAGAAGTGTATATGGATCAGCCAGCAGGTTATGAAGATTTAGAGCATCCCATGTATGTGTGCAAGTTGAAGAAGGCGCTCTATGGGCTCAAGCAAGCACCTAGAGCATGGTCTGACAAGATCAGAGAGTATCTTGTCAATATTGGCTTTTATGTTTCTGATGTTGATCACTCACTTTATGTGAGAAATGGAGATATAGGTTTGGTCATCATAGTCATTTATGTGGATGACTTGATTATTACAGGTAATAATGATAGTGGGATTGCTGAAGTCAAGGACTTTTTGAAGAAGAAGTTTGAGATGAAAGATTTAGGTGAGCTAAGGTACTTCCTTGGCATTGAGATGATCAGATGTGATGATGGTATATGGCTGTCCCAAAGACAGTATGGCTTGGATATGTTGTCCAAGTATGGTATGACAGCATGCAAACCACTTTCAGTCCCATTGGAGCAGAATGTACAGTTGAGTGCTAATGTTGGGGATGAGATAGAAGACCCTACTATGTTCAGGAGGATAGTGGGGATTTTAATCTACATGACCATTACAAGGCCAGACTTGAGCTACGATGTTGATCTTGTTAGTCAGTTTATGCAAGTACCTAGAAAGCCACATTTGGATGTAGTCAGATACATATTGAGATATGTGAAGTCCACATTACATTATGGACTTTTCTATGAGGCAGGTACAGATGTACAGGTGTTTGGATACACAGATGCAGATTGGGCTGGTAGTATGTCTGATAGAAGATCTACCAGCGGATACATGTTCTCTCTTGGTAGTGCAGCAGTTACTTGGAGCAGCAAAAAGCAATCTACAGTTGCTTTGTCGAGTACAGAGGCTGAGTATAGAGGTGCTGCTATTGCAGCATGTGAGGTGGTATGGCTGCAAAAGTTATTGGCTAATTTAGATGTGCAGATGGAAGGTCCAGTTGTCATTTATTATGACAACATAAGTGGTATACAGTTGGCTAGGAACCCTGTGTTCTATGCCAGGACAAAACATATTGAGGTACACTACCACTTTGTGAGAGAGAAGGTACTAGTAGGTGAGATTGACTTGGTGTATGTCAACACACAGGATCAGATAGCTGACATCTTCACAAAGGCATTGGGTACAGAGAAGCTTCAAAAGTTTCGAAGCTTACTTGGAGTTGCAGAGATGCAGTTGAGCTTGAGGGGGAGTGTTGAGATGACAAGCTCCACACATGCAGACATTAATGATGGACCTCCTGGTTAGATGGGTCCACACGTCTACACTTAGCACGTCAGTAGTCATTATGACTCTCACATGGCCACTAACTCATTACTTATTATATTCAGGTTGTTACAAATGGCATAGTTATAGCGCCAGTCGACTAGTGTAGTCGGTTATGCATTGTTTGACTTAGTAGGCCACTTTCCTTTATGTTATATCTTATCTATACTTTGTGTACATTGTAAAATGTGTGGAAGAAGAAGAAGAAACCAGCAAGAAAACGTTTTGGTCTCCATCTCTCTTCTTGTCTCTTGAGTGAGCTTCTCCTTGTGCATTCTGTGTGTGTTTGGCGCAGCATCTCGAGTAAGTCCCCCCACCACGCGATTATTGGAGGTATGTCTTTACTTTTCCTAAGTGTGTTGTTTCTTAGATATCGAGGGTGTAGAAATGCATGACCTTGTCTACTACCAAGGCAAAGTATATTACAACCGATAATACTTACAAGGAGGCACTCTAGCTAGGATATCTAGGCAGACCTTGGTATTATTATAACGCCTACATTGCATTAATATTCTATGAGTGCTATTCAATTGGCCTAGAATTTGGTCTTCCATGCGAAGACAAAGCACATTGAGATACCCCTTCGCTTCTTCAAGAAGGTGGTAGAGAACAAGTATGTTGACTTTTCAAGATCTCGATCGATGAGAATCCTACAAATCTACTCACTAGAATTCTCTCAATGGAACATTTTGCCTTTCCTTAGAAAGATGATGAGCATATGATGTGAGATGACATATATTCCTCATCATGTTATACTTTATGTACATCTATACTTTGTTACTTTTTTCTTATTCTCAGCTCACTTCAGCCACATTCATCTTTAAGTGGGAGGTTGTTGGGGGTAAATGCACTTATATCTACACTGCCCTATATTTACTACACATACTATCACTGTATACCTATACACTGCAAGTGGTAGGTACCCATCACTGCCACTTTATTTTTTATTCTTTCAGTGACTATTGAATTAGGGAAGGTCTGTCACACATTGTGACTATTGAAGTTCCCACACACACACACACACACACACACTCTCTCTCTCTCTCTCTCTCTCTCTCTCTCTCTCTCTCTCTCTCTCTCTTCTCTCTCTCTCTCTCCATTCGCTAGAGCCTGTATCTCTCTTGCTTCTGCTTGCTCATGCTTCCTCTCAAGCTCCATCTTTCATAAGAGCACCCCAAGTTTTTGGGACAAATGAACCCTTGGTCTAGTAGTTGTTTCAACTACTCCTTCGGTTCAATTGCTTCAAGGGTAGGCATCTTATATGGTCTTTTTGCGACTACTTTTGCTCTAATGTTAACATAATTTCACGATCTACTTCTTGTTCAATAGTTAGCTCACTTAGTTCTTTAAGGGAAACATCTGCGTACTCACTTAGCCATGAAATTTCATCTTTATCTTTATTGTGATCTACCTTGTTGAGTTTGCTTAGATAAACATGAAGTTATTTTCTCATTCCCATAAGAATTCAGGTTACCTTGGCTAGCCGGTTTACATTTCCTATGATTGAACTATTTTCCCAAATAGATTTTTGAATGTTACACAATCTTTCCTTTAGTGTACATTTGTTTGATTAAGAACTAGTAGTGCATCCCTAAAAGATAATCATGAACTCCTAGTGGCATGACTCTAAAGTTTGTTTTGGTGGGTTTCTCTCCTAGTTGAAATTCCACATGGTTGATTGCCTAAGTTGAGAGAGTTTCTTTCCTATTTGCCAGCTCTATTAGAAATTTCCTAGTAACTTTTAGTTTTAGTTTCAACCATTTTGCACACTTAGTAAAAATGAATGAGTGGTTAGCCCCAAGTCAATGGGCATTTGGAAGGGAGGAACTTAGTGGTCTACAAGGATCTAGATAACAAAGAATTGGCCTCCAATACCTTCGTTGTTTTCTACAACATGCATGAAACCTCTCTCCACTTCTTCCTAAGGGGACAAATCCACTTCATCACCCACAATGACACATACATGTCCGAACTCTAACTTTACCTTCTACTTCATGCTTGTATCCTCAATTGTTGAAACTTCCTCCTCTCGGCAGGTTTTGCAGCTAGCATTGATGTTGGCATTCATTTGTTTATCAGGACATTGAGCTTGAAACTGCCTTGCCTTGTTGCCATTATCATTATTATTCTTACAGTTATTAGCAAGATTTGGCATGATCCCCATTGTAGTACCCACATTGGTGATTCATAGGGGCCCTTTTGAAATGAAAAAAACTATTATTATATTGGTAGGAGTTGAACCTATTATTGTGCTTGGGAAGGGTAGCTATCAACATATGTGCTCTTAAGGCATCTTCCAAATCAGTAGGTCTCATCATCTCAAGCTAGCCATTGAGAGGATTATTTAGTACATGCCACTTGTTGACTCATGGACATGTATTGAGCATATTTTTGTAACATCTCAAAATAGGAATAGTAACCCTCTAAGATCAATCCTTGTTGCTTCAAGCTAAAAAACTCATTCATTTTCAAGTTGGTTTGATACATAGGTGATAGGTATCAATGTTGGACTACAACCTTTATCTATCCCCAAGTTAGTGTAGAGTAGCCTCAAGGATTGTCTTATTACCATGCCACTACTTCCACCAAAGATGTGCTTGCCTTGTAAGCCTAAGGCATGCAATTATTACTTGACTAGCTATGCTAGCTTCTATATAGCAAAGAAAAAGTCTTCCATATGCTCAATCCAAGTTTTGGCATTAATCTCCAATTTCATTCCTTCTCCATTAAATTCAAGAGGCTTAACCTACTTGAGAAGGAACTTCCTTTTTTGCTCATATGTCAAATCACTCAGAGATAGGGATACCTAGAAGATTAAACCCTCTTATTTCGTAATTAGAGACATAGCAAAGTTTGGTTACTATAATTGATA
Organism: Lygodium microphyllum; assembly: GCF_053477565.2. Classification (NCBI taxonomy): domain Eukaryota; kingdom Viridiplantae; phylum Streptophyta; class Polypodiopsida; order Schizaeales; family Lygodiaceae; genus Lygodium; species Lygodium microphyllum. The sequence continues at coordinate 134,760,076 of NC_141158.1, forward strand.
ATTCATCTAGGAAACTTGACTAATTTAGAGTGTTTTTGACCTTCGAAGATCTTAAGATAATAACATTATACTTCCTCTTAGAAAAACTGTGTATTCACAGCATTCTTAGGTTTCCTATATTTAACCTAGTTGCTGATAGATTTATCCCTTAATCCTATTATAAATGACATGCTTAATTTCAAGATATAAAACTAATGTCATTGATTTATTATAGTACAAAGAAAACTTTCACGTACTTAATTTTTATATTCACTATCACACCATAGGCTTGTACAAAAAGTTGATATAGGAAGCTTGCACATGCTCAAAACGTTTTTATATGTAACCTATGACTACATGGTTGGGCTAGATGATTCTAGTGACACAACAATAGACCCATTGGTTCAAGACCATCATCTCTCCTTCTCCATGCACCATTTCATATGGCTCATATGAAATGTAAATAGTCAAACTAGGTGAAGTCTCTCCACCCAATGAAGTCTACATACATTATGCTCTAGCTCAACATTCATGTCAGTATCATATAGAGTAATAGATAGGTGTCATACCCATGCTACTTGTTAGGACTAGGCATGAACTCAATACATCATTACTTTTCCTTCATTTCACTTTCCTGCTTTATTACATTTTTTCCATAATAGTTACCAATAAGTTCTCTTTGTTTCCTTTTTTTCTATCAAGCCATTTTTTGCTATAAACATTCTCCTTGGTTCTATAGCTACCTTCTTTTTAATTCCAATGAATTTGAGTGTTGAATTACATCTTTCAATCTTGCGATAACTCTTCCTTAGATCTCATTCTCCACTAGAATATTGCTTATTGCGATTTTGCATTTGTGGATTTCTCATTTCTAGGGAAATTACCAAGTTCCAAGCATTCATATTTGCTAGGCCTTTTTTCAAATAATATCATGGGCTTTTCAATAAAAATGGTCCCTCTTTCCCTCTATTTTCATCATCAATATTAGCTTTCCTTAATTCACTTAACAACCATAAGTACTTCATTATTCAAGAGATTTAACACTCACTCCATTACCACATGTGATGTACCCACCAAACTGTGGTCTAAGGGTAATGTTTTAATAGTCATTTAGAGTCCTATCCTAGTTTGTGCCATCTAGACTAGATGCATAAACTTTTCCAACTAGGTAGCCTTGGGTCTACCTCATAGCAAAGCTCAAGACTCTCCATACCACAAGAATTGACTTAAAGAATCCTATGACCTAATCGTCCCAAAAAGCATTCTATGCCTAGCCAAGAAAGATCACATTGTAATTAATCAAGGCTAAGAGTGGACTAATTGCCACACTTGGTTCAAAGAGAGTGAGAGATGAAGGGGAGATAAGTTGTATCCCTCTACCCATAAGGCATAATCTTGAATTCAGCCCCCTAAAATGGTGCTTAGTCGATTCTAAGATACTAATCCTAGGAAGCCATTGATTGACCTTGATCCTATTTTCCATTAGTTTTGGATTGGGCTTGATCCTATTTTCCATTAGTTTTGGAAAGCACCTGATCATGTTCACCTAGCCATTGAACATTTCACTGAGGAGCCAGTCTTCTACTTTTCATGAATGCACCAAAGTATTCTTTAATTATCTAAACAAGGCATGCTACATACATTGTGTGACACATACAATTAGCATTCTTAATTAGTCTTTAGCATAAGGTTCATTACACTCTTCTTTAAGCACATTTATATGAAAACAAGTGAAAGCATTCATTTCAAAATAGTTAATCTAATATAGATATTCATAGTTGTAATTCTGCACCTAAAGAGCCATAACTCCAAAAATATCCATTAAAAAATGGTAACTACCTTGTTTGTAATAACTAGTACTAGACTCCCATTGTCCATTACATTGTATTTGTGTGTGTTTCTTCCGTATCATAGGCTCAATGGTGAATATTGTCAAAACTGGCCAAATCCCTTGGTTCTTACTCCACCATAAAAGGGGAAACCTTCTACACATGACCTCCAACCTACACATTTTTCAAGCACTCATAGGTAGGTAAACACCAACTCCTATATGAGAGTCCTAATGAAGCCCTTGGGAAGGCATGATGCCAATTAAATTTGTCCAACATTTGAAGCGTGGACATTGATTAGAATATTCTATTATATAAAACACAACCAATAATCTATACAATGCTAACAACCTTTCATTTCCAAAAATTTAGTAGGATGATGCTACCTCTTTACTTTTCATAAGAGTATTAAGCAATTTGGAGAATTTTGGGCTTGTCGAAAGGCCATAATCATCCAAAAATTCAACCACGTGATATTTTCAATTTGCAATGTAGAGAACAACACTAACATTGCTATGATTTTCATAAAACCAACTTTGTAGTTAAGTGGAGAACAAAACTCAAATTTTGGCCAAACATAAGCAATTGAAAAATAAAAAAGTTTAAATTGAAAAATCTAGATACAGTGGGGTAGTGGGACTCCAAATTGCACAAAAACCATACCAATGCACATAGTGAGGCTAAGGGATCCAAAATGTGCAATTTGATCAGATTCTTGGTCTCTGCATAGATCCACATGGATCACAATACATGTACTTAAACATCTAATAAAATACTATTTAGACCATAGCTTCCTTACATCATATAGAGCTTACCCGTACCAATATATTGGATTGCAATTTTGGCTTTACAAATGATCCCAACTTATGCCGTCAAAAAAGTACAAGGCTACTAAAAATGGATTTGAAATATGAATTTACATTTAACGTCATTGGAATTTTAGGTATACATCTACATGGTTAGGACAAGAGGCGAGTGTGGTCATTATTGGATTTGGTGAACATTCGTGGATTGCTATCTATCAAATTTCACAAAATGACTTGAGACTGAGACTTGAGAAGAAATTTGGAAGTTAGTAGAGGAGTTGAAGAAGTAACACCAAGTAAGGATTCTTATTCTAGTCAAGGTGAACTTCTAGGGATGAACAATTAAAACACTAGAGTTACAAACACAACAATCAAGTATAAGAATGTAAGGCACATCCTCCTAACCCTACTCTATACCTTATGCATTTAAAATCCAGACTTGAGGTAAAATAGTTATCTGAAAAGTGTGAAACCAAATCAACAAATGTCCTTACATTTTCACAATTTTTTTTAAAATTCACACTAGAATAAATTCTGACAAATTTTGGATTACATCGGAACACCGAGGAAGGGGAAAACATTCTTTCTCTTATATCTCGAGTAGGAGGGAAAGCCCCCTAATACCTTATGGACTCCAAATTGGATTTCATAAAAAGTAGCAGCCTCAGTCCATTTTTGTATTCTTGCCACTAGTGGAAGATGACATAGGATCCCACTAGCTAATGTTGACTTCTCATGTAGATGACTTAGAATTCCACTTTGAATACTTACGTAGATGACTTATAATTCCACTAACTGATGTTGACTTCTTAAGTAGATGACATAGGATCCCACTAACTAATGTTGACTTCTCAAGTAGATGACTCAACATTCCACTTTGAATTCTTAGGTAGATGACTTAGAAATCCACTTTGAATTCTTAGGTAGATAACTTAGGATTCCACTAACTAATGTTGAATTCTTAGGAAGAAGAAGTGAAAGGAGAGATAACAAGTGGAAAGAGGGAAAATATCTAAGTGAATTTCTCTCATTTGGAGACAAATGGAAAGAAGGAAACTTGTAGAAGAATTGAGAAGATAAATGATAAGGAAGAAGGATAAGTAAAATCAAATGGGAGTGCACTTATCTTATCAAAAGTATATAAAAAGATGATTTCTATTCACATTTAGGGATGAAGAGTAGAAAGTAAGATTGGTGCAATTAATGAATAACTTTGTAGAGAAAACCTTGTAGAAGCCATAGCCAAGTCTCTCAACTTCCCATAATCATCCACATACTCTCCAATCAAAGTATTATCTCCCCTAAATTAATCTATATACTCTATCAAGCTTAATTAAGGACTCTACACACTCCACTAGTTTAAGAGGAGTGGAAGGGTGAAGAAGGAGAAGAGGGAAGCTATCCTCTTCAAGGTCTACCATTTTCCCTCAAGCTTATTGGAGAAGAACCACGTTGTCAAATTCTTAAGGGCCATTCCAAATAAGGTCATGATTCCTCTCTGTTCTAATCCAAAATTCCTTAATCCTCTTCATGACATTAATCCTCTCCATGGTACTAAAGGTAAGCCTAAACCTAATTGAATGGAACAATTGTTAATCAAAAGCACCCCATTGGCATAATCATATATAGAAAATTTTGGTACTTCACTATCACAAATCACTTATAGGAATGTTACAATCTATGTTGTACCAATGATCATATGATAGTTGCACACCATTTGCACATTCTCACTTATGGAGTTTGCATTTTATTGCTCTAGGGATAAACATTTAGTGCACTCAAAGGTATTGCACTTGCACCTCACATTACAAGGATTTAAGCCTATAGCGACGGCAGGTAGCGACGCAGGTAGCGGCGTCGCTATTTAGCGTCGCAAATGCGACACCCCACAGGGGAAAAAAAACAAGCCGAAACCGAGCGTGGGTTTATTTCGCGTTTTTTCGTCTACTGTTTTGAGAGCAAGAGCGAGAGAGAGAGAGAGAGAGAGAGAGAGAGAGAGAGAGAGAGAGAGAGAGAGAGAGAGAGAGAGAGAGAGAGAGAATGACCGTCGTGAGATTGGGAGAGGAAGAAGGCTTGCCGCCGCCGCCGCCGTTGTTCGCGAAGGAGAGGAGGAGCCTTCATCATGAAAAGGAGCCGCCAAACCCTCGCTATATCTCATCACAGTGAGTCTATTCTCTCCTTCTTTTGCTTGTATAGGGTTTAATTCTCTTTCTCTTTTGCTTGTTTAAGAGAGGAAATGAGAGAGAAAGAGAAGGAGAGGGAGAGGGAGGGAGAGAAAGAGAAAGAGAAAGAGAGGGAGAGGGAGAGGGAGAGGGAGTGCATTCTCTCTCTCCCTCTCCCTTTTGCTTTTATAATTTGTGTATATATATTGAGAGAGGGAGAGGAAATGAGAGAGAAAGAGAGGGAGAGGGAGAGGGAGAGGGAGAGAGAGAGGGAGGGAGAGGGAGGAAATGGAAGAGGTTGTGGGCAAAACTCTCTATTCACTTTTTTGAAGTGTTCAAATTAACATATCATTCTTGTGTGTGCAAACTTGAGAGCTCTCTTCTCTCTCCTTGTATCCTATCTTCTTATGCTTCACATTGAGGGCGAGGGTGAGGGTGAGGGTGAGGGTGAGGGTGAGGGTGAGGGTGAGGGTGAGGGTGAGGGAGAGTGAGAGAGGAATTAAGTGAGGAACTAGAAGAGTGAAGCTTCTCTCCTATCTTGCATTCTTCTCTTCTTCCCCTTCTTCTTCTACAATTTGGAGGGTGAGAGGTGGAGTTGAGATGAGGTTGGGATATTCCTCTTTCTTTTCTATGCTTCCTCTCTTTGTTGGAGTACTTGAGGAATGGATGGATTGCAAAATGGAGTGGCGTAACCAATTGAGGGAGCCATGCTTGGATTGTGAGGCTGAATTGATTTGAGATGATGATTTGATTGGTTGAGTATATTAGAGTAGATAGAAATCAACAACTCAATTTTTTTATTAAAAAACTCTCTAATAATTTGTAGTAGAGATTCAAATTGCATTGATTGATGATTGCTATGAAGGATTAGTTATGTCCAACGTTTATCAATTGCATTAGGAAAGAAATTAGTTATGTCTACTGTTATGTCTAATGATTGCTATGGAGGATTAGTTATGTCTAATGTTTATCAATTGTATTAGGAAAGAAATTAGTTAAACTTTTTTGCTTACGACATGAAATTAGTTCTCTAGATAAAACACCCTATGGGTTGCATTCAAATTGAACTCACAATGTAACTCATCTAAATGCAACTCATTGGAGAGTGTTAGGAGCATTTAAATGGAAGGACCTCTTGACTAAAAGCTAGCAGGAAGAGAGGAAGATATTTTCCAAATAAAACATTTAAGGAAGAAAACGAAATGAGAGAGGGAGAGGAAGAGAGAAAACGAAATGAGAGAGGGAGAGGAGAGAGAAAAGAGAGAGAGAGAGAGAGAGAGGAGAGAGAAAAGGAAATGAGAGAGGGCACTAAGGCTCAATACATAACCTAGAAGCATATAAATACCACTGGCAACACTATGACAGATATAAGTACTAGATCCAAGACAAAACATCAAACCATCCTATGATAGGGGTACTACATCCAACGAGTATCAAGAGAGCATGTACATGTCACAATTAGTCCTATTGTCTCACTATAATATATCTAACAAATGGCTCATGTATCATCCAATAATAAGAGGCATGAAGTGTCTTAAATAAATGCTTGATGTGAGAAGTGACAGTCAAACTCAATGAGACTAAGCTTCAATCTCAATCCAAGTGCATTCTAGAAGCATGGCCAAGTATATGGCATCAACCATAGACATTAGTGTAGCATGCAAAGTAATCAATAAGCATCAACAAGCAATAACCATGAAGTTTCTCTGACAAAATAGCATTCAACCCTACTTATTACAGAAGTGAAAACCTCTATAAAATTGAGTAAATGAGTGCTCAAATTAGTCCAATAGCATGCCAAGACATTGATACAGCATCCCAAGTGATCTCACATCAAATAGACATCTCGAAAAGCATAAGTGACCTTCAATAAACAATGATGAGTGAAGGGTTTTTCCAAATTGTATTACAAGTCATTAAATTATTTGTTGTAACGTAGACAATATGGAAAACAAAGAAGGTCGTGTTGTTCAAGATCGCGAGGTGTATCTTAATCAGCGTGTCCCATGTCCTTGCTCTCAATGCAAGTTGGCAATCGAAAACGTTGATTGTCTATAAAACACGTACGACAATTTGGTGAGTTTCAATCTGAGATCATTGATTAGGCAATTGCGTATTTTCAGCAAACGGTAATTTGAAGTTAATATCAATCATGCATTGTACTCGCAAGCTAATTGAATACCATATACAATAAGATTGGGTCTTGCTGTCAAATTTTCTATCCAAGGAGGTGATGTCTCGTCCCAAGGGGGAGTACACCCTTTGCGGCCAATTAGAAGAGTACGTGGGCGTGCAATGGATGGAATACAGGAGCCAATCCACCACTCGCAAGGCCAATCTATACCGTCAATGCCAGAGGAGACAGGCAACCTTCCAGACCTACCTAGAATCTTGGAGCCTGAGATGGAGGCACTGATCGATGCATTGATTCTCATGGATGTCGAGACTTTTGATCCGCTTAGAGAGGAAGCATCCATACCATTATATGATGGGTGCCGAGTATCTCGGCTGAAGACACTGTGCAAGCAAAATACGGGTGGAGCGATACGAGTGTGACCGAGTTGTTCATGTACCTTGTACATATGCTTCATTGATTTTTTTTTCGGCACTATTATTACAAACATTTGTGCTTTTTCAAGGTGTTTTATGATTTTTTTCAGGTTATTGAAATATCATATATTACCACTTGCAAATACCATGCCTGAGTCTGGTGATGATGCACGACATGTTTTACGGAAGCTTGGCATGGACTACAATAACATCCATGCATGTATCAACGATTGCTGTCTGTTTCGAGGAGAATACGAGACTATGGAGACATGTCCAAAGTGTGGTGCTCACAGGTATCGATAGGACTTGCAAGGGCAAACCATCCCTTAAAAAGTTCTCAGACACTTTCCGCTTATTCCCCACATAAACCACATGTTTTGTACGTCCGGCATGGCGAGCTTGACAACATGGTATGCACAGAATAGGTCCACGGATGGAGTTCAACGAATATCAGCGCATTCGCGCGCATGGAGCCACATTGACTCTACCTTCCCAGGCTTTGCCCGAGAGCCAAGGAATCTTCGGCTTGGTCTCGCAATGGATGGTGTTAACCCATTCGGTCTACGCTCAACTTCGTACAATGTGTGGCCTATAGTCCTTGTCAACTACAATATCCCTCCATGGCTTTCTACGAAGAAAGGACATCTCATCCTTAGCTTGCTCGTCCCAGACCACTACAAAGTAAAAAATATGGACGTGTACCTTTTTCATTAGTCGATGAGCTTAAGATTTTGTGGGAGGAGGGGGTCACTGTGCAAGATATGAGCAGGCGCGATGGTCGGCGGTCAGCCAATATTCGAGCCATTTGCATGTGGAGGATGCATGAGTTTTCGGGATTGGGAGAGTGCTCAGGTGAGCAGGCCTCCATTCTCGCTTGTAATATCTATATTTTATCTCATTCAATCAAGTATTCACTAGGTCGTGGTGTTGAAACAGGTCTGGTTACCTCAGGTTATCATACATGTCCATTGTGCGGGCCACAGTTAGACTCCCGAAAGTCACGAACCATGAAGAAGATAGTATATCAAGGACACACTGCTTTCTTGCCAGAGGATCATGAACTCAAGGAAGGTTTTCTTGGACGACCTCCAACACGTATGAACGCCGCAGGCTAGTACGAGCTGAAAATGGTCCACGCGGAATCACATCCAAATGGAATGCGGCGGTTCTCAGTTTTCTACGAGTTGCCATATTGGACCCACTTACAGGTCAACCACTTGTTGGATCCCATGCATATTTTCAAGAATGTGGGCAGCTTATTATGGGACCACATCACAGGAAAGAGTGACACTATAGGGGCACGAATGGATTTGAAGGAGGTAGGTAAGATGGAGGCGCTTTGATCGCAGTCGAGTGCTAATGGTCACGTGCAGCTTCCTCGCGCTCCTTGGGTTTTTTCCACTAAAGAAGAGCGCATTGTGAAGCAAGTAATCAAGTCTATCCACACTCTGACGAGTATGATGCGTTCTCTCAAGTTCGCATTTTCTAAAGACGACCAATTATCAGGGCTAAAATCCCATGACTAGCATAAGATATGTCAGGTTTGTACTACGAATGGATTGTAATTAGCATGGGCATTTTGCTATTTGGAATGTAGCCATTATTCATAATGCTTTCTCATTTGTGGTAGTTTGTACTACCGATCACCATCGCAGGATGTCTTACTCCAGAAATACGCAAGGCCATTTACAAGTTGTCGACTTTGGTGCAATGGATCTCACAGAAGGAGTTTAAGACGTCCTCTATTGAATCCACAAGGCGGGGAGCAGTGGAGACGGTCTGTCTCTTTGAGAAATACCTGCCCACCACCATGCTCACGATACAAATCCACTTTCTTGTGCATCTTGTAGATGAAGTGGAGATTGCTGGACCTGTCCATACGCGATGGATGTTCTTCTTGGAGCGCTTCTTGAAAACCCTGAAAGGCATTGTGCGACAACGAGCTCAACCAGAAGGTAGCACGGCCGAAGGTTGGTTGGTGTCTGGCGCTAGTGCATATTTCACAATGGCTACCAACGGTGGAACCAGACAATGAAATGCTATGGTCGCTGAAGGATGATGATAGACTGACTGGAGATGTGGTGGTTGGAAATGGGGTAGAAAAAAGAATGGATGCCTCAATGGAAGAGAATGTGAATCGCTTTTGTATGTTGCACCATGCCTCTATGGAGACGTGGCTCGCCAAGTACCAGATCATTAAGCAAGATCGAGAGGAAGCGCTAGCTGAATTCCGATATAGTACGCGTCATTGACCGATTCGATATCCCGAAGGCATGGAGGAGATGCCGCAGTTTATGTCAACGCGATGGTTGCATGGAGCTTTGACCGCAGCGTCTCGCGAAGGGACAGAGATCTCAATGGAGGAGTGGGAATTCTCAAGGGGATGTAGTCCAAAGGTGATGAGGGGTTTAGAATATGTTGTATCTAAATTTTATATGCGACATCTAATTTAAGTGTTTCAATGTACAGTACAAAATATATAGTGCAATTTGGTCGCACGGACGGCATTTTCGCGTGGAGCGTATTGACAAAATACGCTCCACAATGGACTGTGGTATCATGGCAAGGTTCGAGCAAGAGAGCTAGCGACAAGCAACGGATCCAAATACGTTTGTGGATGAGATTGAGTATTTTGGGAACTTGCAAAGTATTGTTACGGTGGATTACCGTAGCTTCTCCATGATACTATTCGATGTGCAGTGGTTCAGAGTGGTACTTGGAGGAGTTGGAGCAACAGTTTGATGAGGTCTATCTGGATTTCTCGAAATAGATTCCGAAAAAAAATGGACGGATTTGCGCGACACCTTTGTGTTGCCGGCCCATTGTGAACATGTGCATGGACTCATTTGCTTGCTAATTGTATTACGACATGGTTTATGTCACAATGGTTTGAACTCTCTTGTACGTGTTTGTGAACACGTAATCTTCTATCCAAACCCCCGACAACCTCGATGGTGGTATGTTATACCTTCAACTCCCCGAAGTGCGAGAGTATATGATCAAAGCGATGTTCCGAGCATAGATGAAGATAATATGCAAATAGAGGGGTCGATATTGCAAGGGGTGGAGGCCGTCGAAAGCTTGGAGCTAGCATCGGCTAACAATGATGGAAATACAGGAGTCCAAGAATTCTTTGAGAACGAGGTGGACTCATTCTTTTGTGGTGACATGTCTATCGACCTTTCAGTGTATGCGGAGTTGTGTCAGGAGATTAACATGGGACCATAGGATACTTCATACTTGGAGCATCCACTTACTCAATTCGTTGACCAATCGCTTATAAGGATACATAAGATATGCATTTTAAGTGAGATTTTTTTAAATGATTTATATTATTGTGCTTCATATGATTTAAATTGATTATTCTAACATCATTTTTTATCTGTGCAAGTGACATTTTCAGGATGAGTCAAGGGATGAGCGATGAGGAGTTACAGGACACCTTCGCACGCATGTCTCCAAACCAGATCGCCAAATTCAGAAAGATGGCAGACCAGGAGCTGTCTCGGTCTTCGTCAGGGCACTCTGCTAGATCTGTTTCAGCGCGATCGGATGCTTCGGCTTCTAGCAAACGATCTCAACGCTCACGACTTGGGCCAGAGGGAGGGAGTGCATCGGGATTAGGGGGATGCTGCAGAGATACAGAGGTAGTGAGCCCGCGGTCGACACGGGATATAGATGCGACTCCTCGCTCTCGTGGCTTAGGTGAATATTGTGGAGACACAGACGCGGTGTCTCCGTCTCGTCGATCAGCTGGAATCGTGTCACCTCCAGGATTTGTCACACTTGTGGGGACGTCTACTCCAGTTACTCCCGCTTTTTCGCAGTTAGGTGGCACCCTTGTGGGTGCCACTCCGAGAGATATTACCCCCGTCGGTACACCGGATGCACAGGGGTCTCCTGGATATGCCCAGGAACGTGGACGCAGATGGGAGAGGACCCATCTTAGGTAGACTCCTGGGGGTTACGGATATCTAGTCGATAGTAGGTCAGGAGCCATCATCATGAATGATGAGGGGAGGAGGGTGATGGCTCACATGAGAGAGTTGTGCCAACAAGTTTTTCGGCACAACGTCTTGGATCATTGGAAGAACATACCGGAGGGGAGCAAGGACTACATAGTAGCATCCTTGCGCAAGGAGTTTCTGGTGCCAACCGCGCAGTAGATAGATTCTTCTCTACGGGCTGGATGATGGATTGCATGCGTGCATACATTTCACATAGACGATCCGACGCACGCAAGGCAATCAAGAGTGGGGCTGCAAAGCCCGAGTGGTTAGATGCAAAGGATTGGCGCCGACTGAGGGAGGAGGCTACAAATTCTCCAGGACGTTGGAGTCAGCAGCGCGAGGCGACGAGGGCACGACTCGAGGCCGGAGTGGTCCATCATCTTGGGAGTGACGGCCACAGGACATATTTGGAGGACTTTGTAAGTTGTTCTTTTGTTGTGCTTGTTTATTTTTTTGAAATATTCTTTGTACTGATAATCATGTTTCTAACAGTTAGCATTTTGTTTTCTTTGGAGCACTCCATTACAAATCACAATCCGACTGGCCTTGAGACTCGATATGCAGAGAAGCACGGTCTCACTGCATTGATTGACCGATTGTATAGACGCGGCGGCCCTGTAAGTCACTCATCTTTCTTGTCTGTAGTTACCATGAGATATTTGAATGCATTATTGTATGGTGGACTGATGTGTTGTTTCTTTTTCTGCAGAGTCCGTTCGATGCTCCTTTGTGGCGGGACGAGCTTTCGGGGGACGAGGATTTGTAGCTCGCCCGGAGCTCACACACCTTTATTTTTGAGTCGCCTGATCTATGTAGACATTTTCTATGTATTAGTGATATCCTGTTATGATTGTACCAATCGCTTTTTATGCGACCATGTATTTATTTCATGTATCAGTTTTATGATTTAAGTATACATTGTTTTTGTTTGCAAGCGTATTGTACACAGTAGTGCAGAAACTATTTTGTATGGCTCTCATAAAGCACATAGTGCTATTCACAATTTTTTTTCCCCTATTACCGTCACAAATTTTACTGCTCGTGTCGGTATTGGCGTCGCTATCAGCGTCGCATTTGCCAATACCGATGATAGCTAGCTGATAGCGATGCCAATACCGGTGATAGCGACGGTTTGCGACACTAATAGTGATGCCAATACCGGTGATAGTGACGCCAATACCGACTGTTCTATGGCGTCGCCAATAACGACGCTTTTTACGACGACGGGGGCAAATTTTGTTGTTTGCATTTTCGTCGGTATAAGGCCTATATCTTGTAGTGTCATGGTTTGCACTAAAGTTAGGATCATTTTTGAGAACCTATTGTATGATGTTGCATTCTAAAGATTTGCACTTGCACCTCATGGTTTGTACTAAAGTTAGGATCATTTTCGAGAACCTATTGCAAGACGTTGCATTCTAAAGAATTGCACTTGCACCTCATGGTTTGTAGTAAAGTAGGATCATTTTTTAGAACCTATTGTAAGATGTTGCATTCTAAAGATTTGCACTTGCACCTCATGGTTTGCACTAAAGTTAGGATCATTTTCGAGAACCTATTGCAAGATGTTGCATTCTAAAGATTTGCACTTGCACCTCATGGCTCACATTAGAGATGGATCATTATTGAGACATTTGCATTGTTCATTCAAGTTTGTCTAGTTTCAAATTTGCTTTGCAATTATTGGGGGGGGGGGGGGGGGGGGGGAAGTAAGTGGATAGCTTCACAGAATTCATGGTCGTGTTTCTTGAGCATAAACTCCCACAGCTTCCATGGAGATACCCATAGAAGGCAAAGGATGCAATAAAAATTGGGAAAGCATTTAAATATGGGGTTTAACCAAGAAAACTTACGATGAAACTATACACTGAGCTCTCATGAGAATTGTTGTCTTATTTAAGTTATTGGTTAAGATTAAAAGGAAGTAGGAACTAAGGGCTTATAAATCAAGGAATACCTAATTCCTTCAACTAGGATTAGAAAATTTATTGAGAATATGTGAAGTGGATAGCCCTAGCACAACATATATATTCTAGGAGTGAATTTGTCTGAAATGTTTGGATAGAAGGCCGTGGCCCACCAGGTGTTTACCTGTAGGGACAAGCAGGGAGGGCCCTTTATGGCTAGGCCAGATAACTAGCAAAACACGGATCTAGAGTATGGCAAAAGCTATGGAGGATGGAAGATGAATATACAACTCATGATGACATATAATTAAATAAACTAACTCTTACATAAGTGAATTAGGTTCCAATATAGATTAGCTTGGACTCATAAACACATTCTTGTGTAAGATGGACAATGACACTGACAGTGACTCAAACTGATAGTTCCATTACCTTGTTGTGAGTGTCAACCAAGTACATGCCTTTATAGCTTTTGGGATAGTGCCATTCTCCTCACTGTGCATATGGGATTCTAAACATCTCTTCCTAGAGCATACATCATTTGTTTATCTTCCGTACAAAGCCACTTATGGGCAAACCTCTTTTGGGCACACATTCAGCCTCTATGGGCATACATTTGGCCTCTATGGCCAAGCATCATTTGCTATTCTCAACACCCCCCTCAAATGGCGAGTCTCTACCCTTGCTAGCTTTTGCTCCCCCGACATGATGACATGGCCCGAGAGACTAGCTCTTTGGTAGCCTAGTCAAGTTAAGGCTTGAAACTTTACATCTTTGGTAAGGGATTTTATATCTACTATGGGAAATAAGATTCACTACGGGAAATAAAGATCCACTATGGGAAAACAATATCCACTATGGGAAATAAAGATCCATTATGGGAAAACTTCCTTGTTGTCAACAGTGGAAATTTCTTTATCTTCTTCATGCTTCTTTGGCATCCTTTGCTTTTCTCAATCTTTTTGTCTTCATGCTCTTCATCTTTGGCTTGTTTTTCATTATCTTGTGCTCTAGTCTTCTTTGTGGGTCCTTTTGGTCTTCTTTCTCAGTGAGTTTGAGATGGGTACATTTTTGTGACTTGACATGACTCGTTGAACTATTACATAAATCTTAGGATACATGGCTTTTGAGATTGACTCATGGGGCTTGGCATTACATTGGATTTTCTTCTGAGATCATACAAACATCTTGTCCTTCATTTTGCTTGCTTTGTTACTCTTTACTTTGCTTGTAGCTTCTTTGGCCTTGACTTTGCTCCTTCTTATCCCCCTCAAGCAAAGGTACCACTAACTTTGAGTTTTGTATGATGACCAAGGCAGTTGGAATGTCTTCAAACACTTCAAATAAATTCATTGATTGCTCTTCAAAACAAGTAAATCCAACCATCCCTGCAAGTAGAATAAACAAGTCTTGTATATAGTTGAAATGAGCAGCAAGAGTAATGCTACTCTTCATAAGAAGACTCTTCATGCTCTACATTCTCATTACTGAGAATCAACCTCAAATCTTTGATTTTGCAGCAGAAGATTTGAAAGATTTTGTGTCAAGAACACAAGTGCAAGGTAGTTTAAAGACACACTCTGTAGTATCAAGAGATACTATGTCTAGACTTGAGCTTGAAGTACTTGATGTCAAGCTTGATGATGCTTGATGTCAGGTGGGCTGTTTGATCTTCAAGATTGCTTCAAATTTTCTTCGTGAGGTTTGCACTTGTTGGAACCCGATCAGATCTGAGTGTTAGAGGCTTTAGTGTGTTGATAATAGTGAGGAAATAAAGTGAAGAAGGAGCTTGAGATGAGGAAGCTATGGTGGATTAGGGTTTGACAAGTGGGTGACTGGTTTTTTTACTATGTGCAGCCACCATAGTGAATCATTTGCCACAAAATTTAGCAGGGAAGAAGCTTATATAATATGCTTCAAATGCCCTATGGCTACAAGCTGAATCGTGGCATGCATGAGTGGTGGCAGCTGTACAACAGCACATAGGTGCAAATAGGGTAGTGAGTTCCAATTTCCACAATGCTTGAGCTAGGGAGTAGCAATCTTATCGATTGAGATGCCAAGGGGAAGCACCTTGAGCAGAGGAAGATATCTCTAAAAGGAATCACTGGAAGATATTGCCTATAGATAGAGATCTAGAAGCTCCAAGGTGGGTAGGTATACAATAGTTTGTATGCCACTTGTCCTATTTGAGAGTGCCTTCCTTGATCTGATCTTGATTGTAGTAATTAATACTACCTTGGGAAGGAATAAAAAAGATTTTGTTAAATAAGTGGTGGGAACAACCTGATGAATGTCCCTTAATAAGGGTATACAACAGTTTGTATGCCGCTTGTCATGTTTAACAATGCCTTCCATGATCCCTTGGGAAGGGATATCGATTGAATGGTTTGGTGAGAGGGTGGATTCCAGAGGGTTATATTGTTGGCCGAAAAGTTGATCCCAATCTTTGTATTGCATATTAAGTCAAGTTAAGGATAGGATTCCGAATTACGGACTGGGAATCAAACTGGGAAATGTGGTATACTTGTAGTTGATAATGACACTCATCTTAGGGGAACGCATCAATGGCTATGCTTAGCCATAACCGAGAAAAAAGAGTCGATGACCCTGAGCCAAGGATGAACTAGAGAACTCCTGCTAGTGGACCCTAGAGGGTTAAGTTCCACATTAGTCATATGACTATGATTAGATAAGAGTCATTTCTTGTAGATGAGATTCCCTGATTGAAAGTCAATGTAAGGATATGGAAAATCTAAGGTAATATGTCCCCCTTGAGTTGGTATCAAAGGATAGGAGACGTCCGACCTTGATGTCGATCTCAAGTGGGAGGGATGCCTACGGTTGGATATAGTCATGTCTCTGGAACAGTCTAGAGGATTGGAGGAGTTGGATATAGTCTAACATGGGTATGGCCCTCACAAGGGGAAAAAAAAGCATATTAGTCTAGCTTATTGATGAAGCTTAGATCTAGCAGAGTTAGGCAACATTGGACTGCCAGTGAAGGCCTTGAGAGTAGGGCAACAACTAGAAAGGGTATTTTCATAATTTAATTTTGCCACATTTGAATTATTACATTTAACTATTAACCATTTTTAAGGGTTATTATTGCATTGAGCAACTTGTGTACTAAGAGCTTCTGTCAAAAAAACAAATGAGGATTTATTGCATCTAATATACCATCTTTTGCTTCCAACTGTATATCAATAGTTTCATTTGCTTTCTCTTCTATTTAACAACTCACATTGCATGATTTATGTTGGCTAATATCTAAGATTTTCCTAGAGAATAAATTTGATGGTTGAGGTTTTTTTTAAAATTGAATTGATATCTGTCATGCCTAGTAACACTACCCTTTTTGCTTTGGCACTAGACTGGTAATAGGACACTTTTATGTCCTAGGACACTTTTACGTCCTCTTAAGTGAGCAACTTCTAAGAATTATTCAAAGAGATAAAATTTGAAATTTGTAGTCCTTTATATCCATAAAGTTGACTCATGAGCTAAAAAAAACTTGGCATTTTTTGGGGCAGTAGATTTGACCTTCAATTTGCACCTCAAGCAAAATTTTAATGTTTTTAATGCTTTCTAAAGGCAAGTTTTTTAATGCTCATGGATTCCTTATCATATGAGTAGTCTTTAAGGAGTTTTTGGGGCACCTAATATCTCTTCTAGATAACAACACGATGGTATAAATATTTTTGGCTTTTGCAAGAATCAAACTCATTTAGAGTTACGGTTATATTCTCTTCCATGTTGCTAATTTGATAGGAGAAGTGAGGTAGCTTTGAAGCTAAGATACAAATAAGATTATGATTTTCAAATTTGGCTACATTTTGCTAGTTTTTGTAGGGATTGTAAAGGCTACATTTCAGAAGCCATTTTTTTCACATGTAGAGTTTCAAGTGTTCTCAATTATGTCCAAATTTGTGCTAGGGATGCCAACTTTTATGCTCGTAACACTCTATGTTGTTTTATCTAAATGTAAAGGACTAGAGTGTATAAAGAAAGCATACATCTAGTGTAAAAAATGAGCGTAGCTAGAGAAACATTCATGATAGTTTTTGTAGATTGAGAAAATTTTGATTTTTTAACACCTAATTCTTTGTCCAAAATAAAAATTTGGCAAGCATCAACAACCATAGACTTTGATCCACAACCCATTGATGTTTGCTAGAAAAATATTTTGGTGTTGTAAAAAAATCCCTTATCTCTGTAGTATAGGATTGACATCAAGAATTTGTTGTTTTTTATGAAATGCACTGCTCATTAGTCAATGTGTATTAGCCATTTCATCATGCCTGGCAAGTCAATGTGGTTTCTCTATCCCAACTGGTTTAGTTCCCAATGTATTGACATTGATATTGTTTTAATATTGAGAAATTTATATTGGAGAATCTATTTGCAACAACCCTCTCACATTGGCATGGTTGTTGAGGAGCAATTCTAGGTTGGTAGAGTGAATTATTCTTGTCTTATAGTACATCTAAGATGGCTAGAGTTCCATTATCCATTTACACTTGTGACAAAGTAGCCAAATTTTGGTTTGGTACTTGAGAGAAGCTAGAGGAAGCAAGTATTTAATACTCACGTGATCACAACTTTTTTATGTTAATAACACTTGTGAACGTGAAAATAACATGTTACCAAGTTGCCATGTTCAGAAACTAGTCGGTAAGTAGTAGTAACCTGGAAACTTGCAAAAAGCCTATCGGGCTTTTTCATTTTCTCGAAGGGCTTGCTAAGCTTGTCACATATCCCGATAGGCTACAATTTACTATATATAAGGGCCCTTGGGGCCCTTTGGGGATTCATTCTCCTCACCATCCTTGCAGTAGCACACACGCCTGCAATAGGTAATGAGTGAGTGAGTGTGTACGTGTGTGCTCATGCGAGCAATCACAGTGTGCGGCAAGATGTGTGCAGCCTACTACATGAGCGGTGTTGAGCATATAAGGCCATTTCTCGAAATGGTACTTACAATGGGGAGCTTAGTCTCGGTAACACAACGGTATGTGTCCAATGGTAAGTATGGCACGTCATAATGGTACTAGCCAGCAATGTGGCAAGCATGTAGTATCTTTGGGATGATGTCACCATCCCTTTCCCTTATCGATTGTGCGGGCATAAAGTTTGTAGCACAGTTGAATTTTGTTATCTCATGAGGTTATTTTGATTGATATCTTGGGTTTAATGTATGTTTAATGATATTTTATTTATTTTTTAAAATCATAAATGATCTATGAAATAAAAGCCCATATGCTTATTAAGTGTTTTGTATTAATACATGTAGTTTGTGCTATACTTGGAGCAACCATGCTTACTATAGAGGAAAATAAAGCCATTATGTGTGCCATACGCATGGAGGCTATTATCCAATGGTTTGAAAAAACAAAAGATGGCATAAGGAATATTAATGAATCAGATATCCTTATGCGTGACACAGTACTCCAAGTATGGGAGAATGCCCAACGTCAACTACGCTCACAACATGCAGCCCATTTGTTGGAAACCTCCAAGCTGGTTGAGTTTGATTATATGCACAGGATTTGAACAATTCATGGGAACATGCACACTAATTATGAGGATCTAAAGAAGTGAGTACCTCCTTCACTTGATTTACACAAGTTGCACTTACGAGATCAGTTGTGGGTAGAGAAAAGGGTTAAGAGCATGCACATGAAGCAATTGGATGCTGAGTCTCTTCCCAAGAGAGTGTGCATTACCCAATATATTGTTGCTGAGTCCTCTAGGGTGCCAAATGTATCCGGGATAGGTGCCATCATGCACACTCTTTACGATGCCATGTACTCAAACCTCATAGGCATCCCACATGTCCCCTTGGTTGAAGGTGCAACCATAGGGTCGGGAGCTTTTGGTGAGTTGAAGCAATATACAATACAAGCTCTCTCCTTTCTCCCTAAGTACATCACATATTGTGAAAAGTTGTATAAGGGAGAAGGCTCTCAGAAGTTTGAAACAGAGCAAGGAATGTAGGTGCTTCACCCAACCATTGTGAGGTGCATCACCCAACCATTCTGAGGTGCATTTGCTTTCACCAAAGTGTCACCATGGATCACCATCTTTCCATTCTACAATGGCGGCTCCCTTGGTGATATGAGGCTAACAGTGCCAATGGGGTATAGTGAGTTCACAAAAGCAATGTATCACCTAGAATATGGTTGGAACAAGCCCCCCCTCTTCCCTACCGACCAAAGATTAAGTCAGGTGCAGCTTGCTAGAGCCAGGACAATGGTAGAGAACATGCCACACATTATGCATGCTTTAGTTGATGGCATGGTAGCTGCCCACATGGTTGGAATCCTCCACATTGATTTACATTCTTTCAATGTAGTGTTGGACCTCACAAAGGATCTCAAGGCTTGAGTTGGCATCATTGATTGGGGAATGTTACTTTGAGTACTAAATAAGCGGCCCTCTATCAATTCTGTGTATGAGGTAGAGAAACACTTGGCAAAAGTTACAAATGCACAAGCCTATGTTGATAAAGAGCGCAGTAAACGACCATGGCTAGCTCCTGAGTTGTACAATCCTTTTTTGAAGGATGCATATACTCAAGCAAGTGATGTGTATGCCCTTGGATATCTTTTGGACAAACTCCATGACTTTTGGAAGAAAGTTCAAGAGTTATGGATGGGTGGTATCACTCAAGATAGACAAACCATGGAGCACATTCATTACAAGGCCAGAAATTGGATGCTAGTGGAGGATCTAGTTGAGAGAAAATCCCCACTACAAGTAGCAAAGTTCTTTAGGACTTTGAAGACTGAATTGCAAGGGCACAATGCCCTCTAGTTGAACTCACCCTTTCTTTTTACCCAGGATAGAAATGTGATAGCATATATTTTGTAATTAATATTTTAAGCTCTTTTAAATTTAAAAGTGACTTGTTTGAACCTATATCTCTTTTGAAAAGTGACTTGTTTGAACCTATATTTGTCTTGAAAAGTGGCCCGTTTGAACTTATGTTTTAAGGTATACTTGTATCAATGTCTTGCACCATTATTTTGCATTCAACTCTTGTATTCATGTCTTCTACTCTTGTATTTATGTCTTCTACTCTTGTATTGATGTATTCTATTCATGTCCCTATAGTGTATACAGATTATTATGTCATGTATGTTTTTTCAAATATGGCAGATCAAGATGAAGGCTCCATTATAAAAGGGGGGGCCTTATCGCATTTATAGCGTGCCCCCGCCCCCCCCCTACCCCCCCCCCCCCCCCCCCCGCAAGATACAAAGGATTTTTTAGAAGTCCATATGTGGCAATAATTGGCAATGGATCATTCAGCAATATGTGCAACAATATGCATGGTAAAATAAATATGTATTACTATAACTATTACTGCGCCTACAACCGCACATATTGCCACGCTCGTTATTGCATGTGCCATTTTTAGAAAAAAATTTGAGATGATCGTTTGGATAGGTCCATGGTTGGACCCATCCAAAGGTCATCTCAAAATATTTTAAAAATATACAATTAATTAATGGCAAACATTTTAATGCAAAAATTATTGGACACAAAAATAAGACAAGAATATTTTGATTAATGTCAGTATTACATGAACATTACAAATGGCCCATGACGAATGATGCAGCAAAGTACAAAATGTCCAATATGGACTTGGGGGAGGGGGGGCAAAAAAAAAAAAAAGGTATGAAGGGGACGCTCCATGCTAGGTGCTCCCAGTGTCCATGTCCTCGTCCTCGTGTGGAGCGTATTGAGGCATGTCTTGACTCTGCAAGATACCAAAAATATTAAAATTCATATTAGAATTAAAATTAAAATATTAAAACTCTAAAAAGGTTATTACTTAAAGGTCGCAAGGTCCTAATTGCATTGTTGAACTCGTCCATGCTAATGTGGTTGTTGTCACGCAACCATTGCCAGGTCTCGTACTCGGTGTGGCTCATCCGATACCTCACCGCCTCTCGACTCAGCCGCTCCATGAGTCCATGGTGATATTGTATTGCCAATGGAAAAGACAAAGGGTAAGTACACTTTTACAAAGAGTGATATCTAATTAAAGGTAGAGAAATGCCTAAAACATTCACATATTTTATCTTTCCATACAGATTTTCCTCGCGACTCGTAGTGCATGGGCGTTTAGCATGCCCTTGCATCCCTCTACTGGGAGCGTGCTCTTTGGCTCGTTGCCACTTCATTCATCAAGACGTTGTATGCTCAAACCAATGTCCTTCAAAACTAGCATGATAGCATCAAACTTTGTTTGAGCAGTGCCATCAGCAACCAAGATTAGTCGTGCAAATTCTACTTTGCATATGCCTCTTCCCTCGGAGTATAAGAATGAAATATAAATGATTAAGTGCTTTTCTAAACCCCTGTCAGTTGTTTCATCTACCATTAAGGCATAGTAAGGACTTGACAATATCTCTTGAAGTTGCAATGCATAGAGATGTTCTGATATAGAGAAAGCAAACTCCTTACCAGCCATAATGTTAGTATAAGATGAATAATCATGATAAGAAGGCATTGATTCCAGTGCCACTGCATAAGCCAACTCACAAATCTTAACAAACTTTTGGATTGCCAAGTCTTCTTTCGCCACAAAGTACATGAGTTTCATTATTGTAGTTACTCTCTCCTTATTTCTATCATTGATTGCTTTGACCTGTGTGGTTACTTTGATTCCCTTTACATTAGCATCATGTCTAGCTTGTGCCCATTGATGCTCCTTAGAGATGACATGTTTTCGAATTGCACTAAGTTGCATGGTTTTACATCCCTTTCCTTTTCCCCATGGTCCTTTGACCCTAAACTTTTCACACCACTCACATTTCATATACTCATTCTTTTCCTCCACCACACGTTTTAAAAAAGGATATTTTCTAGTCCATTCAATTCGAAATTTTCTAGAGTACTCTTTTGATGTTGCTATGGAGTCTCCTGTGTTAGCTGCATTTTCTGAAGTGCTACCCGGCATATCAAACATTTCTATATCACCCTCCATTTCATTATCCTCATCTTCATTTTCAATCTCATTGTCTTCATCTTCATCATGCTCTGGAGTATCACCAAAGAGTTGACGATGAAGATCTAGATCGACATTTGGATTGTCTTCTATATAGACATTAAGATCTATATTTGGATTCACTTCTAGGTTGACATTTGGATTAACTTTTTCCTTTTGTTTTCCCTTTCCAAGTATATCAAATAAGGTTTGTTGACTCATCTATAAATAATGTAAAAAAGAAATATTTCAATAATGGTTTTCAAAGTTCTAATCTTTCTCATATAATTTGAATAGACAAATACTTGGAAGAAATAAAACTCTTACCTTGATGCTTGTAAAAGGGTGTCCTGTAAGTTACTTAGAATCCTCACAAAGGGTTGATATACTAACTTGATCAAAAGCCTAAGAACCTGAAATGACATATAAGTTTCAACCTGTAAATACTACTATATTAGGGTGTTTTGAGAATGTATGGATATCTTTTGATAAACTAGAGTACATTATACAAATGAAAAATATGGTACTTCTTTACCTTATTATGAATATTTCTCTCAAGCACTACGCATTTTTTATCAAGACGAATTCTTCCAAATGAAACTCTTGTAGTAACCTGCAAAAAAATAGATTGTAGTTTTTTTTCTAAGTCAATGATGTTAATACTTTTGATATTTAGGATTAAAAATTTCATGACATTTTGTCTCACCTAGACATGCGCTTGATGAGCCGTTGAAGATTGGCGCTTGATAGCTGGGATGTCCCTAGACTTGCTGGAGCTTGGAGATGTTGTTGGACTCATAGGAGCCTGGAGAACAGTGGAGATGTTGGCAGTTGCTGGACTCTGAAGCAAGTGCTCAGGATGAACAAAGCAAAGAGGTTTACCCCTATTTTATACATAATCAAGAGAACACAGACTGAGTGTTAGATTTCAATATTCAAACCTATTTTATAGGTAATCCACTAGAGATAAAGCATAAAAGAATGAAACGTCATGAGTCAGGAGTCAGGACTCTTGACGTTTCATGAGTGATTGAGACCTTTAGGATTTAGGCTTTTGGTATGCCCCCTCCAACATGCAAATAATTGCAATTTGCCAATGATGTTTGACGACGTCTCTCTCTGCATAATCGATGTCAATAGACTCGCATAAGATTGCAGCATAGCAGACTAGTCAATGCAGTAATAGAAGCCCCTTGAGAAAAAAGGGAATATCCCCCTCCTTCACAGAGTCAAGGGGGCCCAGGCGGAGGAAGTTCGAAGACCTGTAGCCTTGTAGGTTGTTGTGCTGAGACTGGCGAGGGATCTGGCGCCCAATCGTGTGCCTCAGACAGGAGTCAACGTGGCCCAAGAAATACCTGTTGCTGTGCTGCAGAAATGCGCAATGGAAGAAGAGAGAGGCGGCAAAAATTAGAACATCCAAATTGTTTGTAAAGGGGGAACTGGCAAGCTCTGCGAAAGTTTGGCACTTGCATGACTGATTCATGTGCCGACTCTGCACGCATGCTTCATGTTGACGTATCGTGCCACGAGTCATGATTAATGATGAATGACCCATTGAGAGTTGAGATCAGGCCGTAGGCCTTAGGCGAGAGTAATGAAAAATAGCATTCAGGCCGCAGGCCTCAGGCGAGAGTAATGAAGGATAGTATTCAGGCCGCAAGACTCAGGTGAGAGTTGAGATCAGGCCGCACTGCGCAGGCCTCAGGCGAGAGTAATGTACGAAACAATAGCATTCAAAAGCAAACGAAGAAACAATATCATGAACGATTCGAAACAGAGAGAGAGAGGGACCATGTACCTGTGGTCGTACAGAGTGCTGAATATTCTTGATTGTCGGCCTAGTAGAAGGCGGGAAAACTTGCCCCTTCATCGTTCTCTTCACAGGAGGTTTGAAATGCAAGCTGCAGCTCCTCAGTTAGAGCTTGGGCGTACGCCGTAGCCACGTAGGTTCCTTCAGTCCAAAACCCTAGCCCTTAGGTCCTCAAATATATACTTTACATATGTATATATATTTAATATATGCCTATGGACAGTATACATGTTGGGCAGGCTGATCTATGGCCCATGGGAGATGGACATACTGGTAATGGTGCTAGAGCTCCAAATGTCCTATCTTACTCGGACATTTAATATATACCTATGACACCTTACCCCTTTGGAGCAGGCTTCATTTGAAACCTTTACTCTAATTCTTAGGTTTCATTGTGACCCTTTGTCCTTAATTTTTAGGTGTCAATTGACGCCCAAAATCCTCAAGATGCCCAAAATGGGCTTCAAATTTAAACACTGGTGGAGGAGCAGATGCGGCAAGAGGCCATCATGGGGGACATCTCTGCCACCCGACATTGGTCCGTCATGGGAGGGTCAGCCTAGCAGGCAGCAGTGCTCTACCCCATGTTGAGGTGGAGGACAACCTCTTACATGACATGGTCAAGGACCTACTTGCCCGTAAGGCAAACGCCGAGTGCGAGGATGATTGTGCATGCGTCGACGCCACATAAAAGGAGGAGGAGCATCTACTTCAAGCGGCGAGCATTCCACTCTACAAGGGATGCACCTACTTTATCTTGTGAGCCTCGCTCGAGATCTTAAATCTTCAAGTAATGTTTGGATGGAGCACTGCCAACGTTGACACTCTTCTCAGGTAACTTGTTTTCGAATCAAACATGAGATGTGATGTTTTGCAGACTACTCCTCATGCGATTTCTTCTCGTGTTGAAAGGGATATTCTGTCTTTTACTTCAGCCATCATAAGCAGTAGCAGCAGCATTTGTTGAGCCTGAGAGCATGGCCAATATTGGAAATTATCTTCTCCGCCTGTTGACCCATCAACCTTGTAGCTTTGTTGCTATATGTAGCGCTTTGATGTCGCATCTCTGGCGTCTCCAATCTTGACTTTTGATTCACAACTCTCAGTCACTTCTTCGTCTAGCTATCTTACCGTATGAGGTGCCTCCTATCTGCTACAAACCAAACGCCTTCCTGCGCATTGAGTCCACAAGCTGCTGTCCAACCTGACGAAATCATCTATAGCTCCACGATCTGCAGCAGTAAGCTCTTCCTTTGGCTTTCAATGAATGGAGTCTCTTCGTTTGTTGAACTTCCTGCGCGGGATGTGGTCTGTTGGACTGCACTAATAGCAGGATATGCAAGTCATGGCTGTAGTGCAGATGTATTGGACTGTCTTGAACAGATGCAATGTGAGGGTGTGTCTCCAGACGCAGCTACCTTTGTGAAAATGAGTGCCAAATTTGGTGTCACACCAGATGTACAGCACCACTGTTGTATGGTTGATCTCTTTGGTCGTGCAGGGGAGTCTAACAAGGCTTTAGCAGTCCATCTAGTGACGATCTTCCAGTCTGGATGGCTTTCGTTGGGTGCTTGTTGGAAGTGGAAGAATGTGAGGCTTGGGAGACTGGCTTTTGATCGTGTGCTTCAGATAGATAAGGCTGCTGCTTCAGCCTACATCTGTATGGCTAATATTTATGCAGCAGCTGGGATGCAAGAGGATGCAGAGGAGATTGAAGTCATGTGAGTTGCAAATAAGGCTTGGAAGAAGCCACGATGTTGTTAGTGGATTGATGACAGAGGATGTTGTTCGGAGATGCTAACTGTGTTCATATATTTGAACATGGAAAATGCTCCTGTGAGGACTATTGGAAATCAAGCTCTTACGTGTAAAAGACTTTTCCATTTAATGTTCTTACATGTAGAGATCTTATTTTGTTGTCTTGTTGACCTAATTTCTGACTCAGGGCTATTATGAATTTCCCTTACTGTGCTTTACTTGCATGCTATGTTTTGCTTCTGCAATTCTTGAAGTATCATAGCTCCTTTTCACATCTTATTCTTATACTCTTTATTCACCTCCTCTCTATATGTAGGAGAAGCACAACTAATCTTTGACCACTGTATGAGATTGGTTGTGGGCAGGGACATATGAACTTTCAATTGTTGCAAGGCTTTCCTAGCTCAGGGTTGGTCACAGGACTTCCAAAGTTCAAAGTGACAGGGCTATCATGTATATATGGTGCTTGCTAGTTGGTCAAGCAAGCTTGCAGGCCATTTCCCAAAGAGAAGAGAGCATGGACAGTGCTAGAGCTGATTCACACAGATATATGGACAGCTTCACATCCAGAGATGAGTGGGCCGTGCTATTATTTCTTTTTCATTGATTACTACACACAGAAAATTTGGGTTTATTTTCTGTGGGAGAAGTTAGAGGTCTTTGAAAAATGTAAAATCTTTTGCACTGGGGGAGGAAGAGTGAGTAGTAGTTACTATCTGTTCGGATGGATGTCCAAGGAGTTATGAGTGGCAGGTTTCAGACACATGCACAGCTGAACAAAATGGTGTTGCAGAGTGCAAAAATCACAGCATAGCAGAGGATGGAAGGGCTCTCTTGAATGAGAAGCATATGCCTAGATATTGTTGGATAGAGATAGTGTAGTGTGCAGTCTACATATGAATTGGAAACCGACCACCGCAGTGCATGATAAGCTTGCTAGTTGGTATTCACCATTGGTCACCACATATTATGTGCAGCATGCTCACTGATGTGGATAGGAATGGAGTGCAAGGACAAGCACAAGCTGGAAATTCACAAGCCTCAGCCAGTGGTTTTGACTACAGCAAGTTCTAGCAGCCTATGGTCTTGGAGACTCAGAGCACATGCAGGAGGATCAAAAATGGCCGGAAACAGATAATAATATTACTGCAGCAAGTTAGCCCACTCCCTTTGACTTTACAGGGTTTAGATCAATGCCAAATAGCCCAGAGAATTATGCAAGAGAGAGCACAAATGTATAGCCATTGGTGGATGACATTCGCAGTTAGATGGGACTTCTGGATTAGCAGATCTTGAGCAAGAGTGGGTGTTCAGAGAGCAGTGCTAGAGAGTAGTCCAAATTCTCCATCTACATGTGTTAGATACCAGTAGTGCAACATTCATACATGACAAATGTATTGGAAGAGGAGTGCAAGAGGTTTTAAGATGGAGTAGAGAATCCTTAAGAGCGTAGATGCTATGAATGAGGAGATGGATGCCTTGGAGTAGCAAGGTGATTGGACATAAGTGGACTCGCCTGGGGGCAAGAATGTCATAGGATGCAAATCAGTATACGAGATCAAGTATAATGTAGATGGGAGTGTTAGGTTTCTCAAGGCTACCTATCTACCATACATAGGGGTAAGTATAATCTAGACCGCATAGGGGTAAGTAGCATCAATAGCATGAAACAAAAATACAAGGGAGCTAGGATACCTATTGGCTAAGCTTGCATCAGTAGCATGAAACAAAAATATTGTTTATGCTGATATGCAACCAGCAACCAGAACACAAAACCATGCCGCCTTCTTACAAAACACCATTGGAGTGAGCATGCCATTACACTACTACTCCTTGCCTCTTTTGCTTCATTGCATGGAGCTGTGCTGCCCTCCTCAATCGAGATGCCTCGGTAGGAACATGTAGGGGTTGCAAACATCCAGTGTCCACCACTAACCCCTCCCATAGGACTGCCCTCACGTGCCTTTTGGATTCTATGAGTTGTGCTTCCCATCGCTTCCTTTCATCCCTTGCAAGCTTTTCATTTTCTTGTTGCATCCTCTTAGCTTTAGCGGCAGCCATCTTTGCTTGCTTGTTTTGTTGGCATTTGTCTTTCCTCCTTTTGCTGTTCCAATTCTAGCTGCTTGGCATTTTTGGCTTTCGTGGATTTGATATATTGGTCGGATGTGAGGATGAGTGAGTGAGAGTAGTCTAGAAAGGCCTACCCATTGACCCGATTGATAGTGACATTCTCCCTTGGCACTCCTAGGAGCTCAAGTAAATTGGGTGTTGTAGTTGAGGTAGGTCTTTGCAAAGGATTTGATGTCAATGGTGGAATGATTTTTAGTTCATGGCTGGTGGCAGCCATGCTTGAAAGCAGCTCGGCAACACTTCCCTCCAATTCCTCAAGCATAGGGGTGCCGGGCACTTCACTACAATCAAGATAATCTTGATCGGTTGTATTCTCCGCTGCATTTTGTGTCTCCAAATCTGCAACCACCTCATGCACATCCTTGTTGTTGCATGGCATGTCCTCATATTGCAATGTGTCATGATTTAAAGGCCATATTCCAATAGCATGAAATCCGGCTTTTATGTTGGACTCAGTGCATGCAGTTGCAAGGGCCCTCGAGGCAATGCCAGTAAGCTCTCCCTTTGATGCTTGAGTAGAGTATGTTTGCAATTGCCACAAATTTCTCTCTTTTGTGAAATAGGATGAAGGGTTTGAAAAGCGAAACATCCAAAGGCTGAAGCTTGTGAGAGGTGTGAGCTCGAAGAGTGACAATATCTATGCCAACATCTTTTGCCTTTTGCACAACTTCATGCGTCGTGTGGCTACCATGTCCAATCAGCAAATGCCGAGATGAATGAGAGGGTGGGGTCGGCACAGCATGCTGAAAATGCTCCAACCATGCCTCAAACAACTGCCCCGTCATCCATGCTTTGTTTTGCATGGACATTATAGCCCCTTCTTCGCACTCCAACAAATAATTTTGCATGGCTTTCTTGCCTTTGAAGATGTAGTACCCTGGCAAAGCATAACCAGCTGCATGTACACAACACAAGATAATCAACCACTCCCTACTATCGAGGGTCATGCCATATACATTTTTGGACCCTTTTCCAGCTAAGACACGCATACCCCTATCCTTGCTTCCTTGCACTCCAGTCTCATCAGCATTCCAAATATGTTGAGGGTAATTATGCTGATTATACAGTATGGCCAAGCTATCATGGAAGGTTTTCACCACTTTCGGCCTAACATTGATAGCTTGAGACCTATCAAGACTCTCACACACACGAATTGTGAGCTCTTGATGTTACTGACAAAAACAATCCCACCAACTTTTCCCTAGGATCCCATCAGTGAAAGGGTTGGGTTGGGATTGGACTATCTTAGCTGCCTTCAACTTTAGAGCAATTTATAGATATCCCATGACCAGTGGTTTGCATGCTAAAGGCCCAATCAACAAGGGCCTTTTTTTCTTTAGCATGTAGTATGGTAGGTGGGCCCTTCATCCTTTTCTTTGTTCTCCCATTAATCCAGTTTGCCAATGATGTTGGGCTGATTCCAAACAGCCTATTGCATTCTCTAATTGATGTACCTTCTTCATGAGCTGCAATTGCCTTCATCAAATCTTCTTGAGACCATTTTGGTTGGTGTCTCTTCTTGGCACTACATTTAGATCGGTTCTCGGGTGGATGAGGCAAAGGGTTTGGTGGAGGCAAAGAAGGGCCCTCATTTGATTGGGCAGGTTTAGGGAAAGAAGGCCCTTCAATAGGTTGGGATTGTTAGCAGTCATGTTTGTCATGCCTTGTCATCTCCTGCCTGTGAGCCTCGGTCTGAGTCAGACGAGGACATTAGGAGCTCTGACATGTCTGTCATGTGTTATGATGGGGGAGGCTAGTCACTCTCGACTGGCTGTCTTAGGATGTGCATTTCTTTTTGGCCTCTTTTAGTGGGCAGCCACTGGCTGCCCGGCCACTTTTTTTGTCACTGATGTGGGGCGCCCATTTTAGGGCATTTTTAGGGTTTGTCCTTTTGCCTATTTATAGGCAGCCCCCCTCTCCACTTAATCACTTGTCTTCTTGCAGATTCCGACACTCCTCCCTTGTGGTGGTGCTGCCATCTTCATCAGCCTGATCTGGTGCCCTCACTGACGCTGTGGGCTGCGTGCAGGGACTGATCAGTCTCCTTCTGCCTTCCCATTTGTATTCAGCATTCATTTCAGTCAGTGCAGATTTCTCTTCCTTATTTTCTGCTTTCTCTCTCTCTCTCTCTCCCTCCGTGTTCGTATTCCCTCTTCCGTAGCGCACTCTCACATGGTATCAGAGCCGAAGGAGAGTACACAGAGCTGAGATTTACACGGGAGAACACCCACAATCTTTGCATTTGCTACTGGCGTCATCCCCAACAGCCAAGGCGGCCCTTCTAGGAGGTCACAATCCTTGCGTTTGTTGTAGGCGCCCTCTCTAGTGGCTGCCACGTCATCAACCACCTCTTTCCAGGATCGTTTTCATTAGGGCGGCCACTCCTACAGCTGGGCGACACTCCTCCAGGCTGCGCTTTGCTGATCTGGCTGTCGTTCCATCTCCAGGCGGCTCTTTTCCTGCTGGCGACCTATTCCCAGGCTGCATTTTTGTGCTGGCGGCTTCTATCTTGGTGATATTCATAAGATAACCTTGCGTTTTGCAGCTCCAGGTGTCTGTAGGCCTCCCCAGCCTGCGTTTTGGTGATTGGTGACCATATTGCTGGTCATTCTTCGGCATCGGCAAAGTTTTTTTTTGGTGTTTGGTGTTTTGCAGATTGAAAGATGTCTTCTCATTAGTTTACGGGCTTTGATGACTCAGATGACGAGCTTTTGTCTCGACACTCATCTGAACGGAGGCGTGATTTCTATCACGAGGACCGTTGTCCGGAGTCTATTCCTCTTTCCCGTTCCCCTTCTATTCATGTATCTCGGCGAGCCCCTTCCAGTGGGCCGAAGATGCAGCCTTTGGTACCCCCTGTACAGGTACCCGTACTTCCTTAGCTGCCCAAAGAGGACCGGTTGGATGGCTCCAACTTTTCTCTATGGTCCTGCAAGGTGGAGTGTATCTTGGACTCCTTCGATCTTTGGGAGCTTGTTTCTGTTCCTATTCCCCGGCCTAAGGTGGATCCCGCAGATGGGACATCTATGGATCGTGTAGCATTATGGGATCGGCTCAATTCTAGAGCTAGATCTTTTCTCTTTCTGAGTTTGCAGGATTCTATCCTTGTTCATGTTCACAGGTTGAAGACTGCAGCAGATGTGTGGAGAAAGCTTGTGTCTCTCTATCAACAGAAGACGTTTGCCCACCGGATATCTCTCGAAAAGAAGTTGTGGATGCTCGCTATTGATGATAGTCCTTCCATGAAGGACCACATCAACAGATTATAAGATATGAGGGATGAGCTTGCATCCCTCGGTCGGACGATATCTTTTGAAGACATGGCTATGATTCTCTTGACTCAGCTGCCATCACCTCGGTTTGATGTCTTCTACACCGGGCTTCTTACTTCGAGGACCCGTGCCCAGCTTCTATGGGAGGAGCTATCCCCGCTTGTCTTGGAGCATGACGAGCGACTCAGAGAGGTCAATGCTAGTGGATCCGACTTCACTAGAGCCTTTGTTGCAGGTTTGGGAGGACAGAAGAAGAAGAAGTCAAAGGCTAAGAAGAAGGACAATTCTTCAGGCTTTGACTCAGATTCAGAGAGACCGAAGTGCCCCCACTGTGGGAAAGGGACACATTCCGAGGAGAAATGCTGGAAGAAGTACCCTCACCTTCGTTCGGGAGCGAAGGGTGGATCTACATCGGAGCCTTCTTCTACCTCTACACCAGTTGTTACCCATGAGTCAGTGTTCCTTCATATCCATGTTTTGGAGGAGGATCCTTCTTCTGTGGGGCTGCAGTGTTTTCTGCGCAGCCTTGGTTAGTGAACAATGGTGCTTCGAGTCATATGACTCCCCGAGGTGATTTGTTACAGGATCTCCGTCCATCAGAGGGTTTAGTCAGTATTGGTGACATTTTCTCGGTACCTATTAGTGGTGTTGGCACATTGCCTTTGTTTACCGACCGACCTTCGAGCTCCTTTTCACAGGCCCTACATGTTCCTGATTTGGGCCTTCCCCTCCTCTCAGTTTATGGCCTTACGAGGCTTGGCACACGAGTGATCTTCACCGAGCATGCCGTTATTGAGGATTCTTTTACAGGAGCTGTCTTATCTACAGGTTGGCAGGAGAGTGGGCTTTACAGGCTCCATTCCCCTTCTTTGATGCAGGGTCCTCCGCGGTAGTCTATTGCTACACCCGTTCCCGCTTGTGCACCTTCTATTCCACAGGTTCCTTCCCATCCCCCACCTTCTCCTCTGGTGGTTCCCTCGTACCTCTCATCCCTTTTAGCGGGGGACTATCTCGGTGATGCGGCTGTGGATTCCCTGGCCCCTAGTGTTTTAGAGGGGGATTCCCAGGATCGTGAGAAGCTCCTTCAGGGGCAGTCTACATCGATGGACTTTATCGACATTGGCATTCCTCTTGCCACCCCAGGATCTATTTCTTCTTCGGCCTTCAGCCACATCCAGGATCTGAGAGGGGGTGTTAGCAGTCATGTTTGTCATGCCTTGTCATCTCCTGCCTGTGAGCCTCAGCCTGAGTCAGACGAGGACATTAGGAGCTTTGACATGTTTGTCATGTGTTATGATGGGGGAGGCTAGTCACTCTCGACTGGCTGCCTTAGGATGTGCATTTCTTTTTGGCCTCTTTTAGTGGGCAGCCATTGGCTGCCCAGCCACTTTTTTGGTCACTGATGTGGGGCGCCCATTTTAGGCATTTTTAGGGTTTGCGCCCATTTTAGGGCATTTTTAGGGTTTGTCCTTTTGCCTATTTATAGGCAGCCCCCCTCCCCACTTGATCACTTGTCTTCTTGCAGATTCCGACACTCCTCCCCCGTGGTGGTGCTGCCATCATCATCAGCTTGATCTGGTGCCCTCACTGACGCTGTGGGCTGCGTGCAGGGACTGATCAGTCTCCAGCCTTCCCGTTTGTATTCAGCATTCATTTCAGTCAGTGCAGATTTCTCTTCCTTATTTTCTGCTTTCTCTCTCTCTCTCTCCCTCCGTGTTCGTATTCCCTCTTCCATAGCACACTCTCACAGGGATTGAAGTTGAGCATGTTTGGTGATTCTAGTGGGATGTACCCTCTTGTAGTGCAAACAGGTAGCTTTGGGAGGAGGAACACTCCAACGATTTTGAGGACAGCTCACCACCTTCCTTTATCGCCTATGCAAGTTTGTCCTCTTGCTCGGCATGGTGGGAGGAGTAGACCAGCAATGTGTTAACAAACACAATCGGTAAGAATGTGTTAATAAGCACAATTGGTGGCTACAAATTGTAATAACAAAAACACAATGTTAGAAGCTGAGTTAATGTTGAAAAAAAAAATATGTTGAGTCTACATCATGTAGTGAATACCTTAGTCAAGTAAAAATGCATAATCATGGCAGCGAACT
Organism: Lygodium microphyllum; assembly: GCF_053477565.2. NCBI lineage: Eukaryota > Viridiplantae > Streptophyta > Polypodiopsida > Schizaeales > Lygodiaceae > Lygodium > Lygodium microphyllum. The sequence goes on from NC_141158.1 coordinate 134,793,391, forward strand.
TTCTTCTTTGGTTGCTGTTCCAAGGGTGGAAGTTTGGGACCTTCAACCCCTTCAGCTTCGGGTAGCTTGGGGAGCCTTGTTTTGGGTGGTGGAAGTGGAACTTGCAATTTGGGAGATGGTGGTGGCTTTGGGGGTTGGACTGTAGCGGACTGTAGCTCTCAATTGCTTCTTGACAAGGCAAAATGCAGGAGATACTACGTGGATTCCTCCGCATCGACAAATTCTGCCCCCTTGCTTGTTCAGTAGTAGATTGGTGCATAAAATATGGGAGACAAATGGATGTCTAAAGCAAGACATGCCTTGCACTCACACAGAGTAGACATGGCAAGAAAAGATTGAGTGGGAAGCACGCTTTGTAGGTAGCATCAGGGCATAGTAGATGAGAAAAGGGGTTGGATTACTTGTAGCATAGAATTGGTTTGCAGCAGTAGGGAAGAACTAGACAAACTCATAGGACACTAGGCCTATGACACACAAGCAGGGAATGATCTTGGGAGAAAAGTAGCAGGTTTGTAGTTTGCAAGTACTTTCTCGGAGTTGGAATATTTGGAGGAAAGCAGTGAGTTTGCAAGTTTGTTTGCAGTAGATTTTGTTTGCAGCAAAAGCACTTGCAAAAAGCAAGCAGGGAATGATGTGGATAGATGAGAATATATAGGTAAAGGTAGGGGGATTGGATGCTCAGCCACCGTTGAGATAGAAGGACAATATTTGAATTCAAATTAGAGAGTGCAATATTATGATTAAGGTGCAATAAAGGCAGGATATTTCTGAATTGTGGAGCAGGTCGTGGTTGGGTAAGTGGGACCTTGTGCATTGGTTTTGTGGTATGCAGGGATGTGAAGAGGAGCAGGGAAGCGTGGAGCTGAACAACAACCGAGGATGAGAAGAAGTAGACTTTTCATGTTGCTCTAAAAGAAGGCGTGCAACATAATAGGGCCCTAGAGAGAAAGTGACGCAGGGAGGGCACGCTTCTCCAAGGACCCAAGGGTGCACCCTATTTTTTGGGGGCTGCACACTTTTTGGTCCTCGTACCCTACAAGGAAGGAATGCAAAGCAACAAGGTTCCCCAAAAGGTGTTAAGATACTTTCCACTCATCCCTCGCATCCGACACAGGAGCAAAGGAACAAGCGAGCTTCTCACTTGGCACCCAACAAATTGCTCAACTAGTGGGGTTATGAGAGTTCCAGTTGACTCTCCCGCGTGGAAGCACATCGAGGCAACATGGCAGAAGTTCAAGGTTGAGCCTTGACACCTACGTATTGGGCTCACTATTAATGGGGTAAACCCATTCGATGTGCGCTCCACATCTTGCAGTACTTGGCTGGTTGTGGTTGTGAACTACAACATTCCACCATGGGAGGCAACCAAGAATGGAAACATTCTTCTCTCTCTTCTCATCCCAGGCAAGCATAAAGGGAAGAACATGGATGTTTGCCTAGAGCCTCTCATTGAAGAGCTCCAGGAGCTATGGAAGGGGGTGGCGGTCATGGATGTTTCAAGACCCCCTCCAGATCGGCGTGCTATCATCAAGGGCATCTTGCTATGGACCTTGCATGATTATCCAGGGCTTGGAGAGCTTTCACGTACTCATTGTGCACACCTTCTCTTTACCAATGTGTTTCTTAGCACCCTATTCCTCAAAGTGAAACTAATGCATGCATTGTGTTGAAACTAATGCAAGATTATCCACGTCAGGACATAGCGCTTGTCCTATTTGTGGTCCATCACTAGTGATGGAAAGGCCTCCTCTACTTGGCAAGGTGATATACCTCAACAACCATTAGTTCTCGCCTCTCTACCGTCCTCACTTTACCATATTGGGCAGATTTAAAGATTCAACATCTTTTAGATCCCATGCATGTGTTTAAGAATGTGGGGCAAGCAATATGGGACCACATAATCAACAAGAAAGACTCATTGGGTGCTAGGGAGGACATGAGGGCTATAAGGCATCTCCCACCATCGGCCTCACCATGCATGGTTCCTCGCGTGAAGATGATTGATCCTATCAAGAGTAGAGCAAGAGGGAATGAAAGGTGACATTGCTTCTATACGCACTCCAAGGGGCTACATGCATTCGCTCAAACGTGCCTTCACAAAGACAAAGAAGGGGGGCTCTACTCAACTCTACGGGCTAAAGAGTCATGATTGGCATAAGATGCTACAGGTAACAAGTCTTTCGTTTTAATTCCATGCACATTAGGGTGTAATTTGTGCTCTCTCTTAAGCGTTCATGTGTCATGTGTAGTTTGTTCTACCTATAAGCATAAGCAGATATGGAAACTATGCCAAGGTGAAAAGTGCAATATTCAAAGTGGGATAGGTGGTAAGGTAATTCACAATTCACTTCATGCATATATGTTGTTGAAGTTCATAAGTACATTCCATTAGGCTAAATCATGAATGTGTGCATGCAGATTTGTAAGCTCCAAGGAGATAGAAATCTCAGCCATACCAGTACCTCGCCTTTTTGCAGTGGAGGCAGTGTGTGCTATCAAAGAGGCATTTCCACACTCCATCCTTGTTAGCCAAGTGCACCTATTGGTACATCTCATTGATGAGGTTGCCATTTGTGGCATCGTGCACTCTAGGTGGATGTTTTTCCTTGAGAGATTCCTGAAGACTCCAAAGGATTTTGTCAGGCAACGGCACAGCCAGAGACAAGCATGGCAGAGAGTTGGATAGTGCAGGAGACCTTTGTATATGTCTCCCAATATCTCTTCACTATTGATCCATCTTTGCCCCGCCTATGGACCAAAGAGGATGATCCAAAGAGGCATTCACATGTACCTAGTGGAAAAGGGGCTCTTCTTGTTATGGATAGGGAATTTCAAGCCATAGTCAACAACCATTGTATATTCAACACTCCCATCATGGCAAAGTGGGTGGATATGTTCATAGAGGCCCGCATAACACGAGAAAGAGAGAGAGAGGCATGGAAGAGGGCGCGTGAATGGAGTAGGCACCTGCATTTCCAAGGGAGCTTGCAAAATTCCCAGCTCTCATTGATGTAGAGTGGATACACAATGCAATGACCAAGGCCAAAGCCCAAGGAGAGGAAATAAGCCTTAGGCAGTGGGAATATGCAAGAGGATGTCTTCCAAAGGTACTTAAGGACGGCTTTGGTATGTGTGGGTGTTATTTAGTGTATGCATCCTCTATGTGGTCTGAGGGACGACATTTTTGCACACTCAAGATCGTGAACCACAAACGATAGTGGCATCATGGGCAACTTTGACACATCCACTACAGAGGTCAGGTATTGTGGCACTATAGAGAGAATACTCAAGGTGAATTTCAGAACCTTTCAAACCTATCTTTTTGAGTGACGTTGGTTTGCAGGTGTGGTGAAGAGACATGCGAATGGCCTCCACATGGTAGTTTCCACCCAATTTCATCGAGGAAGAACTGACAATTTGATACACCCCGCCAGTTGTGAACAGGTAACGACAAAGCAAGCTTTTAGACTTATTGATATGGTCTTTTTGAATAATTTTAGAATCCTTATCATTCAAAAGCTAAGGGGAAAAACCAAAGGAACACCATCAAAACCGCTTTGTACCATGCACAACAGAACATGTGTTTATTTTGTGTTCCAAGCCTGTCCTTCAGTATACACAAGGTTGTGACATGCAAAAAATAATTTATGTGAAAGCTTATATGAGCTTTATTTGCATGCATGAGACAAACAATCTTATAGGTTGCCTGATACACCAACATCATGTCTACACATGATGACCTTTATAAAAGATGCAGTATATACACTTTGTTTATGCATGCAATTGTGCACAGGTTGAGGGTTTGTGCAGTACATGTGGATGTGTGTATACGTGCACGCACATATGAAGATTTCAGACTAAGCGGTGATGATGAATAGTGGGTGATGTGCAGAAAGTGCATGCGAGAATAGGGAAGATATGGGTGAGGCTGTCTCTGGAAGCGGAGAGGGCGTACACAATGTCATACCCTCTGTTGGTACTGCAACCAGGGGCAGGGCTGAAGAAGGTGGGCGACATGGAGGTAGTGGTTCACTTCTCATGCGTGTCCATGTTCAGCCTGATACACATACTCACAGCCGCTGCTGCCGCGCATGCACTATCTCCATCCTCTCTCCATGCAGCAGCAAGAGGTTCTCCAAACCACAGCCATGAAGTTGGTGGCGCTCCGCCTGTCATGGTGCAAGCCCCCCCTTAAGCCCAAAGTGGTCCAGTACACGATTGATGCAGAGTCGGCCCTTTGGAGCATGCGTCACAGCAAAAGCCAACTGGTTTTGCATCTCCAGCATGTTGGGGGGATGCCATCATGAGGTGGATGAAGGATATTCAGCAATGGCGCAATCCTATGACCACCCTTCTTGTTCATGTTCTCTTCATTATCCTCCTCTGCTACCCTGTGCTCATCCTCCCCACCATGTTTTCCTACATGTTCCTCATTGGCATCTGGCAGTTCCGCTCTCGCACCTGATTGCCCCCCCCACATCGATCCCTGCCTCTTTCAAGCCGATGCCATTGATTGTGATGACTTGGATGAAGAGTTTGATACACAACCCACTTCCAAACCTGCCCACATTGTCAAGCTCCACTACGAGCGCCTGTGCAGCATTGCTGGCCGTATTCAAATGATTCTCGGCGACATTGCCACACATGGTGAGCGCATGCATGACCTTCTAACATGCCAGGATCTGCGTGCTACTGCCATCTTTGTCATCTTCTGCTTCTTCACAGCGGTGTGGCTCTACATTGCCCCTTTTGAGTTGGCAGCCTTCCTACTAAGCATCCATTTTTTGCGACACCCTCGGTTCTGTGACCCCCTTCCATCCATCCTTCTGAACTTTTTTCAGAGGTTGCCAGCTCAGTCTGATTGCATTCTCTAACACAAAAGATGGTAGGCTTGCATTGAAGCACATTTCTTTTGAAGATGTGGGTTTCAATTTTAATGTTTTCTTGTTACAGACAGCCATATAATATATTACTTGTTACGTGAGAAAGCAAGCGAGGGAGCGTTGGCTTGTGCGTTTTGATCTAATGCTGTTCATAGCAAACAGAAAAGGAGGTTCCCGACCCCAACTCTAAGCGAGAATGGTCCTTAACAAGCCACCATGTATGCTTACATTTGCATTCGTTTCATGTTTCAATATAGCTTTTTGTCACTGCATGTCTAAACAAACCTTCTGACACTAGAAGATAAGTCTAATCAAACTGCTTGCAACATTTTTATCCTAGGAGAGTATGCAAGAATGTTCAGCAAAGTTGTTGTAACTCACACCTTCGAAGCACATTCCTACAAGTCTGCAATCTCAATCTATTTGTAAACTTAAGTCCATTTTGTTTGCATTACTGTTGTAGATTCAATAAAGTTAGATATGATCATGAGCACCCACAATTAGATTTTTGTACCATAATCTTTTCAATGATGGAACAGGCGAGATTAGCCAATGTTCAGCATTGTCACTTGAATGATAGCTCTAAGAGCACTTTTCAATTTCTTGAGCTCCTCCATGTAATAACATGGTTACACATGCGAGAACTCATGGCAATATGCACATAGGTTGACCTCCTCTTAAAGAGAGAGGGGCTTACAGAAAACCTATAATTCACTCGTGGCATGGGGGTGATCTGAAACTGCTTGGTGCTTCAACTACAAGCGGTGATTGTCTAAACAAACTAGAAACACATCGATCCGAGAAGGTTGCAGCAAGAGACAAAGGCAGGGTCCCTGGTATTCTTTCTTTTTTGATTGATGTCAATCAGTACACATTAGAACTGCTTTCTTGCTCGGAGAGGTCACGCTCACAATGTAAGTGCAACTGGCACGTTGGCCTCTCTTTTGTAACTACACCCACAAAGAAACTCCTGAAACAACATAAATATCAAAAGCATCTTGTTGCTGAGTACCCACCTGGGGTGATTTCAGAAAACATCAGCAGTGGATGGCACTTAAAGCAAAGGCATAGGGCTGCCACATCAGTAGCTTCCGTGCAGTCTGCCATGTCATCACTGCATACGTACAGCCTGCCATGTGAGCAATCCAGCTGTCCTTACGGATCGCCACATCAGCTGTCCAGCCTTCCAATTGGGTGATGAGAGTGAAATACCTCCCTTGTATAGACGAGTAATCGCTACTGATTACACCTGTCAATATAGACATACTGTAGAATTAGAGATGCAATGTTGCAGACATTTATCTCACATATTCAAGCAATTCACAAAGTCTATCTTGACCAAAATCCAAAGAGTTTACAGTGTTGCAACAATCCTTAATGTACATACATAAAAGTCCCACTGGCAGTACTATCAACTTTGTACCTCTTGGTGTGCTAAAGAGCACAATCAAATGACTACTAGTCTATACCTAAAATCTTATTCATTGGTTAACAAGGGAGCCGGGTGGCTTCCCTCTATGCAGCAGGCGGCACTGCATCAAGCTTAAGTGCTGAAACTGCATGCGTGTTTGGAATCGTAGGCTCCAAACCATAAGCCTTGAGGTGAAGATCCAGCAACTCAGGGTGAATTGCGAAGCCCCCTTCCTACAGCCACTCAGCATCCAAATCCATGGTAATTATTGAACATTGGCAAGTACCCTTGGTTGTTTGGTAAGGGACTAATGCTTAAAAATGTCTAGTCCAACAATAAATCCGAGTATGCTGCATTAACTCTAGTACTTGAATGGTGTTTAAATTTGGGGATTAAACGCTTAAATGTGTGTGGGGAGGCTCTTTTGTTAGTCAAGCAAATGTATGGCAGTTGTCTAATGTACTCCATGTACCAAATATAACAAAGAATTTGGTACCAGTTGGACAAATGGTTGACCAAGGATTGTAGGTCAGATTTAGTGCAGACGGGCTGTATGTAGAGGAGTACAAGAAAAATGGAAAACTGGTTGCACAAGGAAAGAAAGTAGGAAGGATGTTTACTCTCAATGTGAACATGCCTGAGATGAATGCTGCCATGTTTGCATAGGGTTCAGGTGTTGTTGCAGATTTGGAAATTCGGCATAAACGTGTTGGCCATGCAAATGTGCAAAGGCTGAAATTGATGTAGAATAAATAACTTGTCATAAGTTTGCCAAAATTTAGAGTTTCAAAAATGCAAAAAATATGCGAAGCTTGTCAACTTGGAAAGCAATCAAAAGGGTCTTTTCCGCAACAAAGGCATGTGAAGAGAAATGTATTGGGGGAGTCGGTACATGTTGATGTATGGGGTCTTGCAAAGAATGCATCACTGGGAGGATGCAGATTTTGTGTGACATTCATTGTTGACTATTCACACAAAGTGTGGGTTTACTTCAAGAAGGAGAAGAGTGAAGTCTTCACTTATTTTCAAAACCTCAAGACTTTGGTTGAAGAGCAAACAGGGAAATATGTACAATGTTTGAGGTCAAATGGAGGGGGGGAATACTTCTCCCATGAATTCAATAAATTTTTGATAAAGAATGGAATTCAGAGATAGTTTTCATGCAAATACATTGTAGCAAAATGGTATTGTTGAGCGTAAGAATAGGCATATTGCAGCACTTACACGTGCATTGATGAGTGAGAAGAATATGCCCTTCTGTTATTGGATTGAGGCCGTCTCTACTACAGTCTATATTACGAATAGGACTCTAACTCTAGCTGTATATGATGTAATCGTGAGGAGGAATTTACAGGTAAAAAGCCTGATGTTTGACACTTCAAAGTGTTTGGATGTATTGCTTATGTGCATGTGCCAGATGAGTTGAGGATTAAACATGATCCAAAAGTAGAAAAATGTCTGTTTATTGGCTATTTGATTGAGCCAATGGCTATAAATGGTACAATCCTGTTACACGTCAAGTAAGGGTGAGCCGAGATTTAGTGTTTGATGAAATGGCAAGTTGGTATGCTGATGTAAGAGACCATATGGGGGTTGATACAAACAAAAATGCGGTGTTTAAAAATTCTGATGCGCAATCACAAGTGCTGAGTGGACCTCGAGGGTCACAAGATAGCAGCCATGTTGTAAACCCATGGAGCGGAAGACTGCATAAAAAAGCGAGTCTTGCAAACTCGTCAAATGTATACAAGAAAGGTAAAGAGAAAGTTGATGAAGGCACAAGAATGCCTAAAGTTATTGCAGGACATGATGATGCGGATGGTGATTCTAGTGGGTCAGAACATAGTCTTGAGGAGGAGCTCAATATACCCTCTGTTAGGACTCTAGGTGTGAGAAGATTGAATGATGAAAACAGGGTGCCTAGTTGTGATCTAGGGCCACGTAGATTTGGAAGAAACGGGAATCTAGTACAGATTGACGTATGATAGTTATGTGGCTACACATTGTGCATATATGGCAAAAGTTGCATGGGATGTAGAGTATCATGAGGACATGTATTTTTGAAACCTCACTTAACATGTGGATTAATTTTTAATCACATGATTAAGTAAATGTTGCAAATATGAGGTGCAACTGGGATTAACGTAAATTTACGAGCCTGGGACCTGAAGAAATCACAGGATGTTAAAGGCAAAAGTTGCTATAAGTTATGGCGCACAGATACTTGGTGGTATCTGGTGCCAGTTGTTGGCCTAGGTCATCCATTTGGCCATAAGTGTCAGTTGGTGACACTAGAGAAGTGGTGTTTAATGGTATCTAACACCAATTTGATGGTCAAATATGGCGTAGAGACACTTGGAAATGGAAGTAGCCTAGCCAATTTAATTATTGGTCAGTCAAATTATTTTTCAGGGCGCTGAAATAATTATTAGATTAATTTTCAGTATTTAAAGGCTGAAAATTAATATTTAATTATGGATAATACTGGAAAAACCATTTGGGAAGGTTGACACTTGTAAAAAATGCCCATGCAAGATTGAAAAACGTCTTTAGAGGCTAGAGAGAGGCATATTTATAAATTCAGCTTGCAAGAGAGAGGGAGGGGAGGTTGCTGGTATGATTTGCAGCCATTGGAGGACCTTCTGAGATAGCCAAGGGTAGAAGAAGACCAATCAACAGTAGGAGACAGCATCTACAGGCGATTAAGGCTGTTAGTGATCAGTCCCTGGCAGAGCAGTCTGGTTGGACTGTACCAGTCGGCCAGCCATGTGGCAGTACAGTCGGACTGTACCAGTCGGCTGCATTTAATGCAGCCGACCTGCCTTTTTTGATCGCATTCTTTTTGGCTATTTATAGCCGACATTCTGCACATTCTTCCACACTTCTGTTTTGCAGATTTCAGGTTGGAGATTCGAGTAGACTGCAGCGTCGACAGCAGGTTGCATCGTCGAGGTGGAGACACGCAGTCCCGCGCATTGCACCCGTGTATATATCTGCATATCTTTGTATACAGCACACCTTATATAGCAAATCTTTATCTTCCACTGTCTCTTTATCTCTCTCTTCTCTTTGTGTTCACTCTCTCTCTCAGTCTTGGTCCCACGCTTCCGCATCGCTGCACTCTGACATGGTATCAGAGCAGTGAAGAAGGGCTGACTGAGTGAAGAACCTGCCTGAAGAGGAGATTCCATCTCGACACAAGGCTGCGTTTCCAGCGTTCGAGGGCGAGCGGGAGGGTCGCGCATCGGAACAAGGCTGCAGCGAGCGTGGGCGCGCGGGAAAGGAGTCCAGTTGGTGGATTTGTTGCTGTTTGCTGCTGTTTGAAGAGGAGGAAGGCTGTGTTTTCAGCTTTCAAGTGCAGGTTTTACTTTTTCATCGCCTCCGGAAGGTGAAGATGGTTCGGGACGCAGAAGAAAGAGTCCTAGCAGGCTGCGTTTTCACAGTTAGAGGGGGCTGCTTTTGCATTTGTGCAGGCATTACAGGTGAAGATGTCTACAGAGATTGACTTGGAGTTCCAGACGATCATGGATCGGAAGGTGCCTGTCTTACTGGCTCTTCTCGCAGATCAAAAGCTCGATGGCGACAATTACCGCTTTGGCGCGTGATGATGTTGGCCATTCTTGAGTCTTACGATTTGGCAGAGCTGGTACAGGAGGAGATCGATCGGCCCTCGATGAGAGATGAGCCCAAACTCTCTTCCGATGCTCGTGCGGAGTTGGCCAAGGCCCAGTCTCACTGGGACAAACTGAATGCCCGGATTCGTTTTTTCTTTTTCTGTCTTGTACTACAATCGTGATAGCCCACATCGAGCACTTGATGGTGGCTTGGGTGATATGGCTGGAGCTTGACCAGATGTATAACCGGATGACCCTTATGAAGAGGGTTTCTTTGGAGGTGCAGATGCGGACCTTGTCCGTGAACAAGTCTTCTTCGTTGCGGGAGTACATCAACAAGCTTAGACAGCTTCAGATGCAGGTTCAGAATGCGGGGAAGCCGATTTCCTCCGAAGACATGGCGATCACACTCTTGTCCGAGTTGCTGCCACAATTCGGTGCTTTCTACTCCGCCCTTATTGCTTCGGGGCGTGAGTCTACTCTTCGGTGGGAAGAGTTGGTTCCTATGGTCTTGGACCAAGAGGAAGAACTAAAGGGACATCATGCTTCCAAATCGGAAGCTTTGACAGGTCAGTTATTTAGATAAAGTGCCAAGTCCATCATCAACTAATGCAAATCCTAATCCTTGGCATCCTAGGGAAGATTCCCCATACCACTTATGAGATAGGTGAAACTTCACATAAAGGCAATGACCATTTGGGTAATGCAAATGGGGGTGGTTTTGCAAGTGGAGGTTGTTTCTTTGCCACTAGAGTACCCATTGGCATATCTATCATCAGATTCATATAAGGCAAGTGATGAAGTTAAGACCACTTTCAAGATAGATCGTAGACTCTATCATTTTCTAGTCATGCCATTTGGATTAACAAATGCCCCCTACCTTTCAAAGTCTCATGAATAAGATTTTGCACCCTTTCCTCTTTTGTTTTGTGCTAGTGTTCTTTGATGATATACTCATCTACAATAAATCGTTTCTCAGAAGAAGGGGAAGGACCAAAAGAAGAAGGAGTACAACAAGTCAAAGAAGGACAAGGAAAAAGAATCCACATGCCATATTTGTGGTAAGACCGTTGGAAGAAGGATTGCCCCGACAAAGACAAGAAGGACACTAACAAGAAGGACTCGAAGGATTCTGGAGCAATGGCTGCACCCTCATCAGCTGCGTTTCTTCATCTAGCAATCATTGAGGACTCTACACTGAAGGCTTCTGATGCTGTGATGACAGCTCCCCAGGCTCGAGAGTGGATCGTAGACAGTGGTGCCTCTCGGCACATGACTCCTTCATCAGTTGGTGTTGCCCAGTTGCGACCTTCGCGTGGGCAGATTCTCATTGGAGATAGCTCTTCGGTGTCTATTGGAGGACAGGGTGAGATGCAGCTTATTTCAGATGGACGTGGTGGTACTCATACCTCCGAGGTCTTGCATGTGCCAGGTTTAGGGTATCATCTACTTTCGGTTCATAAGATTTGTTCACTTGGACTTTTGGTGGAGTTTGACAGTGATTCGGTGCAAGTCCTTGATTGTGGATCAAGGAAGGTTCTCTCATCAAGATATGAGGAGAATGGCATCTACAAATTGACATCTTCTACGGCTCTCCCTACTCTTCTTCTTACCTCTCAGATACAGTCAGAGCTATGGCATGCTTGGTTTGGTCACCTCAACTATGACTATCTTCGGAGGGCATCACGTGGACAGCTTGTTCTCGAGGGTTGTCGGACATAGTGGTGAGCTAGCAGCCATGCGTCTCCTGCATTCGTGGGAAGCAGCATAGGGATGCAATTCACAATAAAGCTTCGCGGCGGTCTACTTCCCCGATGGAGCTTGTATCTACGGATCTTTGTGGCCCTTTGAGGAACGAGTCCTTGAAAGGGAGCTCGTACTTCATGTTGATCGTAGATGACTACAGCAGGATGACTTGGGCCTACTTCTTGGCATTGAAGTCGGAGGCTTTCTCCCACTTCAAGGATTGGCTTCTCTTTGAGGAGAACCGATCGGGTCGGCGATTGAAGACCTTGCGCTCCGACAAGGGTGGTGAATTTGTCTCTAATGAGTTTGCTCGTTTTTGTGCAGATAAAGGCATTCACCAGGAGTTTGCTAACACCAACACTCCTCAAGAAAATGGCATTCTTGAACGGAAGAACCGAAGTGTGATCGAGATGGTGCGCACCATGATGGAGCACCGACAGACACCTCAGTTTCTGTGGGCCGAGGCTGTGGCTACTGCAGTTCACATCCTCAACCGATCCCCTACTTCGGCTGTTGATGGGATGACACCTTTTGAGGCTTACTTTGGGACTAAGCCCGATGTTTCTTATTTTAGGGTTTTCGGGTGTGATGCCTATGTTCACATTCCCAAGACTCATCGTGATAAATTTGAAGCGGCTTCTCGAAGACAGGTGTTCGTTGGCTACAGCTCTCAGTCCCAAGGCTATCGTTTGTATGATCCCATAAAGCAGGATGTCTACACCAGTCGAGATGTGCGGTTCATGGAGGTTCCGGCCATAGCAGTGGGTGAGGAGCATCCTGTTCTTGGAGATCCAGGGGAGAGTTGGGCTCCGAGACAGTTACTTTGGAGCCCGCGCCTTTTGATTCCGATTCTGTTTCCGATACAGAGTCTACTGTTCCATCGGTCACCTCTGAGGAGTTACCATCGGTGGATATCCCAGAGTCTTTAGCTGATGGAGAGCGACGAGGAAAGGTTTGGCCTCCTCCTCGTTGGGCCCGTGACACACTCCGAGATTCAGGGATCGAGGGGGTCCCTGAGGAGTGGGGACCAGAGGATGGTCCGCGGCGATCACAGAGGCACCAGGCACATTCTACGGAGCTTGTTTGCTCTAACTATTGTTTGATGGCCCATGTTATGCAGGATCGAGAGCCCACCTCCGTGAAGGAGGCTTTACAGTCCGCACCATGGAAGAAAGCTATGGAAGCCGAGTTGGAGGCTATTGAGAGGAATGGCACTTGGTATCTCGTGCCTTGCTCCTCGCATAAGAAGGTGATTGGCGTCAAATGGGTCTTCAAGACCAAGTATCTTAGTGATGGTTCTTTGGACAAGCACAAGTCTCGCCTTGTTGCTAAAGGTTTTGCACAGCGGCCCAGGATTGACTGTCATGATTTTGCCCCCACTGCTCGTATGGCGACTATTCGCGCTGTTCTTGCCTTGGCTGGCCATAGGAGATGGCCTATCTACCAGTTGGATGTGAAGTCGGCCTTCCTCAATGGTGATTTGAAGGAGGAGATCTATGTCGAGCAGCCTCCTGGCTTTGGATCTTCAGGTGGACAAGTCTACAGGTTAAAGAAGGCATTGTATGGCCTCAAGCAGGCTCCGCGTGAATGGAACGAGAAGATTGACTCGTTCCCCTTCAGTCACAATTGGGATATCGGCATTCCAAGGCCGATCCGCAGCTTTATGTACACACTTCCGAGACTGGTTGTGTGCTTTTTGTGTTGTATGTTGACGATTTGATTGTCACAGGTGATCATGCACAGAAGGTCAAAGAGACGAAGGCAGCTTTACATCAGGCGTTCAAGATGATGGACTTGGGTCTACTCCACTTCTTCTTGGGCCATGAGATTTATCAGTCTCAGAGGGGGATTTTCATCTCTTAGCAGAGATATGTACAGGAGCTCTTGGTTTCTTTTGCGATGGAGGATTGTCGGACCATTTCTACTCCTATGGATCCGAACTGGAAGGCCACTTCACATTCAGATTCTCCCTTGGCGGATGCTTCCCGCTACCGTGAGTTGATTGGATCATTGATTTGGCTCCTCAACACTCGTGTTGATCTTTGTTTTGCTGTAGGTCTCTTGGCGGGGTTCATGAGTGAACCTCAGACGGTGCATTGGCAGGCTGCTTAGAGGATACTTCGGTATTTGAGGGGGACCTTTGACTTAGGGATTCATTATCCAGCAGGCACAGGTGGTTCAGATCTTGTATTTGCAGGTTGGAGCGACTCGGATTGGGCTGGTGATGTGGACCACAGGCGGTCTACTACAGGGTACTGTTTTACCTTGGGTGCAGGTGTTATCTCATGGAGTAGCAAGAAGCAGCCCACAGTAGCCCTTTCGTTTACTGAGGTGGAGTATCGGGCCGCGTCTTCCACCACATGTGAGGCTGTGTGGCTTCGGAGATTGTTGGAGGAGCTTGGCTGCCCCCAGACTCGTCCTACTTTTCTGCGATGCGACAATGAGAGTTGCATTGCCTTGGTATGGAATCCTGTTTTCCATGCTCGGATGAAGCACATAGAGATCCAGTACCACTTCGTTAGGGAGAAGCTTTTGGATGAGACCATAGCTGTGGAGTATTGCAAGACAGAGGACAATCTTGCAGATTTGTTTACGAAGGCGCTTTCCCAGGCTCTACTTCGGAGACATGCCAGATTCCTCAGGCTTTTGCTCCGTCCAGTCTTTGAGAGGGGGTGTTAGCGATCAGTCCCTGGCGGAGCAGTCTGGTCGGACTGTACCAGTCGGCCAGCCACGTGGTAGTACAGTCGGACTGTACCAGTCGGCTGCATTTAATGCAGCCGACCTGTCTTTTTTGATCGCATTCTTTTTGGCTATTTATAGCCGACATTCTACACATTCTTCCACACTTCTGTTTTGCAGATTTCAGGCTGGAGATTCGTGCAGACTGCAGCGTACTTCGAGGTGGACAGCAAGTTGCATCGTCGATTTGGAGACACGCAGTCCCGCGCACTGCGCCCGTGTATATATCTGCATATCTTTGTATACAGCACACCTTATACAGCAGATCTTTATCTTCCACTCTCTCTCTCTCTCTCTCTCTCTCTCTGTGTGTTCACTCTCTCTCTCAGTCTTGGTCCCACGCTTCCGCATCGCTGCACTCTGACAGAGGCAGGGTAGCAGCAGTTAATGACTGATTTTCTCCAATTCTTTGCATCTACATGCTGTTGTGGTAGGGCAGTAGTTGCACTTGACTGATTTTTAGTCATTCTTTGCGACAAAACTTTGAATTTTCTCTCTCTACAGCTTTCCCTCTTATCTTCTAGCCATTTCACAGCCTCGCTTCGAAGATCTCAGCATTTGGTTCCTTGGAGATTGAAAAATTGCAAATTTCTCTGCTGTAAACCCTAATTTACAGCAGAAATTAGGGTTTAGCAGCAGCCTTGGGAAGCGGACCAGAAATTGGAAGCTCCAAGTCTTGGATTCAACAAGGCTGAAGGTGAATTTCAGCTGAATTTAGGTGGAGAACTAGCCAGCCGTTGAATTTGGGGCATTTCCATCATCTATGAAGTGGGTGAAGGCCAATTAAGTGCCCGAATCAAGAGGCAAAATAGATTGAAGACTTGATGGTCACTTTGGACAGCAATTGGAGTTGAAATACCGAAAGGGATTCGGAGAATCCCATTGTAAATCAGCTTTTTTTCTTCAATAAAGCTAAAAAAATACCAAAAGGGGTGCCAATTTTGGGGCCAATCGGGTGTGCATTGTCTAAGATCAATAGGTAAATTTGTATTTTCAGATTTGCATTTATTGTTTGTTGCTGTTATTAAGTTGTAATCAGGGATTTACCACCCTATCTAAGGAGGAAGGCTGGTTGCATGGTTTTGTTGCCGGGGCACCACTCAATCCCTTGATTTGGTGGGTTTGAGGCACCTGATTGCAAGCCAAAGCTTTGTACTAGTGCTGATTTTTACTCTCAGCTGAGAAATTATTACAGCAATATGTCTTCATACAGTGAGATGGACTCAAGCAGTGATGATGCCTCTCAATATGAACATTCACATGGGAATGAAGGAAATGCAATGCTTGACCTTGGACAAGGCTCAGACCATGGACAACAAGCTGAAAATGTTGCTATTGGGCAAGATGCACGGTCTTCCGGGTAGAAGGAGGTTGATGACCAGCAAAGTGAAGAGGAATTTGATGACCAGTTCAAGACTTGCATGAGGACAATAGTAAATCTTTTTGCTGAATTGGCAAAGGATCCTCAATTTACCCGATTTTTGAATGCTCCAAAGAAGGACAACAAAGGCAAGAAGAAGAAGATGTCTTCTACACCTTTGGGACAACAAGATGCTAATGAAATAAAATAGTTGGTATCTACGGGGCAAGGAATGCAAATGCAATGCCATCGCGGAAGTGCCAATCCAATGGATTTTGGACAGCCATGTGTGCATGCTATGATGAGGCAGCGAGGATATTTTGGTGGAAGCACGATTTTTCATGCTATGGTTGGACAAGGACCACATACGAGAATGTATGGCACAAATCCCTATGGTATGAAGCACCCAATGCGTGGAGTGCGAGGCCTAATGTATTCAGGTATGGCTGGAAATATGCAAAACCCTGTGTATGGCAGCATTGGCTTGATGCTTGGGGCACAAAGTAGCATGTTTGATAGTGCATCTGTACCCCCGAATGCTTATGGGGCTTAAGGAATGAATGTTGGTCATGCAAATGCTCTGTTTGGCGCTGGTTTTGATGTAAATTCAGCAAATGCATCCTTTTTGCAGCAGCCAGTGGATGATAACTTGACACCCAAAGGGGCAACAAAAGACCACGATGAGGATAGAAAAGGCGTGAAGTTTGAGTCCTTCAGTGGTGTACAAGATAGGTTGAAAGCTTTGACTTTCATTCAACAATTTGATGTAGCCTATTGAGGGGGGGAACTTTACGGAGTCCTTAAAGATTTGAAAGGCAGCCACTTTCTTGAAAGGGAATGCATTACAGCTGTGGTCCACTCTTTTGATGCAAGGTAGAGCACCATCAACGTGGATGCAATTCAAGCAAATGTTTGCATCAAATCGGTTGACAAGTACCTTTGAGGTGGACATCATGACAACTTGGAATAAGTTGGATGCTAAGAAATGTAAGAATTTGGAGCAATATAATAAGAAGTTTTGGGACGCATTGTTGCCTATTACTTCTTATCACTCCATACCCCTTCATGAGCAAGTGGAGAAATATGTTTGTGGGCTGCCCAAAGGAATCATGGATTTTTGCATTAAATCCACCGTGTTTAGCATATCTTAGCTTATAGAGATTGCTGCTACAGCTGATGCTTTGCTGCGTGGGAAGGATTTGTGCTTCCTAGAGAGTGGGAAGAAGCCAATAAAAAGTTGTTTAAGGTTGAGAAAACGGGCAGATTTGAAAACTTGCTTGAAAAGAGGCCAAAACAACAAAGAAAGGGCTCGAAAACATTGGCACAACATAAGGAATTGATGGCTGCAAATAAATGTTTTATTTGTGAACAGGAGGGTCACATTGCAAGGGACTGTCCCAATAGGCAGCAAGCTAGAAAATTAGAAAACCAGGGAGATTCTAAAGGAAAGATGCCCAAAACATCAGTGAGATTGGTGTCCGATGTTGTTAGTGATTAGCCCAATGATGATGCTACTGAGTTATGTAAAATATGGGGCAAAATTAGGGATTAGTATGCATTGATTTTCTTTGGTAATGGTGCACCAGTCAACTTCATCTCTATTGATATGGTTGCTCGTCTAGGCATCAGAGAGGATGAGATGGGACCCATGGGGGAAGTTGGAATGGCATGTAAAGGCCATGCAGAGCGTGTCACACTGCTCATTGGAAAGCTTTGGTTGCACATACAAGGATATGTGGACAGCGAAGAGTTTTTCATTGCTCCACTTGAGGGTTGTGATGTATTGCTTGGTATACCATGGTGTCACCGTATGTATGCAGTGATTGATTCTCATGCAAAAAAGATCACTATTCAGTATAAGGGAAAGGTATTCACACTTGATGTAAAGTTGAAAGGTAAATTTGTCCTTGTTGTATCTGCAACTGCCATTTTTAAAGTAATGAAAAATCATCTTTCAGTATACTTGGTTTTTACTAAGAACAAAGATGATAGTGAGAATGTTGGGAACATGTCTAAGTTAAAGAAGGATTGCATGTCATTTCTGAAAATGTATGCTGATTGTTTCACTCAGTCACTTTCAGGGTAGCTTTGCTTGAAAGGCCAGAAGATCATGGCATAGATCTTATCCATGGAAGTAGCCCACCTAATAAGCCACCCTACAAAGTCAGTGCAGCCCAAAAGGAGGAGATTATGAGTAAGGTAAATGAGCTGTTAGAAAAATGGTTGATTCAGCCCAGCTCATCTCCTTTTTGTTCTCCAGTGCTTTTGGTGCAGAAAAAGGATGGTTCATGGCATATGTGCATTGATTATCATGCTTTGAACAAGATTACAATAAAGAATCGCTTTTCGATTCTTTGAATCGATGATGTTATGGATAGACTGCAAGGGGTAGCTATATTTAGCCGTATAGATTTGAAAAGTGGGTATCATTAGATGCACATTAGACCAGAAGATGTGCCTAAGACAGCTTTTAGGACATCTTTTGGATTGTATGAGTTCTGTTATGCCTTTTGGACTTACGAATGCTCCTGCCACTTTTAATCGGATGATGGATCGTATCTTTAGGCCACATAGAGGATTTGTGGGCACTTTCTTTGATGACATGATTGTCTATTCAAAGAACGAGGTGGAGCATAGAAAACACTTGGATATTGTGTTTAATGAACTGCGCGACCATAGACTGGCTATCAATGACAAGAGAAGTGAATTCTTCTTCCATGAAATCCACTTCTTAGGGTATATTGTATAAGCTGATGGTATTCGCATGGACCTTACAAAGGGTTGAAGCAATACGATCATGGCCACCTTTGAGGAATGTGCACGAGACCCGCAGCTTCTTGGGTTTATGTTCTTAGTACAGGAAGTATGTATGCAAGTTTGCTGAAATTGCATCTCCATTGCATGCCTTGTAGAAGAAGGATGTGGCAGTGGAAATTTGAGCATTTGAAAAGTTGAGGAAAAGATGACTTTAGATCGTGTGCTTGTGTTGCCCGATCTAAGGAAGTCATTCATAGTTCAATGTGATGCATGTGGTAACAACATTGGGGCTGTTCTTATGCAAGACGGTTGAGTTGTGGCTTATGAGAGCCGAATTCTCCACGGTGCTAAAAAGAATTTGTAGGTCTTTAAGAAAGAGCTCTTGGCTATAATTCATGCAGTGTCTATGTGGAAACATTATTTGTTGGGGGCTGATTTTACAGTGTAGACAGACCATCAAACTTTGAGGTACTTTCTGACGCAGACAAAGTTGTCAGAGAAGTATATGAGATGGGAAAAATTTCTCTCTATGTTTCATTTTCAGATTGTACATATTGATGGTAAAAAGAATGTTGTGGCTGATGCACTGTCACGTAAGCCACAAATTTCAGTCGTCAGCATGGTTTATCACATTGAGTTGGATGCCATGAAAGAGCAATATGTTGATGATTCAGACTTTGCTAATGTTTATGATCAACTTTGCAATGGCCAAAGGCATGAACACTTTGTGCTAAGAGATGGGTTTTTGATGATGCATGGATGACTATGTGCCACAAAGCAGTTAAGGCCTAGAGTTGTCATTGAAAGTCATGTTCCTTCGTATGCAAGACACAGAGGTATTGATGCCACGGTCAAGGCAGTGGAGCATTTCTTTTATTGGCCAGCTTTGAGGCATGATGTAGAACAATTTGTTAAGACATGCATTGTATGCCAGAAGATAAAGCATGATAGACAAAAGATGCCGGGTTATTGCAGCCCTTGCCTTTTCCAGATAGGCCTTGGCGGAGCATTGCAATGGACTTTATTTTTGAGTTTCCTAAGACACCTACAGGGAATGATGAGATATGGACTATCATTTGCAAGTTTAGCAAACAAGTCCATTTCATTTCGATGAGGAAGAAAATAAAGGCTGATCATATGACACGATTGTTTTTGTAGCACATCTTTAAGTATCATGGTATGCCAGAGTCAATTATTAGTGATCGAGACCCTCGGATGACCAGTTTATTTTGGAAGGGCTTATTTGAGAATATGGGTACCACGCTGAAATTCTCATCATCCTTCTATCCGCAGACAGATGGTCAGTCTGAGAAAGCAAATTCCACAATGTTAGATCTTTTGAGGTGCTATGTTTCAGACCACAAGACACAGTGGGAGTAGTATTTGCCCTTGGTTGAGTTTGCTTATGTTAACACAATGCATAGTTCTACGGGCAAAGCTCCATTTGAGGTGGTTGATGTAAAGAAAATACCCTAACACAGAAGCATAAACATAAACGGTACGACAAAGCATAGACTGATAAAAAAACACAGTTAGGGTTAGGGTAACTCAAAGACAATGAATACAGTTAATAAATGAAATGATATGACTACTAATAATACGATGCTCATGCAGCAAATACACTATGTAGTGAATGAATACTGAACCTCGAACTCCTGTATCTCAAGGATCAGGGCAGGGGTAATGAGCAGGAGAGTGTGTCGTACTCCGAACGGATCTCGAATCGTAGCGAGGCAGTCTCCGGATATCGAACACCAGCAAACGTAGTAGTGAGAAGCTGGATCTGATGCAAACAGCAGTGAGGAGAGAGAAAGACTAAAAACGCAGGCAGCAGGTGAGAGAAAGACAAAAAACGTAGGCAACACAGCCTACAGGAGAGAAAGATTAAAAATGCAAGCAGCAGGTGAGAGAAAGACTAAAAACGTAGGCAAGATAGCCTGCAAGAGAGAGAAAGACTAAAAACGCAGGCAAGACGGCTTGCAGGAGAGAGAAAAATTGTAGTGACTGCAGTAGGAGAGAGAAAACTGTCAGGGCGGTAGCTGGGGTCTGCAAAAACAGCAGTTTGTTGACGTGGCAAGCTGTACGACAGTAGTGCAGATGATCAGAAGTCAGTCGCTAGGCAGAAACAACAGCAATCAGCGTGTGGAGGGTTGGAAACAGGTGCCAGACTGTAGGGAACAGTGATGGACAGCAAGGGTTGAGATGTTCTCTGCGAACAGGGTGTGGGCAGCAAGTTGATAACACCTGAAACTTGCAAAAACGAGATTGAAGGAAGAGTGGAGGGTTGGCTGCCAATTTATAGAAAATTAGGGTTCTAAATCCTCTCCCACTTAACTCTCGATCCACTCCCCGTTTTAGGGTTTTGGCTAAAATAAGCCTAAAATAAGCATGTTTTGGGTCTGTTTAAGTGGTTAAGAGCAATTCTTAGCACAACAGTTGAGGGTGGCAAGAAAGTACTATCTATTTTGCAAACTAAGAATAAGATCTTTGAGGCTAATCGTTTTGCGGAAAACTTGGATATAGCCTATGCAAAGATAAAATATGCACTTTAGAGATCGCAAGAAAAGCAAAAGAGGGCAGTTGATCGCCATAGACGTGCTTTGTAGTTTGCAGAGGGTGATTATGTATTGCTGCGTTTTGAAAGGTAAGGCTGAAAAAGATGAAAGGAAGAGAAAGATTGTATTCGAAGTTGAGTATGAGATACTATGGGCCGTTCCAGGTGTTGGAGAATATTAGCGATGTGGCTTATCGGCTGAAATTACCTCCACATTGGCCAATACACAATGCCTTTCATGTCAGTTTGTTGAGGCCTTTTCATGGTGATGTGTCAGAGGATATGTCTGTTGAACTTCAGCCTGAGGTTGAGGAGCTAGATGAGATTTTGGTACCTGAGCAGATTTTGACACATAAGGAAAGAAAGGTCAAAGGTAAAGTTTCAAGGAGATACTTGGTAAAATTTCAAAATTATTTATCAATGGATGGAAGAGGATGACTTGGTAGACCATCCTCAATTGTTGTAGCTTTACCTAGATGCCTTTCAGTTAGAGCCGACTTTAGTTCGGGCTCCATCAGGTTCAGCAGAGCAAGGGTCTGGAGTATTGCCTGATGCTCAAGGGGGAGGTAGAACTTTCCCTTCTCTAGTTGTGGACAGCTCTCCTATATAGTGGATCTCTGATGTATTCAGTATGCATCCAAGGTACTGCGCTGACAGTATGTTTGCCATGTGATCACTACTTAGTGTACTATCACTGTGAGATGTATGCAGATGAGTATGAGTTCCACCCAGGCACTGGAATTATACTTTTGCATCAGCTTATGATCAGTTTAGTATGAATTTTGCCTCAATTTTGAGACAAAAAATTCAGATCTGTTTCAGCTCAGTTTTTGATCAGCTTGAGAACCATTTATGGTCACTTTTTGGATCAGTTGTGCATAAGTTTTTGCACTGATTGCTGGTACGTTTTTCCAATGAGTTTGTGATCAGTTTGGGGTCACATTTGTAGCAGATTGTGATTTCTCAAATCAATAGGTGATCAGTTTATGATCAGATTGTACTCAGTTTTCAATGGTTTACATCTAGTTCCATGGACAATAGCATATGTTATGATGCCATTGATGTTTTAGCCATGGCTTATACTTGCTTTTTGCTATACTATGGTTTAGTTTTTCCAGATGAGTTGAGCTCATGAGAAATGGACATGTCACATGATAATCTGGCAATGTTTTTGAGATTCTTTGTGGATGTCAAAGGCAAAAGTTTCTCTATGTTATGGTGCACAAGTACTTGGTGGTATCTGGTGCTAGTTGTTGGCCTAGGTCATCCATTTGGCCATAAGTGTTAGTTGGTGACACTAGAGAAGTGGCGTTTAATGGTACCTAACGCCAATCTGATGGTCAATGATGGTGCATAGACGCTCGGAAATGGAAGTTGCCTAGCCAATTTAATTATTGGCCAATCATATTATTTTTCAGGGCACCGAAATAATTATTATATTAACTTTCAGTATTTAAAGACTGAAAATTAATATTTAATTATGGATAATGCTGGAAAAACCATTTGGGAAGGTTGCCACTTGTAAAAAATGCCTATGCAAGACTGAAAAACGTCTTTAGAGGTTGGAGAGGCATTTTTATAAATTCAGCTTGCAAGAGAGAGGGAGGGGAGGTTACTGGTTTGATTTGCAGCTGTTGGAGGACCTTTTGAGGCAGCTAGGGGTAGAAGAAGACAAATCAACAGCAGGAGACCGCATCTAGAGGCTGTTAAGGCAGGGTAGTAGTAGTAAATGACTGATTTTCTCCAGTTCTTTGCATCTACATGCTGTTGTGGTAGGGCATCAGTTGCACTTGATTGGTTTTCAGTCATTCTTCGCGACAAAACTCTGAATTTTCTCTCTATAGCTTTCCATCTCATCTCCTAGCCATTTCACAGCCTTATTTCGAAGATCTCAGCATTTGGACCCTTGGAGGCAGAGAAATTGCAAATTTCTCTGCTTTAAATCCTAATTTACAGCAGAAATCAGGGTTTAGCAGCAGCCTTGGGAAGCGTGCCAAAAATTGAAAGCTCCAAGACTTGTATTCAACAAGACTGAAGGTGAATTTGAGTTGAATTCAGGTGGAGGACTAGGCAGCCATTGAACTTGGGGCATTTCCATCATCTATGAAGTGGGTGGAGGCTAATTAAGTGCTCGAATCAAGGGGCAAAATAGATTGAAGACTTGCTGGTCACTTTGGACAGCAAGGGGAGTTGAAATACCGAAAGGGATTGGGAGAATCCCATTGTAAATCAACTTTTTTCTTCGATAAAGTAAAAGAAATACCGAAAGGGCGCAATTTTGGGGCCAATTAGGTGTGCATTGTCCAAGATCAGTAGGTAAATTTGTATTTTCAGATTTGCATTTATTGTTTGCTACTGTAATTAAGTTGTAATCAGGGATTTACCACCCTACCCGAGGAGGAAGGCTGGTTGCATAGAGCCTACATTTATTGATGAGGCAGCTAATAATATAAAATGGCAAGAGGCTATGAATGAGGAGATGGATGCCTTGTATGGAAATGAAACGTGGGAGTTGGTGCCATTGCCTAAAGGCAAGAAGCCTATTGGATGTAAATGGGTGTACAGGATTAAGCACAATAGTGATTCTTGTGTGATTCAGCATCTAACAAGCCCTCGTATGTAGATAGTTTTGGGTGAAAAGGGGTCAATGTCTAGAGGACGTACAAAGGGGTCGACAGTCCAGTCATCAATGGAGGACAAAAGAGGGTGACTTCTTGAAGTAATGCCAATGTGGAGGAAAGTGGCACTCAAGCCAAGAAGTTTGTGGAGCTATGGGAGTGTAAAGCTGAGTTAGAAAAGGAATTATCAGCAGTTAAGAGCGAGCTAGCACAAGGCAAATCCGGGCCTACCACAGAGGGTGGAAGTTGAAAACACATATACAGTGATAGTCTCTCTAGCGTTGATCAAAAGACAACTAGCAAAACTAGCCGTCTTGTCCCTAGTTTTTGGCTTCATGGGCCTAGGATTCCTATCAAAAGACGAGCTCATCAACTAGTTGTACAACCCTATTGTCAGTATAGTTTAATGACCTTGCGATGGTTTCCAAAATCAAGGCTGAAGACCCGTTGTTCTTCAACCAACCCCCAGTCTATGTTCTCCCCTGGAATCTAGCTTTTGAATCTCTAGATACTTTCAAGAACTTATGCCCAGTTTGGGTGGAATTTGTCAACCTTTTGATTTGGCTTCGGGATAATTTGAAAGACCTAGCCAACACTTTGGGTACCTCATTTTTGTGACATCCAGTAGAAGGCTTGGGAAGGCTTCCAACAAGGTATGCATCTATTGGGACCTGTGTAAACCCCAGCCAAAAAATATCGTCTTAAATATGGGGGCTGGTCTCTAAGTAATTCCCCTTAAGTTTGGCACGTTCTTTGGGGCATACTTTAAATACAATGTCTTTGGGCACTTTGCTAGGGCTTGTGCACTCAACAACACAAAAGTAGCAGATTTTAAGAGTGGGGAGAAGATCCCAATAGGGCCTGCTTAGACGACTATGGAAGTGGAAAAACCTATTTAGGATAGAAATGCTCCTTCAGAGAAGGGTGGGAAGGCAATCGACAATCTAGCTGCAAAACAATCTAAGGAACCTCAAGATCATTTGCCATTGGCACTAAGAGCCATTACTAATAATGTAAAAAAAGCTATCTCCAGGTTCCATTTCACATCCTTTGCCCTTTAAAAAAAAATCCCCTCTGATTCAAAAAGTATAATTGTTTCTCTCATTTAGAAAGGAAGATGAGGAGTGGTAGAAGATTCTAAAGATATGATGTAAGCATTTCAAATCGCAAGTATGGGTGATTGGTCAGCACAAGGAGAATATCCCCCTAACAAACCTGAATCTCAAAAAGGGTACGGGAACCTTTTTGAGATGCTTCGGGAGGAAAATTTTGATGACCCTAGGACAACAAAGATGCATGCATCCCCAATTGAGGTTGTAGCAAATGATCACAAATAGGGAGAAATATCTCTAATGGAGGAAGATACTAGGTCAATGCACTACTCATAACCAATAAATGATCATGTGGATCACCTTTGCCTTCATCAGAAAAGATTGCATAGAGCTTCGAGCTTCAAACTTGATACATAATAACTGGCCGAGAAGGGTTACTGCTCACATAGTAGAGTCTCAATCAAACATTCTTGCAAGCTTTGACCACATTTCATTACCAGTTTTCAAAGTTTGTACGACGAGGAAAATCTCCTTGGTGAGCGCCTCAACAAATGGCCGACATCACCTTAGCATTATTAGCATCCCAATCCACATGTTCTTTTCTTCTTCCTATGCTCGAGTGTAGCTTCTACTATTGTTCCTCCTGGGATGTTGCTCCATGCTGTTGATAATGTCCCACAAGCCTTTTTCAAAAAACCAAAACCTCATGATCAAGTTCAAGTGCACATAGTTGTCGTCGTTCAGTTTATCCTTCTTGCTCAAACATAGGAGTCCCATCTCAAAACCTCGTCCAGGCCTCTGATTGTTGGTCCAAATCCTCCACTCGACGCTTGACTCGATCCGCTGCTCCAAATCTATCCTCGCCTTGTCAACCAATGCCCACCTAAGTGTCAGAGTGCAGCGGTGCAGAAGCGTAGGACTGAGAGAGAGAGAACGCAGAGAGAGGAGAGAGAGAGAGACAGTGGAAGATGAAGATCTGCTGTATAAAGTGTGCTGAATACAAAGATATGCAGATATACACACGGGCGCAGTGCGCTGGACTGCGTGTCTCCACCTCGACGATGCAACCTGCTGTTCACCTCGAAGTCCGTTGCAGTCTGCGCTGTCTCTTGTCTGAAATCTGCGAACAGAGACGGAATCTGCACATGCCACCGGTCTGTAATCTGCGAGTAGAGAAGTGTGGGAGACTGTGGAAATCCTCGGCTATTTATAGCCAGAAAAACAGGGCACCAGAAACAACCTGTTGGCTGCATTAAATGCAGCCGACTGTCTGAACAGGTCGGACTGCCACGTGGCAGTCCAATTGTGCAGTCCGACTGCACAAGGACAGAAACTGTCTGACTGCACCTGCTGCACCTGGACAGGCTATGATCTCTAACACCCCCTCTCAGAGCCTGGGCGGGGCAGAAGCATGAGGGATCTGGAATGCCTCCGAAGTAGAGCCTGGGGAAGTGCCTTCGTAAACAAATCTGCAAGATTGTCCTCCGCCTTGCAGTACTCCATAGTGATGGTCTCATCCAGAAGCTTTTCTCTGATGAAGTGGTACTGGATCACTATGTGCTTCGTCTAGGCATGAAAAACAGGGTTTCGTGTCAAGGCAATGTAACTCTCATTGTCACATTGCAGCAAAGTAGGACGAGTTTGGGGGCACCCAAGCTCCTCCAACAATCTCCGAAGCCACACAGCCTCACATGTGGTGGAAGACGCGGCCCGATACTCCGCCTTAGTAGACGAAAGGGCTACCGTGGGCTGCTTCTTGCTACTCCAAGAGATAACACCTGCACCCAAGGTAAAACAGTAACCTGTAGTAGACCGCCTGTGGTCCACATCACCGGCCCAATCCGAGTCGCTCCAACCTACAAGTACAAGATCTGAACCATCTGTCCCTGTGAGATAATGAATCCCTAAATCAGACGTCCCCCTCAAATACCGAAGTATCCTCTGAGCAGCCTGCCAATGCACCGTCTGAGGTTCACTATGAACCCCGCCAAGAGCCCAACAGCAAAATAAAGATCAACACGAGTGTTGAGAAGCCAAATCAAGGATCCAATCAACTGATGAGAGCGGGAAGCATCCGCCATAAGAGAAGCTGAATGGGAAGTGGCCTTCCAGTTCGGATCCATAGGAGTAGAAAGGGTGCGACAATCCTCCATTGCAAAAGAAACCAAGAGCTCCTGGACATATCTCTGCTGAGAGATGAAGATCCCCCTCTGAGACTGATAAATCTCATGGCCCAAAAAGAATGGAGTAGACCTAAGTCCGTCATCTCGAACGTCCGATGTAAAGCTGACTTCGTCTCTTGGACCTGCTGTGCATGATCACCTGTGACAATCAAGTCATCAACATACAACACAAAAAGCACACAACCATCCTCGGAAGTGTGAACATAAAGCTGCGGATCGGCCTTAGAACGCCGATATCCCAACTGTGACTGAAGGAACAAATCAATCTTCTCGTTCCATGCACGCGGAGCTTGCTTGAGGCCATACAAGGCCTTCTTCAACCTGTAGACTTTCCCATCTGAAGATCCAAAGCCAGGAGGCTGCTCAACATAGATCTCCTCCTTCAAATCACCATTGAGGAAGGCCGGCTTCACATCCAACTGGTAAACAGGCCATCTCCTATGGCCAGTCAAGGCAAGAACAGCTCTAATGGTCGCCATACGAGCAGTGGGGGCAAAAGTATCATGACAATCAATCCCTGGGCGCTGTGCAAAACCTTTAGCAACAAGGCGGGCCTTGTGCTTATCCAAAGAACCATCGCTAAGGTATTTGGTCTTGAAGACCCATTTGACGCCAATCACCTTCTTATGCGGGGGGCGGGGCACGAGTGACCAAGTGCCATTCCTCTCAATAGCCTCCAACTCAGCTTCCATAGCTTTCTTCCATGGGGCGGACTGTAAAGCCTCCTTCATGGAGGTGGGCTCTCGATCCTGCATAACACGGGACAACAAACAATAGTTAGAGCAAACAAGCTCCGTAGAATGTGCCTGGTGTCGCCGTGACCGCCGCGGACCATCCTGCGGTCCCCACTCCTCAGGAACCCCTTCGATCCCTGAATCACGGAGTGTGTCACGGGCCCATCGAGGAGGAGGCCGAACCTCCCCTCGTCTCTCTCCATCAGCTGAAGACTCTGGAACATCCACCGGTGGTAACTCCTCAGGGGTGAGCGGTGGAACAGTAGACTGTGTCAGAAACAGAATCATAATCAAAAGGCAAGGGCTCCAATGGAACTGTAGCAGGAGCCCAACTCTCCCCTGGATCTCCAAGAACGAGATGCTGCTCACCCGTTGATATGGCTGGAACCTCCACAAACCGCACATCACGACTAGTGTACACATCCCGCTTGACGGGATGATACAATCGATAGCCTTGGGACTGGGAGCTGTAGCCAACAAATACCTGTCTTTGGGAAGTTGCTTCAAATTTATCACAGTGAGCCTTGGGAATGTGAACATAGGCATCACACCCAAAAACCCTAAAGTAAGAAACATCGGGCTTAGTCCCAAAGTAAGCCTCAAAAGGGGTCATCCCATCAACGGCCGAAGTGGGGGATCGATTAAGGATGTGGACTGCAGTAGCCACAGCCTCGGCCCACAGAACCTGAGGGGTCTGTCGGTGCTCCATTATGGTGCGCGCCATCTCGATCACACTGCGGTTTTTCCGTTCAAGAATGCCATTTTCTTGAGGAGTGTTGGTATTGGCAAACTCCTGGTGAATACCTTTATCTGCACAAAACCGAGCAAACTCATTAGAAACAAATTCACCACCCTGGTCGGATCGCAAGGTCTTCAATTTCCGGTCGGATCGGTTCTCCTCAAAGAGAAGCCAATCCTTGAAGTGGGAGAAAGCTTCTGACTTCAATGCCAAGAAATAGGCCCATGTCATCCTGGTGTAGTAATCTACGATCAACATGAAGTACGAGCTCCCATGCAAGGACTCGTTCCTCATAGGGCCACATAGATCCGTAGATACAAGCTCCATCGGTGAAGTAGAACGCCGCGAAGCTGTGTGGGGAATGGCATCCCTATGCTGCTTCCCACGAATGCAGGAGACACATGGCTGCTAGCTCACCACTATATCCGGCAACCCTCGAACAAGCTGTCCACGTGACGCCCTCCGAAGATAATCATAGTTGAGGTGACCAAACTGAGCATGCCATAACTTTGACTGTGTCTGAGAGGTAAGAAGAAGAGTAGAGAGGGCGGTGGAAGACTTCAATTTATAGATGCCGTTCTCCTCATATCCGGATGATAGAACCTTCCTTGACCCATGATCAAGGACTTGCACCGAAGTATTGTCAAACTCCACTAAAAGTCCAAGGGAGCAAATCTTATGAACTGACAGGAGATGATACCCTAAACCTGGTACATGCAAGATCTCTGAGGTATGGGTACCACCATGTCCATCTGGAATAAGGTGCATCTTACCCCGTCTTGCTATAGACACTGAAGAGCTATCTCCAATGAGAATGTGCCCACGCGAGGGTCGCAACTGGGCAACACCATCTGATGAAGGAGTCATGTGCCGGGAGGCACCACTATCAACGATCCACTCTCGAGCCTGGGGAGCCGTCATCGCAGCATCAGAAGCATTCGGTGAAGAGTCCTCAATGACAGCTAGATGAAGAAATGCAGCTGATGAGGGTGCAGCCACCGCTCCAGAATCCTTTGTATCCTTCTTGTTGGTGTCCTTCTTGTCTTTGTCAGGGCAATCCTTCTTCCAATGGCCAGTCTTTCCACAAATATGACATGTGGATTCTTTGTCCTTGTCCTTGTCCTTGTCTTTCTTTGACTTGTTATTCCCCTTCTTCTTCTTTTGGTCCTTCCTCTTCTTCTGAGAGGCTTGACCTGTTAGCACCTCCGACTTGGAAGCATTCTGTCCCTTTAGCTGTTCCTCTTGGTCCAAGACTATAGGAACCAACTCTTCCCAACGAAGAGTAGACTCTCGCCCCGAAGCAATAAGGGCAGAGTAGAATGTACCGAATCGTGGCGGCAACTGGGACAATAGTGTGATCGCCATGTCTTCGGAGGAAATCGGCTTCCCCACATTTTGAACCTGCATCTGAAGCTGTCTTAGCTTGTTGATGTGCTCCCTCAGCGAAGAAGACTTGTTTACGGACAAGGTCCGCATTTGAACCTCCAAAGAAACCCGCTTCATGAGGGTCATCCGGTTGTACATCTGATCAAGCTCCAGCCATATCTCCCGAGCCACCGTCAAGTGCTCGATATGAGCTATCACGGCTGTAGTACAAGATAGAAAAAGAAAGGAACGAATCCTGGCATTCAGTTTGTCCCAGTGAGACTGAGCCTTGGCCAACTCCGCATGAGCCTCGGAAGAGAGTTTGGACCCATCTCTTACCGAGGGCCGGTCGATCTCCTCCTGTACAAGCTCCGCCAAATCATAGGACTCAAGGATGGCCAACATCATGACACGCCAGATGCGGTAGTTGTCGCCATCGAGCTTCTGATTTGCGGGAAGAGCCGGTAAGACAGGCACCTTCCGGTCCATAATCGACTGGAACTCCAAGTCAATCTCTGTAGACATTTTCACTTGTAATGCCTTCACAAACGCAAAAGCAGCCCCCTCTGACTGTGAAAACTCAGCCTGCTAAGGCTCTTCCGCGTCCTGAAACTTCTTCACCCGCCGGAGGCGATGAAAAAGCAAAACCTGCACTTGAAAGCTGAAAACTCAAACTTCCTCCGCGTCAAACAGCAGTAAACAGCAGCAAATCCACCACCTGGACTCCTTTCCTGCGCGCCCACGCTCGCTTCAGACTTGTTCCGAGGCGCAGCCCTCCTGCCTGCCCTCAAACGCCGAAAACGCAAATTTGTGTCGCGATAGAAACTCCTCTTTAGGTTGGTTCTGCGCTCACTCAGCCCTCAAACACTGCTTTGATACCATGTCAGAGTGCAGCGGTGCGGAAGCGTAGGACTGAGAGAGAGAGAACGCAGAGAGAGAAGAGAGAGAAAGAGACAGTGGAAGATGAAGATCTGCTGTATAAAGTGTGCTGAATACAAAGATATGCAGATATATACACGGGCGCAGTGCGCTGGACTGCGTGTCTCCACCTCGACGATGCAACCTACTGTTCACCTCGAAGTCCGCTGCAGTCTGCACTGTCTCTTGTCTGAAATCTGCGAACAAAGACGGAATCTGCGCGTGCCACCGGTCTGTAATCTGCGAGCAGAGAAGTGTGGGAGACTGTGGAAATCCTTGGCTATTTATAGCCAGAAAAACAGGGCGCCAGAAAGAACTTGTCGGCTGCATCCGACTGTCTGAACAGGTCGGACTGCCACGTGGCAGTCCGACTGTGCAGTCTGACTGCACAAGGACAGAAACTGTCCGACTGCACTTGCTGCACCTGGACAGGCTGTGATCTCTAACACTAAGGAACCCTACTCCAAAGCACTCCAAAAACTACTTCTTGACACCCTCTGAGCACTCCTCCAATAGCAACCTAAAGCCCTTTTCAAAGCCTTTCCAAAGCCCTCTTCAAAGCCTCTTCATAGGGGAGCCCACAAGAGGGGAGCGAAGGGACAAAAGGCCCTTGGAAGGGGCAGTGTTTCAAAACATTGCTCCCAAAGGGGGAAGATTGGGTGAAACACCACATCTCAAAACATAGTTGGGATAGAAGGGGTTCAAGGGTGCTAGCATAGCCATGTTTCAAAATGCTAGGAGACGAGGGAAGGGGGGGGGGAACACTGACAAAAATGCCAATGTTTCAAAATGTAGTGGTGGAGAGGAGAAGGGAATTTGGAGGTCATGAGGGTGGAGGAGGCTTCGCTGCTTCGTCTCCTTCTCACCAAGCTCTGATACCATGTCAAAGATGACACCATGAAAGCATGCACGAGAGAGAGAGAGAGAGAGAGAGAGAGAGAGAGAGAGAGAGAGAGAGAGAGTTTTACGAAAAAAAAAGAGAGAGAGAGAGAGAGAGCAAGTTTGAGCCAACACACCAAGCAATGAATTAGAGGATAGTTACAATGGGGGATGGGGTGCTTATATACCCCTCAACCAGAATTGCCCGACCCAATTCTCATATCAAATAAGTAAGGAAAAATACAAAAATAACATAATAAATAAATAGAATTACTTGGGCATTCACTTGAGATGCTTAAAACTCCAATAGTGCCACTATCTTAATGATGGAGGATCTGATTATACAATCAAAGGTATAAAATCCTCCAAGAGGGGCCCTCTTCTAGGAGGAGATAAGGAAAGATAGAAAGATTGGCTGTTGACCTATCGAAGAGCATCACTTGGATGCCTCAAGGAGCAGGAAGCAAGTAGTTGGTAAGAAGCTTATTCTCTATGGAGAGGGTGCAGATGGTTTCAATGGCATTCTTACTATTGTAGAAAGGGAGCTAGAGCCTCAAGTGGTATTCAACCATGCTTCAAGAAGAGTCTTAGGTGTGAATATCAAAGGAGTAGAGCAGTCAATAACCATTATCAGCGTTTTTGGCCCATGTGATACCAAGGGAAGGGCAAAACTTTGGGTGGATCTGAGAGACTCCCCATTGGAGGGAGAGTGGTGTCTAATAGGAGATTTTAACATGGTGGAGGCTAGAAGATATAAGACCACCTTTCTTTTCTTCTAGTAGGGTTTGAAAAAGGTAAGTAGGAAGGTTTGTGTGAGAAATGGGCATTGGTGGACCTTTGATCTCTTGGTCCATGGATCAGCTCGTCAGGCTTTACTTAAGCCTTCAATATAGTAACACGGCCTCTAGACTAGACGGATGCTATTGCTTCCATTAAGCTGATTGGCTACCTCTGTCAATAGAAATGAAGGTGGTTACTTCACCAAGCTTATCGGATCATTTTCTGCTAACAATCAAACTTGGAAGAAGGACCAAGGAGGAAGCTTATACCCAGAAAGAAAGAAAAAGAAGCTCATCATTGGGAAGCATCTCTTCAAGATTCCATCGTTTGGAGGTCTGGTTAAGGCAGCTATGAGTAAGCTCAAAAAAGATTTGTAAGTGGAAAATCCTAGGGCTTGGGGCGTGCTAGCTCCGAGTATACAAACGGCAATTCAAAGAACAAGCCCAAGGATAAAGAAGGATCGAGATTATAAACACCAAAATCTAAAGAAGAAGTGGAAGTACTAACTAAAAAAAACCATGAAGGGATAACCTCGGAGATAGAGCACAAGAGATGACTTGAAGTAAAGGTAGAAATGATTGAACAATAACTCAAAGAAGTAAGAAAGGCAAGATTATTGGCTATAGAGCTGTACCTTAAACTTGAGACTGCCAATCAAGCGCACTTCTGTAGAGCTCTCAAAGTAAAAAGGATTCGGGGTACAATCACAAAAATCATAGATGATTCGGGAAAAGTGGTTTACGTGCCAAACAAAACGACCAAGCCTATGTTTAATCACCTAAGCCAAATCATAGGGCAACCGGTTGTTCAATCAAAAGTGGTCGAAGAAGGGAGAGTTGATTGCTTTGGATTTTTTCCTTAAGAGACTTCAACTTTTAAAATGTAAGATCAATGCCTGACCATCCAACCCCAGTGCAGACATTCTCATAAAAAAGTTCAAAAAAGAAAGACGGTGGTCAAAAAGCAAAATGGACCGGACTTATCTATCTAGTGCTCATAGCCTTGACATTTTGAAAGAAGTCTATAAAGGGGTACACCCTATCTATCCTTGATGCTTTGAAGCATTCCCCTAGCTTTTTGTTAGTCTAAGTAAAGCTAGATGCTTTGATATAACTGGCAAGTTGTGTCCTAGAAAATTCTACAAGTATTCCTTTTTGACCAAAGATGACTTTGCCCATCTTCGCCCATCTATCTTCAATATTAGTTACCATGTTGAAATCACTTGCAATCAACAAGGGATGAGGTAATAGATTCATAAATTTCCAAAACAAGGCCCTCACAAAAATAGAGTTGGAAACATAAAGGAACACCATTGTGCAAATCTAGGGGGTGGCCAAGGTGACAGCAATCCACTAAAGAAGAGATCCCCTCTTTGCATCTAGAACAAAGGAAGAAAGAGTTGTGAGAATGCGTATGAGAGGAGGAAATCCACACTCTAAGCATACATTTTCTAGCTTATGCAAACCTCTCAGGCTAAATGTGTATTATGTAAAAGTAGCAAATCTTATTTAATATGGGTGAATAAACTTCAAGCTAAAGAAAAACAGATGCATCCTAGGCATACACAATTCCTTGCCCAATTTCAAGATTGTTTTGCTGTTGATTTACCACCTAGATTATCACCTTCACGTCATGAAGATCACAAAATAGATTTATATCCTGAAACACAACCACCATGTAAAGCACCATATAGACATAACCAAATTGAACAGAAAGAAATTCAAAATCAAATAGAAGAATTACTTAACAGAGGATTAATTAGACCTAGTAGTTCTTCATTTGGTGCACCTGTCTTATTAGTAAAAAAGAAAAATAATACTTATTGCATGTGCATTGATTATCGTTCCCTAAATAAAATTACTGTTAAGAATAGATATCCAATTCCTAGGGTAGATCTTATGGATAAGCTACAAGGATCTGCCATATTTAGTAAGATAGATCTTAAATCTGGATATCATCAAGTAAGATTAGACAAATCTGATATATTCAAAATTGCATTTAGAACACAATTTGGACACTATGAATTTCTAGTTATGCCTTTTGGTTTAACTAATGCACCAGCCACATTTAGTCGTATGATGAATCGCATATTTTTGAAACATCAGTATTGTGTCATAGGTTTCTTTGATGACATATTAGTATTCAGTAAAAATGAGAATGAGCATTATGAACTTAAGTTGTTAAAAGACAATCAATTATATGCTAATCCAGAAAAGAGTGAATTCTAAGCGACATCTAGCACAATGCGTCAATATACTAAAGTGGTATGGGTGGTAGCTAAGCTTAAAACCACAATTCTTGTTTACAAAATTATCAAAGATTTATAATTATAGAGGATTTTGCAAATTTTTTAGTGTCCACTAAATGGAGACGGTGATAATAACTAGAAAAACGACCTCTCATTGATGCAAGAGTGACAAAAATTATTTCTCACCTATTACTATCTTTCACCTAGAAAATTTATTGCATTGGGTTCACATAGAAAATACTAAATGAGCAAAAGAGAACTTAAATTTTTTAGCAGGTATCTATGTCCTTTACAAACTCAAAAATACATTTTCTTGAAGATCGAAAATAACTATGAAAACCTACTTTTTATTGGCACCAGCCCTCCACATTTGCAATTGTGTATGCAC
Organism: Lygodium microphyllum; assembly: GCF_053477565.2. Lineage (NCBI taxonomy): Eukaryota > Viridiplantae > Streptophyta > Polypodiopsida > Schizaeales > Lygodiaceae > Lygodium > Lygodium microphyllum. The sequence continues at coordinate 134,828,359 of NC_141158.1, forward strand.
CAAAATAGTTCATCTATGTTTGTACAAGTAGGTCAAAAGCATTTTCTTTGTAAAACCGCATAACTAGGACAAATATATATCTAGATTTTAAACTTTGGTTGCAAATTCATGTTAACAACCTCCAAATCTTGAAACAATTGGCTATTTGTCTTAGTAAGCATGATGCATGAAGTTAAGAGAATCATAGTCCTGATCCCAAAACCAGCTTGTGACACAAATATCCCTCCCCTAGTTGTGAATAATATCATAAATCCTAATCAATAAGTTGCCCCCATGGCATAGAAAGTTTCTTCGAGGACTTATAAATTGCACTACAAAATGTAGTCAATATGAAAAAAAGCTCATCATGGTCTAGTATTTTATTTGAGACATTTAGAGAGAGAGAGAGAGAAAGAAAGAAAGAAAGTTATATTAACGTCTTCTAAAGACCAAAACTGGCCTATGAGACAAACTGTGATACAACTGATGAGGTCCAGCTATCCAAAATAAAAGTGCTGAATAAAAAGCTAAAAACTGGAAATTGAAAATACGGTGCTGTGAGTGTGATAAGTGTCGTGTATGTGTATGTGCGTATGTAGCTCTGGTACTCCAGATAATGGCTACAAAAGGGGAACAAATGTCGGCTGTGATAGGGGAACAACTGTCGGCTGTGATAAAGTGGTGCGATGTGTATATGTAACAGATGCAGGGAGATATACTATCCTGGGATGTAGTAGCAGTCGTTGAAGTCGCTAATAGCAGGTGATCCCTCCTGGATGCAGGATGTGGTACATCGGCGGTGGAGAAAGAGCAAGCTGGAGATCTGAGATCCAATGTGTCGAGTGTCGTCGGATCTCAGTCTGCTGTCGATGTAGATCAAGAATCCTCCGGATCTCCTGTTGGTGTGGCTGTGGGGTCCGAAACCCACGGATCCTCGTGCGGCGTCGAGTACGCTGGTCCTCAGCCTGCTGTAGTGTGAGCCCGGAGGTCTGGCTGGAGGCTGGTACAGTAGCTCTCACTCTGTCTGTCTGAAAGAACTGTGTAATAGTCGTCTGGGTGGGCCCCTCTCTGATTGGGACCCGCTGTGTGCTCTGCTCTCTGATGTGCCATGCCTCTCCCAGAAAACGGCCAAATGATCTCTGAGAGAGAGAGAGAGAGAGAGAGAGAGAGAGAGAGAGAGAGAGAGAGAGATCCCCTTGCTCTACTTGTAGCTATCTGTGCCAATATGGATGGCTATAGGCACTTGATGGACTCAAGTAAAATGTCTTTAAAAAGCAAAGGAGGCTTAGAAGAAATTCTTTTATCATGCACTGCTATTGTTTAGAGATGTATTAAGAAATATAATATACTTTATATTGGGTCATAAATTGGCATCATCATTTTTTGTCTCATAGAGTGCATACAAAAAATCTAACTATACTGTAAGTTCAATGCTACTTGGAAGGAAAGAAGATAGGAAGGTGAAGATTGAAATGTCCATCAAACCTTTTGAAATGTAATCGAATTTCACATTGCGTATGATCAAATACAATTATTTTACAAGGAAATTGCATCACACTCTCTTTCATCAAGAAGATCTTGAGAAAAAACAAAAATTATATTGTTTTCCTCCCATATTGGATATACCTTTAGCCATTCATACCGACACCATTGGCTAAAGTCAATCAGGGAAGGAGCGAGGTAGATTGGTCAAAAGAAGAAGTTGAAGCTGGGTACTATTTGAAATTTAAGACGGTTATGATGCTTGATTTTAATCTTAAAAATATTGTTACTGCTTTTTGATTGTTTGTAGCTTCTCATAATGATATATTTAATAGTAAGCTCTTGTACAATGCTCATTAGGAGATACAATGAGTATTGTTTGTGATGCATAACTCCATCTAATTCTATCCATTTTACCTTGAATTGGATATTTGATACATAATTCTAGATGATTCTACCCAAGCTTTACCTTTGATTCCCTCTTTCTTGCCAACTATGGTCATTGCCTCGTTCTTTAACTCAATGGAAAACAAATTGAGAAAGACTAGAAGTTCATTGTGGTTTGTTGGGAAGGTAAAGAAGAGGAGACTTTTCTTTTACCTTTGGACTATTTTCCTGCAAAATCCAAGGGAAAATTTTCCTTTTTATTGTCCTCCTAACCACTTGTCTTGAATTTCTAATCGGCTCAAGGCTAAGCTAAGAGACACTTTTTCTTGAACATGGGTATGCCACATCTTGTGTCCTTCTAAAAGCACAATTTTTGCTTCCTGTCAAGGATGTCTGATCAAATGCACGTACTTAGAGAACACGTTAATCAATATTCAAGCCAAGTGTCAGTGTGTTGAGGAGGGTTTGCTTCAAGGCGCAGGCATGCATGTTCACAAAATTGGTTTTCTTGTAGTTAAAGGACCTTGCAATTGCTAGGCCAGTTAAAGGTTAAATTGGGTGGGGGGCGCTCGAACCAACGAATCCATTATCCATACCATCTTGTGCTATTATAGAGGTGAAGGTGCCCCTCAGCTATAATTCACATGGACATGGGAGATGGGATCAAAGGCCTGTATCCATCGAAGGCCTCGACATCAATTGGGCACCGTAGATGTTGTCATGAAAGCAATCTTGGGTATAGAAGGTACTCGAGATTACTTTTGCCCCACAATATGTTCACACATCAAAGGAGGACTTAGATGCCTACAATTCAAGAAGGCGTGCGCAGGCTACACAGTTAGGGCACATGCCTCTCAATACCCAGGTTGTTGGAGGTGGGAGGGGAGGCAAGGGGTGAAATTTTGTCTTGAGATTACTTGCCTAAGAGCTACATTGCTCCTTTATCCCACTACTGTAGATCCTATGCCCATGGAAGATATAGCAACCAATGCCTTACAGGGCCTCCACACGGTGGGTTTCAAAACCCACACTCTCCAAATAAAGGGGCTAAGAGGGAATAAAGGAGTAGAGCACTGTCCAGGAAAGTCTATTTTCCTGAACAATCCGACCAGAAATACTAATAGAATTTCAAGCTTTTTAAACTATTTACATGTATTTTTTATTGGTTTTTTCTTTCTTTTACCATGGTTTTGAACCGGCTTTTGAGGATTTCCAACTGGCTCAAGGCTAAGTTGAGACTAACCTTTCCTAAACACTGGAGTAGAGGGTGCATGGTTCAGGAACATAAAGGCATTATATATAGTGCAAAAATAGAAAGTAAACTTTATTTTCCTTCTTATAGGCCACGCAAGAATGCAACATCAAAACTCTTTGAGCCGGTTCACATGAGCATGTAGTTTGCAACTTGTTTGCAATATGTTGGCAACTTTATGCAAACCAATTTGTTCATATGGGAAAAATTTGAAAAAAAATTGGTAACAAGTTGCAAACTTGTTTTCCTTGTGCTCCACCCTTGGGAGGAGCAGCAAGAAGGCAACCAAAGAAAAAGACAAAGTATGCCTCACCTTCCTCAAAAGCTTTTTAAATTAAAAACACCCTTGGAAGTTTTTTTAAAGGAACGTGAGTTCTCTTTTCCTCCTTCCTATTTTGTCCTCTTGCTTCCCTCCAAAACAAAAGGTGCCCAAGGGCAATCACATGAACAAGTACGCACTTCGGTGCGTGTGGGAGCTCTTTTATAGTATTTGGCGGCATGGAGGCCGAGTGGGTGTCCCCTTCCACAATGCACAGTGCACAACTTTTGGTTTACCAGATATTTGGTCGTTTTAGAATCTAGATTCCAGAAATTCGGAGCAATCAGGTGACAGGATGCAAGAATCAAAGGAACTTGACTTTGACCTGATATTGACTTTTTGATGGCAAGAGAATATTCTGTCTTGTGTAGATCTAGGGATGTCCCATTGATTTGACCTATGTTGACTTTTAAGAGATTAGCGGCTAACAGCTCTCTCTCTCTCTCTCTCTCTCTCTCTCTGTGGCGCGCACGCACTCGCATAGTAAGTGCTCTCTGCGTGTAGAGAGAAAACTCACACCCAGGAGTTTTCTGCTGTTACTTTGAGAGAGAGAGAGAGAGAGAGAGAGAGAGAGAGAGAGAGAGAGAGAGAGAGATTTACTTTACGAAAAAAAAAGAGAGAGAGATTTACGAAAAAAGGATTTCTGCCCCTGAGTCGACGTCGAACCCTGCCGTTGCCGTTTCGCTTGGTTGACCTACCTGTCGACGGTTTGCGCCCCCCTCCCCGTTGACTCCTGGACCTGCGCCGTCGCCTGTTCGCGGCATCCCCGTCGCCTCATCGCCTGTTCGCTACGCCACCGTTGACGTCTGGCTCTGTGTCCGATTGCGTTCGTCAGGCAGTTGCTTCTACGCTGCTCACGTGCTGCACACCAGGCCTCCTCGACAGGCTCTGCCAGCTATCCCGCTAACTAGTACGCCCTCGCTGTTGCCCCGTCTGCTATCCGAACTTTGTCTGCTGCCGGTGGGTGCGTGCAAAGTGCATCTTGTTGTGCCGCGAGAGAGAGAGAGACACATAATCGGGGAGCATGCGACTACTCGGCACAGAGTACAGAGCTGACCTGCCCCTGTACAGCCACACAGAGAGAGAGAGAGAGAGAGAGAGAGAGAGAGAGAGAGAGAGAGAGAGAGAGAGAGAGAGAGAGAGAGAGGAGAAGCATGGCTGGTCTGGATATGGCTTTTATCGACCAAACGGTGGCAGCCCTTGGTCTGGATTTTGATACAGAGGAACGAGAGGATATGGTTTCTTGCACAGAGGAGATGCCTCCTGGTTCTTACTTTTAGCCTGCGGGCAAATGTTCCAAGCATACTTTAGAAGAGACAATGGGTCATCAGGAATGTTCTTATGCTTAGGTTGCCTCTGATTCTGTGGATTCTCAGGATATTGACTGGGAGCATTTGCTGAAGTTTGCCAACACTCTGCTTGGCAATTATGTCCAACATAATCATGAAGCTTTTTCTGACTCAAGAATTGAAGATGTTCTGGAAGCCACGGTGGATCTGAAAAATGTCTTGCGCTCTTTTTCGGTGTTTTATGACCGTGCTGTTATACTCTTCTTCATTGGCAGGATCCCAGTGCTTTCCTATATTCGCCAGTGGCTGCACCATTTACTACAAGGGGAGTGTGTTGAGGAGATTTTTGTTGGGTCCCGAGGCTTCTATGAGGTGTTGTTGAAATCTGAGAAGCATCGGATTGATCTCCTGTCTAAACTGCCATTGTTCTTTGATCGCCGTTTGGTCCATGTTGTGCCATGGCGCCCTATGGCAGACTTTCAGCGCCTGCTTCAACATGAATGCCTGGTGTGGGTTGAAGTGGAAAATTGCCCGACTGTCTACTATTGGCCATTGTTAAAGGATGCCATGGCCGTTGTGGGAATTGTTCTGGTTCCCCCGAGCCTAAGGGCCATGAATCGAAACCGTTTGTGTATGTTATGGGACACTGCTAGGAAAAGACCTGCGTGGCTTCGCCTTAATTGCTCTAGCATGCATCCTTTGCACTTTCTTTTGAAATGGGCAACTTTGCAGGACACTGCTTTTCGTGTGGAAAATTGGGGCATTTTATGGCCGAATGCCCAGAGAAGCAACCGTCTTCAGATGATGAGCATGTTGTGCTGCCTATGGAAGACATGGTGCTTGATATGCTCCGTCACAGAAGGCAACCCAGCCACCTAATGTTTTGGATAAAGGTAAACAACCTGTTTCGGGTTTGGATTCCCATGGCAATGACTGGGTAGAGGCACGTCCCAAAAAAGGTAAAAAGTTTGATGCTGGCCTGGCGGATACTGGGCCTAATGTTTCAGAAGATTCCATGCGCACCTATATGCGCATGAAAGAAATGTTGTCTTCAGAGCACGCTGCGCGTACTATGGTTCCTTCTGCTCCCCGTAATGAGTCTACTAGGAAAGTATATACAGACGGTCCAAAGGGCCCACCTGCTAAGTTGGCTTTTGATACTAGAGGTAATGTGATTATACCATGGGATCGTCGTTATCTCCGTTCCATCCCCAAGACAGTGGATATTCCGTCTACCTCTAAAGCTGGCTGTCAGAAGTCTTTTGCCGTGTTAGCTGATTTTTTGGATGAGGGTGTCCTTGACATTCTAGCAGAAAAGGTTAAATCGAGGCAAGGGGTGACTCGTTACTGATTTTCTTTTTGAATACACATGAAGATAGCCACATGGAATGTGCGAGGCATTTTTTCTCGCCATAAGCAACATGCCATGTGGACTGTATTGCATGAGAATCAGTGGGATGTCTTGTGTGCGGTTGAGCACAAGAGTCACGGTGAAGTAGGAAAAGTTGTGGATTGCCATGGGTTTCGCTTGTTTTATGCAGGGACACATGCCATGCATTATTCGGGTGTGCTTATGATTATACATGAGAAATATCAGCCTGTTCTTATTAAAAATGATGTACATGGCCGCTTTGTGGTAATTCAAGTTTTATTTGAAGGAGAGATCTTATGGTTGCTGGGTCTCTAAGCTCCGAATGACCCTTTATCCCGCCGGGATCTTTGGAATACTTTGCAGACCTCCTTGTCACTTGGCAGACGGGGTTTTTGGGGATTTTAATATGTGTGTTGATTCTTCACAGTCCACTTCAGGGCATTTGGTGATGGACGCTCTGGAAAGTCGGATGTGGAATGCCTTTGCTCTTGCGGTACTTAAGCAAGAATTATGGTCTTGGCTATACCCTTCTTCTATAGGGTTTACTTTCCATTCGGCGCAGTATGCAACTACATGGTCGTGGTTGGACCGAATGTACATCATGCAGGATGATGATTTTCTTCCTGAGATGCTGGAAATGAAAGTCTTGCAAGAATATGCCTTGTCGGACCATTTCCCTCTCCAGCTTGAGATACTTGCACAACCCATTGCACCTTTTATGCAATTGCTGGATAGACTCCCTTTACGTTTCAACTCGTCTTATTTGAAGCATTCAATCTTTCAGGGCTATATGCAGCAATTGATTGATAGATTTTTATTGGACTTCGCTCTCTAATGTGCAGCGGGTTGCTCGGCAGTATGGGATCCATCATGCCTCTCTTTGTCGGCGGCGTCGACACGCAGCGGAGGACTTACTGGCTTTGGTTCGTTCTCTGCTGGTGGACACCCCAGATGATGAATTTCTGCTGTCACTGGCAATGCGTTTGGCTGATCTTATTAAAGAGTTTCAGTTGAAAACTTATCAGGAGGGCCAAATTGCAAAATTTGACAGAGAATTTGCAAGATAGTGCTTGTCAGACTCATAAGTTCTTTCGCGCTCTGCATGCCTTTCTTGCTCGAGAAAATATGACTAGACTCCAGGATTCAGAAGGTCGAATGGTCACTGATCCTCAGACTATTGTCAATATGTGTAGGAATTATTTTCTAGATCTTCTTGGTTCTTCTGCGTCACCTTCTGACCAGGTTACGCATGCACGCTCAGTCTTCTATGATTTGGTCCGCCATTAGGTTTCACTTGATATGCAAACTACTTTGGAGACAGATATTTGTGAGGAGGAGGTTATGGATGTTTTGCTACGCCTGCTAAGGATAAAAGTCCCGGTTGGGATGGTCTCACCAATGAATTCTTTGAGAGTTCTGCTACCCAACTGGTGAAGCCATTGACGGCTATGTTTCAGCAGGTTTCGGAAACAGGGTTCATGCCTTCCTCATGGAAAGAAGGTCTTATCAAAATGCTTCCAAAGGTTCCTTCGCCGTCAATGTTGCAACATTGGAGACCAATTTCTTTGATGGGTTCGATGCATAAAATCTTTTCCAAAGTGATGGCGAATCGGCTCCACAAGCATCTTCCAGCCATTGTGCATCCTCTTCAATATGGTTTCATTAAGGGCCGCAATATTCTGCATAATATCTTAAATGTGCAAATGGCTATTGACTATGCAAGGCACTCTAGTCAGGAAGTGGTATTGATTCAATTGGATCTGAAAAAGGCTTTTGACTATTTAGATTGGTCTTTCATTGTAGAACTTATGTCTACTATGGGTTTTGGTACTCAGATGTCCCGCTTCCCCTTTGAGTCCTCTCTTCTTTGCCCTTGCGACTCATCCGGTTCTTTCGATGTTATCTTATATGGCAGCTTCTACTCAGTTGGCTGGATTGTCTCTTCCTTTTGGACAGCACTTCATTAGACAATCTTTGGCTGATCACAGCTTTATGATTTTGCGTGTGGACAAGGATAATCTTCGCAAAGCATTAGATGTTTGGACGCTCTTTGGTCATGCTTTTGGTCTTCATATCAATGCTTTCAAATCAGCCATTCTCAGTTGCACGGAGTCAGATTTACAGTCATTGGGCTGGCAGGGACTGGTTGTTCCCCGTGGTTCCATTGCCAAGCATCTTGGGTACCCTTTGGGTGTTGATGTTCGGCCAAAGCAACTACTAGAGTGGATTTCACAGAAACTGGTAGCTAAGTTTCTGTATTGGAAGTCGCAGGCTTGGCCCTTCCATGTTCGCCTCAAAGTGGCTCAGACAATTATGCTGCCAGTGCTTACATATTTCTTGCCATTGCTGCCTTGGACTACTACTACTTTGAATGCTCTCACTCGGCCCATTCGTTTCATGTTATGGAAGAAGGATTCATTGCATGCAGGTATTTCGTGGATTTCGTGGTCGCATACATGTACCCCCAAACGCCTGGGTGGTGGGGCTATTTTGGATGCCGAAACTCATATGCTGGCACTTCGTTGGTCTCTTTTTCGTGCCATGTGCGTGGATCATCACCCGTGGGTCGTTATAGCCCGTTATTTTCTTGAGGACCGCGGGCTTCTGCATGGTAATACACAAATTCGGAGCTCCTGGTGGCATGTTCTTAATGTAGACTCTCGGTTTTCTAGTCCTTCCTCATCCCTGCTAGTTCATTTGGTTGGCTCGTGGAAAGTGGTGCTCCAGAAGGCGCGTTGGCATCCAGCAGAGGACCGCTTGCATACTAACTCTTTTCAACTGGAATTGTTGGCAGCCTCGAGATTACTTTCATGGGAAGGCAAACATGAGCTTAGACCAAAATTTAACCGCATGGCCAGTTTGGGCTTGACTTCAGTTGTAGATGCCACCCTTGCTAGTCGTAATGTCTTCATATCGTTTCGTATTGCCAGGAGGCTTTTCAGAATCCCTCGTGGATACCGTGATTTATGTGAACAGCTTTTGTTAGTGCTCTAGAGTAGGCAACCCTTTCCAGCCCTTGCTGTGGATCGTCCTTGGCAGGACTGGGACCTTGCAGGTCGGTTGAATTTGGAAAAGACCTCAGCTAACTAGGTGTACCATCTTTTGATTAAAGATCATCAATGGCTGGTTACTAAAGCTAATACTGTATGGGGATTGCGGAAATCTCAGTCATGGTGGAAGGCAATTGTGATGGAGGGCTGGTTGAACAAGACACCTTTCAAATGCAAAGGTCTTTCTTTGGAAGGTGATGATTGGTGGTCTTCCTCTTGCCTCGGCCCTTTCCAAGCGTTGAATCTCTAACGGCAATTGTTTCTTCTGCACCACTACTGTGGAATCGGCCCGCCATCGATTTATTTCTTGCTCTCTCGCTAAGAATATCTGGTTACTCTTGTCAGAGGTTTGGCGAGCTGTGGTTGGTTTCTCACTAAGCCCTTTCGGTTGGGTTTTTGTGCGCCCAAAATACCCCACACCGGCACAGTTGTATATGAAGATCTTGTTCCACTTTCTTAGATACTGGGGATGCTGGCACAATTGGACCACTCGGAATGCCTTTCTTTTTGATTCGGCCTCTAATGTTTCGGGACACATTGCAGGCTTAAAGGTCTCTTGCATTGGCAGATAGATCTCATTCGGTACTCGGACTTGCTCCCTCCGGAGGACTTACTTCCCTGGCATATGGCAATTTCCTCTGCGTCTTTGCCATGACTTGTGTAACTCTTTCGTGGTTTCGTACTGAGATTTTACACACGTTGGCTTAGAGCCATCGTGTATCTTGTAATCATGTAAACTTGTACCTTTTTTCGTAATTAATACAATTACCTTTTACGAAAAAAAAAGAGATTTACGAAAAAGAGAGAGAGAGAGAGAGAGAGAGAGAGAGTATATTAACGTCTCTAAAAGGCCAATGTGGCCTATGAGACCAAAGCAATACATACAATGATGGTGTGTTTCTCATCTGGAACGAGAAAAGATGAAAAACATGCCTATAAGATTGAAAAAAATGAAATAGTGTCCTATAAAAGGGAAACATGTCAATGATCTAAAAGTGAAAGTAGAAAAAGGAAAACTCTCCATCAATGAGATGTTTGTCCTCTAAGGAGGTGTATCTCTGCATGGCTGAGGCGTCTCGGCATCTGTCTCCTGTGGCGCTCGATGATGGCTTTAATTTGTCTGTGGTGTGGATGTCTAGGCCTTCGTCCGGGTGGACGTGGGCGCCTAGACCAGCTAAGTGCCACTGCTCTATCCAAAGGGACACCTACAGAAGATGTGGTCCAATGATGATGTACTCCTGTAGGTTGTGTGGCAGTAGTAGTGGTATCTGCCATACTCTGTCGTGTATCAGTGAAAAAGTCAGTGACTGCTCTCTGTCTATGTGAGCCGAGCTGTGGGGGCCTCCTACTTTAAACACAGAAAATCTGCAGTGTAGTATGCTGTATAAGAGTGCAGAAATACACAAGGGGGCAGAGGATATATCTGCGTATGTCTCCGACTTGATGACCTCGATCTCCGTCAGCCCGAGCACAGTCTGTCTCAACCAACAGATCTCAAGATCAAAATTTGAAAAACTGGCCAATTGCACAGCCCTGCTGATGTGGCATCCTGCCTGTTGCCGTACGCTGCTGACGTGACATCCGTACTACTCTGCTGTCCGACTAGCCGACTGTCCAAGAAATGACACTGGCTAACACCCCCTCTCAGATCTTGGACGGGTCAAAAGATTGAGGGAGCTGGAATGCTGCCGAAGAAGAACCTGGGGAAGCGCTTTCGTAAACAAATTTGCAAGATTATCCTCCGTCTTTCAATACTCCACATGAATGGTCCCATCCAAAAGCTTCTCCCGAATGAAGTGATACTGGATCTCAATGTGCTTCGTCCAGGCATGGAATACATGATTCCGTACCAAGGCAATGCAACTCTCATTGTTGCACCGTAGAAGAGTAGGACGAGTTTGGGGGTAGCCAAGCTCCTCCAGCAATCTCTGAAGCCACACAACCTCACATGTGGTGGAAGATGTAGCCTGATACTCCACCTCAGTAGAAGAAAGGGCTACCGTGGGCTGCTTCTTGCTACTCCAAGAGATAACACCTATACCCAAGGTAAATAGTAGACCGTCGATGGTCCACATTGCCAGCCCAATCCGAGTCACTCCAACCTGCAAGAACCTGCTTGGGTTCCCATGGAAATCAATGCTTGGGCGCTTGTCCAAAGAACAATCGCTAAGTTACTTGGTCTTGAAGACCCACTTGACACCAATCACCTTCTTGTGAGAGGGACGAGGCACAAGAGACCAAGTGCCATTCCTCTCAATAGCCTCCAACTCGGCTTCCATGGCCTTCCGCTAATGATCAGACTGCAAAGCCTCCTTCACTGAAGTGGGCTCTCAATCCTGCATAACACGGGTCAGCAAACAATAGTTGAAGCAGAGAAGCTTCAAAGAATGTGCTTGGTTTCTCCGTGACCTCCGTAGTCCATCCTGCGGTTCCTGCTCCTCAGGGACCCCCTTGATCCTCGAATCTCGGAGTGTGTCACGGGTCCAACGAGGAGGACGACCGTCGCTCTCCATCTACTGAAGACTCAGGAACATCCATCGGCGGAAGCTCCTCGGAGGTGGCCGGTGGAAGGGAAGACTGTGAATCAGAAGAAGAATCTCCATCAAGAGGCTCTGGCTCCAAAGGAACTGTCTCCGGAGCCCAACTCTCCCCTGGATCTCCAAGGACGGGGTGCTCCTCACCCCCCTCTGTGGCCCGAATTTCCACGAACCGCACATCTTGGCTCATGTAGACATCCCGCTTGATGGGATCAAACAAACGATAACCTTGGGATTGGGAGTTGTAGCCAATAAAAACCTGTCGTCGGGAAGCCGCCTCGAACTTATTACGCTGCGTCTTCAGAATGTGCACATAAGCGTCAAACCCAAAGATGCTGAAATAAGAGACATCAAGCTTAGTCCTGAAGTAAGCCTCAAAAGGTGTGATCCTGTCTACGGCCGAAGTGGGAGATTAATTGAGGATGTGAACTGCGGTAGCCACTGCCTTAGCCATCTCGATCACACTTCGGTTCTTCCGCTCCAAAATGCCATTCTCTTGGGGAGTGTTGGTGTTAGCAAACTCCTGGTGAATGCCCCTATCTGCACAAAAATGAGCAAACTCATTAGACATAAATTCACCTCCCTTGTCTGAACGCAAGGTCTTTAGTCGCCGGCTAGAACGGTTCTCCTCAAAGAGAAGCCAATCCTTGAAATGAGAGAAAGCCTCGGACTTCAAAGTCAAGAAATAGGCCCAAGTCATCTAGTTGTAGTTATCTATGATCAACATGAAGTACAAGCTCCCCTTTAGGGACTTGGTTCTCATCGGGCCACAAAAATCCATAGATACAAGCTCCATGAATGAAGTAGACCGCCTAGAAGCTTTGTTGGGAATCGCATCCCGATGCAGTTTCCCCTGAATGCAGGAGACACATGGGTGATGGCTCACCACTATGTCCGGCAGGCCTCAGACAAACGACCCTCGCAACGCCTTCCGAAGGTATTCGTAGTTTAGGTGGCCAAACCGAGCATGCCATAGCTCGGACTATGTCTAAGAAGTAAGAAGAAGAGAAGTAAGAGCTGAAGAAGACTTCAATTTGTAGACACCATTCTCCTCATACCCTGCAGAGAGAACCTTCCTCGATCCACGATCAAGAACTCGAACAATATCACTATCAAACTCCACCAAGAGGCCAAGAGCATAAATCTTATGAACCGAAAGTAAATGATATCCCAATCTTGGCACATGCAACACCTCAGAGGTGTCGTACCACTACGTCCATCTAGAATAAGCTGCATCTCACCCTGTGCAGCAATAGACACAGAAGAGCTGTCTCCAATGAGAATTTGCCCACGCGAAGGTCGCAAATGGGCAACACCAACGGAAGGAGTCATGTGCCGTGAGGCACCACTATCCACAATTCACCTTCAAGCCTGGGGAGCTGTCATCGCAGCATCAGAAGTCTTCGGTGTAGAGTTCTCAATCACTGCTAAGTGTAGAAAAGCAGCTGATGAGGGTGCAGCCTGGCACGAAGACGTGAAAATTTGATGCTTTGTTTATGTTTAATTGACATTTGATTAAAGGATTAATCAAATGTGCAATTAAAAGATGCACATGTGTTGCACATATGAGGTGCAAGCTACTTTTTCACAGTTGAAGGCCGAAGGACCCTGTGAAAAAGATGGGTGTCAAAGGCAAAAATTGTAACAAGTTACACTGGTTAGATTCTAGGTGAATTTTGGTGTCAGTTTACCCCTAGGACCATTAATTGGCCTTTAAGTGTTAGTAGTGACACTAGGGACTAGGCATTAATTAATGGATTAATGCTTGTCCAAGGGTCAATTATTGCATGGGATCACTTTGGGTTGCAAATGGCCTAGCCAATTAATTTTTGGATGGGCAAGGTCAATTTTCTGGGCATGGATTAAGGGCTGAATTAATTCTGAAAATTAATTAAATGGCTGGAAAATTGCTGAAAATGGATTAAGAAAGCTGCCACTTGGCAAAACTTTCCTATGCAAGTGGGGGAAAGGCTAAATAGGGCTGAAGGGAGAGGGAAATCTCGTTTTTTCATTTTGGAGCTGTTGGAAAGAGGTGTTGGACTGTTGCTGCTAGCTTTTGGGGCCATTTCCCAGCCATTGGAGACCATTTTGGTGATGGAGATTGCATATTCTTGACCTTGGGAAGCTGGCAATTTCTGCTAATGCACTTTCTCTTGAAGATCACAGTCTCTGATGCTCCTATTGTTGTTGGTGCATCTGTTTGGGGCTGGTACAGTAGGGCAGCAGCTGATTTTGATCAGTTCTTCGCGACAAATCTCAGAATTTCCTCTCTCTACAGCATTCTCTCATCTCCTTCAGCCTATGCTCAGCCATTCTCAGCAATTCTTACCCATTTGGAGGAGATCTCAGTCATTTTTGGTGGGCTGATCTGTAATTTGTGCAGTAAACCCTAATTTACAGCAGAAATTAGGGTCTAGCAGCCACCTTGGGATCCGTGCCAGAGATTGACGGCTCAAGGGACTGAAATCAGCAGCTGATAATTGAAGATTATCAAGGGATTTCAGGAGCCAGCCCATCCCAACTTGATTTGGGGCAGCATTTGGCCAGCCAAGGGTCAAATTGGAGAAGAAGTCCTAGGTGAATCAAGGGGCAAATGACCCAAAAGGCTTGTTGGTCATTTATGACAGCAAGAGCAATCGGTTAGCAGGAGGAGATTGAAGAATCTCAAGTTGTACTCCTTTCAATTGAATGAAGCTAAAGAAATACCGCAAGGGGCGCCGGTTTTGGGGCCAACAGGGAGTCTACTGTCCAAGAATGTCATGGTAAAGTGTGTATTTCATTTTATGTGCATTTATTTATTGCTGTAATTAACTCTTAAATCAGGTTATCACCACCCATTCCAAGAAGGGAGGTCTGGTTTCATGGTTCCATTGTCGGGATAATCACTCAATCTCTTGATTTGGTGAGCCCGAGGCACCTGATTGCAAGCCAAAGCTTTGTGCTAGTGTTGATCTTTGTGCTCAATTGAGAAATTACAGCAAGATGTCTTCATACATGGGGATGCAATCAAGCAGTAATGATGCCTCTCATGATGCACACTCACATGGGGAAGAAGGAAATGCAATGCCTGATCTTGGACAAGGCACGAATCATGGACAACATGCTGAAAATGTGGCTGAAGGCCAAGATGTTGGACTCTCAATGCAGAAAGAGGATGATTATCAACAAGGGGAAATGGAATTCAATGATGCATTCAAGAATCGAATGAGGGTAGCAGCCAATATCTTTGCTGAATTGGCAAAAGATCCTCAGTTCACTCGGTTTTTGGAACACTCCTACGAAGAACAACAAGGGCAAGAAGAGAAAATCCTCTTCTAGAACTTCGGGATAGCAAGATGCACCGAAGAACAAGCCAAAGCCTTCTCGAGATGCTCCTAAAGATGCTCATGGTGAAAAGGAGTTGGTGCCAGTTGGGCAAGAAATGCAAATGCAAGTTCATGATGTAAATGCTAATCCTATGGTTTTTGGACAGCAAGGTTTGCATGAGAATTTGGGGCAGCCAGCTTACTTTGGTGGTAGCACAATTTTTCATGCTATGGTGGATGAGCGACCGAATGTGGGAATGTATGGCACACCTCCCCATAATTTTCAGCAACCAATGCATGGCTTGCATAACCCAATGTACTCGGGTATGTCTCATGGAATGCATAATCCGATGTATGGCGGCATCGGTATGATGCTTAGTGTGCAAAATCACGCATATGGGCAAGCATCGGTACCTCGTCGTGTTTTTGGGGCTCAAGGAATAAGTGCTGGTCATGCAAATGCTCTGTTTAATGTTGGCTGTCATGGAAATTACCTATACACTAGCGGATACACTATGCCTTTCATGTGAGCTTGTTGAGGCCTTTTTATGCTGATGTGCGTAAGGATGTATCTGCTGAAATTCAGTCCAATGTAGAGGAGCTGAATGAGATATTGGTATCCGAGCAGATTTTGGCACATAAAGAGAAAAGGTCAAAGGTAAAGCTTCCATAAGCTATTGGGTGAAGTTTCACAACTGTTCACCAATGGATGCTAAATGGATGGAAGAGGATGACTTGGTAGACCATCCTCAGTTGTTGCAGCTTTACCTTAATGACTTTCAGTTAGAGCCGACTTTGGATCGGGTTCTTTCAGGTTCAACATGGCAAGGGTCCAGAGTACCACCTGATACTCAAGGGGGAGGTAGCACTTCCACTCCTCCAGGAATGGATTGCTCTCGTGTATAGTGGATCTCGGATGTATTCAGCATACATCCAAGGTAGTGTGTTGACAATATGTTTGCCATGAGGTCACTATTCAGTGTACTAGTCACCGTGTTATGTATGCAAATGGGTATGGTTTTCACTGCAGCTCTGAAACTGTACATTGCATTAGGTTATGATCATGAGAGACTGATTAGTGAGTGCTGGTTTTCAGTGTATGATCATTAGTTTCAGTGGTATTCAACTAGTTCTATGGACAGCAGCATGTGTATTGAATGCCATTGACAATTTAGCCATGGTTTCGGCTCGGTTTATGCTTTACTATGGTTGTTTAGTCAGCACTGTTGAGAAACAAGAGTTTGGGATGCATCCGATGAGTTTCTGGCAACAGTTCTGGACTGTTGTTGAGCTTTATGTTGGCTGGAAATTTTCAGCAAATGGTGGGCATAAGAGATAGTTAGCCAGTAGTGGCCAATGTTGTGTTGACTATGATGCCTTGTGAAAATTCCAGTGCAATATTGTTTGCTTTGATATATTACAGTGCAATCGAGAACGATTGCAAGGATTTCAAGGGGGTGGTCTGTTACGAAGACGTGAAAATTTGATGCTTTGTTTATGTTTAATTGACATTTGATTAAAGGATTAATCAAATGTGCAATTAAAAGATGCACATGTGTTGCACATGTGAGGTGCAAGCTACTTTTTCACAGTTGAAGGTTGAAGGACCCTGTGAAAAAGATGGGTGTCAAAGGCAAAAGTTGTAACAAGTTACACTAGTTAGATTCTAGGTGAATTTTGGTGTCAGTTTACCTCTAGGACCATTAATTGGCCTTTAAGTGTCAGTGGTGACACTAGGGACTAGGCATTAATTAATGGATTAATGCTTGTCCAAGGGTCAATTATTGCATGGAACCACTTTGGGCTGCAAATGGCCTAGCCAATTAATTTTTGGATGGGCAAGGTCAATTTTCTGGGCATGGATTAAGGGCTGAATTAATTTTTAGAATTAATTAACTCTGAAAATTAATTAAATGACTGGAAATTGCTGAAAATGGATTAAGAAAGCTGCCACTTGGCAAAACTTTCCCATGCAAGTGGGGGAAAGGCTAAATAGGGCTAAAGGGAGAGAGAAATCTCGTTTTTTCATTTTGGAGCTGTTGGAAAGAGGTGTTGGACTATTGCTGCCAGCTTTTGGGGTCATTTCCCAACCATTGGAGACCATTTTGGTGATGGAGATTGCATATTCTTGACCTTGGAAAGCTGGCAATTGCTGCTGATGCACTTTCTCCTGAAGATCAGTCTCTAATGCTCCTATTGTTGTTGGTGCATCCGTTTGGGGCTGGTACAGTAGGGCAGCAGCTGATTTTGATCAGTTCTTCGCGACAAATCTCAGAATTTCCTCTCTCTACAGCATTCTCTCATCTCCTTTAGCCTATGCTCATCCATTCTCAGCAATTCTTACCCATTTGGAGGAGTTCTCAGCCATTTTTGGTGGGCTGATCTGTAATTTGTGCAGTAAACCCTAATTTACAGCAGAAATTAGGGTTTAGCAGCCACCTTGGGATTCGTGCCAGAGATTGAAGGCTCAAGGGACTGAAATCAGCAACTGATAATTGAAGATTATCAAGGGATTTCAGGAGCTAGTCCATCCCGAATTGATTTGGGGCAGTATTTGGCCAGCCAAGGGTCAAATTGGAGAAGAAGTCCTGGGTGAATCAAGGGGCAAATGACCCAAAAGGCTTGTTGGTCATTTATGACAGCAAGAGCAATTGGTTAGCAGGAGGAGATTGAAGAATCTCAAGTTGTACTCCTTCCAATTGAATGAAGCTAAAGAAATACCGCAAGGGGCGCTAGTTTTGGGGCCAACAGGGAGTCTACTGTCCAAGAATGTCATGGTAAAGTGTGTATTTCATTTTATGTGCATTTATTTATTGCTGTAATAACTCTTAAATCAGGTTATCACCACCCATTCCAAGAAGGAAGGTTGGTTTCACAGCCACCGCTCCAAAGTCCTTCCTGTCCTTCTTCTTGGTATCCTTCTTGTCTTTGTCAGGAAAATCCTTCTTTCAGTGACCGGTCTTGCCATAAATATGGCAAGTCGATTCCTTCTCCTTGTCCTTCTTGGATTTGTTATCCTCCTTTTTCTTTTGGTCCTTCCCTTTCCTCTGAGAGGCTTGATCAACCAATGCCTCCATTTTGGAAGCATTTTGTCCCTTCAATTGTTCCTCCTTGTCCAAGACCATAGGAACCAACTCTTCCCACCGAAGAGTCGACTCCCGCCGTGATGCAAAAAGAGCGGAATAAAAAGTACCGAATCGTGGTGGCAACTAGGATAGTAAAGTGATCGCTATGTCTTCGGAGGAAATAGGCTTCCCTGCATTTTGAACCTGCATCTGAAGCTGTCGAAGCTTGTTGATGTGTTCACGAAGCGAAGAAGACTTATTCACGGACAAAGTCCACATCTGCACCTCCAAAGAAACCCTCTTCATTAGGGTCATCCGGTTGTACATCTGGTTGAGCTCTAGCCATATCTCTTGAGCCACCGTCAAGTGCTCGATGTGAGCTATCACGGCTGTGGTGTAAGATAGAAATAGAAAAGATCAAATCGTGGCATTCAGTTTGTCCTAATGAGATTGGGCCTTGGTCAACTTTGCACGAGCATTGGAAGAGAGTTTGGACTCATCCCTTACCGAGGGCCTGTTAATCTTTCCCATCACCAGTTCCTCCAAATTATAAGACTGTAAAATGGCCAACATCATCACCCGCCAGATGCGGTAATTGTCACCATCAAGCTTTTGATTCGATGGAAGAGCTGGTAGGACAGGCACCTTTTTGTCCATGATCGCCCGGAACTCCAAATCAGTCTCTGTAGACATGTTAACCTGCAATACCTGCACAAACGCAAAATCAGTGCCCTCTGATTGTGAAAACGCAGCCTTCTAGGTCTGGTTCCTCTGCTGCCCAAACCTTCTTCACCCGCCAGAGGCGATGAAAAGGTAAAATCTGCAATGGAAGGCCTCAAATGTAGCCTTCTCCCCTTTGAACAGCAATAACCTGCAACAAATTCACCGATTAGACTCCTTTCCCACACACCCACGCTCGCTTCAACCGTGATCCGATGCGCAGCCCTCCCACTCGCCCTCGAATCCTGCAGCCTTGTGTCGCGCTGAAATCTCCTCTTCAGATAGGTTCATCCCTCAGTTAGTCCATCTTCACCGCTCTGATACCATGTTAGAGTGCAGCAATGCGGAAGCGTAGGACAAAGACTGAGAGAGAGTGAACACAGAGAGAAGAGAGAGAGAGAAAAGGAGACAGTGTAAATGTAGAAAATCTGCGGTGTAGTATGCTGTATAAGAGTGCAGAAATACACAAGGGGTTTGAGGAAATATCTGCGTATGTCTCTGACTTGATGACCTCGATCTCCGTCAGCGTGAGCACAGTCTGTCTCAGCCAATAGATCTCAAAATCAGAATCTGAAATAATGAATATTGGAGTGTCCACAAAATTGACTATAAATAGCTGAAAAATAGGAATTCACAGCACCAGGTCGGCTGCATTTAATGCAGCCGACTGCAGAAAAACTGGCCGACTGCACAGCCCTGCTGATGTGTCATCCTGCCTGCTGCCGTACGCTGCTGACATGGCATCCGTACTGCTGTGCTGTCCGACTGGCCGACTGTCCAGGAAATGACACTGGCTAACAACATGCAGTCGTGCTGACCACATGGCTTGCATTATTTCGTTCACTACAACATGGAGTGTAGCTGCCTTTTCACGGAAGGATCTTTTGTAGAGACAAGAGTCATGCCACGTTGGCTTCTATCCAGTGTATGTTAGAGCAATTCCCGCAGGATGTTATTTTCACTGAGAGAGAGAGAGCAGCACGCAAGGCTAGAAATTTTGCATAAACAACAGTTGAGATTCAAGTTTGTCCATCATCCCTAGGTTTCTACATGGATTGCTAAGGCAGATAGGATGAACAAAGGTTTCTTTCATAAATATCAGGAGAGAGCTCTTGGCAATACTTTTCGTGCTGTACGGAACACAGACAGACATGTATGTAGTGATTTGGCCAGAGTCTTAGAGATTGCTACAATTTCTACTTAAGAGTTATTCACAACGCTGCTTGCCACATCTGACATGCTTCATGCCAGAGAGGAGATTTGGTTATTCACGGTGCTCGAAGTCACTTTGTTGATCAGCAGTTCATTGTTGGCCCCTTTTATAGTTAGAGAGATGCATGATGCTCTTGTAGGTATTGATGCTGCTGCTTATCTGAGGGATGATGATCTCACTAGGCAGTTTTTTCTTTACTATTGGGATGACTTGCACTTGCCTCTGCTTCAGGGCTTCCACCTCGCCTACCTCGGGATTGATTACCCTTATACCAAAGGGATAAGATCACACATTGCTTCGTCAGTGGCGTTCCATTACACTTTCTCTTGTATATACTCGTATGAGCAGTGCTAGACTTCGGCCTTTCTTACAAGATTTGATTCATACGTCTCAGGCGGGTTTTGTGCAAGATATCTTGGACAACATTTTCACATTTTATGAGGCAGTGAAGCATGCTAGACAATCAGGATAGTCCTTGGCGATCCTCCTCCTTGATTTTGAGAAGTCTTATGATAGAGCATGTTCATGATGCTTAGTTTATGTGTTGCGGTTTGATTTTCCAAAGCTCCAATCATTGTGTTGGTTGAAGCAAAACTTTGAGTTTGCATGTTTGAGTTGAAGTGCAATACCTCTGTCTCTTCCTCTCTTCATTGTGTAGTGGAAGACACATCATTGTTTTGTTCAAAATTGAAGATTGAAAAAATGCATAATCCCTCTCTCTCTCTCTCACTCTCACGTCCTAGTTTGTGATCTAAAAAACTAGGTGGTGCTCTCTATCAAGGTCAGTTAAAGAAGTAGCAGAGACTGCTATAGCTGCTACCATACTCTTCTTGCTTAAGGCATTTGCTACCAAATTTTCTTTCCCGGGTTTATATTCTAGTCCAAAATCATATTTGCAAAGTAATTCTATCCATGTTGCATATTCAGATCAGGTTTTGTATAGATCCACTTGAGACTTCTGTGATCTGTATGTAATTCAAATCTTCTCCCAATTAGCAAGTAATATCGCTAAATCTTGAGAGCATGCACAATGGCTAATAATTCCAAGTCATCTGTAGGATAAATTTTTTTCATGAGTATGTATCTTAGGTGATTCATATGCAACTGGCCTCCCTTCTTCAAACAAAACACCGCCTATTGCTTGTCTACTTTGCATCTGCAAGGATAGTGAATATTTTTGTGAAATCTGAAAGTCACATAATAGGTGCATTTACCAGAGCTTATTTGAGTTTTTCAAAGCTGGCCTTGGCACAATCATCGTAAGTAAACACTTTTGTCTTCGTAAGAGTATTTATCAAAGGTGCTACTATCTTAGCATGTCCTCAATAAAGGCACAATATCATCATGTCAAGTCGAGAAATCCACTCACTCCCTTGATCGATTTGGGAGTAGGACAAGCTATAGCTTGGGTTTGTGGAGGCAATATCCTTTGAACAATGAGGCCAAGGTATTCCACCTTATTGGTAAAGAAGGTACACTTGCTTTGTTTGGCATAAAGTTTTAGTGTATAAGTTCAAGTACTGTATGCAGATTGGAGAGGGGGAAAGAATGCACAACCCAAGAACACAAATTATTGGCTCGTATAACCCAAAGATTTTCACTGCACCCCAATCCACTTATAAATATGCACACGATCCGTAAAACAATCCTTGTGCAGGCTGTATTGGCACCACAAAATACATACACACACAGATATCCTTGTTCTCTCTCTTCCACACTCTCTCGCCCTCTCTTTTTCTACACACCATCACAACCCAAAGCCACCACCACTTCCACAGGCACTATGCACGAGACAAGACAAGAAAGAAGATCGGACCAGATATTGAGAAGAAGTTGTCTGTCCGCTTACCTAGAACCCGTATACAAAGATGCTGTAAAACCATCTCACTCTGAATCTGACAAATTTGATGGCACAATTGCATCCAGCACATGCCAAAATCCCAAAAAAGAGTCTTGGGTCACCCTGTTCTAACACCAGGAGAGCAAGTTATGTCCAAAACTGTGTTTTTTGGCCTCAAAAACCCAGTTGCAACACGCTCTGCTCCTCTCTCCTGCAAACCCAGAACGTGGCCTCTCTACCCTCCCATGCATAAATTTCAGTTCTTTTTTTATCTTTCTACCACTTTCTACTCAAAGAGTGGCCACATGGCCTCAAGCTACCAACCTGCATTGCATGGTTTAGGAGGTGGTTCTCACCACTTCAACCCAGCACAAGTTTGAATTGTGCTGAGGTTCATCAACACATGAATAACTCACATCAGAAAACACCACTGCTCACAAGATGGATACTTAGAGAACATACTGACAGAGCAAATAGTCACAGAAAACAGATTCAGAGTGATCAGAATAGAGAGAAAACACAGTTCAGACATAGCAGAAAACCTAGCGTAATTGCTTCATCAGAAAGAGCTTACATCGCCCAGGTTGGCTACGGCACTCTCACACACCCTTTAGGACGAGCTCTTGCTTCTTAAAATAACCCAAAACCAACCAACCATAACTACCACAAGATGTTCTTGGCATACTATAATCCGACTCAGCAGTACAACCTTAATAAAACCCGGACTTACGGCAATCTAACTTGACCCTTACAATACCAACTACAACACATGGCACGTCTTGGTAGTGGATTTCTGTGAAATCTGACTCGGATCCACATATCCCTTGACCAAAACATCCCAAAGCACAAAAACCCAAAAAATATTCCCCCACCACCTAGGAACAATGCCATGGATCATGCCACATTTGGTTGATTAGGTACAGGCTCACTCTGCAGCTCTGCAACAACTTCAGGTTCAGTAACCAGCATTTCAGAAGTAGCAGCACCAACCATAGGAATCTCCATAGCTACACCTGGAACTTGCTCCTTAGCAGCTTCTTGATTGCCTTCTTGCATCACAGGTTTCTTTGGAGATACCTTATGCTCTGAAGTCTGCACACCCTGATTTACCTGCTGCTGCTCCTGCACACTTGCTTGCCCATCTCCTTTGCAATATACTCCTGGACGTGTTTCATCCAATATTCCCTCCTTCAATTGCTCCACTTCCATCAGCACTAGCCTCATGAGCACTGACAAATGCTGTTTTAACCATATCATATGGATGCTTCAAGACTGATGACAACCTCTCTGATTACCTTCCATGCTTCTTGCATACTATCCAACATTTGCTGCCTAACAACCTGCACATCTCCTTCAGACATCAGCACACTGTCCAAAACCTGCTTTTTCAAATCTAACAATGGCTTCAACCTTTGATCCAACATCTGATTCTCAACCTGCAATTCTGTATTCCTGCTGGCCAACAACTCCAATTCATGGTTAACCTTCATTTCCAATGACTGAGTCCATTCTTTAAACATCCCCAAAGACATTTTAACTTTAGCCAATTCACCCTGATGATCCTTCACCACTTCCAACAGTTCCTGCTTGTGTTTGCCCTTAAAAGCTTCCACCTCCAACTTCAAATTCTAAACTAAATCAGTTTGTCCCTGTGCAAAAGAAGTCCAAATTGAAAAAGATTCATGTACCCCCATGAGAGTTTTTTGAAATTTTGCAAGCATTGAGTCACCACACTATTCCAAATATATCTTCTCACATTTTGGAACCAAAATAGCTAAGAAATTGACCTCCAACAAAGAACTGGTGAAATATTACCAAAACTGTTAAATTAATGCAAAATCTTGGAATTTTTGAATCCAAACACAAAATGTTTTAAGGAAACATCTAGACATAGCATAACCAATCAGTGGTAGAAATCTCAAGTCAAAAAGCTGAGGTACATGGACCACGGTTCATGACCCTAGGTGTCAAAATTTTTGAAAATTTGCACAGATTGTGATAATCCACACTTGCAAAGAAAATTTGTCACATTTTGGATGCAAAAAGAGTTGTGAAACTATCCAGAAACCAAGAATTGGAAAAAACTGCCAACTTCATACTTGACGGACCAAAATATAAGGGAATTTTGGGATATTTGATTCCAAATAAGAAAAAATTTTAGGGAATACCTGGGAAAACTATCACCTACAAGTGGTACAAATTTCGGACCAATTTCGCTGGAGGTACATGGATTGCGATCCATGCTCCCTGGAAAATGTTTAGCCAGAAAATAGTTCATCACAAAGTGCCAAAACAAAGAAATATCATAAGGAAGTTTGGTCATTAAAAAAAAAAAAAAAGAAGGCATGAAAACAGGGAAAATTTGCCTGAAATAGAACACTGTACAAAAACCGCCAAACAGATCAAAGAATTGGGGTTTGACCCATCAAAAGGAGTCCAAATTGAAAAATATTGGAGTTGTAGCACCTAAACATAGTGGGTAACCAGCTGCCAAAACCTCAAAACCGAATGCCGAGGAACATGAATCACGATCCATGACCCCAGAATAATTTTTGGACCAGAAACTTGGTAATACCATCACCAACAAGTGGCTTTAATCTGGAAGCAATAAATCTGGAAGCCAATCCTAAGGTACATGAATCGTGATCCATTACCCCAGGAAAAAGTTTGCATAAAGATTTGGCAAGACTGCTAATCTAGCATAGTACAATCACTTGGTGTCATCACATTTGAAAAAGGCCTAAAATGATTTTTGAAGAGAACTCATTTGGGCTATTCTTGTTAGAGAGACCTAGCAGTTGTGACTCATTGCTATATTATCGTTCAATGTTGATCTTTATTGGGTTTAACTACCATCTATGGCATATCATTAGAAGCCACCAAGACCTAATCACCCTTCTCCAGGGTTTTTAGCTCTACCAAGCAAAAAAGACCCAAAGCAGATGGCCAGTACCATAGCTACTACTGATGCTAATCCAGCATATCAGGCTAGGATTGAGACTAAGATATTGTCTCAAGAACCTTCAATGGGTGGTTATCCGGCTCGTGTGGAGCCATGTTTGCCACTATCATCATTTATGTATCCCGATGTACAACCACAAGGCAGTTGTAGTTATGGACATTCTTGTCCATCTTAGTGGTGTGAATATGAGTTTAAATGGGCAAATCATAGAATTCAATCATGTCTTATAGACCGATGAGCCCACAAAATTGTTCTTTTGCTTCAAGCAAAGGAATTCCCAATCAAAGCCTTGAGCTAGTGTTATAGTGGTAGATCAAGTGTCCAGTTCTAAAGCTTCACGTTTTGCCCCTGTACTTACAATAGAGGGTTATTGTGCCGATTGCGGTTATAAACATATGATGTAGGATTGTCCAACGCAAGAAACCAAAACATCAGACCACAGTGCAACAATGAGTATAGGCAAAGGAGCTAAGGAAGTTAAGCAAGAAAAAAAAACCCGAGATCAGCTCTTAATTTGAACTCACCTCAGAAATCAAGAAACCCAGAACTACAAAAAAGAGGCAAAGAATACCAAAAAAGGAGCGGAAAGCGAGAGCAACCAACTGAAGCCCAATCCAATGGATCTGAGCAAGACTCATACTTGAATGAGGGTAATGGGAAATCTAAAATGGTAGACAAGTCATCCAGCAGCAAGCATGGAGGATCAGTGCTTGTGGAGAAGATCTTTGAGCCACTGAATGCCTTGCCTGAAGCCTATGAAGCTCCACTCAAATGGTAATGGTAGCATTCCACATCCTTGCTAGGCCTTAACTTATTGTGCTCTTTACCCTTGGCCAGTCCCGGTTGGGATGGTCTCATTAAGGGCTGAAACATTTTGCATAATATTTTAAATGTGCAAATGGCTATTGACTATGCAAGGCACTCTAATCAAGAAGTGGTATTGATTCAATTGGACCTGGAAAAGACGTTTGATTATTTAGACTGGTCTTTCATTGCAGAACTTATGTCTACTATGGGTTTTGGCACTCGGATGTCCCGATTGATCTACACCATTAGTGCTGTGGCTTCTTCGCGAGTTATGCTAAATGGCGGTGTTACCGAGCCATTTGTCCTTGCCCGCTCAGTGAGACAGGGTTGCCCTTTGAGTCCTCTCTTCTTTGCCCTTGCGACTCATCCGGTTATTTCGATGTTATCTTCTATGGCAGCTTTGACTCATTTAGCTGGATTGTCGCTTCCTTCTGGACAACACTTCATTAGTCAATCTTTGGCTGATGACAGCTTTATGATTTTGCAGGCAGACAAGGATAATCTTCGCAAAGCATTGGATATTTGGACGCTCTTTGGACAGGCGTCTGGTCGTCATATCAATGCTTTCAAATCAGCCATTCTCAGTTGCACGGAGTCAGATTTACAGTCATTGGGTTGGCAGGGATTGGTGGTTCCCCGTGGTTCCATTGTTAGGCATCTTGGGTACCCTTTGGGTGTTGATGTTCGGCCAAAGCAACTATTAGAGTGGATTTCACAGAAACTGACAGCTAAGTTTCTGTATTGGAAGTCACAGGCTTAGCCCTTCCATGTTCGCCTCAAAGTGGCTTAGACAATTATGTTGCCAATGCTCACATATTTCTTACCTTTGCTGCCTTGGACTGCTACTACTTTGAATGCTCTTACTCAGTACATTCGTTTCATGTTATGGAAAAATGACTCCTTGCATGCAGGCATTTCATGGATTTCTTGGTCGCATGTATGTACCCCCAAACGCATGGGTGGTGGGGCTATTTTGGATACTGAAACTCATATGCTGGCTCTTCGTTGGTCTCTTTTTCGTGCCATGTGCTTGGATCATCACCCGTGGGTCGTTATAGCCTGTTATTTTCTTGAGGATCACAGGCTTGTGTATGGTAATACCCAAAATTGGAGCTCCTGGTGGCATGTTCTTAATGCAGACTCGCGGTTTTCTAGTCCTTCCTCATCCCTGCTTGCTCATTTGGTATGCTCTTGGAAATTGGTCCTCCAGAAGGCTCGGTGGCATCCAGCGGAGGATCGCTTATATGCAAACTCTTTTCGATTGGAATTGTTGGCAGCCTCGCGATTACTTTCATGGGAAGGCAAACATGAGCTTCGACCAAAATTTAACCGCATGGCACGGTTGGACTTGACTTCAGTTGCGGATGCCACCCTTGCCAGTCGCAATGTGTTGATATCATTTCGTACAACTAAGAGGCTTTTCAGAATCTCTCGTGGATACCGTGATTTATGGGAACAACTTTTGCTAGTGCTCCAGAGTAGACAACCGTTTCCTGCCCTTGCTTTGATCGTCCTTGGCAGGATTGGGACCTTGCATGTCGCTTGAATTTGGAAAAAGCCTTAGCTAACCAGGTGTATCATCTTCTGATTAAAGATCATCAATGGCTGGTTACTAAAGCAAATACTATATGGGGATTGCGTAAATCTCAGTCATGGTGGAAGGCAACTGTGATGGAGGGCTGGTTGAACAAGACACCTTTCAAATGCAAGGTCTTTCTTTGGAGGGTCATGATTGGTGGTCTTCCTCTTGCTTCCGCCTTTCCAAGCGTCGCATCTCTAACGACAACTGTTTCTTTTGCACCATCGGTGTGGAATTAGCCCGTCATCGATTTATTTCTTGCCCTCTCGCGAAGAATGTCTGGTCACTCTTGTCAGCGGTTTGGCGAGCAGTGGTTGGTTTCTCCCTAAGTCCTTTTGACTGGGTTTTTGTACGGCCCAAATACCCCACACTGGCACAGTCGCATATGAAGATCTTGTTCCACTTTCTTAGATACTGGGGCTGCTGGCACAATTGGACCACCCAGAATGCCTTTCTTTTTGATTCGGCCTCTAATGTTCTAGGATATATTGCGAGGCTTAGAGGTCTCCTACATTGGCAGTTAGATCTCATTCGGCACTTTGACTTACTCCCTCGGGAGGACTTACTTCCCTGGCATATGGCAATTTGCTCAGCATCTTTGCCATGACTTTTGTAACTCGATGGCTTAGAGCCATCGTGTATCTTGTAATCATGTCAACTTGTACCTTTTTCTCGTAATTAATACAATTACCTTTTATGAAAAAAAAATATTGTGTGACTCATCTACAATTGTAGGCTTGTTCTTGGTGGTCATCAAAGAAGAGGTGGTTGGGCTCCAAGTCTTGGTGGTGGTCTCTTGATTTGTGTTTGCTAAGCATCATGGAATCCATGCAAGAGATAGTTCTCAAGTGCCCTTGTTGTTTATGGTTTGGTTGGTGTTTTGTGTATGTAGCCATAGTTTGAAGTAAGTCACTGTGAGAGGGTGGTAGGGTGAAGAGGGCTCCCCTAACCCCAAGGAAGCGCATGGGGTGGCTACATGAGTGTGTATTTGTTGATGGTTTCTAACAGGTCTTGATAACTTGATTCTTACAAGGCCAAGTTTGTTTTAGTCTGTGTGTTACGTTGTTAAGCAGCTCTTATAATCATGTCAATTGTTGCTTTGGTTGAAAGTTTGAGTGTACATACTTAAGGTTTGGTCAAGGTAGTAATCAAGAAGTGTGTTCTCTCTCTCTCTCTCTCTCTCTCTCTCTCTCTCTCTCTCTCTCTCTCTCTCTCTCTCTCTCTCTCTCTCTCTCTCTTTCCTTGACGTCCTAGTTTGTGACTCCAAGAAAACTAGCTGGTGCCCCTACTTTGCCAAATAGTGTGTGTTGTGTTTGGGTGTGTTGTTATTTGCTTGGGGGTTGTGTGTTGTCTTTGTGTTAGGCCCCAAGCCCAATGAGCAAGACGGGAGCCTTGAGAGGTTCCTAGAGGCCATGTCTCTTATTGTTAGCCCTAAAAAGCCTCATTTTTCTATGTGCACAGTGAGGAAGGCTTTCATGTGAGTGTAGAAATGCTTTGCACGTGGTAAAGTTCAAGATTGTGTTGTGTGAATGTTGGAAGTTCATGTCACATGAGTGCTTAATGTTTTGCATAAATGAGTTGGTTGTATGAATCACGAGCTTTTGTATGAGCGTACCATTCCCATTGCAAGACAAACAATCCATGTCATTGTGAGTACAAAATTGCAACTTTAATGAGTCACTCGTGGATTTTTTGGTCCTCATTGGTTAGCAAAGATAAACACATCGATAGATCCTTTCGCTCTACCTCTTATTAGATAGGATGCTAGATTGGACATATATATATATATATATTTTCTATTATAGGTCCTAGGTCATGTGGTGTGTGTGTGTGGACCATGGATGGCAGACCAAGAGTAGATTTCTACCCATTTCACTTTGCATCTCATACTAGGGTCACTTTTGCAACTAGTAGGAAGATTCATTTCCTACATCGCATGGTGTTTTTGTTTGGTGCACAAAAGGTAGCAAAAATGACCAACAATGGAGCAATTATTGGCTTGATCAAAGATGCTTTGATAAATTGGTGATGATTACTATGTTTATGGGGAAGAATTTTCTCGCCGATGGGCAAGATGTGGAATCACTAAAACTCTCCTAGATTGTGTGAAGGTGCATCAATTTATTGATGGCTTGTCTTCTTTTATTAGAAGAAAAGTAGCTTCTTATGGACCCTCTATATTTAAAGAAGTAGTCTCTATTGCTTGGAGAAAGTTTCTCAAATACTTCTACATCCAAAATGGAGTTAGTCAAGATGTCAACAAGACTTACCAACAAGAAGATGTTTCAATCAAAGAGTCTTATTCCTTGTAATGGTTCTTTCCTTCTACCCAACAACTGATGAAGATGGACTTCTTGATAAGCATAATGAATATATTCCAACTTACATATGATCCAAGTGTTGAAGTATGCGGTAAAGATTTTGTTGCATCCCTTTCCCCCCGACTTGCCTACAACCAACCAACATTTGGAGGAGGATCCCACAGATGTCATTGAGGATGATTCAATAATGGAGACATCTAGCATTTTGGAGGACCAATTTCTAATCAAAGCAAAGAAAGATATTTTGGAATGCATCTTTATGGAGAATCAAGCTCTTGAAGGTAACCCTAAACCTATGGAAAGTCCTAAAAGTGCTTCCTGTTTGGAAGAGGAGGGTGTAAAAGAAGAGGAAACCATAGATTGGGAGATCATTGACTACCTTGATCATATAGAAATGACCATTGACATGGATTATCTACTCCAAGACAAAGTAGGAGAATGTGAAGTAGAGCCATGTGAGGATGATCTTCAAGACGTGTGCCACGATGTTGTAGAATTTAGGAAGGGCTCATGTATGCCAAACATAGTAGAACCTACCATAGAAGAAACCACAAATGTCATAGAGTTGGAGAGTAGCCAATCAAGTTTTAAGGTGGTAGAATGTGAGGATTTCCATCCATACCAAGGAGGGGGCTTAGAAGTGGATGAAGGAGAATATACTCGATTAAAGGCACAAAGGCTCAAAAAGGAAAACATTCAACATGGTATCATTCTCTCCAATGTTGTATTAGTGGGTGGTATTTCATTTGTGGGAGTGTCTTCTAGAAATCAAGTCAATGCCTTTGGAGCTTCAATCAACTTAACATTGGGTTTTACTTCTAAAAATTCAACCTCTCCTCTCTTCACATATGTCCTTCATCCTGGGCACTATTCCCTCTCAATTTTTGTAGAACATGAAGACAAACAATTGGTAATAAGGGCATGTTTCCAAACTTATTATGGCTACATTTGGTTCTTTGCTACATAGGAGTCTTTCACACTAATACTTTTGGTCTTCATGATGGATGGAAAAATTTTGGATTACTACAGATGGATCTTTTAGAGGTCTTTACCAAAATCACTTCACTTTTTATATCTTGGTTGTGATGGAAACCTTGGTCATTTGTCTGCTTATGTGGTGAAGTTTTTGAAAAAACTTTTTATAACAATTGGAAGAATGGATCAAGATCCACCTAGTTGTGAATGTCACGGAGCTCTTGACTTGGAGTTTCCTAGGCTTGATGAGTTTTATCATCTAGAGTTTGGAGATTTACACATAGAATCTCTTGAAGAAAACATCGGATACATCAACCTTTCGCAGGATGAAGAGCAACCAACCTTTTACATCATGTTCATAATGCTAACATTGGAATCCAATAGTAAAACTTGCATGTTTTTTCAAACAGATTTGGAACGTGATGCCATACCACATGTTTGTCCTTAGAGAAGAACTTTCAAGATCTTTGATCCTAGGGAATTCTTATGGAAATTTTGGCTAATAAAGGGTGGTTCAATCAACCACTTCATTAGCTCACACTATTGGGCTTTTAAAGAACCTTGGTAAAGCCCACAATTTTCAATCACACAACAATTGGAAAACATTCTTATCTATCCCATGCATGAGAAGATCATGAAAGTACCCAATGTTAAGTCTCTCCCTCCACCACCACCACCACCTAAATTTCTTTCAAATTCTTACACCCTTTTCTTTTATGGTGCTTTTAGAAGAGACACAAGTAAAGCACGCAAAGGGCTTTTTATGGTGAGCCTCAAAGGAGAAGTGGTAGCAAGAGAACAAGTGACTCTTGAAGGATCAACAAGCAACAATGAAGCGGAGTACGATGTCTTAATCATTGGTCTAAAGATGTGCTTAGCCCACGGGATCCAACGTCTTATGAATAAAGGTGATGCTCTTCTCATTGTGAAGCAGATTCTTGATTTTTGGGCTTGAAAGAACAAAAGGCTAAGGTCAAAGGTTACTGCCATTTGTAAAATTTTTGGCTAATTTGAAGAAGTGCAGCTCTATCACATCCCTAGGAAAGAAAATGAAGATGTAGACTTGCTAGAAAAACAAGCTATCACAAGTCAAGATGAAGTGCAAGTCATTGTCACAGCTACAACAATAAAGGGGCTACAATACGTGGGTATGAAGTCCCTAGCATTGGTGGCGAACTACATCTTGAAAGGAGAATTTCTTAAAATATTCTCATCAGCACAAAGAAGGAGGCTCATCAAGAAGGCAAGCTCATTCCTTTTGTTGGGGAGAGCTTTGTATCAAAAGGGTAAAGATCGTGTTTGTAGAAGAGTACCATGCACTAGAAAAATTCCTAAGATCCTAAGAGGTTTGCATGAAGAATCTTGTGGGGGATGTGGATATCCAACACTGGTACAAAAGTTTTCATTATTGCTAGGTTAATGGAAACAAGAGATTGCTCTAGGGACCTTGACAACCAATCATCACGAGCGGCCCTTTTGAAAAGTGGAGAATAGATGCTATGGGCCCATAACAACAAATGGCATGCTCTATATCCTTGTTGCCATCAATTGCATGACAAAGTGAGCATGTTTGTCTACACCAACATTTGTTGCAAGTTTGGCACACCCCAATAGTTTCTAATAAGGGTTTATGAGGGGTTTACTAATTGAAGTGTGTGAAGAGCTCAAGATTCATCATAGACATATCACTCCCTATTATCCAACAATCAAATGTTTTGGTGGAAAAGGCTAATGGAATTATTGCAGGAACAATTAGAAAGATAGTGGAAAGCAAGCCAAAGCTATGGGATGGCTTCCTAGATGGAGCTTTATGGGCATGTCGAACAACCTACAAAGATGCTATGCAATTCACTTCATTTCATTTTGTGTATGGGTAAGAAGCCTTGTAACTAATTGAGCTTCACATCCCCACCATCAAGCTGATAAAGTGGCAACAAAGCATGGATCAATAGGCTCCTCACTATGACGGAGCTATAGTGGTAAAGGGAGTCAACATAAAAGTGCTATGAGATGAAAGCTTTACAACTCAAGAAGAAGCTTGAGGAGTGGCTCAAGGACAAAGGAATGAAAGAGAAGAGCTTGGTCCTTCGATATACGACACTAAGCTAGACAAGAAGTTTGATGCCAAATTAGCAAATAGGTGGGAAGGGCCCTTTATTGTCAAGAAAGCTTATATAGGTGGATACTATCAATTGATGGATTAGATGGAAAGGAGCATCCTACGAAGGTAAATGGCTATTGGCTTAAGCCTTATCTAAGCCACATTCTTCCACAAGACTTAGAGCCATAATAAGCCAAAGAAGAAGCCAAGGAGGTATACTATTATTGTTATGCTTCTCACACAATGAAATGATGTGCTTACAGGCAAACAATCCATGGAGGCAAAGAAGCATCAAGAAGACAAGAAAGCTTGGAGGAAGCACCACAAGACTACTCACAACTTTCATTTCAATGCAAGCGAGTCCATGGTACATGAATGAACCATCAACTAAAGGGGGGGGGGGGGATGATAGCTTTGTTTTTGATCCAACTATCATGAGAACACAAAGATAAAAAACCATAAACATAGCCCCAAATAAATCAAATATGTATATATCTACATAGTTCCAATAAGCTATTTATACATAGGAAAAATGGTAGGATCAATGGGAACCCCCACTTTTTACTTTAAATTAACCTTATATTTTCAACTATGCCTATTTATTCTAGCTTCCATATATAGCTATCTATGCTACTCCTTGTAAATATCTATAGGGTAGTAAATAAGATTGTTGATATCTCCACAAGAGAAAATAGTCTTGGGAGGACTTTTCTCAAAAAGACATGTCCATTTTCTAGAAAAGTAAGGAGGCTTCAATGCAAAGGACATGAGATGTTTGCTTCACTTTTGATTTCAAAGGAGTGACTTGTCTTTCATAGACTTACAAGCCTATACAAGAGGATAGATATTTTGGTGCCATAGGTTTTATACAAAGTCATGGTGGACATGTGGACAAGGATATATTTAAAGAATTGAAACATGTAACAATTTGCAGACTTGTGTACATCATTCTACACTCTTCCACAAAACCCTAACTAGAAGTTCACACTCTCTCTCCTCACTTTAAATCCATTTCTTCTCTCTCTTACCTCTTACACATAAAAAAAGAGCTCAAGGACCAATGACCATGACACCGAGGTCTTATTCAGGCCTCCCAAGGACCCTAAAATGCCTTTATACACTCCCAAATAGCCCACTACCTTCTTTCCTATTTTACCTTGTATTCTCTCATTCACCATTATACATACACACACACACACACTCCCATTACTAGTAGCGTGGTAAAAAAATCTAGCATGGAGAAGATAATCAAAATTAGCCATGGCTACTATTGTATTCACCCCCATATTTTCAATTTCTCTACCATTATACACCTCTTTTACTTCTCAATTTTTCAAGCATACACCTCCAATGCTCCAATATTTCTAGTATCTTAATAGATTTCACCTATGACAAAGCAGACAAAAGGATGTGATTAGTGGTAGATGAAGCAAATCAAGTGGATTCAAAGCACCAAATGTAAGTGATGAAGGCAACCATCCTTCATCTCCATGACACCAATGGAGAGTGAGAGTAATCCTATCCAACTTCATGCTAATTTCTCATTTCACATACTCTACCATTGTAAATTCCCATTCTCTCTCATTGTGTAGGGGAAGATACACTTGTTGAGTCATTTCATAAGATCTTTGATTTGCAAAGTGGTATAGTCTTTCATCTTCTTCTTCTCTCTCTCTCTCTCTCTCTCTCTCTCTCTCTCTTTTTCGTAAAAGGTAATTGTATTAATTACGAAAAAAAGTACAAGATTACATGATTACATGAGTACAAGAGACACGAGGGCCCTAGGCCAACGTGTGGGAAATCCCCGGACTAGTATACTAAAAAGGTTACACCAATCATGGCAAGGACCCAGAGGCAATTGCCAAATGCCAGGAATGCAAATCCTCCCGAGGGAGCAAGTTAGAGTGCCTGATGAGATCTAGCTGCCAATGCAAGAGCCCTTTAAGCCTTGCAATATGTCGCGGTACATTAGAGGCCGAATCAAAGAGAAAAGCATTTCGGGTGGTCCAAAGTACCAGCATCCCCAGTATTTGAAAAAGTGAAATAAGATCTTCATATGTAACAGTGGCGGTGTGGGATACTTTGGGCGTACAAAAACCCAATTGAAAGGAGTCAGTGAGGACCCCACCACTGCGCGCCAGATTTGCGACAAGAGTGACCAGATATTCTTGGCGAGCGGGCAAGAAAGAAAACGATGTCGGACCGATTCCGCCGTAGTGGTGCAGAAGAAACAATTGCCATTCGAGATTCGACGCTTGGAAAGGGCCGAGGCAAGAGGAAGACCACCAATCATTACCCGCCACAGAAAGACCTTGCATTTGAAAGGTGCCTTATTCTGCCATCCCTCCATCAGCGTTGCCTGCCACCATGACAGTGATTTCCGCAGGCCCCAAACAGTATTAGCTTTCACATCCAGCCATTGGTGATCTTTAATGAGAAGATGATACACCTGATTAGTAGAGGCCTTTTCCAGACTCAACCGGCCTGCAAGGTCCCAGTCCTGCCAAGGGCGATCCATAGCCAAGGCAGGAAAGGGTTGCCTACCCTGAAGTTCCGACGAAAGCTTCCCCCATAAATCACGGTATCCGCGCGGGATCTTGAAAAGTCTCCTAGCAGTCCGAAACGATGCGAGGACATTGCGAGTAGCAAGGGTAGCATCCGCAATCGAAGTCACACCCAAACGGGCCATGCGGTTAAATCTTGGTCTGAGCTGATGTTATCTTCCCATGAAAGTAATCTGGATACTGCCAACAATTCCAGCTGAAAAGAATTAGTCTGCAAGCGGTCCCCTACAGGATGCCAACGGGCCTTTTGGAGCACCACTTTCCAAGAGCCGACCAAGTGCAGTAACAAAGAGGAAGAGGGACTGGAAAATCGAGAGTCAGCATTAAGGACATGCCACCATGAGGCCCGAAGCCGTGTGTTACCCTTGCGGAGCCCGCTGTCCTCAAGAAAATAATGGGCTATGATGGTCCACGGGTGATGTTCCACACACATGGCATGAAAAAGAGACCAACGAAGAGCCAGCATATGAGTTTCCGCGTCCAAAATAGCTCCACCACCCATGCGCTTAGGGGTACATGCATGTGACCATGAAATCCAGGAAATGCCTGCCTGCAGTGAATCTTTCTTCCATAGCATGAAACGAATGGGATGAGTGAGAGCCTTCAAAGTAGTGGGCGTCCATGGCAGTAATGGCAGGAAATACGTCAGCATTGGTAGCATAATTTTCTGAGCCACTTTGAGGCGGACATGGAACGGCCAGGCTTGCGACTTCCAATACATAAACTTCGCGGCCAGTTTTTGTGAAATCCACTCCAGCAGGTCCTTTGGCTGTACATCCACCCCCAATGGGTATCCAAGATGCCTGACAATGGAGCCACGGGAAACCACCTGGCCCTGCCAGCCTAATGACTGTAAATCAGGCTCCGTGTAACTGAGAATGGCTGACTTAAAGGCATTGATGCGAAGACCAGAGGCTTGACCAAAGAGCGTCCAAACATCTAATGCCTTGCGAATGTTGTCCCTGTCCGCCTGCAAAATCATAAAGGAGTCATCAGCCAAAGATTGGCTAATGAAGTGCTGCCCCAAAGGAAGAGACAACCCTGCCAGCTGGGCAGAAGCCGCCATGGAGGATAACATTGAAAGGACCGGGTGAGTCGCCAAGGCAAAGAAGAGAGGACTCAAAGGGCAACCCTGTCGGACCGAGCGTGCAAGGACAAATGGCTCTGTAACCCCACCATTAAGCATAACTCTTGAAGAAGCCTCAGTACTAATGGTGTAGATCAATCGGGACATCCGGATACCAAAGCCCATAGCAGACATGAGATCTGCAAGGAAAGACCAGTCCACACAGTCAAACGCCTTTTCCAGGTCCAATTGAATCAAGACCACTTGCTGATTGGAGTGCCGCGCTACAGCCAAACACTTTCAAGTGTGAGATATCAAGCTTCTTAACTGTAAAACATTCTTCAGGGATCATACCATAAACTGCAGTTGTGGGAGTTCTATTCATAATATAAACATCAGTATGAATAGTCTCAGATAAAAAATGCTTAGGCATATTCTTTTCAGCCCCATCAAGGCACGTGCAACTTCTCCAATATGCTTGTTTTTCCTTTGGTGTATGCCGACTGTCGTGCTGGAGGAGAAGGGAATAGCAAGGGCCACCAAGCTCCTTGCTGGAGCTCACAAGCAGTTGGACGCCATGCAATATGGCACGTGGAGGGAGGAAGGTACCTCCCCCTCTCCCATATAAACCCCCTATGGGGAAGGGGAGGAGGAGAGGGTGGTCATGAGAGGAGAGGAAGAAGCTGTCACTCTGTTGCATCATGTCGCTACCGAGCTGGAGGAGAAAGGCCATCACGATGCCGCCGAGAGTGTGAGGGAGGAGGGAGGTGCTGCATAACACTCCCTGGCCAAAAAGAAGGAGAGGGAAGACTGCTCGTGGAGCTGCCAAGAAACTTCTTCTCCTAGATTACAACAGTACTTGATGAACTGGGATTCTGTATCTAGGGTTGTGCCTGAATAAAGGTTTCTTAACGTTATTACTTGTTAATCGTTACGATTTATATTTCATCTCCATCTCAGCTATCAACCAAGCAATCTAACCACTTAACTTCTTATCAATTCTCATGCATAAACAAACATTGATTTTTTTAAAAAAAGAAGTCTTATTGTATTTATATGGGCATAGCCCTTTCGGAATACAACATTTCTTGAGATGATAGGGAAATTGGAGAATAATGTTGTATTACATTTATCTACAGGAATTGGATAATAGTATGGTTTCGGGTCATGGATCTTCAGGAATCAGTAAATCATTGGAAGATCAGGGTATCCTTTCCTTTGGAACCCATTCTTCTCATGGTGCTCCAATACTTTAATCCTATCAGTGGGGATTACACGAGTCACTTCCTCGTATACATATGAGTTCAGTTCAACCCTCCGACCTCGAATATGTAAAGTTGAGTTTACGTGAGTCTCCACAAAAATGAATAGCTTCACGACTTTCAGGTCTTCCAACCACTTGATCCTCTTTAGGTTGGTTTGTAGGTATGCAAACCGGTGGGCAGCTATATAGTAGATTCTTGAGGCACCCGTCCATCTTCGTTCCATGTACAAAGGTGATGGATTATAAATACACTCTAGGATGTTCATCATCTCAACCCTTTCTCGATAATCTGGGGAATGCATCACAGCCATAAACATGACTCGGAACAATAAGAACATGTTCCATGCTTCGTAATTCTGCAAGACAATATCGAAAGTAAGGAAATGTTCGGATCACAACATTTGCTTTACCTTATCTTATTAAGATTTCATAAAAACAAATCCTTCGTTGGTTCGCTCTGATACCAACTGTAACATGTCCACCTGTTATCTTCAGGACACGTCTTAGCAGTCCATCAGAAAGGATGTCTAGAAAGCTCCGCCCGGTACTCCCATGGAATGTTACGGGGTTTGCGATCTAGGACTTTCCACGTCTGCCATGCAGCGGAAGTATTCCGGCCGTTCCCACTTAGGACCGTCCTGAATTAGGGTTTTCCCTAATGGTCATTTCCTAATGGCAACTAGCGTTGAACCCGAGCGAATTACTTTACGCAGAAACACTAAGTCCGAAGCGGATTCACGCTACACTTGGTTCAAGGAGAATGGGAAACGAGAGGGTGCAAAGCTCAACCTCTCTGCCATAAGGCATAGTCCCATTCCCTTCCCCTAAAACATCGTAAATTGGGATCATTTATAACTTAGATTCGAGGTCAGTGCCCTTTTTCTGTTCGTATCCTTTGAAACGATCTTCTCATTGTCCATCATGATTGAGAAAAGTTCCCGGCCAACCGGGACCACCCATCCGTAGGACAGACCCATGGCCACATCCATCGCACTTTCCTCAGGTTGTTTTAGTTATTTAATTACCTAACATATTTAGTTGGACATGTATCAATCATCTTCCTTAATTAGCTCGTTAGGCACTGGTTCCTTCACGTAATCATAGCAATTGACATAGAAAAACAATGTCAAACAAGTTCCTTTTCAACAGGTTATCATATTTATCTTTGAAATACATAAAGTCCAGCCCGTAGGCTTATCCATAATCTGCCCGAAGGCTATCCAGCAATCCACGGGGATTACTAATCCAAGATTCCGCTCGTAGACTAGTATGCGGGCCTCGAGATCCAATCCCGAGTCACGTTGGCCTCTTGTGCAGGGCCCGGAAGGTGAGGGATTTACGGCCGGAGCCCCCTCTAGCACCCAAGTGTCCTCCTGCTCCAAGTAGCGCTCAACAGAGAGACTCTTGCGGCGGGTTCGGTCCACCTTCCCGGCGCGATTAACAACCCCCTTGGTTAGGGTCAAGCAGGCAGTTGAGAGTAACTGAAGCTGCCTCTCCCTTCAGGCCTTCAACCTGAAGCATTACATATCCATTTATCCTTTAATTCTTTGAGCAAACAAAGCAAAACAGTGCTTTTAAAACTGTTACAAGCGCAATCATTTCCATTGGTCGTTATTTGGCCAACTGCTAAGGAGTGAATCCTTCTTTCCGAATGCATCCAGCACTCGATCCGGGATCAATTGCGACTTGGCAAGATCCCCAAGAGTTTGACTGTTAACCCTTGTATCCTTGGGTTAGGGCCGTACCCTATTAACCCAGCTTAACCATAACCTTAAGTGCTATTAGTAGTAAATATATTATTTCAATTTACTGATTGGTCCTTTGCTTCCAAGCAAATATCTAATCCCTATATTCTTGGTCACTTTACCTAAGAAAGGTACTATATCAGGACAATTATTCATCCTCTTACAAGATAAACTTGCATAAGAATCTGTCAATCTCATTATGAGGAATTGGCCATTCCCTTGTGATCAAATCACAAGATCATGCGACTCTGCAACTTGTCACACAAGTGTCGCATCAACTATGGGACTATTCTACCCATCAACGGTGTCTTCTAATCACGATATCATGATTAGATATAACAATTCGTTCCTGATTGCATTAGGCCGACATTGTCGGTCCTAGGGTTCCAAGTTCAAACCGAGTTTCATCTTTCTAGCGAGAGATTCTTAGGGTAAAACCCTAGATCATTTCCTGCATGTATGTTCCAATGTCCCTACATTCCGTGAATGTGGGCAAGTTTTTAGGGTATATGAGTTTCAACTTTGGCAATACGAGCGACTAGATCACGTCCTCAAGGTGTTAAATCCTAGTTAGCTCTTTGGGATATGTTACATTGAATTAACCCTTCCTAAACGACTTTCTCGCAGTTTTTAGGTGTTTAGGTTTAAACCAATTTAACTTGTCTAATCTTGAAGATAATTACGCAACCATTTCCGTAACCACATGATTCATTGTCTACATATAAGTTGATTTATAAACCCTAACTTTTTAGGTTAAGATCAAAGCATAGGTTAAGTTATAGCATAATTCCAATTGATCATCCTATAACAGGCAAACAAGATTCATGCTACTAGGCTTTAGGATTTTATGTTTTGACATGCAGCCTTTTTCTACTTTCTTTTCCGAATGAATTTGTCATATGCTGAACTTACACACCCTTTCGTTGATTTAAGTTTTTAGGCCACTTACCTAGAGTTAAATGCATCCCTAGCAATTTCCTACGGTTGCTAGCAACTTTCTATAACAAATCATTTCGAAGAAAATATGTTTAATAATGTGATATGCGGTTTATTCCTTCCATGCTGAAGTGTACTATCATAATTCCGTTTGTAAAGATGGGCATTACTTAATCTAATTAATGCATAAAACCCACTTGCTAGAAATGCATAGAAATCTTATGCTCACTTTATTTTGTTTGTTTTATTGAAAAAGAATAATGACCGAATTCTTCCATCGTGAGCAGTTTCCTTTAAATTAGTCAAAGTATTTAAATCGAAAGATGCATCCTATCTCCAAAAATGATCCATGCGTGATTGGATTATAACGACGTAAATCAAAAATTAGGAAGAAAAAGCCCGGACTTGTGGTGAAATGTCCACATGGATGTTAGGAGACGATTCTCCTACAGTTGCGCCTTGTGCTTTCTTAGGAGCCATCGCGAATTCGGCCTTTCTGCCTTGGACGCAGATTTATGATGTTGGCCGATCTTCTTCGAATGCGAGCTCCCTTTGTGATTCCACCGTCCTTCAGAATCGAACCTTAGAAATGGAACTTATTAATTTCTCCTTCATTTCGTAGAAGCTCCGGGGTGCAAATTGTCTACACGGGAAGGGGTTTAGCACTTGAGCTAATTGGGAGATTGTAGGAAATCCAAGAGGGGGAAAAAGGGCTTGATGAGGTTTTTTTAAAGGCCTCGGATAGGACTCCACGAGAATGGGGGTGCTAAATGGACTTTAGTGGATTGGAAAAAGGGGGCAAAGGGTGAAAAAGACCTTAGGAGAAGAATTTTTGCAGAGGGAAACCCACGGGAATGGGGTTTAAATCCCGAGGAGGGGGGGTAGGAAAACCTTTTGAGAGTAAGGCTTATTAAAGCCACGGGAAGGGGCTTTTTTATTTGTTCCCGAGGGGGGCTTGTTTTATCTTTTCTTCATATCTGTGCCCTAAACTACGTAAAGGAACCTGTGACTAACGGGTTAATTAAGGAAGCTGCCTTTATATGTCAAACATAATGTGGTAGGTAATTAGATAACTAAAACAACCCCCGAGGGAAGCGTGGAGGATGTGACCGATGGGTCTATCCTACGGGAAGGGTGGTCTCGGTTAGCCGAGATATTTTCTCAAAGGAAATGTTAATGAGGAATGTTAGGAAAGGTCGGACGATGACCTTAGACAATGTTGGTTAGAATCCTGGTTCACACCATTTTAGGGGACTGGAATGGGCTATGCCCTATGGGCAGAGAGATCGAGTGATGCATCCCTCTCGTTTCCCATTCTCTTTGAACCAAGTGCGGAATGGGTCTGCTTGGCCCAGCTATGTCTGCGCAAAGTGGAGTAGTTGTAGACTGACGCTAGGAGGTTGTTCCCCACACTTAGAAAGGTAGCGTCCTCACGACCTAAGGAAAAGAAGAATATAAGTTCATTAAAGAGCTAAATTTTATCTTCTGTCAGATCTGCAATAATCTTGCTAACCCATGACCCCAACTTAGTACCTGTATTTGAGAGAAAAATACTACTAAAGGAAAACTTCCATTATTCATTAACTCATCTGATTAATCATTTAAAAACCATAAAAAATTAGTAAATGATATAAAGAGTTCTCTTAAGCTTTGCACCATAGGCTTTCCATCCACCAGTAATCGGTTGAAAAGAGCTCTCGAACAGATTATTCTCAATCAGCACAAACTCATCACACACAATTATTACAACACACACAAACACTAACACAACCATCTGAATGACACCTCCAAAAATAAATATATATCATTAAGAATCATCCAAGATACATGGCAAAGGCATCAATGAAGATGATCCCTTTTGAAGGCTTGGTGGTTTCGAAAGTGATCCATGGAGAAGGATTCATCTACAAATGTCTTTGGAAGATTTTGAAAGAACTACAGGCAGCACATCCTTTCTAGCAAAACAAGGTATCTGCTAGGTAGACATAGGGCATGAAAATAGAGGACATCCAACTGGTGGGAGTCAATGTTCACATTGACATTCATACAAAGTTTTGGAATGGCCTTTTGATCATTATGGGAATGCCTATGCATGCATGCTAGATACCAAGCAAAATGAGCTATCAATCTCACCGAAGGATCTAGAGATTGTGAATATTGGTGAGCAAAATGAAGGTAGTTCTGGTATGCTTGACTGGCAGTTGTCCAATCTCCTGGAATTATTGGCCAGTTTATCTGAGGTCCTGTAAGAGAATCAGTCGAGCTCCATCTTCTTCTTCTAGGAATCTGCTGATCAAAACCTTCATATTCACTAACCAACTGAGGGGGTTGAGAAATAGAAGTGGTAGGAGAGGGAAGTGGAATAAGTAAAAGAGGATGAAGAGATGGGTAGGAAAAATCATAAAAGGAGGAATAAGTTAAAGAAGGAGTGGCTGAAAATTTTAGGGAATCACTTAGGAAGGGTGTCAATTGATAAATAGGAAAGGTAGAAGGGACATGGATGGATGGAAAACGGCATGGTGGAGAAGGGAAAAATACTCTAACTTCGATAAAAGAACAATATGTAAATATTGGAATTTGAGGAAAAGATTAAGGTTGGAAAAGAAGGGGTAAGATTGCGATTGAATTGGTTTGATAAAGAGAAAGATAGGTATCATAACGGTGAGCCATTTGTTGGTAATACAGTAGGCTAGGAACAAAGGGACCTAAGATAGATCTTCTCGGATAGGCATAAAAAAAGGTTGAATCAAACGGATTATTTTTGGAAAGGTGAGCTAAGAGATCCACCCTCAGTTGGTTAATGCTCTGTACATAGGTAGAAGCTCTATTCTGACATTGATTCAGGACCACAGAATCAATCATTGAGTGCCAGAATTATCAGGGCAAGTAACCACTTTTGAAAAGTAATGCTGGAACATGTCATCTATCCACAACTCCAAATAATTGACATATAAAATAGCTTGCAAAACCACATCTCCCACATACCAGGCCATATCTACTTCATCTGGAATCAACAGATCTCCCCGTAGATACATATATGACAGCAACATGGTATCCGTCGTCATAAAATCTTCAAACACCATACGGACCACTTCTGTCAGCAACTCAGAAGACCAAGCCCCACTCCAATCATCCTCTGGAAGAGGCAAATCCATTGTTGAAAGCTTCATGTAAAAGGCCAACTTTTGCAATTGATAGTGGACAAAGAAAGAATGGTCTGGAGGAACATATTCCTGGAAATGCTCAAATGTAGACCATAGCAGATCCATCATGGACTGCAATCTTTCCACTTTATCTTGGAATAAAGGACACAAGGTAGCCTGTCTCTGGAGAATTGCCAAGTCCTGCTTTGAGAGAGAAGGGATCAAGGGAACATTAGGGCTTGAAGGAATAGACCGTGACTGTGCCAGTTGGTCTTGCAACTGCTTGATTTGGAAAGCTTGTGATTCCACTGTGTCATTAGCAGTCTGTAAGGCTGAGAGTTTTACATCTAAAAGAGTCTGAAACTCTTGAGCTTCTTTGGACATCCTCTCCTTCTCTCTGAGATTTTAGTGACCTCGGATTGAGCTTCTGTTAACTGAATCTTCAAAGAAGATATCTCTTCTCTTTGGGTCTCAATCAATTGGATTTGTTGCTCCATCTGCTTAAATAGATCTACTAGTGTGTCTTTAGCAAAGGCTAACTCTGATGTTGCCTTATGCAGCTAGTCTTTGGACTGCATCAGTTCCTCATAAAAGGAAGCATACAGTTGTTGAACACAGGCTGTCACTGAAAGTTCAATTGAACTCTGGATGTCTTTACATAGGAATGGAATGGCATCGCCCGACACTAAATTGTTCAGTGAAGGGACTGATATGTCCAATGAACCCTCTCTATGTGCTCTGAATAGGTTGTTACATGTGAGATAAGTAGGAAGGTCATTGCCAGATATAGCAGGAATTGTAACTGAAGGAAGAACTGAAGGAGCTTTATCTACTACACGCTTCAAGGGTTTTTGCTAAATAACCAGGGGAGGAGGAGAATCTAGATCCTCTATATCAATAGGTTTTGACTCTTCTGAAGGTGGTGGAGGAGGTACTAGATCAGATGGAGGAGGTGGAAGCACACCCTTCATTAGGCCTGAGTATGTCAAGAAAGCAGAGAAGTAGGACCCATATGTGACGTTGGTGACATTTCCTCTGGTTACTTTAATGAAATGTTGATCCATCTTTGTGAGTAGGTAAGTGCTCCAATCAATAGCTACTCCTTTTAACACCATCTTGGAAGCTGTAAAAAGCTCTTTGGACAAGTAATGGGATGGTGTTTTGGAAGGCATAAACCTGTCTTGGAGAAATTGGCAAACCAACTTCCACACAGGATCAGTGATCATGGAAAAGGAGACTCCTGAAGTGTTGATCACTTTCTTGACATCCAGAATTTCCTTGGTCTGTTTCTGTAACAGCTTCAAAATCTCATCGTTAGAGAATAGTTGTCGAGATGTAACAAAGGGCTCTCCTTTGTAGGGAAGAGACAGAGCCTTCCCTAACCCTCGGGATGTCAATGTCATGGAAGCACTATGGACCAGTCCCGACTTCTTGCTGTATGAGGCAAGGAACTCATCACACATGGATGGATCTTCTAGAATCAAAGGGAAGGAGGCAGCCACGAAAGTTGCAAGGCCTGCCTTCACGATAGGCTCAAAAGTGAGTAGGGAAGAGTAATCCCTACTAACCAGTGGGACATACTGGATAGGAGGAGGAGCGTGAGGTGCCATTCAGATGTAAAACACACAGACCACA
Source organism: Lygodium microphyllum (assembly GCF_053477565.2). Taxonomy (NCBI): domain Eukaryota; kingdom Viridiplantae; phylum Streptophyta; class Polypodiopsida; order Schizaeales; family Lygodiaceae; genus Lygodium; species Lygodium microphyllum. The sequence continues at coordinate 134,873,267 of NC_141158.1, forward strand.
ACACAGACAGTCACAAAGAATGCCTACAAAACAACCAAAGGGCTATCAAAAAGAAATCAATAAAAAAGAAGGACACTCATACAGACATAGATGTAACTAACCCATTTGCCATCCTAGACAATACACATCCTAGAAAAAATTCGGCATGACCTCTACACATATGCAATCGAAAACTTCATGCGATGCAACAATCAGGCACCCAAATCCCCGTTCAGGCAAGAAAGAAAGAACTACACACCGTACATGTAAGTGTAACACATAGACAAATCAGACTACTAGAAAAATGTACATCAAGACGTGATCATAACCTTGACCATCAGTGTCAACTAAAAGACTTTTACGTGTCCATCCCACAAAGCGTGTTTATTAAAAAGGGGAAAAAAGTACAGTAAGGGGGAATTATTTTAATGAAGGGTTCATTTTAAGAAAGTATTAACAATGGGTGACATTTTATTAGGTTATAAACCTTAATAAGAAAACGGCGGTTCCTTCTTAAATTTTAATTACAAATTATTAAGTTAAAACGGTGCTTTAGCGCAACCCAAACTACGATTCCCATATTGGGTCTCTAAATGCAAATTCCTTAATTAAAAATTAATAGTGATGTGGAGCACTTTTTTGCCAATGCATGCTTTTTCATAACGCCTCGTTCATTTTTATTACAAATTAAGGTGTCTCTTAAGCGCACGTAGCGCGTGCAAAGTGATCGGCTAGTTGATTTTTAAATTATTAAATGGTGTGTTTAGCGCGAATGCGCGTGGAAAAGGTGGGTGAATAAATAGTTCATTTTAGCAATTAATTGTGGTTAAGGGAGTAATGAAAATAAATAAATCTCACAAAATAAATATGTGGGAGGGGTGTGTATGCAGTGGCTTGAAGGCGCATGGAGGAGTCTCCCAAAAGCAATGAATCTAGTCAAACAAAATCAAAGACCACTGAGTGAACAAAAAAGAAATACCTTAGTGGGTTTGTCGATTTTTAATGTATTTTTAATTTTTTGATTTTGTATTTTGTTTGTTTTGTATCGATTATTTGATTTGGTTTATTTGTTTTATTATTTATTTTTGGTTTATTTTATTTGTTGTTGTTTTTTTGTTTAAATTATTGTTTGTGTTTGTTTTGTTTTGTTTTTTTTCTTGTTTTTATATATAGCACATGGATATATATTGAAGGGGAAAAAAATACAATTTCAGCCATGGAGGAAATGGCCACCATTTATATTAATAAAAGTAGGGTTTTTTTTAAATGAATATTTTTCCTTGTATGAAAATATTTTGAAGTGAGAAATTAGTGGAAAAAGGTCAAGGATGTGGGTGGAAGTTTTTGGAATTTTTTGAATTAATTACTAGATTTTTACGAATTTTAAATGAATTTTATCCATTTTTCATGTAATTTTGAATGAATTTTAAAATTTTTGATTTTTTGTAATTTTTTTGTTTAAATTTCCACCTGAAAAATATTCTCAAAAAATGGCAGACATATGGGGGAATTTTTAGAATTTTTTTGGGTAATTTTTCTGAATTTTTTAAATTAACTAAATCAATTAAATTATATAAATAAGGTTAGTTGGGTAAGTAAGGTCAAGTCAAGTCAACTAAGTCAAGTTAGTCTAGATAAGTCAGGTAAGTTAGGGTAAGTCAAGTCTGGGCTAGTTAGGTTAGTCAAGGTTGATTAGGTTAGTCTGAGTTAGTCTAGGTAAGTTAGGTCAATTAGGTTAGTCCAGGGTCAGTTAGTCAAGTTAAGTTAGTCTAAGCAAGTTCTAACTAACCAGGGTTAGACTAACTAACCTAGGGTTAGACTAACTAACCTAGGGTTAGATAGTGGGGTTGATAACTAACCATAGCACAGTTAGTAGGGGTGGAAACTAACTAGGGGTCAATTAACTGGGGTCAACTAACCCTAGGTTAGGTTAGTGGGAGGTGGAACTAACCTGAGTTAGGTTAGTGAGACTAACTACAGTTAGGTTAGTTGGAACCTAACCCTAGTTAGGTTAGTTGTCTCTAGGGAGGTTAGATTAGGACTAACTAAAGTTAGGTTAGTTTAACCAAAATTAGGTTAGTTTTAACCAAAATTAGGTTAGTTTTAACCTAGGTTAGGTTAGTTTCTAACTTGGCACAGTGAGGTGGAGGAGGGGTAGGAGGAGGAGGGGGAGGAGGAGGAGGTGGGAGGAGAAAGTGGGTGGAGGAGGAGGTGGGGGCGGCAGTGGAGGAGGTGGTGGCATCGATGGTGGCGCCCAGGGTGGAGAAGTCGAGGGTGGCACTCAAGGTGGAGTCGAGGGTGGCGCCCAGGCGGTCGAGGAGGGAGAGGAGGTGGAGGGAGCGGTGCGGGCCGAGATGGGGGTGGTCGAGGAGGGAGAGGAGGTGGAGGGAGCGGCGCGGGCGGAGATGGGGGCAGTTGGGGTGGGAGAGGACGAGGAGGAGCAGGACAGCGGGCCGAGGACAACGGCCCGACAGGAGTGGGGGAGGGAAGGAGGAGGAGAAGAAAGAAAAGAAGGAGGGGGAGGAAGAAAGAAGAAGGAGCAGGAGAGGAAGGGGAGAAAGAAGGAGGGAGAAGAAGAAGTGGAAGGAGAAGAAGAAGAAGGGGGAGGAAGAAAGAAGGAGCAGGAGAGGAAGGGAGAAGGGGAGGAGGAAGGGGAAGGAAGAGGAGAAGGAGAGAAAACCGATTCGCAACGGGCAGGTAAGGAAGGTGTTTTTTTTTTCTCATGTTTGTTTTTTTAAATAAAAATAAAAAATAATGCATTTTCTTTGCTTCTTTTTATTTTGTTTTTTCCTTTTTTGTTTTTCTCTTTTGTTTTTCTTTCTTTTTCTTTCTTCTTTTTTTTCTTAGTTTTTTTTTTAAAATGCTTGGTTTGCTTTCTGTTCTTTTGGGTTGTTTTTTCTAAAAAATTGTGTGTGTTTTTTTAAAGAATGAAAAAAAGAAAAATAAAAGAAATAATAAAATAGAAGAACACATCCCCAGCCTGTACACATGCGCGGGCAGGGATAAACAAATTTGCAATGACGGGGTCAAACGGGCAGGGACGGGGACGCGCGAGCCACGGACGCCACAGGGCGTCCTGAGGTGCGTAAAACCAAAAACAGGCGCGTTCACGCACGAGGCGAGAAACGTGGTTAACGGGAAAAAGAAAGAAAAATTAATAAAATCCAAACCGTTTGTCGGAACAAAAATCCATAAAAAGGAAATATGGGCCACGAGACGAGGGGAAAATGTTGGAAACATGCAACACGGGTTCTAGGGCAAAATCAGGGTGCTCACATGGGAAAAACGTAAAAGAAACCTAAAAATACATACGAGCATTAATATCGGAAAATCCCACATCAAAACGAAGTGCAAAAAGAAGGAAAAATGTGCAAAACAATGTGTCCAACAAACTTATCATGAGAAAACACAGTTCCGATCGAGATAGGACACGTTCACATGGGAAAAACCCCAAAAATGGGCCTGAAAATGGACTCGAAAATTAATACATGAAAAACCGTATGTCGAAATAGAGGACAGTAAAAAGGAAAAATGTCTGAAAGAAAGAAATTCAAAGGATTGGTGCCTCAAAGCTCAGTTTAGGGAAAATTAGGATGGGTTTATGTGGAAAAAACACGAAAAATACATTTAAAAATTCTTGGAAAATTTAATAACAAAAAATCCGATTGTCGGAAGAGAGGGGAGAAAAAAGGAAAAAGTGGAGGAAAGGTTGGAAGGACACAGCTTTCAAATCAAACTGGAATTCCGGTGAAAATAGGGCAAATTCATATGGAAAATGTGAATGTAGAACATGCCTGATGCATCAGATCAAGGTTCCGAAGTAATAATGACACGTTCGCCTGGAAAATTATCTAATTTACGGGAATTACTTCAAAAATTAATAACTTGAGAATCGTCTGTCGAAAAAGGGGTCGGTAAAAAGAAAAAATAGGCAGTTCGAAGGGACAAACACGACTATAAGGTTGGATGTGATTCTCCGTGAACGTAGGGTGCATTCGTATGAAAAAAAATCACAAAACAAATAATAAAGGCAAACGGTCAAGGAACCCCGAGGACAGGGTGAAATAGAACATAAGGGTGGGGAAGGGACCCCATCAGGATAAAATGAAATCATGGCATAGATGCATGATTAGACCATAAATGCATCATGGACGCGTAGGGACGCGTCCCCACACTTAAGACCTTAACAGGAAGGATAAACCAAACATCAAGGACTTGGCACCTCACATCAGACCAACCATAACGTCCCCACACTTAAGACATAACCGGTACTAAGAAATAGAAGTTTTATGGTTAGAGAAACTTGGCCCATATTGCTGAGGAGGAATGTGACTAACGAAGTTGCGTCTGGAGGCATCGTCGGCTGCAGTCGGTAATAAGGTGTCTTCATAACACATGTCCTTTGTCCTTCATGGCAGGGACCAAGCGGCAGTACCCAGGGAGATAGCTGGTTGAAGGAATCACAGGAAATTTATCGATGATGAGGGATATTGCACTCAACTCACGATCACTCAAATGGATTTGAAAGAGCAGTCACTCGCCCCATGACTAACGTCACTCGAGGAAATAATGATGAAAACCCAGAGCTCACACCCGGGTTAGGAATCAACAGGGGAATGGTATAGAAAGAGTATGCCAGGGTGCACAATTGATGGTGCATCAGTACGTCCAACCCATCTGGCATAGGTGCAAGGAGAAATGCCAGGGAGCCTTGCAGTGCAGTGTATAGAGCAGAGTGATGTGTCCTGTGCCGATGGCAGAAACCCAGCCTGTGGGTGCATAGGGAGACGGGAACATACATGACTCCAATGGTCGCAACGTCCCTCAATCCTTGCCTCTCAATAATTGATTGAAGAAACACTAGTCACACTCAGCCCACCCTCTGTCTCACGCTCTATTGTTAGATACAGAGGGCAGCCCTTTCCTGAAACCCGTTGATGTAATCCTCATTGTCACTTGTGTAGAGGTTGTATGCCTTGTGCGCATTTGATGGTGCAATTGTGCATCCTGCCCTGTTCATTGTCACTTGTGTAGAGGTTGTATGCCTTGTGCGCATTTGATGGTGCAATTGTGCATCCTGCCCTGTGCCGATATACAGTGCAAGAAGAAAGGCCAGGGAGCCTTATAGTGCAGTGCACATGAACAAATCGTGCTTTGTGCATTGAGAGGCCCATCCCGTGCATGCAATAATCTATTCACACATCTCACCTCTCATTTAATTTAAAGGGAAAGATTGGTCACTCACCCCACCCTCTGTCTCACTCTTTGATAGATACAGAGGGCAACCCATACTCACGTCCCCATCCTGTTAGGATGAAAGCTCACATCACTCCAGGGATTGGTTATGAAGATCATGTCGGCTGTTGGTGTCATCGGGATTTTGAGGAGGAGGCATACCCAGGGAGGAAACCGACAAATCTCGTACTTCAATGACTTTAAGAAGAGTCGTCTGTTAAGAAGGGCAGACGGACTGATATTGTAGAGACAGCGCACCAAGGGAGGTGGCTTCAAATTACTTGCTGAAGAGGTTCTGCTGGTGAGTCAGCTATCCTGAACTGCGGGGTGTTACCACCTTTTCCACAGTCAGCTTCTCGCCCAAGGGTGTTTCCACCTTTTCTTGAAACCTGTTATGACAGGGAATTTCTTCCTTTTCTCCCATAACAGTTTTGTTTGTTTTGTTTTTCATTTCTTTTTCTTTTTCCTTTCTTTTTCTTTTTTTTTCCTTAAGAAAGAGAATGGTAGAAATACCATATATCAGGACCAACCTCGCCACCGTTATTGGATCAGACGAGAAGAGAACAATGTCGGGTTGAGATGTTTCTGCGAGGGGGTAGCAGAACGAGATTGCCGCATGAGGAGAATCATAAGGGCTATCAGAAGCACAACAAGAAGGACAGTGCGACACCCAAAAAGGAAGGGGTAGATCGACTGTGATTGCCAAGATCCCCAGGGAGGGAAGTACTTCTTCAGGCGATAACCATTGATGAGGAAAGGATCATCAGAGGCATCAACGGTCTGTACCTGAACAGAGCCATTAGGATTGACGGTCAATACCTTATATGGGCCCATCCACCGTTATTGAAGCTTGCCAGGAAACTTGCCAAATCTCGAATCATAGGCTAGGACAAGATCACCTTCTTTGAACTCCTTGTGCTTGATGAAACTGTCATGATAAGTCTTGCGTCGCGCTTGAGTGGTTTCCATGCATTGTAAGGCCATCCGTCATATCTCATCCAAGCATTCCAAGTGCAGGAGATGGCGTTGTAGTGATTCATTATCTCCCAAGCGTTCTTTAACTGCCACTCGCAAAGAGGGCAATTCCAACTCAACAGGGAAGATAGCTTCTATACCATACACTAGCTGGAAAGGGGTTTGTCACGTTGCTGCCTTATGGGAGGTTCTATATGCCCAGAGGGCCTTTGTAAGTCGATCGTCCCAGTCGCGACGATGTGCGGCAATCGTTCTTGTTAGAATCGAGCAGAGGATGCGATTGGTGACTTCAACTTGGTCATTGGCTCTAGGGTAATAGGGAGTGGACTTGCGATGGCAGATCTTATACAACTCAATCAGCTCCTCCATAATTTTGTTAAGGAAATGAGTACCTTTGTCATTTACCAGCTCAAGGGGACTGCCAAAATGGGTGATAATATTCTCGTACATGAACAGGTTGACACTATTACCATCATCCCGCTTCAGGGCTTTAGCTTCACACCACTTTGTGACATAATCCGCACATACTAGGATGTATCTATTTTTCTTCCGTCTGGTAGGTGGATCAATGGGACCCAACGAAATCAATCCCCCACTTCTCAAACAGCTTTAGGGGAAGAA